>NW_026915691.1:1358835-2717671 GCF_034315485.1 Pezoporus occidentalis | reverse complement strand
ATTGTATCAATGGCTGCATGATCCAAGAACAAATTATGCTTTGTACTTAACCTAGTGTCTTCACTTTGGAAAATGGCCTTCTCTGAGCACTGTCTCTTCTAAGACTGAAGAAGCACCATTAATGTTGCCTCTTATGAAACAAAAGGAAGAAAACTATGAAAACTCAGGCATTCTGGTTTGGTACTTAAGCTTTCAGAAGACGGTTTCTGAAAGCCATTGGCTACTTTAGAGAACACTGGTATGAAGAGACTGACCTAAGTGTCTAAGGTTGAAATATCACTTGAGAGCTTCAGGGGTGCTTTGAAAACAAATAAAATCTCAAAGCCAAGCTGTGGCCTAGCTGCCTTCAGTACTGTGTAGAATGTTGCTTTGATCTAAATTTGATCAGTCAAGTACTTGCTTGCAGCTCAGGGCTAATAGACTCAGCTGCTAAATCAAATAAGCACTTCTGTTTGTATTCCAAGTGAGTGGCTTCTACAGATGCTCTGTAACTGAACGGGCAATAGTTTTCTGCAGATCCATCAGCTCTGAGCTCATACAGATAAGGCAGCTCTGTAGGATCTGTTGCTGTTATGTAGCAAGGAGGAAACAGCTGTAATTTAAAAATACAGCTCATCTGGTTTTTTCAAGCCTGTTAAATGTGCATTTAACTTTGCAAGCATCTGCTGGTTTCAATAAAGGTATTGGACTTCAGCAAAAGCTGAAGAGACGTGCTTAAACCATAAAATGAAGCTATGGAATGAGGTGAAGTAAAATCGTGGGCACACAGTAGCTGATTGAGAAGAGCCTGAAATGGGAAGGATGTGCTAGAATTGGTGTCCACCCACAACTAAGTGTGGCCTAGATAATGAGCACTGAGTAAAGGTGTTGCTTCTTACTATGTTCTCTGCAGCTGTCTCCCTCCTTCACACCTACCTCGGTGATTCGCAAGATGTATGAGAGCAAGGAGAAGAGCAGAGAGGAGCCAGTTTCTGGGAAAATGAAAGTTGGTGATGGTAAAGATGAAAATCAGAGGCCAAATGAAGGTATTGTAATGGCTTTAAAGTCATATATACAAAAGAGATTTGGAATAGAATCAAAGACCTGCAGTACATAATATGCCCAGGCTAAATGTAGACATTCCTAATTTGTGGAAATGAGGAGGGTGTAGAGATGAGCCTATATAATAAGAGGAAGGGTTAGAACTGTGGAGAGGGTACACTTCCAAGTGCAGTGTTGGGTTTAAATCTTCCCCCCCCCCTTATCTGTCATTTTGTAAGTGATGGTGGCACTAAGGCCTGGACCAGAACTGTTTCTTTGCAATTGGTCTTGATTAACAAGCATATTAACAATAAGGCTTTAGTATGTCTCCACACCAGTCACGGAATGCAGGCAACTTACAGCCCTCTTGAGACATCTTACAATCAAAGCTGAGACCAGTTAAGCTCTTCTAAGATCTGTAGCAGATCAGGGAAGCATTTTGTCACTCTAACTGATGTAAGTGGCTATTAAAAGAAAATGCTTGATACCAGTTGCCTGACCCAGTAGGACTGACATGTCTAATTGCCATGATGTTTTGCTTCAGTACTAGTAACCACAGAGGTAGTTCAAGGTCCTGTTGCACAGGGGACTTTTTTCCTTTGAGTGCTTCAACTACTACTGCTACCTCAGCTGGTAGCAGATGACTCAAAGATATTTTGAGTGTTGCCTAACTGATTTAGGTGATCTGTGGAAGTAGCTTCTTGTGGTGCTTTAGTGTCCCAAGTCTTGATAAGCAGCAGATGTCAGATATAAAAGGCTGCTGCTAACCCCCAGACACATCTAAACTGAAAAACCACTTTGGGCTAGATTAGTGCCACAACTGCAAATGATAATACTGTCTAGGGAGGATCCCTTGTACCTCCTGTTGCCTTTAGGACTGATTCTTCCATGCTGCCAGCTCAAAATCTTTTGAGAAAGAATAGAAAATAAAGGTTGAGTTACTGCCAGTTGTGACCTAATTTAAGCTTGCTGGCAAGGGATTTCTGTGGAACATTCCTTCTCATTACTGTTTTGAAATCATTTGGCTGAAAGTATCCAGGAAAGACAGATGCTTATTAATATATGACTCAAGTTCAGTTAGGCCTGGAATTTAGCTATCAAATCCCGTCATTAGCTTTAATTTTCATTAGGGGTCATCCCTAGCTGTGGACTATAATAGTTGTATTCAATTCTAGCTACAGATAACCTACTGTCTAGTTCTGTGGAGAATGCAGATCAAGAAACTTTGCCCACCTTAGGTACCAAACTACCCGCACTGCAGCGCTCTGCATGTTCCACACCTCTTACCCAAGCAAATCGTTGCACCAAAGAGCAAGACTACAGGCCTAAATCAGCTGGTAGAAAGACTCCTACAATGGCCTCCCCAGTACCAGGAGGCCCTTTTCTTCGTCCTGTTCATCAAGTACCCCTTGTTCCCCATGTACCGATCGTACGGCCTGCTCATCAACTGCATCCAGGACTGGTCCAGAGAATGCTGGCACAGGGGGTTCATCCGCAACATCTTCCTCTGCTGCAAGCAGGTAATTCATACTTACTTTTTTCTCCCTTAGGCTAATGCATCTTCTCTGTAAGACTGATTTTTGTTAGGAACAGCACAAACTGAAACTCATTACTGGTCATATTTCTTACATCAAAACTTATGTTTAAAACCAGGCAATAAATTCCAACCCATCTAAATATATAAATGCTTGGCTTGCTTTAATTCCTAATGCTTATGGGGTAAAGCATTTCCTTGCTCTTTTTCAACAGGTATGCTTCCACCTGGAGTAGACCTGTCTCACTTGCAGGGAATATCTACTCCCATCCTTGGCCAACCTTTTTACCCGCTACCAACAGCAAGCCATCACATCTTAAATCCACGCTCTGGGACACCTTTGCAGCTAGCGATGATGCAACAGCAGCTACAACGATCAGGTAGGCTAAACATAAAATAGGAGTAAGAGCACTAGACCACGGACTGGCCTGCCCCAGAGATGCTATACTTGTTGCCCTTTTTGAGCCTACTCTGAAGCTACTTTAATTCAGGTACTCATAATCACTTCTGTTGTGTGGGTACTGGAGCAGTTTTGGTTACTGCAGGCTTTTGCTAGCAGGTCCAAGTGAAGCATTAAGTTTCAAGATGCATTTTGCTACTAATATCTGCGTTTTGCAGCTTGTGTGCAGTCCTCATTGCTGGGTGAGAGGCCTCTTGCCCAATCTAAAATAAGATGCTACTTGCTGCTGGCCTTCCAGTTAAAACCTGCATTATGCTGTCCAGAACTGGCAGTGTCAGGCAGTTTATGGGAGTATTAATGAGAAGAAACATGCACAGCTGAAGAGTTCCCAGGACTAATAGCATGAGTGAAAGCAATGTTTGACTTGTGTGCCTTATCGGGTGATTGCTGTAAGCTAAATCTTCAGTGTTGGGTGAACATTACTCCACCTCTAATAGCTTTACATTTCACAGGCACTGGAGCACAGGGATCACCTGCTGGTGCACAGACAGCCCCCCAAAACGTGCTGCCTCGGACTGGGTTATCTCATGGGCACACACAGCTCGACCATCGCCCCAGCCAGAGGAGTGGCTCTCCCATTGGCCTTGCAAAGTGGTTTGGTTCCGATGTCTTGCAGCAACCTCTCCCTTCCATGCCATCCAAAGTCATCAGTGTAGATGAACTGGAATACCGGCAGTGAACAGTGACCACTGGGTGGAACACTTGTGATTCTTTAGATTGGATAAAATGTCCATAGTCAGGACTTCACCTCTGTTTGGTTTTTTTTTTTTGGGCTTTTTATTTTTAGCACTCTGTGCAAAATTTCTTTTCGAGAGACTAAAGCACATGGCACCTGTCCTGGTCTCATGTCTGCATCAAGACTAAAGGATCCATTATGGCTTGAATAGTGAAGCCTGAAGAAATTTAGATGCAAGACAAAGCCAGTTTAATCCTGGAAGTGTCTATTTTTCTTTTTGTAAGATATGTGAATGAAGTGCTGATATTCTCTAGTGTAGAGGTAGCAGCTATTGATTCCTCCTGCAGAAAACTAAATGTGTATAGACCCTTGTGTACAGACTTGTGTATAAACAATCTTTTGTATATATACACATGGACTAGCCTTTTTGAATCTATACAGCTGTACATAAGAGTAGCTGATAACAGTTGAGCTTTAGTTGTGCCTATGGTTTGGATCTTTCTCCATTGTGTGTGTGGGACTTACTTTAAGATTAAAGTTGCATATCTTAAGTGTGAGTGAACAGGATAAAGTTGCTTTGCCTTTTCTTGCTGCTCATCTCCTTTGGGCCTCCCTGTCACATTCTTCTGTCACATACTGTGCACTCAGTGTAGCTGAAGTGTCAAAGTAAAAAGCCCACATCTTGCTGTCTGTAACAGAGGTCTGACTCCTTTTGTGAGTGACTCCTGCCACCAAATCAAAGAATTGTTTAGTCTTCAAACAGCCTTGATGATGGAACCTGGTATAGTAATGATGAAAGTCAGGTCTTTAGTCTGCCATGGAGGCTGTAGGTACCTGCTGGTCATGGCTCTTCCAAGAGGGCTGGTGCTGATCCTTGTTTAGCTGCAGTATATTCCTTGTTTTAATCTTTCAAACCTGTTACTAAAGGTCATCAAAATGGAGCCTTTGAATCCTCACCCTTCAACTCCTAAGTCATAGCTGTGGTATGCTGTGTGCTGCCTCCAGCTCTGTGTAGAGAGGAGTCCCAAGAACTGTCCTCAGTCTAGTGTGCATCTACTGATGCAGTTACTGTGAAACTTGCCTTGGAGTCTTGTTCTGTGGCTTGAAAGGGAGAGGATGGGGTAGTTTTGTGATCTTACTGTGTATATTTGGTTTTAAAATATTATGTTCCTTTTAAGCCTGTTTCACTTCTGAACAGTTAAATGTTCTCTTCCATCCTTCTGCATGGCTCCTCACGTCACTGTCTCACTTGTGTTGAGTCTAGTCCTGCTGTCATGTCCTCTCTTAGCGTAGGCCTGTGTGCTCTTTTAAAGGTGAAAGCGAACCCAGAATTCTCACAGACTTGCTCTTTCTTAGGTCTCACTGAATGCAAAACCAGCAGTGGGGAGGGGGGAGGGAGGGAGGGGAATCACTTGCCTGTATTATACCAATTGCCAGCATGCTGTGGTGGGTTTGTTTCAGTCTGGCAGAGACAATGCTGTACAGAAATAGCAAGCTGAAATCTCCAGTGTGGAGTCTGTTGGGGGTCACCCATATACTCCTAGCGGTTGTTCCTAAAGCAATCTGTGTAAAACATGCAATCACCAGCTTGTCCTTGTAAGATTGTTTTCATACTTTTTTAACTCGACACTTTCCCAGTAACTTTCTGTAAATAAAGTTGATTCTACCAGCTCTCTGTATCTACTGCTCTTGAACTAAATTATGTCAATGAATTGAGTGAGGTTTTTAGTATTGAGTTGAATCTGCAGAGAATTCCTGGAGGGGAGAGAAATGACTTTGAAGGTAACTGACCTCACTGAAGCCATACAGTGGGATTGCTGCATTTAAATGTAGTTTTGTACAGCCGTGGTTAAGTGCAAGGAATGAGATTTTGGTGTACTAGAGAACTCCTAAACCTTCCAAGCTCTAAAGAAAGGGTGATTGAGGTTCGCTGTTCACGGTCAAGCCTGATAACCCAGCTCCATCTGCAGTTGCTCAGCTCACTTAATGCAGGAATTTACTTTTAAGACTAGAAAAAATAGGGAAATAAATGCTCAAAGTAGAATCAAGGCTGAGTACCAACTGTTGTAAGCTTTAGTGATTTATCGCCCATTCAAGCACTGTACTTTTATCATAGGTGTAGTAACATGAGAGACAGCTCTATGTCGTTTAGTACTGTTTGTAAGATGCAGTTCTTCAACCTCTGCTTTTTATGTTTTGTTCTAATTTAGAACAAAATAATTCCTGGCATGTGAACTTCTCTGCAATTTGGACAGATGTGTACGTGCAGCAGAAAATCATCCCAGGCATCAGCACTTCCCTGTACGATTTTGCGTTGTGAAAGTCATTTAATGCAAGTTTCTCATCTGTGAGTTCTGCCAGAACAGGACACTGCAGCATGACTTGGCCAGAAATACCGGCTTGCCATGCAATAAAGTAAAAAACAATACTGAAAACCCAATACCCATTTGTTAAAGGTTTTCATAGAATCAGCCTGTTCTTTGCCACTTACAACTAAAGACAAATTTCAGGCCCAGCAGCAAACTTTGTGAGAATGACTTTATTTCTTCACGATCTGAATAACATCTTCATCTTCCAGAGTATGGTCTTTACCAACCTTCTGAGGGTTGTGTTTAACAGATGAACCCCAGACCAGTGCACTGAAAGGAGAAGAAAACTCAAGTTTAAAAGGCTTAGAAGTGTAACATGCCAACGCAGGAACAGCAGCTATTTCTGTCACAAAGCTAATACAGACAGCAATGCTTACGAGCTATTTTAATTCTCCTGCAAGTACCTGGATGAGTGGCCTGTGTGAACCAGAGTACCAGCAGATCAAAACAAACCATGAAGTCATCCAAAATACTTGTGCATACAGGACAATGGCCTGGAATGCTGCCTTCAAATATTTCTTCCCCACAGAGGAAATTTATCCAGGAAAGAGCATAGGAACATCAAATACAGTAACTTGTCACAGGCAGATCAGTTCCATCACATTAAAAACAATCTGATAACCCTTCTCCCCTTTTAGTTTACAAGAGAACAAAAGAACAGACCAGGAGGTAAATTATTTTCTATTCTCTATTATTTTTCTACAATACTACTTACTATTTGAAGTCTTTGATGAGATTTTTGTGGATCTTCATGCAAAAATCCTCCACTGTAGTCTTGCAGTAAGGTAGTACCACAGGAGAGGTGTAGTCTGGGAGCTGCCCTTTAGGTTTGGTGTAGCTGTAATGCAGATGGAACAGTCAGTCAATACCAAAACCTCCTCTTTCAACCCATCATGAAACCTCATAGATCACTGGCACTGTCATCCTTGTGCCAAGTTCCACTGTTTCAGTGGTGCCAATAGATACTCTGTAAAGTGTTTGGTGTTGCTAAGCTGAAATTGCATCTGGGTAACCAATGTCTGCAGCAGGTTCTCCCTTGTAACTGCAAAGGTTTATCACTAGTGAGCTTAAACAATGATGAAACTGGAAGAGTTGACGGAAAAAACACCTACACTATTGTAACTCCAACTCCTGATTTATGGTTTTTCAGGAAAAGTTCAACATATATTGGGAAAAAACCTGACAAAGCTGCAGCCCCGATACCTAAACATTCTAAATCCCTTTTTACAATAGATGTTATATTGTCACAAGAAGGCAGATTCATGTAGCAGGACTATTAACAGCTTCAGTCATAAATTTATCCAAATAAATGCATGAGAAGTATGAGGTAAACCTGGAATAATTTACAGTAAAAATACCCAAAATGCCAGATGAAGAACTAAATTCAGTTCTGGTAAGAGCTGAATGCACGACAGCCTGAAGAGACCACCCCTGTAAGTCGCAACTTTGCACTAAGTTTGACTAGAATTCCATGTTTTCAGGAATTTTTTAAGATGTACTTTGGCCTTGGTTCCACAAGGTGCTTGTTTAATTCCCCTACGAGTTCAAAACACAGCTCTTGTGACTTTAAGGAACTGTCCATCACACTACACATAAGTATGATTTCCGATTTACAGAGTGAACATACTTCAGTGACAGAAGAAATCATCATTTGAAAGCTGAAGCTCTAAGCTAGTAGAAAACCCTTATAAAACAATCATTCATCCATTCTTGAGACATCCTTCAGTCTCAGCCTTACACTGAAATCCACAGAAGACAGTAACTGGGACTCACATTCGTACTAGCTTTAAGTAGTCCCAAATTTTCTCCAGCAGATCATCAAAGTTCCAGCGATGATGAGCAGATATTGGTACACAGTGGGGTACTTTGTAAATAATATCTAGTTCCTCAATGGAAATTTGGTCAATTTTATTTAGGACGTAAATGCACGGGATGTAAACCCTGCAAGAGAAAGAAAACACTGTTACTGCAGCCTAGCAGCATCAGCTACCTTCGTCAGAAAGATCTCCCATCTCCCTGTGCTGATACCACACGGCTAACTTAGGTTCTATGGGAAGCAGACATGAGAAACAACTCTTTGCAATAGAAACTGCAGGTTAGAAACAAAGCCAGGAGCCCAACAGTACCTGTTTCCTTCAACAACATCAATGAGGTCGTCAGCAGTGGCGTCGCTGCGCAGTGTGACATCAGCATTATGAATTTTGTACTCTGCTAAGATGCTCTTCACTGTTTCAGTATCCAGCTCACTCTGAGGACACTGAATGTAGACACAGTGTTAAGGAATTGAGTTCACAGTCAATTCAACATTTACAGTGAATAATGCTATCACCTAGCAATCACTGCAGGTAGATTACTAGAAATAATAGCGCTGTACGTTCCTGAATTTGACCATGATTTGACTATAGTTAGCCTCAGAAGAGGGGACCAAAAAAAAGGTTTAAATCCTAACAGCTTTATTTACATTAGCACCCACTGACACCTGCCATCAAACATTTCAAAAGCAATGTTTCCTGTCAACCTGCCACCAGTTGCAGTACAAACCCATGCATCTACCAGTTCAGTGCCCAGCTAATGTTAAGTGCTTAGATCCCAGGTATGAGTTCTTAATTTTGGTATCTACCTCTGGATTTCTATGCTTTTAAATATTTGGTGGTAAATATGAAATAAGGAGCAGTCCAGGTTGAAAGGCCAGAGCTCCAAGCAATCCTCTGCAGAGCAATGCTGTAGCCACCAAGTGAAAGGCAGGTTTCGTAAACTCCTTTGGACCTCAGAACCTGTAATTGTTGGAAAGCAACCACGCCTCTGATTTGGGGCAGAGGAGGTGGTCGGGCTCCTGGGGTAGGTATGGATAGCCTCCAGGACAAGTTAACTGACTGCAGCAGGAATGGTCCCAGGGACACCATTAACTGCAAATGCCTCTTTCTTCAAGCAGTTCTATTATTATTACTTAGGGTAAAGAAAACTTTCAACTTACTGTGGCTGTAAGGTTAATGCCTCCTTTATCCTTTTTTTTAAAGCCAATATTGGGAGGCTTACTATTAAGACGAATTCCAAATCCCTCCAGCTCATTTTCAATGATTTTCTTGTGACCAAGGGGTTTTAGCACATCCAGAACAATCAGAATGAGGTTACAGGTTCGAGCAACTGAGAATCACAAAAAGAAAGTAATCTCTCAATAAATGTAACACATGCAATATGAGGCAACACAAAATATGGCTTAGTGACATATATTAGATGACAACATTAAAGCCCTGAAGGCTCGTTCATAGTACGTTTTTAAATTGCACTATGAGACTGAAGTTTGTACTGCTGACCAAGCATCACTGACATGTAGATCCTTACAGGTTATAAGAATCACAGAGGCTGGAAAACTCTTCCATCCTGTCTACATTCAGACCCCAGAGTGATGACAATAAGCTAGGTAAAGAAATTAAGACACCAGCCTTGTTTAATATGCGATTACATCTGCCTTCAAAATTGGTAACACACTTTCACTGCAGTGTCAGTGCAGAGCAAGAACTCAGCAAATGCATAAAGCCAGAACTGAACACAGCACAAAACAAAAATGACACTACTGCTTCACATTAGACTGCTCAATTCCAGCATAAAATTCAAGCTTTTGAAAGACATCAGAAATGGTGATTCAACTTTTCATTCTCATGAAGTGTTCTAGCTGAATAAGAGACAGAATGATGCCTGCAGCTCTCATACTCACCTGCAATGACTTGCCGCCCTCTGCCTTTACCATCCTTGGCACCTTCAATAATTCCTGGGAGGTCAAGTAGCTATTTGTTCAGAAGGAGGAAAGTAACTTGTGAGAAAAATACTTTTCTTCATGGAGAAAATAAAGCCTACTTTTACCTTCCTTCTAAACCAGCTACTGCAAATTCGAATAGAACATGGCAAAACTGTTTCCTGTATATTGCATTACTCCACTCACCCTGTTGGTACAATGGAACAGATCATCTCATAGAGAATATGAGAACTCCCCAGAGAAAATGAGAAGCAGGGTAAAATCAGTTTTCCTCATGAAAACATTTCCAATGTACTCTCAAGGTCTTCTAAATGTCACTTGTAACCTGCTAATGTCAGGCTGGACCATTCAGCCATAACACCACTGCATCTAATATACACACCATCTTATCCCCACAGATAAAAAGAAGATCTCACCTGTATCTTTGCTCCTTTGTATCTAATGACTCCAGGCACGGTAGTTAGTGTAGTGAATTCATATGCTGCCACTTCAGAGTATACACCAGCCAGATTACTTAGAAGAGTAGATTTCCCCACTGATGGAAAACCCACAAACCCAATTCGGGCATCACCTGTCTTTGCAACATCAAAACCTGCAAATAAGGAACAAATATATTCATTTAAAGATCCCCATTTTCTAACTTCTCAGGTTCTGGAAAGCAGTCCTGCTATTACTTTCAATATTGCCTGAGTGAAAGCCAGTAAGCTTCCCTTCAAGGAGGATGACAAAGTGAAACAGACAGTTCACAATATATATTGCCTTGCACGACTTTGCCTGTATAACACTCCATGGCACGTACCTGTCCAGAAAGTACATACTGCAAGGCTTCCCAGTGGGCTACACCTGACCTCAGTGTAAGTGGCACTTTAAGCACTACAGCTTCGACAATTTACACCCTTATATATAAAACCAGGCAGCTACTGCAAGATGCATCTTATGTAAAACCCCCTCAGACTTCTGCAACTTCATGAGACAAAATGCAGAAGCCCTTTCATTCACGCTTCAACAAGGGCCCCACCCCAAAACCCCAGAAAAGGCTACAAAGCACGACCAAGCTCCTGTACCAGGAAGGACCAGAGGGGAGAGAAAGCTGCTCCAGTTTATTCTGGAGACAATCGATTTAAGCGGACAAGAGCCACCCCCGTTACACTTACACGCACACGCACGCACACACACACACTCACACTCACACTCTCCACTCCGGCAGTAAGGAGCTGCCACTTCAGTGGAGGCCGCCGAGGCGGCCGGAGGCCTTCCCGCAGAACGCACCTTCCCCGGGGCCGCTGCCGCCGCCTCCCTTGGGGGTGATGAGCTCCCGGCGCAGCTTGGCCAAGCGGGCCTTCAGCAGCCCCAGGTGGTGAGCCGTGGCCTTGTTCTTCTGCGTCCGGGCCATCTGCAAGAGCACGGAACCGAGGACTCGACACCGGGAGAGGCTCCACCGGGCCGCGCCTCCCATCCCCCGGTGCCGCCAGGGCCCTGTCATCCCCTCACGGAGCGGGCACCGCCTCCCCCGCTCCCGGAGCACCACCGGTCCTTCGTGCCCGGCCCACCCCCGACCGGGGATAAGGCCGGGGCGTTACCTCAGCCTCGATCTCCGCGATCTTTGCCAGCGTGCCGCTCATCTTGGCGACTCGTCCCGGGCCCGGCGGCCGCTTCCACGGCTGCGGCCCGGCCCCGCCCGGCAGCGCGCAGGCGCAGAGCGACCTCTCGCGAGAAGCGGCGGGAGCGCGCCTCACCGGCTAGGCGGGAAAGAGCTCGCGCACTGACTTGCCCGGGGGTGCTGTAGCGCCCCCTACGCGGCTGTCGCCTCGGTATCCCCCGCGCCGCCTACGGCAGTGGGCGCCGGTGTCCGTGCGGGGTGGGCGGCGGCTCCGGGAGGAGAGGGAAGAGGAGTGTGTGTGTGGGAAGAAAACGTGTGAGAGAAAGCGGCAGGGCAGCTGCAGGGATCGGCATGAGCCGGGTGTTCGACAGAACTGACGGAAGGCTGAAGGGCGGGGGGAGACACGCAGCCGTTGTGAGGCTGGGGTACTCCTCTGTGCGGCTGAGGTACTCTGAGGCTGAGGTACTCCTCTGTGCGGCTGAGGTGCTCTGTGAGACTGAGGTACTCCTCCGTGAGGCTGAGGTACTCCGTGAGGCTGAGGTACTCCTCTGTGAGGCTGAGGTACTCCGTGAGGCTGAGGTACTCCTCTGTGAGGCTGAGGTACTCTGAGGCTGAGGTACTCCTCTGTGCGGCTGAGGTGCTCCTCTGTGAGGCTAAGGTACTCTGAGGCTGAGGTACTCCTCTGTGAGGCTGAGGTACTCCTCTGTGAGGCTAAGGTACTCTGAGGCTGAGGTACTCCTCTGTGAGGCTGAGGTACTCCTCTGTGAGGCTGAGGTACTCCTCTGTGAGGCTAAGGTACTCTGAGGCTGAGGTACTCCTCTGTGAGGCTGAGGTGCTCCTCTGTGAGGCTGAGGTACTCCTCTGTGCGGCTGAGGTACTCCTCTGTGCGGCTGAGGTACTCTATGAGGCTGAGGTACTCCTCTGTGAGGCTGAGGTGCTCCTCTGTGAGGCTGAGGTGCTCCTCTGTGAGGCTGAGGTGCTCCTCTGTGAGGCTGAGGTGCTCCTCTGTGAGGCTGAGGTACTCCTCTGTGAGGCTGAGGTACTCCTCTGTGAGGCTGAGGTACTCCTCTGTGAGGCTGAGGTGCTCCTCTGTGAGGCTGAGGTGCTCCTCTGTGAGGCTGAGGTACTCCTCTGTGCGGCTGAGGTGCTCTGTGAGGCTGAGGTACTCTATGAGGCTGAGGTGCTCTGTGAGGCTGAGGTGCTCTGTGAGGCTGAGGTACTCTATGAGGCTGAGGTGCTCCTCTGTGAGGCTGAGGTGCTCCTCTGTGAGGCTGAGGTACTCCTCTGTGCGGCTGAGGTGCTCTGTGAGACTGAGGTACTCTATGAGGCTGAGGTGCTCCTCTGTGAGGGAGCAACAGGGCTGCTGCAGCCGGCGTTACACTGAGGCTCCGAGTATCCGTTTGTGAGCGAAGATGCGCGCTCGGTGTGGCGGTGGCGGGGTGAGCGCGGCGCGGGGTGGTGTGGTGAGGCCGGGCACTCGCAGGTGAGGCGGCGGGTGCCTCTCCCTGTGGTAACACTGGACCTGGCGCCTCGACGAACGCGGGGGATCCGCCTCTGCCCTCGTTCTCCCTGCAGTACTGCTCATCACCAGGTGTGTAGATGTACATATGTAGTCCACAGCCCTGCCGAGCCGGGCAGAGCTGCTCGTAGGACAGCTTCCTTTAGCTCATGCTTTGTAAACCCAGGACTTCCACAGTGAAGCTTTCGCACGGCTCCTTTCAGCTGAGCCCAGGTCATACCGCTTTGCCCAGGGACATCTGCCACTGTCCGTTGAATGCAGGCTACTTAAATAGATAAAGAATTCTTCCTTTAATGCCCCTTCAAACTTTAAAAAAGCCCCGTATCTCCAGCTTTTGACAGTATCCCAAGAAGCCAGCCAGTTGGATTTGGAATAAAAAGTATTTTTATGATGTAAGGAAATATCTTTTCATGAGTTTTCAGGATTTTAGAGTCTCCCAAGTTTCTTTCCGTGTCATATTTTGTCTGAATTGGAATAATTTATGGAAACATTTTTCGCCATATTCAGTGACCTTTCCAGGAAGGTCCTTCTGTCACAGTTTTTTACAAAGTCTGTTTCTTTATGGCATAGCTCAACGTAAAACAACGATTTTCCTTTTTATTTATTTATTTTTAAAAATTAAAAAAATAAGCTCCTGGGTACATACTGTAGCAGTGTTTATAATGATAACACTTGCTGAATCACCTGCCATACCTTCAGACAGGATTCTGAGCATGGTAAGACTGACAAAATTTAACTAACCTTGTAACACTTTTGGTAACTGAATTGTTACAGATCATTAACTTCAAGTTAACTTCTTTAGGTTACGGGAGAAAGGAGAAAAATATCCCCTTCTGGTCTCACCTTAATCAAAAAAGCAGTCTTTAATGTCATAAACTCTTCGTAGTAGGAACTGTCATTAATGTAAGCTTCTACAGAACTTACTAAAATAGAATCTCAAATAAAATGGGATTACTATCTCTGGTAATGCTAGCTCAGCTAAGGTAGTGCAAATGTACCTACCACTGTATATTTCTTCATTGTTTTATAATTATTCTTTGTGAATGATATCCATTTGCAACATAGGACATAGCAGATTAGGTATACATTTTTTCCCACTTATTTCAGGTGGAATTGGACTTGTTTATGCCTCAGCTGAATTCAGCCATACAATCAGTCCACATTTGTGATCCCTTTTAGTAACAGGATAAATACTGAGAAGAACACAAATTCTGAAGGCTCAATCAGGGGTTCAGACCACCTCTATTTTTGCAGTAGATGATGGCCAGCTTCAGAACTTGTTGCTAGCAACAGTAAATGTGTTCTTATAAACTCACTGCCTCCAAATCCCATTTATTAAGTCTAACTGAAAAATGTTTTTCCAAGTGTGGGCTGAATGAATAAAGATGTCAATAAAACATGTAGTTTGCAAATTTAGCTATGGGATGAGTTTTGTTTTCTGGTTTAGGTATTTACAGTGGGTTTAATGCACAACTGCTCAGTATATGCTCTTAAATCCTTTTTATCCAGAAAATTACTCAAGCAAAGATTCAGTAAGGAATTTAGGCACCTAAAAACTTGTTTCAGTGTTGAGTATTGTCCTTAATTACCTGAAGAGAGTAAGAGTTTAACAATTTGTCTGATTTTTATTTTCCTAGCCAAATTAACAGTTTCTAATCAGAACTACATAAAGTAGTTTATGTTAGTTTATAACAGCATCCTCTTTTAAGCTTCAGAAAGGTTTATTCAATAGAGATTCGTTTCAGATTGTGAATAGGGTGTAATTATTTTTATTTACTGTGATGACTCTTGTGAGTTTTTTAACATAAAGGTGGTTTAAGTGACATGGTGCTTGGAGAAGAGGGTGGTTGTGATCACAGGAAGTTAGGTGTGACAGCTGGGGAAGTGACTGAAAGGTGGGTATTCAGGAATGGATAAATTATCTCCTCTGAGGACAGCAATCAAAACTAGAAAATTAAGTGGAAATAATAAAACTTTATGAAAATTAAAAACAAAAAAGTCAAAGAAGGGAAAAAAATCAAGGAAAATATTCATAGAAAATTGGATGTAATGTCAGAGGAGGAAAAATCCCCATGTGGAGCCTGAGAGAAAATGAAATGAGATGCAAGAGCCTGAGATATACTCAAAAGGTTAATTGAACTTTATGGTGGGCACTGATGGAAGATGGAGTGAGTATGTGAATTGGCTTTTTTTTTATAGTATTAAAATATATATGTATAAGGTTTAAAGTGTGAGAATTCCATTTAGGAAATCCAGATGAAGTGCAAAGGTTGTAACTTGCACAACATTGCAAAGTCAGGCTCTCAGGTGGTAACTACTATGTCAGACAACACAGAATAAAGATTCAGATATGGAATAAAAAAATCCAAATGATCAAGGAGTCATATGAATTACTGATTAACTAAAAGTATATAACATAAGCACTTTTCCAATAATACTTTCAGTAAGATAAGGAAAGCAATATACAATAAGGTATTCAGAAAATGAAGGACTGCATCTGAAATAAAGGTTGTCTGCTCAAACAATTAAGAAACATGACACAGCGATTGGGAACAAAGCAATGGCCTTTGTTTCATCAAGCTACAGTGACAGGAGTGTGACTGAAATGGCATACACCTTATTAGCAGGAGCTGAACGATGAAGGGCTGTAGCAAAAATGGATTTCAGAAATTCATATTCCACATGCTCCAGTCCTGATGACTCATTGATTTTGAGCAATTCATTTCCTTCACTTGTGCCTCAGTTTTATTTTTGCACAACAGGAATGTGCAGTTGCCACAAAATGATTGAAACTTTCATGTTTCCATAGCACTGCCCTGTGAGTATGGTAACTGTGGATCACTTCAATAGGACAGCTGAGTAGTTCATGCATTTAGCGTGTTTTCTGTCAGCCTACCAATTTTAAATAAGATGCTTCATTATGTGGAAGATTATGAAATTCTTTCTGAAACCGCTATTGTTTTAGCTTAAGATTTTTACTTACATGAGGTGCAAATTAAGTTGAGAAGAGGCTTGCAAGTCTTTTGGATAATCATGTAAAATTTACCATTGTAAAATATATGGTAAAAACTCAGAGTATTACATTACTTGTGATAAATTGTGTAGTGTATGCTTCATTAAAATCACATAAAGACCCTTCTTCAAAATAAGCAGTGCATGCTCGCCTAGTTAGATTTTTTTTTTATTATTATTCTTTTTTTCTGTTCCTCCTTTTTATTCTAAAATATAACTCCAGAACTTGTGGTATCAAGTCTATTCACAGTGCACTAAGAAGATTGTTTTAGCTTAAGAGCCACGCTGGTGGTACAGTACTTGTGGTTTTGGTAATTCACCTTATGACAGAAGCTGTAGCACATATTGGCAAACAACTGCACTAGGGCTACGTGTGTGTGCTCTTGCTAACGGACTACACTTCTAGTTTAGTGGTGGGGATTTCTGCAGGATTTAAGAAAAGTAGGAAGGAGGCGACAGGGAGGAAATGAAATCATGATTGCAGGTGAAACAAGGCTCTTGAAATTTCATATCCTCTCAGAAGTTATCACTAGCCCAATGAAAAATAATCTGTATTAAATGATAACCTTGACCTGAGTACCTACTATTGTAAGAATGATGGGAAGGGAACTATAACCAATCTGCCAGAGTTCCCTCATGAAAAAAGGGCAACCGCAAGTTATGGCATATAGCAAATCTGTTCATTTTAAGGTGATTTTTCTGTTATGTTTTTGCTTGTTGTTGTTCTTCTTTTGCAGCTTTTACAATTTTGTACATTTACACACAAACTTACCCTGAATTGTACTTTTATTTAGGAACTGGCTACTAATTAACCCTATTGTACTTCAGGGAAGAAGTGCTCATGCTGAAGAAGAGAGAAACCAGTTTAAAGTCATTACAATGAGCTGACAAAGGTCCAGCCTTCTACCTGCTTGGAGAAACGATTTTGAGAACCCACTATCAAAAGGTAAGATTTTTGAGATCTGTAATACTGAGTCTTCAGTGGAACCATAAAACTGATTGCCTGAGGTGAAGTGTCTCAGGAAGTTGATGGAATTCACATCTAAATTGACTCTTGAGGCAATAGACAGAAAGTTGTGTCTTTTGAATGTTGTAAGAAATACAGATGTTTCTATTATTAGTTATCTTCCTGGATTGACTTTTTTATGCCAGTTTACCTGGTATTTAAAAACAAATTGGAGTCAGGACAGTACAGCTTAGGCATTAATCTGTAAATACCAAACATTCCCTACTTGCATTGAGTATTTGAGGTTGTATTGTAATGTATGTTTTACATGAGAAAGTTGTCTGTCAGGTTTGCTTAGCTAAGCATGGATGCTTGATTCATGGGGAGTCCTAGGTTGCATTCCTATTTTGATCAGACCCTTAAAGTGGCAATCTTGTTTTGAATAGCTCAGGTTGCTTTGGTTCCAGGCAGTCTAGAGTAAGTTAAACTGGGTAGAGTGAAGAAATGAGAGAAATAAAAGGGAGATTAAGTATCAAAGATTGGCTTTCAAGACTGTTAAATTAGTTCAACAACAAAATGTTCTGTAGTTAGCATCAGCTCCCCAGACTGTCATGAACTGTCATGCAACAGATGGACTACACAGCACACAGTGAGGAGAGTAATCAAAAAGAAAAAAAAGCAAATAGTACAGTTTTCCCTTTTAAAAATAACTCTTTCTGCATACTTTTCATAGCATCATCTACCTCCCTATTAGCAGTTGCTGTCGTTTTTGTGAGAATGCTCGGTATTTTTAAACAAGAGAGATGTTTGTCTGCTTCTAGAGGAGAAAGCTGACAAATCACTACCCCATGTTCGGATTACAGGGGAAACTGCTATCTCAAAGTCTGAGAATCCTTGCTGCTAGGGTTAGCATTCTCATGGGATGATTCCCAATAAAAAATTGAGCAATTTTAAAAACTAGATTTAAGTAATGATCAACCTAATAAGTAATGAATGCTGAATTAATTGCTTGCTAGATCAGTCACAGTTAATTAAAATTCCAGTGAAAGCTCAGAAAAACTGACAGCTATTCACTGAAACTGCAAGTGTGCCATGAAATGTTCAGTGTTCTATATTTCCGTGGAACACACATGGAAAGGAAATGGTTCATATGACTAAATTAGCTGGCACAAGTGCTATGCAGAAATCTTTGCTATTATTATAATCCATGCGAACTAGTGACTAACTCACCTTAAAGAGTGTAATAATGGAGACTATTCTGAAAATTTTAATAGCCTCAAGACCTACGATTCCAGAGTTGAGAATGTTCAACAAATAAGTATGACTCAAGTCTAATTAATGTATACCCAAATATGTTTGAACAGATTCAACTCCAACACAACCTTTTGTTACCTCCTGTATTTGCAGTTCATTTTAAGGTCTGCACTTCTGAGTAAGGCCAGTAGCAACCATTCTGCAGTGAAGCGAGCGAAGTACAGTGTGCAGTCCCAAATGGTCCACACATGTTCAGAGCAAAGGAGGATTTTTTTAATACTACTGAAACACCAATCAAAGTGCTTCAGCAGACACCAGTCAGCTGCAAAACATTTAGGGACAGCTCAGGAATTCCCATGAGCAGGAGTGAGGCAGGAAATAGTGAGAAACTGAATAAAGTAGCTGAGGGAAAATGCCTTTATTTAAGAGGCTAGAATTAAAAAGGAGTTCAACAGATCCCAGTGCAAAAGATGTCAGAGAAAATAACTAGGAATCATCTGAAAAAGGGAGGAAAATCTGTGTACTGAGAATGTACATTTTTAAATTCAAAACTCTTTCGCATCATCTGGAACTCTGTCTTCAAGACAGGAACCGGTTAATTATGATGATAAATGAGTTCAAAGGTAACCATACCTGTGCACTTATATAGTTAAGTATGGGGAAATGACATATAGTCATCACATTAAATCTGGGAGCTTCATCTTCAAGTCTGTTTATACTGATGAGCCAAACTTTGTCTCAGTATGGCACACACTACTTATTTGCAAATAGAAGAAATTTGGCAACGTGTAACAAACACAAGCTGAATGACTACTTTCATAGCCTCATATTCTGAGACAGGGATTAGAGAAAGCTAAAAGTTACAAGAAGTGGTCCTTCTTGAAATGTGTTGGTGAAGCCGTGAGGTGGGGGAAGCCAGTATAGTACGGCTGGAAGTGCTAAAAGGAAAGATCCAGCCGTTATCGTGTCAGAGTGCTGAGGAACTACGGTGAATGGTTGTGCTGGTCTCTTTGTGATTTCCTTGGGATGCAAGGTGCTGGCAGTCATCTTTAAACATTATCCAGGGACAGCTCAGAATGCAAGCTCCCAGCATGCTGATGTGGCAGCCCCACAGCAAGTGTGAAGGGGTAAATTGCCAAGAAACATCCATGCTTTCGGGTGAATACTCAGCTTCTACCTAAAGAATCAGGCAGGGTGTGTTGGATGGTGCCTTTTAAACAAGAGGGTGGAAGCTGAAACCAGACCCTTCCACGGAGAAAGTTCTGAGGAAAGTGGAGTGAGAGCGGCAGGACCCCCCCTCCCCCTGCCTAGAGGAGAGACAAAGAACAGGCAAGGAGGGAACTGAAGTAGGAAGAAGGAACCATGTCAGGGGGCTCGGGAGTAAAAACAAAGCAAATTAATAAACCACTTGGGGAAAAGGCACACAACTGACCAAAGCCACTAGGAAAGATAAGCAATTCCAGATTCTTTAAGGGCTCTGTGTGTGTGTGTGCATGCAGCCTGGCTAGTGTGTTTAAATATAATCATTTTTCTCTCTGTAACAAGCACAACCCTAGTGGCTGTGGCACCCAGACAGACTTGCAGAATGCAAGCACTGTGTTATCTATATAACGCGGTGTATTCGGGCTGGGTTTGTCAGCACTGCTAGCACTCAAACAACCTCAAATTTCTAAAAATACGTTTGTATCCGGGTGTGTGCATACATAACACAGTAATAAAAAGCTACTGGTAATATTCTGCCTGCAGTGTAGACAAACACTTCCTTCCAAAAGCAGAAGAAATCTGGCACAGGGGCTGAGGGCACTGCGTGGCCTTAAGCGTTAATGTAATACGGTATTTTGGGAGCTGGGAGCTTGGTGCACTCATTTGCACATCAGTACCCAGAATGCTTGTTCAGTTCCACCACTATTTAACTCGAGCTTTTGGAAGCCTCTGTAGTTTGTGATGCCCTCGCGTGTGCAGAGTTCAGTATTTTCCACAGAACACTTTAGGTGATATTAGATCGTGAATAGGTCATCCAAGGATTCTTAATAGAGCTTTATCTTGCAAATGCAAAAAAGTGCCCTTGAACACTTTTAGAAAGTGTTGTCTTTAACAAAACACTGTTTTGGGAGTGTGTGTGTGTATTGGGACAGGGGGGTGATGTTTCTTCTGAAGTAGAGTTCTTCTGTGAGACAGAAAGCAAATTTTAGCTGAAATGATGTTGAAATAGAAGCTATTCATAGAGAGATCCGGCGTGCACGAGGAACATTCAGCACCAGGACAGTCCAGGCAACCCCCGCCCGTCGATTAACAGCGGTGCGGTTTGCAGCGCGCAGCCCAGGCCATGGGCAGGCGAACTCGGGGGAACGGGAGGCAGCCCCGCAGCGCGGGGGTACCGGGGGCAGCTCCGGGCTCGGCGGGGCAGCCGCTTCCCCAACATGGAGGCAGCCGCCTGGGGTTGTGCGGTTGCCGGTGCCTCCCGCAGCCCCCAGCCCGCGGTACCATTCCCCAAACTGCTCCCGAGGGGAGGGCATTTTCGCACTGTGCGAATTCCCGCTGTACCCCTGGCCTCCCCCACAATGCCGGGGCCTCGCTCCTTTAGTGAGGCTGAGAGTTGATCCTAGGAAGGGGGGAGGTGGGGGTGAGAAATGCAATGAAAGACCGGGGGGAGGCCGCTCCGCTCCGCAGCCCCGGGCCCCTCTGGGATCGGCTCTTCTCAGGCGACGCGAGGAGGTGGGGGCCGCTCTGCGCCTCTGCAGCTCCGGGAGGGTTTGCATTGGACGATTTGAGCCTGGGGAGGGGGGGAGGCTGCCTGCAGCCCCCCCCCGGCGGCCCCTCCTCCTCTCTCCGGCGGGAGGGGGGCCTGGGGGGCGAGCTGCAGCCCGGATATTTGGGGGAGGGGGCGAGCGCAGCCCCGCCGCCCCCCCCGTGTTCCGCGGGCGGGGGCCTCGCTGCCGGCTCGGTATTGGAGGATCGGTGCTGGGGAAGGGGGAGACTGCAGCCCCCAGCCCCCGCGGGCGGGCGGGGTGGGGGCCGGCCTGCTGGCTCTGGCTGCTCTTGCATTGGCGGATGCGGGGAGGGAGGGGGGCAGGAAGCGGGGGGGCAGGGGGGAGCCCGAGTGGCTGGAGGGGGGGGGTCTTTATGAATAGGGTGGGGGTCTTCTCCGCCAAAGAAGAGAGGAAAGTTTGCGGCGCCGGTGGTGCGGGTGCAGCGAAGCGGGCGGGGCCCGGACGGGAGCCGGCGGCGGCGGCGGCGCTTGGTCGGGGAGCAGCAGCCGGGGGGCCCCCGCTGGATTTTTGTAGGGGGGGTGGTATCGCCCCCTCCTTCTCCTCCCCCCAGGGGTGAAAGTGCAAGAGGAAGTGCAGCCGCTGCCATCTTTCCTCCGCTCCAAACACACAGGGACGGACGGAGCCGGCAGCCCGGAGCCGCAGCCGCCGGAGCTTCCCCCTCCCTCCCGGCTTCGCTGCAGCCGCACCGCGCACGCCCCTTCCCGCGGCGGCCTCCGCGGCCGCAGCGCCTCGTGGCGGCCGAGCCCGGGCGGAGCTCGCGCGGCCGCGGCGGCCCCGCGCGGCGCGCGCCCCTCGGCCGCCGGAGCCTTTTGTCTCGCCCCCCCCACCCCCCCCTCCCGCGCTCCCCTCGCGCTGTGCAGGGAGCGCAGCGCGCGCCGCCGCCGTCGGCCCGGACAGGGGCGGGGAGGAGGAGGAGGAGGCGGCGCGCGCCGCCGGGCGGCCTGAGAGCGCGCGCCCCCTGCGGGCGCCAGCGGGGCGGCGCAGCCCCCATGGAGCGGGTGAGCGAGGCCGCCGCTTGCGGCCCCTCGTCGGGCTGCTACACGTACCAGGTGAGCCGGCACAGCGCCGACATGCTGCACAGCCTCAACCAGCAGCGCAAGAACGGCGGCCGCTTCTGCGACGTGCTCCTGCGAGTGGGCGACGAGAGCTTCCCGGCGCACCGGGCGGTGCTGGCCGCTTGCAGCGAGTACTTCGAGTCGGTGTTCAGCGCGCAGCTGGGCGACGGGGCAGGTGGCGGCGGCGCGGAGGGGGGCGCGACGGAGGCAGCGGCGGCCGGCGGTGCGGCGGCCGGCGGGACCCCCGGGAGCGGGCGGGAGCTGGAGATGCACACCATCAGCTCCAAGGTATTCGGAGACATCCTGGACTTCGCCTACACGTCGCGCATCGTGGTGCGGCTGGAGAGCTTCCCAGAGCTCATGACGGCCGCCAAGTTCCTGCTGATGCGCTCTGTGATTGACATCTGCCAGGAGGTCATCAAGCAGTCCAATGTGCAGCTCCTCGTGCCTCCTGCACGCCCCGACATCATGCTCTTCCGTCCGGGGGCTGCTGACCTCGGCTTCCCTCTTGACATGACCAACGGTGCCACTTTGGCACCCAATGGCAATGGCATTGCTGGCATGCCCGAAGACGAGGCCACGCGGGCTGCGCTCACTGCTGCGCAGTCTTCCTTGCCTGTTCTGCAGGGCGTGGACCGGCTGCCCATGGTGGCAGGACCTCTGTCCCCACCACTGCTGGCCTCACCTTTCCAGAACGTTGCTGCTAGTGCCCCTACTTTAAGCACCAAGAGGGGCAGAGGGCGACCCCGTAAAGCCAATCTCTTGGACTCCATGATGTTTGGTACCCCAGGGGGGCTGCGAGAGGCTGGTATTCTGCCTTGTGGTCTCTGCGGGAAAGTATTTACGGATGCTAATCGTCTTCGTCAGCATGAAGCTCAACATGGGGTGACAAGCTTACAGCTGGGCTACATAGACATCCCACCCCCAAGACTGGGTGAAAATGGTGTCCCTGGTCAGGATGACCCCGATGCTCCCCGAAAAAGAAGCAGGACGAGGAAACAGGTGGCCTGTGAAATCTGTGGCAAGATTTTTCGGGACGTGTACCACCTGAATCGGCACAAGCTGTCTCACTCTGGCGAGAAGCCTTACTCGTGTCCAGTGTGTGGCTTACGGTTCAAGCGGAAAGACAGGATGTCCTATCATGTTCGATCTCACGATGGCTCTGTGGGAAAGCCCTATATCTGCCAGAGCTGTGGAAAAGGCTTTTCCAGGTAAGAGTACTTACAAGGACCATACACATGAATGGAGACCTAGGAAGTTGTCTTCTTTATTCCTTGGGAAGCAAGAACAGTTTGTACTTAGGATAGTTTTGACTGTTCCACTTTAAAACGTCTCAAGAAATGAGACGTCCCACATTTCCGCTGGGAGGCTATTCCAGAGTCTCTTGAAAGGGTTTAAAAGTAATTAAGACATAGAACTGGGAGTCCGTGTGGCTTCTGGGTAACATTCCCAGCTTTGTCCCAGGCTTGGTGTATGCGTGTCCTTGGGCAAATCAGTTAGTCTCTCCCTCAAATGACTCTTCTGTGAAATGGGTATTGAAGTAATTACCTCCCTCACATAAGTGTCTTGAGACTACTGATTTGTAGGTAGTTGGAAGGTGCTGTTGAAGTGCAAATATTAATACATCTCAAGATTATTATTTTTCTCGTATCCATTTTAAATTTTCTTTTTCTTAACTTCCCTTCATTTCTCTTAGTTCGTAATGTTTTTTATCACCCAAATGTGAAGGAAGAGGTGAGATTTCAAAGGCTGCAGCATCAAGTATCTTTTATTACATGATCTTTGTGTCCTTTGGGTTTACATCCTTCTGAAGGGGATCCTGTTTCTGCCCTGCAACATACGTAAGATCTGTGCATTTAATGTTGCTGATTTTTTTGTTGTCGCTGTTTGTGGGAGTTAATAAGTAGTTTGATACACGTAGTCGTGTTAGTGGTATCTTATAGTCTGAGTTAATGAATTTGAAACTTCTTTGGAAGTTTGCTGCTCGCTTGGAGAGTAGAAGCAGGGGGGGAGGGGGATGCGTATACTCTGTGTTGCTTTTGTAGCAGCCGCCGCTTTTCTGCTCTAACAGGAGGGAAGAAATCGGAATCCGAAAACAAATCAGAAGGCTACTATGCGCTAAATGTAAAAATTATGCCCCTGCTAGCCCTCTTTTTGATAGCAGGACTTGCTGTTACTGAAATAAATTAAGATAATGTAGACTCCTTTTTTGTTTTTAAAAGCAGCAATAATTAGGGATGCATCTGCACAGGGACTGCAGATTTAGGGACGTGAAGTTCTAACATGAAAATTTCACCTGTGGCTAGTAGTGAGAGTGTTTTTTTTGTCATAGTGCCACCTGGGATCATCTGCCAATTTTTACTGGTTTTATTAACACTGGAAGATTTCTGCTGTTGCTGTGTAAGAGGATTTTGTCCACAGATGAAAGTGGAAGATACATGTTGAGTTTTCATTTTTCCCAGTGAGTTAATGTGAACAGGCAGGAATGCTGTCCTAAGAGGAAGCAACAAAAATGTCTGTGTTTATAAAATTCAAGTATGAATGAAAAGAAGAGTCTCTTTCAAGTTTCAGTATTCAGCCAACGGCAGTTGGAAGCGGGATGTCTTATTTTAGTAGCCTTTCGTTCGCTCCGTGGCGCAGCACGTGAGGTTGCTAGGATTCAGGTACCTACAAGGACCCCAACCAGTCTTTCCGGTTGCACGGCTCCAGCCCGCTTGCTGGAGCATCAGGTTTAATAGCCTCCCTGCAAAGTTCAGCCTATCTTCTGTCCGCAGTGTGTGAATTCCATCCCGCGCCCTCCCATTGGTGCAGCTGGGAAGTTGGGGGAGGAGAGGGTGGAGAACTTGTTTCCAAGCAGTTTTGGCTTCATACAATGAAAAGCTTTCTTCACACTAGGAGAAACTCCCACCAGGAAAATCTGCAGCTATTCAGTCCTCTCTTCTTTAAAGTAGGCTTTACCGATTGTGAAGAATGGTCTGTCTTTTAATTTCAGTAATAATTTGCTCTTCCATTGCACCTTCTAGTTGGGACCTTCAGAGCACTTTATTTGTATTAATGGAGTCTCCCCACCAAGTTGTGTTAGAACAGTAGTTTTTCACCTTACTGGTGGAAAATGTGTCACAGCAACAGTTTACTGTCAGCCTTTTTGCACAGAGGTGCTTAAAGTTGGCGTCGTACATCCATGGTTGTGACAGAAACCAAAAGGATCTGGTTTTCAAATACTCAGCAACTGTAAATCAGAGTGCCCTGATTGTCAAGATCTAAATAGGATTTTGGAAGGGGACATGCAGGCTTGCATTTCCTGTTTTCTTTGATCGTTCAGTCATCGTTTCTCCCTGAGAAAATGCTGCCTTTTTAGCAAGTTGGCCAGGGTACTTGTCAAAGTAGAGTCCCAGTTGTTGGTCATCTGGTTCTTGGAAAGTTAAATATCACCACATTTGTAATACATTTGTAATAATCCACTGCTGGGATCTTATTTTTTTCATTAAAATTGTAAGTTTACTTTTAGTATTTGTTTTAAGTGTGCTTATGTGTATTTTCTTTCAAGGCCAGACCACTTGAATGGACACATCAAACAGGTGCATACCTCAGAGAGACCTCACAAGTGTCAGGTAGGAGCTGAAGGGGTTTAGACTCATGTATGGGTAATCTTTGGCATTGCATTTATGCATGCAGACAGTTATGAAGTATCAGTAAAAATACCATGTATGTGTGAATTGGGATAAATATGGGTAAATAACTGTGTTCAACAGTGACAGCTGCTTTCCATCCCTCCCGTCCCCCAGCCCCTTGTGTCATCTACAGCTTTGGTCCTCCTGCCTCCCTCCCCTCCTGCCAGATGCTCTTCCCTGCTGCTCTATCCCAGTCTCACCCTGGATCTCTTGCCCAGCCACCTTGTCCCTGGGCTTAGAGTCAGTGTCACTGCTGATGGCCTCCATGCCCCTTCCTCCTTTTTTTATTTATTGCAGTTGTTGCCAACAGGAGGCTCCAATGCTGAATTAATTTTGGTTTTTTTTTAGAATACTTTCAAATAAAATTGGTGAATATCGTAACTTGCCAAGGTACTTTTGATTTTTAATCACATAGCCTTCAGAACATTGCACTGAGCAAAATTGGAAGCTTTTTGGTTTTATCCCAGGAAAAATAAACATAATGGCATCACCTTATCCTTTGTAATACAATGTCATAATGTTGTATATACTTTTTTCCAGTTACTAAATTATTCATTAGGATTTAAAAGATCAAATTAAGAAAGATATTTTGTAATACACTTGTAGAGAGATGTAAAAGGTGCCTGGAAGTATTAACTAAAACCAAAGCTGAGAATTGGCTTCCACTGTCATTCACTGCCTTCACATAGTTGTCAGGCAAACTTCTAAAACATTTGCTGGGTAACAGTCTCCCTGCTTGGTCTCTGAAGAAAAATTGATTTATTTATTTATTTAAAGTCGGAGCAAGATAGTTTTCATTTTCTTTGAAGACAGTGAAGCTTAGAGGATTTTTCGTTTCCTGATATTTTTAACCACACTGTTTGAACACAGTTGGTCAGTCCTACATGACTGCTGCCTCCTGAGCTGCAGGTTTTTTCACTATACCTTGACACACCTCTCCCATGTTTCCTCCAAATTACGGGAGTTTTGAAACATTAGTAACCCATGAACGTTTTTTTCAGGCATATAGAGCAATCTGAAGGTTTCAGTTGACCTCCATATGGTCTGTGGAAGCCCAACACCTTCAAAAATCAGGCCATAAGGACTTCACATTGATTTAACTGCATATCTTCTATAAAGCCTTAGACTGGTTTAAGCTTCTTAAAATGACTTAGGGGTTATAGATTTACATAAATTGGAAAACTTCACTCATAAAAAGACTTCATCATTTGGGGATAGCAAGGGGTCTGGGTGGATGAACTGAAGATGAACATGTATTTGTGTGCAAGTATGAAAGTGAATGTTTAGGTCCCAACATAAACAGAAACTCCCAGTCTCTTGCCAGTTGCAATTAATGTTACTGAAGGAATACATTTATGAATAGCATTAACAGACATGTCCTTTGTCAGCTGATGCCTGATAATTTTTTAATAGTTTTCTGACTGATATAAGAATATTAAATATGAGCTCTATAAGTGTGAATCAGAGGATGCACTAAGAGCTAGAATGTAAAGAAATACAGAAGCTAAGATTGTACAGCCAAGCTCAACTCAGTCTCCTGGCACGCATAAATTTTATGATAGCAGTTTCTAACATTAGCTTTTCTTATTGTGTGTTGTCTAAAGGACCATAATTCTGCATGCACTGGTCATTCAGTTCAAAGGTGCAGGCTGTAGGTTACCAGCGTCAGGACAGAGTTGAGGTGCTCATTCAGGCTTGGTTTGGTTTTGATTTTTGGCTGCTTAACCATGCAAAGTAAATTTTTCTTGAATCTTAAGGTGTAAAAAATCTGTTAAAGAGCTGTTGCATGTCCTTGCAAAAACAGTACTTCATAGTATCCTGTCAGATTTAGAAAGTCTTCACAAACAAGCACAGATGTGCTTTGCACGGTAAAAACCACAGAAGGGATGCCATCACACTGAATTGGTTTCAAATCCGGAAGCTGATGTAAAAATTGATGAAGTTCTCCTTGTGCTGATCTCATAACCAGTAACGCTTCTGTTTCATAACATGTATTTAAACACAGAATCTGGCCCCTAAGGAGGAAAATAGCTTCATACTGGAATGTTTCCCCATTTTCCAGTCTCTGGTTTTTTTCCATTAATTTTGTTTGGCAAATTAGCTCCCCTTGAGGGCAGCCTGAGCAGCATTGAGCATCCTTTTTGAATCTGAGTTCCTGTTGAAAATGTTATTGTCATGCTTTGTTTATATTTACTGCAAAAGAGAAGTGCTCTGTAAACAGGAAAGCTTTCCAGAATCCTCTATGGCAATGGCATTCCTGGAAGTTGTGCTCTAGTATGATTTAAACAAAATCCACTGGCCATTTACCTGAGCCCTCATTTATCTTTACAGACCAGTGGATACCTAAGGTTCTGTTGATGTAGCATCATGGTACATTTTGGGCTACCAAAGCCAAAGTGTGAAGGTGTCTACCCAACTTCAGAATAAAACTATGAGAAGCAGGACAATTGTAAGCTGAGCATCACCGCAACAGCTCTAGGTTTTAGTGCTCAGCATGTAATCCTACACTCATCCCCCTAAAATAGCAGCTGTACTTCACAGATCTTTGAAAAACTATCCGAAGCTGCAGCACCTGATGCCAGACAAAGACCTGATTCCAGCTTTTTCACTACTGATAAAATAGACTCAGAATAGGGAAGGCCTCCAAAGAACCAAGGCAGCTGAGAAATCCAAGAAGTTGCTTTGGTGTCCAGACAAGACACCAAATGCATTCAGGATGTTTTCCCCTGGATTGTTGCACTGGTGATTTATTTAATTGTTCGTTTATTTTTTATTTATTTTTTTTTTAATCTGACAGAGTTCTGTATGTGGGAGAAGGGGTAAGTCAGTTTTCTGGAGATGGGGTAGCTCAGTTTGCTGACTCACCATGGGAAGGGGCGAAGCTGGGATGTTGGCTTTTGAGTGTGAATGGTATGAAAGTTAGGCTGCAGTTTGGGAGGACACAGTGATCTCAAAATCTGTGGATGTGAAAGAGCAAGGGGAGAAAAAAGAAGTTTGCCTCTTCGCAGATATAAGAGACAGATTGTTGTTCTGGCAATTTAAAAAGAGAAAAATGTAGGTTAAATTAAAGTACAACTTTTGACAAAGAAAAAATCTATTTATTTAAGTAACCCTAAAATTGGCATCCCAAGTCCAGTGCTTTTCCCATTGATTTCAATGCAGAATGAGTTTCTTCCTGTCCTAATTTCTCTTACTTCCTGCCTATTAGCAGGAAAATGGCAGCCACCATGGAATAAGCTCAGAGACATCCACATCCATAGAAAAGTTGAACCTTCAAGAGGTATTTCTTAAACAATGTTTTTTAAACTTTATATATATATATATTCTTTTTTAATCTATTTATATACCTGTGCAATGTTTGATAGGAAAGCACTGGAGAGTTTTCTTCTATGATTAACAATTAATGATAAATTCTTAGCACTCATTTAGCACTTCACATCTTTTGTAAGATAAAACTTTTTTCTCTATACCTTTTATAAGTATTAACTATTTGAATATTAACTTTGGGGTCTTCTTTAAACCTGGTCCTGTCTCCCATTGTTATGGTTCAGCTAAACTGGTTCTTGCTTTCTCCACTGGACTTAATTTTTACTTTTTTTTTAAGCTTCTTCACAGATATATTTATTATGTAGCTTATCTAAAGGTGAACCGTGCACAGCCCAGCAGCAAAGAGATCAAACACAGAAATTATTATATTGCCTTTCCCTAAGCTTTCAACCTGATAAGTTCAGTATGGAACAGATCTCGTTTCACTTCTGGCATCCCTGTGATTTGTCTCTGGTCTGCTTCATCAACTAATGCATTCCCAATGCTTTTGTATGGACACTTCCTGCGGCTCAGTATTTTTACACTTACTGATGATGGATCTCTTGGCTGTCATTTTTGATTGTCTAGTTACATATCTTTAGTTGATATCCAACAGATTGATTAGTATCAGTGCTGGAATCCTGGCTGAAATGAGTGTTTACCTCTGAGGACATTTTAGTAAGTGAAAGCTGCACCTGTTTTGCTCAGCGCTGTGTACTGAGATTTCAAATGAAGAGAAATCTTTCACGTTCCAGAATCTGCTTCTTCACTACTTGTAATTTATGAATCTTTGTCTGGTGAGCTTGGTTAAACTGTGTATATTGCAGAAATCCAGTTAATTTTACTGTTGTCTTTTTAAGTTCATTAAGTCCTGATCCTCTGAGGTGCTAAGCCTTGTGCTTGCTGCAGAATAGTCTCAGCTCTATGGGAGTTTACCATACTTAGGCATCTCACAGGATCAAATGAGTGTAAAGCCTCCTGAAATTGATAGGTACTTTTCAGCTGTCTTCAATGTTGTTTTTTTTCAGTAAGATCTTGATAAATTAAATTATATAAAATTATGTGGGTTATGGTCTTCTGTATTATCAATGTCACTTATTTAAAGTTATAATTCTGGAGTTTTACTAGGATTGTTACATTAAAGTCTACTGATAAACAGTTGTTTAATTACACACTGATACTTGAAAAGACAGAATATATTCAGTTCCCAAGTCACTTAATAATCTCATATTACCTCTGAAAGGGTTCTGCTTATAAATCTTAAAGCTGTGATTTTTTTTTTTATATAAAAGTGATATAAATGAAACACTCCACACTCTTGAATGTTAACACTGTTGCCCACTTACTCTGGTCATTCTAATGTTATGTTTGCTTTTGTTTTTCCTCTCATACTTGTGAGCAATGGTTTCAGACTGTATCTTTAATAACTTGTACAGTGTATTGCTGGTGATTTATTTTCCTTCACATGTTAGAGATAGAGCAAGCCTTTCAGAGCTGGCAGGCTGTTGTAACGGGCTATATATGTAGTCTGCATGCCTGCCAATTGGTATGATCATAAAACTGGGAGGAAGCCTTCACACATCTTAACCATATGGATTACGCCTGGGAAGTGGGAAAGTAAAATCAATATTAGCTTAATGCCAAATCAAGTTTGTTTCACAGTAGTGAGTGGAATATGATACCTTGATCGGGGGTAAGTTATAAACAGATTACAGGGCCATACAGTTATTTTGATACCTGTTCAGTTCTGAAGCTTCACTTCTACAATTTGTCTGCACTGCTATGGTGGATACCAGGATGACTCTTTTACTCTTTCATCGTATTCTCATCCCAGCCAGTTCTCTGATGCTTTGTTTGTACGTCTTCGTACTCCAAAGGGATTCTATGTACTGAAGTTAGATAGATCAGATCAAAGAAAAAAAATTTAGGAAACTGACAGAAACGACATTTTGAGTGGTCTAAAGTGTTTGTAATGGCTCAGTGAAATGGCAGAACTTACTGTAAATGGAATGAAGTGGTTTCTGCTGTTTCTTTTCTTAGTATTACTTAAAGTTTTAGTGTCTTCAGCCTCAGAGAGGAGCTAAGACCTTACAACTCTTAAATTGATTTAAGTTTTACTGTCTGTAGTATGTTAGAGCTGTTTTCTTGCTTTCTTAATTCTCGCAAGTAGAAACACTACATTTTGTGCAGTGTGTTGGTTATCTGAGATTTTTATTGTGGGAAAATGCCTTGTGCATCATGTCATTTGTGTGTATGCCCAGGATCTAAGGTATTTACTCTAAGGCATACTAAGTATGTTCAACAATATCAGTTCTTTTAGTGGAGTTGATGAGTCACATAGTTCTCATTATACCTGCAGACCTGTAATGCTTCCTTTGCCACTCGTGACCGACTGCGCTCACACCTAGCATGTCATGAAGACAAAGTTCCATGCCAGGTGTGTGGGAAGTACTTGAGAGCAGCATATATGGCAGATCATTTGAAGAAGCATAGTGAAGGACCAAGCAATTTCTGCACTATCTGTAACCGAGGTAATGAAGAAACTACTGTTTTATTTCAGTGGGATGGGGCAGCACTTGAGGGAAGCTGTAAGGCTGCGTGAGTCTGTCTGCAACAGGAGGAGGTTATGCCACAGATGTGTACGTAGTCTCTGTTTTTTTCTGATTGAATAGTTAACCTTGAAACTGATGGAGCTACAGGTCTGGCCTCTGGCCTTTTTACGTGGCTGATAGTTCCTGAAGAAATTCAGTTTAAATCTGAAGCAAATTGTTTCTAGACAGTTTTAAGAGTTTTATTTGCTAAATACAATAACCTGTACAATAACCATGATATGCTGCCTTGCTGCTATTCACCATACACCTTTTATTTCCTATACCTGGCTAGACCTGAGTCCTTGCAATCAGTTAGGAAGAAGAATCTGTAAAATACACACCAATACACATTAAAAATACATTAAAAATCTACATTATTTTATCAGTCTTGCGTACCCTCCTGGTGCAGCAGTAGCGTCAAGCTGCTTCTCCCTCTTAACCTAAGAAATTGCTTTGTATTAGTGTACGTTTCTAAACCAGATTTTATAAAGAGCACTAGATATGTGCTTTACCTTTGTTTGTACAAATACAGCTTTTCACAGAATCATAGAATGTCTCGAGTTGGAAGGGACCATAAATACCGTGTCCAGCTCCCTGCTCGACTAAACCATATGGCTAAGAGCTTTTGAAGCTTTTCTGTCTGTTTGTGGTACTCTTCAATTGGAAAGAGTCGTAAATTTAGGCTTTGTGGGTTGTAAGGCAAGCTGGAAAAAGAATTTTGACTCATTATTGTCTTTTTTCAATGATTAATATACCACTTCAGAATCCATTGTTGGCTCACGCAGGCATACATACCTTGTAGGAAGAGGCTGCTGTGGTGTTTTGGGATCTTGTTTTTTCTGATGAGTCCTTTATTTATGATGTGTGTTCCTTTTTCTAATTTGAGAGAGGTGAAATCTTTTGAGAGAATAAAGCTGTTTTCCATTTAATGTGAGAACTGTACAGGGAGCTTTTTGGATGATTGGGAGTTAGTTGATGAGTAATGAGAGACATTTCCAGTAGTTAAACAGTCTGCTAGGTCCTGAGAGTGTTGTTAAGTTTGAGTGGCAAAGGCATCCTGGTTAAAAATCTTCGGATTCTGAAGCTCCGGGTTGATGGTATGAAATGAAGCTTGGTTTTCTTTCCAGCTGAAGGCCTATCTTGTGAAAAACTGCTTAAGCTTATCCCAATTCTTTTTGTGGTAACAACATGGAAAAGAGGCTTTCCAAGATCCAGGTGCTATCCTGCTCTCCTTTAGCTGAACATGGTGCCAAACAGAAACTCAAACGGGTTGGGAGAAATTGTCTTGTTTCCAAATTTGTGAGATTGAGTTTCAACTGAACTACCACTGGATGTCACTGCAGCTCTTTTGAAATTCAGCCAGCATGACAAAAGACAGCTCTGGCATTCGAACAATGAAATGACTAAATGGTTTGTTCACATTTTACAGGTTTAAATGTACAGTGGAGATATAAATAGAATGTACACTTCTGTGTAGAAGGATAGGGGACCTGTTGTACAGAAAAATTGAAGCATCTAGTTTTTTCTTACAGTTTATGTTTCTTGTCAGAATCTAGTCTGCTGGGAATTTCAGTTTACAACAGCACTCAGAAAATGTAATTCATCTACAGAATTATTGTTCAAATGTCTACTCAGTGTTAGAATTCATAGGAAAGGGAAGATACAGACTGGATTTGTCAGACAATTATGTTGTGAACTCATTGTTTTATGCTATGAAGTTTGATTATAGATTTATGATCGAAAACAGTACAGCTTTTAATCCATACTGTTCTAGAATCAAATGATAATGTTGATTGTTTTAAATAGTTACCTTTTAAATTGTAGAGATGAAGGGTAATGGAAAATTTCTGGGTTAGAAGCATCTATCTGATAGGCATTTCTGCAGTCAGAAGGTACTCAGTGTCCCGCCCCACTGCAGTTGTGCCATGACTGTGGTGCTTGTGCAATGGCATTTTGTTTGATTCTTCCCCCAGCTAACATGCTGGTGTATTTTGTATTATTTGGAACTGAGCTAGTTCTGTATATAGTATTGTCAAGCAAGATGTCAAGCTGCTTGTAGAGAGAATTTTGGATGTTGGCTGACAAAAAAAAAAAACCACAAAAAAAGTGGATGATTGTTACCCAGATTAACATATCCTGGTGTTAAAGACAGAGCTTAGAACCCACAGTATATCCCACCAGAAGACTGAAGGCTTTTCTTAATCAAGTGTCTCATGTTTTTTTAAAGGTTTTTAGTGGATTTAGGAGCTGGAAAGCTCAGTATATGGCTGACAGCAGTAGCCACTGGTTTGTCATGTCATGCGTGTCCCATTCGCTGATTCCAGTTATTCGTTTCGTTTACAAAATGGCAGTGTAATGTCCAAAAATCACTATCGTGATTTGATGCTGTTTCCAGGTTATTTTCTCACGTAGGTTCCTTATGCTTGTAATAATTATGAAAGCAATTAAGCTTCCCTGTTAAATCAGGGAAGCTGAGCAATGTTGTTGGTTGGCTTTAGTTTTGGTTTTGTTTCGTGGGGGTTTTTTCCCCTGGGATTTTCTGTTGGGTTTGTTGGGGTTTTCTTTCAAGAGCTCATCTAAAATGTGCTTACGAAAACTAATCTCCAATCCTCACTTTTTAAGACAAATTCTCTTTAATCAGTTGAAATAAAAAACCTTGCTCCTGCTTTGTTGTTACATAATCTTCTATAACCATTCTTAGGAACTGTATTTGCTTGTGTGGGCTTTTTCAAAGAGCTTCAGAGATGAATGACTTTGGCAAGTCTAGAACTGACAACTTCATAATCACAGGTGCAACTCTGAAGATTCCTTTTCTGTTTCAGACACACAAACATTGTTTGTTTCACAGAAATGAGTTAGGAGAAGGGTAAATATTCCAACCACCAGTTAGATGAAATTCTTGTTTACTGTAAGATGAATTCTTGTGTATTTCCAGGTGGATACAGAGTTGATTAAGTTGATATGTTCTGCACATGTTCCAGCTAAATCCAAACTGGAAATTTTGAAAAAGCATCCTGCAGTTATTTCTATAGTCTGTCTCCTTGTAGATGTATCTAAGAGATCAAGGGATAGGTCCTATTTATAAAGCAGATCATTTCTTCTGTCTGCATGTTTTTAATGTTGGTTCCTCTGCTATGAAGAAATAATCTGCTCTGCAAAGCTGAGAGATGTGTATGGGTAAGACAATACTACATTCCCTCATTGAAAATCACTGTCACTTGATTCTCTGCATTAGCCTGACTTTGTTTTTAAAGAGCTTTTTAAAAGTAAAAGATTATTATCTCTGAATTCCCCATCCTCCCAGGACAGACATTCATAATTAAGGTCTGGGGGAGGGGAAGGCAATGCTAAGTGCTTCAGCAAAAAAAAAAAAAGGATAGAAACAGAACAAAAAATCTCACTTTAAAGTTTCCTGTTGGCACTATTACTGATTTGATGGAAGTTGATGACTCGCATGTTCATCTGCCAAGTGCATAAAGGGGAGCAAACACACTTTGCAGGCAGTTTTCATTATAGAAAACAATGTACTCTGCAAACAGAGTTCTGAGCTCAGAAAAAATACCACATAGCAGAGATTGCAACTTCACATTTTCCTGTGGCAGTTGTAGTATAGGAGAACACCGAATAGCTGTAGGTAGTCCTTTTTTAATGGTTGGCAGTAGGATTTTAATGCATTGCTATGTCAAGGCTCATCTCAGCATGCATGTGGTTATTAGACATTTCTGAAATAAGAGAAGTACATTGTAGCTGGAAGCATCACCATTATATCTCTATATTGTGTCCTTTTCTCTATGCCAGTCAAACACTGGTTCTTTCTATCTCCACAGTGAAATTTTAGTATTTGGAAAGATACATTCTCTTGTGGGACAGGGAGATTTTCAGTACAGCATTTTGTGTCTGAGGGTAGGTCTTGCATTATGTCAGAGGATAATACCATTGCATCGATTTCCTGGATGACATGTGGCCTAAGAGATTCTGCTGTATTGTATTTTGAGTCGTATGTTCTTGGTTTCTTCACTTGTGATGTATCTGCTATTCTGTGCATTTATCTTCAACTCGGGAGTGTACAGTAACTCTTGCCCATTCTCAGTAGTCTGCTCTTTTGCCCTTCAGCAGGTTGCTGTGGAGTTCTGTCTTGCTCTGCAGGTCCTGCATAAATAGTTCTTAATTACCTCTGAATACTCTTTGATCCTGGCTTCTAAGAAAAGTCTGTGTAGAGAAATATTCTGTTGGGTTGGCATAGGGAATTCTAGTGTAAAGCCACATTCATTGTTAAGTTCAGCACCTAACAGCTGCTGTCAGAAAATCCACCACAGAGAGCTGTGCCAGTATTGGTTCTACATTCTTTCTAAGATGTTCTTATATAGCATCAAACATAAATGCAGTTATATCAATAGAAAAATGGCCTTACACTAGTTTATCTATCTGTATTTAAAATGAAGCATTGGTATGAAGCTTCTCGTGCAAGGGCTTGTGCTGTAAATGCTGTATTGGTTTAAAAAAATCTAGGTCCTGCCTTTCTCTATCCAGAAAGGGACAGAGAAAGCTGAAACTCTGTCTGTCATGGTGAAACTTGTGTTGTGTTCTAAGGTGTTAAAGAAAAATGTTTCTAATGTGAAAATGCCATAATATTCTGTTCAAAAAATACTGGGAAATTAAGAAGGCTGCTGATAGGTGTACCCTGTGTAGGAAGTCTTTGTGCCTCATATATGTACTCCAAATGCATGAGTACTAACTGCAAATCTTATAAAAATTGAATTTTAAACCATCCCAAAGTGTATTTTGAGATAATTTGCATGAAAGGAAAAGGTTGTATTTGTGAGACTTCAGAAACTATTTAGAAAAGCACATGCACAAATGTAAAACACTGTTTTGTTCAGATATCAGTTGTTTGAAATCTGTGTTTTTAATTTCAGTGGTTTGGGCTCACAGAGCAGAACTAATAGAAGTACTGACATTTCATTTTAGTTGTTTTTTTTTAACTGCAGACAAAATATGAGTTGTATGGGGTTTTGAAATTCAGGATGAGCTGAAGGGTGAAATGTTTTCAAAAGTTGCTGTAGAACAAAACTGTATACCTTAAAACCTCAGCAGACTTAGCTTTCTGGCTTCTAGGATTCACTATACACCTAAGGGGAAAGCACACTAAATACCAAAGAGGGGTGCTACTAAGTGGCATCCCTTCAAATCTGAACAGCATAAACTAATTTGAACTATTTTCCAAATTATTATCAAATTATGAACATTATTTAATTAAAGCAGCACAAACATGGTGAAGGGACATGGGTGCCTTTTTTGTATCATGTCTCCTCTGCCTTTGTTTTTCCAGAGAGTTTTGTGTTATCTGCTAGGTTTGCTTACATTGGGTTTGTTTCTCAAGGAGGCTGTTCTTTCATCATGACTTCCAAACAGCAAATGAAGTCTAATGAAATGTATTAATTGCCTGATTATGTCTAGGAATCCTACTTGAGCATGTTGTAGGTAACCAGAAATCAAGTTAGTATAATGGCAACTTCATAATAGGGAGTAGGAGCAGGACAAAGATTAAAAGAATGGGGAAGGCAGATGTGTGTCTTTGCTGGTGGCAGGATCTCATCTCCTTTTATCTTGTTTAGGTTTCTCCTCTGCCTCCTACTTAAAGGTCCATGTTAAAACCCACCACGGTGTTCCCCTTCCCCAGGTCTCCAGGCACCAGGAGTCCATCCCGAATGGGGGAGCAGCGTTCCACTGCGTCAGGACCTATGGCATCAAAGGCAAGAGACTCGCTGCTCTGCACCTTGCTGCTCTTTGCAGAACTTTGTGTGTGGGGTGCTGGGCTGGGTGTGAGAAAGGGGAGGGAGGAAAGACAGCGAAAACCCTGGAGAGAAGCTTAGGGAGATGCAGAGAAACTGCAGAGCATCACATAGTATTTAACACCTGTCCTTGGATAGCTGATTTCACAAGTCTGGGGGAAGCAGATGCACGTGTAAGGGTACATGAATTTTTGGCAGCTTCTTTGGTTATTAGAGATTGAAAAAGCCACATTAGTTCATCTTGACCATCTTCCTAGGAGCAGTCAGTATTTGAATGTTGCCTGGGGGGTGCAGATCCTTGATGGTTCCTTTGTACCATTCTGCCTTAGTCTTGTGCCAGTCAAACCACATATCTGACTTCTGGTGAAGGAAGGGAGAACTGCAAAATGCAGTTCATAAAGATTCTTGAGAGGTGGAAGCAGTATGCATTCTCAGTTTGATGAGGAGCCATGCAACTACCTGTAGTTACACTTATTAATGCTGTTGAGGAGGACAGGCAGAGGGTGATGGTACTGCTGCTTTTTTGTTTGTTTAACCTGATTTTAGCTTCTAGAGAAAAGAAATATGGTAGGAGTAGCTGAAGAGTAATTAACTTCTGAGTATGTGAAGCTGTGTGTTTATGTCAAATAGCTTGCTTTCTGCTTCTTGGTTTGAGCTATCAGTATTCTTGGGGAAGCTGAAACATCAGAAAATTCTTCAAAACCATGGTTGTCCCAAAAAGTTAGTTTTTTTTTTTTGCCCAGGGTAGCACAGCAGGCTGGGTTAAACAAAGTCTGTGCCAGCAAAAAGCTAGTTGTGTGATTTTTCTTTCTGTTGAAGTCCTGATAGAGTTACGACAGAAGCCCTTTGGGTTTGGGTGGTGTGCTGACTTAACAAGAGATTTACTCCGGCTCAGTGGTGTATTGATTTCATGCATATCCTGTTTGGTTTGTAATGCCGAGTCCATAGCAAATCTGTCTTTTGGGTTGTGCCAAGTGGTTCTTTGGTCTTTTAGAGTTAATAGTAGCTCCAGCTTATTTGTATTCAGAGACTTGTTGAGGAGTATGTCTGGGTTTCCCACGCTCATTCACATGCGCTGAGCAAAAAGCGCGGACAAACTTTCTTGGCATAATGTGAGAGGAGAGTGGGGAGCACTCCAAACATACCAATGGCTTTGCCAGGATATGTATCCAAATGACTTAAAATAGTGTCTCTGACCTCCCTCCTGTTTCACACTACAGTGTTTTAAGATGGAACCATTTTAGATTATGAAGTTCACTTCTAACAGCATTGCACTTGATTTGTAAAAATCAAAAAGTTCATCAAGACTAAATGGAATTGCATGCCTTAAATTGCAGTCGCTCACTGCTGTTTTGCTGAGTGTTTCCAGGTTTCTTCACATCTTGCTGCAGCCTGTTGTTCATTAGGTTTCTAGGCTCTACCCCAAAGTATAAGCAATATTTCAGAAGTGTGGGAATGAATTGTAAAATTAAAAACTCATCATTAGGTCCATTCTTTCATAGTGCCTGAGGTGTAAATGTTGTGAGACATCTTTGGGGTTCAAAAGAGTGTTACATAAACCAGAGACCCGTTATGGTCCCATTCAATATCATGAAAGGTCCATACTGAAAACCTGAATGTTGCTCTGATAGCAACTGTGGTTTGTAAAGAAGACCTGTGGTCAAGGGCTCTTGAATGTGACAGATTGCAATGTTAAGTGTATCATTCTGTCATGACGGGCATTAATGAAATCAGGTGGTAACCGATATGATCTGTTTTAATGCATGTTAAATACTGGTTTGGGGAGGTAAGATTCTGAAAACTTCTCTTTTCTTCTTCCCATAGAAGGCCAGAAATGTTCACATTCGGACCCGATTGAGAGTTCTGATTCATACGGAGACCTCTCTGACACCAGTGACCTCAAGACTCCTGAGAAACAGAGCACCAATGGGTCCTTCTCGTGTGACATGGCAGTCAGCAAAAACAAAATGGAGACGGAAGGAGAGAAGAAGTACCCTTGCCCTGAGTGTGGCAGCTTTTTCAGATCAAAGTCTTATCTGAACAAACACATACAGAAAGTTCACGTCAGGGCCCTCAGTGGCCCGCTTGGGGACCTCGGTCCTGCTTTAGGATCCCCCTTTTCACCCCAACAGAACATGTCTCTCCTGGAGTCATTTGGGTTTCAGATCGTCCAGTCAGCATTTGCATCATCCCTAGTGGATCCAGAGGTCGACCAGCAACCAATGGGGCCAGAGGGGAAATGAGATCATTTTGATCTTAAAGCAAAGCAGCAGTCTGGCTATAATGATAAGATGCTGTGAATGAAAGATGAAATAATGAAATTTGGTTCTATAGCTGAGAATTTTTTATTCATTTTAGCTTCCCCTTTTATCTCATGCCCTGCCCCACCTTTAAACCTTCACTGGGGAGAGGAAGAAAATGCTTCTTAGCTGATAAAATACAGAAGATGGTGACCTTGAACAGAGGACATGACCTAAAACACCAAATGGAGCTTTAGAGGCTGCTGCTGGTGTTTAGTTGTGATCTTCTAGAGTAAATGTTACCAGCACTGGTCTGAGACTTAGACAGTCCTAGTGACCGAGGCACCTGGGGAGCTACAGCTACAGGGAGCTATGCTTTTGTTCTCTCTCTATTCCCCACCTTCCCTAACCTACCCCAGAAAAACAGTAAGTTTTAAAACCAGACCCATTATTGCCCCATTATTGAATATAACAGTAAGTAAAATGCCCGTGGTACCTATCAGGGTACAACGCAGTTGTCCTTTGAAAAAACAGAAAATCTTAAAGAAGGTGCAAGAATTTGAACCCCTTCTGCCGTTTGTGAGGCTGTGAGTGCTGCAGCAGAACTGAACTGCTGAGAAGAATCCCCATTTGGAACAGGTTGTTTTTGTTACTTTTGACCATTAAACTTGCTGTCAGTTTTTTAATTCTCTATTATTATTATTTTAGGACCTGTTGTAGTGAATTGCTACTGAAAAGCCAGTCTAAGGCGAGACACAGAGCACTCTTAAAGCAGCAGTCACATTAGGGTTAGTATTAATTTTTTTTTTAGATGTACCATAATGAATAACTTGGCTAGTTGGTTGTTTTAAGTCTATGAAAGAAATAGTTTTATGAAAAAAAAAAAGATAAAAAAAAAGAAGGAAAAATACCATTGCAGTCTGGTTGACTGGTGCTCATTTTTCATGTGGGGACCTAGGGTATAAACACAATGAGCTATCGGGTTAACACTATGTACCACTGACTTGTTTAGTGTGAATAAACCCAGGGGTTCACAGAGTGATTTTGGTTTAATTGGATTGGACTCTATTAAAGAAGTTAGTATGTTACTTTGCATCCCCTCGTTTTGTCTGGTTTTTGAGCAGTTTAGCCACCTGTCCTAAAGGTGTGCAAATGAGAGCCAGTAATGCTCTCCTGATCTGCCTCTAGTCAGGTTTGCAAAAGCCAGTCTTAATCCTTTCTTTTCCAAATAAGAAAGGTTTTTATAGGAAGAGATGGGAATTGCAAACAGCAGATCTTGCAGAAAGAATTGATTACAAAATGCAAAGAAGCTGGGCTCTAGGCTGTTGGAGGTTCCATTTAATCTGAAGATACCACTTGTGCAGAGATAATGTCCTGTCTTGTCTCTCCCTTTCCTCCCATGTAACTTGTCAAGGTGTTATGTACCAAATCCAGGTATAAATGTTGTTTAACACAGGGTTAGGAGTTAGGAATACTCTGAGTTATAATTATGGTTCTGCTGTTGATGCTCAAGGTCACATAGGATAGCTCCCTGAATTTATTCCTTAATTTCCCATCTGTGAAGAGTTTTCTCCACATCACAGTTGTGAGGGTTAATAAGCAAAGGTTTAAGCAGTGATTTGGTCTGGAAAGACCACTCTGAAAAGCCCAAGTCCCACACCAACCATGCATTCTATGAAGCAATAGCTTTCTCCATCACTAATACAGTGCTGGAGCAGGATAGACCACCTCAGACCAGGACCTACATCCTCTGCAGGAAACATGTATATATTAAATGTGAACATAGCCACAAACTGCTGTTGCACCACAACTTGCATTGCCCAGGTGCTCCTAATCCAAACCCTGCAGTTAATGCATAACTGAAATAAGATACATTCCTGATTTTTTTAATGTTGGAATTATACAGCCTTTTGTATCAGTATATGGATTTTGAAATGATGTTCTAAATTCTACAGACTTCAGAAGCCCTAGCTTCTCTTTTCTAAGAAGCTACACTTTTTGTACTTGTTCTCAAGTGTTACAAACCAAGGATTAATAATCAATGGCTTTCTCTATAGCACCAGCACTTTCTAAATTGAGAGCATGTTGCAGCAGACTTGAGGTTTTGCTATTAATCTGTGTTGGGAGACTGAAGGACATGTTCCTCTCCATTTATCTTCTCCCAGAATCCCTGGAAAATAGGTATGAGTTTCATTTCAAGGGAAGACAAACAAAAACAAAAACAAACCAACCCACCTTAAAACTAAAGCTTTATGGAATTGCTATTGCTGTACTGGTAAGCTTAGGTGACAAGTAGAAAATGGAATTTCAGAAAGGTAACAGAACATTTTCAAATACCTTAATAATGCAGACGATACTGAGACAACCTTGTGAACTGCCACGCCAGTGGAGATAGAGCAGGCTTTCCAGTCAGCAGAACAATTTATTGGGATTAGCAAATGCAACTGCAGTCACTCGTATTTACTAATAGCTCGCGTTTAAGCCACCAGGCAAATTTCTGTTGAATTGAGGTTGTGTTCTGAAATATTTAAGGAGTTTGTGTTCCTATGTGTAGTTAAAGAGGGTGCAGTAGCCATACAATTCAACTCCAAAAGAATATAGGGTATTTTCATCCTACATATAGCTCCACTGACTCCAGTGTTACTAGTGGGTTGAATTTAGCCATGTGTATCAGAATGTAATTTTGAATGCTACAGAATTTGACCTGATGAAACAAATGAAAAGCCTTGAACTAAATAGGAAGCCTTGTAAAACACTAACTGTGCATTTTGTTTGTCAAAGAAAATGCTTACTAAGTTGTCATGAATCCATCGGTTGAAAGCTACTTACTTCTCAGTCTAGTGGACAGGGAAACAATTGGGCAGGAAGTGAACAATCCTGAAATGACAGTTCTAGATCATTCTAGTGTAAACAGGAGGGATTTGCACCAACACAAGAGACTGATGCAGACCAGTGCCAGCAGTAGTTTGGGCAGATCTTTAGCAGTGGTGTGTTTTCAGAGCTTTTTTGCTTCTTTGGGGGCATATTGTTCCATTCTGGTTAGTAATTTAATCTACATGCGCATTCTTTATATTGTGTGCTTTGGGAAATGCCTGCTTCTCAGAGAACAGAAAACAGATCCAAACAGAAACTCATCTTCAGAAGTTCAGAGTTCAAATGGAAGTACTTAACATACCCTGAGCTGTAACCTCACTTGTTTATATTACATTTTTAATTGGATTATCAATGTATAGATGATAGTTCTCATTTTGGGCCAGCCCTCTTTCCTTATCATCATCTTTGGTGGGACTGCAGTCCAATGTTGAAGTCAGTGCACTTTTCTGCCAAGAAGAGAACTTCAGTTCATACAAATTTAGATAAGCAGAGTTGTAGTATTTCTTTGTATTATAGGACTCCCTAAACCCCTCAACTGAGGATTAGACCCTTGTGTATTAGGTATGATGAAAATCTTCAACCATTTATAATCTAAACATTAAAGGTAGACAAGAAAAGAGTAGATGCTTATAGGTGAATGAGTGAAATAAAACTGAAGGACTACAAACCGCTTGCATGCATGCTTAAGTGTTGTGTTGAATGTAGGGACACAGACTTATCATTAGGCTTCTTTTGTTGCCTGATTTTATCTTTATGTACTGTTAATCTACAACAAATGCAAGGTAAAGTGATTTAATGTGAATTTATTCCATACTGAGTTAAATTTCCTTGCATTTGTTATGTGTTAAATGTGTGCAGGCTTCTTAGTGTGGCTCACCTGATGCATGGTAATGTGGTGCGTGTGAGCTCTCAATGTGAAGTGATTTGCCCATGATGACGTGGGAAATTGATAGCAGAACCAGAAATTGAACACAGATTTTTCCTTCTCTCAATCCAGTGCCTTAACTATAGTAGGGCAAAGTATTATATGTCGGGGGGGTGTGTGTGATTGATTTGTTTGGGTTTTAAAGCCTAGAAATCTAAGATGGTGTGGACTTGGTCTTCCTACCAATCTTTTGAAGAACTGCAAATGCCCAGTCACAGTTTTAGACCTGTTTGAGTGCCAGTGACTTAGGGAATATTTGTTATTTCCCATGTATTCCCTGAAATTATTGTTCCTCCCTCAACTGCTGTCGGCAGTAAGGAATGACTTGAATAGAAGAGCTGTGTAATTGAATGTCTATCTAACTCAACTAACTGAATCGATAGTATGAAAGCTAACCTAGATTTTGTAGGCTCTGTTGTAACTTTAGTGTCTTGTTTTTTCACTAAATCTTTGTTCCTAGAAATCAATATCTGAACTTATGTCTTGAGTCTGGAGTGGGGTACCACTTTCAGCTTTAATTTTTTTTAAGGTGCTTGCTTGAGGAAGTAGATGCCAAAGTAAACTTCAAAGGAATTCCAGACTTCAGTGTTGAAAGAATGAACGGAGGGCTAGAGCTCTCTTTGGGTTTCATGAGAGATAAATGGACAAAGTAAAAAAAACAGCTACCAAAATTTCCAGTAATGAAATGGGCAAGGCTTTTCTTTATCACCCCCAAAATAACCAGATATTTTCAATTGTTCAGCATGGCAGAAACTCTGAGAGCAAGTGCCAAACAAAACCCTGGAATGTGTTGGCTTTTTTCAGCATTATGAACATACCTTAACAGCATTATGAATATTTTAATGTATATTAAGCCAGCTTTGTACCGTTCACCTTTTGCCTGGGTACAGTATCTGAGTTTTAATTGAACAGAACATAAGCTCACAGGGAATCTCTGAGCTTATGCTCTCAGTCCAACCCTGGGAGACAAAACAAATGAGCAAAGAGGGGAAAAAATCCCAACAGGAAAATTTAAAAGGGAAAACAGTTTCTGGAAGATTCCCATGTCTCCTGAGAGAGTCCCATTTTTTATCCTGAACATCCTTTTCAAAACAAGATCCTTCAGCTGTTGTGAATGAGCCTTTGGGAACAGACTTGGCTTTTAGCCCAAACTGCTGCTCCTTGTCCCTGTCAGAAGGCAGCGTGTTCTGGAGCACTGAGCCTGGGACCCGGAGGGAGGCAGTGATCCCTGACACATCTGCAGTGGCAGAGTCAGCAGCAAAAACATTGGCATAATGTCTTCCTGCCTGCTTCCTTGCCGCCTTCACCCTCAGATGTGTACACTACTCAGATGTGTACAGCTCTGCAAATACCTGTGTTAGCTGTAAAACAGAGAACTTTGCCTAAAAAAGATAAAAAAGGGGGAAAAACCCCCAAACCACCAACCTTATAAAAACAGTTAAATGACGTAACTGCAAAGTGGTGCAGAACAAGAGGAGGAACCCTGGCTGTAAAGGGTTGTGGTGATAGCTGGAATGTTTAAAGCATGTTAATGAAAAACCACAGTTGTTTGCTCTATGGTAGCAGTAAGGCAGCCTGTTTGTAAACAATTAACACCTTGTGTCATCTCTAGCCTCTTCCTGTGTTTTGTTCCCATCTATAAAATGAGATGATGATAACCCTTGGGTAAGACTGTTTCAAGACTTGGTTGATGTGCCAGACTGTGCTGCACAGTTGTGCTGTGAGCTCTTCTGCAAGCGTTTGGCCTCGCTGACTTCAAGTGTAATGCAAAGTTGAACAAACATTTGGCCACATTTTTCCTGAAAAGTGAGATACTTAATTTAAAGACTGCCTGGCACTGTTGATCTGCTCTCAGGGTTTATGTGAACAAAGCTTTTCCTAGGTGGCCTCTCTAATTGTACTGCAACTTGGAGACCTGGAGGTGCTCTGAACTGAGCTGTACTGAAGGAAGGAGGTAACTGGTGTCTCACTGATGTTCCAGTGCCCCCCTCCAAGCTCCTGGGTTCCATGTGGACCATGGGGCACTTCATACAGCCACTGGCAGCCATAAATGCTCTTGAGCTTCCTGTAGTCACATAGTGAGCTTGGGTAAGTGGTTTTATAATAAATCAGTCTCATGCTTGCTAATAGCTTTTTGGCTGCTGTGTCTACAAACTGGTGCCTTCTCCAGGCAATTTTTACATGCCCTCTGCAAAGTTGTCAGACTGACTGCTGGCTCTTGAAAGAATCAATCTAAGCCTTGCTCTTGGGCTCAGAATTTCTCTTCAGTACTGTTGTCACCTGAAAGTTTGCTACAATTAGTGCAAATACACAGTGTAAGAGAGAAAATAAAAGGCTATTCTCAGATGTCCTGTAGAGTGAGCAACTGAAACTGAGTTTGGGATGACCCACTAAAACTGGCATTTTTCCCTGGCTGCACACTGTATGGAAGAGACAGTGCCTTGGAAGGGAAGGAGCAGGAAAGTTTGCCATTGGCTCTGATGAATCCCAATCCTGCTTCTACTGAAGTTGTTGGGAATCCTCCCATTATCTTCAGTGTGAGCAAGAAAGGATCTTAGGTGAGGATGGATGACTCTTTCCCTACTTGAATGAAGTCTCTTGCTTATTTATGGGCCTGCTTCTATTGAAACCGAGCCTGTTTTAGCCTTTTTGGGTTCTTAGGGACCTGTTTGTATAAAGCAACTTACCTACCTATCTTTTTTTTTTCTATTGTGTGTATTTTTTGTATGTTCTGTTGGAAGGTGAAGCCTCTGTAGAAGGGGATACAAAAACTGATTTTTAAATAGTAATAAACCAAAAGAGAATTAAACTCTGCAGGCTGCATGCATTCATTTCCTGGAGATGGAGAGTTGAGACCTCGAGTGCACAGAGAGACAGCTTGAATTTCTCATATCTCAAACTCTTCCTTTTTTTCAGAGACAGTTCCTGCCTTTGTCCAGCTCCACTCAGCCCTATGAAAACCCATAGTGCGATGGGCAGGTTGCAACACTGTGTTTCAGGATGGCCTTATTTTGACTAGAAAATCCTTTATAAGGCTCTGTGCTATAAGATCTCTTAACATCTTTCTAGCATAAGGGGATGGAGTAACAAGGATTTATGTGAAATTTGATACTGTCCTCCCCGAATACCTGGAAGGCAGTGAAAATAAAAATGAGAGAGTACATATAAACATGTGGTTTTGCTTCTGGCCTACCTACATCAAGTGCTAGGTCATTAGTTAAATGCACTGTGTTCTAACTCAACGCCATTATATTCTAAAGAGGTAAGTGAAGTAATGGGGAAAACCTTTATTATACCTTTGTTCCTTCCTGGTCTTTTTGCTTCCTAGTGGTGGTACCAGTTTGAGCCCTGACTTTCTGAAAGAATGGCAAACTCAAGACCAAAATAACAACAGAGATTTACCCTATTCTGTAAACATACTTAAGGAACAAAGTCTTTAATTTGTAAATAGATGTAAAAAAAGCCCATGTGCATATATAAGATTAATGAAAAGGGCTATCTCTGCATGCCTATGGCATATGTGCAACCCAAAAAGCCTTTCTACACAGGAAAGAAAAGGCAGCTTCCCAAAATAAACAGCTCCTCCCATAGCCGCCAGGCAAACACCTGTGGAGAGAGGTCTTTTACAGAAGCCATGTGCCAATGGTTTTATCTGCTTTCAGGTCAGCTAAGAAAATAAAATCTGGAGAGGAGAGCTCTGCATTGTAAATGTCCGTGAATCCAGCGCTCTTGTGAGGAAACACTAGTAGCTCTACTGAAAAGGTTTGGTCTCTGCTTCTCTGCTCACATGCTGAATTACAAAGAGACCCATTACTAAATGGGGCTCTGCTCTTACCCTCATTTGAGGCCTAGTCCCAAACCCTTAAATAGATAAGAAAATTAATTTGGTGGGTTTTTTTTATGTTTACAATCTCACTGCCTTCCTGTTGTCATGGGATATGGTTCACTTGCTTACAATGAATGGTTGTACTATTTAGACATGCATTTTCATCAGGAATGGGACATTTTGCGTATTTAAGTGCAACTCTAACCTCATGCTTTCCACAACAGAATCTAACTCTTACTTTGATAATATTCCATGATTATTAGCCCAGAGTTTTGGTCTGTCCCTTTTGGTTGTGCAGTCAGCTTCCATAGTGAGTGAGGGATTGAAGCATATTTAATAATCCCATCCAACTCCCTGGACATTAATTTTGAACAGATATCAGAAGAGAAACTTTACTTCCTTTGACTCAGATCTCCAGATGTTTTGGTGCTGCCTTTTTCATGTTTCTTGTGTGCAGATAAACATTATTTTTAGATCAGCATTTCCTAACAAGAACACATGGTTTATCTGAGTGCTCAGCTTTGTTAGCTACTCCTGTGCACAACAGTGAAGTGAGGAACAAGAAAGCTACAAATGTACTTTTCTACCTTAAAAAAAAACCCAACAACGTAACACTTTCTCCTGGTTTTCTTCATGGATTGATGCTTATTTGTACTTTTCATGTAAGTGAGCACTACACATGTAGAACTCAAGACCTTCCGTGCATGATTTCCTCCCCTTGAAAAACTATATTTCATAAGGTATGTATTGCATGTCTGAAGCTTACAAAGCACTTTGCAGACATTTAATCCTGTCTTTGTGACATAACTAATATTAACATGGAAAACTGAGGCAGAAGCTTACCTAAGGTCAAGCAACAAATCAGTAAAATAATTCAGAGTGAGGCTCCTGTTCTTGATGCAGAGACCTGTGTATCTTCCACAATAGCTTCCCTTCCTCCACATGTAAAAAACGCACGCTGGTTTTTGTCAAGAGCGGCCTGCATGTGTAGCAAAAATACATCAACAAGGCAAGTGGGAGCTGACACATCTTTGTACCTCATTCCTAACATTATTGTTACAGTTTTATGATACCTTGCTAGGAGACACACTCCCTGATAGCAGGGAAAAGCAGTGTCCAGTCCAGATACCAAGTTCAGAAGGCAGTGGAGACAGCTATGGGCTAGGATCCAAGCTGAGCCCCTTACTGCAGGGAATGGTGGAAACGCACTGGGCAGTTTGTGACCCAAAGAACACAGAAATGTTGCTGTTAGAGGCCTCAGCGTGTGAAACTTCTCAAATCAGTGATTGCCAAGAGTATTTAGTGCTAATCTCTTAATGGGAGGAAAGCATAGCTGCAGTGCTGCTCCCCCGGTAAACAATAGAGCCCCGATTGCCCTCCTGAGGCCTCTGTCCTTTTCTTACAGCCCACACAGAACGCTCATCTGAGAAGGCACTTTGAGTGAGCAGAGCAAACTCTGAACCAGTCTGAACCAGTTCAAATATCACATATGGTTGTTTTGCTTCTGCAGACTTCCTTGTTAGTCCTTGGAGGCTGTGGCTGGCATTTACTTAGCAATAGCTCATGCTGTCAGATTGAAGGGGGAGGGGAAAGCCTTTCCTTGAGCACGTCAGCAGGGGGATGCAAGAGTGCAATCAGAGATTTCTCTATCGCTCCACAGACCCCTTTGTAGTGACTGTCTTCATTTTTGGTTATACTCGGCTTAGTTTCATAAACCAATATCTGATCCTTTTGTTGCAGCTTTGATGTGGGTTTTTTCCTTCTATTCAGATTGTTTCTAGGTTAGGAATAAAGCGTATTTCTTCCAGACTCCTACATCATTGCTTACAGAAGCTTTCTTACAGGTGAGACCCACAGTTATTTTCAAGATCCAGAGGCAACAAAGGAGTAACAAAACCTGCTTTTTGGGGAGATGCAAGTAGTAATACTTGATGCTTATAGTTTTTTAAGCTTTAAGCACAAATTGGTCTAATATTCTGTTCATAGTCTCAGAGTGTACCATCTTTATTCTCAGACACCATAATTTATGAAGGAAGCAGAAAATGGTTCAGAAAAACTAGTTTTGAGGGGAGACTGGAAGAATTGTTTTGATTTGCCTAGAAAGAAAAAAGAGGAAGTTATGGGAACATGACATATGCCCTATTACAAAGAGGGCAATGGTCAAGTTTTTCCATTTTAAGCAATCCATGTTAATTTGGCTAGGAAAGAATACGTAGATTAGAAAAAGTATTTTGCTTACTCTTCTCAGTATCTTATTTAGTAAGATTAAGTAACAAAGTGTTATAATTCTTTCATAGGAAGATAGATGAACTTTTGCCCTGAAAGATCTGAATGTACTTTGTTGTGGCTAGAGGAGGGTGGAGGGTTTGATGCTTCGAGCCCTTCTAAAGCTGCAGGGCTGTGGTTGCTTCTCTTTGCACAGCATAGTGTGCTGTATGTTAGCTCCCTGCTTCTTCTTAAGAAAACTCTCAATACACTTTGAATTTTTCCACAGGTGAAAAAGTAGAGCAAACAAACAAGAAAGAGCAGTTGGCAGACAGGAGAGAGAAAAAGCAGACACTGTTCATTACGGAACCTGTATAAACAGCACAAAGGTACCAGCTCACAGCTGAAACTGGTTCACACTGAGTTTAGGGAGGATGCTTAATGGTTTTTATTCTTAAAAATAGCATATATATTCCCCCCTGAAGTGTTTGTGGATGTGTTGTGGCACATGTATGTGTACATACCCACAGAATTTTACATGTAAATATCTGAGGTTATAGCTGCAGAGCTATTAGCTTACTTATAGTTTAGATAGTTATTTTAAAATCAAGTCCTAGGAAGTAATGTCAGGTTTAATCTCTAAAAGTGTAGCAAGAAGAGCAAACCCATTCCCAAACAGCAGAAAGAGCAATTGAGCCTGCCTTTGACAGCTGCCACCTGGCATCTTATTAAACTTAACTCTGTGAAACTGGCAAGCATGAATCTTCCCTCATCCTGGAGAAAGCCAGAGATGAAAGAGAAATGATTCTGCTTAGAAGTCAGTGGTGGAAAAGGCTTTTATCTTTAGCATGATTATGGAGGTTTTTGCATTTCACCCAGATTCCCTATTGTCCTTCTGCACACTAGAAACTCAGATTGTTTGCTGAAACTTGGCTGGGTGTAATGAGAAGCGCAAATTTCACTTGTTACATAGCAGGAGAGAGAGCTGGGAAGGTCTGAGGTTTGTTTCCACAGAGATTACTGCCCAGCGTGCAGATCTTGGATCAGTATGTGCAGGAGGAGGTGCTTTCTGTGCATGATGACATGGAAGCATTGGTTAGTCTCATGAAATGAGCTAAAAGAAATTAATTGTACAGGCTGGCAGCCCTCTGCAAACCGTTGTTTTGGACAGACTGTGCCTCTGGATGCATCTGTGGCCCTGCAGTTTCTGACTGCAAGGAATTTAACCCATAAAATCTCTTATGAAGAGCTATTACAAACAGAAGGCCTGATTCAATAGCCCTTATTAAAAATTCTTGCTTACTCCAGCTAGCCTTGCTTTCACAGGGTGTAACTGGAGAGCATAAGGAATGTAGAGCTCAGTGTCTGTGCAGACAATGAGCATGACGCCATAAAGCAGACATCTTAGCTGGGGATGTCAGTCAGGACTGACACACACAACTGTGTTTTTGTTTGTCTGTGGTTTTGTTCTACAACCTGGCTGGAGGGGTTTTAAATCTGACATTATTAAACTAAATTTACTCTAGTCATAAGTAATATTGTTAAAGCATGAACCACGCAAAAGGCTGAAGGCTTATGGTTTCATGTTCAGTGGTAGTGCTGCTTAATTGACCTGTTTTCCTCGTTCCCCCTCTGTCACGCTGGTACATCTGTCTTTTTTGTGGCTCTCTTGTGGACTGGATGCAGCAGGGTTAAAGTAAATGTGACCTGGGAAGAAAAGGGCAAAAGCTGGGTTGGATCAGCATCTTGAGCTTGCTTGTGAGACCTGTAGCAGCCTGACAGAGAGCACTGCCAGCATGGAAACATCTGGGAGTGGAAAGAAAGGACTGCTGCTCCTGCCCTGCAAAGCGGTTCATCATACACTGAATACAACATGCAGCTTTTTGGCATTTAATCACTTTTTATGTGTTCAGTGGTTTCTATGTGATTTCAAAGCACTTTAGAAGAAGGGGGCTGCCCTGTCTTCTTCTGAGGAAGAAGGCTTGGGTTGTACTTCACGAAACAGGAAGGGAAAGCGCAAAGAAGGGAGGCTGGCACATCGGCCAAGGTCAGCAGGAATTCTGTGGGAAAGCCAGAAATAGCACCATGCTGCAGGCCTGTGACTTGTCTACAAGCCTATCAGTTGGCCCAGGCCACTTTTAAGAGCTTGTGGTCCAACAGGGCCAAGCATTCAGCGGCTTGTTTTGCACTGGTGTAAACCAGAAACATTGCTGGTGACTCCAGATGTGTACAGCCACTTCTAAACACCTCTGCCTGCTTGGAGACAAAACTATCTGTTGTTAACACTTTGAAATGTCTGCAGAGAGTCTTTATCACGGTAGCTGGATGTCTGCAATATAATCACTGTAAAGCATTTTGGGGCTGTTTGCTTTGTTTTTCTATAAGCAGGCACAGCTCTTAAGATTATGTGGAGTCAGAGGAAATCAATCGATCAGCAGAGGTAAGGCTGTAAACCTTAAATGTGGAGATGCGTGGCTTCCGTGGTAGCATGTACCCCCCACTCACGGCCTCTCTCTATAGGGCTGAGAAAACCAAAAGGGAGAATCAGGGCAGGAGAGTCTGGTTCTTCGGGGTGGCTCTCTAGGGGAAACAAGACAGCGATTTTAGGTCCCTGAAGACAAACGCCCCGCCACAGTCGGCGGTTCAAGCCCAGCTCTGTGTCGGGAGCCTCGTCTCCTGGCCCACGAATCTCCTGTGGCTATCGGGGACAGGGCTTGGGGAGCCTTTCCCCGTGTTTCCCCCGAGCCAAAGGGCCCCGCGGTACCGAGCACCCATCGCTGCGCCCGGTCCCGGCGGGACGGGGAAGCCCCTGCGGAGGTGAAGGAGCAGCGGCGCATTCCCGGCCGCCCCTTTCCCCTCCCGGGGCTTCCCCGACGGGGCCGGGTGTTGCCCGGGGGCGGGCGGCGGCAGCGTTAGGACCCGGCGGCCGCTGCGGGGCGGGGGGGGGGAAGCGCAGCCCGGCGGTTGTTTACCGGGGAGGGGAGCGGCGGGGCAGGTCTCGCCGCGGAGCCGAGCTGCGCGCCCGGGCTGGCGGCGGCTCCTCGCCTCCTCCGCTGCGCCGAGGATGCTGCGCGGGGGTCCGCGGCGGGCGGCGGCGGCGCTGGGCGTTGTGCTGCTGGGCTCGCTGGTGCTGGCGGCCCGCGGCGCTGAAGGTAAGTGCAGCCCGGGGGAACCGGCCTGGCTTTGTGTGGGGGACAAAGGCCGGTCTCGGGAGGGGAGGTGTGCGGATAGCGGCCCGGGGCGGCGGGGGCTGCCCGGCCCACCCGCATGGCTTGGCCTCGTCTCTCCGCAGAGTGCCTCCGCGGCAACGGCGCGTCCTACCGAGGAAGCCAGCGAGTGGCCTCCGGTGGTGCCCCGTGCCTCAACTGGCTGGCGGTGCGGAGCGGCCCCGGCGCCGCGCTCCCGGCAGGTGGGTCCGGGCAGCGGGGCGGGGGCTCGGCGGTGGTGGTGGTGGTGGTGGGGGGGGATGTCGAGGGAGCGGGATGCCGGGGCCGCGGGGTCCCCGCGCTGACCACCCGCCGCCCTCCAGCAGCCGCCGAGGACCACAACAGCTGCAGGAACCCGGACGGCGACGCCGCGCCCTGGTGTTACGTCCGAGGCGCTGCCGGGGTCCCCGAGCGGCGACCCTGCGACATCGCCCCGTGCTCAGGTAGGAACGGACCCCGTCGGCCCCCTTCCCCTCTGGCCATCCTTAGGGCACTTCCCTCCCCCCGTCTCCTGCCGCTGGGCACTGCCTTTGTCACTAGGGTGGGGGACCCCCCTGCGCACAAACAGCCCCTGACCCTCCCCGGGAACGGAGCGTACCCGAGGATCCCCTTCCAGCTGTCCCTTCTGCTTGCACATCTGCTTCCCAGCCCTGCCTCGCTCCACCCCCAGAGCTTTTCCGTTGGTGCCAGAAAAGGTCTGTGCAAATCTTTGAGCCCCCCTGCCCTATCTTGTCACTGGTCACTGTAGGGCTCTTTAGCTGTATTGAGAAAGCTGAGCTCTGGGCATTTAGGAACTGCAGAGACATTGGTAGGCTGTTACTGTGGGGCATGTTACTGCTGTCTAAACAAGCGTCTTGCTGCTAAACGGGTCCCAGGGTGAATTTGGATATGGGGCATAGGGCACATACACAACTCGGAGAAAATGGGAGTTGAAAGGAGGACAGTAAGAAACAATCCCCCTGATGCTGGATTCCTCATGGATAATCAGGATGGGAAACACTTTGGCATGAGAAGAACTGTAGCTGAAGCCTGTTTCATGGAGAGGAGATGTCAGTACTGACTGAGGCCAAAGTAACCACTTGGGGTTTTTTAACTGTTTACTTATTTCTGAGTTCCTCAAGATGTACACACTCCACTGTCCCTCAGGATTGCTATCATTTGCATGTAAACACTTCTCCCCACACATACACTCTCCCCTTTTCTTCACTTTGCTTGGTTTTTGCCTGGTTTTCCCTACAAATGAAGCAAAACAAATGTGCTGCTGCCAAGACCCTTGCACAAAACAGTCCTGCAGCTTTGGGTTCAGGAGAGTTACCTGACCTTTCAGCCAGTACACCATTTGCATGTTGAAGGGATCTGGCTTTTTATCAGGAGTGGGCACCTTTTTATTGTAGTCATGTCCTGCAGCTCCCCTTAGTTCAGCTTCTGTGGCTGTGCAGTGCAGGAGACCCTGACTTCCTAACTCCCCTTCTGTACTTCCATTTCACATTCCACTGAGGATTCAAAATGGCTGCAGATAGAAAATCCACATGGAGTTACTGCCAGCTGTGGGGTGAGATCCAGGTGGAGGGATTTTTCAGGTGTGGGTGCATACCGTGCATGGCATTTCCCAAAAGAAGGGATTTTTGTTCAGGACAGGTCCTAGGTACCTACTTTCCACTGTCATAGCTTTGACTGTGCTATAGCTTCCATTTTAACTATGTCATGAAAGAAGGAACTACCTTGAAAATCTGCCAATGCTGTAGATAAAGAATCCACAGGACTTGGAAGGAGTCTGTGCTATGAGCATCCACCCTTTTGCAACTTTGGGCTCTGGCTGAGGAGGAACTTGCTGTACTTAACACTAGTCAGTGGCTGTGCTGCTCTGATTTAGCCTGTCCATCTTGCTAGAGGAGTTTGCTACAAGGCTGCAAAGAGGGGCTGGGTAAGAAGAATGTCTTCTTACAGGGGAGAGAGACTCCCAGCTGGAGTCTCCTGTCAAACCTTCCCGTGTCAGGAAGATTGAGGCAGAAGAGAGATAAATAGGCTCCTGGGAGATTCAGGATGGAGATTCTCATAATCTTGTTCACGTCTGTTCAGCATGATTGAAGCTGCAGCCTGTATATTGATTATACACTAAATGAAGTCATTGTGCATCCCCTGGACTCATGCCCTGAACCCAGGGTTTGTTATGCTGTGTCTGATTTGTCTCATCTCTGGTGGTGCTTTGCACTCTTAGCTAAATAGGTTTGTGTGAAAGCGAAGTGGGGGGAGGTGGACATTTCTGCTCTGCTTTGGTAGGATTTCTGGCAAGAACTTAAGAGGGAACAAGTTTGTCAGTGTACTTTGAAGGCGGTTCAGTAATACCAGTCTAGATCTGTCCCACTCACAAGGCGTGTGTTATTTTGAAGTACTCACCAATGCTTGGTTATACTGTATAGCTCCTTTTCCTCTCAACAGATGCTACAGCTGCCACAGCTGCCACAGCCCCAGTCTCTACAGAAGAAGCTGGTACTTCCGAGGAGGTGGATCAGGTGTTTGAACCGGCTGATACCTTGCCCTCCCGGAGTGAGGCAGCAGCTGTGCAACCCGTCATTGGGATCAGTCAGAGAGTGCAGATGAACTCCAAAGAAAAGAAGGACTTAGGGACACTAGGTACAAACTCAGGATCATGTGATGGATCCATTCCTCTAATTCTGGCAGGACAGATTTATTTTGAGGCAATGCTATAGCTGGATCTACTGTCTCTAATTTTGTCTTTTCCTTTCTCTCTTTACAGGGTATGTGCTGGGGCTGATCATGATGGTGATAATCATTGCCATTGGAGCTGGCATTGTCCTGGGATACATCTATAAGAGGTCAGTAGCTAGTCCTTTATTCAAAAGCTGGAAGCATGAAGCAGTGTAGAGCAGGAATGTCCGAGCACCTCCAGATTACCAGATCCCAGTGAAAAGGCAGGCAGTAGCATATGTTGCGATACAGCATGTTGTGCAAGAGTTTCGCTTGTTGCACTGAGGGAAGAACTACTTAAGAGTTAATCCCGTTCTTCTCCATGTCACCCATCAGCATGCTCTTCTGTCCCATGTAAAGTTTCAAACTCTGCCCTCTTATTTTTTGGCTTTGTGCGTGTGCGTGCACGTGTGCTTTGATGTGGTTTTCTCACATGCATCCAGAGGAGCTGATTTTACGTAAGAGTTGCAGAGAACAGATCCCACGTGCCCTCACAGGAAGTTTCTTTTGCGAGCAGAGAAAGAACAGTCCTTTTAGCAGGCCACCTGTTCCCCTGGTTTCTCTAGTCTAGCTAGCTTTAGAAGAAAAACAATTGGCAAATTCCTTGCCACTCATGCATTGTATCCTATGAAGCTGCGTATCAAGTAGCACTTTTTTTTTGGTCCAGGTTCATTTTGCTGAAGCTATCGTATACTTTAAGGTCAGTTTTGATTCACACTTAAGTTATTAGTTGTTCATCCAGTTCGCTGTGTTGGGTAGAAATGCTTCTGTAGCTCAGCAGTTTGAGGTTAGTGGTAATAGCAAGCAGCTTAGTTGTAAGAGACAGGGCAGGATTAACAAACAGCAGTGAATGTCCCTGCCGCAAGTGAAGGGCCAGGCTGCCTCCTCTGGGAGGGTTTGCTCTGTATTTTGGCTGCTTGACAGCAGTCTGACACAGCCAAGCAGAAGGAGCTCTTTCCCAAGCTGGGACATGTCCTTATGTAAGTGTTTATAATAAATGCCGACAGAAAAAAGAGGGAGGAGTGTTACATAAGGGGCAAAACACAGCGCTGCTTGTCGAGGAATCTGATGTGAGGTGTCACTTCAGAGAACGCTGTCTCGTATGCTGGCAGGAATGCAGCCACTGCTGCACGCTTGTAGGCAGCTTTGAGAAGCAGCCAAACTGCTCATGTGCTGACAGGAAACCCCAGCAGCTCTGCCTGGTTGGGATCACAAGCTCCAGGAGAAGCGAGCAGTTCTGTCCCGTCGCACTCCTGTCTTTGGTGGGAAGAAGCAATAGACCAGTGTTGGGCTTTGTCCAAATGCAGCTTTGCTTCCTCAATCCCAGAGAGCTCAGAGCAGCGCTGCAGTGCGGGTTTGCTGTCTCTCTTCTTGCCTTGCTCTAAAAATTGCATGTGCAAGCTGGCAGGTTTGGGTAGGTGTGGTGAGAAACCTTTAATGGGTTTAGTAGCTTCTGATATACATAGCTTTTCTGGAGACAACATGCTATTAATGCCAGCCATTTTTAAAGCAAGACAGTCTTCCTCAGTACAAATTACAGAGGTTTTGCCTCCCTTAGCAACAGGCTGAAGACTGAGGCAAGTTTGAGGAACTGATTGTGGTACTAAGCTGAGAGTTGCAGTGGCAGAAGGCAGGGCCAGCTCTGAAGTAAGCTTTACTACTTTCAGGAATGGCTTCATTTTGTTACACACATTCGTTTGCTGCAGCAAAATGCAGAACCTGTCACCGCTTCTGATACCTGTTTCTATCAGATGAAGCAGGTTATAGAAGCTCTGTTCCACAGCAGTGGGCTCTCTGCTGTCTCACTGCTCCTCTGGGCCTGCACTGGGCAGTTCTGTAGGACTATAAGGTATAAAGAAACACTTGTCAGACCCATAGTTTGAAGAACCCTGGCTTTACCATCATGATTTAGCAGTTGCAATGTCAGTGAATATGACAGTTTGAGGGAGGAACAAACTTCACCTGGCTGCTAGTTGAATGGGGTCAGATGGGGTCCTCTGCTTACAGTAGGGAATGTTTCTGGCCCTTTGTGTGTAGCTGAAAATGTTTCCTACAGAGTTCCTTGTTTTCTATTGTATTATGTTTACTGAGACTGCCTCCAAGCAGTGGCACCCATGTACATCTGTTTTGTTTTGTTTTGTTTTGAATCTAGGGGGAAAGACCTGAAGGAAAAGCATGAACAGAAAGTTTATGAGCGTGAAATGCAGCGTATCACACTGCCACTGTCCGCATTCAGCAATCCTGCCTGCGAGCTTGTAGATGAGAGCACAATCGTGGTGCACACTAACCAGACACCTGTGGAGGACACGCAGGATGGTGGTGGCCCACTCATGGGGCAGGCGGGTACTCCTGGTGCCTGAGCAGCTCGGGCAGGAGCAATACAGGCTGAGCAAAGCCTCCAGCTTCCCACTGTGAGTGCGGGGGTGCGTGTGTTCATTTCTATTTTGTTTTCTTTTTGATGAAAGCCAGATGAAGGTGATGCAGAGGGAGAGAACAATGGGCTATTCATCACGATCTGTTTGAGGGGCACCATTCAGTGCATGACCAGCTGGGGACTGGTGCGGTGGACCCTGCTGCTTCCTCCCACCTATCTCCATGGAGTGCCAGGGAGCTGGGGGGGATGATGGGCCAGGCTCTCATGTGGTCGCAGATCCCACAGCCTGGAGCGTGGTCTTGGCTTTTTCTGTTCCTTTCCTATTTAACGGTGTGCACTGTTACTTAAGTTTCAGCCTGGAACCCCAGGAGGGAGCAGTACTACAGGGACTGAGGGGAGCTTCGTGTCAGGCTTAGCTTGGTAATTACACTGATTATAGTTCCTGCCTTTTTGCTTTAGTGGCTGAGAGCTGGAGACGCTGTCCAGAATCCTGCTACTGGATCGGTTTCTTTTTCCAAGAAACAGTTTATCTGGGGGTTGACTTTGGCCAGGAGCTGTATGTTTAGCCTAGTTTCAGTTTGGAAAAGCTCTTCTCAAGCTATTGATAAATCCAGGTCTTCCAGGGCTGAGGCCAGATCTCCATTCCCCTGTGGTGCTACATGAACAGCCACAGTTGCAGGTATCCAGGTGGTCTGTGCCTCCTGCTCACTTAGAGCAGGAGACCAAAGGCCAGCAGTAGACAGTTGTGAGGAAAGCAAACTGCCCTTCAGTTACCTACAGCAGGTAGAGCACTGTGGATAAATAACAGCCTCTTCTGAATTCCCTTGGCTTTCCACAGAGCCAGCTCTGGACAGAGTGGCCAAGCAGCTATGGAGGTCACTGACCATGACACAGCAGCTCTTGCTCTAAGGGCAGGATACAGCAGCTGCTCTTGCAAGATCCTGAAGTTAGAGCATGGCTCCTGGCTCAGCCTCCTTCACACGCACTCAGCTTGTGCAGCGAGACCACTTGCTTACAGAGCCTGGCATTTTGTAACAACTTTTATTAGCATTTCAGGGGGTTTGGAAGGGATGGTTGCTGCAGTGTCTCCCAAAAGGCACCAAGGCAAGGCCAGTTCAGGGAAACACCCATCCCCACCTCAGGGGATTCAAGCCATTCAAGTAAGTTTTCTAGCCATCTGCTTTATAGCTGTGGGCCTAACAGGGAGCAGCACTTGTCAGCAGGGGTTTTAGCGTTTGATTCAGAAAAGGGAAACGTTTTATTTTTAAATGCCTTTGAATACCATTTCTTTGTAAAATGTTTTAAATACCTCATTATGAGAAGGTGCAGATTGTGCTACCTTGGATTAAAGCTTAAAAGAAAACTGCAATGTAGTGGACCTGTGTGGACTGTGGCTCATCCGTACATTCCTCCTGCCAGAGCAGCATCCTTTTGCTTATTGCAGACTTTGAATTGAGAAGAAGGTAAGATGTCATGTCAGTTTGCCAGGCCCCAGGTAAATCCCTACAAGCAGTGCCTCCACTCACCACCACTGACAAGAGGCATGGAGCTTATGTCCTTGCTGCCAGCAGCTGGTCTTGGGCTGGGACGCTGTTCCTGAAGAGCAGCTGTGGGTCTGTGAGCTGTGCTGACTAAATGGGCTGGCCCGTGGGAAGATGCTCTCAGTTACAGCCCCTTCTTGCCCTGACACAGGTCAGTTCTGCTCTGGTGCTGCTCAGCAGCAGCTCCATTCCCCAGGGCCTTGCAGTGGAAAGCATGACAGGGACAGAGCACAGCAGGTTGCGGGAGGCACTGATATAGCTAGCATTCTCGTTCAGTTGTTGCCTTCACAAATGCCCCTTGAACTACGTATTTCAGAATAAGATGTTTCCAAGAACAGGCTGTATTTTTATCCCTGGATCAGAAAAGGAAAATAGAGGCTTCATTTTCTGCTGACTCCTGTCCACTCTTAAAAAAACCTTGGCAAGTTCTTCCATCATTCCAGGTAAATAGTACTGTAGAGTACTTGCACTGCATCTCTAGAATTCTGTAGATGTGGCAGAGCCCTTGGGCTCAGGGAAGGATGTTCTAGATGATACCAGATCTCTGCAGTTTTGCTGTTCCCATTTTGTGACAATAGAAACCCAAGCAAGTTACAGCTTCCTGCTTGATGTAACAGAGGCAACCAGATGTTGTTTTTGTAGCATGTTTAATGCTTTTTAATTTAGTTAGAACATGGAGCTGTGCAAATCACAGTTCATAACCCCCACCCACACATCACCCAGGACTCTCCCCTTCAGGGGTCCCCTCACAAACCAACCTGGAAGGGGAAAAGAAAGGGCAAATCCTATTAACAATCCTGAGTCCACTGGACCCAGTTTAGAGAGGCTCCTCCACCGACTCACAGCACAGGGAGTCCCCCAGTGTTTCTAAAACACCACTACACAGACTAAAATCACACCCCCACACTCACACCTTTTGTCAGGTGATGGCTGGTCCCATGTTATGTTATATAATACTTTAAACTCATGGGTAGGGGAGGAAATCAAAGTAACAGCAAAGACTAACACCCATTCCCCACCATTCAATACTGAAGGGAGTGGGGAGAGAAAAGATCACACTAAAAATCAGGTTAAACCAAGGTGTCTGTGAAACTTGAGAGCAGGACTTGAGCCACATTTTGTTCTGTTCTGCCAACCATGTAAGCTACTGCAGCAGTAGCTTTCTTCCTTCTCCCTCCAAGGGAGGAAGTAGAGAAGTGCTGGAAGAGAACATCCCCCCAAACACACCCCTCCCAATGACTCCAAGCCCTTTTTTCTCCCCCAAAGCAGGGAATGACCCTGAGGAAAGTTTCTGCTTGGAGAATCAGCTCAGGTGCTGCAGCAGCAGAGGCAAGAAGGACCTTCAAAGGGAGCAACTGCAGGAAAGGATGAGGTAATGGCAACTGAATTATTAGTTCTCCAGCTGCCACTCCTGGGAGAATGGGACATTCTCCAGCACTTTTCTGTTCATGACAAGTCCATCCTTTAAGTAACTCTGGGGTTATCCCCCTTTGTCATTGTCCATGCACAAAGTCTGAGCCACTTCAAACCCTTGGTTTGCTGAAGAGAATCTTCTGCCACCCTTTCTGTCACCTCATGTCCACAGGCCGAGAGCTCAGGCAGCTTCAGCACTCCAGGGATGTCCACAGTCAGTGCTTAGCACAGTTTTACACATTCGGGTTCAAATACTTTCACCTAGGTTAAGGTTCTTGGGCAGGCAGACTCACGGTGCAGGCTCAGGGTCTGAAGATGCTCAAGCAGCTCACCTGCCTTGATCACCATTAGGAGGGGCAAGCAGAGCTCAGTCTTAGTGTTTCTAGGCAGGCTTTTGGAGGTATTCAGAGACAGAGGCAGGAAAAAACCCACAAAACCAAACTAAAACAAGAATTCATACACGCTTCCCCACAGACAAGGTATTTCAGGAGAGCTGCCCAATTCCTGGGGCTTTTCAATTCCTCCCCTGTGATGCACCTGGAGGCCAAAATCTCAGTGGGTTATTCTGGAAAGCACATGCACAAACACACACACACACACACACACTGTCCTGGTGGGGCCTTTTGCTGGATGTCCAATTTCCCCTGCTGTCTGTGCAGGGTAGTCAGTGGGAGAAGCAGTTCCAGAAGTGCTGGTCCTTACCCAGGAGAGTCTCCTATAGCAAATCCCTCCCTGGCAGACAGGCCAGGGTGGCTTCACAGCTTGCAGCCAAGTTCTAAGGCACCACAGTTAAGAAGCCTGGAAAGGCCAGAGAAACACTTCTCAAGCCATAAAAGTAGTGTTGAGCAGCTTTCCTAGGTGCAGTTGGCAGGAAACAGCCCATTTTGCTTCTGAAACATGCCAAAAATCCACAGTGAATCATATGTCCAAGAGGAGGGGTGTTGGGTGGGGAGAGAGAGGCAATGCAGCAAATGCACAGCGTGGTGCTCCATTAATGCCCTGGAAGTGGCTGAAGTGCATCTCCCTCCCTGTCACTCAGCTCCAATGAAGCGGGGCAGGCAGCAGGATGAGCTGACTAGGTTGTGTTGTCAGGTAGCTTGTCACGGTTCAGTCCATACTGCACACTCACGTTGTGGTCCAGCTCCTCCAGCTCAGATGGAAGGGGGATGGCAAGTTCTCCCAGGTAGAGGGAGAGAGCTTCAAATGAATCTTCCAGCTTGGAAAAAGGGGGCCTAGAAGCAGCAGTGAGGAAATGTGAGTGGGAAGGAGGAAGCACAGCAGCATCTGAAAAGGTTGAGGCACTTGTCCATCCAGCCACTGTCCCACGCACAGAGGTGTGAGCAGGGACGTGATCCCTCCCCATTCAGCTTCTGAGACTGCAAAGATCCCATCTGTCTGGCTACCTGTTTTTACAGCTGATGACCAGGGAGGTCTGGCTCTTTTGGAACCCACTTGGCATCAACTCTGGAGGTGAAGCATTCACCTCCAGAGCTGGTGCCAAGGTCTGCCCCTACTTTTAGTACATGAGAAACCCTGATCAACCACTCCTCCTCTACCCTCTGTCTCAGGAACTGTTTCAGAAACCTCCACCATATACAGCAGTCTTTCCCAAGCTAATAAGTCTTTAGTCTCTCCTCACATGTAAGCCTTTGAGCATTCCCACAGGAGCCCTCTTCCACCCTCTGTGCAGAGTAGTTCTTCTACTAAGGGGATAAAGACACATCCTCCAAGCTTACAAAGAGCAGCCCTCCAAATCCCAGCCCTACCGGCTCTCTGGTTCCAGTCTGCAGCAAATAGCAGCCAGAGGGAAGAAGGCTGGAGGACAATCAGCAGGAACAAACTTCTCCCAGAACAGCTTGACATTAAGGCCAAAATCCAGTGTGCGTGGGAGACAGTCCGGGTCGGCATAAACCTGGCCTATGATCTAGGGGAAAATGAGAGAAGAGCTTAAGTACAGCAACAGTTCCAGGGTGTAAACAAATAGAGAACATCAGCACCAGGCAGGGGCCCCATCAAAATATCAGGGTGAAAGGGAAAGAGCAGAAACACTGTTCCTGCTTTCCAATGGGGCCAGTTGCACACTGTACTGCATACAGACAAACTGCATGTTAAGCTTTTATGAGACGTGGTGATGTGGCTGCTGTTGTGAAGGAAGGCCCAGATGCCTTCTCCATCTCTGCAGGGTCTTTGCTAGAAGATGCAGGGTGATGTGCACCTCCCAGAGAGCTCAACCCTGTCTTCCTGCTGGGTCAGCAACTGCTGTATGCTGCTGGGGGTGATGCAGCCCCTCCTGATCACAGGTAACCAACACAACCTGCATCACCATCCCATCTCTCCCCTCACACAATCTTACCACACCACCAGCAAAACTCCTTTCTATGGAGCATGTCCTAAGTGATGCTGTGAAGTCAACAGTACCACATATTCTGACTTCCTCTGTTACTGGCAGATTCAGCTCCACAGCCAGATGGGAAGGGTGGAGAGAACCACCAGAACCAAAGCTCAGGAGGTTGCAGGCAGAGCTGCTGGAGGAAAGGGCTGGGTGGAAGAGAAGGAAGCCCTGCCCCAGCACTCACCACCTCCAGCACTAGAGGACTCAAAGTGTAATAGGAGGGAAGGAACCCACAGCACAGAGCAGTCAAGGTCAGTGTCAGTACAAATGCTCACATGGGGAAGAATTTTGGGTTTGAAGCCTCACTGGTATTACAAAGAGGGTGTTATTTATAACCACCCAGGCTCTTCTGTGCCAACAGCTCAGCAGGACAACCACATCCTGTAACTAGACAGTGGAACGCCCATTATGTATTTTGGCAGGATTATTTCCTTATCTGTTTGAGTGTGTAACATCTTTTTTTAGCATCTTTATCTTGGTGACAAGCAAAATGTGCCTGTGATCCTACCCCTATTTGTCTGCTTTCTTTGCTACTATGTCTTTTTTTCTAGATGAAACAATTGTTATAATTCCACAAACAAATTTTTCAAGTTCCTGAATTTATCACTCACAACCACAACATTCTCTGAGAGGAGAGCCCAGCATAAACAGAGCTCCAGATGAGGCCACAGAGACATATGCACAGATATTTTATTTGTCCTCTTCATTCAGACACTGAAGATGAAACTGTGCTGGTCTTCCCTGGTGTCCCTGTAACTGCTGTGTTATCAGTACATGTAACACTCTGCCTTTCATCTCTATTTCAACCGTCTTACCTTTTAAACTGAAAATACCTTGCAGCTTTTGACTTGTGCTCTTTGCTCTGGAGACAGAAAAGACTGCTATAATGGTAAGACTGTGCACTGGCTCAGAGATAAACTAAGCCAACAGACTTCAGGGTGCAAGCTTCATTAATCGACCTGCAAAGAGGTTTCTGTTCCCCATTCTTTGAAGTGAAGTGCCATCCTCAGTGGAGGCCCTGAATTTGCTGAGATACAGCTGACTGGTCTTTTAATGAGGCAGTAGAAGAGGCAAAAAGTATCACAGTTTTAGGGAATATATCTATTTTCAAATGGATACCAGGGCTCAGTCAGAACTTGATGGACTTCTTAACAGTTACTCTCAGTCCAGGAAGAAACAAAACAGTTACCTTCCCTGAGGAAGCAGAGCAGGGTGAGCCTGTAGTCCCAGCCTCAGTCTCTGTGCTGTTAGGTCAGAGATTGCAGACTCAGAGAAATAGCTGATAAAATGTGTGTGAGAAGATGGCCGTGGGGAAGAGGTCTATTAAAGATGCCATGTAATGTCCTGGCCTTACCTCACAGAGAACAATCCCAAATGAAAAGATGTCCACTGTCTCATCGTAGCTCTGTCCTGCAGGAAACATAAGACATTCAGATTTGGGAGAGACAGTTCCCCACCCAGCTATTTCAGCATCTGCCAGTCCAAAGCTACTTCGCCTATTCCCTGGAAGGCCCTAAAACAGGAGACAAAGCAGGGTTTAAATCTGAGCAGGGCCAGCTGCCCCAAGACATGTATACCGACTGCATCCTCCTATACACTGCCACTGCTTGTTTTAACTCCTTTCTTCTAGTGGGGAATTACAGGGACAACAGAGGGAAACTGTGTGTATCAGAGGTCTGAGCAAATCCTAATTTTAACTGTGGAAAGCTTCTGCCCGTTCCCACTGATTGCTGTTCTAGTGCATCTCTACAGTGCAGAGTCATTGTTCAGCTTCCCCAGCAGCCAGGGAATGCCCAGTCCCTGCTGCAGTGACCGCAGATATAATAAATGACACACTGGCAGCACTTTGAACCTGGGAGAGCAGGCTGGCTCCAGCAGGCCATTCTCTGCTTACAGACGCACCCCTCCCCAGCCAGTATCTGGTAAACAACCCTGCTTTCAGAGGTGATGTCAGATTATGCTCTTGCTGGTCTCTTTGACAAATGCCAGGTCTGAGACAGGCTCCGAGAAGCAGCCTCAGACTCCTGTAGGGCCTGGAGGCCTTGAGAGAAGGAAAACAGAACAGCACACAAGAAAGCTGGGGAGAGGAGCCCAGTCCTCCCTTCCCTGGCGGAGACATCTGATGTCATAGCTAGCTAAACTGGCCAGACAGACCTGCTTATTAGGAGGAAATTGTCTCCACTGCATTTCACCCTTACCTTGACTCCTGCAGGGGCAGATTTTTCCCTAAGGGTTCATCCTTAATGCAATGGAAGGCTGTGTGCCAAAACCAGATTGCCCTTCACTTGGACCACTCCCACCCCAGTCCTGAGGCTTCAGCAAACGTGGCAGCAGACGGTTTCTCCCTGGATCTACATGACAGCACATGTATGCCTCATCCTGGAGTTTGATGATTCCCTGTCTCAAGGGACAGTTCCAAAGCATGAGGCTATAACAGAAATTGGTCTCAGGTTCAGTCTTATTTCAGGCCTCTTTTGTCTTGCCTGTTATCTAGATCAGAGCAGTTTAGGCCTGCTGCCCTCCTGAAGAATCCTCCTGTCAAGCCAGAAGCATTACCTCAGCTGGTACAAAGGCTTATCAGGTCAGGTACTGCAAGAGCAGTGCAGCTAGGGTACCTGTGTGTATAAATAAGCTTGCATATTAGCAGGTCTAAAACCATAGACCCTAATAGGTTTGGTTGTTACTAGGGCTCATAAGCTTTCAGTAATCTTATCATCCCTGTACCTTGTCACAGGCTGTCACCTCACCTGCACCCTGGTATCGGTATCTTACCATTGAGCATCTCTGGAGCCATCCAGTATGGGTTGCCAACCACTGTGTAGCGCTTCTTCCTGTCACTCTTGCGTAGGGTTCGTTTCTTGGCCGATGGCTTCTCCAAAGTGGGCTTTTTCCTTTCCTCCACAATCAGCCGAGACAGACCGAAGTCAGCCACCACCACGGTCTTATCCTGCACAAGGGATTTAGTACAAGCCACCGATTATGCTCAGCTACTCTGAGGAGCAAAGAGCCTGCAATTCCTCTTCGCTGTCAACTACACTGTAAGGGAAACTAACAAGATTTCCTGCAGCCAGGTGAGCACAGCAAGCTGCCTAGATACCCAATTCACAATCCCAACACATTGTTTCTTCTCATCATTGTCTTATTTTCTGTGTGGTCACTACACTAATGCCATCAATTTGGCTACTTTTGCCAGGGCAAAGCTGGACCTTTCTTTTCAGACCTTCCTATTCTACCTGGCCAGGAATTAGTTCAGACTTTCATCCTGGGTCATTTGAAGCCCACATGCCAATCTCATATTTCAGCCAGTGAACAAAGATAAGGCTTGAGGGAATGAAACTACACAAAAATCTTGTGGCTTCCTAACATATCAAAAAGAGAGAGCACACACCTGTGCACACACCTGCACACCTGTCTGAATCCTGAGTGCCAATAAAAAAGTCATCAAGTGGTTGAAAGAACAGAAGCAGCTGCAGAGAACATTTCTTAGTTGAGATAAGAAACAGAGCTGAACTAACTCTCCTAACAACACTGTTAATAGGAGATGCTATGACAGGAAAGGGGATGAGAGAACAGAATGAAGAAACAGGGAAAGCTAGATTAGTCTGGGAAATCCTATGTGAAAATGAAGCTCCCTTGTTTAGGGCACTAAAAGCCTCTCTGAAATCAGTTCTATTCTGACAAAAGAGGAAAAATCACATGGAGAAAACCAAGGGAGGAAAATGACAAGGAGGGGAGCAGCATGCTGTGGGGAACAGAGGTAGCTCACCAACTTGATTAGGCAATTGTGTGAATTCAGGTCTCTGTGAATGATGCACATGGAGTGCAAGTAAGCCTGAAACAGAGAAAGAAAACTTGGCATTAGGGATTTCCAGGCAAATGTGTCCCTTCACATTTAAAAGGCCTCAACAGTCAGATACTAGTAGCCAGACAGCATCCAAACCCCCTCATACATCACCCTACTGACGTACCTAACCCTGACCCTGGAAGGTCACTCTCTGATAAAGGAGCAGTCCAACTCACCATTCCAGAGGCAATTCCTTTGGCAAAGCTGACCTTCTGCTCCCAGGGAAACGGGTCCTGAAAGACAAATCCTCAATGGTCAGAGCCTGTCTTCCCAGCCAGTTAGTGACAGCAATTCTTCTGCAACAGGGACTCTTGCAGCAGTCACAGAAAGATGATACAGCCCCAGGAAGAAAGCGATTTCTGCCTCGGGCTACCCACAGGTGTGAAGAAGTTTTTCCACACAGCTCCATAGGAGAAGACTAACAAAGTACCATAAGGCTGGTACAACCAACACCACAGTCAGCCTCATTGAGCAGAGGTCTACCAGGCTTCCATACTCACCGCATTACGAAGGAAGTCTTTCAGGGTGCCTCCCTCGATGTACTCAGTGAGGAGATTCAGTTTCTTGTCCTTGTACAGTACACCAATGAACTTCAGCACATTGGGGTGATCCAGGCTGCGCATGACTTTCACCTGGGAAGCAGAGACATCCCACCCCAAAGAAGATAATGAAACAAGTCCTGGCAGATCTGCTCTGTGCTGACAATGCTAGAGGTCCCCCCTGGGGATCACAGAGTACACTCAAACCCTAACTTTAAGCAATCAACTAAATGTTGCCTCTTCATTTTCATGCTGTGCAATTAACGTGATCTTAGTCTTTAAGGAGAGCACTCTTGAGTTTGGCAAACTTTTAAGAGGCAGGAGCTCTCCAGGGCAGCTAACTGGTCTGTGCAGTATGTGTCAGGGCTGGAATAGCAGCATTAGGTGTTTAGGGAGCTGCCTTTAAGCTAAATCTGACTTTAAAAAGCATGGTAGACAGTCAACAAGAAAATAGTTTATATACAGCAGGAGTCTTAAATATCTTACAGATACTGGCCCTCATCATTTGTATTTATGCACAAGGCTCAAAGATAAATCCTTTATGTAGTGCACAGCTCCACTTGCCTCAGGCTGATTTTTATCACTGAAAAATTAATGAACTGGGAACTGAAGCCATGTCTAGTGTTCAGTGTGAGTCACACTTTGTTGCAGCAAACATTCAGCTCATGTCAGCTTTTCCTTGTGTGCTGTCTCCCTCCTCAGTGCCTTGATTCCTGCCAGGATGCTGGCACGATCACTCTATGGGTAAGATGGAAGAGAGTTCCACACACTGCAATCTTACTCCTACCTCTGTCAAGAAAGTCTTCTGTGTTTCCTCATCACAGCGGATCAGCTCCTTCATCACCATCACCTTTCCTGTTGCTTTGTGAGTCACCTGGTGGAAACAGAAACCACAGCTACAGGCAGGGCTCAAGAATACATAGCTCCAATGCTCTTGCAACTCTTCTGAAAGAGAGGGTAGCATTCCCTTCCATACAGAGCAGAAAATAGATGGGAGAAAATTCTGAGCCTGGGGATCTGCAGAAAAGAGCATAAAATATCTTCTTGCAGAATTCAGCAAAGATCCTGTATGTAAAACAGAAACTACCTAACACTGACAAAGGATCATGCCAGGAGACAACAACATCCCAAGAACCAGAGCTGAAGTCTCCACATTAGGTAGCACAGGGCTGAACATGAATACAGGCTGTCAAAGCCTCTGAAGGCATCAGTTCTATACTTGTGCATGCCTTAAGTTCCATTCCAGAAAGTATTTGCCCAGCATGATGCTCACATTTTGTACCCAGACCCTAACAACTACATTCTGAATCAGCAAAGGAACACACATTCACTTGCATCAGAAACCAAACCAAACAACCCAAATCTACATTACTACATGCTTCGGTTTTATGGGGACTCTGAAGCCTGATGGTTTCTGATGAGCTTAAAGAAGTTACTTATGTGCAAGCAGAACTGGGATATACAGGCTATTCAGTTAAGGCAGAAAGAGGTTATTTTACCATGCTCCTAGGGAGCAGTGTATTGCTGCCTGCAGGGAATGTCCTAGAATTGTTTCAAACACACAGAAACCCACTATGGACATCAGGTGATACATTTTCTGTCTCTGGACATGGAAAGCCTTTGCAGTTCCTCAAGAGCTGTTTGCCTGTATCCAACTAGTTCCTGGCATTTTGCTGTATTCCAGAGGTTTCTTTTAACTTGCTCTGCCTTGCTTGCACCAGGTGCATGAGTGAGCAGAAAGGGTCCAAATTCTGACAGACAGGTTGTCCTGGAAATCCTCTCCCCTTCATTTGCTTAACTTGGACAGCTTTGTCTCCCTAAGATCTGCACCTAACTAAACTGCCACCTTCTGTCTAAGAACAGAAGGGAACTATTGTGACCAGATACAGGACTTGTTGCACCAGAAGCAGTCAATCTGAAGCTCAAGAAAAGCCTCATACCCCTTAAAATGAAAAGCCTTTCAGAAAACCTCTAGAACTGCAATCCAGAACACAAGACCCAGTTACAGTACTGAGGAAGTTTATAAGCTCTTGCAAACACTGTGGCACACTAGTTCTGTTTAGAACCACGGGACATAACATGGCTGATACAGGTGGAATACAAACGCATGGAATAACACAAGAAAAGCAAGAGTACAATATTCTGCTCCCGCCTGAAATCAAGCACCCATAAACAAGTAGCGAGCCAGGGAACACTACACATTTCAGCCAGGGACATGAAAGCCAGGGACATCTAATACCCAAATATAAAGATAAGTGAAGAGACAAAGACAAGACAAGGCTATGTGGAATTCTTAAGCTGACATACCAGCAAAACTGAAACAAGTGTCATCATGAACCTCCAAGAGGGCAATTTTAACTCCCAGAGCATGCACCAGAACAGGATGGCTATTGGGTAACTTGAGCAGAAAAACAAAAGTCTTTGTGCCATTAACTGTGGGGACACAGATGACAAAAGCATGCGACAGAGGAAAGGTTCTGCTTACCTGGGCCTGTTATTTCTCTATGAGCAGAGGAGAAGAGAAATGCTCATTAGTATAGATCAAAAGCATTGGGTCTGTAGTACTGGCTCACCACCTCCCATGGAAGCATGAGATGAATATGGTGGCTGGACACCCGAACTTTATACAGGTGTAAGGAGAGAAGTCCCACACCATGGTGAATAGCTGCTGAAGCACCCTCAGTCAAGACTGGGGCTTAAATACAAGAGAACTGCTATTAATGGAGATTTTTAACCGTGAGAATCATGCAAGGCCTGACCACTAACAGCACACTGACAAGTTATTTAGGCTCTGCTGGGGGTTCAGAGGTGGTCACTACATCAGCCTGGCGAATCATCCAGCATGGCACACCAAGGGGGGGTGAGAAATGCTGTACTGGGAAGTTGAATGCACCTCTTCATAGGAAAGATGCTTGTAAGAGAAAGTGTAGCTTGCTCCCCATTCTGCCACATTACCCAGGTGAGTGCTGTGACACAGGCACTCTGCAGTTGTAAATCTGAGTCAGGAGATCAGTATGTATGCCCAAGGTTGGCATTCAAAGGGGAATTCAAGATTGCCTGCAGCCAGAGACACTCACGGTCAGGGAATGAAAGAGAAATGGATCTCACTGAGCAAACCAGGTGAGTTCCATCACCAGTCACTATCAGCAAGACAAAGGCCACTGAGACAGTGGTAAAGGATCCTGAGATAGGCAGATACTGCTGTAATCAAAGTAAATGATGAATGCCTGGGGACCTCCCTCACCTTGATTGCTTGTCCAAAAAATCCTTTTCCTAGTACTTCGCCATGAATCAGGTCACAGGGCCGGAAGATTTGCTGGGAGCAGCTAGAAGAGGATCGCAGGGATTCCGAACGACTGATGTCACGGCTCAGGAGGAGCGGTTCCTTTGGAGAACTGGGACCAGGAGACTTAGAAATGCTGTTACTTCGCCTAGAAAACAAAGGAGACAGAAAGATCAGGGAAGCTGCTAGGAAACTTTTTGTCCAACATATCCCATCATTAGCTCCTAAAGGTCATTTCTAGATGTGTTTCAGTGCTCTTTGTACCTCAAAAGCCAGATGCTCTCTCAGAACCATGGAAGCTCTTTACAAACCTACAGCAGCTTCTAGGTCAGAACTGCCTAACAGCAGCACATCTCCTGGACTGTCAGAGGTGGAGCTCTGTGAACAGGCGGAGGAGGAAGCTGTGAAGACACAGCACTTGCTATCTCTAAACAAAGATTAAAATACTGGTAAATGACTACGTGAGCAACTCAGTGCCCCAGACTAGGAAGACGAGGTTTTCCCCAACTCCCACGTCTCAGCCATATCCCCTTTAAGGACACATTCTTCCTCAGCCATTTAAGGCTGGTAAAAATCAGATTTTTCCATTTGCTAACTGCAAAACTTAACAGCTTTTCTATGTTAAATGTTGAGCTCCATATTTTTTATTAAAGAAAGTTTGCCATCCGAAAGGTAATGGAGAGAGTACACGTCAATAGCTCAATCTGAAGCTCTCCACTGCTTCACCAGTGGTTTATACCAAGGCTCATATCAGAGATGAGTCATGTCTCCGCAGGGATGTGCAATCCTAAGGCACAGAGCAACCCAGCCAGGGAGCAGAGGGCAAAGACAAGCAAGGTCAGAGGCAGCACTTCCAGGTCTTCACCTGAGGGAGCGCCGTCGGAGCGTTCCTTCCAGGTTCTCCTTGATGTCCAGTGGCGAGAGGGAGCGTGGGGAAATGGGCGCCTTCATGTGTGTGGGAAGACGGGAGTCCAGACGAAGCCTGTCCAAGCGCTGCGAGACAGGGTCGTGCTCTATCAGCAGCTGAAGCGTCTGGCTTGTCTTGCGGATCAGCTCCTCCACCTGAAATCAAGCCAAAGCACAGGATGATAGCACACAGGAGGAACACAATGACAGGCGACAGAGGAGATGCAGCAGAACGCCCCTCAGCAATCAGAGTAGAGAGTTCAGTGACAGCACTCCACAGTTGTGGTTTAGTTGCATGCAGGCAGATCAGGGTAGTAATACAGAAGTTGTTACGCTGTTCAGATCCTCTCCTTTCTGGTCACTACAAATGACCTGTACAGAAAAGGTGTGGACAGGGTAGAGAAGGTCCAGAAAAGGGTCACAAAGATGATCCAAGGACTGGGCATCCTGCTATATGAGGAAAGGCTGAGAGAGGGGGGGTTCTTCAGCCTGGAGAGAAGGTGGCTTATGGGAGAGCTGATGACCATGTTCCAGTATTTAAAAGGTGGCTACAAGATGGAGACTCCCTTTTTTACAAGGAATTACAAGGAAAAGATGAGGGGTAATGAGTACAAGTTACTCCCGGGAGATTCAGATTGAACTCAAGAGGACAATTAAGAACAATAAGCCATTAGGATAATCTCCCCAGGGAAATGGTGGATTCCCCAGCACTGAACACTTTCCAGATTCGGCTGGACAGGGTGCTGGGCCGTCTTGTCTAGACCACACGTTTGCCAAGAAAGGCTGGAGCAGTTGATCCTGCAGGTCCCTTCCAACCTGGTGTTCTGTGGTTCTACAGAACAGTTTTTTTCCAACCCATCTCAGAAGCGTTGCTAAACGATGCAAGCTTCCATCCTGAACAGGCTGCAGAAACCTGCTTTGCGAAAGCTACATGGAGATTTGTCTGAGAGGTGTCTACTGTGCTCCTCTTCAGCACCGACAGTAAATAAACCCCATGCATAGTGAAGGCAACGGTACTCTCACTGCACTCTTTCAGCATCACCTGTTATCTGCATAAATACAGACATCAAATACTTTTACTTGTAAATACAGACATCAAATACCTTTTTTGCAATGAGAAACTCATCTCTAGGATCAGCTGAGGCTTTGTCTATTAGCAGCTGCCTCTGAAATGATCAGAACAGTGGACTTCACTAGCTATATATGAAGACGCTTCACAGCCTCTCTGTCCTCTGAGATGTCACAGCCCTACACTTTTATTACCTCCCTTCTTGTTTGAATGCCACAAAATCAGAACTGCATCGTGTTTCCAGCTGTACATTTTCCTCTTCAGCTGCAAGGGGTAGCAAAGCTTGTCTTCATGCTTATTCCTACTTCCAGCATGAGTACTATGGGTGTACACACACTGTATATAGGGTGGGAGAACAGTGCCAAGAAACAGAAAAGCTGTAGGAAGGCAGAAGAGAAGGAGGCTTCAGAACAGAACTCTACCCACCTCCTCCACCTGTAATGTACGAATAGGAGCTCCATTAATCTCCAGGATACGATCTGCAGGGTGGATGGCGTTCCGGACATCTGGGCTGATGTGCATCCTGTTCACTCTAAACATGGGAATTACAGCGTGGGTATGAAGTCACTTTAGCCAAAATGATAAAAAACATTTGATCTCTGATGCTCCCTTCATATCGGTGTTTTGAAATAAAACCATGCCAATCTACCAACACAGGGAACTACTGTTAGACCAAGCGCGTAGGTCTGAGCTGCTCTTCATTTGCCCAATGACAAAAATTGTTAGTCCAAAACAATTCTCCGAATGTTTTGTGTTTGGTGAAGAATACAGCTCTGAGAAATAAAGTTATCACTTAAGGACATCACAAGAGTGAAATGGAGACCAAACACAAACATATGTCCCTGTTGGGCTGAGACAGGTCCCCTCCACGGTTAAAGCAGCCGGCAGGACAGCAGTGCTGCAGAATTACCAGCTCCCTCAGCACAGACATGTCCATTACACACAGCATGGTCATACTCACTCTTTCACCTGGACACCAGTGGCATAGCTGGAGCAGCCACCTTCAACAGACACAGAGAACCCCCTCTTGCCATCGGTAGCTGCTGGCATGGAGATGAGGGTCAATGTATAAGGCAGCTGCTCACGCAAAGACTCAGTAGAGTGTTTTTCTATCATCGGTGTCAGCACAATCTGGTTATGGCATTTTCCACTAAAAGAAGTGAAGAAAGTCATTATAGCAGTGCCCTATCCCCCCTGCCCAACTCGCACTTGTAACTTCTTTCATTGACATAAGTTTTAGCTTTTAGTGCATACACCATTCCTCCCTCCCCCAAAAGGCAGCTTCCTGGCATTCCTTAGTGTAGCATTGAGCTGGCCCACACTGAGCCAGCTAAACATGGCTTACACTCCCAGCAGGGAGCAGCTCTGTGGCAAAGCGTGCAGCCCGTCTTACCAGTAGAGACTGGAATGTTGCACGAGTGCGTAAGTGTCCCCATCTTCAATGATCACTTTGCAGCTCATACAAGCAAAGCACTCCGGGTGATACTTGTATTCGCCAGCCACCTACAGACAGAAAAGGGAGTAGCTTAGCAGGGCCAAAACCCATCAGCAGATGCAGCTATGGCTTTCCTCTCCTGAATATGTTCATACAGATCTCCAATCAAGTGGCATCTTTTTACTGCAGAATTATATTACTCCACTCCACCTTTCCTGAACACCATCCTTGGCACCCTGTTTGCAAATCTTCCCTGAAACAAACACGTCAGCGTGCAAAGTAAAGCTTATGTCAGGAACCTCTGCTATATTTGGCAGCTGCGCAACTATCAACCCCAGTTGACAGTCTGCTGCAGACTAGTAAACAAGCTATTAAACCTATTAAACCTTCCTGTTCAGTTGCTCTTGGCAAGATAACTAACGTTATGCCTGAATTCATAGGGCTGAAAGGGCTTTTTTTCTCTTGGCAGACAGGCAGAGCACAAATTCAGATACTTTACCAGCCAGCTGACAGGGAAAAACAGGCGAGTTGAGACTGAGACAACAAAATACCTTTAAAGAGTATTTTTATTCATTGATCTGTTTTTCTCTGTTCCTTATGAGAACTTCTCTTATTGACAGTATTTTGCAAAGACTTCTGCAGGTAATGAGAAATCATCTGTGCTTTTCTCAGTACTCCCCTTTGAGGTAGCAATCACTACTGAGTACCATGCTGCTTTTATTTAGGCCTCAGAAAAATGATGGCTGTATTTCATTGACAGTTTTAAAGGTTAATTATTTGCAAGGAGGGGAACATTTAAGTGAGCTCCATATCGTGCAGGCAGAGTTCAATGCTTCAACGCAACTGGGGCTAGCACTATTTCAAGACACTTCAAGAAACCCACTCTGGCCACAGTATAGGTGGGATGTGGATGGCAACCTTCCCCAAAGCCAGAACCTGCTGCTTATGCTGGGCTGAGAGATTTGACTCTGCAGTGCAGTGGAAAATCACCCCTGGAAACACTGAACCACTGTGCTAAAGAAACTGATGTCCCCTTAATCACCTTCCTACTTCTCATGCTTGTGCATTTCAGCACCTTACTGTCTTTGATGCTTCAGATCCTCATAACCCCCTCCTGTAAGAGCTACCCCTGTTCAAAAGTAATATTTCTCTAGAAGGTGCACACACAAGCCTCATTTCTAATCCCTGATTAGAGATTAGCATAGTAAGGAGACTATTACCTTCAGTTTATTTGGTTATCTCAACAGCTATGGCAACTCCCAGACAAGCTGGAGGAGCTGGAGGCAGGCATATCCTGCCTCCAGGCAAGAGTCCTTCCGAGTCCTTACCATCACAGGTCCAGTCATCAGCAGAGAGCAGCCATGGCAGAATTCCCCAAACTTCCCCCAGTAGTCTTTGTGACAGTACAGCTTCCCATCTTTCTCATAGTACCAGTTAGTGAGGGGATCCTGACATTCAGAGCACCTTGAAGGAAACAAAGGAACAAAGTTCCAGTTGGCAACAAGTCACTAACCAATGAAAACGGGCCTCTCCTGCACGCAGAGAACATTCAGCAGCAGCTCACCATCAGCTCTTCCAGTTATGGATGTGCTGAACCCCTCCATTTCCCAAAGCCTTTTCAACTGAACTAGACACAAGGTTTGTAAGGAGAGGTGGTATCACCCAATGCAAAGGAAAAGACAAGCTTCCAAAGTTTAAAGCAAATCCCATCATTTATTAAAATGCACCAGTAAGTTTATAAATTCTGCATGACAGATTCTGCTCCTGTGCTTTCTCCCTCTTCCTGGAAGCAAGCTTCCAGCTGCAGGGCTGCCCTGCACACAGGGTTCTGCTGTGTTTCTATAGCATCACGCTGTTCTTGTGCCAGAGCATCTATCTCCTCAGCCAGTTTAGGAAGCAGGACAGAGGCAGGACCCACTTTCCTATGCAAAGCAAAGCCAGTTTTGCTTTGTGGAAAGCTTTTCTATTCTTCTGTAGGTAGGCCTCTCCCAGAAGGTAAACTGCAGCACTGTCCATTTGAAGGAGAGTTTTCAAAGCAGTTCATCCTTTGAACTCCACATACTTACTGCATTCGCCAATTAACAGTGATGAAAGTCTTCCACCTCTCCCCACCAATTGCTTTCCCTTTCCTTCTGCTGATGACAGTACATGAGACAAAACCAAACATAACCAACCAACCAAAACAACCACAAACCCCAAAACAAAACTAGTTGTCTAATTTCATGAAGGGAGTCTCAAAATCCTTCTGATACCAGTGGTAGCTCCTGTTCAACAAGCAGCCATTATTAATCCTCTATCTACCCTCCCTTCCTTCCCAAAAAAAAACAAGGAAAAAGGTGCAGCAATTCTACTACAGACGTTGTTTTATCAAATCACAAGCAGAACCCAGATCTTCAGGCTTCCTGAATAATCCTGCCTCAGCACCAGGCAAGGGAGTTTAACATCTGCAGTGTGAAGGTGTGACTTAATGGAGAGATAAGGCACAGACAGCAGTTGCATCACTAAAGAGTATTCCATTAGCCCTGGGCAGCATGTTCTCACACTTTAAAAGGGAAATTAATCTGGTGTTGGTATCCGATATTAGTAATCTGGTATCTGGTATTACTAACCTGGTATCTCAATTTCTGAGTACAGAATCCAAGGCGGGTGAGTCACCAATAACTGGTTCAAAGGAACACCTCAAGGATCGTTGCAGTCAGCAAGATGCTTTCCCAAAGGAGGAAGGAAGAGCTTCCTCTGTCCCTTACCCCAACAGCTGTCTCAGGTACTGTATTGGAGGGGGACCCCTACGACCACAGTGGGGGTTTCAGTGTGTGTGTGCCCCCCTAGAAAGCACCAAATGCACTGAGGTCAGCTAGTGGCAGAGAAGGTGCACATTCTACATGCTGCCAGGTCTACCATGTTGTAGACTTCATCTTTCACAAGCTGCCTGAAAGCTTATTTGTGCCAGAGACATTCCTTGGAAACTCCACCAGCTTGTAATGAGTGTGATCTGTGAAGCTGGTCGTGCTCCAACATGGAGAGAGTTATTTGCTCCATCTCAAGAGACTGTAAAGCAACAAGGTGAAGCTGCTTGTAATCAGCCTATGGTTTTAGGGAAAAACATACCTCATGAGGTATTTAGTGCTGTTCCCTACCCTCAGGAAAGTTGTTCCTTCTAATGGATTTGGCTCTGACAGTGTTTATTCTCCCAGCTGAGGAACTCCAAATCCTGTTCCCCCTCAGCCCCCCTTTCTTCAGTGATGGGAAGGAACTCCAGCATGTGCAACAGGCCCTGCCAATTTTGTCTGAGGCAGGGGGAGCACTAACTTGACACTGCTATACTATACATGGTACAAGCATCATTACAGCCTCAGCCTTGGGGCACTGTCATAGTTACACCCTGCTCATGGTATGCAAGAGACCTAGAAGGCATTGCAAAGCGTTTTGCCTTCACCCACTAGCCTTTGGCTTTCATTTGCAGTAAATACCCCACGCTGAGTGATCAAGTAGGTGAGTGGGAGGGAGAAAAGAGCAAGTGGAGACTAACAGCAAAGATTTCTATCACCTTGTGGCAGGAACATCTGGCTCAGCATGGACAAATCGGATCCCTCAGACTTATCCGACTCCTGCGTGCATGCCTGTACCAGTGCGTGCTTCGAGGGTGATTACATCTTCAAACAGGGAGCTGTGACCAGACCTGCACTTGGGATGCAGACAGCAACACTGGAGACTGCTCCACCAAGACCACAAGACTTCGCTGCCTGTCCAAGTTCTCTCCAAGCAGGTGGGTTATTTATTTAGCTGGTTTTAAGCACAACACCCTCCCTTCCTCACCCCTCTTCAATTTCACCTTCAACAGCTCCTTTTTTCTCCCTAAGAAAAATCTAAAATCACTGCAAAAGCAACAGACCTGCAGCTCTGCTTAGATGGGTTCCAGAGGGTCACATACAGTTGGTCTTCTCTTTACCTTTCCCCTACTTCTTCATGGTTTGATTCCAACCTTACAGCACTTTGATTAGTTTGCTTCCATCCAGAAATAAGCACTGGTATCTAATTTGCAACACACCCATAGCAAAATGAAGGTAAAGGGGTGGAGCCAGCAAGCAGTCAGTTCTTTGCTATGCAATTAAACAAATCTGGGCAGGACAAGTTTACAGCTTAAGGCTCAGAACCCCACCCAGGGCAATGAGGCAATAGGAACAAAGCAACCAGCCCAGAGAGGGCAGATGCTGGTAATGGAGCTAAGTGGCTGCTTCATTAATGACTGCAGCAAGAGGACATGGCCATGGCCCCTATTGCCAAGCAGCACCTTCTGTTGTTACTGGCCATGCATTCTGCAATGGAGAAGAGGCTTTAGATTTGCCAGGTGTGGAGAACTGGCTGACAGCACACAGGTACAGCTTCAAGACCTGTTTCAACTATTTCAGTGCCTTCACCGAAATGATAAAGGTACCACATGACTGTTCCACATGACTCTCATGAAGAGATATGTCCTAAGAGTTATCACTGCTTCCTTTGCCTCCTCAATCAGAGTGTGTGGCACTGCAGCACTGCCATTGCCAGGGCTCGCATCAGCTGAGACAGAAATACAATTACTTCCACAGGTATTAAACACCAAATCTTTGCCAGTCACCACAACCAAAGGAAAGGAAGAGGAAGATTTCTTGCTCCTCTGTCTTTTATTAGAAATCACTATCTTCTCCTAGATAATTTGTTATTACAGAGTAACAAAGCAGGGTAATGATGTTTCTTGGAAGACTGGTAACAGCCATACCTGAGGCGTTCCCTCTTGCTGTCCAGCCACCACTTCCAGAGCTGCAGAGCCCTGCTCTGATTATACAGTCCCATACATTATGATTCTTCACTTCCCAGCCGTGGCTATAAAGATTAAGTTAATCTGCATCCCACAGCCATCCTCCAGGAATCCCAGACAGCACCGAGTGCAGTGTTCAGCCCTGATGCTCTGTAGCACAGCAGGTGCAGAAAGAGTTCACAAATAGCTCCTTGATGGCCTCTTGTTTTTGGGGGGGGGGGGGGGTGGTAGGAGGATCAGGTCACACAGGTATCCAGCCTGGTTTTCAGTGAGATGGGAGAGTCAATTGATGTGGCATCTCTTTTACATCTAAAATGAAAGCTAATACCCTCATGGAAGCAAAGACATCCCTGGCACTGAAGAGACAGATCCCTTTGAGAAGGGCTCATTAACAAAATGCAGCCCTCACACATACTGTCAGGCTGGATCAGTTAACGCTAGACAGGCTCAGAAGAGCTGTGGTGCCAATTCTGCAGCAGAGCAGGGGAGAGGACAGTCACACAGACAGAAAGCTGCAGAGTAACACGTAACCCCAGCTTGTAGCTAACCCAAAGGTTTAGCAGAGGTGTGTGTGCTGGCTACACAAGAGATGCTAAACAAGGAAGAATGGATGCTAGAAAACAGATTCAGTACTAGAAGACAGAGTGTTGAAACTCTGGCAATGCAAAACCATTTTGAGACACTTAGGAGAAGGTGTACCTATGGCCTACAGTAATGCCCTACACATAAGTAACAGCAGTCTTCTTACTTTCCTTCTTCAGAAAGCTGATGCTGTTTCAGAAAGTCTCCTAAAGAAGCTTAGTAATTGCACAGTGGTATTTACTCCTGTACTAGACTGTTTTAACAAAAGGTTCCTTACTCCCAAAGCAGTACAAAAGTGTTTGCAGGAACAGGATCAATAATGAGCAAATCGGAGCAGAGGGGATAGGAGGGAGACAATGAAACTGCAAGCTGTGCCCTTCCCCATCCATTCACCTTATCAGCACATCAGCATCAGTCACGGTACTGAGCTCAGCCCTACTAACAGTTTTCACTATGTAATGCAATCAAAGCCTTATTCTGTAGCTGTCACCTTTCTCAAGCCTCATTTGTTCAACTGGACCAAGCATGGTTGGTTAATACAACTAGAGTACCACAGGAAAAGAATCTTTTCCACATAAGGGAAGTGTGCTGCTTGTCCCTAGTTATGTGCAAAGTACTTATTTCTTTTCTCAAAAAGATTATGCACTGCCCCACAGCAGATTACATCACCTCGAACTTCCAACAGCAGCAACTCGCCTCACCCTGTACGATACCCAAGCACAAGTAGCTTTGGAAGAGACGTACGCAGCAGCAGCCATAGTAATCTCATTCCTCTGGTGGCAGAGCAAAGCACAGGGGCACAGGGTAAAGCGGCACATGTAGTGTTGCTCTGCAAGGGAGCCTGCTTGCTGGGCTGCACAGACACCGTCTCACAACACAGGTGCCATACCCTTGTACCAGGGAGCTGCAGAGGCTGGTAGTAAGGATCTTTCCCATTGCCTCCTCCAAGCAAGACAGGATTCCAGTTTGAGGCCGGCTGTTCCCTGCACACAAGCACTGGCCCACATTCTTCACACCTCACGTGCTGACTGCTTAGGATAGGGTAGGGTAGCATTACAGGGGGTAAAGCAACACTTGGAAGGTTGATTGCTAATCCTGCACAAGACTTACCGAAAGGGATCCTTGGGAGCGAAGTAAGCTGGGGCAGACAAGTAACTTCCCATCTTCAACACTGGATAAACCGGCTCAGCCACAAACTTGTCCAACTGCCTCTGAACAGCTCTGTTCTGCCAACATGGCAGCAGCCTGTGCTCATTTAATCTTGCGCTGATTCAGATACTTCACCTCTCTCTGAAGCTGCCCAAGGAATGCCAGGTCTCTCGGCTGCTCATTCCTTTTCAGACTCTTCCTGGCTCTCATGCCTATAACCATCTTCTCCTGCACCCAGTGGCAGCAGCACCCTTGGGAAGGATACAATAGCGGCTGACCGGGCTAGTTGGACATGCTTCTGGGATAGTTCTTGCAAGCTCTGCTGCCTGCTAACTATTGTCAAGTTTTCCCTTCTCTGGTTCCACCCAAGGGTGGGAGGGGAGGAGGAGCCATGGCAGGAGCACAGCCTGTGGCTACAGAGCCCGAATAAGCTCTACTTCTATACCAGGGGTGGAGCTTTGATCCAAAGACGGGCTGTGTTAGTTAAGTGCTGAAAGATAGCAGCTTTTGCCAAAGGAAGAGCCAAGTGCATAAACGGGAAACTGCTCTTTGCAGCAGGGCACATTCTGATGGGGAATGCCAAGGAAGGCAGTCTGACAGACAACTAGCCGCACCTCCAACCACTACATACCTTCCTAAATCCCCCACAGTGACTGGGCTTAGACTGCCTTCACAGTACCTACAATATGTTCATCCTCATGCAGCACACTCTCAGTGTGCTTCATCCAAAGAAAAATCACTTTCTTTCCAGCACTCTTCTAACAGAGATCATTGCAGTCATTTAACCTAATCTTAAATCTCCTGAATGGAAGCTGAGAGTAAATCAGCACAGACGAGACCTCTCTCCTGCTCACAGCACATGTAGTTTTAACATTTTGCTTGCTCTGAAGCCAAGCATGATCTCTTAACAGCTAAAGCTGTTTGCAAGACACTCAGAACTGCAACAAACATACGTTGCTACACTGAGCCCTCCCATTTCTGTACAGTCAGCAAAGCCTGGCATGCCTGAACACAGCCTGAAAGTAATGCTGTGTTCCAGAGGCAAGAATACTCCAATGTGCTTTTACTGGAGATGCTTGTTCAGCTGGCGTATTGTTCAAGGGACTCTTGGGGCTGCAACGAGGCAGTCTTGGCCCCAGATTTGACAGCTGCTGCTCTCTGGTGAAGTAAGCAGAAAGCCAGGCAGCCTTTCGGGTTGCTTTGCCTTGGTTTTTGACATTTCATAGGCAGTCACCTTTCTGGAAAACAAAACAAGACCCCCACACCACATCCAAAACAAAACCCCAAACAAACCACCATCGTTTCCACCCATTCTGTGCCGTTTCTGGGCCTTGGCTGTAAACGTGCAGTGAAGCCTAGTGCTGCAGAGCCCGATGTGGTTGTCAGTTCCAGCACGGGTCTAATTCCTTCTGACATTTCACACAGCTCTACTGGAAGCAGCAACACGGTGAGTCTGTGTCTAGGAATGCGCTCTGGTCTCCCACATTCTCTATATGTTGCGTGCTGAAAACGCGCCAGCGCTCACACTCCAGCACTGCCCTGGCTATCAGCACCACCGCACAGCACACACGTACCGCCCGTGCATCGCAGAGCCCCTCCCCTGCCCGCTATCACCTACAGACAAAGGCTCTTCCCCGCAATTCTGCTGCCATGGGCTGAACTCCCTCCAAGGGGGATTCCACGTGACCCCATAAATCCCAACTCTGCAGACGAAACCTTTGAAGAGCTGATCCGCAGATGTGATAAGCAGCCAGCTAGTCTGTGAATGAAGCCAGCAGATAAAGCCCGACTTCAAAGTAATAAAAACCACCCAGACAGCTAAGCAACTGGGAAGGGATTTTGTCTGAGACTTCCTTAAAGCCAAAGGACACACAGTCAAATGCCTATTTAAACAGGAAACATCAAAATGATTCTACTTTTGCAGCAGGCCCCAGTAAGTTACCTTTTCCTATACTGAATTCTCTTGTTACCTCTTGCCTTTTTTTCTGTCTCTTTATTGTGTGAGAACACAATAGCTCTGATAATAGTGCTCTGGAAAAGCTGTTAATGTGTTCATACATCCTAGATCTGAATTCCTGCCAGAATGACTGTACTTCAGAGATGCTGATAAACAGGTGCGTGGGGGGGAACCTCTTCTATGTAATTTTACTGATACCATCTCCAGGGGCCAAAATGCACTGCAGCAAATTTAACACCATCTAAAGTCAGATACCAGCATCTTCTCTCTTGCAAATGCTGACAGCATTTCCACTACAAACATGCAGCCATCACAGCGGAGTTGCGATGTTTCCTTGCTATGGTTTAGATCTGGACAGTATTCTTTTTGCCAGTAAGAAGCCTGAAAAATGTACCTAGCAAATAAAAACCAGCAAATGAAAAACCTCGACAATGACTTAATGTGAAATTTATTGCAAACCAAGTCGCAGCCGTTAGTTTTATCCCCACAGAAATGCACCACAGCTATTGTGATATTCCAGTGATTAACCTCTTAAACCAGCTGGGGTTAGGCTGCACATCCAGACACCCTCTTTACCACACGGTTCAGGCATGTCTACAGACAGATGTATTGCTCAGCATATCTACCAGCCCTAAGATAGACAAATTTATCCTGGCACAGACAGGCACTTAGGTATGTGTGGGACTGGTATAAGCTGGGGAAGAGGCCTGAAGTCTGCAGCAAGTCTTTGTTTCAGCATGGGTGCAGTCTGGAAGCGTTCCAAATACTTTAGTACAATCCCAACACCTCATTGTACTTCCAAGGCACTTATACATAACACGTGCTTTGCTGCTGTTGAAAGTCAGCCCCTCACTTGAGCTTTGAAACTAATACTGTTTGATATGCACATAGCTCCGAGTGAAAGCTCCTGCACACAGCTCGAGTAAATCAAAATGAACAGTGAAGTGAAGCTCATCTTCATTGATGCATCTTACTTATAAGCAGCAGCAGAACTTCATACCCACACAGTGATAACTTCTGGGTACCCAACATCACCAAGCACAACGTTAGGATGGAGACAGAATTTTAATCTCCACCATACTTGCCTAATGGCTGCAGACCTCCTGAATGTGTGTAGGCTGAGAAGCAAAGCAAAGAAATTCAACCTAAACTTCATAGGTTATATATGGTTTTGGAATAGTGACTTCTGATCTGGTAATGCACTGCTACTTTTGTCTGTGCAGACCGCGGAACTCCTCAGGGAAGGATCCTGTCTCACTCATGTGGAAAGCCTACCACATACTGGGCTGTGTGAGTAATTCCAGTTACCTTGACATAATAATGCTCTGATAACAGTGCCCTAAAGGACAAGCTGCACAAGTCAACTAAAAAAAGCCCAGACTGGAATGTCCAACTCCTCCTTAAATATAAAGGCTCCTCATTGGTGTCCTGTGGCTGATATACTGCCCTGAGGAATGTGGCTGCTTTCACCTGCAAAATGCTTCATTGTTCCTTTGGATTTTTAGGCTCTTGAACAGACAGGGTGATTTGTGTACAAACAGGCAGTTGGCAACTATTTCTCCTTAAATCTGATAGTGAGCTGCTGAATTTCAATGCTGATGGAGACACCATCAAAGAGACATTCCCAGGAGTCTGTAGGATTAGTGGAGGAGGGTTCTCACCTTTGAGGCCCTATCATTAGCTTTCTGTAACTGCCAGAAACTGGAGAAGACAGAGGAGATTCTTGTCTTCCTTCTTTTACTATAGCAAAACTGACTTTTGTTACTGATCTCCTCTCCCATCTCCCCCAAATTCAGCTGCTGTGTGTACAAACCTGACTGTTCACAGCTGAAAAGCTAAAAGAAGATTCAAAGCATCAAACATCCCCACATTTCAAATTCATCTCAATACACACCTTTAGTTATCAACGTTTGAGCCCCCCCCCCCCAGAAAATAGGTCTAGAAAATAGAGTCTATAAGAAAAAGCTTGGTCCAGGGCTTCTTCAGTCTAGGACAGGCTGATGGGAGATTGCTGCTTTCAAACAGGAATAGGTTATTGCAATAACAGAAGGGAAAAAAGCTTTGTTTTCCATTTGGCCTGGGAGACCAAAAACCTCCAGTGATGGGAGCTTGTTAGGAATGATCAATTCTAAGCCATAGAAGTTACTTGCTTCAAACGTAAGTTGAAGCTCAGTAGATATCGTCAGAACCACAGAAAATAGATTTAGAAGATACCCACAGAAGTCATCTAGTTTATCCTGCAACCCCCAAACCAGCAATAACTATATACATTCTTACTACAAATTTGCTTTCTTGCCTTCCCCTGCCCCCCAAATGGAAAAAGAATCAAAGTGATTCACTAAGTTTTGCTGAGCAAAAGATATTTCTATAGCACACAAACTATGCCATTCAGTATAGAAAAATCACGGCTTTGTAAGACAATCAAACCACTAGACTTGGCAAATTAATAGTGGTTCTCTTTCTGCTCAGTAGCCTGGAGCTGAGGCATCCCCTCGATGCACGGGTAGCTAATCCGGTTCTGGTTTCTGTCCACAGACAATTGTCCTGCTGCAGAGAGCACACAGCGGGTGGGAGACGAGGGATTCTGGGAAGAATCTACTTTCAACCTTGTTCCACTCCTGAGAAACAGTCAGAAGGAGGATTTATTTCAAATTCACTTCAGAATACTGGCAGGGGACAGAGCCAGGAGCTCTCCTGCGCTCTGCCAAAGCCCTTCCAGTTTTCCAAGTATTCATTTACAGAAAACAGCCTTCTGGTGGTTACAGTGCTCCTCGTGATTCAGCTTCTAGCTCCAGCAGAGGTTAACACAAATGGAAATGAAGTAATACACTCAAAAAGAGTGCAAATACCCGAACCCTTAGCAATCTGTCAGGTGGACTGATTTAACTCTAGGTAATAAAGCAATTTCTATTGTGATTTAAATGATCAATTTTGTTTTATTACTTCAGGGGTTTCTTTACAAGTGCAAACAGTTTCTTAACTATTTCAAGACTTTCTTTCATTTTAGCCAATATCATCTCTGGAAAGTCAATTTACTACTTACAATTACTTAAATATAATAATGTAATCCCTCATCAGTATAAAAAGATTCAATATATATTTATATTTTTCTGTTATTCAATCGATATTTATATATATATATATTTAATACCGACAGATATCAAAAGCCTACATTTTCAGTCATACAGTGGTTTAGACTATTAAGTTAGTATCAAACTATTTCATAATATAATTTAAAAAATACAGAAAGCCATGAGCATGTTTCCTGAGGTCCAGCAGCATTGCATATGCATAAAAACGTAATGTATGAAGCAAAAAGGAGATACTTGTCCAAACTGAATTTATTGCTTTTGGTCACCATCATCTCCAGTGCTTTAGACCTACTAATGAAAAACCTTGGATTCTTACAGAATTTCTCTGCTCTCCTTTCCTCTCCCAGAAAAAGGAAGATGAACTTTCCTGCTCTTCGAATCCCTGGTGATTTTTCAGCTTTTAATTGGTTGATTTTGGTATAAAATAAGAGTATATTTTAAAATCTGCAACTGTGAAATCATCAGTAATCTATCACCTTCAGTAACTTCTGTTGGAGATTTACTGTGAGCAGTTTCTCTCTGATGTAGTGGGTTTGGCTTTTGTTTGACATTCCTGCAGCAAGCCTGTGTTACTTGGCCACTTCAATCAGATTTATTTTATAGACCATACTCATATACATCCTCTTGCTATTTCATGGTTAGGAAGGAACTGAACCTTAGCTTTCTTCCTTCCTAAAAAGTTTTTAAGCACCCTGCTACAGTAGGAATTCCTGCCACCATTTCCAATGATTTCCTTCATCTGGATCCAAAAGCATTTTCCACCTGGACCTATTCAAGAGGCTTGATCTGCATGCATGGTTTCAAATAATCAAAACTGGATTTTTAACAAATACTCTGTCCTTAAGATTAAACCATGCAACCGTATCTGGGTCTTCTCAAACCATCCTACTCCAGTTCAAATATGGATTATCCCTACAGAAAGAGGGAACTGGTTTTAATTTCATTTGTCTTGGGCAGGAGCAGAAAACAAATCAAACAACACAAAATGCAAAATAGACATCAAAATACCAGGTATCAATAGTTTATTCAAAGGTATAATTCAAGGCAGTGTCTTCTATTTTGTAATAGGGAAAAAAGTTGGACCGAAAGCAGTAAGGACAGTATGCTCTAGGTGAAAATAAGCTCTTCCAATAATCCCCTTAGGTAAAAGTGATCCAGACCTAGGAAAAAGATACCACTCCACTTCTCTCTTTCCCTTTCTTGGTGCAGTGTTTGAAGTTCTGTGCAGTAAGTCCCAAAGCCAGTGGAACTGTGTTATCAGTGAAAAGTAACGACCTTTGAAAGTGTATGCTGTCTCAACAGAATTCAGAGGCACAAAAGTACATTCAGAGTTAATTCACAACAGATATTGCAACAGAAACATCTAAGAAACTTCCTGAGCCAGATCCAACCCATCGGATTTGAGCCTAACGACCAGCTGGCCAAAGAACAGTTTAAAACATCCAAGACACACGAATAGGGATTTGCTCGTCCCTCCAGCCACAGCAGAGAAAACTCACAGGTTTCAGAGACAAAGCTCCTGTACATGCAGCTTGAGGAAGGAGGGAAGTGACAAAAAAATCTAAATCCTCAGGGACATGCATGTACGTCAGCTACTGCCAGAGCCAAGCATGATCAGCAGCCTAGCCTGACCAAGAATAAACAGAGCTAACAAGCCTGGAGCAGTGCCAACCAGCATTAGAGAAATTATGTGTGCCAGGCCAGGGAGTCAGCTAATCCACAGGAAGACTGTAAAAAACACTCCACAAGAGCTGCCGGAACTCACAGCTCCCAGCTGCCAAAGGCTCCTACCCTTGAAGGCTTTTTAAAGTTTGGCTTTGGGATATCAAGCACAAGAGTGCTGCTCAGCGTGGTTTAGGGGTAACAGAAGAAAACAGAACAGAGTGCAAACTGGATATTTGTTTTCATGCACAGCCCTACTCTGGAACTAGGAAAAAGGGAAGGGCAGCTTCCTTCACTGCAGGCTCCGATTGTTCCTTCAGCATGGCAGCGTAGCTGGGTGCTAGAGCTGGCCAAAAGCACAGAGCGCAAGAGAAGCCCATCAGGAAACGCAAAGTCATTACACAACTCAGGGGAAGAGCTGGTGTCTTCACTTGTAAAGAACAAACAAGCAAACAACCCACCAAACTTCCATTATCTGATATAAACCGTGATAGCAAATCCTCTGTGAAGTGTCATAAGGATTTGCCTCCAGGTCTGCTGTAATTTACCTCAACAGCCCCAAAAGCAAGATGCACCAAGACATTGGCAAATCAAGACCTACAACAGAAATACATTCAAAGGCAAGACAGACTTACAAGGATACACAGCTTTGGGTTTGGCTACTGACACAATCTAGGGAAGCTCAACAATAGGATACTAGCTCTTTAGGGATAAGAGAAAAACAGAATTAAGACAAGCTGACTCAACATAGCTAAACATGAATACTCAAACCAGTAGAAACCCAAGAGACTGGGGTTTGTATTGATATAAAGCTGTAATTGTGATTATCAACATGTAATTAACAGCATTCTGCAAGGCAACAGCTTTGGCAGCACGACAAGCCTTTTTTCTTTAATACACCAATAACCATACTCTTCAACAAAGTTGGGGTACTTTGTTGGAGATTTTTAGTTCTCTAAACCAGGACAGTAGATGTCTATCTTGGCACAGCAAACATCCCTCCAAGCCACACTTGGGCTCCCTCTTTCCCCATTTCCTTTGACAGTAGCCAAAACATCAGCCTCTTCAGATTCAGGCCAACACAGAAGCCAGTAGAAGCTGCAGGTACTCAACCCCTCTCAATAATAAAGGCCCCTTCAGAAATGTGATTCTGGAGCATGAAAACTGAATTGAGTTTTCATAAAACACCAACAAGAGGCACTCCTCTTACCACCAGGAAGAAAAGCACCTCAGAGATCCCTTTGTGTCCTTGCTGAAAGCAATGTTATCCAACAGGTTTCATAAGTTTCTATATGTTAAGAGTCTGAAAGGGAGAGAAAGCAAAGCAAGCTTTTCCCCAACACTGGGATATCTTCCTTGTACCTACCACATATGGAAGTGGCAACAGGCTATCCAAATTGCCTGGGCACTACTTTGGAATGCAGCTGAAGACAAATATGCAACCTATGGCTTCTGCCACCACCAGTAAATCAGAGCTTTCATCTCGACTTTATCTGTATTCCTGTTTGCATCAGCATGGCAGCACTTTGCCAGGCAGTGTCAGGCTCTTACTGGGACTGAAAGCTCCAGAGCACTCCTGCAAGCACTGAAGGGCAGCAAACAAGAGCACGCTATCGCTCAGCAAGAGGCTTGGAACAGGTGATAGAGGTGACAGCAGGAACTCATGGTTAATGCTGGTGCTGCACCCACCAGGTCCCGAGCCAGCTGAACCACAGGGAGAGTTTAATGGGCTAAAGTTTTACCTACCGGAAACAGGAAACGTGCCAAGCTTCATTGACAGTCTTGTAGAGGCGCTGACCAGCAGCAATGCTGTCCCCACATCCTAGACACCTCCAGACTTCTTCACCTGGGTATAAAGCAACATACAGCAAAGAGTTTACATCAGAGAAAAACAAGGATTGCTGCACCCCTGATGAAGAACAACCTTGAACCACATAATTGACAGGAAAGCCTCCACAAGGAAAGTTAAGCCAATACCAGGCAGTCTGTAACCCCAGAATGCTCCCAGACTGAACTTTGACATATCTTTTGTTTCCTCCAGATGTAACATCGCCATCTGCTCCTTCACATTCTGCAGGAGCAAGCAACATGAGTTCTCACAGAAAACAGCCGAGTTACAGCTGCGCTGTATTCAGAGCGGAGAATTCGGGAAGGCAGGTTGGTCTAGATCCACAGCACTAGGGCAGGAAGCCACATTACTATTTCCCCCATGCTACTGACTCAACACATAACGTTTGCACTCATTTGTGTAATTAACTGGATTTCCCAGAACTGAAAGAAAGGAAAGGCGAGCTTTATTCATAGAGACAACTTGACTACCAGGAAGGAATTACACACTTGAATGAATAGTTCTGTAGAGACTGTGCAGTCAACACCAGACTAGCAGCACACTCAGGAAGAGAGGTTGATGCCACTGGCCTACTGCACTTTCAGAACATACTTATAATTGTTATAATGCAGTAATAGTTTCTGCCATAAGGCCCCAGAGAGCTATTTAGTTCTTTAGAAGTTATTTAGATGCATGTAAGCTAGGAAAAACTGTATGAAAACTTGCTCACAAAGAGCATCTGGCACACACATAAATACCATCCAAAATCCAAACAGCTGTACAGGCATGTTAAAGAAAGAGTCAAGGGCCTGGATGAGAGCAGGATGGCACAAGGAACACATCACATAGCTGGGCATTTCTCAAACCCGTTCCTTCCTGCTACCAAAAGGTTGCTGCAGTAAGCCTGCATCAGGAAAGAGTGTATTTGGAGAAGGAAAACCACTAACCGCGGACTTCCATTTCCCAAAGGACGTTAAAACTCAGTAGCTGTTCAGGCAAGCTGATACCAAGGTTAAGTCCCTGGAAGTTACACAAAACAGAAGCCAGCAGCCTTCCATGCACTTTTACCTCACTGTGTAGGTCAGTGACAATGTTTAAAACCAGCCAAGGTGAAGATCTCCTTGTAATGCTTTGCACAAATAGCTGTGTTAGAGAAAACATTGCCCTCATGAGCAGATCAGCTGTACCCAGCTAGAGACCTCCCTGCAAGCCTCTGTGGCTGGACAGGAGTCATTCAAACTGGACAGTCAGTGTAAGCAGCTACTGCAGTTCATAGCTCCACACCTGGGAATGTGTCTGTGCTCTCCTGCTATCTGGGACACCGAGAACTGCCCTGAGCTCAGATCTGCACAGTCGAACAAGGGTTAGGAGAAACTTGGAAGAAGCTGTTGCTACCCATGTTCTTCTCTAAAGCAACCTGCTCTTCAGCACACCAAACAGGCTTGGAATAACAGGCAAAGCCACGTGTGCCTGTGCCTCAACGTGCAGGCATCCAACACGCTCCTCTTGGAACAGTGCAAACGCTGGAAGTCAGCCGGACTTTGGGAAAGCCAAGCACCATCTCCTGCAGCTCCATCTCCTCCGGCTCTGTGCCACGAGCACCAGATGCAAATGTGAATACAGGCAGCGGATTCTATTTAAAGGAATTTAAAGGCTAATGACTACACCACAGCTGGCTACAAGCAACGGCTCTAACTCCACAAGGATCATTCAGAGCTTCACCCATTGGCTTCTGAACTCCAGGTAGCAGTCGCCCTACTTCCAGCTGCAGCGCAGCATCAGTTCGGCTGCGCCCGGAGAGACCGATTAGGTCCCAAACGGAAATGAACAGCTCTGTATCCACGGAATCGCTGGAGTATCCAGGAGAAGTGACGGAAATGAAAAAAGCAGAGCAGGAAACAGCGCGAGGGAAAGGCGAACGGACACGATCAATGTAACAGGTCTGCAGGTCCCCCAGGGCAGGAGGAATGTCGCAGGGCGGCCAGCGGGGAGCTGCAGCGCATCCCCCGGCGGCACCAGCAGCCCCGGCAGGCACCGGCCCGAGAGAGGCACCGAGAGCCGGCGGGGAACGCGGGACAACAACGGGGACAGGGCCAGCGGGACCGCCCCACCCCAGCAGGCTCCCGCGCTAACGGGCCGGTGCCGGGCAGCCGCCCGCCGCCACCGCAGCACAGGAGCACCGGGCGGGACCCCCCGAGCCCGGCACCTGCCGCCCCGCACACGGCCGGGAGAGGCCGCGCTCCCGCCGCTCCGCCTCACCTGGCTCCTCCATCCCGCGCCGGCCCCGCCGCGCCCCGGGGCTAGACCGCGCCTGACGTCAGCCTCTACGGAGCGCGCCGCAGGTCACGTCACGTCACTGCGCACCTGCACCGGCAGCGCGCTCCCACGCGCGGCCCCCACCTCTCTTCCCCTCTCTGCTACCTCCGCGCCGTACCCCGCCCCGAAGGCAGCTATCGCCCCGCCCCTTTCCTCGCCGCAGGCCAATCGGCACTCCGCCCCCCTCACGGCCACGGGCCAATCCCCACACTACTCCGGCGGTGACCGTCCCACCCCATCCGCGGCGAGGACCAATGACAGCGCGACCGCACACCCCGGCCCCTCCCACCACGTGCCGTGGCGGGCTGTGGACGGGCGGGCGCGGCCGCTCCGGTGGCTGGGCCGCTCTGCGGGGCCTACACCCTCCCCGAGCCCAGCGCGGCCTCACCGGCCACGGCCCGCGGGCCCCTCGGTACTGCTGCCGCCGGCGGAACAGCCCCGTTGCCCCGGCGAGGGAGAAGTGAGGCCCCAGCCCTTCCGTTTCCTGAGGCAACGACCAGCAACGGGCTCTGCGACTCCCCCACCCCGTCCGCGAGGTAGGGATGAGGGCAGCGCCTCACCTCAGTCCGTCCGCAAAGCACAAAGGAACGGCGGCGCAGTACGGTCAATGTAAAACCATTTTTTAATTCTAAATCACTTTCACAACAGTGAAAATTAGTGAACAGTAATGGTAATGCACTAAACGAGCCATTACGGGCTGTGTGCAGTCTGAGTACGAGGAGGGAAGTGGTACAATACAAAAAGCACGCCAGGGAAAAGGTAGGAACAAAAGCGTTAACACTTTCAGACTATTTCATTATTGGATTGCCAGAAAATAAGGACTCAGTCATATTTCTGTAGCCACCTCTGTCTCTCACCAGTAGATGGAAAAAAAAACAACAAACCATTAAAATTCTGTATTATTAAACATAAGGTTAGTTAAATCAGTTTCAGTACCGCTTGAACCTGTTACAGTCGCTTTTCTGTCCACTTTCTCGGAGAAAGGCTTTAAGTGGCTGCTCCTCCCCGGCCAACCTCTGCCGTTAGCATCGTTCCTCAATGGGAAAGGAAAACCATCCTTTACTGCACCTGAAGTTCCCCTTTTCATCAGCAGGGGGTGCTGCCTGCTCAGGAAAGGCGGTCAAAGCCGCGGCTCCGTACTACCGCCAGCCAGAAGCAACCCAGCCTTTCTCCTCGAAAGGGTGCCCGTTACCAAGTGCCGCACTTGAGAAGAACCCTATGCACAAGCAGTGAACCTTCTCGAAAGTGCCGCACCACCGAAGCTGAGGCGCTGCTTCAACAGTTATAGCTGAGCAGTGTATGCTGCCCGACTATCGGTCAGGTATGAATTCGACAAGACGTGGCAAAACACCGCGGAGGCTTTGCAACATTCCACTTGCCAGATGGAATTCCGGAGGTAGGCAAGTTAAACTGCAGACATCCTGTGTCTCAATACTAAAAGTGAACAGTTTATAATGACATAAATAAGCTTCTACAACAATTAAGGGGTCCTGCCGAGGAACCTCATCCATCCACTAGAAAAACCCTAGCAATTAAAACAGAGTTTCTATGAGTTGACTTGTTCTGTCAGTTGGCTGTCTATTGCCAGGAATGTCACAATATTCATCCTGCAGGAAATAATTATGACTATGAGGAATCTGAATCAAAACAACCTAAAAAGAAGAGAAAAAAATTGACATTTTTCAGAGGAATAGGAAAGCTGTTCATCTTGCCAGGGAATCTCTCCTAGCTGCTGTTCTGAAAGAATCTACACATATACATCAGGAGTAGTCCCTAAAGCTGTGTCCCCAACAAGATTCCAAAACAGCTACCAAGTGCTCACCTTCTGAAGTATTTTCCCCTCAGCACATAAATAGTTGTGGTCTCCTCCAGCACTTCAGGTTAGTTTCTTTGGTAGGTACTGCAGAGACTCGTGCGGTACAGCCATTCTGCTGTGGCATGGAGCAGCTGTACACACCTGTAGAGAAAAGCTCTTCCAAATGTTCTCTACTGCAGCATGTGCTAGCAAAGGCAGGATCTCATTCTTCCTCTTGTCTGATTTTACAGTATGACAAGTTTAACCTCAAAACTCACATAAAGATGCCTTTTGTTCCTCTCCCCAAACACGCTGATCTCAGATCTGTAATAGGATTTTATTTGGAGTACACAACCTTGAGCAGAAAGTCTCAAAGACTTGGGAAGAATAAACGTAGTTACAGTGACAGGGTTGTGAGGGGATCATCCAGCAGTGCAGCCACAGGCTGCTGCGCAGAACCAAGGAAGACAACACTGTTTTGTCAGTGAGGAACTGGGCTGGGTGAGGCAGTTCCTTGGACTGTTCTGCAACCCCACCCAGCTCCACGATGAGAGAATCTTCCAGTGTCTGGCTCCAGCAAATTCAGGCTTTAAGAAATTGCAGCATAAATTTGTATCCCTTCTAACAGCCATCAGAACCTCTTCAGGAGGGGTTTCCCATCACACTGGGAAATAACAGCAAGCAAAGAAACCAGGTTCCAGGCCTGGTTCTATTTGCATCACGTGCTGTGCCCAAAGAGTCTTAGCAGTGCTGCAGATGATTTCCTGAAGAAGGCTGGATGTTGATGTGAAGACATTAAATAACATCCACAGCTCAGGCAGATCCAAGCATGAGATACTGGTCACACTGCAGAGGTTTCCTTACCTGCCCAGTCTACCTCTGAGGCAACTGTCTTTCACATAAACCTGGTGTCACTGATTGGCACAGGATTTCAAAGCAGCACTCCTTTTAGGAGTGGAGCTCAAAGCTAGGCCCGTGGTTTGTGGCAGTTACCTGTTGTACACAACAGCTGAGCTGAAATATGCTTTTTAATGTTTAATTTCCAACTCTGGTGCAAAATGCGGGATTCCTCATTGTCCTGTAGTACCACCAATTCCTGAAGCCCACAGTTAGCTATGGAACCAGACACCAAGAGATTTAAAATGGGATGGGGATGCAGTTTGTAACTGTTTCAGGTGCCTTGTTGGCCATGAATATATAGAATAATGAAAAAAAATTACGCAATCAACAGCCAGAACATTATCACCAGAGCCACAAACAGGAAGAGGCGGGATAGGAACTGCTCATCCACATATTGAGGAGTCCCTGGAACAGCTGGAAAACAGAAAGGAAAACAGAACAGTTCAGCTCCTTCCTCTTCTTTGTGTATATTCTGAACATAGTATATATTCTGAACATAAACTGAAAGATATGCAAGGAATCTACTTGGTGAGAAACTGTTGCTATTTCAGACTGGCAAGCCATACTGGAAGATCAGAGGGAAGATAAACATCAGCTCCCTGAAGCAGACTTGTGGTAAACCTGCTTGTGACTAATAGCAGCAGGCAGCTCCCAGTGCTCCAGTACATGGAGCTCTGCTCAGAGTACTTCTGGGGACAGTGCTGAGTGAAATTCACTGCTCAGTTCACTGCTCACAGCTAGCCAAGTTCACTGTTTCCAGCCTGAGGAGCTTTACTACCTCTACTTGAGTGCTCCTCCCCATCAAGGTGAAACATCTCTGAATAAGGGAATGGTAAAACAGTCAAAGCTGCATGTGGTGCCTTGACAAAGAGAACTAATGTAAAGCACACAAGCTCTAAAGCTCAAGCTGTGCATTTCGAGAACTGCTGCACTGAATTCACATCTGAAAAGCAGATAAAGGAGGTGGTTAAATGATGGCTGGTACAACAGGATATATTTACATACTCCTTAGCTCAGTCACACCCCCACACACATTTTCAGTGGACACTCAAGTATAGTTAATAGGTAAGTTAATTTGACCCTGGGACAGCACAGGTCCTTGGCAACACAGGTGTGACACGAAGAATGTTCTCATAGTTCTGATGCCATATGACATGGTGAAGAAAATTTGCTAGAGGAAGAAAATCCTGTACAGAAAAGTAGGTTCTTGTTCAAAACAGGCAGACTTGGTTTGTCTACACTGTAGATGGGGAGGCGGTTTTCTGGGGATTGCTTCATTTTTAGAGAGCAAGGCCACTACTTGGAGTAAGCCAACTGTTTTTTCTTAATTAAAATCAGTGAAATCATTTCACCAGAAAAGTTACTTCTTGTGGAATACAGGTGACTCTCATAAATTTCTGGAAAAGGAACAATCCCTGCTGTCATTATTTTGTGGTACAAAGGGGTTGAAACCAGTTTAAATTTTTCCTTCTCATCTTTCAGGAAATGGTCCTTTCCTGCTGTTTTCAAAATATGGGTCTCCTTCATTCACCCCTGCTGACTCCTTTTTAGTACTATTATTAGAAACTCTAGTCCAATTTGTCTCATTTTTCAGAGGGAGTACCAGAGGAGGCATTTGAATTAAAGGGGAGAATTACCCAGTGCCACTCTCCCTCTCCAGTTCTACTGTCCTCCCAGGAAGGCCTTCAGCAAACCATTTTGTGTTTCTATTTACAGCACCGATTTACTCTACTATTCAGAAAGTTTTGTCATTTAGAAAGCTGTTTGTTTAAAAGTTACAAAGGAGTTTGTAACAAACATCTGTTTGTGACAGGCCTCTGGGAGAAGATGGCTGCGTGGTACCTGGAGGAGGTCGCCCATCGTTTATATTGAATGCTGTTGCAAATATACCAAAGGGAAACGCCCCAATTCCGAATGACATTTGGAAGCCACCATCGCCAAAGCCAAAGCCCTGGAATCCCTGCAGAGACAAAGCACAGAGAGAAAAAAGGTACCAATCATTTAAAGCCTATTTCAGAGTGTTTTGTAGAAGTGCAGAGATTCTCTCCCTGGCTTTCCTGCAGCTGAGGCAGTATCATTCTGTCTGGCAACTAGTCTGCCACACTACTGTTAGATACCTCCTTAGTTCTCCTCAGCTTAAAGTGTTTCACACAGTATCAAACTTGCCAGAGCAACCCAAAAGTTTGAGAAAACCAGGGACTACAGTTCTTTCCTGAAGGCCACAAATTAACAAAAGCGTTTCTCTAATGTTTCTCAACTTAAAATAACAGATATCTGACACTGTATCAAAATCAACATTAACAATTCTATCTAGAATGTCTTAACAATATATTAATCTGTATTAATAGGTATGAGCCCTATAGCTGCAAGAAAGGCATTGTAAAAAAATGAGCTGCATTGATTCTCACAATACACGTGTATAATTCAAGCATTCAGTGAGGTGATAAATTGCCAGTGGGATGCAAAGAGCATTATAGAGAGGAACAGTAACCATAAAAAAAAAATTACCGGGGGCACTCTAATTAAGGTGGCAGATAAAGTCATCTGGGGCAGGAATGCCAGCCATAAGGAAAGGAGGAAAAAAGGAAGAGTTACAATGCAACAACATTGACCCCTATGGGATCCAGATTAAGATACCCCATCAAGTCAAAAGGTAAGTCTTCTGAATCAAGATGAATCCTACCATATACAAGCAGTGTACTATTTGAGAGCAAACTATAACAGTCTAAGCAGTCACATCATGTTCAAAAACTGTGGAGAGCTCAGAGTTGCCACATTCTGTAATCCACAGTGTGTAAAGCACACTGTCGTCTCCTCACAGAATTAAAACAGTGATAGCAATTCTGAAAAACCCTCTGGTCTATCACCTCCAAACAGTGGGAGGACAAATGTGATTTCACTCATACAGAATCACAGAATCAACTAGGTTGGAAGAGACCTTTGAGATCATAATAAAAGCCAGACATTTCTGGGTTGATCTTTGACTTGAGTTAGTCTTTTGACTATGACTCTCCTCAAGCATTTTGCCATTAACTCTCAGGGACAGCAAAGCACTCTGCATGGCAGGTGCTTTGCCTTCAGAAAACAGGAGGGCAGCATCACTGTCTTCATGCCAGATTACTTTGACTTATGGTAGCAGCAGCTAAAAGGTTCAAACAAGGTATAGCAGGTGATTTAATAAGAAGGCAACTCCCCAGCGAGAAAGAACAACTGAGCTCCCAATGCATTCAGTACAGAAATGCTCCTTAATCATTCCCAGCAGTTGTTTGCTTGAAGCATGAGGTATACAAATGTTCCCCGAGGATCCCGGGCTGAGTTACACAGAAATATGCAATTGTTTCATCAGGTCATGCTCACTGCCATTGTGCTGAAGAACACCGTGGTCTGTCCTGCTGGCTACTCCAATGTCTGTTCAACCTATGCCAGCTGCTGTTCACATTCACTCTATGTAATCTCCTCAACAAAACCACAGAGCCCTCTTTGTATTAACATGTATCCAACAGATAGCTGAATTCTTATGCTTGTAATGCCATGGTACAATAACATCCCATAGAAATGCTAGAAGCAGGTGTCAGTGCCAAAAGCCTGTGTTCACACATAGATTACACATTTCCAAGGCAGGTATAGTCTGATGGAAATTCATTTCCACACAGAATTTTCAAAGCAAAGTGTTCCTTGTATTTGTGTATGGAGAGCAATCAGGGATGAAGAGCATTTCCAGTGATGCCACACAGGTCTGTTCTTCTGAAGCACAATTCAAGTTAGCCCATTCTTTGGGATGCTAGAGTACTATGGGAATGGAGCTTTCTGCCACACTGCAGCTAGCAATTATTTGTGAACAAGCTAGGGATGAGCAAGGGCTGTGAGGCTTAGGATCCTCACACAGGATGACTAAATCCTCCAAGATGAATAAATCCCACCACCAATAAAACCAACTTATCTGCTCGAGCTTGTTTTTTCACGTACCCCTCTGTTCTCTGGTTCCGGTCTCTGTCCTTGGGGTCGTGGCGGAGTTTTCTCTCTGCAGGAAGTTGTGAAATTAGCTCAAGTGCTAATATGTGCCAAGAGTATCTGCACTAGCCTGGCTAATAAACCAGAACAAACATAGGGCCATGCTGCAGCAGAGCTGGAGGCAGTGTGTGAGTGAATAGATCACCCAGCTTATGAATCATATCACTGAATCAAGATACTGCATTTTGAATAACAAAGTCCCATTGCAAAGGCTAGAAACTGAGGAAATGAACATTTTAGGTAAGTTTGTCCAGTCAGATAACATTCATTGCAACCTGACACTTGTAACTTATAATTAATACCCAATTAGAACAAGTTGCCAGCTGAACAAGAAATAAGGTGTGCAAACCCAGGCCAGAAATATCAGGCAGAAATGGCAGTTCTATCTGTCTTTTAACAAAGTATTTCACATTGTGAATCCATTATTTTGACAATCTCATCTTAAGACCTTAAACTAAAGTTTCATCTTTAGTTTTCACACAAAAATAGTTGTATTTAGGTTTCTTACCTGGGGTCCTGCTGCCCAGTGCTACCCCTTCCATACAGAGGAATAACTTTATCTCGACTGATTCCTGCTTTGCATACAGGACACACTTGTCTGTTTGGCCTGGTCTCTAGCCACTAAAAGAAAGTACATTATAAGAAACCCAGTAAAGGACCATGTAAATAACAACATGCAAACCTCATCTGCAGCCAGGCAGAGACACTTCAGCAATTTCTCAGAAAGCCATGGAGCAAAACATTTTACTAAGTGCCAAGTACTCTCCAGATTGGAGCTGGCATTTTGGCTGTCGTTCTGGTACGAACCACTTGCTGATGTGTACACATTCAGAACTGCACTGAAGTAAAATATGAAGAAATAAACAGAACCAACAATCCTGCATAGGCCAAGTGTAGATACCCTCCTTTCATCTATCTTTTCTGTAATGATGCCAGAATGTAAAACACTACATATTCCAAGAGAAGCACATTCAGCACTTAAGCCTGCAAAGTAAACCCCTGTGAACTGCCTACAGTAATTCTCCTGCAAAATTGGGAATACCCAGTATTTAAGAAACTCAAAAGTGGGATGCAATGCTGAAAAGAGCAGATTGCAAGGTGTTGTGTATGAAACTGCATTAGCAGGTTGTGATTGCCCTGGAGAGACAGAGCATTTGAAAAGAGGGGCATACTCCAGAGAACCGAGGGCTTTATTGAGTAACAGGAGCTGATGAAAGACAAAGTAAAAGGAAACCTGTCTTACCTGGTGTAAACAAGGCCAACTGTGAGCATTCCCAGGACAATTTGTTCACAGAGCAGAAAGAGAGGGGAAAACAGAATTAGTTACTGACAAGTGGATCTGACAGACGTATAGTGTACCACAGATAGCACAGCTTGGAGACAACAAAATCCTGGAATCCAGCTGGGCTAGTTCCATAACCTCCCATTAAAATAATTGAAAGCACAGCCCAAGACGGATCTCCACTGGTCTTTTCAGGTTATGCAATCTAACTAAGTTGCTAATGTGATTTTCTATATATCTCCTTTGATTCCTGGGCCCTCTTCCATACCAAAGGCCCATACAGAGGCTTAATTAATCTTGGTGTTTACTGTACAATTTTCTCTTCTAATACCATGAAAAGACATCCCTGAGCTAAGATGCAAATGAGGAAGGGATCAGTAAAGATCCTTCAGGATCTTAAAGTAAATAAGAGAGATTTAGGTAAAACATCAGCCATGTTCACTAAATCATGGAATACCTCCAGGTGGATGGTACCCCAGGTGGCCTCCAGTCCAACCCAATGCTCAGAGCAGGGTCAAGTATTGAGATCAGACCCAGTGGCTCAGGGCAGAGAAATTCCCTTTACACAGAACTACTCTTAAGATTAAATTAATATGGCAACAAGCAGTCTTGACAACACTATTCAGACAGACACTTGCTGATTTTTAAAGTTCCATTCTTTCACATCCTTTTGTACAATAATTTATCTTAACATACCATCATCAAGTGATTTTCCATCTCCTACAGTAAGAACCTTATTTATCAGATATTACATACATTTATACAGAAATGCTCTTTTAGGCCTCTTGTATAAAAAAGGCCACAATTTAGCCTACTCTGTAAAACAACCCCCCCAAAACCCCATTTGGCCATGTCAATCCTTAATGCCTTCTTAACATTCAAGAAAGAGTATGTTCTAGCCCAAGTTACCCACGTAAGAAATGCTGCACACTTCTTGTGTTTGTGTGATACATTCCAACGTCAGACCAAAGAACTGAATAGGCAGTGTTACAACTGCAGGACCATGGGAAAAGAGAAACCCACAGGTAAAAAGCTTTTTATCTTTTTTTTTATAGTTTCAAAGGGAAAAAGAGCAATCTTATAGGAAGCATGAGAACTACAATTTGGCCTCTACAACCTAATGTCAGGTGCAGGTTTAGGTATGCACAGCTTAGAAAGGAATTTAGGTCTGAACAAGATATCTGTGCTAGACCAGACAGCACAAAATAGCACGCATAACCAAGCAGTGTCAGTGAACACTGTCTTATGTGGGGCTTGTTTGTTTGTTTTACAAAATAACCCAGAAGTACAGGAAGTTGAAGAAGTTGAAGACGCAAGAAACCCACTCCCTGGAACACAAGCAAAGAAAAACAGTTGAGAAGCAAACCCAGGCCCCTCCTAAACCAAACCTATGGTCCTTACTAATTTTATACAAGCCATTTTATTTGATGTCTTAGATTTATAAAAATCATAGGCTTTTACATGATCAGATAGTGTTCTGGTTTATCTGAGGGGGATGAGTACTTACCAGAAGAGATGTCCACACAAGCTGATAACTGCATCCTTGGCAGTGTCTAAACAGATGTTACACTCAAAAGTGTTGTCCTGATTAGTACTGTCCCCAGCACCATTACTGCTACTGCTGCCACTGGTCCCTCCAGTACTGGAGCTCTTTGTTGATGTAGAAGTCGTGGGTCCTTTGCTGGCCATCTTCAAGAACTACCCAGACACAAGGTCAAGAAAATTCTCCTGCTGGAATCCAAGCAGTAGGAAGGGGCTGAAAAAAAACCCAACAACCAAACAACTTCTTGATTATAACATTGCATTCTCATCCTGTTCCAAACTGGGAGTGATTTATCTAAGAAGCACTTGAAGCCTGTTGTTGATGGGCTTAGTTTAACATAGCCAAGAGAGACGTATTTTGACAAACTAAGCTACTTTAAAGCCCTGTAGTATGACCTGGCTGATACGTGACCTCTGTTTTAAAGTTACTGATAAGCAACTGAGATCCACAGACAAAACAAACCCATTGTGTTTTCTCATAAATGAGCTCATGTGGTCATAACTCCTCCAAAAATTCAATGCCAGTCACAAAGGAGGATGCAGTCTGAAACAGGATTTAATCATAAAGCCATTCACAATCTGGACAGACTGACTTCAAGCAGTTTTAAGTTCAATGTTCATTAATCTGGAATAACAGTGATAATAATGGCAAGCAAAGGTGGCCTAGTACATGATTTGTCTCATCAGCAGTATACAGCTGCTATCACAGCAGTGTGTTGATATGACTATCAAACATTTCTAATCTGGAAGTAATTCAGAAGTAGTAAAAATTTACTTAAGTGTGCTTTAATTTTACTTACATGCTTTGGGTTCTCACTAACATCATCATCTTTATCAAAGAACAACCTCCACACTCTAATTCCTTGAAATGCAAACTCCACAGTACCTAAACCTCTGAGGCTCAGCCCAAGGCATTTCCACTTCCAGAAACGAATACTTTTACCAGTACAAGATTTTTAATCCAGGAACTAAGAGGTTTCAGTAGTTTCAGAAGTTAATTCACCAAAACAGATTAGAATACTCCACTGTGCATTTCATGAACCTGACATCACGTTGCTGCTGCAGGGATATGAATACTTAGATAAGGTTGAAAGAAAGAAACGGTGATTATCTCAACTTTTAGCAAGCACACAAACAGTTAAGCATTTTAAAAGGGTGACCTGAATTTTTCAGAAGCGAATTTCTTGGCAAACTTACCCCCAAAGCATTAAAGGCTTTCCTTAGTGTCCCCTCTTTGTAGCAGTGCTGAAGCACAGGTGCAGGGCAGCAAAATAAAACCTCAGCAACTCTAGCTATTAGTGTCAACAGCTTGTTTCATACAGTACAATCCCACTGTGTGGTCAAGAAAAAGAATCATACTCGAGCCTCATTACGGTATTGCAGCGGAGATGCTCAACAACAACAGTGAAATGTATTTTTGCAGAGCTTTTTCACTCAGTTACATCATTTTGCACAGTGTCCCAGAAGGGTGACTTTGTATTCACAGATGCTGTACACACATTGCTCTTAGCATTTCACAGTGTGACTTATTTTATACCCAGTAGCAGTTCATTGTATAAAATTACACCTCATGTTAGTTCAAGGCAGATGGGAGTGCTGCCAACCCACAAACTATAAGCTAAAGAGACTTGGAATTTTCACACATCCTTACTACCAGAATCTTCAGCCTGTCTTGCTTAGTAGTTTAATGCTTGAAAACTTACCAACTTGGACCTATGTATATTTGCTGGGAATTAATATCAAAATTGAAACTCAGGAGTTCAACACATTGTAAAAAAACCCTAGCATCTTCTTATAGAATGGGCACAAGAAATGTCTGGCTTTTGTATCTTGACATTAATGCAAGAGAAGTATATAAAAGAGGCAAATGAATGAATTTCTGTCCTTAAAACCAATGTGGAAAGAAGGCCTTTTTTCCTAATTAAATTCCATGTATTTAACACCAGAAATGTGGAGACTCATCAACAAAGATAAAATCTGTACCTTCACAAACTTCTACTTATAAATTCCTTGTCTTTTAGTAACTTTAAAAAAATATTAATAAATCATTAAGTTTTGAAGACAGATGATAGAGAAATCCATAGGAATATAGTAATGTAGTGGAATACAGATGGCTGAGACAGAAGAATCATAATAGGCATAATGAACATAGATCATAATGAATCTACTGTCCCGGAAGCAGGCCATTCCTTAGGCTGTACTGGGATCCTCTCCTAATTATTTCTTCATAGGCTGACTGGGCCCAAAGACCTATTAGGATATAAGCAATTTACAATAGCGAAAATGTATCAAACCACAACAATAAAAATAACCTTATTCTGAAACTTCTGAAAAGCCCTCTCAGACATTAGCTCCGTGGAAAACTGTTTAACATAACACATGCTGCTGGGGGCTGTTCAGCTGCAAATCACGCTGCACATATACAAAGCAGCAAGCATGAAACAGCATCAATGACTAAACCTACACTTGGTAATCATATTTTGTGTCACTTGTGAGCATAGTCTGTGAATCCTGAAGTTCAGCTGCAAATTCAACTTGTTCTGAGTGGAGAACAAGCTCAAAATTGTTGAAATGTCACTTGAACTACACTTAAGCTCTGAGACAAAACCTTTTAGAGGAGGAACCCCCTCCTCGCCCCCAACAAGCCACAAACTAAAAAGAAAACCAACAACCAACGCAACAAGCCAAACTAACCCCATTTTCATTCTGATTTAGAGTTCAGAAGGAGAGTGTGAGTACACCAGGATATATCATAAATTTTGGTGTTAAGTAAACAGAATTTAGAGATGCCAGTTGAGGTTTGTAAACCTTCATCCTTTACATCAGGTCTCCAAATCAACCCTAGACACATGATGAGTAGCAAACAAAACAAGCGAAAATATATAAAAATCAGCCGTGATCTAAATGCAAGCATGGAAAAATCTTCTCTTTTTTTATTTCTTGCTTTTTTGCTCTTTAGAAATTTACAAGGAAACAGTATCTTTGTTATTTAAAACCCATTTATGTTAGCTATTTCCTTCAAATCATGACCCCTATGCTATCCCAACAGGTTGTTCTGACAGTGACTGAATCACTGACATTTACTGCATTTGAGAATCAAGAGTGGCAACAGATGAAGAGTTAAACAACAAAGAACCCATTTTGAAGTGGTCTTCCTAAATAAAAGAAGCCTTGTGGAGCATGAAGAAGACATGGAAGTGAAGATACTTGTTAAGGGAACCAGCACAAATCCCACCAAGTCGCGTAAAGAATAAGCATGGATGAAAGAGGTGGTGAAACTGGAGCTCTGAGAAGCAGATGGCACATTGGGACCTGAAAGTTTCACAACTGAGAGCACAGGAGGTCCATGAAAGAAGTAAGTGCAGGAAAGTCTATGTGCTGTGTATAGATAACAGGCAGTAAAAGTGAAATTTTACTCAAATACTTTAAAAATTGAATCTATAAATCCAGTGGGAGAAACTGCACACCAGGAAAATGAGCTGAGTGGCTCCTGTAAAAGATCACATTCCTAAACTTGGCAAATGAGAAATGACTGTATTTGCCAAAGTACACTTGACCTGACTAAAAACACAAGAGAAACACTTGAAGACACAATGGGGGAGTTTCCACCACCTTTAAAGCATACAAAAACCCCACTGGAAACAAAGCAGGTGAACAATAGATCAACCCCAGAAAGACAGAAAGGGAATACACAGATGACATTAACTTCTAATTTATGAAGCCATTGTAGGATAGGTGTTCTAATACATAACAATGAAATAAAAAAGAGCATTACTGGATGTAAAATTGCACTAGAAAGACACTTCCATGTTTCTTTCCTAATGAATCTTACTATCTAGGATTACTGAAATGGAAATAATCTAAAACTAATCTATTTCTGTCCCAAGGGCTGATTTAGGTTCTGAACTTTTGCCATTTTAATCAAAAGGAAAACTCAATAGGTTATGTTTCTTATTGCTACAGTACCAGTGTCATTGTCAGACACAGGACAAATTTTATCAAAGGAATATTAACATCAGAAATTCCATCTAAATCTAAAAACATTACTCAAGAGTTTATATAAATACACCCTCTCGTAAGTTTAACAACAATCTCACCCTTAAACTATTATCTGGACTTCAAGTAAAATGAACAGGTAACCTTAGCTGACAGTTGTTGACAGTGCCTAGAAGAAATTACATTTACTCCTTGACAGTCATTTTTTGACATTCTTAGCAAATACAGGACTGAAGCCAACCTGTTAATCATTAAATACACATTTATCTCTCACTGCCTTTTCACTCTATTCTGCCCCCCAAGCATATTACATTTTAACGCTTCAGAAGCAGTTTCTGAGTCCATCTTTCCACCTCCTATAACCTGTGCCACATCACCTGCCCACTTTTCAGTATTGCCATCAAGTGGTCCCAGTGTACACGTTCCTGTGATCACCGGCACTTGCCAAACCAGCCATTTGTCCTACAGACCAGCGTGCCCTTGCTTGGCCTCATTTCATTACCTGGGATTCTACAACCTACGTGTGTTACAGTTACTGCTTCCAGGATAAGAGCCCTGCTGAAAGGCCCTTATGGCAGCTCAGAGGATTCAATACACAGCACCAATGCGAGACATTGTTACAAACTACCAAACCCCCCAAGCGATTGAAGGAATTCTTTGGTTTAGCCATTCGGTACACTATAGACTGCAAGAAAATGCTGCACTAATCTTTAGACAAAGATTTTATCCTCTTACCTCATAAAGTCCAAAGGAAAGAAAAAAAACCTGATACAACCAGTTGGGTAATACTGCCGGAGCGTTTTCCTGGTTTGGGCGTTATGTAAAACATTAAACACCCCTCCAGTGGGCTAACCCGCCTAGCAGCACAACGCGGAGATACAGCAGTTACGGTATGGTTTAAGAAGGAAAAAAGCACAATAATGGCACGTACCCGAAGCTCTCGCTTTGCGGCCGCACCTAGAGCCCGACGTGTCCCTAATCCAGCCGGGCGCTGCCCCGGGCCGGGGCTCCGGCGCCTGCAGGCCGCTGAACGCGGGATTCCGGGGGGAAACCCCTCGCAGGCGGCGCCGGGCCCTGCTTGCCGCTGCCAGCCCCGGCCGGAGCTCCGGCAGCGAGGCTGCGCACACCGGGCTCGCTCGTCTCGACCGAGCGCAGGCGGCTCCGGCCTTCCAGCGGCCCCGGGGCAGGGCACGGCACGGCCCCGGCCCGCTCCCCTCACACCGCCGCCCGGCTTCGGCTCCCCGCACCCTCCCCGCCAGCCGGACCCGCTCCGCTCGGCTGGGCTCACCGGCGGGTCTCGCTGCTCCCCCGCAGCAGCCCCGAGCCGCGGAGCCGCTCCTCTGCCAGCGGCCGCCGTCACCTGATCACCCGGAAGCCCGGCCCTGGCGGAAGGGACCGGGCTCCCCGCCGCCGCGCCGGGCCGTGGGGCCGCGTTCCGCCTGCCAGGGGCTACCCTGTGGGGCGGTGCCTTGGAAACGGGGCCGCGGCGGCTGGGCCCTGCGCGGGGTGCCCCGGGTGGCAGCGCGGCTCCCGGGCAAGGTCCGGTCAGAGCTGCCGGGCTGCCCGCCCTGGCCCCGAGCCCCCCGACCCGACTCCCCGGGCCCGTTGTGACCTCACCGAGAGAAGTGATGCGGTGCGGTGCGAACCGCGATGCGTTCGGGCCAGGCTCGGTCCCCGCCACCGTAACCCCCGCTTGCTCTGTTTCTATTGCAGTTTTGTGCTGCTCGTCGTGAGGTGGTGCGGGGGCCGTGCCCGAGCGGCTGCCTCTGAGAGACGCGGGAGCTTCGTATTGCCAACGACAAGGGCTCGACCCAAGGAAGGAGGGAAGGCAGCAGCTTTGAGGGGAATGAATTGTGCAAATGTGTGTGCAGAGCGCTAGGATCTGAACAGAGGAGCATTCCCAGGATGGGAACAGAGAGCTCAATCCAAGGTATTTACACAGCTGTCAGAAACCACAGATGGGGAGAGGGACAAAAGGGAGGGAGAGGAGGGGACTTGGTGTCTGCAGGAGTGGGTCAGAGCTGAGAGAGGTGACCAAGAAGGCACCTCTTGGACACCAAGGCAGAAACCAGCAGAAAATTCCTTGTTGTTTTACACAGTGGAGACTTGGTGTATCCTAAACCAAGGTCTCCCACTAAATGTGAGCCTTACAAGTGAATAGTTAAGCTAAGCAGTAGAGGGAGGTTAGTGCCTATCAGAAAGAGACCAAGGGCTGAGGCCTGTCTGCTCACAGGTGACCTGAGACTCCAGAGTTCTAGTGTGAAGGTTGAACGTGTGCCAGGAAATGATAAACAACATAAACCCAGCTATTCTGAGCCTTCATACTGCTTTCAATAGCACATAGGCTTGGCAGAACCCATCTCAAAGTGGTCATCCAGCAGCCCAGCTGAAATTGCTATCCATGTTGATGTATCACACTGGCAAATTTGTAGCTGAGGTGAAGATGAAGATAGTATCTGAGAAGAGAAGGCTGCATGGAGACCTCATAGCAGCCTTCCAGTATCTGAAGGGGGCCTATAGGGATGCTGGGGAGGGACTCTTCATTAGGGACTGTAGTGACAGGACAAGGGGTAACGGGTTAAAACTTAAACAGGGGAAATTTAGATTGGATATAAGGAGGAAATTCTTTACTGTAAGGGTGATGAGGCACTGGAATGGGTTGCCCAGGGAGGTTGTGAATGCTCCATCCCTGGTGGTGTTCAAGGCCAGGTTGTACGAGGCCTTGGGTGACATGGTCTAGTGGGGAGGTGTCCCTGCCCATGGCAGGGGGGTTGGAACTGGATGATCTTAAGGTTCTTTCCAACCTAAACCATTCTGTGATTCTATGATTATGGTATAACATTAGGACACATGGTGTAAAGGTGTCCTACCCAACAGGCAGTGTATTTGCTCTCTGATTTGTCCCAAGGCAGTAAAGCAGCACAGTTTGGCACAGTTTCAGCATGCAAGCAAAAATTTGGCATCTCAGTGTAGTATCCGATTAATCAGAAGTTAACAAGGCCCCAGAGGTACAAGCGGTATCCTCCAGATGCTGGTTAAAACCAAGATGAGCTTGTGAAATTTGGACTGGCTTGGACTAGTGACCACGTATGTCTGGAGTCAGAAGAATTTCAGTATATAAAGTAAAAAAAAGTTGATTTTTGGTATTATAACAGAGCAAGAAATGCTCAGAACACTATTGTCTGGGTGTCATAGGATAACCAAAGCAATCTGAAAAGAGACACAGTTACTGCCATGACAACATAGCCAGGGAATATTGGCACTGCCCAGTGACAATTGTAATATTTATTCCTAAAGTGTAGATGGTAGCCTAGAACTGCTTAGAGTTAGAAGGACCTGGTGCCCTGGTTGCCAGTTCATTCTCATTGTGTGCATGAGGGTAAATCACTTTGATTTATTCACTTTCTCATCATCTAGTCATACAATTGTCGAACATAATGTTGATATTTATGGTACACACAACCCCTCTCCTAAAATCCTTAATTACAGAAGCCATACATATATCAGGAATCCAAGTCCTTGATCCTCTTATCACTATTTTTCTCATCAATACTCCTGGATTTACTTGTATCTTGGATACAATGGTATCTTAATTCAGGATTAAATTACATCTGGGAAAACCCTTGGAATTTCTACATGACAGAGTTCCTATCTGGCCTTTTGCCTTTGTTCAGCAAGAGCCATTTCCAAGTGCTTCTGCTCATTTCCCTGCTCTGTTTTCAGTACCACACCAGAAAGGTGGGAGACCATACAGCTATTTCTGGTAGGTGACATGTATTCATCTGCTCCTTTCTGGATCCTATTTCTGGGAGCTGCCATACTTCAGAGCAGGCCCACACTGAACTTTGCCTGATCTGCTCGAGTAGAGCAAGCTTTGAAGCATCTGGTGCTTGACATCTGTGAAGGCAAATTGTCAAACTGAAACATGGTCACAGTCTGCTGCAGAAATCCCCGTGCCTCTGACAGCCAGTTAGAAGGAGGTGGCTGGAAGAGTCAAAGCAAGAGGCAAGATCCACCGAGGCAAGCTGGCTAAGAGCGCTGAAGAGAATATCCTCCATGCAGCCTTCAGGTTTTAAACATGTAATGCCTTTTTGGATTGGGTAATGCCAATTTGTTATCCTTGGAACTTGTCATTCCAAATGTACGTATGAAGCAGTTGCAAAAGGCACAGGCAGAGGAGATGCACGTTTTCTTTCCCCTGCCAGAGGTGAGGGAATTTGATGCTTTTTGTCTAATACATTTTACATATTTAATGAATCTTGTGTGTCTGGTATGTTTTCTCACTTGCTACAGCCGATGGGTCCCATCCTGCCTTATGCTTAGAAGATCTGTGTGCTGTCCCCGACATCAGAATGTCAGTTTGAGGGCTGACAGCATTTCTGGAGCAGTGAAATCTGAGAGATGTCACAAAAAGTGCTGAGAATTTTATTACAGTTGCTCGATCTTTCTACATCCCGAGTCTTTTAACGCCAAGCCTTCTTTCTCTGCGCACACAAAAGCGCTGTCATTGGTGTGTATTTCACCGTCTGTGTGTGAGCTGTTACAGCTGAGAAACACGGAGCTGTTCTCCCGTGCGCCACACGTGGAAGCCGGCTGCTCAGCACCGGATGGATCTGTCAACGAGCCGCGGCTGCTTGCGGCGCTTCCACATCGCCAGCTCCGCTCTTCCCAGTAGCACAAGCCCAGCCATCCCGGGTCTCCTCGCCGTGCTGGGGTTTCTCAGCCCCGCTTGCCCCCTCCGGTGGCACCGACACTGAGCGTTCGTACTGCTTTGTCACGGAATCCCACGCTCCTGCGGGCGACCCGCAGCTGCTGGCGCTGCCTTCCGTTCCCAGGTTCCTGGGGTTTGGGAAGGCCTGGCCTGCAGCGCACAGAGCTGTCCTGTGAGCGCAGCCTTCCCGCCGCCTGCTTTACAAGCAAGTGCAGAACCCGCTCCCCCCGGGGCCGCAGACATCTTGTTGGAGCCTGCCCCGATGGACTACAGCCCCCAGCATGCCCCGCGCCCAGACTACGGCACCCAGCGTGCCCCGCGCCCGTCGCGCCTTCAAGATGGCGGCGCCCAGGCGTGGCTCGGGCCTGGATACGGATTCGGACTCGGACAGCAGCGGCGAGGCGGCGGCGCGGTTCCGGGAGGCCGCCTGGGACTGCGCTGCGCAGGCGGCGGCGTCGGTGCGGGCGGAGCCGCGCGGTGGTGAGGGCTGTCGGCCAGCGGAGCTCTGCTGTCCCGCCGGCGTGTCCTGCCCCTCCTTTCCTTCCCCGCCTGTCAGGGCCGGGCACCTTCGCAGCTCCTCCTGCCCCGGGGTTGTCCCGGGGGAGCAGTGGTCAAGCGGGGCACCTCTGCTGCGGTGCCGAAACCGCCAGCGCACAAGGGAGCCGAGAGGGGCCCTCAAAAGGGGGCCCTGCCCGGCCCGGCGATGCGCGGCCTCCTGCCGGGGCAGAGCCCCAGCCCCTTCCCTGGAAGATGTCTGCTACAGCGCGGCCGGTGGGAAGTTTCCCTTGCCATCGTAACTGATTTACCACAGTGTTTTACCACCGTGATTCCTGTGCTATAAAGTCACATGTGCCAGAAAGGGGTTTGAAGAGGTCTTGGCCCCTGGTCTTTTAAACTTGCCTTTACTTCTTCCTTTGCCAGGTGGCTTTAAAAGGGATCGGTTACAGCAGCAGCCTGCTCAGCCTAGCCTAAGGTATTTTTACTCCTGCTTTCAGGCTTATGTTTCACTGCAGAAAAGGTTAACTTGTGTTGTATTTGTGCTTTTTACAGGTAACACCTTAGGATACATAGTGCTGTTTTGGGAATTAGTCCAACCAGAATCTGAAATTATGCTTGAACCTAATAGTTGTTAATAGCAAGGGAATATAGATCTGCTGTCAGTTAACAGCATTAGTTCCAGCTGTCCGAAATCTCCCAACTCCGCAAGCATCCCATGGAGGAATTAGAACAGTTACAGATACAAAAAAGGCTTTTCTTTGTGAAACATTGCACTTGCAAAGGCAAATACTCATCGGCGGGAAAGCAGCCGCTGAACCAGGAGCCTTGGAGCGGAAGGTGGTGCTGTCCTGTCTAAGTCTGCAGCACCTCTGTAAGCTCAGTTTCAAAGGCTGTCGCCCAGGCAGCTAAACAAAACCCAGGAGACGGTTCATAGTTGTATGAATTATGGCAACATACACAGGAACTACATGCAAGAGAAGGGATGTCCTGATATGATTTATTTGCTTTTGTTGGCTCTTTCAATGAGAAAAGTCATCTAACTGTGATAGAGATGGGTAAATAATGTTTAGCTCTCCTGGAAACTGAACTGTTACTACTGAGCTACTTCCCATCTTTCTTAGCAGTCTCCTCTATTACATATGAATTAACTGCTAGAGCGCAGGAAATTTTCCATCCCTTATCTCCTGTTTGGGTGAGAGCACCAGATGTTCTTTGCCTTGAAAGAGATAATCATTATTCTTACTTTAAACAGGCATGAGTTCAACGGTCATGAAGAGGATGGAAACGAGCTACAGACAACACCAGAGTTCAGAGCACATGTAGCAAAGAAACTGGGAGCAATGCTAGACAGGTATTGGCATGTGACACTGAGCGACCATGATCTGTGGGCCAACTACGCTGATGGTTTTGTGTGCTTAACCCAGGAAATTAAAGATCTGAGTGCAGCCTGGATATTGAGGAGAAACTCTCTTACTGTCTTCTTAATGCTTGTATTTAATGCAGATTTCCAATATTCTGTACACTAACCTGGCCCATATGCTGTGCCCCCCTGGTAGAAGACTCCCACTGCCTGTCTCTGCCTCTGCAGTGAGTGTGTTGTAGGGAGGAAAAGGAAGAATTTGGGTGCTTTAGCGTTTGCATCATGTAAAGGCTGGTGTGAGAATCTCCAATTTATTCTTATGACCTAAACCAGTCCCTCAGTGAGGGTTGTGCTGGCACTATGCCTCAGACTGGGCTGCCACTGTCTTTACTGTGTCAGCATGGGCCTGGAGAACTAGAATTCCTGGTGTTTAATGTTGGTTTTAGAAACACTGCTCTTAAGTCATTCCTGTGGCATGTGTCGCTCAGGAGAGAAGGAATGATCTGCCCTGAAAGCGGGGAGGTGGGTCAGCTTCACTTCCTAATTAAAAAGTAAGATGCTGTGTAACATCTCCCTGTAGGCCTGTTTCCTGGAAATACCCAGCTTTAGCTCAGTTTGCACAAACCTGTCCAAGGCCTGACTGGGGTTTTCTGTTTAGTTTCATCACTGTCCTGAAGGACTCATCAGGACCCTCACAAACTTCTGGGCAACAGTCTGACTCTGCAGATGATGGTGAGTTTAGTCACAGCCATTGTGGCTGTTTTGTGACCTTGTTAGTTAAATAAGTGAGACAGATCCTGTCCATTGGTGGTTGTACACACATCTGCCTAATAAGCATTTGCAGTAGAAGAATTCCTGTTGATGTTTGTGTTACTTTGAAGCTCTGATCTCTGTGCCCTGCGTCCTCCCAGATAGTCCCAAGTAGTTGCTGTCAAATGCTATAGCATTACAATAGCAGCAGTGAGGCTTCCCAGGGAGATTGCTGATGATTGCTTTCACTTCTGTTTTATGTCATGGCTGAAATTCCCCTTTACATATTCTAGGATTTCGCCTCTTCTCCTCATCTGTCCCAGGAGACTGTGGGAAATCAGAGCCTTGCCCTGCAGCAAGGAGGAGGCAGCCATCTAGCTCCAGGTGAGGTGGTGTCAGCTCCTTTGCTCTTGAAGTACATTTGCAGCCCACATTTCAGAGGCAGCTGGGACTCTCACAAGGGAATAGGAAGCTGAAAAGCTTGAGAAGTGTCTCTTTGACTCCTCCATTTGACTAGGGCAGATTCTTTTTGTTTGTTTTTTTAGTGCTGGGGAATTAGAAGTGTTTGTGGGGTATGTCCTTTCCCCTCCTAGTATGCGTAAAGAACATGTCAGCCTTCAAACTGGTTCAATGATAACTGTAGCTATCGGAGTCCCAGAGGCACTGTGTGTTTATCAGGTGTTCTCAGATTATTCTGTCTGTTTTGGTTGAATTCAAGGCAAAAGTTTAATGTAACTTCCTTTCATTTTGCTGCCTTTCCAGTGAGATGGACAGTGACCAAGAGTGGCAAAGGTACCAAGAGGCTGCTGTGTCAGCCACAGACATTATGAAGCAAAGTGCTTTTCCTGCACTGTGCCAGGATTCCAGCCAGGATCAGAGTCGGGGTTATGTAGAGCACAGCCAGAAAAAAAAGAAGAAGAAGAAGAAAAAAAAGAAAATTAGGGGAGAGAACAATATTCAGGAGACAATAACAGACCCAGCAGAGTGTGATGAGCTCTGCAAAGATTTGCCACAGTTGGTGTCTGCAAATGGACAGCATGAGAGACAGGACTGCAGTCACCCAGAGAACTCAGTGTTGCCAGGAGCTGTGAAGAAGAAAAAGAAGAGAAAGAAAGAGTGAGGCTTTTGCTCTGGAAGCGGCAGGTGAATGTGATGGATGAAGGATGCTGGGAAAAAGCCCTGACAACAAGAGTTGGCAAAGGTTCTGTTCTAAAAGTTCAGTGGCCTGAGAGTCTAATTGAGTAACCTCCTATGTGGTTGGTATCCCTTGGAGAAGGGAATATTGTTCTCTTTGCACAGCAGTTATCTATGCTGCTGCTTCTGCAGAACTAGTGTAAAAGGATTCGGTACTGTGCACAGACTTGTGTGACAGAGAGCTATGATCATAGCTGCATCCCTCCTGGTGTGTTCCTTCACATTATGAAATCAAACCTTGTGTCCTGGAGAAATCAAATGATGAATTGAATTTGGTTTACATGGCAACAGGTGATCAACTCCTTTTTCTCTTTGCCTCCTCCTAGATGCCTGCTAAGAGTAGCTCCAGCCTGTGGGAGACTCATTAATCAAAAACATCCTGTCACGTATCAGGGCCCCCTTATTTTTTTTCCTGTGATCATCATAACAATCTGTTGTTGAAACCTGCCACCTCACTAATCCTTCTGTAATCTGCACCTCTCCAGGGTGCCCTGCCTATGAGCAGAGTGTGCAGTGAACTTATTTCACCTATAGAAGTAGTTCTGTTCCGGTTGTGTCTGTTGAAATGTCTTTTCATTTATAGGTTTTCATGGCATTTGTTGTTATTAAATTCTAATACATTATTACTTAATTTGGCAGGTTTTGTACAATAGTGGCTTTCTTGCTGTGTTCAGATGGCTCCCCTAGTGGAGACAAAGGTGGCTGAAGATGTCTCTGTAGTTGCTTGGTGATCAATGCTATGAAAGTGCTATAGGAAGGATTTAAACCTAAGTTAAAAGTCACTGTGTTTCAGTCATTATTTTAGCTGATTATGACTTCTGTGTGTCTGAAATACAATGGGGTTTGGTAGTGTTGAGTATGGTTTATAGTCTGTTTATACTTCAGTTCTGGTATTTCAGGAAATGACCTGCTATTGGATAAATACACTTCTGCTTTTAAGATTTTTGGGTTTCAGTAGCTCTAACTTTCTGGCCCTATTCAGGAGACCAGAAAGCCAGATTAGAGAAATTGAAATAGAAGTTGCTCTTTGAGCACAGGAAAACCCAAGATGTTTTCTTTCCTACTGTAAGATTCTTCCTGTTTTTTTTATTCAAGAAAACACAGTTGGCATCCAAAAATGGCAAAGCTAAGTAGAAAATTGGCTTGTAATCTAACTGAATGTGCCAGCAGAAGTCACTTGCCTTATGGGCAGTTAAAACATCAGTATACTGAAGCTACCACCTGGGTTTTCAATGCATAGTGGTCTAAACATTGTCTTTTGACTTGCTTTATGATGATTATTTTTAAGCTAACTGGAAGTTTTATGTATTTGCAACTGACACACATGGGAGACTAGGAAACGATATTCTAGGATGAAATTTGTCATACTGTAGTTACTGAAAGGAGTGTGTGATGGCTGGTGATATCTAGAAGAGGCTTGTATCAGTAATAACTGTAATGGACAGCTGCAATGTTGAAATTTCCAGGTATGATACCTGAAGAGTTCACTGCTGGGCTTTTTGTTTGGAAATTCTCTTAACCTTTTAAGAGTCTTGAGCCCCATCGTGAGAGGTTTTCATCCATTTTACATTTGAAACTCCGGTTTGGTCACAAAGACAAAAACATTAAGTGAGGTTTTTGTTCATGTCTGGCTGGTCACGTGTTAGTGATGTGTACACTGGGAGTAAATAGAGAATAATAATTAGAAGAGGAATTATACAAGTAGGTCCATAGGGCTAAAAACCTTAACTCGGTGCGAGTAAGACTCTTAAAACCCGTGGTAATTATTTGCATATCAAGAACTACAGAATACAGCCTACAGAGAAGCTAAGAATGAGCTGTGTTCTTTAAAGTGAAGCTGACATCTCTATAGAGAACAACTGAAGGGATCACTGCCCTTTGTGGAGCATTGGGACATGTATGCAGTATCAGGGATCAGTGGAGAATGCCACCCTCGGCTCATTCAGCAAGACACACGAGAGCCCATATGGGTAATGCAAAGAACTGGAATCTCCTTGCTGCTGTTAAACTTTAATTTCTGCATTTAAAACAAAGCAGAGCTATATCAAAAATAACCAAGCCATTTCCACTAGGATAGCATGATTTTAGAGCAGGTCATTTTTAACTGAGAATGTTTGGTATTTCTGTAGTTAATTAAAGGATTCATAGCTTGTACTCAGTGATCCAATACTGACAGGTTTGTGCCAAGCCATTCCTGAACTTGTTTCATGATGATTTTCATTGCAGTGTCAGGAACCAGGTTCTCTCACTCTTGCCTCCAAGATACTGTTGTTTCTCATAGTTCCCATTGGTGCTTCCTTAGAGCATCCCTTCTTTGGCAGCTCAGCTTTGCTCTTTCCTGCATGGCTTAGGGTGGTCTTGGCAGGTTTGTACAGATCCAGCTTGATGGAGGCTGGGGACAATGAAAGTCCCATCTGTGCTTTGGCATTTTTGCCATATTGCATTCAGATCCCTGTCTTGAATCTTCTGGGGCAGGATGTCTGGTCATTTTAGGTTGGCTGTTGGGGTTTGGGTTTGCTTGTTTTTTTGGGAGGCACTGGATTTTAGTGCCAGCATCATCTTTCCATGGCTTCTGTCTTGAGCCTGAGACATCTTCTCTTATGGAGGCAGCTGAGTAAGTGATTTGTATGAGGCAGTACAGGCTGGAGGTCGGCTGAGTGCAGCAGTCTTTCCTTCCCGTGGAAGGCAGTGATGACAGTGATGGCAAACACAGTTGGAGCTGGACCTGACAGGCTGGTCATGGCAGTCACCCTTGAGCTAGCTGTCATGATTACTGAGTGGAGGATGCCATCTGCGTGGAGATGAAGGTCTCGATGACATTGTGAGTGGATGGCAGCAACTGACTGTGGCTGTTGGTGGAGTCAGAGCTTTGGTACAGCACCAGGCTGCTGGAGGACACTGTCAAAGGCACAGGGAGAGGTTAAATTCAGATTCTCACTGCAGTCCCCTTATGTGTGCACACTCGCGTTTCCAGCATGATTGAACTCCCCTGTCATAGGGACATAACTGCTATTTTGTGTGCTGTTATGTACCTAGCTTCAGTCCACAGCTAGCCTGAAAATACTAAGGGCAATATGCTTCAGGGAGCTCAGTTTTGAGGGTTGTAGATAATTGCTCATGTCCTAGTTCTTCTCCTAGAACTGGGAAGCTCCAACTGGAGTCTCTTTATGAGGGGTTCTTGGGCTTTTCAGCCCTAAAATAGGCCCACAAGACTGGGTATTCATGGACACCGATTTTGTCAATATATTTGAGGTTAGTTTCCTCTCTAGATTTTGAAGAAGGGTCCCATTTCCACTCTGGCCTTACACAGACTGCACTCTGAATCTTTTCCTTGTACCAGCATTCACACCCCCCCCAAGACACTGTTAGAGCCCTCTAAGAGAATCATGAGCCCAGGTTACTTTTTTTTTACTGGATTTTTACAGTGTTGGCAAAAGAAACTGGGCAATACGAGGGTTAAGATAGTGGCTGCTGCTCTTACCAGCAGGGCTTGAGGTGAGGCGAGGGCCTGGCTGAAGGTGCTGGATGGTTGTGTCTTGGTTCTGTAAATGTATTGTTGGAGCCTGTGACACTGGTGTGTGCATCCCAGACTCTGTGTGGGTCTCCGACTCGGGTGTGAATGCCTAGAGAAAAGGAAGTTAAGTGCCCGGTTTCTACATCTGTTCTAACAAGCAGGAGAGGAGAGTGAGCAGGTGCTGTTTCCAAGGAGATTAAATCCTCCTTGGTGATGCAGTGAAGGGCTTACTCTAATGCCTCCAGTATCGCTGCTGGTACCAGTAAGATGAGGAGATAAGAAAGATTATCCCACTGGGATCGCATTGACCACACCCCCAAAACATCTCTGACAAGCAAGGAGCTACCTGCAGACTGGTACAATTCTAAGGTGGGAGAGCAAAGGCATGTGCTGAAGGCCGTTACCTGTTTGGTTGGTGTCAGGTTAGTCAGGGCGCTGAGATTGGCTGTATCTGTTATCACCATGGTTTGTGGCAAGAGGCCTGTATGTGTGTACTGGGCCACTTCAGACTTGGGGCCATAGAGAGCTGTGCATGAAAGAAAACAAGATCATGTGGATGCTGGAGCTTTTCATGAGGCTAGTTTGGCTGAGTTGTTCTCCTCATCCATGTGGACCTGCTCTTTTGTCTCCGAAACAGAGGGAGTGGAGGGGCAGGGAGATGAATGCAATAGAAAAATGTCATCATTAGAGCAACAATAATAGAAAAGTAGAGTGCTGCAAGCCCAAGGACCCAGCAAATGCTCCAGAACAGAGCATTTTGTTGCTTGCTTGAGCAGATGAGCTCACATTCTTACCGTGGGGGTTCTGTATCTGGGCCATGGTAGCCATGAAGGGGCTCTGGTTGATGTGGCTCTGGACTTGCTGCATGAGGGGCTGCTGGTAGGATGGGTGCAGCTGCTGGGAGAACTGGACAGGCTGCAGGGTAGTGAGGCTGCTCCCCATGCTGTTTATTACAGGTACACTCTGGGGCTGGGTTGAGGCCAGGCCTGAAAAACAAAGACTGATGACAATAGCATCACACACTGTGGGAGGAGCGTGGCAAGGGTGGGTGATCTGAAGTAGTCACTGTGGCAGGCCTATTGTCACAGGATGATTTCAGATCCTGCTTTTCAGGTGTTCTGTTTGTTATCTGTGATTGAGAACAGATTTCATGCGTCTGAAAACAAAGTGGGAGTGTGCAAAATGTACAGTGCAGACAGGTACGATAAAACCACCTCTGATTTCCAGTGTTTGTTCCTGTACACATCCTTGTGTACCAGTATAGGTCACTTTTACCAGTTCAGTGATAACCTGATAGGGAGTTCCATTGGGGATACCTCACTCAGAAGTAACCTGATAGCATCATCTCAATGTCCAGTTCATTTTATTCTCTTTATGAAGCTGTTGGCAACAGAGAATACTATGCTGTAGCTGTCCTGGCACATGGAATGGAGTTTAAACTCTTTTTATTTGGTCTGCCCAATTATGGAATTTGGACCAGTGAGAAAGAGGTAGAAGGTTTCACACATTACTGCTTATTTCCCACAACTGTCCAGACCCTGTTCCTGTAAATCAGCAAATCCCTCCAGCACTGAGGCATTTCCACCCTGTGGGAATCTCCAGTTTTTCCTTTTTTGCACAGAATTAGAATCTATATCATAATTTTGGGTATAAATGAGGAAACGGATGTTAGTTCACAGCTGCCACCTTGGAATCAAAGAAGGCCTCTTTCTTCCTGGGAAGAAAGTGTAAGAGGAGAGTATACATTTTATTTGGCTTTATCTAACGAGATGTGCTTTGGCAGTAGACTTGTCTTGGAATGAAAAGAAATCTCCTACAGGTTCAGAAAAGTTGTCATAGTGAAGAACAGAATTAAGAGTAATTAATGCTGTGGATTCCAAAGGCATGCGCTGCTCCTTGGAGGAAGTACAACAGGATGCTTTGTCTTTCAAGCACGATGAACATGCTTCAATTCTCGTAGTTCTAAGGAAGTATTACATTTATATTTGGGAAGATGCAGAGCAGCAAAACAGAACATTGACATAGGAATAAACTGCAAAAGTCCCACATGGGTTTGTGTGTAACTTAATTCTAACATGAATAAGGAACATCTGTCCCTTAATTCCATTGGTACTTGCAAGTAGTCCTGCTGAAGAGCCTTGGTGTTTGTGACAATTACTCAAGGTGTGCATCAATGCCAGCTTAGTGGCTTTGTCTCTGAAAATGAGGCAGGTAATTCTATAAATTACAGGTAGCTCTTTACTTGAACCCTGATAAGCAGAGGCATTGCAGAACACTACTCACCTATCACCAGGGTTGAGGCACCTGTGTTGGTGAACGCTGGTGCTAGGGATGAGGTCTCGCCAGCTCCAATTGCCATAACACCTGGCAGCGATGCCATGATCAGGTTCTGAGTTTGCTGGCTCAGAGGATGTGGATTTTGCTCTAGGCTGTGCAGGGCAGTCAGGGTGCTGACAGGAGGGAGAGTTCCTCCGGGAGCTGAGACCTGTGTGAAAGGGGAAGCATGGAAATGCCATCAGCAGCAGGCTGGGTCCCAAAGCTGGGGTAAATGTCCTTCTCCTGCTGCCTGCCTGCCCTGGGCCCTTGTGAATTAGAAAGACTTCACATTTCCTTGCGTGCAGTTTCCCTGTACTCATCAGTTAACTAGCAAAGGTCAGCTGACGGAATACTAAGGGTAAGTCCTTGCTGGTGTAGTTCTTTCACGGTTAAGAATGGGAAGGGTTTTACAAACAAGAACTAGATTTGTCCCTCTGCATTCTCTATGGGGTACATTTATCCTCTGTTTTGTAACTGAGGGTAGAGGATGATGCTCAAATGAAAAGGCTCAGGTAATTTTCCATGGTAACTTGTAACTCTGTGCAGAGTTCAGCACAGAATCCAGGAGTTCTTTTCTTGTTCATCTTTTCCTCTGAGAAATGCCTGTAATTTTCCTTTCACACAACAAGGGTTTCACTTGGCAGGGAGCTTCCAGGTTGAGATCTGAAAGGAGTTGCTGAAAAGTTTCCTTGGACTTTTTTGGCATGCAGGAAGTTCTTCAGGCCACATTACCTGGCAGCTCCCTGCCGTTACAGAGGAAGAGTACCTGTTAGACACAACAGGACTGTTCTGTGCTTGTGTGTTTTGCTGATTCAGTCTGTCCTTGAGTCACTGAGTAATTTAACTTGACGGTTTTCTCAGCCTCCAAAATGAACCATGTAACCTGTGTCTGCGCTTTAATGGGATTTTGAGTTTTCAAGGCCTTTGAGAGACCTGCAGTTGTTGTTCTGTGGAACAGCAGAAAACATTCTGATAATTTGGTTGATGGAGAAAGGTCAGTGCTTTATTTTATACTTTTTTTTTCTCCTCTCAGATAAAAAGCTGTAAGAAATCTTTAGTAAGAGTGAGGACCAACAGGTTAAACAGTGGACCAAGTCACCTTGATACCAATGTTGGAAGACAGCTGTAGAAGATTTTCAGGATCTCATGAAAGACTTTTTACTTTTGTTGTCTTCAGGAAGAGACCAGAAAGCCATCAAAGTGAGTGACTGATGAGACTTAAATCATATTAATTTGTAGTGAACTTAACTTTACCTCAGGCCAGTATGCAGTAATGCTGACTTCTACCCTTTCCCTGGAAGCAAGGGAATGTGTGCAAACTGAAAATGATCACTCCTGTAGATTCTAGTGCTTCATTGCTAATTATGTGGGAAAAGGTGTAGTCAAATCTCAAAAGGAAACTTGCTGTGGGAAGACAGATTGCTACAGTCTAGATATCCAGTACATGTGCTGTGTACAGGCTGTTTGGCTTAATCTTTGCAGGTAAGATAGACGTAAGTACAGGTCTCTGTTTTGTTAATTCCATTGGTGTTTGGTCGACTATCTTGAGATGTGTAGAGTTCAAATGAGAGTTGGAGATGAGAATCTCACTGGGGAAAGGAGAACAGGGTCTCCTGGGAAGAAGGAAATTACATCCTACCTTGAGCTCTCTTTTTTGAGAATAGACTGTTCTGATTGATCATAAGGAAACGGCTACACTTGTCCTGTGCTCTAATGCCTGCCCTCACCAGCAGTCTAGAGGGCACCTGCATCTCAGGCCTGCTAGTGTTACATGGTCAGTGCAAAGTGGCTACGTAAAATGTTCTCTGTATAAAGGTGGTTTTAAGAGTATTCTAGGAAAAACTACATCTGAATATTCCATATTGTGACCACAGGCAGAGGACCTGAGGTCCTCCAGTCAACAGAACTTAAGTATGCATCACTTACCAGCTTAGTGTCTGTGCTCAGTAGGTTCTGGCTGGGCTCCAGTCCAGGGGGAGAAACCTGATGAAGGATGGTTTGGGTGGTCACCATGGAGCTGTTGGCATGGTGGTTGCTGCTGGAGGACTCTGCTTCACTGGCTGGCTGCTGGTTGTACCTCACTCCTGCATCACAACAGGAGGGAAAGTGGTTGTCACAAATGAGAAACCGAGAAACATTGGCAAGTGCTGAATCCAGTTTCTTTTGCAGGCTTTTGTTTTTAGATGCTTGAGGCAGAGACAAGGTGGGTTATTACCGGGGAACCAGGAGATTGGGCATTCTTGCTCTATGCCCTGGCTTTTCTCTGTAATTTGGCACAACTGCTTCCTGAAATACTGACTTTAAGGTATGGCTGTGTGTGGTGCAGGGAACAAGTAGGGTTAACTAGAAAACACCCTTCTGGATGCAGGCATAGGGAGGAGAGCCTCAGTGAGGTACCTCTTCCCAGAGTGAGAGCAATTGCCAGCTCTGGCCTAAGAAGCTGAAAAAGCTCTGATCGTTTTGGATGGAGAACAATCTTTCCTGATGCCTGAGAACTCGGTCACAGTCTGATGGTGCTTTGTATGTATGGGAAAGAATAAGGGGTCCACGCATGAGTGAAAGAATACAGAGCTGACTTGAGACTGCAGCCAGTGGATGACCCCTTGAAAAGGGATTACTGCCTGCCAGGTCAGTGCAGGATGGCACAGAGTGAGGAGATTTGGTTGAGTTTTGTTACTGAACTTTGTCACCCTTGCTAATCTAGCTGCTCTTCTCACTCAGAGACGTGACCTCTCTATCACCAGTGCTCTTCCTTTGTAGCAAGTCTGCTTTTTCTGTCGATTCACCTCCTAATAGGGTGGACTTGGGAGATAGTTTTGGTGACTTGAGTTTGGGTAGGTTCACCCATTCCTCTTTCACATCTTCTGGTTGGTTCTTACCGTGAACCTTGCTGGGTGAGAGAGCTGATGGTGGCTGGAGGGAAGAAGAGTTGTGAGGAGTTAGAGGGGGAGCAGAGGTGGGCTGTGGTCCACTGAAGGTGTCCATGGCCAGCTTGTGCCGGAAAGCCTCCTCCTTCCTGCGGTTGGCAAACCAGTTGTAAACTCTGACCTCTGTCACCAGGTTTGAGCCCAGTCCCTGGGCCTGAGAAGGGGAAACACCTCTCTGAATACACTCTGCTCTGTTGGGGAAAAGCACAAGAAGAGCCTTGCTGAGCCAGGCTTAGTCAGAGAGACAGAGTAAGTGCGCAGCACCAAAGTGGCTGTGGTCTGGCACTCTGTGTGGAAGGAGCCTGCCAGGTATAGCAGCACAATGAGGCATTACTGGTCCTTTGTGGGCAGTGAATGCTCAGCTTTAGCATTTCATTCAGATGTGGCTGGTGTCAGTGGTGAAATCCATGGCTGTACCATTAGCCTGCCTCTCATAGGCACTAGCAAATGCTAAGATGGGAGAGGGCCTGCTGTGCCTCTCCTTCTCAAAGCCAGACACCCATCTTTACCTGTTGCATTCTTCCACCAGTGCCTCTCTCTCTTCTTTGCTGGGGTTTTTCTGCCTCTCGTAGGCTTGGAACAGGATCTGTTGTGAAGCAGGACCCCATTTAAAGCGATTTCTTCTTCCCTTCTTGGTGGGCAGGTCATCTCCCATGGGCTCCTCTGTCAGGATACCCTGCCCAGCGTGTGTGAATTCTGCAGGCACAAAGGGACAAGGGAATTTGCTTTCTGGAAGTGTTTCCAATAGTTCCATCTATTTGAGTACCTGTCAGGCCCAATGAAGCTTACCCTTGAAAAACATCTCATTCAAGATGGAGGGTTAAATTGAAATAGGGTGGAAATAAAGTTCCATAATCTGCTAAAACTGGTAAGATGTTCCTAGCAGGCCATTTACCCATCCTTTCTCTTGCATGCATTGTGTTTCTGCTCACACCTTGGAGTAGTGAAGGCAAATGCAGCTGAGTTTAGAGTAAGCATAGTTGTAGAATTGTTTAGGTTGGCAAAGACCTTTAAGATCGAGGCCAGCCATTAACCCAGCACTGCTAAGTCCACCACTAAACCATGTCCCTAAGTGCCACATCTACATGTCCTTTTCTCCAGGCTAAACAACCCCAGTTCTCTCAGCCAGTCCTCATAAGAGGACTTGTCCTCTAGACCTTTCACCAGCTTTGCTGCCCTTCTTTGGACACGCTCCAGCAGCTCAACGTCCTTGTAGTAAGGGGCCCAAAACAGAGTATTTGAGGTGCAGCATCACCAGTACAGGGTCACCTCCCTGGCCCTGCTGGACACACTTGTTTCTGATACAAACCAGAATGCTGTTTGGCCTTTTTGGCCACCTGGGCACAAGCTGGCTCACATTCAGATGGCTGTTGACCAATACCCCCAGGTCTTTTTCCTCCTGACAGCTTTCCAGCCACTCTTCCCCAACCCCATGTAGTGTTGGCATTGGGTTGTCATGACCCATGACTGTAGTCCTGCTTCCAAAACCATCCAAAAGCCAAATGTCTCAAGTTTATTTGCAACCCACCACTACAAAATTAAGAAAGACACATTCCAGACAGGCTCATGAGTATAGAAATGCATGCTGCAGGGATGGGTCCCAGTGGGTGCCTGTAAGGAAGGGGCTTAGAAGGCATGAGGTGATGGCCCACAGTGGATTTTCACAGTGAATATAGCAGCCTGCTGCTTTTGCAGCTAGAGCAACTGTTGCTGTAGCTGAAATTGCAGAAGCTTAGTTCTTGAGCAGAAATTCTCTCATTTGTCTACTGCACTGCTTTAGTCTGAGGATGGGTGTAGAACTCTAATGGCAAATGGAGAGTATTAGTTTGCTTCTCTTTAGCCAAATGGTGGCTGGGGTGGGTGATGGCAGGCTGCTTCATGAGGGAGTGCTTTTGGTTCACCCCACCACTGAACACTGACCTAGGGTTCTCTAATCTTCCTGCTAAAAGTGGCTTTTCTTTCCTTTTTGCCTTGACAAAAATAGGGAGTAAGGATTAGCAAGGGAAAGCAGAGGCCTTTATGAAGCTGAGACAGGAGAGCAGTTTTTGCCATACTTACGCTGGGCCACCTCTCGCTGCTTGCGGACATACCAGGTGTAGAGGGCTTCCCTTTTTTGGGTCTTCATGGGAGTGCCCTTGTTGAGGTGTTGTGAGAGGTGAGACTGGTTCAGACCAGTAGTGTCCACCACCTCACGCTGAGGGATGTTGTGCTGCTGGAGGTAGGATTTCACCATCTTTGCTACTCGCCAGGGATCTTCTCTGGAAGGAGCAGAAAACAGCTCTCAGGAGAGAGAGATCTAAGACCTGCACTTGGCAAACCTGGGTTCCAAGGAAGTGCAGTATTACCTCCTGAGATGCATCTTGCATGGCAGTCATCACCACTGCGTTTGGTGAGGCCAGAGTGTTGAGTGGCTGTGTAAGGGAAAGCTGTTCCTCAGTGTGGTGCTTTGTGCAGTTTTGACTCTGCATTCAGGGTAAAAACTGCATGGTATGAGAGATGAAGTGTAAAAGATGTAGCACTAGCTTCCTTTAAACTGATTCTAGGTGCTTGGATCTCCCCTTAGAAGGGAGCTCTTTGGTTACCGAGGAAATTTCCCAGTACATGACCATAGTATGTACTGTCTGTGCTCATTTGTATGTGGGCTCTTGGGCTGTTCTGTCTAGGCAGTTGTCATCTGAAAATGACATAAAGTGCTGAGCAGTGACATGGGCACTGAATGGAGCTCCCTGATGGATAGTAATGTGAATATAAAGCACTTCTGCTGCTAGTGAGAAATGGTATGAGGAGGGAAGTGGAATTGCATTTCAGTATTCAGTTGGATGTTTTCTGACTACAGAATTGACCACACTCTTCCATTTCCCTACATGACTTTTCTTCTCTATCCCTCTTTCTTTAAAGCACAGGTGCTTTAAAGTACACCTAAAGGCAGGTGTGCTTAATTTTCCAAGACAGATTCATTGTGATATTAGGCTGAACCCAGCTCATGCCCCGATTCTGGTCCAGGTTGGGTTGCCTTGCAGTGATTCAGGAAAAGAAAACAGGTTCTCATTATACTGTGACGTGACAGCCATGTATGCATATGTGCACACCAAGCCATCCAGGATTATGTTCTTGCACATCTGTTAAGTTACTCAAACACACTGGTTAACATCTAGGACCAGTCATAGCTTATAAATACAATAAAGAACAACAGGCAAACCATTAATTCCTACAATTGCCGCCCTCCTTTGAGGTAGCAGCTTAGGGAGTAGACCTATTTGAGACCTGCTCACAAACTTGAGGAGCTAATCTGATTTGGGATTTCACAGTAAATGTGAATCTCTGCTTTTTAGCATCTCTGATTAGAGTATCCATGAAGGTTCCTAAGGAATACAGGGAAAACATGACTGTGACTTTATTTGTGTGTATTGACTTTGCCAGAGCTGAAAATCACAGTAAAACTGAAGATGTGAAACCCGGCAGTCTAGATCTAAGCAGTGCTGGAGCCTCTCTACCTAAAAGCCTCTGGTTCACAAAGAGCATCCTAACATGCTTTCTGTGTGAAATGTCTGGTGGAAGTGGCTTGTGTGCTGTAGGAATACAAGCATCCAACACCAGCACCAAAGCAGCAACAGGGCAAAAGAAGATACTTTAGGATTGTGCAGAAACTGTCACAAGAACACAGAGGTCTGAGCAACAAGCACCAACTGTACAGGCACCGGCTGTACTGCTCATTGCTTTGTTGACTCAGGAGGTTAGTGGAGGCTGCAAAGTGATAAGAAGGACAAAGTCCACACCTGTTCTCTCAGTACAAACACTCTTATCTCTGTTCCCCTGCTGCTGTCTCCCAATGGCTGGATAGTCCAAGGAGCAAGCTCTGCTGCCATTAAAATGTGACAGAAACAGTGTCAGTTACAGCCTTCTGAAGAACCTGCTTGCTTAAAATAGGAACCTTTGTTCCTTTTTTATGGTGGGACGCTTGTTATAGAGGCTTCTAGCTTCTTCCCTTAACCATCTTTGTCTTTCGAAGGCTTCAGATCAGCTGAACTTACAAAAGCTTATCTTTCCTAGCTGTGATGGTGTTCTTTTTTCTTCTCCTGCTGTCCAAACCAAGGACCAATCTCCCCACTTTGTATTTGTGACAGCCAAGCCAGCACTTGCATCCTGAATTCATTACACAAGTCCCTGTACAAAGGAGAAAAGGCTCTGACTTGGAATCTCTTAGATTTGAGTTCTGGCTCAGATGGGAAGAGGAAGGACTGTGTTGCCACTGATGGAAACCTCTGTTACATGTTGATTTCCTTCCTGCATCCCAGTCATGAGTTACTTTCATCTCCCCTGTTGAGATACTCACTTCTTTGTAGCAGGAAGCATTTATGAGTCTGTTCTGACAATGGTTAAAGCCCTGTGTTTTTTCTGTCTTCTTTTGAGACAGAGCAGGGAGCTTTGTGAGGCAAAACAGTGCAGGGGGACCTTAGTACAGCATGATTTCGTAAGACAGTTGTATGGCATCCTAGCTGCTCTGTACATAGTCAAAGCACAGGCTGCAATATCAATGTGGCAATTCCTTTAGGCCCAAGGCTACATCATAGTACAAGTGATGGCAGCTGGTTAGCTGAACCCTTGCCTGAACTATTGCCCACATACCTAGTTCCACCTGCAGAGCTTTCACCATCGAGTAAGACATCGCAAGTTGAAAGCTTCGCTCTCTCACTGGCGGTGAGACTGTGACTGGCTGTCAGAGGGCAGGATTTCACCCTAAACCCGGTTTCCCTATGTGTAGGTGCACTAAAATCTCAGTTGGTTCAGTGAGTCAGAACTGGGGAAGTGGGTCTGCCTTGCTCAAACTCTCCTCTGTCTCCAAGGCAGTTCTCTACCTGCTGGCTTCCCTTTCCCCCCACATGCAAGCTGCCTCCCCACTCCTTTCTTGTTCTCCAAGGTCTAATACCCATCTCCAAATTCTTCTCACACAGTTAGTTTTAAACTCTTCCTAAATCTTGCTCTCCTGCTGTCAGTTGCCTATTGCCATCTGAGTGTATCCCCTCTCCCTGGCTCATCTCAACCACAGGGGCCTGGGTCCTCTTTCCAGACCAGCTTCCCATTTTCTTAGTTCTGAGGTCACTTTTTAAGGGCGTTTTCACCTCCCTTTTGTTACCTGAACAATAAGTAACCCAGGTAGTTAGTTATAAACTCAAAGGGAACAAGAGGCTGGTTGATAATTTATAGCAACATCTCAAATTTAAATGGAAAGTAAATATCAAGTTGTTAGCATTAAAGAAAACCCATTCCAGAGGGCTGGAGATGTAACATTCAGGGGACCTTCTCCCTCCTTCACTCTTCCTGACTTTTCTCTTTTTCCTTTGTTCCTTTCTTTTCCCTCCTCTTCCTCATTCTCTCTGTTTCTCCTTTTCTTCTTCCTTGTTCTCACATTCTGAGGCAAGAGAAACCTTCATTTCCCTGAGGCAGTTCTGAATTGCTGCTTTGGACTAGACCTTGCTTAAGCAGAGGTTCAGAGAAGTACTCAGGACCATCCTCTGGCCCTTTCGTGTGGAGCCTGCTAGACAACCCTCACTGATGGCAGTGCACAGCCTGGAGCCGGGCTAGGCAGGGAGCAGGCAAGGTAAGACCATCCCATCAGGGTTCTTTTCTATTGAACTTGGCCTGGTTTGCCTCATCTTGCTTTATATGTGGAAATGAAAGGGGTGTGGCAGCTTCATCTCCAGATTCCCCAACTAGAGCCATTCTAAGGGCAGGAAAAGACTGAACCTTTATCATTTTATCTTTTGTTTTCTTTTTTTTCCTCATGGAATACGTGCTTTCATCCCTGCCTCCAGGGGAAGTCTGTTGCTTATCTCAATTTCTCTCTTTCCTAATGGAATTTCACCCCTTGCCCTACAGGTGGATTGCTGCTCTACCTCCCTCCATTTGCTGTACCTGTGATAGTGTGATCTGTCCCTTCCCCCAAGGTAGCCTCTCTCTGGGGAATATCAGGGGATTACTCCACACAGCTCTATCTCCCTACTGAATTATTCTTTATCATAGCTGCAATTTGTTTTCTGTGTGGAGCAATAGGGAAAGAACGTTTTTATTCAAACTGTAAATCTATGGAAGATCAGTGAGACAGATCAAAGGACAGCAAGAAATGTTGTGAATTCCTCACTAGAGAAACCTTTGTCTGAACTACCTTTAGCATTGTTTTGTTCTGTAGGGACAAACTCTAATCAATCCCCACAGGTTCATCCCGTCATGGGGATGTATCTTCTCTACATCCTGTTCTACACAGCTTTGACCAGTGCTTTCTAAACTGTGGTTTCAACTTTAATAGTCCTGCAAGGACATACTTGGTCTCTTGGTGTTGCCATTTTTTTCCTTCCCAGCTCCTGGAAAGCCTGTCAGTGGACACTTTCCTGACTCTACCTTATAAGCAATGGCTGCAGTTACCACAAAGACTTTCTTGTGTCACTAATAGCTGCCCACAAGTCAATCTCGGAGTTAAAGTGTGGTCTACAGCATTAGATCAGGAATTGTTAATAATGCCAAAAGAGGCTTCTGCCTGAGGGTAGAAGTGCTTCCATCTGGTTTCTGGATTTGAAATCCTAGTGTAGATGCTGAAATAGCTTATAAGCATTGAATATTTACTGGGAATCCCTGTGCATGGAGATTCTTGCCTGCCTTCCTTTTATCTGTAAAATGTTCTGCCTGCCTTACAATGCTTACAGTACTGTTTTAAGGACATTACCTCTAGGCATCTCTAATGGAAAGGTTTGTTCTTAAGAAACAAAGTTTATTAGTAGGTAACAACTGCTTACAAGTTATCGAACCCTGATAGTGGATCAGATGCTTTGAATAGGCTCTCAGACATGCAGCTGCTCTGTTTGAATATTTGACTAGGAATTTTAATCCTGTCAATACAGACTTCCTACTGTTCTCATTTTACCTTGCCTAATTTTGATCTGTCACAATCCTCCATAAGTATATTAATGTTTTTTTGCTGAAACTGAGGCCTCTGGTCCCTTCATACTGTCCCCAACTGCAGAAGCGAATTGCTCTATCCTGTGATACGGGGGACTGAGGAAAGACAACTCTGATGTTTCAGTCTAAAGCTTTGCAATTAAGACCCAGTATAAGGCTTTGGAGATCTTTGTTCTTGCCCAGTCCTCTCTGCGCTGTCTTAGGGTTTTAGATAGGTCATGGAATCTCTCTGTACCTCAGTTCCCATTTGTAAAATGGGAATGCTGCTCAAGTGACTGTATAGAGAGAGGTGTGAGACTGTTCATAGGAAAGCATTACTATCACAGGTTTGCAAGAGAGGCAAGACTGTTGTGGTGAGGCTGGTAGTAAGGACAGGAAAGACTGGCTGCAAGCTCCCAAAAAGGCAGGGAGGATCAGAAACCAGGATTCATGCTTGTGAGGGTGGCAGGAAGGAATTCCCTTCATCTGCATATCTGTTCTTAGATCACAGCAGATGGCACTTTAATCCTGCTTCACCCATTCATTACAAAGCCAGGTGCTGCTCTTCACCTTCCATGGCTTCCTTAGTGGAGAGATACCTGATAAACCATCAGAAGTTAATGATCAAAAAGCTTATCAGGGTCTTTTCATCTATAAATTTATAAGACAAAAGAGAAATAATAAAGCCATTGGATAATTAGTAACTAGCCAGGGCCCGCCCGGTGCCACTGGGCTCAAACTACCCCAAGGCCTGTACGCAGACTCAGGAAGATGAGAAGGAGACAAGGATGAGAGGAAGAAAAAGAGGGGAAGGGAGAGAGAGAATTAGCCAAGAAGAAAACAAAATGGGAGGCATAGGAGCAGAGACAAAAGTGAAGAGAGAAAGGAAACATGTAAAAAGAATGGAAAAGTCGTAAAGAGAACAGAGGAGCCTAAAAGATGTGACACAGCTGGGAGTGGGAAGAGGTGAGACACGTACTGGGCCAGAAGGAAGATGGAAATTTTGGGAATGTTTTCCCCACCCAGGTAAGAGCTGATCCAGTGGATTTTCCTCTCTTGGGTACTACTGCAGAGTCATCAACCCCCGGCCTGCCAGGGCGCTTTCTTCTCCTAAGTGCTTACAGTGAATGCTAACTCTTCATGCTGTTTATACAGCTCTGGCCTTTTGTGATGGGGTTTGATGTTTGCTTCTTGTTGTTACATTTTCTGTTAACTTCCTTTGCACGTGCAAGGGAGTGGTCAGAAAGCCTGAGAAACTCTCTAGATGGATTTTGGGTTTAGTGCAGATTCTAAGTGCAGGATGTTACTGCGTGGTGGTATCTTCAGCTCATCATGTCAAAGTACCCACAAAACAGACGGGCAAGGATCTGGTTCTGTTGTGATAGGTGGGTTGGATGGACCTGATCCTTGCTTGGACAAACCTCTTAGGTCACCCATAGGAACTGGATCTTAGCAAGAACCCCAAATGGGAATCCTGGTGAATGTTTTTCCGAGTCTGTTGTGAGGCTTATCAGTTCAGGCTTATTGTGTTTTGATCTCAGAAATGCTCAGATGCAAAGGAAAATTTGCATGGCAGTAAAACCTGTCATTGTTGCTGTGGATGTACTTTGTAGTCGTGACAGGCTGTGCATGGCAGAAGCAGAGTGTTCTGCTCGGGTTTTAACCTCTGCATGTATTTGGTGTGTGCTCTTTCTACAAGACAAATCCCCATTGAAGTCAGGAGAGCTTTGCACTCCCTTGAATGACAAGAACAAGTTCTCTTGGTTTGTCTTTGGCCAATAATCTATTGCAAAAACTAGTGAAACGAACAGTATTAATTTCATTAAATAGAGCAGGGAAACATCACACCTTGATGTTACTGTACAGACTCAGGCAAATATAGCTCCAGTTAAGAGTGACCTTTCCTGATGGAATCCTCTTTAAAATATAAATCCTAAAACCTACCATTCAGTCAGAGAGATGCAAGTTATTCAGGCCTCAGACAGTTCTGAAGCGTGATGATATAAGCACATCAAATAAGCATTCAGGCTCCAGGGCTCCTATCATGCATTTAAAGTGAGATGAAAGGAAAGTTTGAGTATTTATAAAGAATGTGGGGATGTTGTGAGTCCCGGCAAGGATGAAGACTGCCTCCATGCAGCTAGATCAACTGTGAATACAAGGGGCATTGAGCGCAAGGGGAAAGGAAAAGAGATTCAGAGGGAGAGTGTAAGAAAGTGGCAAAGAGGAGCAGCAAATCTGTCCTTACTGTAATAGTCTTTGCACCACAGCCTTCTGGTGAGCAGCCTCCTCAGGGCTCAAGTTTTCCAGCTCCTTCATTATTGGAGGGGTAAATTCCTCCCCGTCATCAGAGGTTTCATCTTCCGATAACCTGGACTCCCCCATTCCGTTGGGGATGTCGGGACAGGGTTCCCCTTTCTCTGTCTGGAGAGCATTGATAGCGCGCTGACTTTCACTCTGGAGCGCATAGGGTTCCACTTCGCTCAGCGCCTTGATGAGGGTCTCCTTGGTTAGTCCCGACTCCAGCAGCGCTCCCAGCAGCTCCACTTGAAGATGACTCAGCTTTGAGACCATGGTCTTCAGGCTGGTGTCCCTTGGATTTGAATTTCGGGTTATCCTGCTTCCAGCTTCCCTACACCATGTTCCCGAGGTGACGCGCCTGACTGTCAGGAGAGTGGGCACAGCGCAGCCTCCCGCCTCTACACCCCCCAAAAAAACCCAAAATACAAAATGGAGCCACTTCAGACCCCCCACGACTGTCCTGAGCCAGTGCTGATAAAGGGACCCTTGGCTATCTGTTTACATTGGAGCAATGTAAATTCTCCAAGGTTCATATTTATCTGTGTACTTAGCAAGTTACTGAACTTTGGACTTCAGCACTGCCGCAGCAGTTCACAAAGTACAGAGGGAGAGAGAAAGGGGGAGGGGGAAAGGGAGGGAAGCAGAAGAGAGAAGGAGAGGAAAATGAAGGGATGGAAGGTTGGCAGCATGGAAAAGTAAGCTATGGAAAGAAAAGGAGGGAAATGAGGATGGAGAAATGTGTCTTATTTGTGGGCCCATTAGTTTTAGGGAAGGAAGGAGGTGGTGTACCCAAAAGGAAAATGCGCTTCTGACTGCATGTGGTTCAAGTGAAGGTGCTGCCCTTGGAAGATGGTAGAGCCCACTCAAAGCTCTAGCAAGGGTGAGGATCAGCCAGTCTCAGCCCCTGCCAAAGGCTTTGGGCTGAGAGAAAGCCACACTGGCAGCTTCATTGGCCTTTGTGCGTTCCCCCAGCACAGAAGTGTGACCACCACGTCTATGTGAATATTCCCCCCAACTCAGGGGATGTTGCAGAGCTCCAGCTGAATCCTGTGGCAGCATGTCAAGCGTTAAATGACTTTTTCACTTCTGGCTTTGGCTTGCTGGGTATCTTGATATGCAAATACAAGTACCTCAATTATAACTTGCTGTGTTTATTGCTCAGTTGATGAGCAGAAGCAGTGTACCCCCATAATTTGGGGGATTACAGGACTTGCCCCACAGAGCTTATGAGTCAAGCATCTGATAAGGAATAGTGTTGGTTCATGCTGAAAGTCCCTGCCCTGCTTTTTCTGAGGAGTGCTCTGGCCAGGCTTGTGGTTCCCATTTATTATCTACCTCCATCCCTTCTTGATACCAGCCCTGCTCTAAGGTTCTGCTCCCACCTTTGGCTTGCTAGCTCAGCTGGAGTTGTTTAGGGCAGTTCCTGGGGAGCCCTTATGACTAAATTGTCTTTTCTGAATGTTCTTTGTCTGAAAATATATGAATGAGTTTATCCACTTTGAGTGGCTACATTAGAGAATAACTTGATGTGCACATGTGGACTTGAAACACAAGCGTTTCATGCAAATGATTCCTGTTCTTTTACAGCTGTTGTCTCAGTAAAGGTTTCCTATCCCTCTTGATACACACCCTTTAAGCCTAAGCTAAGAAGTAGGACTGTCCCCAAACTGGATAATGTCTCAAGACAATGCTGCAGAGTGACCTTGGCCCCAGTTTTCCCTTTGTGGGCACCACTAGCCATGCTCCAGGCTCCTGTGACAACATGCTAAGTCAGCAGCTGGAGGACAAAGCTTCTTTGCAAACTGGACCCCTTCCTCCCTCCAGGCACAGCAAGCTGGCCCCTCCAACCAGGGCTGTTGTTAACTGTTAGCTTTCATTTCAGATGGCGGTCGAGTACCAGCTCACCTCCCTACAGTGAGTTCAGAAAGGCTCGGATGGATCCAGAAGACTTTGTGTGGCTAAAAGGAACATTTTGGAGTCCATGTAAAAACATTTAATGTAAGAGGTTTTCATGTAAGAGGTTTTCATTCGTTGAGCTTCTAAAGATGTTTTTTAGTATTTAAAGAATGGTGAGGGGTTTTTGGCATTCCTGTCAATGTTGTGATTCTGTTTCCATGCATTTTATTTTCTTATTACAGTTTTTCTCATCTCTCCACCCAGGTAGACACACCAACATTACTGGCTGATAACACTAATTGTCAGTTGTAGTTACACTTTCCAACCATGACACAGTTTCTGCATGGTACGTCCTTATAATTGAAGGACTTTGCAAACAGAACAGATAGTGGGGCTCCTGCAGTATGTGACAGAGGAGATTCTGTCATACTGTGTTGTTTATTTCTGCCTATCTTTGACATGCTGGTTTCTTTTACCTAAACTAAGATGGAAAATATTACCATTGTTCTTGTCCAAAAGATTGTCAAATCTGTGTTCTGTAAGAATATATAATATACCTGTGGAATGCTTGAGGGGATGTGGACACAGACCATTAAGTTTAGACAAAGAACAGTAATATTTGCCAATGGAAACTGTAAAGAGAAGAAAACATAGCAACAAATGATCTGTCTGTATTGTGTGGTTTCAAGGATTCCTTATGCTCCCAGAAGTCCTGATGCTGTTGCTTCTGTTTGCCTTGAAGACCTTTAGCTGTGGAGGCTTTTAGAACAGCCTGGCTTGAAACCAGTGAACTCTGAAGTCTATAAAACCAGAAATGAACATCTGTTTGTGTGTTAGGACCTCACTGAACATTACAACTGGATGCCATGTGGAAAATCCTTAGCTGAATATGGAAGCCTTTCAAATACTGAGGAGGAGGTAAATGTTCTCTATCACTTTATCCTGAAGGGCTTTCTGGTCTAATAGAATTGTCCATTTTAAACTGGAGGAGCCTGGACAATTAACAAAACAAGCAAACTTCCACGCTTCCATCTTTACATTCACTGTAACCTGCCAGACTGTGCTAGTGAATGATTCAGCGCTCCAGTTAAGTATTTCAGATTCTTCAGTGCAGGAAAAACAGTGAGCTTTTCAGTGTTTCTTAAATGTTGCAAGTTGCTAGTGGTCAGACTGAAGGAGATTCCTGTTGTGAATTAGCCAGCACCCCTATTTTATACCCTGGCACGAAGGATTGCAATATAATACTTCTCAGATTATTACACATGGCATGATGTGCAGTTTTGAGTAAATAAGAATAGCAGAGGCCAAGGAAGCTGCAAAACTTTAAAAATATATAGTCCCAGTAGTACAGCAAGAACTAAATTGTGCAGTGCCATAATCCAGACAACATTCTCCTGTAACTGAATTGTACTCGGGGATTTTGCCTTGAGGATGACAATTAGAAAGAAGAGGTTTTCCTTTTGCTATCCCCATTTTCACCTATTACCAGTGCTCAGTATATGTTGATTTCCTCAATTGCAACAATTTGCTTGGCCGTGACTGGATTCTCAAGTCACTGTGACTAATGTGATAACTGTGATTGTGATAGGGGAAACTTTTGAAGACAGCTGCATGTTTCCGTCACATTTGCAGTGTCTGGTTTTGTGGTTTTTATCCTGCAGAATTACTTGGTTTTCCTTAGGTGTAATTAATATGGTGGTTGAGGCCCCTCAAAATCAGTGCTTCATTGGCAAGACAGAAACAGCCTTACACCACTATAAAGTGCAAGCTCACTAGCAATGTTACATTAATAAAACAGTATGGATGCAGATTGGAGGAATATATCAGTAATCACAAGAAGTCTGATTTCAATTTTATTTTAATGGCAAGTTCAATAAAGATTATTTAAACATTTTCAACTACTTTGCATTCTCTTGCACACACTTTAATACAACTTTTATGCACTGTGGTTTTAAAATTGTTTTTTTTTCTGAAGTAGCAGACTGGTAACATTGTGTGACAGCTATCATATAAAACTGGGTTCCTGGCATTCCCCAATATCCGTACAGGGTTCATCTAATGGAATTCTATTTTATTGGTAAATAATAGTCTGTCTTGATTAACTTCCACTGTAATCCCTTCTCCCTACCTCTAATAAAGTAGCTAGATTACTAATCAAGGGGGTTACTTACACTGAGAACAACCGCATGAAGTTATAAGTGGGTATCCAGTAGGAACATTATTCTTGTTTTAGACTTACTGGTTTGTATTCTGCTTATTCCACTAGGGCAAAACCAAAGGAATGGACAGTATAGTGCTGTAAATGTAATGGAAGGCCTGACTTCTTGTATCAACACCATTTTTACCTTTGATGTTTCAATTTACTGAATTATATCCATTAAATGTACACAATAAAAAAACACAGCAATTTGCTGGGAAAAGCCAATGTAATATGGCTTTTTAAGGAGCATAGAGAGAAGGGAAAAAGCCTAAATATATTTATGGTGGAAGTGCTAGCAGAGAGCCTGTATAGAACCCTGAATAGGGTGGCAAAATTGCTTTTGGCAAAAGAAACATAGAGATATGGTTCTTTTAATAATCTTTTACCATTTTACTGTTCTTCCTGCTGAGACAGCTAAATGCTTTATTGGCCTCAATGACATTAACATCTTTCCCTCCTTGAAACGTGAGAGCTATTATTGTAATGTTCACCCTTATTTCTGGCTCTGGGGCAAAGCAAGCTACATAAGTCCCCAACTGATTTTTATTTGTGCATTGGGAGCTTAGTCCCAAAAGGCACACAGGAACGTGAAAAATCTGAGATAATTGTCATTTATATGCTGCTTTCACAGGGTTGGATTTCAGCTGTTTGTACAAACCCCAGAGTATCTCAGTGGGAAAGGCCTCACTTGAATACATGGGTTTAATGTTTCAAATATATACTCATTTATGTTTTAATTTGGTAGGTTTTGCTGTAAATATGTGATTAGAATCGAAAATACGATTTTTACAGAGAAGGAAGCTGCTTTTTTCTTTGGTGCCTCCTTCCATATTTTCAGTAGTACAATCAGAAGCAGAACCACCAAAACTTTCAGAGCCAAGAAGGGGCAAGGCTGCTTTTTCACTGAGACACTGGAGTCACTTCCCAAGTGTCTCCTCACCGCTGTTTGTGGGACTCAGTGGCATCCAGGAGAACATGTTTCTATCTCCAAAGCCAACATGTGTTAAACTTTGGGAGTCTCAGTGAGACTGAGGTGTAAAAACCATGGCCTGGCTGCAGAGCTACAGGGCATGGTGTGATAATGCCATAGGGCACAATGGGTTTAAATTACAAGTTCTCTTTCCTCATGTTCCTTTTCCTGCATGGGGAAAAAAGAGCCCTGTGTGCATCTTCCTAGTCATCCATCTGTTCCCCCTTCACTTACTCACTGTTTCTACCATCAGGGTGAGGATGAGATTGCAGAGCAGGAGCGCCTCTGGAATTCGGTTAGTGAAGGAGTTTCCCACTAGGTGGTAGTGAAGAGAATCATGTCACAGGTACTGGTCAGTGCACATTTCAATTCTTTTTATGGAGGGGAATCCCACAAGGACATTACAAGCAGAACAGCCTAGTGTAGCTCTCAGCTATGCTGACAGAACTGCATTTCTTGGTTTGTTTTTTTTTTTGCCTTCCCTTTCTGTTCATTTCCATGCTATTTGTTCCTCCCAAAACCAAGTGGTGTTGACAACTATACCTGTCATGTCCTTTCCTGAAAGGTGAAGTGTCTACATGAAGCTACTCTGGTTCTCTTTCCACCTCCAGCATAGCAGAATCAAGACATGTTAGCTAAATGTCACCTAATGACATTTAAGCAATTTGGAGGTGAGGACTGTTTGCAACCAGTACCTTAATCTGATTTTTCTCCACCACACTTACCCCTGTGAATTTAAGAAGATTACTCTTCCAAACGTAAGCAAAAGAAATCCTGTTTGTTGCTAGTTTTGAAATACACTGACAGGTCCAAATGATGCATCTGTCTACATCAAATGTTCCAGACAGAACAGGTAGTGTGGAAGGACTTTGGAATGTCACAATAAACTGAAATTCAGAGTAAAGCTTTCTTGTAGGTCCAAAGAAATACTGTACAAAAGCTATGCTGAGAAGATTATCTGGGGAGTTCCAGTCCTGCTCCGATCTGCAGTAAGAGCAGATGCTGGGTCTGCAAGGAGGAAGAAATTTCTCCTGTGAATTCATCCCACTGCTAACCTGTAATGACAGAGCAAGCTTGAAGAATCATTTAGTAATCCAGTCACAGAGCCTGAGATGATGAAAAAGAAATACACTTTAATTGTTCATCAACTATAAATCATTTGTGCTGAATTAATGTGCTGGAAATCTTGCAAGACTGAAAAAACTGGAATCTATTTCAATATGGACATGAAGCAGGGATATTGTTTCATAGATAAATACCAGTTTTACGTCCTAATCTCAGGGAGAAAAGAAGAAAAGCTCTTTAGGACCAAGACAAGGCTGAAGTACTGATTTATCTTTCTCTGCATCAATTTAAAAGGATGGAGAGGTTCTTTTTTTCCTCTTGCGTTTGCTCTGTCATAGCCAGTGAACAGGGTAGGATGAACAGGCATGCCAGAGATGCTAGGGATGCACCACAGTGGAGATTCCACATTATTTGTCCATTTTCTAATTGCTACTGTAGATTTTCCAGCTATGTTGACAGAGAATACAAGGAGGGAGGTTCTCCATTGTGGAAGTGCTACACAGAGCCTGAGTGCTTTTTTAAGAGGAGATGTGTGTACGTGGAAACACCAGAATTCCCAACAAAAGCCAAATGACTCTGCTGTGTACCCCACAGCTCAGGATTCTGCACACGACTTGCCCCTCTCTCCTTCTATCCCACCCACCAGCATTTCCTATGTCTACTGATACTGGCACAAGTGCTGCAGATGGGGTGGAAGCTGAAAGGCAAAGAGGCCTATGGTCAAATAGGGGAGGAAGCTTCTCAAAGTAGCCCAGCCTGAGCTGGATGAGAGGACATGCTAGCATTCCTCACCATCAAATCCTTCCTGCACACCTAGCTGCCAGCCTGACTCCAGCAGGCATCCCAGAAAGCTAGTCAGTCATGGTACTTTGAGTATTGCCACCTCATAGCTGATAAATCTAAATCTCAAGCAGATTTCTGTAAGTGGTGGAGAGTTGATAATGTCAGGAGCTCTAAGGTCATTCCTGTCCTCAAAGCCAAAGGGCTGTGAAAATCACAAAGGGTTTGAATGCTGAGGTGACAACTTGTTCTCAATGCCTGAAGACACAGGCATACAGGGGGAGAAGCCTTCCAAGTCCAGCACCATCTTCCCAACAGTGCTGCTTAGCTGAAGCACAAGCATGCCAGGCATCTCCTGCACCGAGACCAAGCCTGTGTCACGTATGCAGCATCTTCCTTTGGCAGCGCCCCAGAACCTCAGGTAGCTGTGATGTGGTGCAGTTTCCCCTCTATTGGTGAAGGAACGAAGCAGAGATGAAGGGAGCACCTAAGATTACACAGGCAGCTGGTAACAACTGAAAAAGAAATGAGACGTTCCTGACTTTGAATCCTGTGTCATGACTACTCACCACCCGCAGGTTTTATCCATTTAAAAGCATAAATGAGATGGACAAAATGGAAATTATTTATTTAATTAACTAACAGCAATAAACTCCAGTGGGCATGTGGCATCTCTGTAGATGCAATGAGAATGTTCCATTAATTTAGCAAAATTCTATTAAGGCATAGAATTTATCTTTTTTCTTTCTTTTTTACCAAATACCTATTTTTACCAGACCTGGGCATTGTTCTCTATTTTTAATGCTGTTACCTCACCTCCAGCTGCAAGCTAAAACTGGCTCTTCTCCCTCCCACACTGGAAGGAGCAATGAATGAGACTGCACAGCTGGACTGGAACAATTGCTCTGAACTCTCCAAAGCCCCACTCCCACAAATCACTGCAAGTGAAATAACAGGAGGTGAGAAGTCCTCAAGTGAGCAAGCCTAAGACAGGCCACTGGTTCTGCATTTGGCAGAAACATTAGGAACGAAGGTTTAGCAGCAGCACCAAAGAAAACAGGGAGAGAGGCAAGCCCCATACCAAGCACTGATGGTTCCTCTGCCTGGGATTTGCCTGCGTTTGATATAGGGCTGGTGATAACATGAAGCATAGGAATTTTATTTGGTCCATGTAACTTGAGTGTTATTTTCCTTCCTTTACGAAGTACTTTTCACGTTTGGTCCTATTTGCTTGCTTTAAAAGGGAACAAATCCCAAGATGTACCAGTCTCCAGGAACACACTGTGAATCTGACCGCCCTAATCCACGCGTTACCCTACCTGAACCCTGCCCCTACCCCTGCTCCAGGAGCAAACCCAACGCGACAGCGGCCCAGCGCCCTCGGGGTCCCGTCCCCCTGCGAGGCGCCAGCGCCGCGGGGAGAGCAGCCGTGTCCCGCTCGCCCTCCCCGGCCCCTCGCCACCCCGGGGCGGCCGTGCCCGCAGCACCCGGCCCCGCTCGGCTCCCGGGGGCCGAGATCACGCGTGCGGCCCCAGCCGGAACAAAAGCACCGCCCCGGCTCCGGGAGCTCGACGCTGTCCTGCTACGGCTGGGCTGGGGCCGCGGCCCCGACTCGAAGCCGCCCGCCGCTGCCGCTCCGTTTCTCTAGCGGGGGAAGCTCCGCCTCTCCCTGCTCCGGTCACCGGGCACGGCCTGGCGCGGAGCCCGCCGGCCGCCCGGTGCCCGCCGCCCGCCCGCCCGCCCCCGCCCCGCCCCTCGCCGCCGCCGCCGCCTCGCCGGCCATGAGGCCCCGCCGGCGCCCCAGCGCGGCCCTGCGTCCCGGCTGCTGAGCCTCCGCTCTCCCCTGCCACCACCATCGCCCTCTCCGCCATCCCCTCCCCGCCCGGGCGGGGACCCCCCCTTCGCTCCCCTCCCTCCTCACAGCCGCCGCCATGTTGGGCCGGGAGCCGCAGCGGGGCCGCCACTGAGCCCCGGAGCCTGCGAGGCGGAGGAGGAGGCGGAGGAGGAGGCGGAGGAGGAGCCCGGGGCCCGGCCGCCCCGCACAGCCCAGCCGGCCGGCCGCCCAGCCGCAGCCATGGCGGAGCAGACCTACTCCTGGTGAGCCGCGGGGCTGAGGCCGGGCGCGGGCGCTGCGGGCCGTGGCGGTTGGGGGGGGGCGGCCCCGGCGAGGGCCGGGCCATGCCGGCCGCAGGGGGTTGCTTCGAGCCGGCCTCCTTCCGGCCGGGCCGGGCCGTGCCGAGCGGGGCCCCGCCGCGGGAAGGGGGTCCCGGGCGCCGGGTCGGGCCGGGCCTCTCGCCCCGGGACTGCCCGCTGCGGTGGGGGCTGGGGCATAGAGGGAGCTGGTGGCGGAGGGGCTGTGGCCTGAGATGGGAGTGCGGCTGAGTAGGAGGGATTAGGAGAAAGGGAGGAGGGACGCGGCCCGGGCGAGGGGATGGGGTGGTTGGGCTGCGAGGATCCCCCCTGCTGAGAGCCGGGAGCGGGAGAGGGTGGCTGTGAGCATTAGTGTGGCTGTCATCCTGCTCTGTCCCGGAGCTCTCCTTAGGTGAGCTGCATCCCTGCCTGGCCTGAGCTGGTGCACAGCCATCCGCTGGGCCGGGAGCACGGACAGTGCTGCTGACACTGCGAGGCCGCAGGTGATGGCTCTCCCGAAAGGGAGATTTATGTCAGTGTAGGCTAGCTGGTAAGTCAGTGGCATGTGTGTGTGTGTTTTCACCTAGTGACAATGGGCTTGTTCTGGGTACAGGAAATAGAATGGGGAGGAAGAGACCAGTTCCTGTGGGAAGACATGAAGTGTAGCAAATGAGAGGGCATTTTTTTCTGTGTCCTGACACTGTCTCAGGCCTAGCTGGCTGTGGATCAAAGAGACGGGGTTTGGTTTCATCATGTAATTCCGGGGTTTTGTATTGGCACAGATCGCAACCAAAATATCTCAAATAATTTGCCTGTGCATCAGCTCTATGGACCTGACCACTGCAGCAGCTCAGCTCTGGTACTCATTGCATTTTGAATGCGTTCCAGTGATATCATCCAGAGTTGTTTCTCAGATTTATTTCTTTTTTTTTTTTGGGGGGGGGGGGGGACACGGACGACAAATGTTATAATACCCTTACTAAGAAGTAAGGGTATTATAACAGCTCAGCTTTTGACCTTGGGATGTGCTGGATGTGGAGAAAGGTCTGAATGTGCAAGGAGTATTCCTATTCTGAAGGGTTCTGGAAATCTTTCCCATCGCTTTTTCAAAACTTGGAACCCAATGGAGATTTCTGTTCTGCCTCATGTTGAGACTTTGGCAGTCCCTTCTCCCATCTTCTGTCACTTCTCTGTCAAGAACCAGTATACTTGTTGCTCTTCTGCTTTTTAGATGTTCTTGTTTTGTTTCACAAGCTCAGTTCAGGCAGTGGTCTGCTCTGCTCTGAAACAACAGCAAAAGCACAGCTTCTTTGGCTTAAAGGACTAACTACATATTGTTACAGTAAATGGATGTTGCTACAGATTTGGGCAGTTTAATGTAGTTCACTTAGATGTGTCTAGTGAGCTATTGTCTTGGTGTGTTTTAATTGCAGGATGGAATTATACATTTGTAAATTACCCTGGGGGTTGTCAGCTTTCTTTAAAAATGACACAAAATGTCAGTTGTACATTATTTTGATCTTTGCTTTTTTGAATGTCTTTGCCATAGTAACATTCCATGGGAAGGTTTTTAAGAGGCTGGGAGGTGGATTAACTCTCTTTTAGATTTCCTGTTTTAGAGGAATGAAGTTGGGATTAAGTTATTCTTCACTGCTTGCTAGTGGGTCACAAGAATGGTAGTTCTTGCTTACAGTATTGAGGTTGCAACAGGAGGAGGATATGAAGCTTACGTCTTAAAACACTAATTTGGTGTCATATTCACTAATGTGTCTTTGTGTTTTTGACATTCCTGTTACTTTGCATTTTGACCTGTGATCCACATTGTCTGGGAGCTATGAAAAGAGCAAAAATCCAATTTCAGACCAAGGAGTCCTGTTGTATGACTTGTGCCCTGTTCTCTGTGGGTGCATGTTTAATTCCAGCAACGATCTCTCAGTTGTTTATTTTTGATGATGGCAGTGCAGCTCAGCATAGAACTGGCTACTGCTTTAGTGCTTCTGGGGAAAAAGCGCTTTTTTGCCCGCTGAGGAAACCAGCAATTCTGTACAGAAGGGTTGTATGCAGTTGTGTCCAGGAATTCGTGCAGGGAAGTTGGCAGATGGCATCCTGTCCATTTGGTGGACCCAGTCCTGTTTCTGTGTTGCAGAGGCTGCTGTCTCAGAACGAGTGCCGTCCGTGTTCCTGGCTGTAGTGTCTCGCTGCTGTGCAGAACCTTGTTCCACATCTGAAAACGCTTCATTTGACATGAAGAAAAAACCCTTTCATATACCCGCCTTTGTAGAGAAGTGAATTGGCTCCTGGCTGCAGTAGTGCTTCTAAGAGTGCGAGGCTTGATCACGCCTCTTTTTGTGCATAGCTATCAACACACATCATAGAATCACTGAGGCTTCATAAGATACGATAAAGGTTTATTTTAGGTTTGATTTTGTCATAAATTGTCTGGGATGCATCAGAAGTACCTGGCAAACCAGGATGGCTGGACATCAGCACTCACAAACACCTGTGAACATCAGGGCTTTTTTCCCCAGTGACTGACGTCTCTGTTAATGATGATGTTTTGAAGAGATGAGAACTGATTCTCATTTTGCTGTATTTACTGCTTTGTAAAAGTAAATATGAGATTTTAAGGTGGTTTTATATTTTTTTTTTACTTACCAGATGAAATTGACTGCAATTTCTTTCTTCTATTAAGCTACTATTGGGAGGTACTTAACGCTTTTCCTTCATCCCCTTCGTCATGTTAAATATGTAAGTTGTCTTTTGTCATTATTCTTGAGAGTTATTTTTTGCAACAGCCACTTCTCTTTTTTTGTTCTTTTTTCTTCAGTGATGCCCACACCTATAACCATCTGTCCTTTGATTTAGCTCTTCTGATGTCTTAACTAGTCTGGCTGACCCAGTATTTCAGATATAGGTGTGTTCTCTGTGAAAGGGGGATCTACAGAGAATTTTCCTGGTGTAAACTGAGTACTGTAATTCTGGAAAACCTAATTTTAATGTGAAATTTGGGATCGGTGCCTGGTGGAAATGCTCCTTCAAAGGATATGCACTTTCTTATAGAAGAGGGTGTTTGAATGTGATGCTTGTCAGTGATGAGGAGAGAAACTTTCTGTGTCAAGTACTTACAATAATAGAAGGAAGTTGAGAGCTATGTATGATGCTGTGTTAGTGAAATCTGCAAGCCACACAGGAGCCCAACTGGTGCACCGCAAGGTTACTTGTCATTTTCAAGATTAAATGAGAATTGAAAAGAATTTCCTGCAAGTAGAATGGATTGAGAAGGAAAAGGGGTTGTGGAATGCCCATTTTCCCTTTGCTTCCTGTCTGTATTCCAGCAAGGAAATGGGACTGGGTAGTGACAAAAGTTCCTGCTACAACAGAGGAGGGAACAAATACGGGAAGAGCTGTTTGCCCATCACTAGTGTATACATGTGTGAGTAAGAGGTTAGTAAATGCCAAGGATTTTATCTTCAGGCACCAAGCTGTTGGAAGCATTAGAACAGATGAGTATGGAAGCAGCAGGACCTAGATCATTACCTTGTGAAATACTTGGTCTTTCCTTAATTCCTAGCACCTTGTGGTGAGATTTTTGTGTAGCATGTCTTGTTTAGCTTCAGTTAGTAGGTGTTTAGTGTTTTTCAAGGCCTGAGGTAACACCCCCTCCCTTTTGATTGTTGCCCAGTCTAGTAATAGAGATTGCTTTGTTCTTTTTTTTGCCTTTTGAATGCACAAAAGATTTTCACAGCTTCCTTCAAATGTGAAGAGAGAAGGAGATTTCTACCCCAAAATCCAACATATTTTTATTTTTTCCTTTCTCAGTGTTGTATAAGAGTAATATGGGTTGCAGTGCATGCATGTCCTGTCAGGGTGATGATTAGGAGACAGACTGGGAGGGTAAGCTGAGAACAAAAAAAGAAGCTGCTGTACTGAGTCACTAATCTTATAAACAACTGAACTCTCTTAAATGTTTTAAGCAGTGCCATGATTCTTGTATTAGCCATCAAATGTTTGATGAGTGAAATGGTGATATATTTAGAAACTTCTGTATGTGATGCAAAGGGCATGGAAATTAAGTCTGGTGATGTGTTGGAGTAATCAATAAAGCTACTGGGTTTTGGAGTAAGTGTAAATGTACGATGCCATCTTTGCTCCTGGGGGAACGCAAATCAGTTGGTGTTAGAAGTCTTTCTAGATCCAGAGGTCTGAGAATTTGCTTTCATGGCGTTTAAGCATTTAACATGCTGCTGCCATGAATTAAAATACAGTCTCTTCCAGAAGACTGAGGTAGTGCTTTCAAGTCTTAGTTGGCTGGATTTAGATGTGTATGTGGGAGGGCAGGGAGTAAGAGGAGCTACAGCTTGTTGACAGAACTTGTCAAGTTCTAGTAAAATCATTTTTTTGCATTCAGGATTTCTTACTTGCTTTGCTCAGTTTAGGTTGAGAGACCTTCACTGGCTGATTAAGGTGTTGTGAGGATGGGAGGCAGTTTCCAGCAGGAACAAAGAGTCAGTCACCTGAATTTTTGAAGTATTGCTCTTTTTAGGCCACAGGTTGAAAAGCTTATAGATGAAATTCTGTAATGCTGCTGTCTAAAGTCTGTTGTGCAGGCTTGGCATGCAAACGTGGAGTCTGGCCTTTTAATCTTAACATTTTTCAGGAACTGAAATTACTGACCACGTTGCATTTTAATGCTCATTAGAAGCCTCCTGAGGACAAGGATGTCATTGTATGAATGTGCGTGAGTGTCTGACATCAGAAAAGTGACTTAAACCTCAGTAAATTTGTGAATATCAGGTTTGCAGTTAATATGTTTGTCTTTCAGTACCAGTCTCCCTTCACTTGTTATCCTCCCTCAAGGTTTTGCTGTTTCAGACTGCATGTCATGTAGGCAGGGGCTCTGCCTACAGCACTGTGCTGAAAGACAAATAAGGCAAAGAACAGGGGATTAGTTGAAGTTTACAGTTACTTGGATGTATGTATCTATCATGACTCTGATTAGCAAAGGGAAAAAAGTTCCTGCTCCAATGCAAAGGCTCTATTTACTAATATATTAGTAATTCTGCAAGAAAAAAATCAAGTGAAGAACACAAATGAGTATTTTCTAGGTGCTGGTGTGCAGCACCTATTTTAACTAAGATGTCTGTCAGTTCTGCTGTTAGCCTTTTTCAGGATATTGTGGCAGCAGAGGTTAATGGTTCCTTGCTTTTTACTTAGTGGTTAGAGAGCCTGGCCAGGATATAGGAGATCAGTTCCATTCCCCAGGGTTTCTGCCCTTGCATCTCTCACCTTCCAGGGGAGTGCTCTCATCACCAAACTATGTGTTATTCAGAGGCTGAGCTTTGTTCATTTAAATCTGTTTCACTGCTGGGTCAGGAAGCAGGCATGCCTTTCTGCCCTAATGATCCCAATACTAACTTGGGATTGGTGGGGACCTGGCTTCTACTTCATGCCTTTATAAAAGTGTGGTTTGGAAGACTGAAGGAGCTGTAGGGGTAGTTCAGGCTGCTTTTCTAGAGCTAAAACATTGAATTCTTACAAACAATAGATGGTCCTAATATGATTTCCAGTTTCATAGGTAAGTGCGCTGTTAGGTGTGGATCTACCACTACCTTTTCTTGTGGTTTGTGACAGGTTTAGTGAACCTGAGAGCACCTCTTTCTTCTGCTGAAGGGTGTGATCCAATAAAGTAATTGTTTATTTTGTGTACTTTGGGAGTTTGGTATGAGTTGAGCAACCTGCAGCTGTTGGAATTTGAGGAATTGGGGGGGGGCACCAGACAAGTCAGATTAATTAAGGATATTAAGTTCTTCTGAGATTAGCTCTATTTGGGTGAATACCACACATTTTAAATACTAGATTCAGCTGCTGAAATCTCAGTCAGTCATTGTCACTGAAACACAATGGCAAAAAGTGGGTGCTTCCTACAAGAAATGCTCTGAAATACATGTCATGCTTTTTAAAATGCAGTGATTTCAATTTCCTAAAATTTGGAAGAAGGAAAGAGTAGATTCTGGTCTTTTTTAGTGTCTTGGCTATTTTATTTCCTTATCTTGGTAATGTGATGTATCAACATCTTTGGCCTAAATGCCACCATCTTTATTATAGCCCTTTGTCGGTTTATGATGACCGTAGGCATTGCAATATACTCTAAAAGTAAACAGTTGCCACAAGCCATTTAGTCAAACAGTCTGATTTAATTCTGATGACATCTGAGTAAAGCTTCCAGGAAGCACCAAGGCAGAAATTGGTAGAAAACAATAAGTGCGCACATTGCCTTTTTGGTGCCACGTTGCTGTAGTGTAACTGGTTAAGATTAAAATTTGCTATGATTTACATGGGTTGAGTGGAGTGAAACACAAGCCAGTGTGCTAGCCGAACTGGATCCAGGCAAGTCAGTTTGACTTGGAAAAGGGATGATTTAATAAGATTAATGGAGCATATGTGTCATTGCAACACTTGCTGATCCCCTTTCTCCCTCTTTAATTCTACCAAGGATGCCAACATTGATGTCTTTTCTCCTACGTCTTTAACAAGTGATGTCTCTGCTTGAAACAGTCTGATCTGCTGGACCAGGGCTCTCCTCTCTTGTGCCATCCCTAGAGAAGCTCAGCTCTCCTGATACATTATCTCTCTGTTTGCCAGAACTACCATGATGACATTATCCTGGAACTGATTAATTGTGTAGCTGTTGTGCTGTCATCCTCATTATTAGATTCTGTTGAGTGGTTATTTTTAGGGCCAGGTTTAAGCCTCGGGTCCCAAGTTCCCTTGGGTAGCCTCCATAGCTGAATGTCACGTTAAGTGGCACGGTATAGATGGGGGATGTCAGAAAGTCAGAATGTTCTGCTGGCTTTTGGGAAACATACTCTGTAACTGATAACTAATCATTTAAACCTGAACATTTTTAACATCCGATGACAGCAAGGATTCAAAATAATACATTAAATGGGACTATCCTTATGCTTTGCTTGTATGGGGACAGGGTTTAAGGATGGAGTGACCTTTTGTCCGGGATGTCACAACAGAGGTTCTTTAAAATCATCACAGCCAATATCCTGAAGCGAGGAGAATGCACTAAGAAAATGATTCTCTATTGCACAACCTTATGCTTAAGATTCCTCCCTTGTTATTGAAGTTGCCCATGTAGAAGCTGGAGAGATATAATCATATCTTACAGTTTACATATGGTAGCATTTTCCCTAACCAGTAGGATCTGAGAGGAAAATGATAGTGTTTGATTCCCGTTTCTTTACTTCTTCCATTTGAAAACAGTATTTTCTTCTGTCTGTCAGGTTTGGATGTTCTTCCTTGGCTTCCTGTAACTAGTTCTTAGGCTTTTGACCTCAGCAAGTATTTTCCCATGCAGCGCGGGTATGTAGCTGGAGACTGAATTGATTCTCTTCCATTTCTACGCCTCAGTCACATTCCTAAAGGCGTCTGCACAGTAGAGATGGTGTGCGGGAAGCAGGAGGAGACCCAGGGGGTTCCACCCTCTGTTCACACACAATCGTTAACTTTAGGCATGAGTTGGCAAGCTTACCTGCAGGAATAGGCTTGGATCTGGGTTATTCTTTAGTCCAGCTGCTAAAAGGCAGAAACTGCTGTTCAGCATGAACCACTGGTGTTTAAAGCCAAGCACCCTCCAGTGCTCTGGTATTAATCCATTAGTTCTACCTGGTCAGTGCTTTTCCACTTGCTGCTTTGTCTTGGAAGCCCAAATTTACTTCTTCCTTCCCATGGACTCTGCTGTTTCTGGGCAGAGGTGTCTTTAAAAAGTCCTTTCTTTTGTCTGATACCCAGGCAGAAGATAACTTCTAGTAAATTTGCAATGGTATGTAATTAACTTTAGAAGTTTGTCACAAGTTTACAGAGATCAGTAGAAATGTTAAGACTCAGTGGTGTTCCTCTGAATCACAGAAGTTTGGGAACTCTGCTTACACCATTTTCTCATGTCAGTAGTATGGCAAGTAACTTCATGCTAGAACTAGAACAGCAGAAGCACAGTACAGATGGATTCATGGTGCAGCTTAGCTTCAGGTGCTAAGAATCAAGTGATCTCGGCACATAAATTTGGAGCACCTGGCCTGACAGCAGTGCTGCACAGTTTTGCAGGGGGTTTCTCCTCACAGGTAAGCCAGCACCAAGTGAATATCCTCAAGTTTTATTTAACTTTCAGTAGCTGCTTGGATTGCCAAGTTCAGTTTAACTCCACTTGAGATGGTGTCTCTTGGGCGAGAACACTGATTTCCATGCAGTGCAACCGGGACATAGGTAAGCACAGCAGCTGGGTTGTACTCTTTCTGGTGTCTGTGCACTTAGCAGGCTGCCACCCCTTCTGCTGCTGCTCCTGTTTGAAACTTGATTTAACTTTGAAGACTTTTGTGGTGTGTAGAAATCCACCAATGAATTCTGAGTAATCATTGTCATCAGGATCAGCCAGCTGTTGGGACAGATACGTTGTGTGTGTGAGACCTAAGCTTAATGGTGTGTTGCTGTACAAAGGACTGTTTCTGCTAGCATAAATTTACTACCTTTGAGGCTACAGTTGTGATTTATCCTCCCATCATATGTCAGACCCAACTGGCAAGATAAAATAGGTGTAGCGTGACTGACTTATTTAGTCAATGGGAAGTCCATTCTCCAAGTGACTGTTAGCTAAAGGTGAGGTTGGTGACACAGGAGGAGGCCAACAGAGCTGGATTACAGGGATTTCTGTAGCCTCCGTTGCAGATTTGTGAGGTGAGGTGTATCTGTGTCTTGCTTTCTAGGTTTGGCGCAAGGTCCTTCTTGTCCCTGTTAGAAGTCTAGACTGGAGGTCTGTTTGCTGGGGGAAAGATTATGTGCTCTGAACTCTTTCTTGAGGTGGCTGATCCTATACCTTCACTTGAATAGCTGCTCTGAGAAGTTATCACAAAGGGCTAAAAGCTCTCCTGGGGAATGTTGTGATCTCTGCAGGGTTTTGAAGATGAAGAGTAGAACCTAATTAAGCTTTCTGTTGAAAATAGCTTAAAGAGGTTTTTTTTTTCTGTCAAAAAGGAAACTTTAAATAGTGAAGAGCTGGATTTTTTTTTTTTTCTGCTAACTTGACTACTTGTAAAGCAGATGCAGCTGTAAGCAGTTACAGATGGTACAGAACAGAAAGAACCTCTTTATCATGCTTAAGTGCCGTACAAGAACCCCGATGTTAGTTTTCCAGCCAGTTATGGTTCTCTTTATGTTTTTGCAGATGGAACATGGAAAAGAGCTACCTTAAAGCTAAATCAAAAGATTAAAAAGGTCTGTGACAAAAAAGAAATACTCCTCTGCAGGGTGCTTTACTGGAAGAAGTTCCATAAGATCCCCAAAGTACCCTCTCTAAAGAATGGTCCTACTTTTTCTTGTTGTCACAATGGGTGGAATTTGTTGAAAACAGTGTTCTGCCTGCTTTTACCCCTGTCTGCCACTCAAGTGTATGACTGTACTGTGCTTTTCTTGCGTGCAGGTTATAACACAGAGATCGAGCCCAGTTCAGTCTTTCACAGGACAACTTCTCTCATGTATGTGATGTATTTATCTATAAGGTGGCCACATTTATTACTGTCCAGACCTTTTCTGAGTTTGCCTCTCTGTTAATTGGAGGTAGCAAAACCAGGCTGCCTGTTTTGATGGGCTGTGTCAGTAGTTTCATGCCAGCTGGATCCCCTCTCTTCACTTTGTCCAGTTGTGAATAGTCATGTTCACTTCAGAGTCTCACCGGCCATCATCTGACAATATTAATTTGTCTTTATACAGACTTGGCATGATGAAAGCTGCTTAAATCTGGCTAGACAGACTGGCAACTCTAGGTTGGACTCACACAGGAATGTACTTTCAACCTTGTCGCTGAAGATTCATAGTTTGGTGCTGATGGTGTTAACTCGGGGGGGGGGGGGTGTGTGTGTTGAATTTTTAAAGAAAATAATATTTAATTCTAGGCAGGCATGTCATGATGAAGTACATATCATAATCCTGTACTGTGTGGGAAAGTCAACTCATCAATAGTACTCAGAGCTGCTCTTTCTGCATGACAATGTCATATTGATCAGTTTGACTTTGGTTTTGGCTCATTGATTCTAAGGCCTGATTGTTAAACACTTTGATTAAACTATTAGTTCTTAGGTTTATTTTTGATCTGACTTCTGAATACATTGCTAGAAGAGTTTGGGTTTCCAAGCACATAATCAATAAAATACTGACCTAAGTGACAGAGGTATGAGGTGTGGTTTTGGTTTGGTTTTTTTAAGTCGACAGTAGAGTCAATATAGATGAGATAACATCCTCTTTTCTGACTTTAGTGATAAAAACAAACAACCTTTTCCTGATTAGAGAGCCTATTACATTTTGCTAAAAATATTAGTGAGAATCAAGGTATTCTGCATATTTGTAACTTCAGTAGAGGAATTGCTGCAGAAGTAAAACCTCAACATAAGAAAAAAGATTTTTTACATTGGAAAGATGTGTTTTGTCTAGGAAGCAGTGCAGCACTTGGATCAATGTCCTCCATACCTGAGAGGACTTCATAATGTCTTTGTACATTAAGGCTTAGGTGACTGTTCTTCCGTCAGTTTGGCCAGCTGCATTTTTGAATTTTGGGGGCTCTGCTAGGGTATCTTTCTGGGACCTCTTTTAGGATTTAATGTCATTAATTCTTGCCAGAAGCACCTCTATTAAGCTTTTGTGTGGTGCTCATTGCCAAAACACCCATATCTCACAGGTAAACCTCTTACATGGTTGTAGTACAAGTATTCTTGCACTTGGTCTCTGAACCACTGCAGAGCTTCATTCTTGCATTTCCTTTATGAGGAGGCAGTGACTTGCCAAAGAGGTGGGATTTGCAGCATGTTCTGCTTTGCATGATCAGTTCTATCACTTACTGAAACAAACCTTATGAATGTGAATAAACATCTTTTTTATTAGGCCTTGACTCCAAGGAGTATTATACTCCAGAGAGAACAAGGTAAGTGGAAGAATGTCTGTACTGCTGGACCTAGATGTGTTGGCAGTGACAAAGTCCAGAACTGGGCACAGACTTTACAGTGGCCGGGGGCAGTCTGCTCACCTGGAGTTGAAGTTTCATTAGAACCTCTGGATGCCTGTGCAAGATGAGGAGCAGGGCTAGAGTGAGAGCCCAGTAATAAAGAATGGAGCTGGCCACAAGGCAAAGATGTTAAATGGGAATATGCACAGCATGTTTTTGGGTAATACTTTGAGAACAAGTCAGACCGCTCAAGATGGACTCTCCAGGATAACGTATGTGTCTTGAGTGAAACTGTACACATAGAAGAGGATTGACTTAATCTGGTTTTGGCTTCTGGATGAGATCAAATACAGCATTGAGTAGTGGTATTCCTTTGTGTGCTTGTTAGGAAACCTGCTTCATGTTTTCTCTGTGTTCTCTGCATGGCTTTAGACAAGAGATACTTCCTTTTGTCTGAACTCTTTTAGTTTAGTCTGTTAAGTTCTGCATCCCATAAGAAGTCAGGTTATGGATATGTTAATATTTATTGTCTTAAATACTTCAGTAGTCTCGTTGCTCAGTGTGTCGTTTCCTGTCTCAGCAAAGCTGCCAACACGATTACGTATTTGTCTTACAGTGCTTTACAATAAGATTTTTCAAGGTGAAGTTGTTTTTTAAGAGGTTGTGGAGTCTCCTTCCCTGGAGATACTCAAGAGCTGCCTGGACACAGTCCTGAGTAATGTGCTCTCAGTGACCCTGCTTGAGCAGAGAGGTTGGACTAGGTGACCTTCGATGGTCCCTTCCAGCCTTGACCATTCGCTGATAGGCTCTCAGAGGCAATAATGCCTGTCCTCTTGATAGTGCTGGGTTATTCGTGCTTCTCAGCTGAGGGCTGCCTGGTGAGCTTTTAGGGTGGCAAACTGCGCGGTCACTCAGCTCACAGTCACCACACCTTGGCAGGCCTCTGAGCTGTGCAAAGTCTGCCCTTGCCTGAAGGGCTGAAGGTCAGTCTCAGTGCAGCGGTGTTGCTGTGGGGCTCTGCCCTTTGTGCTGGGATTTCTCATGCAGAATATTGCAGGCTGCCAGATGCCCAGGGATTGCCCTGCATATCCCGAGACTCCTTGCTTTCTGCCCTGTAATTAATGTGGTTTCTTTTGTTATTGCCCTTTCTAAACTGCTCAAAGGCACCATGACAGCCATAATATTCCACATATGACTGAATGTTGGTAAATATGGCAATATGGCTGGGTGATGTGTGTTGGCTCAGTTGCACATTAGATGAACTTAGCCCTGGATCTTCAGTGCATATGCGATACTTGGGTAATAAGGCTGTAAGAAGAGCAAGAGGAGGAAGATGAAGTTAAGCTATTAGTTGCATAGAGTACTTATCTTGAACAACCTTATGCAGAAAAATGCCATTTCTGGACTCAGATGACTGACAGTGTATGGGATGAAGCTGATTTGCATTACTAGAAGACAGGCTGTGTTTTCCTCTGTTAAAGACTCAATTGTCTGTACCCTTGTTCAAATAACTTATTGCTTTGGTTTTGGAAAACACTAATACAGCTTCCTTTCATTATGGCCAAGCGTGAACGTATGTTATCCCTTGTTACTAATAGTGGCCTTCACTTTACTGTTTATAGTTCAACTGTTGGAAATTTCTGTGATGGAATTTTGTTGTGCTACTAGAAATACTCTGTTGTGTATCCTGTATCTTAATCCTGCATAGGAAATGGATACCTTTGGATGAACAGGATTCCAGAACTCCATGGCAATTTATTAATAGGATCTATATGACTAACTTGGAAAGGCTGCAGTGCCATGGTCTTTCAAAATTCAGACCTGTGTTGAAGTGAGATTACAGAACCTCCAGCCCCCTCCAGACTCTGAATAATGCCCCCAGTCATCTGGAGAGATGCAATTTATGCTTCATTTCTGTGGCTTATGAATTCTTTTGGTGGCACTTTGTGTAAGAGATGGGAACAAAGGAAATAATTTAGAAGTAGTTGTAGGAATTGCATGGATTCTCTTGGAAAGTAAGGTGCCTTATCAGGGGAGTGATGTCCCTTCTTTGTTCCACGAAGGCTATTCAGCACTGAAATCAGGCCAGTATGTAGATTGTTATTAAGGTTGTGGGCATCTGAGGACAGCAACTCTGTAGAGTTTTATGGCCAAGTCCGCAGTTACCTGCTTTGCTTATTAGCAAGTCATTGTGCTCTGTACCAAGTATAATCTTCACACTAAGACATATTCCATCTCTATAGCTGAGTTAGGAGCTCGTGTGTGCTCCTGCATCTAGGTCTTGTGTTCCATTTCAGGTCTAGCCATTAGTCCAGCATTTTGTCTAAATAGCAGCTTTGCATTGTGTACTCAAGGAAAATATTTCTGTTATATCACTTCTTGTTTCTGTAAAGTTCTTGTCTCTTAGACAATACAAGCAGTGTTACAGATCCATTAGTATTAGCAAAACAAACTCCCCAGTATTAACTGTTAAAGGACTCTCCTTAAAAAGAAATCCCCTGTATCTCTTCACTAAACTTGCCTGGACTGTATGGACAGTCTGCTTTGGGCAATTCCGTGATGCTTTTTCTGGATTACTCGTTCATTCTGGCACTTCAGATTGTTTGGGTTATTTGCTGATTATCTAGAGAAATGTTTCTGCCCTTCTAGAGCATTCTCTGTTTTAAGATGCCAGAAACTTGAGCTGTCTTTTGTAGAGTCACTCAGCTATTCCAAACTGTTCTGTAGAAAGAACAATTGACTCTGGAAGTGCTAAACTGAAGTTTGATCAAAGTAAACAACCTGTATATACAAACTGTAGGAAGAGCTTCCATCCTGTGGGGCATTCACTTGGACTGGGTTGGTTGGTTTGTTTTAGGAATTCATTATTGTTTCACTTCCTGAAAGAACATAATTTCTATTGAATGGCTTATGCTGCGGCGTCGGAAGCCTGTAATCGAATGCTTCAGACACTGCTGTTCTGCTACAACTTGCCTGGGACAATTGTCTGAACGTGGAAGTTAAGTGACTGTCATAGATAGGCTAGGAGATTCCCAGGCTCAGTTGCTTACATGTCTCATAGCTCACCATGGGGAGCATCACAGTGTTCATACAGCTGTATTGGGCCTTTAAAGGAATTTTTCACTTGTGCAGTAGTCTGGGCTCAGATGTGGTAGAGATGCTTTATGTTTGTCTTTTGCTAATCCTGTCTCAGATGGTGTATCTCTAGCCAGTCTTCTGTTTGAACTTCCAGGGAAATCATCGTTCTGTGCTTTGATTATTTCCCTATTACAATTGCAACTAATTCATGCTGCTAATTAAAATGCTGTTAGAATTGCCCAGGGAGAGGGGCAGGGAAAGAATACAGCCTGCTTATGCTTGCAATTTATCTACCTTAGAAGTTTATAGAACAGTTATTGCTAAGGTAGCTCACAGTCTACGAATGAAGATACATAACCTTCTGATTCATGGTGTTTGTCTACTGAAGGTAGAACAAAACAGCTGCATATTTCAGAGCCTTGTTTTGTCTGGTGCAATGTGGAGTGGTGTGGTTAGGAGAAACACTGTGCCCAAACCAGATTCGTGTTCCCTAGAGAGAAACAGATTCAGAGAGACCTCTTTGTTTAGTACTGAGGGCCTGAAACTGGGAAGGCCTTGAGTTCCCTAAATAACTGATAACTGGCAGTGGAGTTTCTTTTACGCAGATCTCAGAAACCAAAAGGATGCATCCTTTGTATTGTGAAATGAAAAGGAAACCATTGCAGAGTTGGGGAAGTAGGTAATAAATCCAGAAGACTTTTAGTGTTGGTTGGAGTTCAAGGAGAAATTAGGAGACCTAAGTAAGGTATGTGTTAAACACTTGGGAAATACCAACACTGAAGAAAACTGATGTTAGCGTCTTAGTTGTCCATGTATAATAGTGAGACTCCAAAACTGCTGATAACTTTGTGGTATGCTGTGACTGCGTATCGCAAACCAGATAATGCTACTTCTGCCTCTTCCGTTTTCCTTCTGTTACAAGTAATATGAATTCAATTCCGTCTTGTCTGCATTGTGGTGGATAACTTTTATGCTCTTTCATGTCTGCAGAAAAAGTTATTAGTAATTCTTGTTTAATACAGAAAGATTAAAATCATCAACATTGCTGATGACACAAGAGCAAAGGATGTCTCTTTTGCGGCAGTTCACCCTGCACCATATTTCTAACTGGATGGTGCTGCCATTGTGCACCTACTGCAGGAGAAAATGAGATCCCTAATGTTAAAAGAGAAAGTGCTTTTCTAGTCTGTCTTCTGAATGAAAGATACTGTTTTCTTTTGTCAAGGACCTGTGTGATTAGATATTTATCTGCCTTTGTTCCCAGGAGAGAGGACTTTGCGGTTCATACTTTCTGCTTTGTGAAACAGGATTTCATACAGATGATTACTTCTCAGGAATCTGTGTCATTCTACTCCTAAAAGGAGCTGATGAGCAAATTGGCTTTCTAAAACATGAAAGAAGCCTAGAGCAAACTCTTTGTCATCACATTCCTGGTCAATCCGGAGTTGCCTTGCACAGAGTTGCTAATATTTAGCAATGGCTGTGGTTTCCCACAAGGTTGCTTAGGTGAACATAATAAGTGAGAGAGAATGGATGTTGACTTCGTCATGATCTACATTGGGTGAAAACTACTATGGATTGTGTACGTGGTTTGTATGTAGTCTTTCAAAATCAGACTGGTGTCAATCCATGTTTCTCACCTCCGCAGTAAGTTATTCATCAGAGAAAGAAAAGACCAACTATTAAACAAAATTTATATAGATCAGTTGAATTGTTACTCAGAACAGATTTGAATGGAGAAACCAGAGAATAATTGCAAACCCAAGGTAGAAGCATGCCTCTCTCCACTGACTGTGTGGGAAGCATGGTCTTGTAAAGTAAGTGCTTCAGGTGTCTTAGGTAGGGAGGAGTCAAATAACCTCTGTCTGCATTTGCTACACCACCCTTGGGCTGAACATCTCCAGTTTGTAGAGCATGACAGCTGGAAAAAGGGGAAGTGTTCCCATTCATCTACTGAGGTGTCAGCAAGTACTGACAGTAGTTGCTGCCTGAAAACTTCATTGTGACTTGCGCAAATGCAGTGCCCATAGCATCTCCTGCAGTATCGCAAATAAATGTGAGCCCTTGTCATAAGATGTGTGCTGTGAGCGTGGCTTTGTACATGCATAGTATTTTTAGAACTAGTTTGAGGTTGAAAAGATGCTTTCCAGGAGTTGTGCTGTTACAGTGATTAGAGAAAAATGTTAGGACAAACCAGTGTTAATAAATGAAGTTCTCTTTGGTGTTTCATCCAGAAATCACATCTGTCATCTTTTTTGTCACTTTCTCACATTAAGATGTCACCCAACTTTGTTCATTAAACATAATTATTTGCCTTTTGCATTTCAGGTATCTTGATTTAGAACTCTCTTAAAATATAGGAAATGAATCAGGTGGGATGAATGTCTTAAACTCTGCGCTGTTTTGATTTTAAACTGCCTAATCCTGTGCTTTGCTTCCTGTGAAGTGTTAGAGCAGTTTATGCCTTGTCACCAGCCTCTGCTCGTTTCCAGAGTGGCAGACAGAGAAGCCTGAAGGGACAGTCTTCTGTGTGTGTGTGTTTCTTTCCAGATATAGTGACACAGGGCTTTAACTATGGCTTGTGCCTGCACTTGAGGAAGCCCTTCTAGCCAAGCTTCAGTCCATCCTCAGAACAGCCTTCATTTGGTGGGCTTGAAAAAAACCTGGTCTGGATTATCTGGGATCTCTGATACAAGTCTCAGTCACTTGGATCTTCACTGTTGGGATCTGGGGAAAGAGAATATTTAATAGAGAGGGATTCCAAAGCTCCTTCCTGTTTCTCATCCAGGCACTTGGTATTTTCACACACAACCAGCTACGCAAAAGTGACAGTTAAATGGCTGTATAATGGATACTCGTATTTGTATGTAGACTGAACTCACACTTTCCAGAGCACTGTGGGTTTTTTTCCTAGCATTGTTGCAGCTAGACGTTACTTACAAACAAATATGGGAATTACTTTTTGAACGTCCAGAAGCAGCAGCGCGTTCTGTGCATTTGTTTCTGTAAACTTTGGGAATTGAGGCGTAGGAATGGAATGTCTGTAATTGACTTTGCTGTCTCTGATTGTAGTATTTGATTTGCAGCTTCGTGCTTGGCTGGTGAAAGTTAATCACACATTGATGAAGATAATTTTCTCTTTTTGTATTTCGAAACACGAGATGCAGTTGCTCATACGTAAAAACTTAAAATGTCCCCTGAACACCAAGCACTAATTAAACAGTGTTTTGGAAACAGCTTATAATTTGTGATAGCTACACTCTCCCTGTGCTTTACTTCTTATGCAAAAGTAGTTTTCAATTAAAATATTGAGGATGATTGGTATTTTGAAGTTATCAGGTTTCCTTTGTTCATCACTGTACGTTCAAATCTGAGTAATGTTGTGAAAGTGAAATAGCATCCTAATATGATGGCTCAAAATAACCTGTAGTTTTTAGTTACAGGAATCAAAGCAGAGAAACAAACTGGATGTGAATTATGTCTACATTTAGTAGGTGGCTTATGTGTACTGCTTCAACTAACAATCAACAAAAAATGCTGATGTCTTTGAGTCAGCTTGGTCTTCTTGCTCCTACGGCTTCCTGAGTTTTAACTTCTGCTGGACTTGAGTTTATCTTCCAGTTCTGGTGTGACTGCTTCTGCCCATAGGGTGCTCTGGGGTTACAAGAGCGTTCCAGGAGTGAACTCAGTTATTTTTAGGCAGGTTAAACATCTGGATGTTCACTACAAAACCTTTTCCAGGAAAGCATTTTGTTCCTGAGCAAGAAATACCAGCAGAAATGCAGCACAACAGCATGTAAGCTCTGGCATCCCAGGGGACTCTGGTATTTTCAGACTGGGCTGTTGCTTAAAGCAACTCTGAGGATTACAGAAGGATATTGGGAGGATTTACCTCTCTTGTAGGTGGCTTTGACACATGGGAATCCAGAACAGAGGTACTGAATTAGAAAGGAAGGAATGGTCCTGGAGGACATATGAAATACATCTGTAATGTTTCTAAGACACCAAGTGTTTGCATTCTGGCTGAAAAAAAGTGGATTTTTGATTGAGATGGGTTGCTAAGTAGCAAATTGTTCTCTCAGTGTTGAAGAGTTTTGTGGATTCAGAAAATGCAAAAATGTTACATGTACAATATAGGGGAAGAGAACTTAGGTTGTAATGGTTTTAAGGCATTTCACTAGACATTGTATGTGTATGGGAAAACACGTCAAGAAAGTTGTCAAAGCTAAATGAGAGAAATGTATTTAACTGAAGTACCTTTGTAGAGAACTGGACTTTTGGTTTATCTGAGCTGTCTTACACCCTCGATTATACAGAATACTGCTTTAAAAACGTATCCTGGCTCCACAGCTCAGAAGTTGCCTGGCTGGAACAAAAGTCTTGAGCAAAGGTGCTGAGCTATTTTGAAATCCAAATCTCAGCAGTACTGTTTGCTAATAAATTGCATTTGCAGCCGGGGGTGGGGGTCCCCTTTACCAGTTTCCAGGTGCAGCAGAGAGAACTCTGATGTTCCCTCTTCATTTTCTTAATGCATTTTGAGTATCATTAACTCCACACTTTTCTCAAGCAGGAGAACTGAAGATTGTAGTTAATTCCTATATCCATTTCCTAATGCTGTTGATATGATGGTAAATATATTTGCGGTGGGAGGGAATAGTTTTTAACAAACTGTTTTATAGGTGTTTTATGTACCTCTTGAGGATTTCAAAGCTTCTCGTGTTTATGTATTGAGAAGCTTATGTCTCTCCAGTTGTATATTAGCTTGCATATTAGTCTAATGAGGGTTTGCTTCTCTCCACAAATACTGTTTGGTTTTAATGGTGTACATTGTGATAGCATGAGACTGTTGCTGAGTTGAAAAGACTGTTTCATTTAGTTGAAATGCTTCAATCTGTTCACTCACTGGTAATCTGTATTTTGTTATTTACTATGATTATTACATGAAAATGTGAATGAATATGATGCCAAAGGATCAGCACTTAGGTTTCCAGCATGTAAAATTTCTTGGAAAGCTGAATCCTCTACTATAGCAGGTGCAGCATGTCTTCAAAACCACATAGTGTTTGTTTTATAGTAGCTCCTAGATGCCAGGCATATATTAAGTCATTCTGAGCCTGCTGCTTGTACACGGACATCCCTGTCAAGGCCAGCAGTTCTCTGTTTTTCCTAAAAGTATTGAGCCATTAATTCCCTGATCCTTAGGGAGATGATTTTAAGTTCATGTAAAAATTGGAGACCGTTGTTTTGGTGGGCTTCAGGATTCACACAGAAGTGCCACTTTTACATGTTTCAAAGCAGTTCTGTTAAAGATGGGAAAATCAGAAGTTAACCTGACTTGTTAGAGTTTTCCTTTCTATCCATGTGGTTGGAATTGTCATGATTTTTAGTAACACCTGAAAAATCTGATGCGGCTGCTCTTGGCTGTGCTGGATTCGACTTTCATCTGGGTTAGAGTTAGTGTTGAAGATTTAATCTGACTCTGCTGTAACATTTAATGAATGTCTAAGTAAAACCATGTTTTTAGAAGTGGCTCACTGCTCTGATGTGCTCCAGTTTGTCTAGCATACACCACTCATTAAATGAGCACAGCTTGAATTAATGGAATAAAATGGATGTTACACTAAGAGGGAGATGGGAACCGGAAGTTATCATCTTGAGTACTTTTGCTACGAGTGTCAGTTTTATATTTAGGATGACCACTGCAAGTTAATGGATTCCCTGTGAATAGGAGAGAGTTTAGTTTTCTCAAATGTGAACTTGATGCCTTTATGTGTAAGTTTGCTTCTCAAAAGGCAAACATTTTGTTCAGTAAAAATAGTCATTTTGGTTTCATTTTAACTTGGTTATCCCTGGGCTTGCAGATTTTAGACACACAGTGTTGACTGACGTGGGATTTGGTGTGTATGTTTCCAGTCTGTGTTTGTAGAAGAATAATACGTAATAAAATGGTAATAGCTCTCTGATAAAACCAGTTATGGCTTTATATAATAAATACCCGTATTATTTCTATTTTTATAGCTATATTATATTTATTTATAAAATAAATAAATAAAGGCTTACGTGCTGCAGTACTAAAGACTTGGCTGCTGCTCTTATGAAAGTTACCTGTTAATAAGCGTGGCAAGGCTCAGAGGCTCGGCATATGAGGTGCCTCTAATAATCTGTCTGATCATTATCATTTCATTAAACCTCTACTGTTTAGAATGAGTGAGTACAAAAGAGCAGTAGGACATGTTCTCCTCCTTTTTCTTGTTTCTCAGGACTGGAAAGAGCATACTGGGTAATACATTTGGAACAGGTCCGTTTGTTTTTTGTGTTCTTGGGTTTTGGTTTCCCCACCCCTAAAAGCACAATACATGAAGGTGGAAGAAGTGCCATCTCTTGTGGTGTTACTAGTGTTTCTGTGGCTATGGAGATGCTGATCTGAAAATGAACTTGGATTTGGGGGCAGGGTGGGGGGGTGTGGAAATTGTTCAACTGTATCAGTTTGCTGTTTGATGTTGTGAATTCCCCTTTTGCTAGTAACACAAGTTTTGGTTGTTTTAATCTCATAGTTCCCCCATTTGGTGTTCCCTTTTGCATGGGTGCTGTCTTCTCTCTTTACCATGTATTTTTCTAGACTGAATAAACTCAGTTCCTATCTCTCCTAGTCATTTTAGGAACTCTTCTCAGCACTTACTCCAGCGACAGGCTGAATAATTTTGCTTTCACTAAAGCTAAATTCACATTTAAATACTAGCACCTGCCTTCCCCTTAATAATCATCTCTCCTTCCTGTGCTGTATTTATTGAATGCTCTTAGAAAATAGGATGAAAAAGAACAGGAGAGAACACCTCTGGAAGAATGTTTCTATGCAAAATACTAGTATTAGTAAGCTCAGTAGCATGGGAAGATCATAGTGCTCATAATGTAAAACCTTAATTGACTTTGGTAGTAAATCATATGCATTCTGAAATGTTAATTGCATTAGGGTCTGTTGATATATATTTAATGCCATACTACAATTTAAGCTGAAGTTTTGCTTCCTAGCTTTATGCTAGCCTGAGTCACCAAGCCTTTGGCACAGATACCTTGGAAACATGCTGTGTTGATGGTCTGTATTTCTTTGTAGTGTGTTATTTTGGTGCTTTATACTCAAACTTTCTTCCTGTAATAGATACACATAGCTCTGTGATTCACTGTTGGTTTCTTTCTAAGTAAAATAGCCATTCTTTCCCTTTGATTAAGAGACATTGCAGAGAGTGTCCTCTGCTCGTGGGTGTGACATTTTAACTCAAGTTAATAGGGAGTCAATGACTTGCATCAAAACAGGAGCAAAATCCCTGGTTTAAGCTTAATTTCCCTCCTCCACTGCCCCTGTTGTAACTGAGCTGATCATGGGAGTTGTGCGTTCAAATATGGCTTTCAGCGTTCTCTCTAGGTGGGATCCATTCAGCAGTAAAAAGCTGCTGTTTGACATACTGGTAATGTAGAACCTAATAATGTTGGTGGTTTTTTTTTCCTTTTTTTTTTTGCTTTTCAGAAAGCAAAATCTGTTGCTGTTTGGTTATTTTAGAATTGTACTCCTGGTTGTGCGAACAGCAGTGCATTATTCCTCAACAAACCAAGTACTGGAACCATGAAATGCTGTCATTACAATAGCACAGACAACCTAGTGTGAGATTTTACTTCAGGCTTTTCATTCTAACTACATGTAGGGTTTGTTTGGTTTTTAGTGTTTTAAACTCCTTGTTTTTCACTTACACTGGAGAATAGAAGGGGTGTTACTTCCAGTCAGTGTTTCAGCTTCAACGGAAAAATTAAACATCCCTTAATTTTTCTGGGTTCAACTGTTTGTGGTTCCTTGACCCACTTGAAGCTCATTTGTCCCCCACTAGCCCTTTTTTCTTGTATTATCAGGAATAACAGTGATGCTTTCTGCTTGACTCAATGTGCCTCTTGACATATTTATATGTTTGGAGAACAGATTGATTCAGCTTAGGTGTTTGGCTTTTGTTGCATGTGTTTGCCAAAGTAATCTGATGCTGAAGCCACTGAGTTTACTACAGGCCCAAGAAGCTTTTTTACTTGAGATGAGCGAGCGTAGAACTGCTCTTACTATCCCCCACTTCTCTAAACCTAGGAAAACTGAAAGCTTGAGTATCACAGTTCTGAAGTGGTCAAGAGTAAGGTTAGTCCTGTATGACTAATATTATGACCTTGGTTTTGGTGCTCTGGGGATATGTGGGAGAGATGGTTGGGTCTTGAGGGTTGTTTTGTTTGAGTGAAAACATAATTGTGTCTGTGTATGTAAGACATAGGACCATACTATTGTCAGAATTGGTACATTGTTTGTCAGGGGCTTGCAAAGTAGGTATTGACTCTCTTAATAGTGAGACAGAGACAAGATATTTGCTCACTGCTGTCTTCCTGGTCCAGATGGAGCAGCAGTGAGGACTGGGACAAATATTTAATCCCAGATTATGCAACCTCACGTTTTATAAGCTTGGGCAACTCTTAGTTGTGCCTTAAGGTCCTCTGAGATGCTGTTGACTGAAATTAATAACTTGTAGTAGCTGCGTAGCAATGTTGAGTCATGATATGAATTGCTTGTCAGTGTTTTCATTGCAGCAGCCTCTAACCCTGCTCAGAACAGGTCTTCCTGCTCCTGTAAGAGCAAAATGCCCATGCTGAGCACACACTGAGTGTGTTCTGATCATTCTGTGGTTGGCAGAGTGACAGGTTGTAGATATCTCCTATAGAGCTTGGACAGGGCTTTGTTATTGAGCAGGGGATTCTTGTGCAGAAGAGACTTGTACTTGTTCTTCAAACAGTAAATGTAATTTATTGTGAACTGGAAGTGGGGAGCATTCGTGTGTTTTAGGTGATTACAGTCATTGTTAATGAGCTTTTCCTGTTATGTAGAAAAAGGCTTCCAGGGATCAAAACATAGATGGGAGCTGAAGGTGAAGACTTTGGTAACGTTTTTATCCTCTGCCTGTAACTCGAATGTCATAAAAGGAGACCTGCACTAAGTGGTCTTATGTCTAAGGCAGAACTGTGCCATCAAGTAATTGAGAACTCTGGGTTGCATATATGTCTGGGAGATCAGTTGATACCTTTATGACCCAAAAAGGTCTTAGCTGCCAAAACTGCAGAAAACTTCTCTGTGCCAGGAATAACCATTGATGGTTCCAAACTGTTCTTCCTGAAAGCATAGTGTTGTTTGGGTCATGATGAGGCTGAGTAGCATAAAGCTCAGACAATTTGCATAGTGGTACTCTGCGGACTGAAATCACAGCAGCTACACCCTTGATTTGCCTTTTCTTTTTTTTTTTTTAATGTAAAAAGGGCTATTTTTGGAAAATTGATACAGTTGAAAGCGGGAGTTTAGCGAGAAGAGCTGTTTCAGCAAAGCTTTGAGGTAGGCTCATTATTGAGCTGACCTCTGCAGAGTTCACTGCTCTGTTGGAATCTGAAAATTTACATAAAGAAATATGCTCATGGCTCTGGCGAGAAATGCTTGTGTGCAGCAGATCTTTATTTGACCTCCTCTCTTCTCCTTCCCTCCGAGCCTTCCTCTGATTATTTGTGGAAGGGGGAAACAGTTTTCCAGATGAAGAAAGTCTTCTTCCTATGTGATCAGTTCATTCTTGCAGCTAAGCTGCAACCTTCTTGCTTTGTCAGATGCTTCATACATATATTTATGTATATTTTCATATTTGCATATTTACATCTTGTTCTGAAACTTGCTGATTTAGTTATTCCACAAAAGCATTATATTCACAGTTTTGTTTGGTAATTTGTGTGGGACGACAGCAAAACTTGAATCTATCCTTTGCAGTACACTGGAGTCTTCTATGAATTGATATCTATGAAGTCAATCGCAGACAGTTGCTTTACTTCAGCAGATGAGTCTTAATTCTTTTTCTCATTCCCATGAAACATGTTTTTTAGCATATTATAGCTTGACCCTTGCAAATGCAGTATAGCTACTTCTTGTACCTCACTGAATACCCTTATGTGTTAACGGTGATGGGGTTTACTTGACAGTCTAGGTAATGAACGGCCAGGGCCTCAAGATGCTGTGCTGTGGCAAAGGTATCTGTGGAGCTGGGGTTTATAATGGTGCTCAGGTGCAAGCTGGAGCTTGTGGGGACAGGTAACTTGTTTAGAGTTTTCAACGATACTACTGCATGCTGTGACCATAGTTTACTAATGAAAACAAATCTGGAAGGCTGAAGTAGCACAAAATGTTATAAAATGTCATCATAGATACAGCAGCTACAGTACCTGTGGTCTGTTTTGAAAACTAACTTCATTAAACCATTGCTAACTTCTGCATAGAAGGTTAGTTAGAAGGAAATAGCAAGGTTAGTTTTGTTTCATTTGCATAAGCTCCAGTAAAGCTTGGATTACAGGTGTGTGTATTACAGTGTGCTTAATCAGACCTAACTGTAAGCTGCTTCTGAAAGGGTTTTAGTCCCACCTTGTCCCTGGCCACATGTTGACTCCTTTTGTCTCTGTGTCACAGCTAGCAATTGTGCAACTGCTGGCCTGAATGAAACCTCGCTGCACAAAGATGGTAATTTGCCAGGGCAGCGTGCTGCTTTGCTGGGGTAATTTTCCCACCTCTTTCTTCTCTTCCTGCCCATGAATAAAGTGAGTTTTACTAGCAAAACCCAAGCTAATTGCTAGAAAAAGGAGGCTTTACTGGCAGGGTTCTATTAATGCCACTGAAGTCAGAGATGGGGTAACATAAGGTGGCTAAAATTTACAGGGTAGGGCTGGCCTGTTGGTTTCTCTTGCCTCAGACTTTTCATTTTCAAACCAACACTGGCAAATCGTGTATGAAGCTGGATTCCTTTAGATTTAGTTGTCAAGGAGGGGTAAGAGTTATAATTGTGTTAAAAAATAAAACCAGGGCTGTGCCTTGGCTCAGCACTTTGCTGGGGCTGGCCTGCAGTAGGATGCCAGCGTTCTGGAGCAAGTTAGCTGATCTGCAACAGCTCAAGTAAAATAAACATGACTCAAAATACAGAATTGCGTAAAGCCTTCACTGCTAACTCTGTTTTGATATCAAATGTTTTTCCATAGGTTCTTGTTCAGTTTAGTGCACTGGAATGATACCTACTAACTTTTATTCCAGGGGGCTCCATTATCGCAGACATCATCGTGGGGATGTTTGGTTCACATTTTCACAAAACATTTGCAGTCGTGGATACTTGTGGTCCAGTTTCAAACCCTACTTCTGGAGAGGATTCCTTGGCTGCTGGTGGCATAGATTTGGCAGTAAAAGCATGCCCTGCTTTTCATGACATCTTGTTCTTTCCCTAAGAAAGAAAGAAGGGGAGGTTCCCAGGTCTTGTTTGGTTTGTTTGCTTTGGAGCAAAAACCCCAATCCAAGTCAACCAACAAACCTCCTCAATAAAACGCTGAGCCTCATAAAAGTAAATTTATTTGTGTGTCTAGGTTAGAGGTGAAAATCCAGCCTCCCATTCAGTTTACAAATGCATAGTGTGAAATAAAAAGGCCGGTATTTTTTTGTTGCAACAGCGTCAAAGACATTCAGTATATTTTTTGGTATTTATTTTGGTTCTGGCTACTTACTGCTCAGATACGCGTGTCCACTGCAACTTACTTGAAGATGTAATTTTTCTCCATTAACCATTGATTGTAAATTTTGCTCCCAAGTCTCCTGTTTAGTGTAGTTCCATTCCGCCAGAGTGGTGGGGAGCTCGGGATCTGAGAACGCTTTTGGGGTGCAGGGATGTGCTCTGTATTGGTGGGAAACAATGCTCCTTTGGGTGAGTAAGGTATTCTTACGCTTCCAGGCAGGGGCTGGAAGTTGTGCTCCTGTTCCTGAGAGGAAGTGAGTGCTCCAAGTTGAATGTGAAATCTGGAAAGCTTCCAGTTACTGTAATTCTTAGTGTGAAACATGTAATTCTTTGTTCTGTTGGCAAACAGTTGGGTGAACCAAAAGAGTGGTTCAGATAATGTTTTTAACAGAAAATATAGCAGGGGTGTGTTTTGCAAGATCGTATGTCCTGATGCCTTGCTGGACATACATTTCAGTTTCATCTCAGAGTGAGCTCAGAGGAGTGTTTCCTCTTAGCAATTGGGTTGGGAGCTTAGAATTTGGGCTTGGGGGAAAGTTTTAGGAAAGCAGCTTTCTGGAAAAGGTATAAGAGGGAATTGGGGGCTTTAAATTGGATGTGTAGAAATACCTAGGATCTCGAACAGTATGAAAGTGTTCCGAGACCTCTGTCTGATAAACAGCAGAATTAGTCTCGGGTTACTACTTTGAAATGCCTGTCTGAGCCCTAACCACATCTGCATAGGAAAATCTGGGTTTAGTGGGACATCTCAAATTACTTTGGTTTGGTTTGGTTTTTCCACTTCAGACTTGCTTCAGGTTTGTTGTTTTTTCTGATATACTCCGTGTTTCATTAGATTATTTAGATTAAGCAGACCTTATCTGCATGTGACAATTGAGATGAAGTTGTAAACTTACTTTAGAAAACAAACTATTCCTTTAAGGTAAGTGAAGCCATGGCAATTTGCTTGTTTTTCCTATGAATCACGCTGAAGAATGGAATAGTGTTGAGATATGTTTACAGCTGTGGGTACTATGACTTCACACTTAAAATGATACCTTTAACTGTTACACTCAGGTTAACTTTGGTTTGGCAGCAAGCCTAATGGAGGCTCTTAAATATGTATATATCTTGCACATGTAAGGCAGTTGAAAGAGGCTTTTTAGTTATACCCTTGACTGGGAATCCAGTAAAGGAGAAAAGCAGTATTGGTTTTACCTACCGAGTGAGGCTGCCTCCCCACCAAAATGAATATTTGTGCAATTAGCTGTAATTGATCTTTGTGTACATGGTCGTGCTTTTCTTCTGTGTGCCCTAGGGCCATGCTCTGGAGTCCTTGACTTTGATTTGCTCATCTTAATAAATTATGCTGCAGTGATAGCTCACACATGCCTTGCACTGTAGCACCACAATATGATTACTCTTAGCAATAAGTTATCCTGATCATTGTACTCTCTAACACCTCTTTTCACTTCTTTTAAGGAATAGAATAGTTAGTAGAATATTTGGAAAATGTAAGAGACAAGTAGATTCAGAGAAAACATTTTCCTCACAAGTGGCATAGTCTTCATGGTTGAAAGAAAAGAGATGTGTAAGGTCACTGCAGCATGGTGAAGGTGAATACTCATTTCTGTCTACAGCTAATAGCTCCAAAAGCCAAGGGTGGGGCAGGGGAAGTGAGTTGCAAAATATTCTTCAGCTTGCCTTGAATTTACCACCTAGTATTTCTGGACTTTCTGTTTTTCTATTGCTGTAGCAATCACCGCAGTAATAAACACACTAAAGAGCTTCTGAAGTACACGAAACCCTTGGAGCAGGTGGGAGCTTTCACCGGCCTTGGTGCTGACGTGCAAGACCAGGTTTCCAGCAGAAGCTGATTGTTGGGTTTTGGTTGGTTTTTGTTGTGGTTTGTTTTCCATTTCCCTTTCAAAGAATTGACTGTTTGCTGAGGTGGGACCTTCAAACTGAATGTGTGAGTTCAGCAGGTTCTGAATGTGGGTGATGAGTAATAGGGCAGAGGAGATGCTTCACTGTCACCCTTCCAATGCTGGTACCTACCTACAAGGAGTTTTCTTCTGAAGAGAATAGAAATTGGGAAAGTGGGATACATGTTTTGGTGGCCATGGATTATTGCTACGTACCTTGTGAGGAGGCAGTGGACACTCGATAATATAAGGGATATTTGAAGTGTAGGTGAAGGTTACCACATTGATTGAATAAATAGTCCTGGCTTTCGATGTGGGCTGAAGAGTATTTGAAGTGTTGTGTGGGCACTTCTCAAGCAGTATCGTCTTTCAGAATTGAAATATGCACGTGAATTCACATAGGGATCCAGTGTGTCTGGTATGAGAAGCTCCCCATGAGTTTTGAAGGGCTTTTTGTGTGAGAGAAAAACGTATGGGCTAAAACTGCAGTCAGAGGCTTACACTAGATGTCAAGAAGAGTCTTTCACCAGTTAGTAGTTAATGAATTAGTGTTTCACTAATTTCACCACTGGGTGTTTTAATCAACAGATGAGGTAAACATCTGTCATGACTGATTGATTGTCTTTCCCCAAAGCAAGATCAAATTATAACTCAGTGAATTAAATGATCTCTTTACATTCCTGTCAGTGGGAATTCTTGTGATAGATGTCTGCAAGTTGTAGATTTGGTCCTGTTAGGTAAAGTAAAAGCTCTTCCATTTTAATCCAATCCTTACTGGAGCCTATCTAGATACTCCCTTGTATAGTTTTATTTTCCTCAGTTTTGAAAGCACCTGGATGTTATGATCACTGGTAAAGAAAAATATATGACACACTCTTCATGTGAACTTTGGAGTTCATCTGCTGCACTAACTAGTTCATGTGATTTGTTGCTCTGTTGTTTGCATTCTCATATATATACAGTAAACACAGGGAAAGTGTATCTTGCTGCTGTTCTAACAGCTTTCGTATGAGAATGATTTGTGTTCAAGGCCTTTAGTGCAGTTGGCTGCACTTCAGTTTACGGGCTCCTCATTCCCTCCTGGCAGAATTCCTCACAATGGTATCTCTTCCACTTGGAAGTCAGGGGAGTAAGATTCTCTACTGACATACTGAGGGGCTGGATTTCTTTGATCAAATGCTTGGTAGGCTTGTTGTGCAAGCAGAAAGGAGTGTATGTGTAATTTCAATCACATAAAACTTCCCTGGTGTCTTAGGCGATAGTTTTGGGGTACTTAAACTAATGCCACTATTGCAAAGCCTTCCCTCTTTGATTTTTATCTCCTGAAACAAGCCGTATCAGGAATGTGAATCGCTTGAGAATCCTTCCCAGTCATTCTTCATTATTATTCAAGGAGACAGGTCCCCTGATGTAGTTTTCCATGTGATTTTGCAAACAGTTGTGCTGGCATGGGATGAAGAAAGGGAAGTGGTGACTGGCAAAAGGAGAGAAGTTGCTTTTGTAATGGCAGCATTGGTTGTGGTCATTTCAAACCGGCCCATGACAAGTAGGTTATGTAGAGGGGTAACACATGCAGTGTCATGAGGAGACAAGTTTGGTTCCTTGTTTTGTCTTTCTCTGAGTCTTCCTTGAACAAAGTGAGTTGCCTAATGTGGGGGGCAAAAAGAAATACCATGCTTCACCTAAGGGAATTCTGCTGCTGGCTTGGAAAGTCTGCCGAGACTGGTGGCAAGAAGCTGCTTTTCTCTTGATGGTGAGGAAGAGCTGACATATGAAAACCAGTGCTTCCTCAATGGAAGAGCAAAGGAAATAATGAAAACAGAGAAATTAAAAAGTAAGTACATAATGGGAAAACAGTAGGACTAGGGAGAGGATTTTATAAGAAATGCCTAAACAGGCAGATAGCAGAGACCCTGTAGGGTGAATGTTCCCAAAGACAGGTGACTTTGGACTTGTGGTAATGGGGGAAAAGAGAGCATGACCTGCACCTACTGATACAGAGAAAAAAAGAATGTGCAAGTGTCTCTGCTGTTACTGTTGTTGCAACTTCTATTAGCTGGGTACCATCTTTTCTAGCTGGGAATGAAGCAGGTCTCTGTTTCCTTGGGAATACAGAGGTTATTCATTCTTTTTCCCAGAAGAAGGGAGAGTGCTGCTTGGAACGCCAGCTGTAACTGCTGTGGTGTATTTTGCGTGGTTACTCTGGGATGCATGGAAGTGGTGGTGTGTCACAGTGGCTGGGCATCCCTGGAATTGTTCTGTAGGTAAAGGTCCATGGAGCAGTCTGTGCCAGGCTGGAGAGCTCGCTGCTTGGATTGTTGTCTGGACAATACTTTCACTGTATAGCTGTAGGGCTGACACACAGAATATGTTATAGAACAGTGCTTGCTGTGTCTCTGTCTTGGCGTGCCTTAGCAGGCTCTGTGTTGTAAGCACTTGCCCATGAAGCTGCCAGAAATAGATGCCTGATGGCAGAGAATTAGCTAAAATTGAGCTCAGCCATGTAAAGATGCTGGTTCAGAGTGAGATCTTGAGTTGTACAGAGAGCATTTGGGAAGTCACCTCTCAGTAGCTGGCTGAGCAAAGGAGCTTGTAGAGGAAAGTGAGCCATCAGTGTGTTTGATTTTGTAAAATACTTGGGTCTAATAATTAGTTTTAGTTAGTTGATACTTGACTGAGCAATAATCTGTCTGATGGTTGGTTTGGAAGTAAGTTATTTAATCAGGCTTCCCTATAAGGATGTTGAATTTCAGGTGGTGCAGCATAAGAATCCTTAAAAAGGTATTTCCCTGGGAAACCACTTGCCTTTTGTATTTTGAGCAGTGTTCTGCGTATATACCAGAGTATAGAGAGGGGTTGGTGGGTAGTTGTTCTTGCAACATAGCACGCAGGTGAGCTGCACTGAAGTAAGGCTTTCACGAGACAGCAGTCTTTAGTGTGGCTGTATCCAGCATTAACTTTCAGAGTGAGAGGGAGGAATAATGATCTTATCTTCATGGGTTGTCATGTAGTAAGTACTGAGAATTGCTTCTACAATCAGTTTTTAAGTCGGAGGGTAACAATGCATGGGTTTGTTACAGGTATCTTCTGTACATTTTCCGCTACTTGTTCTGAGATGAAACGCTTAATTTTACACAAGTACCTTGTGGGAGGAAGATGGTTTCATTTTATCCGTGCAGTGGAAGGCTGGTTAAATGTGACTGTACAAAGTCAGCTTCTGAAAAATGGCATTAGTGTAGGTTTTTGTTTTGGTTCTGGCTGATCCCATTGGAGAAGAACGTAGCACTGATGCCGTGTTTGGCCGTGGGAGTATGTGAACTTGCACACTTGAAATGTAGGAGAACCCAGTTACACGCAAATGGACTCTGTTGAACTTGTAGAAGGTCATTTAAATTTCAGTTAAAAATACAAATGGCTTTGCAGATCACTGTCATTTTGAATAACATTCAAACCTTTGCTGCCTTACTTCTTGATTCTTTCATGTGATGCTGTCATCTGCTTATTATCTCTAGTCTAGATTAATGCATTAGAAAGCGTCTGTTTGGGGTCCAGGGTTCTTAATGAACTTTCCAGTGATTAGGATTTTCAGAAGCAGTTCTGTTTTCAGGTTTTGGGCTGTACCTTATAGAATGTTAAAAGATGCAGGGGTTTATTACGATGAGATTGCCTTCAGCACTGTGAAATTATTCTTGAGGTTTGCTTGTGGGCTACTTGTGTTGGAAACTTTGACTGGAATCTGGACCTGCCTGAGCTGCTTGCTTGATTCCTGCTGTGCAATTACTCTCAGACTTGTCATGCTGTGTCTGTTTTATGTTGCTCTTTTTCCAACTGCCTCAGGAAGAAGGAAAGTGTGACTGTGCCTCCCTGGACCTGTTTGCTGGAGTATGAAGGAACATGAATTTTTTGTGATACCAGCATTGAGTTTTTAGGATGCCCTGCTATAAGATCTCTGTGTGGAGGGGTCAGGAAGCATCACTGGTCTGTGATGGGTTTATAATTGCACTATTGCACTGTTCTTATGCAGGATGGAAGGACTTTAATTCATGTTTCCCCCTTGCACAGAATCAGCAGATAGCTGTCCTCATCATCACTGCAGTCTGTCAGTAGGGTTATGGTGTATGAGATCATAGTTTAGAATGAGTTTACATGTATTCAATTTCTTTCATGGTACCAAAGGGCCCTCAGTTTTTAATAGACGTCTTACTGGATTATGCTGAGGGCTGATCCATGATCTGTGTATCATCCTTATTTTATCTGTTTTAGGAATCTTTCTAACATTTACAGCCTTGTTTTGACTAATGTTTAGTAATTATGATGAAATGGCATTTTAATTATCATAGCTTCCAAAGTCGCCGCTGAATGATGAATTGTACAGAAAACATTGTTCATCTCAAAAGTATTTGCCAATTTATGAAGACAGAATTTTATGAACATCAGTTAATAAAGTTGAGTGCATAACCCTACATGTGTCTGATCCCGGTTGAAATTCCATTTAATCATTTTGCTTTTCTTATAAATTTGGAGTTCCTGACTGTTCTTGTAATAGAGGAATTCCACTCTTGATTCTCAAATCCACACAGCATACAAACTTTCCCTTTCCCTTTGCTCAGGGTTGGGGAAGGAAGGCTTCTCTCTGAAGCTAGTAACATGACATAAAACTAGGATGCTCATCCTTAAGCTGTTTTTAGGTGTGTGCCTAGCTGTAATCATTGGCTAAAAATAACATGCTATGAACTATACTGTCTATAATCAGCATTTATATGCACTGATATAGTTACATATTGCATGTATTTGCAATTCAATATATTGATCTTCATGGATGCTTTTAAGATCTCTGTTCCCCAGCCTGGAAGCTAAAGGTCAAACATGGCTGAACCCCAGAACTTAAGATCATCTTTGTGTGTTGGCCAACTTCTTGAGCAAATAAGACATCTGTATTTTACTTTCAGCGTGGGGTTATGTTGAAGTTATTTATGTGATTAACCAGAGTAGTTTCTCATTTCTTAAAAAGCTTGTTCCACAAGTCTGTAATTTCATCTAAAAGAGGCAGGCTGGTTTTCAGGGATCTTTAATATTGAATTTGTGTAGTAGAAGGTTCACATTTGTGTTTGTATATTAACAATAGTTTAAAGTGTGTGTCTTGTGGTTTGGTAGTTTTCTCTAAATTGCTTTTGAATTGGGAGTGGGATGAGTCATTCTGTAACTGTCTTGTATCTTTAGTTTTTATTTGCATAGTGATATTTAATTTGGAGCGATCATGTAATTCAGTTATCTCTGTTCCAGATCCATAGTCTTGCTGAAATGAGGCTTTTTGTTTGGTTTTCAGAAAAACCTAGTTCTCGTTTTTGCGGGATAAGACTTATACAGTTACCATTGGGCATTATTCTCTTCCCTTTCCGTTACTTTAGTGCAAGTTGTGGAAGAACTGTTGGGAGTTGCAGTGTGACCCCCAAAGCCTCTCCATGTCTGTCATATCCCTGCCAGCATGGTGGCCCCCTGCTTGGCTTACTCCAGTGTGCCAGTGGTTTTCTCTGTTGGGCCCCCCAAAACTGCGGGCAGCGCTTGAAACACATCTTCACAAGGGCCAAGCAGAGGGATCATTTCTCTTGGGTTGCGAGCTCTTGTCGTCCAGTTGGTCCATTGCTCAAGGTCCCCCTTACAGTATTTTCTGTCCTCTAGGGTATCAGCCCCACTCTCCCCAGCTGGCTGTCAGATGGGGACCTGTTGAGGTTGCCATCTGTTCCTGTGTGTGGGCCAAAAGTTTCAGTGTCAGCTACAGAGTAGGGTTTGGTCTGTCAAGGTTAGGGGAAAAATCAGCAAATACGAATATTTGTATTTCTGTGCTTTAAGCACATAGGTATGTTGTATCGGGACATTGATCTAAATCTGGCTTTTAGGCTCCTGCTGAAATTTCTGTTGAGAATCCTGTATCAAGTGGTCTGCAAGATGTAATGGGGAAGTCATTGTGTTTGGTTCCATAAATGCATATTGCAGGGTGTGGTGAGGTTTTGGGGTTTTTGCTGGTTTTGTTGTTTTTTTTTTTTGTGAGCCAAGTAAACCTTGACTGCCACATTGCAGCTTAACTGTACCAGTTAAGACATAAGAAGTCTTACAGAAACCAGGTTAGTGTCATTTACTTGCCAGGTTGCCTTAGCTGCAATTGAAGAAATTTTAACTTGTTTGAGAAGAAAAAATCTGGCGTGGTGGGTTCAGAATAAATCACCACGAGGCTTTTAAATTGTTCTTGGGTTGTTGCACAGATTTTGCAAGCTGTGGTCTTGAATATAAAACGTTAATTTACAAGCAAAAGGTTTTACGTTCCTAGATGCTATGGGAACCTTGGAGAGAGCTGCCATAAAGATTTGTCATCGATCCTCTATTTGTATTATAGTAAGAAAAAGAATTGTAAATGGTACTGGAGAAATGGACACTTGTGACGCCTTCTTTTTCCTAATTCCAGGGCATATTCCCTTGTGGATTCCAGTCAAGTGTCTACCTTCCTGATTTCCATTCTTCTCATAGTCTACGGCAGTTTCAGGTAAGATTTTTCTCTAAGGTTCTCCAGAATTTTTCATTTTCTAATAAAAACATGGCAAGTGACTGAATACAGTCCATGCCTTTTGTTTCATTGTGTCTTTGTCAGGCTGATGGCAAATGAACTATTCCTTGCTTCTGAAAAGGAAATGGAAAAGGAATAAATACCTCGTTGAGATTTCTGCAAGACAAAATTGTGTGTCAAGTTCCAAGCACATAAAAGATAACTTAGGAGTTGGTCCTTGAGGACAGCTTTGTAAAATTGGATTTTGGAGGGTTTGAAAGGATTTTTGAGAGACAGGGATGCAGTGTCATTGATACATGTAATATTTCAGTGTTGGTTGATTCAGCGTGTCCTTATGATCACAAGCAAGCCTTGTAAAACAAGATTCCCAAGTCCCAGTGCTGTTTACTTGAGTGTGAGTAACAGCTTAATACGGAAGTGGGAAACACCACCAGCGTTGTATTCCAGTAAAGTGTCTGAGAACTGCTGCAGGATAAAGTGGAATCTTCAGAAATGAAATTAGCCCCATTTTAGGAGACCTGACTATAGTTTAGAGAAAGCACACTTGTCCCTTTAGACTTGCGTTTTGTGTTAGAGCTTCTTTTAATGTAGTGGCCCCTAAGGAATGAAGTCTGTACTGATGTATTAAAACAACAATTAATCACAGCATGAAAGCATTATTTTTCTCAGACTTAAGTGCAGCATGTTTTTCTTTCTGTTTCTTGAAGAGCATTGCTTCATTTAACGAGTCTATGATAAAAGGCCATACACTCACTGTGAAGTCTCTGAACTGCTATGAGTATTCCTGAAATAGATGATAGCCATGGTCATACATATGATGTAAGCTGCAGCTGTTAGGATGAGAGGTTTTAAATTGCCATCATAAACGAATAAGATCATATAATGAAAGAGCCAATTTTTGGTAAGAGCTATCTTAACAAGTATTAGGTAACAGCACTGCTGATGGAAATAAAATAGGAAAACAAAATCTAGAGATGATGAAAATAAAAAGGAAATAAAAGAATGTATTTGGTATTTTTCATCAAGTTTGGGGTCAGTTGAGGGACTAATTCAATTTGCAGCTATTTGAATTTATGCAGTTGTGTAAAAAGAACATAGCAAGCCATAGCATTTATGAAAATTCAGTTGTGAAAACATAATGCAGCAGGAGTGCTTCAGCTTAAACTGCCTGCCCTTCTCGGAGCTCCTTGCTCTTAAAAATCTCTCCCTGCTATTTGCCATCCTATTCCTAGATACACATGCTCTTTTACCATCTTGTGTGATGTTTTACATTTAAAATTGCCCATGCAACAAGGACTGCAGACTTCAGAGCAGTCTAACTCACTGGATGAAGTAGTAGAATGGTGATGGATGCAAACTAGTGGACCAAATGTCCTGTTCTAGTCCACTTCCTTTGCACATATCCTCAAGACCCCAAGATGCAAACTCTTACAGACCAAGAGAGGGACCCTTAGTTTTACATTTAATTTCCTGTAAGTGGTTTCCTTAGCAGATGTCTGAGCTGGAACCTGCAGTTACAGTGGTGGCTTGGACAAATTCCTGTTCTGTTTGGTGGGCAAGTGAGGACAAAAGCAGGTTTTTCACAGAAAATTGTACAGTGGTGGTAAGAAACCAGGTGTGGTAGTAAATGGCAAAATTATATTTGTCTAGTAAATTCCTAAAGTAGCAAAATAAAAACTTCTGGCAAAGTGGGTGGATTTTCTTAATTTTCTTAGAAAAGTGACTTGCAAAAAAAGGGGAATATTATGGCTCAGGGTGCTCATTCTCAAGTGACAGCAGTGGTGCCCTCATCTAGATTTGAGTGTTTCATCTTAAATGGAGCTGTCATAAGACAAAAATACAATAGCACTTCTTAGTTAACCGTCTTGTTGCAGAAAGTGGGCTTGGATTCTGATTTTCAGTCTGAAAAGCAGCAAATAGAGTTATTGTGGTATTGCTATGGCAAGTGATTTAAACTCAAGTGCAGTAATAGGATCAGAAAGAATTGGGTGGGTGAGTCATTAGGATAAAATCCATGTGTGTGGTGGATCTAATCTAATGCAAGACGTTTCAGGGGAACAGAGGAAATGCTGTCCGCTGTCTTTATGCATACAAGCAGCATTTGTCCAAAACCAAAACACACCAAAAAAAACCCAAACCCTCAAGATATTCAGAAGACTGCCTTACAGATCATGGGGAAAGTCCACATCCAGAATGCAGAATAGTTTAAATGAGTTCCTGCTTCTCTTGCTGTCTGAGTGAACATTTACTTCCTACATTTCCACTGGGTCAGGAGTTTTAGCTTCAAACCCTTCTGAACGTTTCTCAGTCCTTGATGTATTTTATTATCGACTGCTAAAGGAGCAAGTGTAATCCTTTAAACCATTACGAGTTGTAAACTGGAGCATGCAAGTATATGTGTGTGTTCTGGGGTTTTAAAGAGGTGAGCTTAGCTTGAAGCAGGTTATTTCCTATGGGTTCTTGCAAGACAGTCACCTATCCTCATCCAAGTGCTTCTTTAAATGTTGGGGTTACTTTGCAGGCAGGTAACAGCTAAATCTTCTTCTGTTACATACCCAGACACGGTCTCTCAGCTTATGCAAAGCCAGATTTAACCCAGAATCGACCTGTTCAAGTATCTGCTTTTAAACCAAACCAAGCAGCATGGGATGAAACTGGTGTCTTCTGTCTCTAGGCTCTGGGTACCTAAAGTACGTGTGTAAACAGAAGGTAGTTCAGAAGGTGTCCTTATGGTTGCCTTTATGGCTTGACATTTATGGAAATTGGGATACATATTTCACAATAAAAAGAAAGGCTGTGCTTGGAGTTCCTAACCATCTATAGCCACAGTGCTGGCAGGGTGAACCAGGGTTTGGATAGCCCCTTCTCACCAAATGGTACAGTGGTGGTGCACAGTGGGTGCACATAAAACACCTGTGGAAGGTGAGATATTCTTACCAGAGACATGGGACTTAGGCACTCTTACTCTATACAGGCAGTGAAGACATTTCTATGTGCACTTCCTGCTATTGTTTCCCCTGTTCTTATTCCCACTCCAGATCTGGTATTGGAACTTGTCCTTTAGTCGTTTTACAAATGACTGTAGCCATGTTAGAGCACACAACACATTTCAGGCTCGCTCTCTGTAATATGCATTGAGAGTTGGTTGAGTTAACTTGTCTCGGGTCAGTGACTGATTCTGACTGTAGCTTTTTATTTAGAGCAATCAAAGTCTGGCAATTCTGTGGCAACCCACAATTCTCATAGTCCCAGAGCTGTTCAGTGCCTGTCCTCCCCGGGTAGATTAAAAAGTAACTTCTCAGTATATTGCATCTGCAAGCACCCCAAAGATACATTCTTGCTTTCATATTTCCTCTGTTGTTTCATAAGAATATTCTCTTGCAGGGTTTCCCTGAAGCATTAGTGCAGTGGTGGTGATCCATAGCTGAATCTGAACTTTCATGGTAGTAATGTGCCAGCAGCTTACTCATTCCTTTGGCCTTAGTATAACCCTACTGAGTGGTTCCCTGTGGGAGGCTGAGCCCTGCTTGCTTTGAAACATTGTGCTAGAAATCCTACCAACTTGAGCTGTGAGGGCCCACAGGAGAAACAACCCTGTAGTTTATTGCCTGATGGGAGGTGCTGGCTGAATGCTGCCTTTGGAAGGCCAGCAGAAACGGGAACAAAACAGCAAGTGTTTCTCAGCTTGCAGTTTCTTTACAGCCCAGTAGTTTTGAGTAGATCTTGTTCTATAGTTTCATTTTTAACTTTCTTGGGGGATGTTTTCTTGGAAGATGGTTTAGTGATCACTTTAGCAATAATTTGCAGCAGAGGGAAGGGCCGCATCAAAAACCACTTGGAAATTATTCCGAAGTCTTGGATCAGCAGCTGTGTTGCCAAGTGAAAATAATTCCCTAATTTATGCCTACTTTTGAGGTAGGACGTGTAGAGGTAATAATTGCTGACATTTGCAATGAAAGCAGAGGGGCTGAAGCTGTTCACAAGCAATAGATCCAATAGTTTATTTCCAGTTTTCTTTGCTGATAGCACTCCCTTAAATTACAAGTTGCTGAGTGCCACGGGGAGACCGGTGGTGTGAAGTTCTTGCTAAACTGCAGTAAGTCAGAGAGGAATGAAATGCTGCACTGAGAAAAGAATTGTCTTGTTTGGCTGAATCCTGGATCAAGCCCTAGGGGGTTGTCAGCCTCCCCCCTGATTTTTATATTGCTTGAGAGGAAAGTTATGAGGCTACAGTGCATTAACGGGGAAAAAGGAAATATGAATGAAGGATAAAGGCATCCCAAGCAAAATGCAGAGCAGAGAGATCTTTAAAACAAGCTAAGAAAACAGGTTAATTTGATTGAAGTTTAGTGGTTTCCATTTCCTCTTTGTATTTTTGACAACTTTTTAGCTGACAATCCATAATCTGTGTACTGTGTGTCTGAGGTTGAAGTTCCTCATATTTTGCCTGAGCCAAAAAGCTGCTTTAATTTCATACCACTTGCATAACAGAAACAGAAGAAACAAACCAGTTTTATATTGGGAGAGCCTTTTTCTCATTTTTGTTTCGTACAGTAAAACTGCTGAACCCCTCTTTCTTTAATACCCCACACTGGTATTGCTGCTATGGACCTATGGGTGCTTGATTTCAGCTTATATGACTGCAGGACAGGATTGCTTGCCTGTGCATTGCATAGTTAACATATACAGTAAAATGAAATAACTTTCATACCTGCTGAATTGTATAGAAGAGTGTGGTGTATTTTTTACTTGTCTGGTAAATCAAATAGAATTTGTTAACTTTGCATAGTGCAGTTACAGCTAAGTTTGAAAAGGAGTTTAGTGCCTGTTGACCTCAAAGTTATTCTGAAGTACTTGGATGCTTCTGCAGACTTAAGACAGGAGCTGTATGGTGAGAACCATACAGTGGTTCTCTGTAGATTATTGTAATACATAAATATGCAGCTAAATCATGGATAACATGCATGTATCAGAATGAGGGACTGTCATGGTAAACTTTGTTGCTAGTATTTTTACTGAAAACAATATAGAATGTGATGATAGAAATACTGGTTGGCCAAGACCTTAAGTGAAATTCCCGGTGCAACTTCTAAGTTCTAATCTAACAAATTTTGGCATGTAAGTGATGGAAGACTGTGGCAAAGGGGGTAGAATACTCTGTTATTTTGGAACTTTTAAAGTGCCTATCTATACAGATGAAAAGATGAATCAATTACAACTGAGCTGAGTACATAGGGCAATGTCCTGAGTTCCTGTGGATTAATTAAACTGTATTAATTTGTATTATTTACTCAGAGTTCCCTCTAGTCATCTGTTCTATGTGTATGTAAAACCTATCTGGTTACTTCCCAGGCTTTGCTGAAATCTATTCGATGAAGTAAGACCTTATATTAGGCAGACATAAGCTAGTTTTGGTCATCATTTATAATGAGATTTAGAGGAAGGAAATAATCTTGTTTTAAAAATGAAACCTGATAGTTGAATTTGACAGAAAAGAATCAAAATAAGAACTTGGAAAGAGTTAAAATTCATCAGAGTATTGAACCATTTATTGCATTTCCATCACGTTCAGCACTTCCCAGTAACACAGATCAGTATCTTTGTTATGGTTTGTTGTTAACACTTACCAGCTCAGACCCTGTGGTAACTGGTCTCACTGCTAGAACCTGTGTAACTTGGTGCCTTATCTGTAATTGTAAGCATTTTATTTTTTGTATTTTATTTATTCTTTGATTTTTCCACTATATATGGTGTTTTTTTCTAGTAACCAGCGTGAAAGGGATTTTTCAGCTTGCTGTCGTAGAATGGTAAGGAGGTGGTAGCTGATGTGTTCAAAGCTTGTCTGTTAAGTTTGCTTTGTTTCCTGCAGGTCTCTTAACATGGACTTTGAGAATCAAGACAAAGAGAAAGACAATAGCAGCACAGCTGGGTCTTTTAATGGCAACAGCACCAATAACAGTAAGGGTTAGCTTTACTCCTTATCTTTCTTCTGCACTTGAGTATGTTTCATTCTCTTTTGCCTCATCTGTCCATGTGTTTCAGCTGTGTGCATTGTAGATTCACCTGATGGATTAGAGCTGTTTTGTCTGGGCACTTGCCATCTTGCCAAGCACTAATACTGCTGTCTGGGTCATGCCCATGGATTTAAAACATCAATGTAACATTTCCATAACTCATAAAAGTTGCATTCTGCACAATGGGTCAGGTTTTACTGGAAATGGAAATGACTTGACTTCAAAAAAAGCTCTACCACACGGTTGAGAAGGGAATGTCATTTCTTCTTGTCTGGAGTTTCTCATGATGACATATTAGGCTCTTCATAAGCAATGAGAGATCTCATCCTATGCTAACAAGTCCATAAGGATGATTCATCTTTGTCAATAAAGAAATTAAAGTATAGAGTTCACATGGCAACTCATTTATAATGGACAGCAACCCACTCTGTTCAGGATGGGGTTTAATACATCCACTGCTATGTGGTGATTGTCCCCTCTAATCTATAAGTATATTCCAGGCAGCTTGGCCATTTGAGAAGCACTGTTTTGCAGGTAAAAATATGTATGTGAACAGCTACAGTGGAATGCAATGCACAGAATGTGCTGTAAATTCACACCTGAGTTTAACTTCAAGCAATTTATATGGCTGTATCTTGGCTGTGTGAATTTAGGCTCTAGAAAGATTTCTGCAAGTTCAGAAGACACGAGTGAGATATGTGGGCAGCCCTGTTCATGAAACCCTGAATGCTAAGGTTGCTTTGTTTAAAGTAAGAAATACAACTTTAGAAGTATAAATTAAATGACATATATTGCTTTTTGAAGGGGCTTTTTTCTTTAATATAGGCTCTTGGAATTTTCATAGTTGCTGGAGCACAGCTTCTCTTGGCAACACAGAGCAGAGGTTGCTGCGCTTGGTGATTCAGCAATGAACACTTGAGGCTTTTGGCATCTGGGTAGTAAGAGAAGACAGGCTGGAGCTGGGGAATAAGCACATTAGAGGGATTAGCTGTCAAAATGATCAGAAATGAAATGAAGCACTTTGACATTTAACACTGCAGGCACTAATTCCCATATGCCAAGGTGGTTTGTAGTATGTCACTGCTGGGGGTTTGGTTTGTTTGTTTTTTCCCTTGGGAAGTTGAAGGGCATGTGAATGAATGCTGTTCTCAAAGCAGGAGGAACTAGATCTGAATCACAGATTAGAACACAGGAATTTTGCACTGTCATTGCTGGACTATCTATATTGTACTTGATTTACCCTTTTGTACCAGACCTCAGTAACATTGAAACCCCAAGTGACTGAGTTCTGCTTTTTAGTTTTCAAATTCATTGTGCTATTTGTGTGTAGGACTGAGAGTGCCCGTGTCAGGGCTCTGTGCTCACTGGTTAGGTTTTCCTTTATGAAAATGATCAAATACTTAGGACAGATACTAAGTTGTAGTGAGTGTATTTCGCGTGTTTGAGGTTTTTGGACGCAGGTTGTTAGGTATGAGTTGTGTAGGCAACCCATTATTTAGACAACTTGCCACTCTTCCACAAAAAAAAAACAAACTAGACACATTCTGACACACAGGAACAACGTGTGTGCATATTTACATGTATGTGCACATCCGTATATGTGCGTGCATAACACTTGCACAGATATTCTGCTTGATAACCTCAAAGCTTATCCTTAAAATCCTGGGACTGGTAAAACCCTGCTTCATGCAGTAGTGTCTAATTATTTTGGAATAGCCCAGTGATGTTCAGTGGGTTTTGGTCTCAGTCTTGCATTAATTTTTCATTAGAGATTTTTTGGATGCTTCTCATCAAGCGTCTGCTTCAGATGTAACCTGTTCTTTTAATGCTCTGCAAGTAAAAGTGTGCCTTACATTTTTAACTGGGTTATTACTTATGGCTTCTTCCCCTCCCTCATGATCAAAGGTGAATACAGCTGCAGAGGCTGGTTAACCATGAGAATTTGCAGGGATGGGTGGGCTTTAATTCTAAAACCTCATGGTAAGAGATAGTACAAATTTTCCTGTGCCCTAGTTAATCTCCCTCGTAGTCACACTGCATGGTTGAGGTGGGGGAAGTAATCGCAATAAAACACTTCAGTATCTCTGCACTGTTCAGAATTGCTTCCAGCTATAAACCAACAAAAGATCATGCTCACATGTTATAGCATACAGAGCAACAGCAGCACATGGTGAGCTGAGCTGGTAGCTTCAAAACCAGGTAAATGACTTGGGTGTTCTTTGAAAACTGCCCTTCTTTGTTAGGGTTGATGTTATCTGGTGATGGAAATCAGTGATGCAATTTAAGTGCATGGTGGCCTTCACCCAAGTGGAATATGAAGCTGAGGCACCCGTTGCTTGAGCTGGGTCAGCCTTACACTGTCTGCAGCTCTGCTGTTGGTCAGGCTCTTTTCCTTGTGCTGAGAGTTAAGCAAAACTTCCACATGCCCTGTTCAACGTGTTTATGTGGCTCAGTGTAAAATGAAGCAAACGCACAATTGATTTATTATTCCTAATCCCTAAATCACGTTAATGTTTGTAACTTGCACCAGAGACAGGATTAATAACAAGAAAAAACTCACACATTTCCTCTCAGCTTCTAGTTCTTGAGTCCTGCCAAGCAGAGCTGTTGCTGTGCACCCAGCCCGCGTGCCCATGTGGTGCAGCTAGAGTGTTTCTGCACGGGCTGCTGGGCTCAGTTATGGCAGTGCACAAAGATCTCGGAGTGAGTGTCTCTATTGCAGCAGTGCTGAAATGGAATACACTGTCAGGGCCCTCAGGTGTGGTGGTGAGGGCAGGCTCTCAGTGTGTGTGTGTGGTTAAGGAACAGCCAAGTTAAATGTCACTCTCTTTCCTTCTGCAGGTATTCAAACCATTGATTCTACCCAGGCGTTGTTCCTGCCGATCGGAGCGTCTGTGTCTCTCCTAGTTATGTTCTTCTTCTTTGATTCAGTTCAAGTTGTCTTTACAATATGCACAGCAGGTGACTTAAGTTTTCTTCTCTTTATGATTGGAATAGAACAGAAAGCACTGATTTAGTTAAATATTGTTGATAAGGGTTGTAATGCATGACATGGGACATTAAAAAAAGCGAGTTTCACAGTTGTAGTTTCATGTCTCTGTGGCTATTAATAAAGTGACAAGTAGTATTTGAGAAGTATTTTCCACTTGGAGGTTTGTTAAGCCTCCTGAACTATAAATTGCCAGAGTTCTGAAAGATGCTGGATGCGTTGTTTTATGTAAAGTTCACTTGTGCTTAGAACTGTAGTTAGAACTTAGAAATCAGTGCTTAGAACTGTACATGCTGTTCTGTAATTCAGGTAATTTACATGATCACAGCATAACTCTGGAGATCCCATCCAGAGACTTCTTTTCCTAGTTTAATTTTGGGGTTTGCTTTGATACAGTTTTTCTTTGTACTTCTGGTCTCGCTAGTCCTTTGAGCATTATAATTCTGCACTGCCTGAATTTAGAACAAAAATGAAGCTGCTGTCTGCAGGTAAATTAGAGACCCACTGGTCCTGGTTATTAGTATTTACACTTTGTCATTTAAGTCAAGCCCAGGACTTAGATTAAAAAAAAAACAGATAAATGAATTTGCCTTTTAATCTCTTTGCAGTTCTTAAAGCTGCCGCTCAGGGCAGCCGGATTCTTGCCACTGCTCCAAATGTGCAGCAGCTTTTAAAAGTTGTACTCCTCAGTCCTCGTACTGAGTCTGTGAAGATTCGTAACCCCCTAAATACCTCTCATCCTCTCCTGCTTCATGTACATGCAGCGCAGGCTTTGCCCTCGTGCTTTAACTCCCCAGCTATGCATCCTCTCCAGCCTCTTGATCTGGCCAATGTTGGTGGGTGAAATCTAAATCTCTGCTCTTGACATGAATCTGGAGGCTCCTGTCCAGTTCTGGAAGCACAGTGCTGGAAAGATCTGCTGAACAGTGCTTTTATAACTTTGACCTTTGACATACGTGTTCTTTCCTATTAAAATTAAATTATTACTTCAGATAAAGTTCACTATATGCTAAATATTAGGGGAATGTACTCACACAAATATGTAAGGTGTAAGGGAAGATTAATGACAAAAGACCAGTTTTGACTTGTCATGTTTATTGGTCCATTTATTTCCAGAATGACCTTGACATTTATAACTTTATTTGTGGCATTTGTGCTGTGTAATCGTATGATCTTGTGTCGGCTGGGGCTTGTTGCAGCTTTAAGAGGGTTGAGTCTGTTTGGGCCAGTGCACTTGGGTGTCTTTATTCTTTAACCTGGGTTTACCATGCTTTTGTGCTTTTCCTTGGTCTTGCATCAGAGGATGTCATTAAGCTCAGGAGACTTAGGCCCCAGGCTGAAATCACAGCCTCCTTAGAGGTTACACAGCAGGATGCAGACCCTGCTGGAGCTGGGTGTGTGTGAGCTGTGGGATTCAATCCCTCTGTCCCCTGAAGCTCAGGTAGTGCTATTTTACATCCTCCTTTTGTAGACTGTAGAGGATGGTGTGGGGAAATTGTGCATTATAGCTGATGGCAGGTTCTTAAACCTTCATCCCACAAGGATTTGTCTCTCAGGAGCAAGGGCAGGCACAGCAGAGAGCCCAGGGCTAGAACCAGCTGCTGAGCAGGGGGCAGAGCTGAAGAGTTGGCTCGTTGCCTACAGGCAGGAGCTAAGCCAAAGGATTGCCCATTGAGTAATAGGTGTTGAGACTGGAGGGAAGAGAAACTTACCATGGGAAGCCTGGACAGGCAGGAATGAGACTGAGAGTGTATTAGGGTGATTACATTTTAATTCTTATACTCTGAATGAACCCAGCTTAGGGGTGGCAGCGGCTGGGGATACCAGGACAGGAGATGCAGGGTTCCCTGCTGAGAGGAGCTGGAGGGGAGGGAAGGGAGAGATTCCAAGGGCAAAAAGGTTTTTTCTGGGTTGAGGAAGGGTCATTCCAGCCATGGTGGCCCAGGGAGCAGGGCTGCAAGGTGCAAGGACCTGGGCAGCAGGGCACAGGCCTCGCTGGGCAGGGATCTTTGTCAGGTGCCTCTGGAAAGGTTCCTAGTTCAGCATGTGCGGAGCTGCCACGCTCAGACTGTTCGTTCTTTCCCCACCCATTCTGCCTTGTTTCCTCCCCTTTGAAATAGTGAGGACTGGGGCTGGCACCGTGCTCTTTGCCTGCAGATGCTTTTTACAACTTTCTTTGTCAGAATTTATTTCTTCATTTATATTAATCTTTCTCCCACCAGAAGGGGCAGAATTGAGAGGTGGAAATGTGTGGTTTGAGCACCCCCAGTTTCTTTTCTCCAGTCGGCTTAGGCTGTGCACTAAAGAGAATGTTTGATTCCTTCCCATGCTCTTAATTTGACAAGAGGAAAACAAAAAATGCCTTTTCAAACCCAACAGCAGCCACCCCAGTGTAAGGCATGAGTAGGGGGCAGCACAGAGATTTGATCTGTAGCATGTTGAACAACTCCTTCCTTTCCATCAGTTCTTGCTGCAGCAGTTTTGGACGTGTGCTGCTGCCTTGTCTGTGTCTCCTGGCCCTCACTGTGCAGCCTTTTAAAGCAGTCCTTAGTGCAAATCCAGTGCTAGGATATTTAAAAGAACTGGAAGGAAAAATGATTGTAAACACCAGCAGTTACCGAAGGTTTTCCCAAGGGTGTGGATGGGACAAAGTATGCTCCTTAAAAAGGCAGCGTTAATGGGAACCCTCTGGATGCATTCGGGTTTGGTTTGCCTGGCTTTCAGGAACGTACATCACTTTGTATTTATAAAAGTGAAGTGTCCAGCTGCTGGCTGTGATTTATCGTAAGCTCTGCTTGTTTCAGTAACAAAGAAAGGGGTCAGAGTGAGGTGGGGGGGGAAAGAGCTAAGAAGTAGAAAAGCCATGTGAGTTCTGCAGCCTCCGTGTGCTTTACTGAAGAATTATAGAAGAACCTCGCAGCCAGTGTGCAGTCAGTTGGGGGTTTTGACTCGGAATATTTGAGAACTGTTTTCCTTGCTGAGCTGATCACGAATAGCTGCAAGACTTCATTTTAGCTTTGTAAGGCTTGGGGATTGGCCACTGCATTCCTTTGAGAGCTTTTATTTTGGCCCAAGTTTGAAAGCCTACCAACAATAGAAGTTCTGCAGAAAACCTTGGAGCCGCTCTTCCTTTGATAATACTGCAGCATAGGATAATAGGGCATTGTTGCAAGAGCTTTTTCAGATTGGAGGAGCTTGTTTGTGTACTGTGGAAGTTAGGTCTGAATGCACTAATATTACCTTGTCTTCTCTTTTCAGTCCTTGCAACAATAGCTTTTGCTTTCCTTCTGCTCCCGATGTGCCAGTACTTAACACGGCCTTGTTCACCTCAAAACAAGTAAGGACTCGAAAAACCTTTTGCTCCTCCTCTTGTTTGTTGTATTTATTTCTTTTAATGTGAATTCTTGAGCGGAGTCTTTGGTTCCAAGCACTGACCTCAGGCCTTCGGGGCTGATGTTTGTGCATACTTCCTGTGTGAACACCACGTTTCCACTTTGAAACTCAGAAGCACAATTTGTGCAAGGCCCCCGTGCTTGCCAGCCTGGGAAATGCGCTCCCATCGCAGGGGACGTGATTTCCCAACAGTGGCTTTGAAGAAGTTTGGCTCCTTTTGTCTGAGATTTCAGCCTGGGATTTGGTATTGGATTTTAATGCTTATTAAATTCAGGCCATGGATTTTAATGCTGGGTCTTTCAGAGGCTGGAGTTACACCAATAATTACAGCTGTTAATGTCATGTTTTGAAACCCATTTCTTTTTTTAACCTCGTGGCTGGAGTTCATGTTGCAGAAGGCACTATCTTAGATGGCACCAGGAAATAGCATACATGGTAACCATTTCAAGAGAGGTGCCAAGATTTACAGGGGGGGTTTCCATCTCTGTAGTTCAGGCTTTACACACAGTAGTTGAATGTGAGGAAAGCTTTTATTTTGTTGCTGTTTTGGTACCTATTTGTGGCAGAGGAACTTCCCTTCAGTTGTTCTTGGCATCTTTCAGCAGCAGTTGAGCCTTGTTCCAGCAGGGTCCATTTGCTGTTCTTTAAATGGAAACATAAAATCTTCTAGCTAATGTTTGTGTGTTGTTCCTAGGATTTCCTTTGGCTGCTGCGGGCGTTTCACTGCTGCTGAGCTGCTCTCATTTTCTCTGTCTGTGATGCTTGTCCTTATCTGGGTCCTGACTGGCCACTGGCTCCTTATGGATGGTGAGTATGTGAATCAGGGGATTTCAGGACTGGCTTGTGCCTGTTCTGACACATCCCATCCCCTGGCGATGACTGCTGAAATGTGCACGTTAGCAGCTTGCTGAGCTGAGCTGAGCTGTGCTGTTGTGTGGTAGGCTGTCAGGAACATGCCGGGTGGTGTTTGGGACACCTGTTTTTCTGGTTTGTGAAAGCCAGGACACTCATGAGAGATACTGCACACCTCTGTGGTGTGGGTGAGCGGGCGGTTCTAGCTAAAGGTGTGTGGAGGCAGTGGTGGTTGAGTCACAGCTCGATCCTTGCAATCGGGTTCATTTTTGCTGTGCATCTTCTTGTTGGTCGGTTCAGATGATCAAACAATTTGTTGTGAGCCAGTTCACAGTAGCTGCTTGTCTTTGATCTCTTTGACGCTTGCCACGGATGGGGAGGTGGGTGAAGCTGGCAGGCATCCAGTTGGCTTGAAGGTGTGATTTGTTCTTTGCCATGCTGGGTGAACTGAATTCACAGCTTACTGTGCCGAAAAGGAGCTTTCCTCCTCCCCTCCTGCCTCCCGGAGCTCTTGTGCTAGCTCTGGCACTCACTTAATCACATGGTAAACTGATTCAGCTCACTAGAATGGCAGCGTACTCTTTTTTTGCCTGGCTATTTTGCTGCTGCTGCAGTAAGATGAATTGGATTATTGTGCAGTCAGGTATGTGCTAAATTTGGCTAAAGGTAAGTGGCAGCATGACAGGATCTAAGAGAATGAAGTGGATATGATTGCAAAGGAATGATGGGGAAGCCAGGAGCAGGACCTCCGCTTCTCAGCAGTGTCGGGCACCTCAGTTGGCATAGGACATCTCACGAAATGGCACCCTGTGGTTGTGATTGCTTGAGGAAAAATAGGTGGGACAGCATTACCTGCCCTTGAAATTGCTTGTTGCAATAGAAAACGTACGGCCCGTCGGCTCTCCTGCTCCTCCTGAATGAGGCAGCAGCAAGTCCTTAGCACTGAAACCTCTCATGGCACCTCGAACATTTCTTTTGTTTAAGAGCATTGTTTCATTTGTGCTTTTTGCTGCTCTGAAAGTTCCAGCTGGTGCACTCGAGGGAATGCATTTCACAGTACCCAGAGACTAAATACAGAACTGCAGGTCAAGTTTGGTTTGTGTGAAGCAGAGTAGCCCACCATGGAATCAGGAGTGCTTCTGGATCTGCAGGAGCTACAAAGCTCAGTGGAATGTCAGGCATGGATTTTGGCAAAGTCTGAAAAGATTTGTCTGCACTGAGGTACCAACAGAAGTGTTCCCTTAAAAACAGCTATTTTTGTGAGCGCTTCAGTCTGAAATAGCAGGCTTGGAGGTAATCAATCTGCACAGCACTGAGCTGCTGCTGCTGGGTGGTTTCTAGGGTTTACTCCTCTGTGTGGTTGCTTAGGTTTACTGAACTCTGGTGATACTGTCTGGCTTTGGTGCATTTTACGTGGCTTATATGAAGGGAGTTGAACTCTATAGGTAAGCCTCGTGTCATTTGTTCAAATCCAACTATATCAGTGTTTGTCAATGACACTGAACAGGGAGCAGCATTTATTTGCCTTCACCAGGGAAACAGACTCTGCAGTTTTACTCCTGATCCTGTACTGCTGCAAATGGGACTACGTCATCTCTGCCTTTACCCTTTGCTTCTCTGTAACTGCAGCCTTGATACCCCAGCTCATCTTGTTTGGAGGGCAACACGGGCGGTAAGTGCTGCTCGATGCCGTGTGCAGGGTGTGCTGCAGTCAGAGCTGTGAGCGGATCATCGGCTGGCTCGGAATGAACCAGATGTTGTGAGCAGGCCTCACGTCCCTTGGGCCAGTGGCTGGAGGGAGAAACAGGGCAGGCATCTCCTCTTAACAGTGCACCTCAAGTTTTGTGTCTGGCTTCCTGGTGTGCAGCTCATTATCTCCTATGAGAGTGTTTCTACTTCAGAGCTGAGGAACAAGGAGGGGAGGTATTTCATGGTGATTTCTTGTCCTTACAGAATCAAGGTGTGGTGGTTACTCCAGAGCTGTCTTCAGTGCTCAAACACTGCAGTTCCCTCAGTGTGCAGTAGTTGGTTGAACTGTTTCTAAAGCTAGGGGTATTGTACAGGATGGAATGAGCAGATACTGTCTCCAGGGGGTTGTTCTGGCCTGTGATGATGCACATCATCTATAGGTCTTGAAGCGCCTGTGTCTCAGAGCAGATTGTTTGATGACAGTCATCAGGGGTGCTCCCTGTCCCCGTCCCCTGGTTAACAGGTTCCTGAATAGAGGACACAGCTAGAGATGCACAGTGGGAATGCTGCAGATGTGCACAGTGCCTGCTACAGAGTGAACTGAACAGTCACGGACACCCTGGGAACTGCTGCAGGCCTTCACTGCTGTGGCCATTGCGCAGAGGCTGCTTCCTGACAAGTGTTCTTATTCCCACCCTTTACAATACCCTCTGAGAGTTGTAGAGGAGCATGATTAGATCAGAACTTCACCACCTCTTTGATAAAAGGTCAGCGTGTGGGGCAGCTTAGACTTTGGTAGCTTGCACAGTGCTTTGTAAACCAGCATCCTGGTGGTTTCATCTGTTGTGTAGTGCAGCAAAGCTGAGAAATGCCCTGTATCCAGAGGGTCTGAGCACATGTGTGAGAATATTCATTCTCACACAGCATCCTCATTCTGCAAGGAGCGTGCTTGCAGGGACCCCGAGGTTCATTTGTTCTGTTGGCTGAGGGTTAACTCTTTCAGTTCTTGCTTGCTCAGCTTCATTATCCCATTGCCCAGGACGTTCTACCCAGAGCCTCCTCATTTCTTTTCCTTTCTCTCCCCCCCTGCTTCTCTTTCTCTTTTTCTTTCTTAATGACTTGCATAACGTGTTTAGTGTAGATCTGCCTTATACAGCGTGTCAGCACCATCCATGAGCCTGGGTATTGATGACTTTGTTTCCTACCTGATTTCTGGGGTTTCTCATTGCAGAAGGAAGCTGGCTTCCATTTGAGAGGCCTGTCGGAGGTTTGCCTGCACTTTGGCCTGATTCACTCCTGTTTCCTCTCGGGCATCCTTGCCTCCCTTCTGTGTTTAAATTTGCCAGTATTTCTTCAGGCAGTTGCAGAACTGCACAATTACTGGTGTGTGTCTTTCACCGTCTCCTTTTCTGCCCAGTCTTTGCTTGGTTTGATGAAAGTGCCTTGCTTGTGTGCCCGTGTTCCTGTCAGTAATGGAGAAATCAATTGTGTGGGCAACAGATAAAACTCATGCTGGTTCAAATATTTCCACTTCTAGTTAATTATAACCTGGAAATCCTCTCCTAAATATAGGCCTGTTTGGGCTATTATTAACGTTGGCTTTAGAGAAACCTCTTTGATTTAAGACAGGCGGTTCCCTTGTATTTGCTCCTCTGCCAGAGGAAGTCAGTGACTGAAGGCTGTATTGAATGGCTGAGTGCAGTTCTTTTTCTCGCTGCTTTGCTGTGTCAAATTCTTTAAACCTCAATAATTTGCTTACACTTTATAGCAAGTTGCAGTTGTGCAGCACGATTTAAGGCACGCTTTTATCAGAGTAATCCCATTACTGTGCTCAGCCTGGCAGCCGTGACGCTCCGTGTTGTGCTGAGCTTATCAGCTCCCAGAAGATAAGGTGGGTTTGGCAGAGCCAGTGCTGGGCTGCAGTCCCTGGGCACTGCGAGCAGCCACGCTGGCAGGCCTGCGGTGGCCCCTGAATCCACAGGGATGTGTTTCTGTAGCGGTTTGGTGGAGGAGCTGCGTACCTTGCAGGTGAAAGGCAGGCAGGGGTAAGGTGGTTTCCCAGTGCATCATTACAGCACCAGAGGCCGAAGGTTAACCTCTAAATCTTAGCAAATCTGGTCACACTGTCGCACTGGTGGGCACACAGGGAGTGATCCATCTTCCCTGGATTCAGTTGGTTAGAATGGGTTTGTGACTGTTTGTAATTGTGGGATGTTAGGCAAATATTGACATAGTGTACACAGGAAAAAACATCTACATACATTAGGCAGTTATTTACATATGGCTGTATACTTAAGCACGCTGGGGTCCCAATGGGGCTCCATGATTCCTTGTGAATGTCCTGATGCATAGATTGATTTACTTCAAGTATCTCTTCAGGGATTCACTTGTATCCATTTGAAGTACATTTGAATGTCAGGTGGGTGCCATTGGTAGCTAAGGCCAGGCCTAAAGCAGGAGGAAATCACACAAATGTGAAGACTGGGATTGCCTTTGTTTTTAGTGTAATACCAGTTTCCTCCCTGACAGAATTCCTCTTGGAACAGAACTAATGTGAGCTGTGGCATGCTGTTGAGCTTGGTGATCTGGCTGAAAACTCACCTCTGGGAGAGGGGTTGGGAAAAGACTTGCCCATATTTTTTCCCCATTGTTAGGCAGGCTTCTACATGGATTTTTGTTATTGGGAAAGCCCTGCCTCTCCAAACAGTGATACCATAGCTGCTGTTGGGCAGCCGCCCACGATCTTGGCCAAGCAGAGGAGGCCACAGAGGTGCTGCGAGGGCTGGAGCAGCTCTGCTCTGGAGCCAGACTGAGAGAGCTGGGCTGGGGCAGCCTGGAGAAGCCTGGGGAGATCTTCAGGCAGCTTCCAGTGCCTGAAGGGGCCAGCAAGAAAGCTGGAGAGGGACTTCTTACAAGGGCATGTAGTGACAGGACAGGGGGGGAATCGCTTTAAGCTGAAAGAGGGAGATTTAGGTTAGGTATTAGGATGAAGCTCTTACCTGTGAGGATGGTGATATGTAAGGTTCTTCCCAACCCAAGTGATGACTCTACAGTTAAGATTGGTTTGAGTGGACTTTGTCACACCATGTTCCAGCGTCATGTACCCGTCACACCATGTTCTAACATGTCATGTACCCGCCATAACATGTTCCAACATGTTGTGTACCCGGGCTGTTTCTGAATTCAGATTTGTCAAGGATTTTATTTATTGTATGCATTTGCTAGAAAACCTCTGAATAGCATGAAAGATGTTTATGTGTGGGGCACAGGGAGCTCCAAGTTGCTTTGTTGCTTATGTTTTTAACTGGGTAGCCAGTGATGGAGTCTGTAGGACACAATGCATGAGAACGTTTCCTAGCGGTGGGCAGCAGAAGGTGAGTGGTGAGGGCAGCTGTGCCTGCAGAGGGATTCCTGCTTCCATGGGGGCAGGCTCACAGCTGGCTCCTGAGTGTATTTTGGCTGTTGTTAACTCTGAGTTTCACTATCTGGGAGCAGCAGACAGCCCCCTTGTGCATGCAGAGCTGCACAGGTGCCACAGAGGCTGCTCTGGGGGATGTTTTGTGGGGGAGGTATTGGCTTGGGGATGTTTGTTTTGGTTTGCTCTTTTTTAATGAACTAATTCTGTGCTTGCATTTGTAGCTCTGGCTATGGGCCTGTGTGTTGCAATGATAGCCTTTGTTCGGCTGCCCAGCCTGAAGGTTTCCTGCTTGCTACTCTCTGGGTTACTAATTTATGATGTCTTTTGGGTAAGTGTTTTGGTTTTGCTAAAACTGTTTTTATCCTTTGGATCTGTAGTTGGCTGTGGGCCACTTGTACGTGAACTGTACTAGTATGGAGCTGATGAAGCCTGGCAAAGCCAGATCAGCTTCTTTGCTCTGTTCTGAGACGTTCAGGTCTGCAGCAGGATACAGAATGTTTTCCTCACTAATTATTGACAAAAGCAGGACCATGATGAGAAGATTTCAACTTTGGCAATTCAATTGATTACTTCAGAAGATAAACTGGACCTCAACTTGCGAAGGCCTGGCTGCAGATCAGCACGGGCATTTCCAAGTGAGCACAAAGCCTTACCCACACTTGCACAGTGTGAACGTGCCAACTTCTGATGAGCAGGGAAAGCCACAGGACAGGAATGCAGCTGATTCATAGCCAGGGAGCCTGGCAGAAAATCTCAGTGCACTTCTCAAGAAACCTGCCACAACAGATTTTGTGATACTGAAAGGATTTTGTGTTACCTTTGCCTAATACCAAGCACTGACCCAGGGAAGTGGTTGCGTGTAACCAGCCAGTTTCCCAGTGCAGTGAGCTGTAGAGTAAGGGCCTGACTGAAACAAGTATTGCATCATTCTGTGTCTGAGGGAGCACCGACTGCACTTACCTCTTTTCTGCTTTCAGGCTTTCTCATATTATCAGTATCCTGCTACCTGCCTCTGTAGTGCTGGACTACCTGCTTGTAGTCTGGATAGATCCTTTGCCAAAGGATCTCAAGATATTGATCGGTATCTTGATATCAGAAAGTGTACTGCAGTTATTATTGAGGATTAATGGTGTAAAAAAAAGTTATGAGCTTTTTAAATACATAAGCCTTTTATTATCACATAGACAGTGTATGTGTATGGAAAATCTGGACAACATCCTTTCTTTTCTTGAACAAGCAAAGCAAAACGCCGCGCAGCTTTCAGTGGCTGTGATTGTGGTGTGTAATTGCTGACCATTTCCTTGCTCCGCAGGTCTTTTTTTCTGCCTACATCTTTAACAGCAACGTGATGGTGAAAGTGGCCACACAACCAGCTGATAACCCCCTGGATGTTTTATCCCGGAAGCTTCACCTGGGACCAAATGTGGGTAGAGATGTTCCCCGTCTGTCCCTGCCTGGTAAACTTGTATTTCCAAGGTAAAATCAGCAGTTCTTTTACTGTATTATCTAAGAAAAGTTTTCTTTCCCTGTACTTCGTAGTAGTGCTGACTCCATTGGAAAATACCAGTTTAGTTCCCTGTTCAGTCCCTCCCTCTTCATGATAAAAAGGTATAGAATGAATAGTGAGGGCTGGACACCTTCATGTGCTGACTCACAGCACACAGCCATGATCCTCATTAGGTTGAAGTGGCCTGTTCAGAACAGGATGCACCGTTTGATGTATGCGTGAGTTCTGCAGACCCAAGGTTTGTTGCAACATTGGAATAGTCCTGATCACTGCCAAGTGATGAGGAAGGGAGTTAGAGGCTGTTCTAAGCAGGGACAGCTTTACTGGGTAGGTTTGTGTTGGAGGGAGATCATTCCCCATCTCTCTTCCGCAGGGGTTCTGTGCTAGCTGGGGTTTTTAATCAGATGTACCTGGGCCCTATGGGCAGTAAGTAGGCTCCAGTGCACCAGCAGTTACACATAGGTTATGTTGGGACATTTACTCTTGCTCCTTTAGATGTTGGATGCTGAATTACAGACATCAGGATTTGATTCTCTGCAGTGAGGAAACCAAAATTACTCTTTTTGCCAACTCTGTGCTAACTTAATCTGGCTTCGTTTTCATGAAAAATGGGCAATTTTAGTTCTTAATCTACTTAACAATTGGCCCTTTTGTGGGAATCTCATGAGAGCGTAGTTCTCTGTGTGGTTTATGTGAATGAGGCTGAAGATCTCAGAATTCCATAAATTGACTTATTGCCTTGTATTAGAGGTGATCTGCGTGCACGGGAATGAAGGTGCAGCGTGTGTCAGTACTATACAGTGTGGTAAAATGGTCAGCAATGCTTGAGGTGAATGAAATACTGAGTTGATGGATCTGTTCCATTGAGTGACTCAAGAGCAGCTTAAGCACTGCTGGTAGAAATAAACTGGTTTGGAGCAACGTGTCATTACTGTCAGAATTAGTATGATTAAAACTGAGCTGAGGTGGTGGCAACATCACCGATGAAGAGATCTTCAGTAGCCAGCACTTAGTGTCTTCTACACAGCAGTTTGCCAGTAGAAAGAAGGGATGTGCAAGATGAAGCTCAGAACCAGCCTGGAGGAGTCTAGAGCTTGTCCCCTCATGTTCTGGGCATGAACCCACTTTTGGTTGCTGTCTAGTTCCACAGGCAGCCACTTCTCCATGCTGGGGATCGGAGATATTGTGATGCCAGGTCTTCTGCTCTGCTTCGTCCTGCGTTACGATAACTACAAGAAGCAAGCCAACAGCGATTCCTGTGGTGCCCCAGGACCAGGGAACATCTCTGGCCGTATGCAGAAGGTCTCTTACTTCCACTGCACACTTATTGGCTATTTTGTAGGTGAGTACTTGGGTTAATATGGGTAGCTGCTTAGTGAGCAGGGAGTGGGGTTATTGTAGTAGGTTTAAAAGACGATGAAAGCAAGTGTAAAGAGGCTTTGAGGGAACACTTGGCTGTGTTCTTTTTTAATCCTCCTCTCTTTGAGTTTGATTGGCGTGCTCTGGGGAGAAAACCCCTTCTACAGTCTTAGGGGGTTGCTGGATTTTATTTATAGAGGGAAAGAGATTATCAGTGTGTTCTTGATACTTTGCTTTACGAGCACAGAAGGTGCCATAGCTCATACCCAGGCTATGGGAACAATATAGGAGTCTCTGGATGGATTATGCCGTGCAGGGTACATCCAGGTAATGCCTGCATTTTTGTGTTTTACTGCTGATGTTTATGGTCCTGTGATGGTTTAGTGCATACAGAAAACTGTAAACAATCACAACTGGAATTCTGTTTGCGATTTGCTGTAGCCATCCCTCTTGTCCCTAACATAAAATGGGCTTTTCCCTATGGTCAGGACATGCTGCGTGCATATCCTGACCTCCTGCAGCCCTTGCAAGGAAGAAGAGGAAAGATTATTTCCTACCAGTAGCCTTCCTCCTCCCTCACCTCCATCTTTCTCCCTGCATTTTGGCAAGTATCCAGGAAAATAATTCCTGGTGTATCCAGCCCTTCCTCTCAGGTGAGGGGCCTCCGACTGACAAGTCTCAAGAGGTAGCGTGGTGCCTTCACCTTCCTCCCCTTCGCCTTTTGTTGCATCTTGTTCAAGTTATTCGTAGCTTAATCTTTGAGATTCAGAACTGGAGCGAGTGGCTCAACACAAGTTAATGGTACAGCAGAGTAACTCGACCGGTTGGTTTGTTTCAGCTGTATTCAGGGAAGATGAAGCACAGGGAAGTAACTTTTCCACAGGCTCTCTGCGGAAATGGCAGGAAGGGAGCCCCGTGTGGATGCACGGGTGAGAACATCCGCATGTCACCTATACAAACACAGCCCCTTTTTTGTTTTACAGGTCTATTAACGGCAACAGTAGCTTCTCGTATTCACCGGGCAGCCCAGCCTGCCCTCCTCTATTTGGTACCTTTCACTTTATTGCCGCTCCTCACCATGGCCTATTTAAAGGTAAGACAGGATTAGGCACTTGCAGCAGCAAGCTCTGGGGGCAGCTGGAAACAGGTTCTGTGTTCTTGCTCGTGGCAGCAGCTCTCATGGGGGTGATGTGTCCTCACCAGCCCTAGCCCAGACCTCAGGTCCCACCTCTACTGGGGTGAAGCTTTGTTTTGGAGGACTGAGGAACTGAGAGATGAGATCCTGAACTAGAGAATGATTTATGTAGATAAAGTAGCAGTAATTATAGGCTATAGTAATAGTAATTATAGACTATACTGTGAAGGAGTAAATGCTGTTTTAATTAAATAAGTGAATTTGTCCTTGCCTGGCTGGTCATGAGAGAACACACGCACAGAGGTCCAGCAGAGCTCAGAGGCAGAGCCTCTTTACCTCTTTCCAGTTGCTTGTTCAGAGCTGGAATTTTAACATGGAGCCTTTCCTGTCCCAGGGCAGTTGCTGAAACACAGCAAATGCACTGCAGAGCACAAGAAAGGGCAGAATTTTCCACCTCCATAAGTATTTCCTTCCCATCAGAAATCCATTTGGGTAGACCTGGCACCAAAATGAGACAAATGGACTGACGGGGAAGGGGGTTGATATTTTCCTGTCTTTGTTGTAACTTGCAAACCAGGTGAAGGACAGATTTGCTTTAAGACATACCTGCAATTATATGCATTTAAAAATATGACTTCAGTGGATGTCAGTTTTCTGAGGGCATGGTCCTTCTGCTGTTTTCCTGCCCAGGGTGATCTACGTCGCATGTGGTCTGAGCCTTTCCACTCCAAGTCCAGCAGCTCCCGTTTCCTGGAAGTATGATGGAACGGATAGGAAGTGACCTGAACTTCTGCCTTGGTCCTTTTCACTTTAACTCATGGCTTTGTAGTCTCCTAAAGCTGGACTGGCTGGTGCTTGGGAAGGTACCACTTACGGGACCTGTATGAAAGGACTTTGTATTAAAAGGAGGAAAAGAAAAAAGCAAAGATCCTGGAGCTCCGTGTGGCTCCGTTGTCTCCCTGCAGCTGTGGACCTGGGGACACTTTGTGCAACTGCAGCCACTTTCCTCTTTTCCTCACTGGGACGGATTAGTACCAGACTATCACCTTTGTGAGAGAGGAAGAGGCAGACTTGAAACTGAAAACGGCTTGAAGTCGTTCAAAAACTTGTGAACACTAAAAGAAACCACAGTGAAGCAACTGAAGCTTCTTCAGAGAACCCCTCGTGGACACTGGGACCAGTTTCCTGCTGGACTTTGGGTTTGAAAAGAACTGCGACAGAAACTCTTCTGTCACCATACTGGGTTTTTTTGATCTATTAAATATTTCCTGTGGTGTGAGGTTATTATTAAATCCACAGACATGGAGTGACTTCTTGCAGTATACATATAAAAATTTGTTGTAACAAGTTACATTTCCACCCAGATGTCATGTTTGCAGTGAAAAAGGGCACGATTTTTATACATATATATATACACACATATAGATATATATATGAATAAATAAAAAGGAAAACCTGCTAAGATCATGCTATGTAGCAGACAGGGGCTTGCTGTAATTTTTAGCATGTAGAGCAGTTTACTCTGGCTTTCTTGTCTATGGATCTCCAATGAGCTGCTGTTCCCCCCCTCCCTACAGCTGAACCTGCAGTTCCAAACCCAGTGTAGTATTTGTACCGGTTGTACTCATGGACTTCAGGGGATATTTGATTTTGATCAATGTAGCAAACCAGGGAAGCGAAACTTTCAAACCCAGCCCTGTTGGGGGGGGAGGGGGGGTGGTTTTTTCCTTTTGTTTTCTTTTTCCATTCTTCTGTTTCTGCCACCAACCCCGTGCAGGTTTTTGGTAGCTCCCTCCTGCCCCGGTGCATGTATTATAGCAGCAATCGTCTTTGTGCTTTCTGATCCTAGTAATGTATCACTTGTAAATACATCTTTTCTATTTTCTATTTCTTTGTATTTGCATTTTGTTTCAGTCGTGCTGTACCCGCCCTGCCCCGAAACACCAAAAAAAAGGAAAAAAAAAGAAAAAGCAAACTGTCCTTTACTGGTGTGCCTGGTGGAGTTTGTGTGCTGGCTGCTCTGTGCCTGCAGCCTGCTCAAATGTGGAGGTTTTCATTGTGTTTTTTAACCCAGCCGCTCCAGCTCTGCTGTGTCAGACCGAAGGCCCTCCCTCAGGTAACTACAACCTTTTTCCTTTACAATACTCTGGCGGCTGGGGTTTGGGAGCTCTCCTGAGAGCTCAGAGCTGGTCTTAGTTTGATAGATGCTGGTAACCGTGAGCTGACTGGAAGGAAACCAGGAGTGTTTTAAGTGTGAATGTGACCCAACAGTGAGCTGGGGTCTGGTTTTGTTACCTCCGGTAAGGCAGCTTCAGTGAGATGTGTGCTCCTTTCTGCTCTGCCAGCGGCTCTGGGAAGAGCCTGTTTAGCACAGTAGGAATCCAGGTCCAGCCACGTGTGTGAGCTGCTGTTCGTGGACACATTCCTCTGTCCTCGGGCACGGGTGGATGGGCTCGGAGGTGGTGGAAGGGATCTCTGAGACACCTGAAACATCTAAAGGAACAGAAAATAGGAGCACAGCCCTTTGGGAGGGGCTCTGAGGTGTAGCAGGGGTGGGGGCACAGGGTGGCAGGGAGGATGGGGTCACTTCAGTTACAATAATGGCTTTTCCCCGATTCACACCTTTCCCTGAGCTGGAAGCGTTTCCTGTAGCGCCGCAGTGCTCATCCTCAGGTAACTGACCCTTCTTTAGGCAGCAAACAGCTTTTCATTAAAACTCTGCTTTTTCCGCTCATAGCGAGCGTTGGGACCGGAGCTGCAGCCAGCGTGGGACAAAAGAAAGGCATCAGTTCTCAGCTACACACCTCAGACCTAAGGGGGGCATTCAGAGAAATAAATAAAACACTTTTCTGGATTTCCCTCCTCCCCTAAGGTTCCAAGCACTGGAATAACACCTTTAGCTCCAGTTTGCTGCTGCTCTACCTTCCCAGCCTTTCCCCCTGCCCCATAGTACTGCACACTGCAGGTACTTTCTGCCTTTGGAATGAACATAAAGGGTCTTGCTCTATTTGCAGGGGCATTTTTTAGTCCCTGCCAAGAAAATGCCTAGGAATGATTTTCTGCACTTAAAACCCATCTGGAAAACGTTCTAGAAGTGCTGATAGACAAGTATTTAATAAAAATCAATTGCTGAGAATTAACCAGAAGAATCTTGGCCTTTCTTTTAGGCTGCACTGTCCTCCTGCACAGTGACCTTCCGGCATGCACCAAGGTAAGAAACTGAGGTGCTCTGCAGAGGTCAACCAAAGCGTAACCATTCTAAATACAAACACATCTGCACAGGGAGAAGCATTCTCCCATGGTTCCTGAGCCAGTCACAGCTTCGTCCCACAGCTCTCCTGTCTAGAACCACCCCAGCGTCACACGGGGATTACAGAGATTCCTACCTGAGCTGCTGGGCCCTCTCTGCACACGTGCACTTTGTCCTTGTTTCTCCAGTCTGGCCAAAGCTGCATCTTCCCAGTTTGAGGATGAAACTGCAGAGGCTGCTTTGGGTCCCTTGGGTTGTGGAGGCTGGGTGGGACCATGGGCTCCCTGTCAGCTCTGTACATGCCTTCTTGGTCTAACATTCCATTGAACTCTGTAACAAACTACTTGGCCCAGTCCTGCAGTGAGCCTGTACCTGCCCTTCCTCTGGACAGTTATCAGAGCAAATAGTTAATAACTGTTTGACCAACATCAGCCTTCTTGCAGGAAGGGGAAAGGGCACTGGCAAGAAGGCGACAGACTAGAGCGTGTTCACAGCAAAGCTGCCAGGACACATCCTGGAAGTGGGATACACAAACCTGTTACAGCTCTGGAGCTGGTTTTTCTGCTGCATCCTTGGGAACAGCTTAGAAATTTTACTGTTGGTAAAAGGTCACACTAAATCATGTAGAAGTGAATTCAGAAATGACCTGGGGTTGTCTGCCCAGCCACTATGCATGAAGGGTACCGGAGATGCAAGCTGCTCGTTCTATTTTGTACCCTGCTCAAACCTGGAATGCTGAGACTGTGCTTCTGTTTGGTTCTCCCTCTCTTCCTCCCCACCTCAAATGACCTGGAACAGCACGGTGAGCCCTGTCCTGCCGTGCTCTGAGGAAGGCAGATGCTTCAGACTCCAGGCAGCTCTGTGTTCTTGGTGGGGTCCAGGCCAAGGATGTGGTTCACATCTGTGCTCCCCAGGAAGAGTGTGTGTGTGTGTGTGTGTGTGTTGAATGGTGTATTTAATTTCTCACCTGTATTTAACTGTGACAGCCCAGAACAGCTGCTCTTTTCCTTTAGTCTGTTGGGAACTCACATGAGGAGACTGTGAGCTTTGTATGTGCTATAAAATACATCACATTTAAGGTGGGTGAGGGGAGTAACTCCTCACTGCTGTGTGTTTCCTAAGAAAGGATTCCAGTTAGGGATCTCCCGGCTCCCTTCTGTCTCATAACCAGCTTCATGTACACCTAGAGCCCTGTGGGGCAAACCCCACACTGTCCTTGAAAGTGTGGCTGTGGCTCACCTGCTCCCCCTCCTCTTTCTCATTTAGGCATGACCTGATTCTCCCATCTTGGTGCCCCAACTCGGCAGTGTTGGCTCCACCTGTAACCAGAGCCTTTCCTCAGAGGGAGGCCTGGCCCTGCCCACACCCAGCCGGGTTAGTGCTGTCTGGGGGTGGCTCACAGCAAGAGCTCCCTGTTTAATGCTGCAGAACTTGTTTGTGTTTTGCACTTTCAACAGTTCTCTTCTGGAACAGCTCTGAGGAGCCACATGCATCACAGCCCGCAGTCACAGCAGCAGGGCTCCCCAGAACACTCCATTACGAGGTGCTGTTCCCCATACTCCCTGCAGAAGGTCCACAAGGGATCTGGTGAATCTAGGCTGTAGGTTCTCCAGGTGTGTCCTCTGTCAGCTGAGGTGCTCGGCACTATTCTTCCCCTCAGGTCAGCCATGGTGCATGTACGGGGGAATTTCACTCTGCTCTGGAGAAGAGAAGCTGTGATCACTTGGAGATGGTAAATGAAGGTGTGGCATTGAGAGGGAGCAGGCTGAGCGCGGCGGTGCACTGAAGCAGAGCTCAGGGAAGCAGCTAGATGAGGCAAGTGGAGGCAGTGCAACAGGCAGGGCCTCAGTGTGACACCGCACTGGGTCACTGGGGACGGAGCTGGACCTCGGCATCTGGGGTCACTGCAGGTGAGCACTGAACAGTAACTCTGTGCTCCTCAAGTCCTCCCTTCCTTGCAGCAGGCAGCCCCTACAGCTCCCCTTCCTGCTGAGCGGCTGCAAGGACAGGTAAGTGTAAAACAACATCACTTCCTCCTACACAATAACAGAAACAAGCCATCAGCAATCATCAAAGTGGTGGTAAGGGCTGGAATCGGGATAGCACTGAAACATCTCACTCCTAGAAGCCTTCCATAATTTCTAGTACATTCAGAGATGGTTTTCCAGCAGAAATACTCCTGTCGAATGCACTGCCTGGCTCTGTTCCTGTTCCTCCTTAGGTTTGTGAGAGCACCAAAGGGAAATGCAAGACCTGAAGACTGCCCCAACATGCAGCTGCCCTCTAGCGACCCGCAAAGGTATTATTCATGGTGCTCGGACGTCTGCCCTAGTGAACACCTGCTGCATCTCTGACCTGGGGCGTGAAGGTCCTGGTGGGTTATTGCTCCTGTGTCTTGTGACTGGAAGAAAATACTACAGATGGATTCACATTAACATAAAAAAGAGAGGGTGGGGACCGGTGGTCCTTTAAAACCGGGTTTTATTTGTCTTCTCTGTTCTCTTATGTGCAATAGAATCCTGCTGGTTTTCTGTCCACACAAATCTAAATAAAGGCACCATAGGAAAATAACCATTTACCTCTCCTGTGCTCGTTGTTTGGACAAGGAGGCAGACTGCACAGGCTGTTGTCTTAGTCCTTTCCATCTTTTCCTGAGTTTAGAGCTGAGCTTTTGGCTGCTGAATCTTCTAAAAGTTAATATCTTGCCAAAGGTAGCTGATTGAGGATATGTGCTACTGCTAAAGCTTCCTGGTAAGGTTTTGTGTGTCATCTCTTCATTTCCTCCTCGTTGCCCAACACATGCAGAGATTAAAGGCTGTTACTGTACTTCACACTCTCTCTTTCCTGTTGGGAGTAATTGTTACAGTAAAAGCAGCTTTGGGAACAGAGGGGTTTTACTGTTTGATGGTTTTTTTATCCGTCCTGGCCATTGCAGCTTTTCTGTCCTTAGCTTTTACCCCTCCATCCACAGGTGGCTGAGAGAACAGGCTGCAGGGCTCTGCTGGCCGGGATGGAGGGGTTTTACTGATCTGTTTTTTCATACACAGGCAGCACCCACAGCCCGCAGAGAGGTAGGACCTGTGTCCTCCCGTCTGGCTCCTCTCATGCTGCAAGTGGGGAAAAGCACTGCCACAACCATCACCTCAGCACCAGCCCCTCTCACACATGATACTCATTGAAGCCTGATCAGTGTGGCCTACAGCAGGGAATCGGCACAGAGGTCAGGTCTCTCAGTGTCTCTAACTTTGGCACTGGTTATCCAGTACCACATAATGACCAATTTCTGCCAGCTTGCTTCCCAGGCCACGGCTGAGCAGCACATAAGGACAGCTGCTGACTCTACTGAACAATCAGGTCGTTTTGCTGCTACCAAGCCAAAACAACACTCCAGTTCAGGAAAAGACCTATGCTCCCCTACAGGGCCAGGCAGCCTCCTCCCTCCTGCACTCACAGCTGTCACTTACAAGCCTAGATATGGCCTTCCATGCACCACACGTTGTCCAAAGAATCAGCACATTTTAACAAGAGGGTCAGTTACTCATTGGTGAGGAAAACTTTCATCCTGAGCCTCAGTCAAGAGGGCCAAGACGCAATCCCTGTTGTGCACTATTATGAGGCACTCTGGGGCAGTGTCTTGTTCAAGTTGGCCTCTTCAGCCACGATAGGCCTTCAGCAATTGACCTGCTATCACCAGCCTTTGGATCTCACTGGTCCCCTCGTAGATCTCTGTGATACGAGCGTCGCGGTAATGGCGTTCTGCTGGCATCTCTGTCACGTAGCCCATCCCACCCAAGATCTGGATGGCCTAAAACAAAGGCAGCAGCTTAGAAAAGAAGCAGAGTCAAGGAATGTGTTTGCTGCACAGCACAGACACCTTAAAGGCAGCTAAGCCCATTGCAAGTGTAACCGCGGAGAGGAGGGAGAACACGTGGGGTTGACTGCGGCCGATTTGCAATTGGAGGAATAAACAGAATTTGAGCTGGGTAAGAGCAGTGCTGATGTCCCAGGCAGAGAATGAACTGCTTCAGAGGGATCTCTTAGTGACCCCTTGCTCAGCTAAGGCACTTTTGTTAAGGTTAAATAAATGCAGACACCAGAGGTCCTGCTCCATTTGCTCACTATGTTGCAAACATACGAGTGTAGTCCTGACTGGTGCACCAACGCTCTTACACATTGCTGATCTTGCTCAGACTTCGACACTGCCCTGGACAGCAGCAGGCATAAAAAGACTTTAGTTATACAGCTGCCACCAGCCAGCATAAATCCCTGCCCACCTCTGCCACAACCCAGGAGGATGCCTGGGCTAACCAGCTTCAGCCATAGCAGCCGGTTTGGTTGGTTGGGGCTTTTTTGTAAGTAAATTAGTAAATTCCATCCTATTTTCCTCAGACACTGGCTGTGCGGTAACACAAACTCCCTTTAAGCATGCTGTAGATCAGAGATGTCAACTGAAGCAGTTACCTGATGAGCGATGGCCGTTGCAGCTTCTGATGCAGCCAGTTTGGCCATTGCCGCTTCCTTTGGGGAAGGAAAACATCACTGAGGGTGCAGCTAGCACAGGAATGAACATCTCACTCGCACACTCACAGACCCGCTGTGCAGAGCCAGGCCTGACCACTGGTGCCAGTGCTGACCCCTCTCCCCTTGGCTAAAACCAGCTGGGCTCAGCAGGCTGCCAGAGGACAGAGAGCAGAGGGTGATGGGTTAAACCCTGACAGCAGGGCTGGACACAGTGTGGACTTCTTGCCCTGTCACTGTGAGACAAATGCCAGGCTGGAAATACCTTTGTGAAGGGCTTCCCATTGTCCTTCAGCATCGCAGCTCTCCAGGTCAGCAAGCGCGCACCCTCCAATGCCACAGCCATATCTGCGAGCTTGAACTGCAACGACAAACACCACCTGTGCTCAGCTGCAGCCTTTTGCCAGCACAAGGACACACAGCAGAAGTCTCCCTGCTCCCCGCCGAGGCCAGCATTGCTCGAAAAGGAGCAGCTCCATCCCAACCATCAGTTTTAATGGTGTCTGAAACAAAAAATCACTGCCCTGTTTATCCCAAACAGTGCAAACTGTGCTGCAGGCCCAAAACCACAGCCAAGAGCCCACACGAACTTTACAGCACCACCAGCAATGTCTGTCACTGCCCCGTCTGCCTGCCTCATACCTGCACTGCCTGCAGCTTTGTGATGGGTGACCCAAAAGCCATTCTCTTTTCAGCATAATCCACAGCACAGTCCAGAGCTGCCTGTGCTATGCCAAGAGCCTGTGAGGCGATCCCAATCCTTCCTGCATCCAGAGTTTGCTGGGAAAGACAAAAAACATTAAGTAAGTCAGTCATACTTCTATGACTTGCATTACACTTGCATTTCTGATCTTGTCAGGAAGCTTTAGTATCCTCTGGTCAGAGACTGCCTTGACTCAGAATATTCCTGGTTGTGCAGGACTAGAGAGCTATAAAACATGCTGGGCACTGCAGAGATCCAGGGGTGCAGGAAAGAAAGCATAAAGGAGAGGGTTTGCTTCTTATCAGCTGGGGGGAAGAACTGGGGAGTAGAAAAAGAAAGGAAAAGAGCACAACGAGGAACATGTGCTTTGTGGAGCCCTTCAGCCAGACCCCAGCTCACTGCACACCTGATGGCACTGCCACTAAAACTGAAAATCAAAACCACCTGCTCAGTTCTCATCTTTGGTCTTCTCATTAGGGCACGCCCTGAAGCACTGCTTAAAAAACATGGCCTGTCTCAAACAGCTTGCCCACCAGGCTTTAACCGCTTCCCTGCACGGGAAGAATTTACAGCACAGTGAGAAAGGATTTTATCTTTGTAGTCTGGACGAAAGGGAACGAATGGGCTGTGTTCCAGGGAGCTCAGCTCTTGCAAAAGCCAGAACAAACAACAGCGTTTTGCCCCCACAAAAGCAACAAACACCTCAGTGGGTAGTGCAGCACTGCAAGGAACGCTCCCTGACCCCTCCTCAGAGTTGCATACAAATTGTAACTCACATTTCATCCACTGTTACACATTACCCAGAGGCTGTCCCTGCCCTCCAGGACAGCTTTTCCTCTGCCACAGTATTTAGGGAAAACGCCATGTTTTCCCTTTATCTACAAACTGGAGGAACAGAGGGGTTGGGAAAGGAGAAAAATTAAAACTCATCACAGCTGCTGACACACCACCTCAGCAGCATGAGCATTTCTTCATCGGAGAACTGCCACGTTTATCTACAGTAAAAGTGATGTCAAGGATCTATGGCGAACTGACAGTTCATCAGCCCCGTGAATGATTTCCCATGGTGGCAAGAGGGGGTCAACTGCTCAGTGTTACACAAGGCAGCTTATGCTAGTGGTGCCCACCAAAGCCACCTTAAGCCAAAAAATGGTTTTGGAAATGATAAGCTTTAGAACTATGGCTGTCCACAACCACAGCTCACCCCGATCCATCTCTTACCATGGCAATTTTGAAGCCCATTCCCAGCTGTCCTAGTAGGTTGGCCTTGGGTATTCGACAGTCTTCAAAGATCAGGTTTGCAGTGGAAGAGGCACGGATTCCCAGCTTGTCTTCTTTCTTCCCCAGTGACAGCCCAGCAGTTGGCATGGGAACCAGGAACGCACTAATGCCCTGCAACAAGACCCAAGCTCTTAGGAATGGTGCCAACTTCCCATTTACCTGGCTGTCAACAGGCTTCCTCCAAACATTTTTGACAAAAGCCACCTCTCTGGGTGACCAGAAGGGAGGGAGAGTTAAGACAGAACAAAGCCAGTGCACATCAGCCCCTCCTCCACTCAGTGCCTGCACCACTCTAAATAGTGCCCAGAACCTTTTCAAAGTGCTTCTCCTGCACCACTCCTTTACTCCCACCCCTTCTTACTGACTGACCCAAATGAACACACCTTGTGCTTCAGGGATTTGTCTGTAGTAGCAAACACCACAGTGGCTGAGGCGTCCCAGGCGTTGGTGATCCAGGCCTTGGTGCCATTCAGAACCCACTCGTCCCCATCCAGACGTGCCACCGTGGATGCCGCACCCGCATCACTGCCATTCCCTGAGCAAGGCACCAGCAAATGAGGCCATCAGTGGCAGCCTGGGGCGCAAACTCACCCCCTGCCTGCACTCTGCCAGCTCACAGCAAGTCTTGTAACTGGTGGTGTCACCACTGTCCCTCCTCAGGACCCAAATCAGAAAGGGAAAGGCCCACATGTCTAAGATGTGTCCATCTCCACAGCTCTGCTCACACAGAGGGGATGAAAACTTTCAGCATGGACCACGGGGATGGCAGTTAACAGCGTGGGCACCGAGACTTCCTCTAAAGAGAATTGTTACAAACCACCCTTGTGCAAACTTACAATTTCACACACCTAAAGTCCATCCCAAACCTGAGGAAAGCAGCTACCCTATGTACCTTCTCTTGCAAAAGGAACAGTAACAGCTGTATCACCTGGTTCACTAAGGGCAAAACATCCAATTTTCTCTCCTCCAGTGAAGGGAGCGATCCACTTGTGCTTCTGTTCTTCAGTGCCAAACTTGAGTATTGGCCCTAAATATAGGGACTTCAAACATTGAGAGTTAACGCCTCTAGAAGGTACAGAAACAATCCAGTAACTCCCTAATGTCCAAGTGCTCTCCAACCAGGGGAACTAACCCCATTTCTCACATATACTCCTTCCCAGAAACCACTGCCATCAGCCCTCAGTTCCATGCCTGTCCCTCACACACAGCCTGAGGCACTTACATTATTGACGCTGACAATGACACCGGTGGAGGCACAGCCCCTACTGATCTCCTCCACAGCAATGGAATAGGCCAGGTAGTCAAGGCCGGCTCCTTTGTACTCCTCTGGCACGTCCATAGCCAGCAGCCCTAAGCCACCCATCTTCTTCACCTGCATGTAAGGAACGCAGAAGTAAGATCCTGTGCACCACCAGTGTCCTAGCAAATACACACAGACACGTGGAAGTAAAGACAGGTCATAGCAGGGCTACACACAGAGAAGATGCAGACAACTCCTGGTGAAATGGGAATCTGACTGTACAAACTCGTAAGTGTCCCCAGGCCCTGATGTACAACAAGCTGTACACAGTCACTGCAGCTTAAGATGAGGCTCTTGCTTATTTAAAGAGCTCTCCTGGACACTAGAAAGGGGGACCCTTCTGAAGGTGAAGTAAGGATATACAACCCCACCAGTATTCCTCAGCATCCCACCAAAGCTTTTCCCTTTGCATGTGTCGTGTCAGTGGGAAGCTCTCAATAACCTCTAGATGATAAAAATCATTAGAACTTTACCTGTGCATTTGCTGAACTTCAGCCTAGGGCTGCACAAAGAAAGAATTTTACAGAATGAGTGAGCCACAGAACACTTTGCAAGAAGGTGATTTTCTCATTCCCATTAAAGTCAGGTCTGGCTTCCCAGAGAATAGTTGGTTCCATTCCAAGGTACTCCACTCCAAGTTCCTCAGCTGGACCCCAACTTCTTAACTGTAAGCTCTTCAGAGCACTGACTGTCTCACTCTAGGTCTCTTGTTAATACTTGGCAGCAGACAAGAGTAACAAAAAAACCCAAGCTTTCCTCTTTTTTTATGCTTGATAAGATGTCCTCTTATAATTCTTCTGGTTTTATACTTGATGTCAAGCTTTCAATGCTGCAGCAATGTGTACGTTACCAGCCTTGCTTGCTTGCTTGCTTGAAAAGGAACCAAGGGGAACTTTTAAACAAGTATTTCCCTCCTGTACAGGCACCCAAAACACTAGTCCCTCACATCAAATCCAGAGACTGAACAAAAGACGGCAACAAGTATGATAATGCTGCTTTAATAAACACTGTTTACATTTAGATTTCTCCCCTACACATTCAAGTAAGATGACTTAAAATCTAATGTAAAATTCTCAGGTAACAGTGAAGAGGAAAGTATTTTCTCCTTTAGGGTGAGTTTGCCTTCACTGGCGATCATCTTCCTTACTCCTTAACAGCAAGACGGGACAAAACTCCACAAGCCTGACTGCGGTTGCCTGGAGCCTTCTGCTAATGTAATTATTTTCCCGGAGCTTAGCGTTTTGTTGCAACAAAGCAGGTGAGTTAATCTGCTCAACACGCCACGGTTATTATCTAGGTGTTCCTGCTCTGGCAGGGGGATTGGACTAGATGATCTTTTCAGGTCCCTTCCAATCTCTAGCATACTGTGTGTGGGTGTGTGGAACATGTTGCTCTGTCTGTACTGCTTTCCATAAGGGGAATTTCAGGTTTGATTGGAATCTCAGCTTCTCCACAGCCCCAGAGCATGACGAACATACATCTACTATGCCCTGCTCACCTCCTTTCACCATCTGAAATGGACTCAGGTCCTCTAGACTTCCTCACTATGAACTATTTGTATGGTTATGTCTAGTCTGTAAAGGTATTTAATTGATTTTACAAGTCGGTTGTATAACAGCCCACAGGTAAGTCAGTAACAGAACTGAAAATTCAGTGGTACTAAAGCTGGATACAGAGAAACACAGGTAAAGAGCTCAGGATGCTCAGCAGTGGGCATTACAACCTCCACACTCAAAAGATTCTCCCACAGGCTGCTCTATACTTCAATCTACTACGGCAGAGTTTGATGTACATTATGCTTGGGGCCCGGACGGCCCCAGCAGCCGAGGGAAGCCCGGCTCTGACCGCGACCGCCTGCTCCCCCATGCCCTCATCGCAGCACACACCTGCTCGGCCGGGAAGCGGTGCTCCTTGTCCAGCTGTGCTGCAAACGGCATCAGCTCCTTCTCTGCGAAGTCCCGACATGTCTGACGCATCATCTCGTGGGTCTCCGGCAGCTCCACTGTCTGGTACACCGTGTGCAGCCGGCGGAGGCACCCGAAGGCCAGCGCTGGAAGGCACGAGAGGCATTAGAGGTCGTTGTTTCCCTGGGCAGGGGGATGAACACGACCCAGGAGGGCCAGACCCCAGGCGGGACCCGCGCAACGTGGCCGAGAGCCTCCCCAGGGAGAGGCTTTCCCCCGCTCAGCAGCGGGGCCTCACGACCCGGGCCTGCAGCAGGGGCACAGCGGGCCGGAGCCCTAAGCAGAAGGGCGGCTGAGGGAACCCGCCTCAGGCCCTGAAGGGCACCGGGCCGTCTCCTCCCGCGCAGGCCGCCGCCGCCCCCACCCCGCTGCCGTGTCCCGCCGCTCCCCGAGCAGCCGCGGCGGAGCGGTGCCGGGGCCGGGGCCGACCCCGGTCCTAGCGGCCTCACCCCGGGGCGCGCCGCAGCCGCGGGCCAGCACCGCCGCCGCCATGCCCGCCTCCCCTCGCCTGAGGCAGCGCGAGCAGCGCGCATGCGCCCACTGCCGGCGCAGCACCTCCAGGTCCGCGCCCCCCTCCCATCCGCTCCAGCCCCGCCCCGCTTCCTTCCCCCCCCCCAAAATGCGGCCACTTCGGTGCGAAACCGGAGGTTTCTTTATTACCGTGACAAAATAACCTCTGTACAAATACATCGTCACCCTGAGGGGCACCGCCAGCACGGCCCCGCACCGCGGCCTCCGCCCGGGAAGGCCCACAGCACGCAGGAGGTCGACGCGCCAGCAGCCCAAAGGCCACACTGTGAGATACAAAGAGGTGTCCTGTAACAGCACTGAGATCCAGGCAGGCAGAGACGGGGTTTGCTGGTGGTCGTTTCGTCCTTTGCTGCAGAGGAAGAGGTGATGGCTCCAGCAGGCAGCGCGGCCCTTGGCTTTGTCCTTGTTGTGGAGCCAAGAGGGAGATGGCAGTGTCTGAGCCCGAGGAGTAGCACAAGGCTGGGTAGCACAACGTGAGAGGACAGCAGGGCTGAAGACAAACGCTAGGGAACAGCTGAAGAGGATGGAATGAAACAGAGCTGAGAAGCAGAAGAATGGTCCACACATGGTAACTCACCACCACCACCTTCCTCATTCATCGCCGACTTCTAAACACTTGCTTTATTATTCCCAAGCCCTCAGAGAAGTGGAATAAACATCCTCAAGCACCACAGAGGAGGCTGCTGCTTCTCTGCAGCAGGAAACATTGAAAATCCCAAGGAATGCACAAAGGAAGGCTTTTCCTACCAAAAACAGAGGACAGGGGTACCCAGTCCATACAAGAGATGACCTTCCTTCACAAGGTGCAAGATGTACTCCTCAGTCAATCATGAAAATAGCTGTCCAGGAAGTCTGCTTGCATGGATCCAAAGCACTTGCCTCAAAAATGGAAAAAAGAGGTCCAATACTAAAAGGACAAATACTGAAAAGATTTAGCATGAGTTTGTGGGTTTGGTCCCTTTTTTGTTAGGACAGAACACAGTATGATCTCAAAACTCTTCTCTTTCCAACTCAGCACACAACCCAAGAGAACCTGTCTGCACAGGTACCTTTCGCTCAAACTTCAGCTGACACTGAAAACACCTCCTCTGCCTACAGACCCTGGCTTAGGACAGACCATCCCCCTGACAAGGATGAAATCCCTTTGGAATTTCTTCCTATCTCACTGACATAAGTAGCTTTGACCACCACTAAGGCATCAGAGCACACAAGCCAGAAGGAAGATGCTCTGTTAAATGTGCTTTCCAAAGACATCAATCCCTGCCACAAAAAGAAGACATTTTATAGAAAGCATCCAAGAGGAAAATTACCTTAGAGGAGCAGGCGAGGTGGGGACCAGAATTTAAAAGATCCCTGACCTTTTGGATTACAATCAACTTTTTCAGTGCTGGGTTACCCTCCTTTACTTCTCTTGTAGGAGTAAAGACCTTCTAATTTGGCAAACAAATTCAGCTGTAAACTAAGGGGTGCTGCTGCTGCCTGCACATCTTCTCATTTTCCTCCAGTTTTCCTTATCTTATTGCTGAATAGCTGATACATTCACCAATGGAAAAGCAACTGCTTCAAGGCTTTTTCCTCCTCACTGCTGGGAGGTACTGACTAAAGGCAGGAACCCACGTTCCTAAAAACACCGAACACTTGGCAGAGCGCTCTCCCGCTGTCAGTGGCGTTCTGTTAGCAGCAGCTAGATGGCACCCACAGCCCGACCGACACCCGGCCCCTCCGGCGCTGCGCCCAGACCACTGAAGGCAGCTCACACGTGTTGGGATTCGCCCGCACTTCTACTGCTCACTCTGGCAACCGTCATCTTCCTTTTAAGAACCGTCACGCAGTGACACAGAAAACAGATGGGAATCGTCACACAAGAAAAGCAAGGGGTTGCTTCATACATAAAAGTAACATTTAAAGGCACCTGGATTTATACTACATCCAAATTCAGCTCAATATGCTACAATTTCCCAGGGACTAACTAGCACAGGCTCGTCAGAAACTATCCTGAGCATCTCAGAACACTTCAGGATGAGAAAAGCACTTCCAGGCAGTTCTGCCTTGTCACAAACAGCTTCCAGCAAACATTCCCTACCTCACTAGTACAAGGCCTTTTGAAGACAATCACTGCAAGAGACATCTCCAGCTCCACCTTGCAAGAGGCTTTAACCAATTCCAGAATAACTAAAAGATTGCCTAAGTGGCTTTGGAAATACTGAAGGGCACTGATGGTAGCAGAACTGTTCATCTTTCCACCACACAGACCTTGTCCCTCTGCATTCCCAAGACATTTGTTGTGGTTGCTCAGGATTAGTGCTCCACCCAGCACATCATTTGTTGTGGTTAATCATAATTAAGTATCTTTCCAAGAGCTGGAGATTCTTTCCTGACTGCCACCCCACACACTCTTACTGCTTACCCTGATGCCAGCTGATCTTCTCCACCAAAGTTAGCATCATTAATGTGTGAGGGAAAGGCAGTAGTTTCCTACTGCTTTCTATGCATTAACAGGCTCCAGGCTGTGATGTCCACCCCACTTGATCCTGCTAAAACATAAAGTACACTGAATCTTACTTAACAGAACAGGTAACCAATGGTAATCACCCAGCAGTTAGGTTTCAACTCTCTCAAGGAACAAATGGAACTAGTACTAGTAAATGCCTCTACTCTAGACACAACCCTCGTACAAGAGACACAACTGACCAGCCCAGTGAGGGGACAGGGAAAATGCCAGTCTAGAGAGCACCAAAATAGGCAGAAAAGGGTCTTGTTAGCTGAGATTTTGCATGGTCAGGAGTTGGGTCCCAGCATGGCTGCTGGGAAGACACAGGTCTCCCCTTCCCACTGCTATTCCCTATCCACAGATCCCAAACATAGCTGTGAAATACACCCTCTGCACTGGCAGCAATTACCTTGGCAGAAGAGCTTCCTAAACCACAACTCAGCAGCTAAGTAGGCAAAGCAATGATGGGAACTCAAACAATTAAAAAGAGAACCATGTCAATTCTCACTTGGTGAGAATCCCACTCCACAACACTGAGATCTGACCCAACCAGCTTTTAGCTGCTAATACATCAATCAAAACAAACGAGCTGGTAATGCCACCATCTCTCCTACCAGCACCTCTGACAGATCATTCAGGTTTAAAAGTACAGAGATTGAAGCTGTTAGATAGGAAACGCTGCTTCCTACACCTTTTTCAAGTGATTTTCCACATTCTCCCTTTTTCCTCTAAGCCCCCTAGACTGACACCTCCCCTCCACCTCAGCTAGACTGACAACGTGCTGTCAATCTAAAAAGCAATACATTCTGTAGCAAGAGCCAAAATCCCTACACAAAGGGAAGCAGGAGAAATGGTAAATATAGGCGAGATTAACTTCAGCTCTAAGGTTGACCCCTGAGCTCCAAAACACAATTTGCACAGAAAGGTTCAGACAGAAATGCTATTAGACTGACATGATGACCAACCTGGATAAAGTTCCCCTCTCCCTTCCTATCTCATCTCTCTAGTGAAGTATCTGGCAAGACACAGATTAATCTATTCTCATGAGCAGCTCAGGCTCCTGGAGGCAGAATGAAGATTCCTGCACTGTTTAGAGGCTGAGTTAGTCTCTTGTTTTACCTTTCCCACTGGAAATTGGGATGCAACCTAAAAGCAATGTCAGCCATGCTACAAAGTAAACCATTGTGCACTAATGAGATGATCTATCCAACTGAAGAGAAGATTTGCTCTTCAGGCATCACTGGCTACTTGAAGGGGTAAAATTTTCCTGTTAAGAAATAGCTTACCCAAACAATCTGACCTCTTGAAAGGGTAAATCACCCAGCATGTGAAACACCAGAAGCACTAACAGTGCAGCCTAACCAGAAAGACTGTAACAAGAATCGCGTAACAGTGCCTCTGATCCATGACCTAACCGAAGTACCAGAAACAGAGATTGAGAGGCAGGATACACTGAGTGCCAGACATATAGAGGTTGCAGGGAGGTTTCCTTTCATGAGCTGTTGTCCTCGTTTGCCATTACAGGGAGTTTTCCTTTACTTTCATGAGCTGTTGTCTTCGTTTCATGTTTTCAGCCTCACACAAGGAGAAAAGGTTTGGCAAGAAGCCTTGTTGCACTAGACAGCAACTCCAGTCCACTCCTGGACATCTGGAATGGGTAACAGCATCACAGCATCCCGTGGACATGGAACAATTACTGTCCTCCATTGTAAGCATAGTCGGCCTTGTTGTGCATAATCAACTTGTTGTCCACAAAGTAAAAGCTGTCTGAGCGGGTCTCGTACGGGTTTTCAACCATCAGCCGGACTGTGAAAGAGAAAGCTCCGTTACATTCACATGCCTGCCACACTCCACCGGACAGCACAAAGACAGAGTAAAAAGGACTCTGCCACTGCTGGATTTACCAGCCTGATGATGCTCTGCCCTACCCAAGTAAGAGAAGCAAACTGCTCCTCCGAGCACGCTTCAAAAGCTCTGGCCTGCCCTTTCTATTCTTCTATTCACAGGACAAGTGCTGTCAAAGCAAACAAAGTGGGATCAAGTAATCTCACGCAAGACTACCTTATAGAAGCTGTCAGAGCCACCAGTGGAGCAGAGCAGCAAAGCAGATGTAGCAATCTCAACAAAAGAGTGGTGGCACTCCCACATGTACACAGGCAGGTACAAACCCTGTGCCTCCTCCTGCTCTGAGGCAGCCACACAAAGCCCCACGTGCTCCTGCTCCATTCACCCCCCGAGGACAAATATACCCTGCACAGTGTGTATTTGCAGAGATCTTGGTAGGCTCAAAAACACACCCCTCTGAAAAGAGCCAGCTCTGTTCCAAAGAAGACTCAAGCCCTAACAAGCAAGTACTGAAAACAGATGCGTGGTTACTAAGACAACCCCTTTTTCATTGTTTTACCTTCTGGGTTACAGTTATGCATCAGGCACATCAACCCTCTGACTCTGATCAGCTCTTGTGGCCTGTGACTTGACGTTGTCTGAGGCTTACATTTTCTAAGGAGACTTTGCAGCACAAATCTGTAATCCAGTCAAGATTACACACAGCCTAAACCTGGAATCTGTATCTATTCCTGTCCCACACATCTCAGTCACTTCTTTCACAAACACAGACAGGGAGAAAATGAGCATATGCACACACACACAAAACACAATTGGGTGTGGGAAAGGAGATACTTACTAAGGTCTTCTGAGAGCTGCGGGAATTCATAAATGTGTTCACATGTGTTCCTGCTACTGGGGATGCAGAAGCCAAAATCAAAATCAAAGTTCTTCAGCAAGCGATCTCGGAAGTAATGTCTCTCAATCATTCGAAAGTTTGACACTGGTTTTTCTCCCACTGTAAATTCCACTCTGTAAGCAGAAAGTAGGAAAAAACAGCCAAGATGACTTACTTCTCTTCCTATTGGGAAGAACAGAGCCTTGGACAGAGGCTACACAAGAATCCAACAGACCACTCCAGAGAGACTTTGACACTTGTAGTGTCAGATGGGCTTTCTCTAGTCTTTGACTCAGTTTTGTTATAAACTGCTAAGTGACACTCTGTAAACACCTGATTCTCCCTTCTTACTACGAACTCATACTCACGTTGCACCAACAGTCCGAAGGCGAAGAAACGCTGGGGTGAACTGGTAACGAACAAAGCGGCCTGCGCTGGCATCCAGTTCACTGCTGTCATCTTCATCCTCCTCATCTTGCTCTGGAAAATGCACCAGCTCAGAGTTACCCTGCTAATAGCGGACGCATAAGGTGATACTGGCTAGTGGGTGTAACAGGACAAGCTGGCTGTTACTGAGGCACTGAATGCAGACGCATTTAACAATTGGTGTGAGACTCATACTGACACCAAGTAATAAAGAAAAGATCTGCTGTGACAGTTAGTGCAGCCTTGGTGGCTTTGGAGCTGAAACCACCCTTCATCTCACAGGCTATCCCTCCTTGAAACTGAGAAAGCACATCAAAGGAACTCTGTACCATAACCAGCCAACAAGGGAAGATCTACAGCTGATAGTACTGCCCCATCTCATAGTAAATACTTCACACTGCAGAAGTAAACTCAATGCCATGCTTAAAGCAGAAGTAAATTCATTGCTATACTTCGAGTAGTAAACTCAGTGCTATGCTTAAAGAAAAGGAAATTAGTCACCAGGATACACTGAAGGACCTTTCTGCTTCGTTTGCATGGGTCCTGCCTTGCACTTCTCAGCTCCACAAGTGTCTCTAGCCTCCCTGCAGTGGTAGCACGACATACCTGAAGCAGATGGCTTTGCAATTTCAAACAACACTGTTCCAGTTTCAAGGTCCCGGATCTTAAACCTGGTGAAGTCAATGTTGTAAATGTTGTCTTCAGGTTTGCATAAATAATCTAGAAACAAAAGAAAATGTGTTGTAACGTTTCAAAAGATCTCTGAGCACTTACCAAAAGGATTTCTTAGCCCAGCCCGTTAAGATGCGTACTGCAAGTTCTTTTGAAGAAGCTTCACGAAAGCTGACCAAAACCGATGCAAGAAGAAGAAAGGCCGTTAGGTACCAGGTAATGGAGTGAGAAAGGGAGGCATCCGGACGGAAAAGCAGAGCTCAGCAGCCCGGAGCGAAGACATCACCCCCAGAGCCCCGACTCGAACACCGGGAGCTGCAACAAAGCTGAGGCAGGAGCTCACCGCGCTGCAGCAGCGCCCGCCGCTCCCCACGCCAGCGCACGGGCCGGCAGCACCGCCCGAGCCCCGCCGCTCCCGGGTCTTTTCCCCCACCACAGGGGCCCACAGCCCGGCTCCGCGACACCCTCCGCGCCGGCCGAGGAGGGGGCTGACAGGGCGGCGCCCGCCCGGAACGGCGGGGCCAGCCGAGGCCCGGCCGAGCGCTGCCGGCCCCAGCTCCCCCACCCCGGGCCCAGCCCCGCACTCACTCTCCGTCACCCGGCACAGCCCCAGGACGTGCTCGGGCCGCACGGTCTCCAGCGCCAGCAGCTCGGACTCGGTCCATGGCGGCCGCGGGGCCGCGTCTCCCGAGCCGCGCCTTCCCCGCAGGCGGCTGAGCGGACCCGCGGACCCCGGCGGCGGCTTCTTTTCCGGCCCCGCCGCCGCCGCCCTCGCCTTCGAGCCGCTCATCGCGCCGCCGCCGCCGCCAAGATGGCCGCCGCCTCCCTCGGTAGCTATGGGAGCGAGGGGCGTGCCCGCGGCGGGTCAGAGGGCACGGGCGCTGCCTAGCAACGGGAGCGGGCCCCCGAAGCTAAGCGCGGCCGGAGGAGGGGGGGCCCCGCCGGCCGCAGGGCCCGGGCCCCGAGCAGCTCCTCCGGGGGGGGGGGGCGGCAGCGGGACAGGCTGCGGGCTACGCAAGGAAGCACAAAACACAACCAAGAACACCCCCGGGGCCAGCAGCGCCCCTCCCGCCGTCCCCGGCCCGCTCCTGTTTGCCAGCCGCGGAGCAGGGAGGTGACCCCCGGCCCGCAGAGCCCCACAGCGGCTCCCCTGTTAATTAAATCAGGGCCGGGATCCCGCACGGGTAATTGCAGAGGGCAGGCATCCCCCAGAGAGCCCCGGGCTTACCGGGGAGCGAGGGGAAGCACTGCCGGCAAGCAGCAGCGTCAGCAAGGGGATGGCCCGGAGCGCACACCCCACTGCTGGAATGGGGACACCCCAGTGCCTGTCCCCAGTGAGCTGGGGAAGGGGCAGGACCGTGTGCCCCAAGGAAGGTCACCCATGGAGTGCCAGGGCCCTGCCAGGCCCTCCCTGGGTCAGCCAGCCCCAAGCCGTGCCACCCCGACTTTGTGCACCCCCTAAGCACACACTGGGGACAGTGGAAGATGGTGGAGGAGTCTCCTACGCCTGGGCAGAGGGATGGGGATGTCCCACCTGGAATCACTCCCAGGAGCACCACACTGAGGAAAGGAACCCCTTCTTCCCCAGAAAGGAGCAGCCAGGCTGCCCAAGGCACTTAAGAGCTGCAGTCATCTTCAGCCCTTCAGGGAACTGGGGAAGTACAAGAAACATCTGCATCCTCTTCCCAGACTCCAGCCAACACGCTCAAGATGACTGGAAACAGATTCAGAGCAGTGGTTAGTGACGTTTGCTGCTGCTGCTGCTGCTTGTAAGCAGCACCCACCTCTACTGCCAGCCAAACAAGCCTGTTCCCAAATCCTCCTTGCTGTCCTTCCATCCCGCGCCCTAGGAAGCACAGACCAAAGACCCAGAGCAGCTGCTCTGCAGAGGGCCAGGGTCCTTTGTCCCCTGTGATCAGGCACCTAGAGGAAGAAGGTGCTGCCTTCTAACTGCTCCAGCCCCTCCCGACTGCCTCTGACGCAGCTTCAGGCTGAAAATGGGGCATCCTGCACAAACCTCAGAAAGCAGATTACATCTCTGGCACACCTCCTGACCGAAGCAGGAAGCACAAGGTCCGCATCAATGCTCTTAAGAGCCACCCAGCTTGCACTTAATCACCCAAAACCACTGGCAGCAGCAGCGTTGGGTTGGGACGTTAAACTGCATCTCGCTTTGCAGTGCAACCAGCCTCCCGCTGCCCCCAGCACTGGAAAAGAGGACCCAGCTCACCCAAGTGACAATATAACTCTGTTTATTTTCCTTCAGTGCACTGCTGGTCCCAGTGCCAGGCAGTGGATTTCAGAACATTCCCTCAATCAACCATCCTGGGCAAATTAACAAAAATAAAACTGTTGCCATGTACCAAAAATAAAATAACCCACCCCAAACCTGCCTCTTCCCCCAAGCCAGTTCCCTGCAAAGGCAATGCAATCAGAAATAATCTGTGCTTCTCAGCCAGGGCCCGAGCTTGCTGCAAACAAAGGAAATGTCACTGCAAGTTGTGATAACACAAAGCAATGGACAATAAGACTAAAAACCCCCTCTTAAAACCCCTTTGTACTGGTGACAAGTACAGATGGAGATCTCGCCCCACACTGCTTCAGCCTTTACAGACAACTCAGACCGGCAGCTTCAAGTAGTTTGTGGTGTGTCCTTAATGCCAATAGCACAGGCCAGTTCCACGCATCCCAGCTGGGCACCATGGAGCAGTGGGACCGTCTGCCAATACTAAAAGCTGCCACGACAACAGGACCCAAACATCCCTCTCACCTGCCCAGCATCACACAGTCCTGGTGCTGCCTCCTGGCACGAAACACAAACCTGCCTCTGCTCCCACAGGCTCTGGGGCTGTCTGACCAACCTGGCTCGAGTGGGAAAGCCCTGAACACACAAAGTCCCCATAGAAACCAGGAGAAATTCAAGCCCTCACTTGCCAGCAAATTCCAGGCACAGCTTCCCTCCAGTGCCCCAGCTCAGGAGCAGTGTGACAGAGCTGCCATGGTGCCACAAGCAAGCACATCCCCACCACGTGTGACCGGGAGCAACTCCAGGGCAGAGCTCAAGTGCTTCCAAATTCACTCTCCCCAGTTAAACTGGCTCAAGCTGTACTTTGCCCCTTCCCTTGGAATCTCCATCACACAAACTCTTCAGCAGAGACCTCTGATGTTTGTAAAGATGATTCACATTTTCCAATCAGCCAGCACTGTTTCAGGAGGGAGGAAAGCAAAGCACTTGTGTTTCGTTGATTATTTTTTTTCCTTATTTTTTTAATTTTTTTTTTAAATAAAGTCCTTTTTTTGGGAAAGAAAAAAACAAAACCTATCAATAACTTGCAGTAGCATCCCACTGATCAGACTGGGGACAGCACTGTCGCATCCCTCCCCCTCCCATATCTTCCCCCCAATCTCCAAAAATAGTATTTAATATACAGCAATAAACTCTGAGCAAGCCAGAGTCCCGGAAGACATGGACCTGCTTTCACCTCTCCTATCCAATCCAGCACCATTTCAACGTGGTTGCTACTATAACTCCTGCGACAAATCCATTCGGATCCAAGGTGATACACACATGCCCCAGACCCGCTGGGTGCAGCACAGGAGGCCTATTTGTGTAATCACGTTTCTGAGCCTTCACAGCTCCAGCCTGGTGTTGTGTGTGTTGAGAATACTTGTCTGAGCCTATATGGGACTAGCCAGTGAAGACAGACTGGTGGAACCAGGCTGACGGTTAAAAAAGCATCCTGGAATTGTATTAAACTTTGGCATTTGTTGTGGAGATGCAGAAGCGCCAGTAGGTATATTAGCTCAGTGCTGGCCCAGCTCCCATTTCCCTTGGATTCTCAGCAAGGATATTTCCCTCCCCAGCACTTAAGTGCAAGAAGCAGACAGATCTCTCCCACATTTGAGCACCAAACAGAGCCTGAAACACTTGGTACCTCGCAGCTGCTCAGAATCTGTCTCGCATCAAGGGCTGAAGCTGCTCTGCTGGTCCTTTCCCTCCTCCTGCTGTTTTCTATCAAAGACAGGCCTGTTCAGACTTCCCATACAAAGACACTTCCCTGACTGCTGCTGTCCTACTTCAATTTAAAGGCCAAGGGACGAAGCACAAATCTCTGCTCCTTGCTCAGACCCAAATGGCGCAGAACTAGGCCTCAGCAAGCAAGTTTGAGGGGCAGTACCCCCCAGGCCACAATCTACACCCAGAAGCTGTAAGCACCACACCAGGACCTAGCCATGACTCACTCGGCTCTGAACTGCACAGACACGCAGGCACCGGAGTGTCTGGGAGCTCTCCATCCTGCCTCCAGGAGCTTGCTGGGGGAGACCAGACCTGAAGGAGCTCTTCCAGTTCTTCCATCCCCTGCTAGGTTTTTCTTCCCACTGATCTCAGGGGCTGGAACCAACAATGCTCACTCACCATTCTCTGCTTGAGCTTTGACCTCCAGAGCTGGCATCCAGGGACAGTGGGGCAGTCCCCAGCTGATCACAAGGGCAGGGAATGCCTGGCCCTTGGGAAAAAGAAAAAGCAACTCAGAAGCTCCTTAAAAAAAAAAAAAAAAAAAAAAAAAGAAGCTTCTTCAAATAGACTTTTATTCAAAGCCTGAGACAAAAGGCACCAAAAAGAGAAGGGAATTCACTTGGCTTTCTGCTCACTGCCACCTGGGATGCTCAGAAGGGTCACAGATCTTGTTTCAGTCACACACACAGCAGGAGAAAATGGCCCGGCTTAAAGATACAAAAGGAGGGGCTGATGGGGGGTAATGAAAACAGGCTTTGGAACTGCTACACTGAGGCTGTATCCAGTCCCAAAACATGATCCTTAAAATTGCCTTATCTGCCCCTTTCTACACAACTGCTCCATGAATCCAGCCAGGGTCTGTCCTGAGGCAGCTCCCCACTGCTGCGCAGGGACACACACTTCACCTCCCTGCTGCTGGCAGGAGGCAACAAAGCACACACAGGCTCACTTAAACCACACCTTGGGTATCCCCTCAAAGCACTGGAAAACTACAGCCAACCCAAACCTTTCCTTTACCAGGACCAGGTACCTCATTGTACACCCATCTGCCTGGCTTGCAGATGCTAGACAGAGACTGCAAGGGGAGTTGGCCGGAGGATGCCATTCCCAGCAAGGTGCTGAGCGGTTATCCCCTACCATCCTCCCATGTTCCACATGCTTTGTTTGAAGGCTCCTTGAGGCAAATGTGTTGGGAGGGGATGGACCAACAAGGAAAACAGCCCATAGCGCCACATGAGGGTCAGGAACCACCCAGACACCAACTTTGTAGTGACAGAGATGCATAAAACCAGAGCCAAAACAACTAAATTGAAGCCATGAAGGCTGAACTCTTCCCCCTCCCTATTCTTATTCAAATAAGACAAATTCATTTGAACTGAGGAACTGGAACACAACAGTGCACACTCTGCAGAGCACTGCTTTAGGGCAGCTGATGGCACCAAATGGGTGCCCTGGCTGCCAGGAGAGGCAGGGATAAACTACCCTAGAAAACTTGTCTGACGTTTGCACTCCCAAATTTACCCCTTTTCTCACGTCAGGAAAGGTGCAGAGATTACTGGGTGAGCCACAAGAAGCTGAGTGATACCTTGCTTCAAAGATGCTCAAATAAGATGCAACCTAAAAGGCCTGGAGGATAACAGCTCCTTACAGAGAAGCTTGCTTTCAAGTCCAGGTTTTTTGCTTAACAAATCAGCACAGCTCATGCTTCTCAAAACTGATAAAGATCTAAATGTCTCTTGTGCTCCAGATACAGCAATCCCCAAAACGCTGGAGAATCTCTGCAGGCATTGTCACCAAACAAAACAAAGCTCCTATTTTGTGTGAGTTTTATACTTACCAGGATTTTAACAGCAGCTAGAAGATGAAGCAGACAACTTCAAGCTTAAAGCCTTTTCATCCTAAGGTTTGTTCTTAAGATCTGCTCTCTCTAAAGCCTGTCTTCTCCTTCAACCGTGACAGGGACCCTCTTACTTCTCCCAAACTGGCTGGTACCACTTGTACAACTGGAGAGAAGGTAATTAAGGTCCTACCGCCTGCCTTTTAGCTCAGAGACACAGAATTAGGGTCAAGCTTAGAGCAGTGATGTACGAATCAGAAGAGCAAGGTTCAGTGACACTGCTGCAGAAAGCAGTGCTCAGACACCTCCTGTTCTGGAGCTCGGGAGCTGACAGCTTATATCACAGCTTGAGGGTTAGGAGGAAGTGAAGGCTTCAGCTGCTTGGGCCCAGCAGAGCAGGAGGGCTGCTCCTCCATTCTCCTTTCTGCAAAGCAGGGAATTCTGCTGTCCCTTCTCAGCTCAAAGGGCTGAGCCATTGCAGGGGATCAAGCCCAGAAACAACTGCAAGGAAAACTCAGGCTCACGGAAGAGCAGCAACAATGAGGACATCACTCAGTGCCACTGCTCTGGGCAGAGAACAGAGACAGCAGAAGGTGAAGCGTTCTGTGAGCCTGGAGCTCACCAGTATCGAAGCTGACCTGCAAGGATCCAGCCCCACCTGGGACAGATCCTGCTCCAGCACACAGAACATCTCCCTCCTGCCAGCTGGAAGTGCTCAACGTCTCAGAGGCCAAGAGCATGGGAAGGCAGCTCCCTGGGGCCTGGAGCTCTGGATCAGCAGGCACAGGAATGGCTTTCACTCCTGCTCAGCCTCTGTCAGGCAGGCACAGGCTCTGCACGGGGAAACAGAAGCCTCTTGCAGAAATATCCCTGGGGGAAGCTGGTGACCTTGTCTCCAGTGTTCTGCTCCCTTCCCAATCTCTGGAGGGCATCAAATCACCTTGCTCTACAGTACTGAAATGTTGGACATCTGCCCCTTCACTACAGTGATGGGCAAAAGGCTGAGCTACCAGAAGACACTGAACAACTCGCTGCAATTCTCACCACTGCAGGTAGCCCTGGTCCCTGCAAGGGAATGAGAGCTCACAGGGAGCATCCATGATGGTGGTCCACTCTGTCCTACAGCACAGGTTCTTCACAGTTACAGGGCAGGGAGCTAACTGTTAGGAAGGTCAAGGAACAAAGCCAGAAGCTCCTCTCTAGGTCATCTCTTTCTCAGCTTCTTTCGAAGGAGAGGTCACTTGATAGGGCAAAACAAGGAACTGGGCTTAAAATGAAACCTTTGAAAAGGATAATAAAGGAAACAAAAGCCATAATCAATACAAGTGCATCTGATCAGACGCTAACGTCAGCCTCTCACAGGCTACAGCAGAATCCCTCTGCGATGGATCTAACATTACAATTGCCAAGCTAGGAAAGTCTCTCCCAACTGGTGCAGCAAATCAGGCCAGATAAATCCCTCTGCTCCTGGCACAGCTTGCAGTCTTAGGAGGGAAACATCTCCACAGAGGCTGAGCCGCTAGCCGGAGTCTTGGCATCTTTCTGCAGGCGAGTACCATACCATACATCGTGTTGCACACATTCAGGGAGATGCTGAGCCAGGCTCTGTCCTCCACCGTTGCTAGTCACCCCACAGCACCACACCACTTCCACGCTCCTGAACAAAACGTGTACTCAGGCCTGGTTTTAGGAGCTGCTTCCCTCCTTAAGGAACCGTATTCCACCCAGCAAAGGCAGAGGTCTTTCAGCACATGGCTTTCTCTCAGTCTGGGACACGGCCCAGAACTGGAAGCATCAGCTTGCAACAGCCCAGTACAGACAGCCAGGGCTCAGTTTACTCTGGGATGCCCCGGGGAGGATCAGAGGCTGCACATGGTGCGAAGGGGAAGGCGAGGGCCTCGCTGCTAGCTGGCAGGGGGAAGGTAAGCTCCCTCTTACCTGGACCTGCTATTCATTCCAAATGAATTTTTTTTTTTTCTTTTTTTCCTTAAATTATGAACAATATGGAGAAATCAAAAGCAACCGTGTTTGGTCCAACTCCTTCCCTCCCAGCCCCTCGGCTGATGCTCTGTGGGGCTTGCTCTCACAATCGGCAGAGGCAGAAGAGGGTAGGAATGAAGACACCAAAGGCCACCAATATAGGAAACATGAGGCTGCTGTTGTCCGAGGCATAGGGGTTTGGTGTGCGTGGGCCTGACTGAACCCGGTTCTTATTTGCCTGTTTTTTAACACTTGAGCCATCATCATATTCATCTTCATCATCATCTTCCTCTTTTTTCTCCAGACCTGGGTGCGGCTGCAGCTTTGGAACATCTGTTGGACAAGACAAAAGGTTGCAAGGCGGCAGGATGCAACATGGGAAGTCACCCGAGTCACTGCCTTCTCCCCTCCCTGACCCAACATGGACAAGGACAACAGGGCACCCGGCACCACATCAACACCACAGCCAGAGCATCCCCCCTCACAGAGGCTCACTCCGCTATTTCTTTCCTCCATGACACAAGAGCATCCGAAGACCCAGTCTGCAAAGAAAACGACAGCATTCCACCCCGTCTATATGTTACCCAGCAGAAGTTATGGCACAAAAGCACACTTGGAGCATACACAGTCAGGTACCACAGCTGCTCAGCGAAAGCTAGTCAAGAACAAGCATTCGCTACCTGCAGGGCCTGCAAACAGAGGTGCAAACAGAAATGGGAACAACTCTTTTCACAAATGGTCCTACCTCACATCACTGCACCCCCCTTAACCCCAGCCCTATCAGAGCACCATGGCCCAACCCCATTCAGACCCAGCCCTCTGAGCCTGGAGCATGAAGTGCAGGTCCCCACACGTCAAGGTTCCTCCCAGCCGCAAGGTTATGCACCAGATCTTCAGCATCACTTGGCAACTCCTGACCAATAGTAAAGCAAACTGATGCTTTGGTCAGCACAGGGTCCTAAACCTTCTCTGCTTAGGACCTAGAGGAGCTCCAATACAGGCTTACAAAGATGGTGATGGAAGAGCAAGGACTTTATTAGCACTCTCTACTGCTGTGAAGAGGAACTGATATCTGGGGAAAAAAAAACACTGCCTTGTCCACAAGCTGAGGAGACAAAACAAAGTTCCAGGTAAGAAACACTTAGCTACTAGCCAAAAGATCTTCGTGAATTGCTTGTCTGCAGGGCTGCTGCTGTCATGCAAGGCCAGAGGGAATTCACCTGTAGCTCTAAGGTAAGACTGACCAGAAGCATTCCCTTCTTCTCTACCCTATACACAGGGAGTCTCAAACCACACTGTTCTTTTTTCCTATTGCAAAAGTGCACAGCTTTGTGCACTTGGAGGAACAGGAGGACCCTATGCACCTATTGCACTCTGTGGGAACTTGCTCACAGAGGAAACATTTTTGGCAGAGGTGGGTCAGCAAGAGCTATGATCTCATGGTCTGAGAAGCAACAGGCAACTCTCCAAGGGCGAAGAGCCTGCTGGCTCAGAAACTGTGCTTACCTTCCACTGTTCCTTGCAGGATATATAGGGCACAGATTTTTGGATTGTCATAGTAGCCCTAGAGAAAGCACAGAAGGAAATCACTGCTGTGGATCTGAGACAAGAAATACTCTCCCCCCTTACCATCACCTCTCCTCCTTCAGAAGAACACAGCCTGCACCACATGGCTGGGGAGGAAGGGGAAAAGGAAGCCCAGGGCTCTGCACAGAAAAAGCTTGTTACCTTTACAAACTCAATGTGGAGCTTCCCCGTGAATGTGGAAACCTCTCCCTGGACACTCAGCTTCCCCTTTTTAATACTCATGGGAATGATCTCATCGTGAGCTGTGCTGTGTCCAACTCTGTCAAAAATGTCCAAGTCCTTCACCACCACGTGGCCATTCAAGCGAACATCAAACACCTTCAGGGTGGAAGAAATGACAGTGTCAGGATGGATTCAGGCGTGATGGTTGAAATGGGAACTCAACAGGAAAGGTCTCTGCCTGTTATGCACCCAGGACCAGAAAGTACTGCAGCATGCACTGTCCCACCACACATGCTCCACTCCCTTGGGAAGGATTCAGAGCCCAAAAGCAGCCAGGTAAAGACACTGAAGCATTAATTTTGCTTTCAAATACCCTGAAATCTGCCTCCTTCTCTTAAAACACCCCCTTCATCTGCTGTTCAGAATGGAGGACAGCACAGTTTTATTCTGGTTTGTTCATACTTTTCTTTCACATCTTCCCTTCCACCTACTGGCTGAGGACCTGCTCCTACCACTGCAGGGTGCTGGGGCACACCACACCCTAGGGAGTGAAGCAGTTTCTAACTAACAGCCTGCAGCAGAGCAGAGCAAACAAGCTGGTGAAGGAAAGGGTTTGAAGGAGGTAAAATGCCGAACTGCTAACCACATCTGTGAGTTCAGAGTGAAAGTCCTCCTCAGGGCTGTAATGACTCAACCTTCACTCAGCACCTGGGGAATCCCAGCACAGCCACATGAAGGAAGAGGAACCAAAGATGCCTCAGCCCTTCAGCTTAATGTGAGGCTGCTTTTTGCATCCATTCTGTAAGCCAGCCCCACCAGTTCCGCTCCCTGAAATACTTCTCTGGCAGGAAAGCAGCACAGTGCTTAAGGAACAGGGCTCTAAGGAAGCTGATGGAGTCAGGGGAAAGCCAGACTAAAACACACACCACTTCTCTCCCAGTTCATCACAGGGCTTTGAGTTCTTTGTGCTTCTGCTTCCACGTCTGTACATGAGGGATTTCAGAAGTGACAAGGATTATTCTTCTCTAAAGAGCAATAAAGAGGGTTGAATTTAACTCTTGTGTTTTCAGGATCAGACTGAACCAGGACAAAGTCTTACAACATTGCTGTTTGAGTAGGTTATTTAACCGAGATCACCTCCCTGATTTAATCTGTGCAATACTTCCTCCAGCACCAGCCTGCTCTCAGGTCAGGAACAAGCACTCAGGAAAAAGGCAAAAATCACTTCTCAAAGCCTGAACAACCTAAAGAGATCATAAAGCTCTAGTGCTACTTTAGTTGCCCATGTTTGAATGCTTTGTAATGCCATTTTCCAGGCCAACTGTATGGAATGTGGAAGACAGCTCGAAGTTTCAGAGCCCGTGAAAGCTCTGGGACGTAAGTTAACCATTAGTGCCTTAGTGCCTTCCTTCACTTCTTTCTCCAGCAGGCGAAGCAGCAGAAGCAACCTGAACACACACAGTCTTAGCCAGGAATTCGCGTCAAAGAGACAAGCAAGGAGCTGTTGCTTACCTTCTGTTGAGACTGTGCAAAATAGACCTCTGCAAACTTCAATACTAGCACATAGTCACCCTCTTCTTTGATGGGGACTTCGTAGCCAAAGGTTTCCTCGTTGTAACGCTCAGTCTGGTACAGAATCTGATCTTCTGCATTGGACCTCAAGATTGGCAGCTTCATACCATAGTCAGAAGCTGGGTTTCAAGCACAAAACAGTGAGAGGAAGGGTTAATTTGAGGCACATGGAAGAGACACTTTATGCAGATACCCTTGGAGTGCTTAACCCTCAGACCTGTCTCCCCTCCTTGCTCTGACCAGGAGGAGGCACTACCGGAGCTGAAGCAGAGGCAGCCAAAGCCCCAGAACCCAGGTCCTGCAGAAAAGCAGGTCTGGATCTGCTGCAGTCTCAGACACAGCAAACATATTTGCACAGCTTCAGAAAGAAGAGCCTGTCTCACAAACAGGCTCTGAGCCAAAGGACTTGGCCATTGACTCCTGCTTCAAAGAGGAAAACCACCTAGAATATTTTTACAAGCTTTTCAAATCACAAGCTGGGTACAAACCCAAAACAGTCGGTGTAGGACTGACTTGGCTCATTCACCCAACAGATTTGAAGTTAGCAGTCGATGGCATCAGGTTTTAGATGTGCAAAAACCTCGGGAATGGCAGAAGAAATGGAATTTTCTGCCATGAATGGAAAAAAAGCATCAGACATCTTACAAAACCCCTTCTTCTCACCACATCTACGCAATAACTGCCAGCTTGCAGACAGGAAGGAAACAAGAAAGATACCCGAAAGTTTCAAGAGCACCAGCAGCTCCATCAACTCAAATGGGCGCTGCCTGCAGGTATCTGAACAACCCCCTCAGAAGGGCCCAAACAACATTCCCAAATGGGACAATAACTCAGAAAAATAACAGGAATAATAACATTTGCCTCTTCTCAAGTCCTTATTGCACCACCTCTAGAGCAGCCCTCAAAAGGCCTTAAGCCAACTTGCCATTTTGTTATGTCAGGGTTTCTGTACAAATCGGTGCAAGCCTCAAGAGCTCCAAATCAAGTAATTCCTCAGCGAAGCAGGGGCAGGAGGGAAGACTGTGGCCACTGGCACTTCGAGCAGGGGAAGCTGATCCATACCAAGTTCTCCGCTGACACTTGCCACTTCCACCCCATTTCCATGGGAACAGACAGTGCATCAGCAAGACAAAGCAAGGACTACAAACCCAGCCTATGTTGCCAACGATGGAGCCAATGCAAATGAGAGGAAATTAATGCCAGTTCTTGGTCTCCTGTTTCACTCAGGCAATCTCCTGCTTCTCTTTACCACTGGGAGCTCTAATCACCAGCAATACAGAGGTGAAAAGTTTAACCTGTCCTCCTCCACAGGTACTTCTGGCCGGCTACAGATTACAGTGACAGCAAATGAAGGACTCCACAGTAGTCAGCTCCTATTAGAGGAAAGCCTGCATAGGAAGAAAGTAACTAGAAGGTAACTGGAGAGAAAGACCTGTCACCTGCACATCACAGGCCTGTTGACATAGCTGTGGAAGTGAGCTTGACTTGACAGTGCTGGATGTGCTGAGGTAGCTCAGCATTAAGCTGCGACTCAACGATGTTTGGCACCTGGCTGCTCTGTAATTGCCATCAGCACATTTTGTCCTCCAGGGCACAGCATCTGAACTGAAGCTTGAAAAGAAACCCAGGGTTTAATTTGCCCAGAAATGCTACCCCCTGGTCTCGCTTCCTCTCAGCCAGTATTTCTGCTGTAGCCATTACATGCCTATCAATACAGAGAGGAGCCCGGAGTAATGTGAACAATGGTGCAATAAAAAGCCATTGAGGGAAAAGCAGCTGAGAGCTTAAAGGGGTAAAGTCTCCTCTGCTGTGCCTGGCACCACTGGCTGGAGCAGGATTACTGTAACAGCCTGGCTGCCCCCAGAGGAAGGGCATGGCAGCATGCTTCAAAAGACAACCCTTTTTTCTCCTCAGCTAAACCTGAATTGTTCGAGTCCACAGTGACATTCAAGCCACACATGCGAGAAGTCTGTAAAGGGAAGCTGACCTACAGGGACCAGGGCACTTTGTGTGACTGGAGTGCCTGCTTCCACGGGGGTAAAAGAGCTCTATGTAAACCGTGTTCATATTTAAATGTGACCTTCGCTGTATGCACTGCATCCCAACAGCTCTCCATTCAGGATGGCACTCCTGCAGGGTGAGCAATGGCAGTCCCAGCTGTATAGCACAATCTCACCATCCTACACAGAAACAGGGAAGGTCAGACTTTAAAAGTCAACAGCTCACCTCCCCTGCACTCCACCACCCACCTATAACTGGCAGCAGGAGCCGCTCAGCACTGCTTCACTTTCCAATGAATTTGCTAATCACCTAAGTTCCAGTGCACCAGTTATGAGAACCACACCAAATTCATCCAACCGGAACAGTTTCAGAGGAAGTAGAATGCAACCCAAGTGCAATATCAGTTCTCCATCCTGTCCTTACTGGTAGGTATCAGATTTTACTGATTCAGTAGCCAGAGCAGCTGATCAGACCCATTCTACTTCTCCTTCCGTCCCTGCCCTGCTCCTGAACACTTGCCAGGACCGGAGCACCTTCCTCCTGCCCTGCTCCAGCACCGGGGCTGCATGGAGCAGCCCGCGCGGTGCTCCCCCCGGTTGGCACCGCGCTGCTGGTGGCGGGCATCAACCGCACCGTGAGCCAGGCTGCGGAGAGCGGGCAAAGCCTGTTCTCACCTTACCGAGCGCTGCGATCCCGCAGTGCAAACTGGGGTCTTTCAGTGGAAAATGGGAAGGAAAAAATAGGAGAAAAGAGGCTGCACGCGCCCGGTTTGGCAGCCTGAGCGCTCCCGTCGCCTTTTCCAGCCGAAATTCCACTCCAGCCAGCGAGGAGCCACTTCCCCGCCGGCATTACACAACCCACAGCCCGAGGCAGGGAAAACTAGCCCGAAGCCCGCAGGGCTCATCCCGCCGACACCGCAGCCCTGGGCCCGCTTGTAGCCGGGCCCGGAGGGGGGACGGGGTGGCCGCGGTCCCGGCGGGTGATAAGTACCGTGCCGGGGGATCTCGGCCTCGCTGTCCCCCAGCAACCCTCTTCGTCACGCCGGGCCCGAACGGCGGAGGGAGACCCTACCGGACCACCGCAGGCCAGCGCGGAGACCCACTGACCCTCCGCGGCGGGGCCAGGGCAGGCGGGACGGCGCCGGCTGGACGCGGGTCCCGGACCCCCGCCGAGGCAAGGGGAGTGGAGCTGAGCGGACACAGAGAGCGGCCGCACCGACAACCCCGCCGAGGGCCGCCCGCGCAGCACCGGTGTCCCCCCCCCGCCCTCACCTCGGCCCACGCGGCCCTCGAGCGGGTCCTTGCGGAAGTGGATGCCGTTCACGTCCACATGGGCATCGCCACCCGCATTGACGGCCCAGACGACGCTGTCGGCGAGGCCGCCCGCCGCGCCCCGCAGCACCGGCGGCAGCAGCAGGAGCAGCAAGGGCGGCAGTAGCGGCGCCCCGCGCGCCCCGGCGCCCACCATCTCGGGCTCCCGGCGCCGCGCCCGCCCCTTCCTGCCGCCGCCAGGGGGCAGCCTAACCCGCTGCCGGGGCGGAGCGCGCAACAGCCAATCGACGCGCCGCAACGCGAATATTAATTTCTTGTCCGTTTGCAACTGGGTGACCGCGGGCCTTCATTTGCATATTCATAACGCGCCGGGCCAATGGGCGGCGGGAGCGGCTGAGCAGGCTTGGTTGAGAGGCGAGGGGACGGCGGCGTGCTGCTGCTGCGGGAGCGGAGCGGGGAGCCGGTTCCTGCGAGCCGGTAGTGCCCAGGGCCGGTACCGCCCGCCCGGGGAGTGAAGCGAGGGTAGAAGCGGCTGCCCAGGAAGGGGCGGCGGGGAGGGACGAGGCTTCCCAGCGGTGCCTCCGGAGCGCGGCGAGCTCCGCTCCGCGCCGCACGCCTGAGGGAGGAGTTCCGGCCCCTCCAATCGGGGAGCTCCAGCGCGGCCGGAGCGCAAAGCGCTGTGGGACGGCGGCGGGAAGCGGGGAGCCGGTCGGTTGCCGAGGCAACGGGCGGCGCTGCGGAGGGACGCAGCGGAACGGGCCCGGCACCGGCGCGTCCCCGCGGGGTTGGGCGGAGCTGCCCGGCTCGGGCACGGCCGCGGCGCCTGGGGAAGCGGCTGGGAGCGGAGCTGCCGGGGGGTAGCGCCCCGTTAGAGCTCGCTGCGCTCCAGCATCGGCTCGCTGCCTCGGTGCTCTCCGCCTCTGCCATGGAGTGTGGGAAAAGGCAGCTGCCGGTGAGGCGGGAGACCACCTCGGAGCACTATAACCTGCCTGGGAGGTAAAGTCTGTGAGGGAGGAAGGAGGGGGGCTCCGTGCTGCCCCGTGCCTCATTGCACAGCAGAACTTCAGATTCAGCGGGGATTTTTCTGGAGGACATTGGGGAGGGCTGGAGTGAGTGAGGCAGCACACAGGGGAGAAACTCCCGTCGTGGCAGGGGAGCAAATAACATTTACCTCCGAATCTGCCCTTCTGTCTGATCTTGGTGTTCCTCAAAGCCTCAGGCACCAGGCAGACCCAATGTCTGCACTCCAGGCGCCAGCTACATTAACTGCAGCTGCTAATTCCCAGTTACATTAATTTGGGTCTTCCACAATGCTTTGCTTTTGGAAATAAAGACTTAGCGTTGCAGATAGAGAGTTAAAGGGGTCTGTTGGTTCTGTAACACACTTAGGAGGTCTCTTAACAGGACACAGCCTTGGAGAAGTGAGCTCAGTTATGGGATAAGCACTCACCCCCTGCTCCCCAACCTGCTCTGACCAGGCTGGAGTGAGCCTCAGAGCACGTTCCTGCTGCTTTAACATCGGTTCTTGGGCTTGTGGTATAACTGGGCCAAGGCACTGCTGTGCTCACACAGCAGCATTGCAGCTCCTGCCTTAGGAAGCCACATCCAGTAAAGCAGTGTAAAATGGACACACTCGGCACCTCTCCAGATTAAAGCCACCTCACACTGGTTCCTGGCAAATCATCTGTGTTACAGACCCCAGCATCTGATCAAATCCAGACTAATCTCTTGTATCCCCACTGTGTCTGTGGTCTGTTGGGGGTCCCCAAGTTCAGTTAGCAGCCATGGCCAGAAGGATGCTGTCCAGTTGGCGAGGCTGAGGGAGGCCTCATTAGAGCTCATTTGTACTCATCACAGATGATCCTCCCTAACATCAGGATTTCTCAGTTTAAACTGCAATGTGCTGGGGTCAGGAGCACAACTTCAAAGCATGTAAACACTTTGTGTGTCATCAGGCTACTGCCATGAGTTGCACACACACACACAGCAGCAGTGGGGGCTCCAGCACTGTCTGGGCAGAGCCTGGCTGAAGCCCTGGTGAGCCTCTCGGTGAGCTGGTCAGCGGGAGGATCACACTGGGACCTTTGCTGCCTTGGTGGGCACAGGGGCCGTGCAGGCAGTGGCAGGGGCTTCATTACAAACACAGCATCAAACTGCTCAGCCCAGTCCAAATGTGCCCGTGAGCAGGAATTCAGATGTGAAGGGACTGACTCCCTAACATTTAGGTATCGGCAATGAGCCCTCAGCTGAAGGAACCTCTTTGGCTCCTGATGGGTTACAAGGGCTGCTGGGAGCTAACCCAGCTCACCCCTGCCTTTGGGCTTCCGTGGCTGTGCCAAGCCTGGGGTCCCTGTCGAGAACATCTCATAGCAAAATATCAGCAGCACTCCTTTGAAAAGAGAATAATTTCCTTGAAAGGAAGAGTTCCCCTCCTTGAACAGAATGGAAATCCACTCCCTTCCTGCTCTGTACGAGGACTCTGCCTTTTTAGAGGGCAAGTCAATGAGTGTTGCAATACCTCCTCTGCCTCCCCTGTCACAGCATCTTCTACTAACAAGCCAGGATGCTTATTTCCCAGGAATCAGCAGCCCACCATTAAACAAGAGGGATTAACTGAGCATCAGTGTGTGGGGAGGGATCGTGGTTGTGCTCACAGGCACAGGAGGAGCACTTGCCCTGGCTCCCATCTGGCCACGGCCGCTGGCAGAGGATGGTGAACATGCCAGTGGCTGCGCCCACAATGTCCTACACTGCTGCCCCCGACTTGTTACTTGTGAGCACCAGCAACCTGATGCCAGCTTGTGCCCGGGATGTCAAAGGCTCTGTATCCTGTTACTAATCCACTGAGCCATCGGTCCCTTGATGCAGGCTGCATTTACACCACTAACCTACAAGCGAAAGGCTCAGGGTTGTCTTCTCAGTCCTTTGATCTCTCGCCGTCCCCTGCCATCTGAGTCTTGAATCAGCCCTGCCTGGTCCACCTACAGCCCTGATCCTCCACCACCAGTGTGGGACATGTGTTCTGCGTATTAGCCATTTCCTGCAGGAAAAAGGGATTTGGGATGTCCAAACTGGGACCTGGGAGGTCCAAAAAGAGTGGCGGAGATGTGTGGGTCAGAAGCACATGCCTGAACCACATGGGCTACAGTGCCCAAGTGCCCAGAGAGGACTGGCTCTGCCCTGCCATGTGGAGCTATCTGGAAGCCTCCCTGGTCCCAGGATTGGAGATGAAAGCAAAAGGATTATCTCTGGAATTAGATTATTTAGACTGGAGCTTTAATCTCTGATCCCGTCTGTGCAAGAAAATAGTAAAACTCCTTGGGATTATTTGGGCTTTGTTGTACAAATCAAACCGCACTTGCAGCAAGAGCTTCTGCTGGAAGGATTGAAAAACGAATGCTCTGGAGACCTGCCTTGTCTGACCTGTTCCCTGTATCCTGGTGAGACCTGACACGTTATTCGGAAGAGCTTCCAGCTTTCCTTGGAAGTAGCTGTGGCTCCAGGACTGCCTCTGCAATGACACAAAGGTGCCCTGCAACCACCCTTCCCCTGGCACTGGTGTCCCTGTGTTTCTTGGGATTACAGACACAGCTCTGCCATGGTACAAATGCAGGGATACCAAGGGACACTGAGTGTCACTGATCGCACAGGCTGGCACAGTCACTCTGCTGCACGCAGCAGTGCTGTCCTCTTGCTCTGCACACATGAACAGGCATCTTCCTTGGTGAGCATGGTAAGTGAAGCACATTTGTGTGCCAACACTCCCTATGGCACACACAAGCCTGCACAGGTCTCTTCCCCCCTGCCAGTATTTTCCTAAGTACATACATAACTTACTAGGACTCTGGACTCAGTTCAGTTCATCACCCTCATCTCCTAAACACAATACAGCTGCTGTACCAATAAACGTGGAGATCTGTAAATACCCATTTTCCTATTTCTTGGCTCACACCCACATTTCCAAGACTGGACCAGCTCCATAGATACACACATATAGTTTGCATACACCCACTTGCAAACAACTCTTCTGCTGCTGCACCCCCATGTACTTATCTGCATTCCCTGCTTTAATGCGCACACACACAAACCTTTCCCAGTGCACATGCCCGTGCAAACACGAGTACACACACAAAATATAAGGAGAAACAGCTTTTCCATTGCTGGGATCTGAGCCATTGCTGCAGTTATGGTGGTTGGCACAGCAACAGGAAAGCATAAGAGAAAATCCTCCTTTGGGACATGGATTTGTGGACCTTGAGAATTTGAAAGGGAACCTAGGAAGTGAAAGATCTGAGATGGAGGAAGCAGGAGAATAGTGGTCCTTAACCTTCCAGTTGGAGTAAAGGGAAAACTGAGAGGAATACACCTCCTATTCCCACTGAGAAATACACAGCAATGATGACGCCCTTTGAAGCCAAGTAGAAATTAGTCCTGGCAACTTGTAACTGAGCCTCTGCATAGAGAAAGAGGGTAACTATAGGTCTGGCAGGGTAGGGGAAGGGAGCAGAAAGTTGGAAGCATGTTGGGGTAAGGAAAAGGAGAATGATAGAGAAGAATAGGGCCTGGAGGCACACATGTGCAGCATTTTGGAGTGTGAGCAAGCTGGAGAGCAGGGCACTGCCAGACAAGGAGGATCAAGGGCAATCACTGGCACCAACAGCTCAGCTCCCACAGCACAGCTCCAACTGTGCATTCATTCACAGCTGCGTTTGAAATCATCTGAAAAGGGGTGATGGTGGCTACTGCTGCCTACCCCCATCCCACCCAGCTCCCCTCTGTGTCCTTTCTCCCATTGTTCCTTGCCATAACACCATGGGGGCTCCCACTTGCCCCTTTGCAAGCAGGGGGGATGCAGGGGTTGGGGACCCTCGCACTGCCCTCACCACAAGGCATCTCCAGGCCCCCAGCTGCAGGCTTAGTGGCTGGCAGGGAATCCCATTTCCTTGGCAAGGACTCGCCTCCACATCCTGGCGCAGATAACGGGGTGTGCATCTGCTGAAGCCCTTCTCCCCCAGCCCAGCCACCACCTCTCAGGGACATCCAGACATCATTTCAGCGTGCATATTTATCGCTTTCTCCCCGCAAGACATGTATTTGAATGTACTCTTGGTAAACATAACCACAGGAGATGCGAAATACGTGCCGGGGAAGCATAAATAACTCCACACAGATAGACACACACACGTAGACAGCAAACACAGACACGGTTCACCAAGGGAAACCAAGAAGTGCAGAGCACGCCCTGAGGCTGCCACCAGTCCCAATGGCTTTGCTCTCATCCACCAAGCCAAGAGGATTTCTCCTGCTCTTGCTTTGCAGCAGCTGGTGGGAGAACAAAGCTGGGGAGGAGGAGTCTAAAGTTGCAAATATCCCATGAAAGCATCATGGCAAGTCCTGGCTCTGCAGTTTCCTGCAATCGTCTCCAAGGAATGGTTCCAGTTGTAGGAAGTTGCAAGTCTTTCACAGTGTGAAAGGGTGGAGGGGCATGGGGACCACCATGAGGGAGGAGCAGCAGGTCATCTTGCAATGTCCCAGTTGCAGCCAGCCGATAAACCTTCGCGTGGGAACATCGGGGCTAGATGCTCCATCTAGGTCCTCTTCTGCCCTCTCTAAGGTGCTGATTGTTCTTTAGCTGAGAATAATCTTCAACGGGACATCATGCGAACAAACTCTGCAACCAGTAAAAAAGGACAGCCCTGAAGCAGAAGGCACCCATGATCCCCAACCCAGCTCTCATTCCCTGGAGAGAGCATGCAGCCAGAGTCCATGCACTGCCAGCAGGTCTGTGCTGCTTCGTGACCAGCCCTGGAGAGCTCCCACAGAATGGGCTTTAATCCTCGCATTAGATATAGTGACAGGAGCTCACTAGCAGGTCAGTTCCTTGCCTTGGACTCCCTCCCAGCTAACGTACAGTCCTGTATGCACAAGCAGCTCCTTGTGAGACACTAGAGCAAGTGTTGTCTCCTCTGTAACTGGTTTATAATCTTGGGAACACAGTATGGTTTCATAGTAAGCTCGCCACTTCACAGAGATGGCGTTGTGGGAAAGCACTAATGCTTTGGTAGGCACCAGCATTTTTACAGAGAAAAGTTTACTTTGATGGACTTTGTGTTTTTAAAGACACAGGCTAACTGTATGGCTACCCCGGATCTATTTCTTCATCATCCTGCAGCTTGTGAAGTCCATTACGATTGTTCAGATGGAGTGTAAATGCCACCAGACATAAATGTGTTTTCATTCTGCACTTGATTTGCTAAGGAACTAATAACTCTGCAAAGAGGAGGGCAGTGGAAATTACCCCCTTGACTTCTCCTTTTCCATTGATGGAGCTGTCCTTTGATAACTAAAGCAGTAACTCACAGAGAAAATGATACTGGGGTAGCATTCCATGTATTTTAGCTAACATAATTTAGCTGTAGGAAACAAGGAGAGCTACTGTCATGTAATCAGCCAGTGCATTAGAACAACTGCAGCTACCAGATACTTTCCAGGGGGACACTTCTAGTTTTTGAAGCCCTCAGAAGCTTCAGTAATCCTGAGGACAGAGACTCTGTGTTATGTGGGAGACCCAGGAATGCTCTGAGCCAAAAAACAGTCTATTTAATTTTAATTCTGTAGTTCTTCACTCTTACTGCAAAGGGATGTCTGGATTTGCACTAGGAAAACAGCAGCCTGCCACGCTCTCACACCTTCCAGCTCTTATATCCGCTTAGCTGTCTGCTATCAACTGCTTCCCTTGCCAGAAACACTGAGCTCTATTAATACTGCTCCTGCCATGGCTAATAGCACTCTGTTTTTCCCAAGTCCTTCTGGCATGAAAAGTGGGAGAAGAAATGAGGTATCTCTAGAATTTAACAAGACTCCTCCGGATCAGATATCTGCAGTCCCAGTAAGCATATCTGGCATAAAGGCACAGAAACAAATTCTCTATAAACCCAGATAACAAGGTGAGCCAGAGGAAATGGAGGCTGCAATGCATTCTCCAAACCAATCTAGCCTCCTCACAGCTTCTGCAATAGATTTATTGTCCCATAAGAACAAGGCTGGCACAGCACATGTGCACCCAAATCTCCTTCTCTGTGACAAGGCATTTCTCTTACCATGCTAGGATTATGAAGACCCAATTGAAAGTGAGATGCAGCAAGAGATGATACACAAATGAACACTTCAGCTGAGGAATTTCCTGTGGGGGCCAATGTTCTTCATTTCCTCAGATGACTACGAAAGAAAGTCTTGTGTTTTTCTCCATACTTCAGATACCTGGGCCCTGAGCATGCAAATCTTCCCTTCTGCTTCTGCCTCTGAGCTGAAACTCTGACTCACCCCAGAGCAGATGGACAGGGAGCGTTCATCCCTTCTCACCTTCAAAATCAACACGTCCATCTCCATTCAGATCCACATCCCGGATGATCTCTTCAATATCCCGATGGCCCACCTGCTGCCCTAGAAGCTTCTTCATGGCTTCTCGCAGCTCACTGGTGCTGATCTCCCCATCACCATTGGTGTCAAACTGTGAGTACATGAAACATACCATCAGGGGAAATACACTTAATGGATCTTGCTCTGGGCTGGATTTTGTACTGTTCTGCTGCCAGGTGCCCTGGTTTTCCTGCATTTCTTTTGTGTCCCTCCTTTTCCTCCTTTGGGTGCCTTTTGGATCCAGTCTGTTTTCTCCTCAGAAACCCCTCGTAACTGCTGTGTCTGCACCAGCTTTCCTCTTCCTTGCCTCAAGGGTTCCCTTATCTTAGCGACTTTCTCTGCTCCTCCCTTGTTTCACACCTGGCTTGGCTCTTTCTCTGTCTTGCACTGCTCTTTCTCCTCCTCTCCCCCCGTGGGTCTTCTCTCCTTCCTGTCTCTTGTTGCTCACCTCTCTGGGGGCACACAGTAAGGAACACTCACCTCTCTGAAGGCATCACGGAGCTCTTTTACACCAATCATGTCTGCAGTTTCTGCTAGCAGCTTTGGTCCCATCAGCTCAACAAAATCTTCAAAATCCACATGGCCACCCACTTGGGACAAGACAAAACACTGTATGTAAGAACTCCATACGTTAGCCAAGCCTAGCACTCACTTTGCACTTCTGTGAGCCCCATTGGTTCTCCAGGAAGCAAAGCACAGAAGGTGCAGGACAGCGGAAGGAAAAGCAGAGTTAGCTTTACACTGTCTTTATATTTGCTGGATTGTGGGCTAGGTGGAATGAGCCCAAGCTCTTCCTTCCTAGGCTGCCAGGGACTGTCACATCCTTATGGCATCATATACTAGGATTTAGAGGCTTGATCATTTGTAGTGCTTATAGCAACCCTCTGCTGCGCCTGAGCCAAAGGGTACGGCAAGGGTACTGCATGGCCTGGGCAGTGCCCTGCAGCAGTGGTGGAATCTTGCTCCATTAGCAGTGCTAATGTATGTCCAACTGCTCATCCATAGCATCAGTCCTTTTTCTTGCTTGTCCCTATTTAAAAGCTGGCAGTAACACTCTCAAATTCCTAACTGGTTGTGTGTCAGGGTTATAGAATCATAGAATGGTTTGGGTTGGAAAGGACCTTAAGATCATCCAGTTCCAACCCCCCTGCCATGGGCAGGGACACCTCACACTAAACCATGTCACCCAAGGCTCTGTTCAACCTGGCCTTGAACACCGCCAGGGATGCAGCTTTTGTGTGTGCCTGGCTGTGTATGTAACAACTGTTTTCCTTCCCCTGACCATGTAAGTTGTCCTTTTTACATCATCATGTGTCAGAAACAATATGCACTAAACACCCTTTTTCCCACCTGGAGAGTAATACCCTGCACTGCCACAGACACGAGGCAACAAAAGATGGTGATGAAGGAGAAGGAGCACAAACAAAGTGAATATGATACATCTGTCACATACTTCCATGACTCCAGCAGCTGCTCCCATCTGACACTGCCAGCACAGCTTGCTCACAGCCCATCCCCAGGCACACAGCTGATCCACAAACCACCACAGAGTGAACAGCCCATCCATCACCCATCTGACCAAAGCTTCTCCATCTTCCTAAGCTCTTTCTTCAGTCTGACACCAGCTGACAACAGGTTCAATATGACAACACCCACAACCACTGATGTCTAACTGCCCGCATCAAGAGCAGTTTTATACCTGACAACACAAGCATGAAGGACAACCCTTCCACTCACTGTTCCCATAGAGAACAGTCCACACAATCCCTTTGTTAAGCAAGAAACAAAGGCATCAACTCCTGGGGACCATAAACAAACAGAAGAGATGACAGGGCATGAAAATGAGAACCAAAAGAGGGAGTCTGGGGGAGAGAATCCAAAGGAAAAGAGCAGGAGACTGAGAATGATGCAATGATGCAGAACACAGCAGCAACAGGGAGGCACAGCTAGGTGGATGTTACTCACAGTTCATGTTGATCTGCTGGGAGAGCTCTATTAGCTCCATCTCAGTAGGCATGTAGCCCATGGTTCGCATGCAGTTCCCCAGGTCCCTGCAGTTAATAAACCCATCCTTGTCTTTATCAAACTCCTTAAAGGCTTCTCTTAATTCTGTGGGAGTAGATCCAGAAAGAACAATATTGTCAGTGACAGCTTGAATAACTCTTCCAAGAAACCTCCCCAGAACCAGCAGCACTTTATGAGGCCAGACTCCCTCAGATAGTCCCTCTGTTCCCTTTGCAGATCTCCCTGTGAAGACCAGTGACTGGAGCAATGTTAAACTCCTGTACCAGCAGCACTGATGATCCATTCCTTACAGGATAGCTTGCTTGGACTACAAGTGTCACAAACTGATCATTACAAAACTGCACTCCCTAAAGAAACTAAAACTAGTAAGTTTTCCCAGCTTCTACCCCTGCACGGTATTATATAGCCCTCACAGTAGGGATTAGTAGGTAAAACAGCTTCCCTGGAGTCATATACTATTGTATCACACTCTACAACACTTTCTGTGGGAGCTGGGGTGCACAGCAGTTCTCTGACAGCCAATATCCCACTACTTTACTTATCCTCCCACCCTGAAGAAGCTGGAATGGATGCAAACTCCTTCACAGTCAGCACTCTCATAGTTTTCTTTTGCTGGAGTTTCCAGGAATTATTCCAGTAATCATCTCCCTCCATTTGCCCCAGTTTCTTTTACCCATGGGGGCTAAGCTGGAAGGGCCTGCCAGTAGGAGCAGGTTTTCCCTGGGCAGGGAGAAAAGTGACACAGAAGAAGTGACAAATTTTACCTTCAATTTCTTCCGGACGCAGTTCTCTATCCTGCAAGACAAGAAAATATTACGTTAAAGCTGTTTGCTTGCCAAACACATAGTTTAAGAACAGCACTTATGGGTGCAAACAGTTCTGGGACAAGCCAGAAAGTAAGAGAAGGAACAAGAAGGTGATGACATGTTTAATACCATCTACCTGCCAAGGCTCCCCAGCTCTCCCCCCCACAGGCAGGGGTGTTATCCTGCGCACTTTCCTGTGGTAGCCCTTCTCCCTCTCATCTGCTGACAGGGGGATGTCAGGTGCTCCCCCGAAACAGAAGAGACCTGGGCCAGCACAGCAATACGTGTGGCCTCCCTACCTGATGGTACTAGCAGCACCTTCATGAAGCTCCTACATCATTCCTCAGCACCAGGACCTGGAGCAGAGACTGTCCCTGCAGCAGTTATGATCTCTTCTAGAGCTCTGAATGCATTTCCTACTGCAGCTCCTGCTGACAAAGCCAGATCAAAACAGCCAGAAGCAGTTCCTGTAACCAGTAGGTCTATACAATCATCTGCTTGGATCACTGCTTGATACCTGTCCTTCTGGCATGACAGCAACAGCCACAAGCTCTCTTTCAGCCCACATCCCAGAGCCATCTCCTACAGTTAGTCCCCACAAAAAGGCAGGAACTTCTCCCTTCCCCCAACCTCAACTCCATATACAAGCGCATGAAGGCAGACACACGACATATACATCATCAAGGTCATCTACAAACAAAACAGGACAAGGATTCACCATGTTCAGGAAACACTGCAACTTCAAACATCCAATCTGAATTTCTTGGAAGAAGGGGAAGGATATAAAAGAGTATAGGAAAATTCCAACACTGCACCAGGAAGAAGAGATGAGCATGGAAATGCACTGCTTTCTGGTTTAAACGCCCTTTCTAATTCCTTCCATGGCTCCCAGGCAAATCCAAAACATCTGAGAATTTGGAAACACAGAAACACGATCTCTTTTGTCGTCTCACTCCCGGCTTTTCCCCTTAACCATGGGGAGTTTCTCCTTGCCTTCCAGGTGTCCTCCAGCCTCACCACATGTCCCTGGAGACAGTGCCTTTGATCAGTTTGAGGATGATCGTTATTTAACCACAGGCTCCTCTGGAAACTCTAATGGCAGCTGCTCAGAGTGCATAGCAAACTAGGACACACACTGGTTTACGTCTGTGCAGAAGTGGGCTGTGCCAGAGAAACGACCAGCTTGCCACTCATAACCTTCCCAGAGGCATCTCTGTGCTGGATGGAACTGTTGGAGCGCACTGGCTCTGCCATTTCATCCTTCACAGAACTGGTATTTTCAAACATGTCATCCCATTTGTTCTGCTTTCATCAACAGCAAGTAATAAAACAATTTAAACTCCTCAGACCGGATGCAGGAGGCATTATTGCCCTCCTGCCTTAGATAAACAGCAGATGAAAACCACAGATGATCAGTACCAACACCTTGTGCACCTCATTCCAGAGTGTGCGGACGTCAATCCCTGGGGATCCTGCCGTGTGCCGACAGCTCAGCAAGGCAGCAGATGCAGGGTATGATTGCCATGGTGCAAAGGGCACCCTGATGCACCCGCAGGGCCTGTGGTCTTGTGAGAGCGGCTGGGGTAGGACCCAGGCCTTCCTCTAGCACAGTTATCACAAGAGCATCGTCCTCCTCACTCACTGAAGGCCACACTGTAACCGACACAACTGACACATGCCGGAAGTGGGGGCTTCAGCACCAGCTCTAATTCTGCACATCAAGGCATTTGTGTTTGCAGGGCGCTCAGCAGATCTTTGCACATGCAGATTGTAGCATCAGAGAGCCACAGACTGCAAATGCAAAAGGAGGGGGAGGGCTTACGTCCCTCCAAAAATCTGACTCAAGCGATAACTAGCGTCATGAAGAGGTTTTCTGTTTTAAATTTGAAAGAAGAGCCCCTAAAATGATAAAGGAGGAAAATTGCTTGGGAAGAAATGGGCTGAATCACTCTACAGCTTTTGGAGAACATATGGAAAGAGGAATAAAACTCTTCAGAGTTTAGATCCTAGATATGAGCAGAGGTGACCCCCAGAGAGTACATTATACATAATGGTTTTACCCTCATTTATTTCTTTTCTATGCACAATAAATCCTGTTGGTTTCGAGAGTAAGTAAAAATAAAGCTGTTTATCAGATGCACTTATTCTACATCAGGGTAGTTACAGACATCACTAATCCTATTTTGGAGGCTTCTTAGGGCACTGTGAGTTTCCAAAGCCTAAGCAGGATGGATACCTGTCCAGCTGTGAGCCTCCCACTAGAGAGCTGGACCTATCTCCTATACCAGGCAGCTCTGTGCCTGCCAGCAAATGTGCTTGTGTGAGAATACTGTTTTGTGTTCTAGTGAAGTGGCACAAGGAATTTGTGATCACCCAGTGGCTGAAGGTTAGGAAGAACAAAAGCCCTTCTACCAATAATGACAAATAACGACTATTTTTTGTGTTGCTGGTTGAAGAAGGGGTTTCAGAAATAAAGCCCTAGGTGCCTCATAAAGCTGTAGATAACCATACCAATGCACAAGTAAGACAGAGATTTCTTACAGAGGCAAGAAAGCTCTGACTCTCAGGTAACTGGGGCGAGCTTTGTTTCACCACAGGAACATGGAATGCATCAGGTGAGTATCTGACAATGCACATATTCATTCATACATATCCATAAAGACTGTGCTAATCATACATTTGTCTATGTCTTTAAACTCATGCTAATGTAGGAATTAAATGTCTATGTAAAAAGTACAGTTTACTTCTTGTAAAGGTACAGTACTGAGGTGCATATCTATGTATATTTAACATGTCCAAGTGCATATATTTGAATTTACATACAAACACTATTTGTATTGTTTGGATATAAATGCATTCATTAGCTGCATAAGAACACATAGTTAAAATGGTGTGACTGAATGGACAGATGTGGTTTTGCTATCTGTGTGTGTATACGGGTAATAGCTCCTGTTAGTCTAAGCACTGTCTGCAACAATAAGGACAGACTGATGTTCTTTGGTTTATCTGGCTGGGATTGCTGCAGTGTCAGGCTGGGTATGATAGCATGTAAGAGATAAGCATTTGGGTATCTATGAGGAGGCAGATGCATGCTTATTCCTGCTGGTACTGGTGTGCTCACTGTGAGCGGATAGGAACATTATCAAATATGGACAGCTTGTTCCCAATACGGATGCTCTGATTTGCATTTAAGTGGCTATTTAGGTCTTAAATGCCAATCTGAGCCTCTTGGAATGAAATGTGGATGTCTTGCTGGAATAGCAGCTTTGAACAGTGGACTCCTCCTGAGTCCATATGATTATGTAAGTCCTGAAGTCCTAAGTCCTCCTGAGTCCATATGATTATGCCTACTTGAGTGTAGGCTTGGATCTAACTTCCATAGCTGCATTTTTAGAATCCTCCTTTCTTGGTGCTTAGGCACAGGGGGTATCTCTGCACATCCTTCAACTTAGACATTTGCCCGTGATTGTATCTGCACTTGGAGCTGGAGCCGGGATGCTCAAGACCCAGGGCTGGGGGTTACAGAGCTCCACAGAGATGGAGCATGTGGGCAGCTCCGCATTCCCCGCTCACATCCACATGGCTTTGTGCATGTCTCGCCCGGCTGGGTGTAACTTACGTACAGGCTGCCTGTTTTCTGCGAAGCCCTTCCTCAGGAAGATGCATGCCGGCCCCAGCAGGTTGTGCATGACGGCGCAGTTCTGGGCCAGCACCATGAGTGGACCCTGGTACTCGCAAGCCGACGGCCCCTCTTCACTCGTCTGGACAGCTTTATAGCACGTCTTCTCCTCATGGCGGATCTTCCCAGCCAACAAGCAGCAAGCAAACAACACAACAGAGGATGTTACCTCCCCGTCTCGCCCAGCCGTTCCTCTGAAGTTCTACTGAACCGCCTCGCAGAGACATTATTGCTACATTTCCTTCATCCGGTCCGCACTGCGTCCCCCCCACCGCGCCATGAGGATCTGTACAAAAGCAGTAAGTCCAGGAGTTCACTTCCAAAAGCTGACAGAAGTACAAGCAACCAGGAGAATTTCACTTTGAAATGACATCAAACTCTCAGCACTGCTCACATCTACCCAGACACAGCCAAAAGGGCCGTGCTCCCACTATCCGTCCCAGCGTTAACGATCCCTTCAATGGGCTGCAAAGGGCAAGCACAGCCCAACCTAACAGTACGTGTGCCAGCCTGTGCCCAGGGCAAAGCTGCTGGCAGAGCCATAACAGCGAGGGCACCCCCAGGAGACCAGGCAGAGCCTGCATAAAGGCACTGCATGAGGCTCCACATCACATTCCAGCCACACAGCATCACACGCTTTGTAATGTTATTAGAAGGCCATTTACAGCACCAGGTGGCTCTGCCAACTGCAGGGTCACTTCTAATTAGTTACATCCTCGGGGTCTCAGGCACTTACTGCACTGGCCTCTTCTAATCACTGACAGTCCCAAAGTGGAGATCAGGCACGGGCACCACATTTTTGTCTGTTTGCATCTGCACACGTCCTGCTAAGCTGTGGCTCCAGAACAGCACTGGATTTTATAAGGAGGCACTGCTTTCCTTTTATAGAAATGCATTTCCCTGGCTCTGCAAGAAAACTCTTATCCTGATATTCCCATGCAGCTATAAAAAGCCAGCACAACCCACAGGACCCTTGGTTTTATAGAATAAACATTAATCACACATCAGATTCCTCTTCAGGAATGATTCTACTTTTACAGACTGTGCTCCCAGGGGTGATCAGAGAAGCTCTGTCAATTGTCATTGTCTCTATTAACCCTTTCCTTAAAGCCTGAGGTGCCTTTTCAGGCTAAAAGACCAGATATACACACATGCCCCATTCACACTTGTCCAAATCTATTGTATCTACTTGCTGCATCTGCCATGTGCTATTACATTGCACACATGGTTTGGAGTTTGCCTTTTTGTACAGTCTTAAACCAATCTGCTCATGTATAATGTCATGTGAATATCAAGCATCAAAACAAAAACAACTCAAAAAGCAAGCCATGGAGAAAGAAAATGATGAAGCAGGAGAGCTGTTTCATTGCACTCATGGATGAGGAAGGAATCTGCCCCGATTAAACCTGACACACAGGACATTTGTCCTTAAAAACCTGGAAGATGAGCATCCATCCACAAATGGCATGTTACCAGCTCAGCTAAATGTCAAGACATCTGTGTTGAACTGCACAGCTTGGTGTTATCAGTGCAATGTATTTTTCAAAATTATCAGCTTTATTTCCTGGCACATTTTTCAGTTTAATACACCAAATACTATGAATCACTTAAAACAGTCCACATCAATTCTGTGTTTAACTCCAGTGAAGCCACGTGAAAGACTGAAGGCCCCACAGCCCCTGATGCTTGTTTGCTGGCCTTTCCAGTCAACAGAGTTTCTTACCAAGCCACAGAGCAGCACTACATAACAGTCACCCCATTACTTTCCTGTGTGGAAAGAGATTGCCAGTTGATGAAGCAGTTGCCAAGAGCCACCAAGGATCCTGAGCAGACAACCCACCACAGCACCAGGACAAGGCGCATGGCTCAGTGAGAACCCAATAGGGGCTGCTGCAGCAGGATTTGTGGCATTTGATATTTCCTCTGCCAGCAGCACCCCTTGGTTTCTCCTGCAAGTATCCCCACAAGTTCTCTCCACTACGTTCCTCCTACAGCCTGGCAGAGCTGCAAAGCGAGCTGTGATATGGGCACAGGGCAAAGCAACATCAACTGCCCATTACAGGGGAAACAGCAGCATGCATGACAAGGAAAATGCAAGGACAGGACTGGGAAGCTCAGGCTTTCCCTGTCCTTTCCCTGAGCAAAGGGCCACTACCCTTCCTAGCAGAGTCCAGCCCTTGGCTGTGTCAGACCGGCAGACTGCAGAGAGGGAAGAGAACAGGTTGATTTAGAAATGGCTGTAGTGGTGGTGATGGGTGGCAAAGTGAGAGACCTGGATGTCAAGGCTTTTCCTTTCTGCACAACAGGACTCACTTCATTTTCCTGCCTGTGTGTCAGAGGGACTTCACAGAGCAGCAAGCCCAGAGGGGCTTCATCCTGACAGCAGTGCCTCTTGGAGGGAAGGGCAGCCAGGCTGGCTGCTGGCATCACCAGGGGGACACTGTGACACTCAGCACTGCCACCCGAACCGGCATGGTACCCCCATGTCAGCTAGTCCCAGACCAAGCCAGCCAGCACCAGGGAGTGTCTCCAATACTTCAGGCTGAAGCCATGTATTCAAGAGATAAGTCTGTAACCCAAAAGCAGCTTTCACACACATGTCTACAGTCCCTCCTCTTTACCATTTCATCCAAATGAGTTTGCCCAAGCTAAAATCTAAGAAAAAAGACTGGGATTACAAAACAGCCAAGTGAAGTTGTGAAATGTTAACCCAAACTATTCTATAATTCTATGTTAAGACAGATCTGCAAAGCCTCCAGTATAATCATGTGTCGTGAGCAGAAGAACGGCAGGGACCCAGGACCTGTTGGGATGAGTGCCTGAGGCCTTAATACATGGTCAGCTGGAGTAATGTCTGAGAAATACTCCAATTCAGCTCTGCAACTTTCTCTCTGTAGTCCTGCCATCCCAGGCCTTCTAACTAGGCACAAAGTGCATTATTTGAAGCAGCTTTTAGGAATGAAAGCATGAATTACCTAAAAGACTGACGACAGAGCTCATACGTTCTTGAATCCATTTGGATTCAAGCAGCCTGGCCACACGTCATTCTTTAATTGCAGTCGCCTCGATCATGTTGAGCACAGCTGCAGCCAACGCCTTTTATTGCGAGTTGGAGGCATCTTACAAGCAACCAAATTGGTTTTTCATATGTGCAACATTTGGGTGAATTTCAACTACTTCTGCCTCTCCCTGAAGGTCACCCTGACTTAGGGAATGGTCTCAGTACTGCCTCGCTGCCCGGTGATGAATCCCCATCCTGTGTGTCCCAGCTCCCCCACAGCAGCACTGTGCTATTACTGGCTCCATTCACAGCAGCTAAGGTAAAAGCAAACTGTTTCTACACAGAAGAGGCAAATCTCTGACCAAAAGAAACTCTCTGCTAGGGAGGTTCTCCACCCAAGAGGTCCCCCCCAGAGGGACTTTCCCAGGTGGCAAGGTCTCCCTGATGGCAGTGGCACTTCATTGTCAGCAAGGTCTCAAGAGACCTCCTCAGTGCTCTTCATTGCAATACTTAGGATGCTTAACATAACTTTTTCATTTACAAGGAGTGACTTAGCATAGCTTCTTGCTGAGTTGTTAGATTTGCAGCAGCAGCAGCAAGTGAGAACAGCGTGGCTGACAGGTACACGGTGCTTCAAGACCTTTCTCAGTGAAACAAGAAATTTTTCCAGGACATGTCATTCCGATTTCAATCTACTCCCTAACAGCAGCATCGTTCCTGAATCTAATTTGTCCTGGGATCACTGCAAAACCTCAGCACGGAGCAGACCATGGGTTGAAGCCTAACAGATACACATGGCAGCTTGCAGATGAGCTCCAGCTGGGCCCAAGCATGTGGACACATGGGCTGTACTGATGTGCAACATGATGCACACACATGCAGCCAGGGCCCAGTGCATCCACTCACAAACAGAGGCATGGACAAACAGATCACAGAGAAAAACATGCTTCTGTACCCAAACACATACCAACAAAACGAGATGTGCGCGTATGCAAGGATGGATTATATATAAAATACATGTATGCCTACATACAGATGTCAGTAAGGATGTCCACCAGCAGGTACGCACACACAGAGTGCTGTACAAGCAGGGCTCCGTGTATGACCCTATACACTCACAACAAACCCTGCACACCTGCTTACACACCTCAGGATGTGCACATAGAGACACAGAGCACAAAGGACACACACGTATTTCCGATGGGCTCATTAGGTGTGCATACTCTTGCATACCAACGGAATACGTACACGCACCCATTCCCATGTACATGATGTCCCTACAGGAGCAACACAGGACTAGACTCATGCAAACACCTTCCAGCTGAAGCACATGCACACAAACTCACACATACACATGTACATTAAGGTGCCCCTACAGAAGACGTGTGGCAGCATACTATGGGCGTCGACAAGCGCAAGCTTGCATGTACCCAGAGGACTGCTATGAACACACACACAGAGGGAGACAAGCCTACTCCTGTGCATGCATACTCACATACTGATTTACACACGTTATGGCTTTAATGGCTGCTCTTGCACGAGCAGCTCTTACCAAAAAAAAGTCTGGTGAAAAGAGCTGAACCCTTGACACACACCTCTATGTTTCTCCCACCTCCCATTCCCTTCTGCCCATCCCAAGAAGCAGGGCTGGAAACACACAACGCACTTTGATTCAGGGAACATACCTTTTTAGAGAGGTTTCTCAGTGGAGACTTCACACAGTTGCCCATAATATGTTGAGTCTGCCTTTCCGGTGGACTTGGTTATAAAGGAACTGAAGCAACTGATCCCATTAAAGGTATTCCTTGGGAGCAAAGCAAGAAAGGCAGTGCCAGGCAAATCCAAACAGCTACTGGCTGCTGGGGCTTCCCTCTTCAGGGAGCTTTTTCTCTCTCTGCCTCTCTCTGTGTTTTTACTTTATGTTCACTTTCTTGAAGAGATGAAGCAGGAAGGAGAGGGAGGGGAGAGAAACAGACAGAAAGAGAGGGAGAGAGAGAGAGTGAGAAGGGGAGAGAGAGGGAGGCGGGTGTATAATCTACATCAGATTAATGTTCAAATCCCTCCCACCCCCCTCAATCTCCAGGCAAGATTGTTTCACTCAGGGGAGAGGGCTGATTCAGGGAGAATTAAAAGAGAGACGCACAGCAAGAAATGATTTCAGTGATGAGTTCAGTGAATCCAGCTAGTTTGGGTGCACAGAGCCTCTGAACATCGCATCCCTACCCACCCCCCTTCTAACTCCTCTCGGCTTTTCAATCACTAAAGAGCGCGGCTGGCCAGAAGGCAATCCACTTAGGGGCTTGGAGCAGAGTCCAGAGCTGGTTTGGAGCAGAAATGGACCATTTATCTGGGTGGGACCTGTTTCAGCTTATAAATAGCAGAAGTCTCTCATTCTTTTCCTGCCACGGAGGAAGCAAGCCTGGAGGCAGCAGTCCGGGGGCCCTACAACACTCAGCCCCAGGCTAGTAGCGTTTAACCACAAGGGAGAGACCTTGAGCCAGTCTTGCGGTAAAGTTTTTCCAGCTCTGGAAGTACAAGTCAGCTGGCGGTTTACCTGCACGAATCTGCCAACGAGGGGCTCACACCTGAATCCTAAATCTGAGCAGCCCTAGGCTGGATAATGTGAAGTAAGGAATTTGGATGTCATATCCATCCCTTCCATTGCCAAGCACCCGAGTCCCGGAGACACACCAAGGCTAAGAGGCTCATTAAACTACAGCCAGCTCCGAACTCTGGACTTAGGCCTGCTGTGGTAACAGAATAACCTCTGAAAGAAAAGGGATGAGTCCCCAGTACATTTTCCTCTGATCTCAGGCTGAACATGAAAGCATTCAGTCTGAAAAGAGATTTAAATGCATTAAAAACTCACCATCACACCCAGGCAACAGGATTTGAACAGGATGGTGAATGTACCCTTAGCTAGGAAGCGACAACAGCTGCAGCTCCAGAATGATAAGAAGCCATGGCACAAAGAGCTACCTCCTTCAAGATCTGTGAAGACCAAAGTGACACTGATGCTATACCATGTCCATGCAGCAGGCTGGTTGGACTCGGGTGTTCAGCTGAAAGACTTGACAACTTTCTTTGCAAGTATGGTTCCAAACAAAAGGCTTTACAAAGACCTAACCCATGGACTGAGTACTTGCACCACAGGCTTTTTGTGCAGAAGCCAAAGACTTGCTCTCCTGGCAGCTAAGGACAGCGAAGGATGACCTGTCAATGTCACAACAAAGCAGGGATTTCCCTGCTTCCATCCTGATGGTGCTGTGGCAAATTAAGAATGATTCTAAGGTGAATTGACAGTTTCTTTACAGCTTAGAGACTTCTTCCACCTGAGGAGATGAGTTTAGGAGTCCAACCATGACAAGAGTCAACAAATTATCCAGTTCCAGTCGCAGCCATGTGGGACAGTGTTTCTTGCTCTTCCTTGGGCTAACCACTTCCCAAGAGCAAAGGCAGTGGAACAGCCTCCCCCCAGATCCCCTCAATGCCTTCTTCACTGGATGGCCTGGAAAGGACCTGTACAAAGATCCACAGTCCCTCCAAAGAAAGAAGCTGCAGTAGCAGATACTGGAAGACACCCCTTGCACCAGGGCAGACTGAGAACAGGACAGAAGGGATGGGGAAGCTCTGGTCTGGAAGATCTCCATAGCAGAGCCCACCCATGGTGGGTTGGAAAGCAGAACTGCTCCTGAGCTGGGCCTGTCTCCTGCTGCCATAGTTTGAAGACCGCTGGTGCTGGGGAAATGTACAGTCACTCCCTGGGGGCTGTGCCAGCCCTGGGCCTCTCAGTGGGGGACACTGCAGGAGGATGCTGAAACTCTCAGCTCTTCTCAAGACTGCCATCTTTAGCTCTATTTCTCCTTCCCCTCTCGAAGTAGATAGTGGGAGGCTGATCTACCCTTGGCCAAAGAGCTGGTCGTTAATAATGTCCTCTGTCAGCTGGAGCCATTCCCCAGGCTCCTTGTTTATTGACGAAGTGCTTGTCTCCCTTGAGCAGAAGCTGCCACACAGCAAGTGAGGCGCCTGGGCTCCTTCCCGAGACAAACGACTCCAATTCCAGAGCAGAGAGGAGAGAGAACCGCCTCCCTGCTGCTAATGAATCTCCCCTGACAGGCAGCGTGGAGGCCAGGAATGCCCTGCAATTCAGAAGTGCCCATCTCCTGCATCGTCCCAGACAGAAAAGCGGAGCAATGGAGTCAGGCATCTCCTGCCAGCAGAATCCATCACAGCCCCCAGACTGCCATGAGATAGCTTTGGAAGACGGCCACTGAGCGTGTCTTACAGAGGCTCTAAAAGTCTCCCAGCAAAAGCTGAGACGGTCATCCTCTAAATACTCACTCATATCAGAGCATTCAGAGCCAGCCACCACGGCACGCTGCCCTGTCTGCCTGCTCTCCTGCTTTTCTTCCCTGCAGTTGCAGGCGGCTGTGTGAAATGCACAGGTCAGAGTGAGAGGGCTGAGACCTCTGCCGGGCTTGGCAGGGAGTTCGCAGTCCAGGAAGAGAGGTGATGGAAGCCTGTTTGCACCACGTTTGCAGCACAGTCACAGTCCTTCAACTCCACAAGAACTCTGGCAGAGCTGCAAGGGGCCCAAAGGATGTGATTGTAAACGATTTTCCTACCTCCTTATTTACTCTGGATCAAATGGGCAGCACATCACAATCCAGTAGACAGACCTCTGAGGAGGAAAATCACTATCTACATTGGAATCTTGTTCCCATCACCACCACACGCAGCTTAGAGACAGGCAGGAAAGTGGAGTTGGCAGAAGGGTCATTAGAAGATTAGGTTAGAAGGAACATATTTTCTCCCTCCCTCCAACTGAGGCTGCTGTGAGAGAACAGGATGCTGAGAATAAGTGTGTCAAAAACATTTGTGTGTAGGTGCTGATCTGTGGGCATGCCTATATCTGGGGTAGTCAGTATGTGTGTGGGAGGGCTGCACATGCATGTATACTGGTTTACCCACACTGTTCTTTGTGGCAATCACACTGTTCTCTTAAGGTCTGGGGCTCTGCTGTAAACTTTCTAAACACCGGCACGAACTTTGTGAAATGCAGCTCTTGCCTATGTGCCCGCATCCCTTCCTCTCCCCTGGGGTCCAAGGTGGAGAGCAGAGACCCCAGTGGATGTGGTCTGACACAGAGCAAGGTCCCAGCTCACAGGAAACAAGCATTTGGCACATGGACTGACCTGAGCATAGAGCAGGGAGGACGCTGGGTGACTTGGCATTGAACAAGGAGTGAGTTAGGTGGTTTAATAGGTGGATTCTTTAAAAAGCAGCAATGCTGGGCTTTGGGCTGGCACCTTTGGCAGAAATGCTCATTTCAGAAGAAAATGTTGGATCCCACCACAGCTAATCACTTGGTAGCTGCCAGAAACTTTATCCAATGGCAGCAAATATTCGACAGCCACAACAGAAAGAACAAAAGTCAATCCAAAACTTGGGATTGCTTATCAGAGGGTAGCTTTGCTTGCCAAACATTTTTCCATTGGAAGTATGGATTTGTACAGGAAGACTGTTCAGATGCCAGGCCTGTTTCTGTGCACAGTCTTTCCCTTGCTGGAATACTGTATCAGTTGGTTGTTCTCAACACAAAACAAACTGCAACGAGGCAAACTCAGTAGGTAGGAGAGTTAATCTCTGAAGGAGTACATCCTAAAGCAGGGAGAATTCATTCTTAGCATCGTTGCACTGAAGTCCATCACAGAATCAACCAGCTTGGAAAAGACCTTTTACCTACGAGCCCATTGCATGCTTCAAAGATTTAGTATTTGAAAATACATCACCTCATTTAAATCATCCTAACAGGACAAGAATTTTTGGTCTATTTTTTTCCTATCACAGAATGGAGAGTGCATCTATTGATCAGTAGCTTTCAAATCTGCTCCCAACCACCATTTAGCTGGTGGCTATAGATTGATATTTTGTAAGAAACAACCTAGTCTTGTTTCCTGAATGACCTCAGCTGAGCCTAAGCATTTGGAATAGTTATCATCCTCCTATAGCCAGTGTTGTCGAGGGCCTCATTTCCAAGCTCCCCACTGCTGGAACGTGCACTGGCACTTAGAACTTCTGCAGCTGGCTTCCCCTCTTGCTGCTGTACATTGAGTTGTGTCTTCTAACCTTGAATGAACTTTGGATGGTTCCGTATTCCAGTCAGACAAGTACAGGTCCATTTCACAGGGAGGCACCAGCAGGTACTGGTGGATGCAGTCCAGATCCTCATCTAGGGGGGAGGAATATTTCTGCAGAGAGTTTGGGAACTTTCTTTGCTGTCAGCTGTTCCAGGAAGAAAGTGTTGCTGACTCATGCTGTGCATAATATTCTCCTCCATTAGAGCAATTGGATCATATTCAATCACAAACAGAAAGGTTATTAAAAAAGACCAAGGCTATTTTCCATCTCGCTCAAGGTAACAAAGCCTGCACTGTCAACTTCTGTTTAGAACAGCTTTGCCTGTAATTAGCTAGTTTTATTCTGTGTTAGATGAAAAGAGATGGGAATGTGCCATCTGACACCATCCACATAGATGCGGTCCACGCGTTTTGCACTAGCCCGACTTCCAAGTCCCTGCACAGGAAATGTGTTGGCCAGAGCACAATGTGCTATGGATATTTTCTGCTTTCAAGATCATCAATGGGCTACAAAAAGACAAGTACAAGCTTGGCAGCCCAGAACTGCTCTGCCAATTTGCCATGTACACGCAGTACAAAGATTGTTTAAAACAAACTTTACAGGGTCCCTTCTTTTTGCTCAGGAATATGAGAACTGTGAATCACTCTGTCCATCTGGGACTACTGCAAGAGCAGCCAAGTGTGCCCTGGCTCCCTCACCTCTTCTCAAGTAAAAGGGAGTCAGTATTTGGCTGACACACTGAGGTGCTACTGAAAGCATGGATGAGCAGAGGCTTGGGAACCAATACTAATACTACAAATATGCCAAAGCAACCCTGCACCTCTGGAAGGATCAAACTCTGTATCCCCGTACGAGATCTCTGACTGTCTCAACACAGCCGGTCACAAACTACCTAACCCCTTTTGGCATTATTTCAGCAGAACATAGGGGGGTTGCTGGCAGTTTTCTACTTCCTGCCTTCAACCATTGTGACATGATGCTTCACAGCATCACAAAGTTGCCTGTTCCCTTCCAAGAACAGAGAATGTATTTTGTCTGTGTGGGATGAAGCAATGCTGCATATTGTTTCCAAAGATGGCTGCAAGGTGCAAGGTACTCCAGGGGAGGAACGGGTGGGAGAAATATTAGAATATTGCTAATGACTTCATTCATAGCTAGCACTGAGTTCGTGCTCTTACCCTGGTGCAGTAGGCTACTGAAAAACTGGATATGACCATACAAGCTACGACAGCTGTTTTGTCTTTGTTTCTAAGCAGGGCATTTGACTGAAATTCATGGGCATTGCTGTTGCTCTCTAAGGTCACAGGAATGTCAGGGGATTATTGAAAGGGAGCCCAAAGTTAGCTAGGCGTCTTTTACTGGATGCACACCATATAGCTGCTTGTTATTGGAAATCAATACCGCTCGTGGACTCATCAGGGAAAAACAGTTACTGAAGCTGGGATGCTACAAAGAACCACAGCTAATTCAGCTGACAAACCTGCAGCCCAGCCACTGTCTCTAAAGCAAAAGTCTTCTCTGACACTTTGTTCAAACCCAGTATGCACAAAACAAAAACCAAGGTAGTATAGGATGGAATATAGATGGAATGCATAGAGTAATTTAAATGATGATTAATATTGAAATATTTTTTTCTCTCAAAAGATAAGCCAAATCTACCCAGGTGGTTTGTGTATTTCAGTGCATTAGATCATGCTGCTGTATATTTTATGAACGGAATATTTAATGACTGTTCTTTTAGCTTGGTTTTATTTTAATATCTTTCTATATCCTTTTAAAACAGATCTGTTTAAAAAGTAAATCACTGGCAAAGATTAATGTTTGCTGGCAGACCCAGCGCAAGCAGGAAGCTTATCCATTGCCCCTCAGTGGTTCTGTATGGCTGGCTCACATCCCTCAAGCTCTTTATAAGCAATAAATGTGATACATTTTTCTCCAAGCTGAGCAAGGTGGTAGTAGCCGAGTGGATGTGCTCAAGTGGAACAATGTTTTTCTGTCCATTACATATAGGAAACACAAGACGTACCTTGGAAGGTATGGTGGGTGTCAGCAGACAGGGATGTACACACACAATCGATTGTTGTAAGCACACGAGTGACTGCATGCACATGTACAGAGGAGGGTGCAAGCCCCCCAGCAACTTTAGCAGAGGCTGCAGGCACACAGGCTGTGTGTATACAGACAAGACACATATACAGACGCTGTGTCAGGCTACATGCACGGACATGGCTGTGGCAACACATACAGGGATGGAAACACCGAGGCCATACAAGCCCCATGCAGGTACCTGGACCCTTGTGAATATGGGCTTGGCAACGAGCAGGACCAGCGCTCTCCTACATCACGGCAAGCAGGCGGCTTTCCCCAGTCTGACACGCTGACCGGGCAGAGGCCAAGCCCCAGCGGGCCCGGGGCGGGCACGGTGCGCGCTAATGCGGTCCCGCCGCCCGGGGCAGAAGCCTCCCGCTGTCCGAGCACCCCGCGGCAGAGGGCGGCCCCCGAGGACACCTTTCTCCCTCCACGCCCTCTGAGGACCCATAGGGGCCGGACTAAACCTTCAGAGGTGCCGTCAAAGAGGAGGAAGGGTCGGGTCAGCGTCCGGTGTTTCTGCCTCCTAACCTGCGCACCCACGGTCCGCGCCAGCGCCAGGACTGTGCAACGGGATCAGCACCACTGCAGCAGTTGGTCACTGTCAGCCAGAAGTCGTCTGTTCACCCCAAATTACTGTGCCGATGTAACACTGTAAATGAGGAGCTGCTTTGCCACAAGCCCTGTCATGCCGCTGCTTCACCTGCCTTACACCATGGTACAACACAACACGCAGCTCCTGCAGACCCAGATCCTTCACCTTCGCCATCCCGCAGCGCAACACCCGAAAGTTTCCATGACTAGCGTCAGCTCTCCAGCGCAGCCCAACACACTGCAGCCTCCCCTGCTAATAGACGGGGCAGCTGAGAGCTTCCTGTTCTGAGCCATTCATCACTTCCATTACTGAACCCTTGGCCAGAGCTCCCCGCTCTCTGCGGGTGCAGCTCCAAGCATGTCCTAATTCAGCCGCTGCTCTTGGGCAAAACTCCCAAGCATCAGCTTGGAGTCAGAATCAGCTGCAGCTGAAGCCACTGGAGGGAACAAGGTCACCCTGCAGATGAGGAGACAAGAAGGGAGAAGCCGGACAAGGCACTTTTTCCCTACCCGCTTCTGGCTGGTTTAGAGGAGAACGTTCTTGACACCTGGTTCCTGCACAGGCAATGCAGGGACACATCCTGCCCCAAAACAGGGACCACTTCTGTCATCCTGATTTACTGTAAGGTCCTGTTAAGACATGGTATGAAGAACTTAAGCCCATGAGCAAAGGAAAATGGAGCAGGACAAGAAAAGGAAAATGATACAGGAAATGCAGCAAGATTCTTTCCTATTTTAATGGTAATGTGGATGCTGACATTAAAGCAGGAATGGGAGACGGGTGCAGATAGGAGAGGCTTTTAACTCCCTGTACAAATAGAAATACAAAAGCCCCTTTGGCCACAGTGCTAACAGCAGAAGCCTGTAAATATTTAATGATTCCCTACAGCATTGTTTGACCCCGCTGATCCCCATGCTACCATAGGCAATTGACAGAAAACTGTTGGGGAATCACTCCACTGAAAAATTTAACAGTCAGGCAGGGTGTGAAAGCTAAACGGCTCTGAAAATGGCCAGGTCTCATATGGCAGGATCCCTTACAAATTAATATTGCATAGCAAAGGCCCAGAAAAAGGTCTTCTTAAAGGTTCCAGCTAGGCCAGTGCTGTGGCACAGGAGGAATGAAGTGACAAGAACCGTACTGTGCTGTGCTGTGAGCCCGGTGCCAAGCTGCTGCCACACTGCGGGTGCTGCTGCTGCATTGCCGCTGCCCTGGGAATCCTGCTGCCACAAAACTGCCACCCCACGCTGCTGTCCCAGTCGCTGCGCTGCTTTTATCACACGAATAAACTCTGTCCTGCTGCCAGGCTGCCACCTCACCACCATCCCAGCTGCGGGGGATCACTGCTCTTCTGCTCTCATGGACATGCAACTGCTCAACACTGCAATGTTCTGTAGCCACGCTGCAAGCACTGTAGGACTGTCATGCTATTCTGCTCTGCAGGGGTTATAGAATGCTCCTTTCACTTCATGACACTCCTTTACCACTTGGCCATTCCAACACTATCCTGCTACCAGGCCAAAATTCTATGAAACATTCTCCCCACGCTCACTTTTCTTGCCACTTTCCCACTTTGCTGCATTATCACACATGCACCCCTTGCCAACTACACCCGTGAGTCACTGCACTGCTCTCACACTGCACTGAGCCACTGCCACTGCAGGGCCACTTCAAAGCACTGCTGCCCCACTGCCACATGCATCTGATAACCAGCCCATACTCACACGGCACTTCCGTCATCAAGTCGGTCTGTGGTGTTGCTCTCGTGCTAACTCACAGCCGTGCTTCCAAAACTGCAGCATGGTGGTAACACTTCACTTGCTGCCTTCTGCTACGACGGGATGGTGCTGTCAGATCAGCATAGCCTTTTGCTAATATCACACCAGAAGTAATCACTGCTGTATAGAATAGCTCCCGCCTGGAATATTGTATTACTACATCATTAGACTGCTAAACTCTTCTGTCAGGCTACAACACTACACAATTATCACACCCATGCACTGCCAAACTGCTACTGCATGGCACCAGTATCACATCTCTGCTCTGCCACAGGATTGCGTTACCACACCACCGCATTGTCAGTGCTGTGCTCTCCAGCACTGTGTGCTAACCCAGTGTAAACTCCACAGCAGAGTGTTTCTCTGCAACTGTCTCACCGATCCAGTGTGCAAACATGTCATTAGGCTAAAATGACATCCTGGCTTATACTAATACATCATTCAACTACCCTACATTTGTTAATTCATGTACCACTTAATTACAAAATGGTAAAATGCCCTAAAAGAGTATTATTGTTTTATTGTACTATATTAGAACATCACTGTACCAATATAGCATAAGCTTAATTAACAAAATATCCCTGCATCCTGTATCCTGGCAGTATCTTAGCATTCTCCTGGAGTGCATACCCACAGTGCACTATATTGCTGTGCTGGTTACATAAACACAGCACTTCTGCTTTTACTCTGTCTTTTTTTCTGCACAGCTACAAATCTGTGTCCCTCAGACACAACCCTGTAGTCCTGGGCTGCTCCTTTTCGCTGTTACTGCAATAATGACATCCTCCATGAAGTCATCCCTGCAATCTTTTCTGCGTTTCTGATTGTATCACTGTAGTGTCTGCATCTGCGACCACAACACTGCACCACCACGGAACAACAGGGTGAGGATGTTTCACAGCTGTACAGCCAGAACAAGATATACTGGTGCTGCTGGACCACAGCGCTCTGCTGCTGCAGATACGCATCACTGTGCTCCTCTCCTGCTATGTGCTGCAAAATTACTGTTTTAACTGTTTCACAGTGGGCTGTGTGGGCTGGAGAGAAGTTCTTGTATTAAATAGTCTGCTGAGCTGTTGCACTCCTCTAATTGCAGCATGGAGCAGACTGGTGCTACAGCGCCTGCAGCCTTACACTGCAATCCTGGACACTTCTGCACCTATGACCCTGCCTCAGCCCAGGGTGCAACTTGGGCTCCTGCAGGTTGATGTCCTTGCCCATTGCAAAACATCACTCACATTTTGACACAATGCTTAGCATTTGTTTCTTAACTCACAGAAATAAAACTTCCATCATCCCGTTCCATGACAGAATTCCCACAATTCTTATCTTTAAGCCTTTATTCATCTTAGGATTTTGATATCACTACAAAAAAATCTTCACATCTCCCTCCCTGCAAGCAGCTGTTTGTGTATCCTACATCATAGTTCCTTCTCGTATCCACAAATCAGCTGCACACCCCTACTACAGCTCACTCCTAATAGCCAGTCCCAAATCCCCACTGGATGTTTGTTCTCTTGTAGTTGCTTCAAACAAAGCAAGTGAGAGATGAATACAGAGAGAAATGGGAACAAATAATAGTATGCTCTAAAAGAAAGATGTTGGTGTTTGTTTATAAGCACTGGTGCAATGTACCCAGTGGAAAGAAGAAAACTAGAACTGCATCTCCCCTTTTCTTAAGAGGCGTTGCTTAGCACTGCAATTACATTTTGCTAAGTTTAAGGCTTTAAGAACTGTTTCATGACATTGGGATGCAAACGGCAGAACAGGGAAAACAAAGATGCTGAGCAGGTAAGGACTGAGTACAAAACCAGAGAGGTTTCTGTGAGCGGAAGCCCTGACATGGGTTAGTTTGTATTTCTGATACTTTGGGGACATACAGCTGCACTGACTTACAATCTCTTCTCAGACACATCTTTACTTTCCTCAGAACTACAGGTACAAAATCAGAGCTGAGCCCATAGATTGCAAAGCCTGGTGCTGGAAGGAATATGGCTTTCTGTAACCTGGATGAGCATGAAGCCGCTCACCAGGCCCTTCCTTATTACCACTACAATGTCAACCTAGACTTCTGGTACGCAGAGGGTGGCACTCGGTCCAAGTTAAACACAACCAGAACATTCATCAATAGCAGACTGTCAGGAAGGATGGCAAATTGTCTGGGGAACAGATGTGCTTTGATTTTTCTCTGGAGAACTCAAAATGAACAGAAGTAGAATGCACTTCCTGACATCAGATTAAACAGATATAGGTGTATTACCCCCTTCCACCTCGTTACAAAAATTCTTCTCCTTCTCTCCATAATCTTAATTTGAGCCCTGCAACCCACTTTAAAATAAACCCACCCCAACGACAACAAACCCTACAATTCTGGTTTCATTGATCACTTCCAGGGCTGGAATTTAGCCGCCCAGGCTGCTGGCTTATACCTAAAACTGTGCTTCTGGGAGATTGCAGTTCCATTAATCTTCCTGGAGATTACATCTCCCACTAACATCCCTTAAATGGCTCTAAAAGAAAATTTCAGGCCAGTCTCCCCCTCTGCCTTTTCATTTTCAGAGGGTAGTCCTGTTGGGTAATTTCACTACCAGAAGCAGCTAAAAGCAACAGCTTTGTACCAAAAGAGCTTGCAAACACCGAAAGCATCTGTTTCATCCTAACATAGTGACTGCGAAGGCTTCAGAATTGGGTCAGGATTTTTTTTTCCTGCCGTTCTCCCCACTACCTTTTCCTGACAGCTTCTGCCGTAAGAAATGATTCATCTGCTGATTGTACAGAAATGCACCATAAGGGGATGTAAACAAATCAGCAAAGCAAGGCGGGGAGCCAGAGAGATAGAATCTAATAAGTAAATACATTTTAAAGATCCGCTTCTCTGACTCTCACCCTTAGCAGGCAGAGCCACAACTTCCCCCGGCGGCAGGGAAAGCACCGGCACTTCCCCCGCCAGCACCATCGAGAGCGCCCTCCGCAGAGCCCGGCGGGGCGGGCGGGCGGCCGGGGCTGCGGGCGGCTCCGACCCGCGCCCCCTCCCCGGTGCCGGTCCCGCAGCGCCCCGGCAGTGCCGCATCGCCGGGAGAAGTTCGGCAGGGCGGCCAGGAAGCAGTGCATTTACCGCTGCGGGCTGCGCCCCGGGGAGCGAGGGGCTCCAGAACGAGGAGGCGAACATCCGTGAGCTGGCTGGAGGAGGGGGCGCGGGGGGGAGCAGGCAGGGAGGGACGGAGGGGGCGAGAGGCGCTCTGCCCCTTACCTGGCCAAAGACCGAGCTGAGCATGGGGTGCAGCTGGTGGAAGAGGGGGTCCGCTTCCACCGACCGATCGCTGCCGCTGGACTTGGTGGAGTACTTGCTGCTGGATTTGGACAGAGGTGAAGCGCCTTCTGAGAGCTTTAGGGACTCTCTGCTGGACCGCTGCCTGTGACTGAAGAAAAAGTCCTCCTCTGCCTCCTCCCCATCCCTGTCTGAGAGCTGATGCTGGTCCTGGGGGTGCCCGTGGCTGGCGTGCGGCGGAAGGTGGTGGTGATGCCTGGATGTCCGCACTGGTTCCTTGCCGCTGCCTCTCCTTGGACCTCCTTCCGCCGGCTCCGGCTGGCTCTCCCCCCGTCCATGTGACAGCTTCCCCGCGCCCCTCGCTCCGTCCTCCCGGGCGCCCGGGTGGCAGAGCGGCCTGCGGGCACTGGGCTCCCCGGGGAGCGGCTCCTGGCTCAGCTCCCTCCCCGCCTGCCCGCCTTGTCTTCTGCCGTCCCGGGTGCGGCTGCCGCGGGGCTGGGGCTGGGCGTCCGCAGCCCTCCGGCTCCCCGCCGCCTTCAGCAGTGAAGTGCGGGACTCGCTCTTCGCCATGGAGGAGCCGCTCATCGCGGGGCCGCTAGAGCCGCATCCCCGGCCGGGCGGAGCGCTGCCGCTGCGGGCAGGGCTGCGGCGCGCCGCTCACGGCATGTCCTGCGGAGACCCGCTTAAATCCCGCACCGCGGCCCATGTGACAGCGCAAACAAAGGCCGCGGAAGGAGCGCTCCGGTGGGGGTTGGCGGGCACCGTTCCCCCAGCCGGGGCTCCCCCCTCTCCCCCGCCCGTCCAGGTGAGCCGGGGCCTCCCCCCGCCCGGGGGCCGGCTCAGGCCGGGCCGTGCCGCCAGGCGAAGCGGCGCCGCCGAGGGGGTGCGGGCGGCGGCGGGCGGCGCTCCCGCAGCGCGGCGGGCGGGCAGGGCCCGGCGGCCCCAGGCACGGCGGGGAGGGGGGACCGCAGGACCGCAGCCCCCCCACCGCCCCCGGCGCAGCTGCGGCGGCCCGGAGCCTCGGGAACATCGCCCCCGGCGGCGGCGCGGCAGGGGAGAGCGGGGACAGCGAGGGGGGGACACGGGGGATTGACCCCAAGGCATCTCCCGGGGAAGGAAAGAGCTCGGTGCCTCTGCCCTGCGGGCTGCCCGCACGCGTGCCCCTCGGCCGGCGCCTCTGCCCCAGCACGGAGAGTCAGCCCGGCACTGGGATCCAGCCCCTTGTGGGGGCCGGGGCCCACCAGAGCCCCCCGCCTGGGTGCTCAGCCTGCCGAAACGGGACCGCGGCGGATACGGGCTGGATAGGTCAGCACCTCTAGGTCTTATCATTCTGAGGGGACTCAAGTCTTGATCAGAACTCCGTATTTCCCAAAGTTCAGGAGAAGAGGCTGGGTGCTCAGCCACTGGCCCACACAGGAAGTTTTGATCCAGCCTTGGAAACAGATATAGAGGCTCATCATTAAAAAGGATGTAAAATGAAGGAGTTTGTACCTAAAAAACACATCATTCAGCATCTTTGTAATCAAACACAGTTAATTAAGTGGCAACAGGTGCTTCAATAATGATACTCTGTTTAGAAACAGTAAAAATAATGGTGTCAAATCAGACATATGTTCCCAAAGAGGAAAGGACCCTGTTCCTTCTTGCTCATCTTCAGACAGTGATTGTGCCTCACTGTGAGACTTGGATACCTCAGCAGTTTATGCACCCAGAAAGATGAAAGTGTGATTATCGAATAATAAGCTTACTCATGCTAGCTCTGCTCTTGCTGGCACATGCACAGCAGTTACTATGGGATGATACAGAATTCTCTGCAACAGCCCAAGTGCAACTTCTGCAGCCTGGGTCCCACTGTGGCCTGTTCTGCTGTGCCCCCACCTCAACAAACATGCTGGTCAGGGCAAAGCCGCCATGGAAGGACAATTACAGTGTGGCCCTGGCTCAGTGTGCTGTGCTCCCTCAGCTGTGCTGTCAGGATGAGATGTGCAGCAGCCATGAGCAATTCCTGCACAAGGTGCCCTCCATCCATCCTCAGGAGGGCAGAGAGAACAGACCGATCCTTCTGGCCCATCCTACTTTGGATGCCTGGCAGCAGCTCTCGATGCCTAAATGGGTTGTCAAAGGGTTTGTGGTGGGGATGTTTGTCAAGCAGCAATTTGCCATTCAAACCTGAATTGCCATTTCAGCTCCTAATTATAGACAAGGTACCTTCTTAGGGTTGGTTTTGGTTTAGGTTTGTTTGTTGGTTGTTTTTGAGGTTTTTTTTTGGGGGGGTGGTATTTCAGAACAGGCTGCTCCTGTTTGATACCAGCAGGGCAGAACCACTGCTCGTGGCTGGATGAACACGAGCATTGGCTTTCTCTACTGCAGCTGCATTGTTGGAGCCATGGCTGCTCACAGTGATCCTTCTGCCAGGAAGCTCAGAGGTAGGAGGAGGCTGAAACAAACACTTCTCAATAGCTCTTTGTCCCAAGAAAGTTAATTCCATCAGGATGTGACATTGCTTGTAGAGAAGCTGCCATTTCTGGAATTGCAGCTGGTGGTGAAGAGATACTGCTGTGAGAAAGCTCACACAGATTAAGATTCCTGTCTAGCCTAACACTGCCATCACCCTCCTTGGGGTCCTTTGAGCTATTCCTGAGGACTGCAGTGACACTTCTGTCTACAGGTCGGTTGTAGCTTCTTGCCCCAGTCAAGTGAGCACTGCAGAACCAGGAGCAGATGCCTCATTAGTGAGAAGGGACTCACCAGTGCAGGTGTGATTCATCGCATTGGAGAGCACTTGAGGGATCAGGGCATGAAACTGCTTGACTAACACAGGCAATAACAATGCAGGCAGGGGCCATGTTACAGATCCAAGCAACAAAACAGCAGCAGCAGCTGAAAAAACTATGAAATGGGCCAGAGTGAAAGCACAGACCAGATACCTGGCTGTCCACAATACTTGTGTTTGGGTTTCAGTTGGGAACAGACCCCACCTGTTCAGTGAACCTGTTGTACATCTTCCTCACAAATTCATTTTAGAGGTTCTTCATGTATCTCGTTTTCTAGACAAATTAATCTTGGGATCACAGTGGCTGCATAGCATCCACTGCATACTAAAAAGCTAGCTATTCTGGAGCCAAATGCCAGGGAGAATTGGTACCCACTGCAGGGAGAAGCACATAATTCCAGCATGGCTGAGTGGCAAGATGCGCAGGGACATCTCTCCAGAGAGTGCATGGCCCCTCTTCCATCTGGCAGCACGAAAGAGGACAGGCCTGAATCCTCAAGACACAAAGATTATATTATGTAATGTGCATGCTCGCTGCTTCCAGAGATGGAGCTAAGTCAGAACTCTACATGTGAGTCAGAGGCCAAGGCAGAGGGGTGCTGCAGTCCCTTCCCAAAGCAGGGGCATTCTGAAACCAGTGAGTAGCCTGGGGCTGGGGGGAAGCACCACCTGCAAGTGTAAAATCCTGTCTTTCCTTGAAAGTGTTATCAAAAACCATGCACATGAGCAAATGCATGAGCATTTCTGGGGGGAAGAGCTTGATCAATTCTTTGTGGCTTCACCCATGTAGAGAAAATGTTTGATAAAATAGAGAATACTGTTCTCTATTTCAGTTCAGAATACTGAACTCAGAGAATGGAGTGCAATTTCAGTTAAAGACCACAGACTAGAAAGAGTTTGAGAGCGAAATAAGTGAGCACTGCCCATAGGAAAAAGTCTCCAGCAAGCTGGTGATGGGAAAGGCCAAAATATTTGTGATGTTTTGCAGCAGTTCCCTGGGCACTAGTTTCTTAGTCTTTATTATTTCTTTCACCTTCATTTGCAAGAATATGCTCACCTAGAATAAGTATGATATCATACAATTTGCCAAAGCACAGTAAAATCTAAGCTGGACTGGGCTGAGAATCTGATACTGATGAGGAATCTGTCCTGTAACAGAAGGTGGACTCCCTAGCCCTCATTTATGGCCTTTCCCTTTACTATCTTCTTTGCTTTTAAAAACTTTCAGGAACATGTCATGTTTCAGTAGTCATAAAGATGCCAAGTATCAGTCTTCTGGCATATTGTATTTGGACAGGCATGTGTCTGCCTCCAGAGGAAGCAAAAGCACTGACAGCTGGAGATTCTGTTTGCTTGAAGACTTGGTATTGCTCTTCAAGTTTTACTCCACAGGAAAGGAATAATCCCGACAGCATTACAAAGGCATTATTGTTCCGGCTGTAATCCCTCTGCTCAAATCCGCCCTGGTTACTTGCATCCTGATTGCAAATGGAGACCTTCCCTTTGCATTTGTCAGGATGAGACTGTAAGATGGATTGGAAGTCACTGTTTTCTATAGTCAAATAGCATCAAAGGGGAAAAAGGCTGCACTGTGGTCCTGTAATAAACCTACAGAAATGGGAAAGTAGGATGAAGGGCAATGGAACAAAAATAACCATCTACAGGAGGAACGGATGAATTACAGGAAAAACATGGTGGAAAGCAAGATGACAGAGAGATAAGGGGGAGAAGAAATGCATAGGGACACACGTGAAGCTCCCTGTACGTTATAATGTAAATACACAGGGTGTGCTCACAGAATTGTCAGTGGGAAAAAGAGGTCTCCATCAGTGGAGAAGAGAGGAAGTGTTTCCAAAGAGAAGCAACAAACATTTCCACCCCAGTGCTCTGGGGAGGCACAGATCTCAGCTTGACTCTACAACTCCATGTTGTTGGCACAAGAGAGGCCAACCTGAGCAGGAGACCATGCCAGACACAGAGATGATCCCCCAACCCTTTCTTAGCTTGTTAAACCAAGTAACAGGAAATAACATACAACAGAAACTCTGCTGCTCAATAGGGCAGATACAGCTGAACTCCCTGAGCTAGCATGTGTGGCCTAACTTTAGCCAGACACCCGAAAAGAGATCAAACCTTCCCCACTCCAGACATGCAACAACAGTAAATAAGTTTCCTAGAATTACTCCTCACCCTCCCTCCTTCCCACGTGCCCTTTTTGAGCCTCAGTCCTCCAGTTTGCACAGCTAGGAATGCAATTCATTAAGCTGCTGTAGCTGGCTCAGTGTTGCGGTTTTAGTGCCCACAGCTGGCACGTGTCACCTCTTTCGTATCAGACATCTCTGTTGCCAAACTACAACCGACTTCAGAGTCACATCTATGTAGAAGGCACTGCTTGTGTGAGTGAACCACAGGACAGGCAGGAAGCACCGGTTCGAGGAAAGAAAGAAACCCTCCGAAAATCACTTGAAGCAAAACTGCTGTGGTTCTAACAATGCCAGTGGTTTCTCTCCCCATTTGACACAGTCTAAAGGCATAAAATAATGTGCCAAATAGTAAATAGGAAAGGACTGCTCAATTGGTTGGCTTATCTTCCACTTACGATGAAAGCAGCAATCAATATATGCAGAAAAAAATCAAATCATAATTTTCCACTTCCAGATGACCTGAGCTCTCCTAGATAACAGCAAAGCTTTTTATGAGCAGATGTTTTACAGTCCCAATAAACCACGTACATGATGGAGCAACCTCTCAAATATGTTCTGGACCACAGGATTATGGCTGCTTTTCAGAGAGACAGGTGGATTCTTGAGCTGCATTAAAAAAGGATCACTGATTACCAGGTAAAAACCCTGCTTTTGGGTTTGGGTTTTTTTTTAGGAACATTTCATCTTTGCCAGTTTAAAACAAAGGGGAAAAAAAAAAGGAGGTTATTTATCAACTGCCTAAAGAATTAGTCCAGGGAATGGGAGGGAAAGAGCAGCACTGAAAGCCAGATATTTGCAGTCTGCTCTGGGTTGAAAGTAGTCTGGGGACAAGGCTGAACAAATTACTCTTGCTTGCTCATTGCCTGGCAGCCTGATCTCTGACCAGTCTCCTGGCAAAGAACAGCTCTTGTGTTTATTTTGGGAAAGGGTTACTTTCCAAGGGGAAGGGTATTAAGGTGTGTCAAGATTGTGATACATCACTCCTCATATTTTATTCTGCCACCTGGGAAATTAGAATAAAAGTAGCTGCTGCTTTTTATCCTTTGACCCTTTCACTACCATCAAGTAAAATACAGACTACAGCCATGAAGTAACTCAGTTATACAACATAAACTCAATTACACAACAAACGGGCAAGAGTATGAAATAACTACAGTGAGCTGAAATTCATTTGGGATCAGCTGGAGTGAATCACTCATCTCCAGGGCAGCTGCTCTCTCTCCACAGAGCTGCTCTCTCTCAAATATATAATGAACACTGATACTCGTACATTACTAGCTTGGTTCTGGTAGAAGGTAGCTGCAGGGAGAGACAGCGTCTGGCACATCTGGCTTATAAAACCATAAAGGAAGCTGTATGAGTGTGAAGTATGGTCAGATTTCTATTAGCAGCCAGTAGTCCATTCCAGATGAGAAATTATAGTCCTAGTACTGACACAAAAGAAGAGGGTCAGGAACATGTGGCCAGTGGAAGAAGGACACCTTGTTTTAGTAGCAGAGCTGCTGAAAACTCTTGTGCAAGCGCGTCCACCTCCCTGCTGAGTCAGGAGGCTGGACAGGGAGAGATAGGGAGCAAGATGCTGCTACCAGTGTCACTGGCACAAGAAGCAAAGGCACTAAGGATTCCTAATCCTGGGGATCTATTGGGTTTTTTTTCCCCAAGAATTTAATGAAAGACTCGATGTCCTGAATAAATTACAGGGAAGTTACATTCTGCTTAAATTACCCTGCAACTTCAGAGGAAGTCATTCGTCAACTCTACAAATAAGTTAGGTGCAAAATGCTTTCCCTCTCTCACTTCAGAGGTTGGTACATTTTGGTAGCTGATCTAACAATGTCTCATTACTATAGTTATATTCAAGTATTTGAGCTATATTGAATAATGTAGGGTTTTTTGTCATTTCCAACAAATCATGTTAGACATCTAAAGAAGCCATTTCTATGTCATAGTTATTAAAGAATCAAATTAACTCATCCAGAATGAGTCGTTTTATCTTGTGCAGTGGCTTTGCAGGTTTCAGGCAGGCAGGCAGCATACACTAGTGTATGAGCAGGGAGGCTGGGTGTCAAAAAGAGCTAATGACCACTCAGACTACCTGAATGCTAAAGTGTGACATCTTCCCCCCCAGAGTACCTACAGCAACTTCGGCTTTATCACACTATGCCTCAGTTTCTTTCCATGTGAAGCACAGACAGTGCTTTCCAAAGGTCCTTGGATTTAAGAATTTCTGTTCAGATAAGAAGTAGAAAGTGTTGCAGGCTTCTAAAAATCACTTAATGCAGCATGTACCTAAGCTGGAGGAAACAAATCTGCTGCTGCTGAATGTGATTTCAAATGCAGATTGCACACACGTGCTGGTATGTTCTTTATCTTTTAAAGTGGGATTTAGGAAGAGGTTCATGTTTGCTGCCTGAAGCTCACATCTCTCCTTTATCTGCTCATTAATAACATCAAAGTCTATTAAAAGTGCTTGTTTCCTGCTTTAGTTTACTAGGAAGACTGTTTACTCTTTGGGCTTTATTCAGACTGAACAGTATCTGTCAGAGCTGAATCAGGCTCCTGAAGAAAATCTTCTTAAGAGAAGTAAACACGAAGGTTCATATTCCAAACATGCCAGTTTGTTAGTCTTAAGGCTCACTTCTAATTTTTACTAAAATATATAAACACTGGGGAAAGCTGGCAACTGCCTGAAATAGCTGAAGCAGTGTAAGAGGAAAGGGGATGATCATCTGCAATGAATTAAGATCTTAAGACCAGACTTCAAAAAGGATTGTTGTTAATTAGCAAGAATCTCTCCTTTCTTCTTGCTCAGTGATTTTCTGGCTATCCACAGCAAGGAAACAAGTGGTTCCCAGCTTCCAGGTGCTCTCACCTATTGACTGAGCTGACAAAAAAACTAATGTGTAGTAGGATCTTAGCAACACTGGCACTTCACGAAATGTCTCAGTTATCTCCATTTCCTATAGCTTCTTTCACTCTCCAGGTGATTTATTGCTGCAAACAAGGCTCCTAGAAGAATTTTTAGAGGCTTTGCTAACTACATCACATAAATCTGTACATGACAGCAAGCCATACTCTTTCTCATAATATCAAATATTTAAAAACATACTGACTTGGCTTAGACCTTTGAAACACTGTTAATTTCTAATGAGTTTGTCCATTAAAGCATGAGGACTGATGACAGAAAAGGCAGATCAAACAGAGGTTTTTCTTACACTCCAGCTCAGAAGGACTCAAGTGTGGATAAGGCTGTTATGTAAGACAGGCTTTTGGATATCACTGAAGTGCTTTACAGTTAAGATGGAATATTAATAAAAGACTTAAACTGAAAACCTCCAGCTATTAGAAGGATTAAGATTTTGCAGTGGGCTAAGGGAATACATACAATGTCAAAGCCATCTTCTTGGCTGTGATCAAAGGCAGAAAAGGCTCTGGCAGAAACACCATCTTGGAGGGAGGGGAATAGATCTGCAGCCTCATATAATAATAAATTATAATGATAATAATAGCAGCAACAATTCGTGCAGAGACTGCAATCCACAGCAGCAAAAGACAAGAAACGAGGGTGCAGTCTGGAGCTTCTCTCACGCAGCAATGTGCCCTCTGACAGGAGATGTGCCTACAAGAAGGGACAAGCATCAGCCCATTTACACCCCTGCGGCTGTACTGGCTTTCCTGGGAACAGAATTCACACTCAGTACATTTGTCATTCAGTGGCAGTGTCAGCGCCTCGCACCTGTGCACTGGCCAAGAGGAAAGATCACAAAGCTCACAGGGCTCAATGCTGCATCAACAAACTGGGGTTTATTACATTTATTTTCTGGAGATTGATTTTGGTTTTTCAAACCCAGTCCCTTCAAGGAGTGCCCTAAAGGGTATTTCCGTTAAAGAGCCCAGGCCATTTCCCTGGAATTCTCATGGGAACAATTACACTGATAGAATCATTCTGTTCTACAGAGTATCATTTTGTAATAACACTGTAATCAGGCAAATAATATTGACTGCATTTTAAATACATTTCTTACTTATGAGGTAGCCTCCTTTGGAAAAATCTGGGGCCTGATCCCCTTTGGCAGTGTCCCATTCCCACACCAGGCCTTCTACTTCAGGGACTATGCCTAGAGGGTCCAAGCCATAGCCCTGGCAACTGTAATCGGAAGTAGTTCAGTTGCCCAGGGACTGGGACGTGGCAAGAGCCTTCATTCTGTAAGCAGAGAAAGCTGGAAATGTGTCATTATTAAGGAATAACTTTTAAAGCAGTTCGGGTGCAGAGGGATTAAGGAATGCCATATGGTATCAGGAGTAATAAGATGCCAAGGAGTGTAACTTGAATGGAAAAGAAGAAGCTACCAAGATGCCCAGAAGAGCTGAGAGTCTGGAAGGCAATTGGGAAAATATTAAATTGCATGTATGCGATAGAAATCCATATTTATCTAAAAGCTGTATGCCAGTATGCCAGTAAAGAGGAAGCAATCAGAAGCTTTATTTTTCTTAATACCCAATTTTGATGCATTTGAAATGTTTAAGAGGTTCCAGTCAATTCTGGCAATGAAAACCCCTTAGAAAGCCATATCCTGCATTTCAGTACACGCAAAGATGTTTGGTTCAGGCAAATATCACAAAGGCAAGTAGAACTGAAGGAATGCATGTGCCTGCCTGGTTCTTACCTTTTCAAAGAGTGCTTATGGGTGTCCCTCCTGAGCTTTATTCTGAAATTTCAAATTATGGTCTGTTCTCTTATTAGGGAATTCGATTTCCCTCAACAATTTTAAGCCTGACAGAAGGTCAAAGAACCGACCTATGGCAATCTTCCAGTCCAGAATTAAGCACAAGTCAGATCTAAACACAATGAAATACACCATACAAGAGATCTGAGAGAGAAAAGCGTATTAAGCTCAAAGACAAAATCATGTAGAATCACACATGAACTACGACAACTGGAATGGATGGAGAAAATATCTGGCATATGGGAGAATACACAAGAAATGTCATAGATCAGCTTCACAGATTTTGCAAGAAGCAGCAGAGCTTGCACAACATGGACAAGATCATTGCATTGCTACCTCAGGGAAACTGTTCAGAGAGGGAAGCTCAGTGTTGCAGTGATAAATGAACATGCTATCAGCTTGAAAGGAAATAAAACATTTGTTAAATTGGACAATGGCACACAAGTGAGTATGATGCTAGAAGCTGCCTTATGTGCAATGAAAAAAACAACAGAGTGGGCAAGGGATGTCAAGGTAAAATTCAGAGATTACACCGAAAAGCCTGTCACCATTAAAGGATTATAGAGATTAGATATATGAGTAAATAGGAGGCTGAAATACATTTAAGCACAGCAAGCCCTAGGCTTGAGCAAATGTCAGCACACAGTACAACATTGGTACAACACCGAATGTAAAGAACAGCTTGATAGTGATTTTCCATCTGAAAGACAGCAGCCATATCCCTGAGACTTTCCAGTGCAGAAAAGGTTCACTGGTTTCAGAGTTGCCAACTAAGTAAAAGAGACGACAAGTGAAAGAAAAATCCAACATGATGCTTTCTTAATGGTACTGACCCTGCATTCTGTCAGTAGAGATTAATTTCTAGTCTCCGTGAACTTCACTCCAGTGAGTGGTGGAAACCAGTATGAAAATAAGTTATCAGCTATTGGCAAAAGCTGTTGATCAAAACAGTGCAGGCAGATGCTAATATTCATTTAATATTAGATAGTTTGATCTGCAGCAGGTAAATCCAATGAGTACCCAGCTGGATTCACAACTCATGCTTTTGGCAGAAGGAACAGTGGTGACTTAGGAAAATGCTCAACCAAAATATTAATAAACATTATTAATGCCACACAAGCAACCCAGAACATTGGCTGAAACAGGAGAGTATTTAAAAAAAACTACATTTCCCAAATATTTGACTACTTCCATTCCGTGGCAACAAAGCACAAGGTTAATGAATCAGTTACTTCTGCAGTAAAACCTCCACGTTCTCTGGCAGAAAGGCAAGACGGAAATTTAATAACTCCCTTTTTATTCACATGTAATTCAATTTCTTATTGATTCTTTGGAAAATGTCAATTAGATTTATTTACTTTTTACAATCTAAAGATATGTAAAAGGAGACTCGTCTACACCATTGCTGTAACAATCAGCTGAAGCTTTCAGGCTTATATGTACTATCTGTCGTTCATAAATTAGTGTCCTCTTCTACCTAACAGACATACATGATTTTATTAATGAAGTTCCAAAGTTCATTAACACCTCAATTTACTGTCCCTGGCTCAAAAGCCTGGGGACGATTGACTAGGTTGAAATAAAGATATAATTACAAACAAGATACAATTACAAGCATTAACTAGATAAAGTAATTAATTCCTGAGATGCTATTACTATATTTACAACTAAAACTCCCATGGATGCTTTACAGCTAATTTTGAGTTTTTATACTGCAAACCAATAGTGTCTTACACAACACGTTAGAAATCCACACTGGTAAAATAGGGCTTCTCACCTGTAGACAATATATGGAGCAAAACAAAACAAAAAAAGAGGATTAGAATACTTTTACTGAGAAAAAAGCTGAAGTCAGAGGAACTGGGGTTTGAAATAATGAGAAGAGAGAGACAAAACACAACAAACTCAGAAGCTACACCCTGTAGTCCCTGGATCAACCAGCTTTATAAGCATGACACTGTAGGCATTTATGCTGAAAATCAGTAACTCTAAACAAGCATCTACAGGAGGCCATGGACATAGGACGTTGTCCTAAAAGACAGGCATGTACTGAAGGGGAACACGCATTTCCAGCTCCAGGAACAGTATTTTTTCCTTGCCTGAGCAAGTGACAGCTTGATAACAGTTATAAGTTGAAACAACTTAATCTAGATACAGTATCACCAAGTGGGCTTAGCACACCCTAACAACAGCGGGTTTATATACTGAGAGACATCATCAACTCCATGCTACACCAAATCCTTCAGAGAATAAGGAGGATCTTTAGCATGCTGGTTGTAAGTATTTATTAAAACCATACGTCATAGAAGGATTGCTTTGTTCAGTTTTTTGATGATGACGATTTGGCTTGGATAGAAGGGTGAAGTATCGAGCATTTAAATAGTTCAGCCTCCCAGACACAGGAACGCTGTGGAAGAAGCCCAGCAGAAACACATGGTGGCAAAGCAGCTGAAATTCTGACTGCTTCTGAATGTTATGCAAGTAGAGCCCTTGCACAGTTTCCTACAGTGATTTCTGCTGGCAGGAGAGGCTGGAAATTGTAATATAAAGCAATGCTTGTCCATTACAATAACAGTATGGTGAATTGTACACATGTTCAAACGAGATGTCTGGGTAATCAGCAGTCTTTAGCATTGACAACGCTTCAGTCACTACGCCCATCTCTCAGCCTGCAATGTTGTCTCACTCCCAGCTAGAGCTGGAGAATAGGAAAGTTTTCCCACAGTTATTCCCCCTCCCAGTCCAGTGCTATTCCTGGAAGCACAGTCTGGTCCTATTATTTGAATCCCCACATGCAGCAGAAACACTGATTTGCAACATTGCATCCTATACCCCTTGAAACAGCAAATCTTTTACGGGTTCTCCTGTGACCCAAGAGCAGGAGGACAGCACCGGAGGAATCATCAGCAAGAAAGCCCTAAATGAAGAAATGAAATACATTTCCCTTGGAGAGGAGGCTTACTGGAGTGTAAGGAAAACAAGCCCCATCCTCCTCCCCTGCATGCACACACACACACCCTAGAGGCTTTTGCAAAGCCACAGGAACAGAAATAATTTTGTTTGAATCCATCAAGCATTAAAATCCGTTCACTGAGGGATTGAAGTGAAAAATGAGCCGGAGACAGGAATTAGAAGCTCACTGCCTGGGCTGTCAAAAGGGATTTTCCCCAGATAGAAAACAAGCAATTGGAAATGCAGGGAGGTAAATCCTTTCAGTCTCTGACATGTATGCACACTCTTGGTTTCCCCTCCTGGCCCTCTCAGTTCTGGTTTCAAGGAGCCAAACCTGGACACATCTCCTTGTGTGCTCTCTGGTCATGGTACCCATCCTTGGGATCTGCTGCCAGAGGTCTGCTCAAGCATGTCGCAGGCCTCAGGCATGGGGAGATGGGGAGACATGCAGAGAGCCAGCTGCACTACATACACCATTCATGGGTGCCTAAGGTGGCAAGGGGAAGACAAGGCAGCTGCTGAAAATATAAACCAACAGCTCTAAGAATCATTTTATCCACTGTAAAATCTGCTGAAGAAAGAGACAAGAGCAAAGTTGACATTATCATTACTGCACATCTTAGTTTACCACCCAAAAAACCCACAAAAACTCCATGTCCCTGAAATATGGTCTCTTTCTCTCATATTAATACAAACATCTCTTCAACAGCTATATTTTGATGATGTTTCAGAGGCTTATTTGCAGCCTTAACTGCCAGTGTCCTACTTTTTCCAAAATGAGACTGAGATTCAAGAAAATAATGTGGCAGATAGGGAGAGCTGGGGCTACTGTGCAGAAGCCACCTCCAACCCAGATTATGAATTGAAGCATATAAGGTACATCTTACATTCACTAATCTCTGCAGTATTCTAAGTGGGCTTCAAGAAAGAAATCATCGTTACAGCACTGTTTGATTTATGCAGAGTAGACTTTCCCTTCAGTTGGCTGCTAAAACTGAAGGCAAGAGTTATTTATAGTAATTTCTGTATGAAGATAATAAATACAACTCAGTGTAAAAAAGGCTAGTATAGCTCTGAGCCCAGAGCTCAAGTGATGCAGGACAGCCAAAAGAGAGAACACCAGAGAAATCTACAGATCTACCATATGGCCTTAACAATGCGCTGACTTTACACTCATCAAAACTGTGCATCAGCCATATACTGCAGAGCCAATTGTCTACTTAGTGAAGAAGAGAAAGGAATAAAGAAGTAGTGAGAAGAAAAAAGGAAGATGAAGAGCCAAATATGAAGCATTTAAGCTATGGGAAGAAGCAACAGGAGCCAAGGAGCCATCTAACTGCAGCCCAGTTCCAGACATGCAGATTGGTTTCAGAATAGCACAAAGGGTAGAACAAAAACAAGGTAAGCAACAGAATCCCTGGTGCTATGTGGCTTTGAATTCAAAAGCCAGTTAAGAGAACAGACAACTTGAAGAAGTTTAGTTTAACATAAAATTCAGTAATTCTAATGTATGCTAATATGCTTCAAGATAAAGGCCACAGGTACCTAGATACGAAGACATATGTATTCATAGTAAATATTTTCTTTAACACATGCTGTCCTCTATTGTGTGTAATATGCTTTCCTATTGTTCTGTGACTCTATCTGGTAATAATACTACCACTCAGGAGGTGTTTCATAGCTACAGAGCACACTGTGCTGAACCCAGCGGGTATCATTATCTCTGTTTCACAGAAGGAGTCATGGAAGCACCTAAAGATGAAACAAGTCCATGGCAAGACTGTAAAACCAACTACAGTTTTATAAATTATAATGTTAGCTTGTATGTGAGAGAAACCTCAGGAGGTTTAAATGGGATTTGCTGGCACCATAAGGATTGTTTGAAAACACCCATGAAAAGAGCTCATCTTCATGGCAAGCCAGGGACAAACATGGACAGAGACAAAGAGAAGATAAGGTGATAATGCTATGGCCATGGGTCAGAAAGAGTCAGCAAGAACCAGCTTAGCAGCTAGAGTAGAAAGAGTTTGTATTTTGTTCACACTGATATTCACAGTCGCCTCCCTGCTCTTTGAGGGGCTGATGAGTTATCAACAGAATCTTCCACCAGGACCAGAGCACTCCGACAGATGAGCAAAAGGCTTGGGAACAAAGGGTGGCTGAAGTCAGCTGGTAGCTCTGTGGCTCTAGGGGCAATACTGGGGTGAGGGTGATCTGTATCTGAAAAGTCGCATGTGCCATCCCCATTCCTGTCCCCCTCCTCCTGCTGAAGATGCTGCTGCACTGAACCTGAAAGGTCTGGTTAAAAATAGCTTCTCCCTGCAGCTCCTCAATGAGCCACTGAAGCGGAATGAGTCATCTCTGCCGGTTCCATGGCCCCCCCAAACCGACTGCGTCAGGTTGGGAGCACGGCTGCCAAAAGCAGTGGTACACATTGTTCTCTCTCAAAGGGCAGTGGCCTTGGGGGACAGGGACACTAAACAAACAAGCTCTACTCATTACTCATGAGCACCCAAAAGCCACATCACTTTGTGAATAAGACAAATGTAAAATCCATCAAGAGCGCTTAGAAACCAACAGTGGCACTTCAGCCTCCTCCGTCCACACCGCTGTCCATGGCACACTGGTTTGGAACTGGAGCTCCTCACCCAGTAACTGGTTTGTTGCAGAAAGGACTTAGAAGATCTCTGAAAGTGAGCCTCTCATTCTGCTTAAGAAGAACTTCTCCTTATCGAGGTTTGCTGACATTGTTCAGTGAATGAACATAGCAGTTATAACAAGAACTAACAAGTACGTGAGCTGACAAACCCTCACCTCTAGGTGAGGAGTGCCACAAGGCACACCTCTGTATTTCCTATGAGGAAAGAACATGCGAATTCTAACAGGAAAAGTCAGATTTGCTTCTCCTATCGTGAGAGAAATTCATTGTCGTTAAAACAAGACGATGCAGAGAGCTGATAGACAGCTGTCTCTCTTCTAGTCTTGTTGCAGGAAAGCAGCGTTCCCTGGTGGGATTTTCTCACCTTGCATAGGAGGCAGGTGTCCGGAGTAAAGGAATCCTAGTTATTTTTTGGTTTGTTCATGTGGGCTTTACTCAGAGGCAAATTGAGCTCTCCTGAAACACATCCTTACCCAAGCCAAGACAATAGAGATAGATGTTTCATGAACATAGGATAAGCACCTATGTAAGTAAGTAAAGTCCTATCCAAGATAAACATACTCATTTGTTGTGATTAGCAGAGACTGGAGGGGGGTTGGGAGTGAGTACTTGTGGTGGGGCAAATAATTTAAACCAACACTGGGTTAAAAGGAAGAAAAGAGTATCAAGGAAGGAGAAAAATGCAAAGTTGACAGCAAAGACGAACACAAGCAATACCTGAAAGCCACTATTACTGTTATTAAAAAACACCCAGATTTGGAGCTAGGAAGTGAGGAAACCTCCTAGTGCTACACTTCTTTCAACTGGAGAGTTCAAGGTAATGTGACCAAAGTGGTTCTGGTATGTTTAATGGCTGTGCCCTGTGGCTCACTCAAGCACCGTGTGAGAAAGCAAGCTCTAGACAACAGGGCAGACAATAAGGAATATCTTCCAGTTCAGTTGTAACCTTTGCAAGTAGAATCTCGAAAACTAAAATTCACACGTAGCTGTTATTAGAACTGAAAACTGGTCAAGTTGATGCAGATCCACATAAACAGAATAACCAGAGCAATGTACTTCACTTCCCTCGGTTTGTCAGCATTCACTAGTGCTGACAAGAGCAATATTCTCCAGCTGTATGTTCAGTGTAGTTCTGCAAGTGATCCCTGGCACTGCACTGAGTGACGGCAGAGGGATGTGTGCTTTCAGGTCATGCTGTGATGCAAAACAATGACAAAGCCTGGCAGATGTTTTGCTGCCGGCAGAGGTGGTACAGTGTTGTCTCAGCGGAGGCAGAGGATGATGCAGCTTTACATGAGCTGCCTTTTAATTTTCCCTCCGGTTTTTAAGTCATCATCAAACCAACCAAGTACATTCTGTTTAAAGTTCATGACTTTGTCCTGATAGAGCTTTAAATCCAACCTAATTCAGAATTTTGCAAGTTCATCATGTGCAGCCTCATCATTTCTATATTCATGTTGTCTGAGAATATTTTATCTTTAACAAATTTTTTTCCTGAACAGACTTACTCCATATAAGAACCTAAACCTTGAACAGACCCCTGTCCTGTTTTCTACCTTCTTCTCAGCACTTAGGAAGTTACTTACCAGTACCTGTCACCCATACAAGGACAATTCTTCTTTCTGCCATCACTTTTATCCTCTCTTCCCTTTCCTCATTATTACTTCTTCACTGTCTCCAAACAAGGACGCAAAGAAGAATATCTGTTTTCTCTTGTAATGTTCCTATATCAGTGAGTAACAACACAAGATCCTCACCTTATTTTTACTGTGCAGAAGGGGCAGGCTCATCACCGTCTTTTCTCTCCTCTCTAAACTTTGCCATTAGAAAAGATCTAGCCACATTACTATTGATCACTGTATTCCTTAAGCCTCCCTGTGGAATCCAAGCTTTACAACTGCAGATTAACTATGTCTCCAGGATGTATTTGGGCTGTACCCGAGTGTGTTGTACCCCATCACCTGTGTCATTCAACGACTAAGAAAGGAAATTGCAAAAGTCAGTCCCCTAGCACCGATGTCAAACCCATCTTCTTTTATGATGGGAGAAGGACAGAATAGGTGAACTCCTGGAATTTCCATAATTTCTTAGCATTCTGGGATTTTTTTAGTCTCACTAATATATGTATTTATCAGTTCAGAAACTTAACACTTTGGGTCCTTCGTTGTATTTGAATCTCAGTGCAGGTTATTTTAACCATAGCTGTAGTTCTGTTACTTGCCACCTGGATGCAGACATAGTAGCCAGTATAAGATGCAGGACATAGAGAGATATCTCAATATAGAGAAAGCAAATTCTTTCCTCATTTGCAAAGATACAATTCCAATTACTTCAAGAGATACAGCCAGTGTACCCAGAGGAAGTATCTGTTCTAACAATGGGAAGAAATGCCAAATGGCTACAGTGAATGGCAAAGGCTACAGTGACTACTCCATAACAGAAGATGGTGGTTCTCATAATTAAGAAGTAAAATACAGATTTTTTATTAATGAGCAAGAAAATAGTTAAATTATAATGACGTATATGGGAAGCAAGAGCCTTAGTGAGAGTTGAGGTTCTGATGGGAGCAGAAGAAATACTGATGAAATGCAATTTCTTTTGTTAAATATTTACAAAGGCCAACACATCCCAAATCAGCCTTTCAGGACATGAAAAAAAACAACAAAACAATTCCACCAACAGATATCCTGACTGTCCCAAGACTGCAAGGTATCCTCTTGTTATCACACACAGCAACCTCGGAAACCAAAGATACTGAAACCAATACAAATGAAATAGCTACTGCTAGGAAAGGGTGAGAATTGTGACAGAGCAGCTGAAGCAATATAGCTGCTACTACAGGCCTGCCATTTGCAATCGGTAAGCAAGAAGAGAGAGAGAGAGAGAAAGTATTTCTGACAGTAGTTCCTTTTGTTGAGCTGTGTTTGAAGGATCTTATCTATATCCTTTCTCACCTGAGAGCAGGTACCTGTCCAACATGCAGGTCTGCTTCATCCCCATCTGTGTCATTCTTCGGCTTCTCTGGGCACAGCGAGCTCCAGCTCCTAAAGACAAACAGTGAAGAAGCAATTGGCCAAAATACAGTCATGGTATCAACTACAACTGCAGGTGAATTCTTTGTCTTTCATGCCAGGATTATTCAGAGCATTACTCTCATTCCCTAGAAAAGCAGAGCTTTGTAAGGCCCTTGAAGCTGCCTGCAAACTCTCCAGAAACATACACAGATTTTCCTTAAGCATCCTCAAGAAGGAGGTTTTCTGGGAGGGCTAACACTCCTAGGTTGTGCAGTTTCCCAGAACATGCCATGAAAAGCACAGTATACAAAGTCAACAGAGATAACTACCTGGTTTTCATAAGCAATATCCCCTTGCAATAGACAAAAATTCATGCTAGCCAAGTTCCAAATTGGATACCACACTGGAAAACTGATGAAGGAAATACTTTAACTGAAAACTTCAAGGAATAGGGAAACAGTTCAAAAAAACCCAAATCAACCCAAATCAGGGTAAGAATAATGCAAGACTCATAACTCTATTTTCTTTCATGCACCTCGCCACCATTATCTTTTTCTTCCTTTCTGATCCACTGAATCCACTTGCTTTCCTTTCTGCCAATTCTACTGCAGTAAGCAGAGATGTAATGCTTATGCAATGAGAATTTTCTTACATTGCCGAGTGGCGTGATTACATTGTGTGTGTGAACAGAAGAAAAATCCTTCTTATGGAATGAAAAGTCAAGCACAGGGAGTCAGCTATTGATGCCCAAAGGCATACCCAGTCACTTGGCCATGCTCTATGGCAAAAGCCATGGCTGGGGTGTGCTGTCATCCTGCTCAGTTGCAAGCAGGATTTTAGACACTGACAGGGACATAAGCATTTATATCTGCTGTCATCGTTGCTTAGCAGGAAAAATTTATTCCTTTTAGCCTGTCCAGACATTTCAGTTTCTGCTAGGACCCAGTTTAAAAAAAAAAGTGAAAGAAACTGATTATTCCACTGTGAATAGGAATCTGGAGGAGGTCACTATATGCGTAGGATAAATATCCTCCTGCTGCAAACTTGTATCAGTCAGCCATCATCATCTAGTCTGTGGGATAAAAATGTCTTGGATACTGTGCACTCAAACACCAGAATTGCCCATCTCATTTGCAGTGCTTACTGCTGCTCAGCAGGATCAGTCATGAAGTATGAGATGATTTCTTGTTCAACCAATTGCCCTTTCATTTCTTTTTTTAGGTTTTTTTTTTTTGGTATTGAACCTTTATCTCCTCTCTTTTCCCAATATTAAAGGTGAAAAAATCTGCAGAGACAATGACACAGTCATGAGAATCACAGAACTGATTGAGCTCATGTCAGGAAATTGGATTGCTCTGCAGAACTCTGTGTTCATCCTCTCCACTACTGTTTTTATACCTGTCTCACCAATTTTGTTAGACAGTATTAAACAGAGAGATGTAGACCCACATCTGAATCTAGTGCCAGTGAACTGAACAAAAAGTCACTCTGTCCCAGGGGAGAGAAGGAGTGGGCAAATAAGAGCAATGAGAGAGTGGGAGAGGAGCACAGGGAAGATGAGAAAGGCCAAGTAGAAAATACAAAAAAAAAAATACAAGCAGAAAATACAAAATTATTTTTGCTCTGCATTACCTTCTCTTGTTTCTTTCTCACTCTCAGATTCCCCCGTTCCCCCTCCTGAGTCTGCAGTATGGTGTGTAACTGTAGCTTTAAACTGAATCTGAGTCCAAACCTGACTTTTCAATTCCTAAACCTCTAGAAGGGAACAGGCAGGAACTAAGAGCATCCCTGAGGAAGGAAGACTTCTCTGGCAGAGCTGCTGCAGCAGCAAAGCTATTAATAAATGTTTGTAATCTTTTAATCGTTCTGCTAAATTGCCATCGTGTTCTTGCAAACCCCATAGAGTGTCAGTGCAGCTGCCTCCTCCCGCCTGCCTCCCCGTGTTTGTGCACGTGAGTGAGGGGGAACATCAGGAATATGCTCAGATCCAAGGGCTGCTGCAGTGGTACAGAGAACATTATTTTGACAAGTGACTTTAAATCTTCCCTATTCCAAAGAAAGCAGCCCTATTAGTTACATCTATAACCCACACTTTCACCCGGTTCTCCTCCTCCAGCAAATCCTGCCTGCTCGATCCAGACACTAAACTTCTCTTCATTAAAGTATCACATCAGCGATTGGACTTGATGATCTTAAAGGTCTTTTCCAACCTAGCTGATTCTATGATTCTACGATCTGATCTATGTCATGGCTTGGGACCTGCTTTGCAAGAGGCCATGTCTTCTGTGATGTGGGTGATACACTGTAGTCACAATCAGCAGCAGTCACTCTGACTTAAACGCAGATAGTCCCAGCAACAGAACATTTCTGTCTGCTTTATATGACCCACTGTGGCATTGATAGTTATCAGGACACAGCACAGACATATACTGCTTTTCAGACTTTCTCTACAGGGTCAATTAGTCAGACTATAAGTGGACTAGAAAGCTGTGATCCTATTTATAAAGGCAAGAGATAACGTTTCAGGATGAAAAGGATTAATACTTTTAAGTAAATTGTCTGTTTGCTTCTTCATCTGCCTAAAGCATACCCATTATTGTCCAAACTCAGATATAACAGACAAAGCCACCTTCTAACGTCATGGTGGAGATCGACTTAATAATTGTCTGTTCCCTCCTCCAGCTCAAACTCTCATCTTCATCCTAATTATAATAGCAGTTGAAATTATTGCAGTTTAAAAAAAGATGCCAGGTTATATAATATTCTTATTGCTTATTAATGATTTCCAAAGGGAGAACAAGTTGCCTTGGCATGCTGGGAATGATGCAAACGAAGGCTGAGCCATACCTTGCTGGGCTCCACCAGTTTCTCATTCGGAAGCCTGATGCGGGAGGATTACCGTGTAATAACAGATGTTAAGGCTTTTAGTGAATGACAGTGAATACTTGAACAAGAAGACATGACAGGCATCACATCTCGCAGTGATTAGCCTTGGGCACTTGGCAGAGGCAGAAGACTCCAGGCAAAGTGACTTTAACCACCCTGCAAGTGTGATAATCCCCAAGACGGCACAGCCTGAGAAGTATGACTGCTGTTCAGCATGGCAGCTTATGAATAATAATAAAGAAAACATCAGACTGGATATCAGTGACATGGTTACATGGCACTGACAGCAGGAAAGACAGCCTGCTTGGATGTGAAGCCCTGAAGTCCATTACTTAATCCAAAGTTAGTTATACCCTGTCCTCTAAACATCACCTCCTCTATAAAGCTATAATGTGTGAGACACTGAAGAACTGGAGATCCAGTCACTGTCCTTAAATTTTCTGTTTGTCACTGTGGTATCTTTCTGTTGGAGAATATGGAGTAGAGTAGGAGGGACCGTGAATGGGAGCAGGAGCTCTGTATCCATGTTATAAACTGGTACAGTTTTATTGAAAGAAGAGCTTCACTATAAGGTGACAGCAGCAGTCTCTGCTACTAAGAGACTATTAAAAGCCTAACGAGGTTGTACACCCCCCACGCTTCCAGAGAAACACCTGCACCCTGGCAGTCCCCAAAATAAAAGAGCTCAGGATGTATAATTTAACTAAATTCACTAAATAAACTTATTTTTACATTATTTTGTTAATGTCTGTGATCTGACTCACAGACATTGATCTTATGATACTGGCTAAGATTATAATAATAGAGAAATAATAGAGTCTATGTGCTTTCCCAAGCAATAGGTCTATATGCATAGCAATAGACATAAAAATGCTGAGAGCTAAAGGTGAACGTGTGTTTTACAGGAACCTAATAAACACTAAAAATCATCATCTTACTCTTTTTTAAAATCCTACATCTTACAAAAAAAAAAACACCTTCATAATTATTGCTTAAATAGCTGTCTGTGTGCCACAGAGAAAGCTGAGGGAAGTTTGTTTGGGCCAAGTGGTTGGGGTAGGGACAGGGAAGAAGAAGAGATAGGACAAGTTAAAAGAATCAATCCATCTCCTGGAGACAAAGCATCACATGTAGAAAATTTCCCATGTCAGCACATTTACAAATAAATGGGATGTCATGCAGACAGTGCTGGACATAAATTACAGTGGTAGGAGTAGCATGTCCTCTGCTAGCCCTGCTATTTCATCAGCAGTGCCCACCCTGTTATTTACCCTGAGAAGTCCTTTAGGTGCCCATTATGGTATCAATAAAGAGGAACCATGCAGTGCAAAAACACTGGCTCCTGTGACACTACAGGGTGAAAATCTTGCTAGCTCTACACGTCCTACAAAGATGCGGGAAAAAACCCAAACCGAAACCACCCCACACTTTACTGGCTGCAGCTTAGTTTCTTGACTCAAAAGCAGGTACTAGTTTTAAGCTACACACAGTCCACAACACCAATTCTTGATGTGCCTCACGTTCTGTCTCTACACCATCTTGCACCTTGCTGGCTGGAAGAGTGGTACTCGCTTTGGCACGGAGGCACAGGCAGCCCGGGGTGCTGACATACAACAGGCATATGCTGAAATGTGGGGAAAAGTGAGCTCCCTTAGGAAAGATGGAAAATGAAACCAGATGCCACCAATACAGAGAGAAAGAAGAAACCAGATCTGCTCCTTTAGATGACTTGATGGAAGCTGCTCATGTTCAGAGGCCATAGGACCAAATTCAGCTCTAATTAAGTCACTAATGTTACAGTAGGATAAACATGATCTTTTAACTATCACAGGTATGAAACAGGGATAGAGAAGGTCACATAGCAGCAACTGCTTGAGTTCCAGCATGAGCACTATGGAATTTTACTAGGGTGGCCTGAGGGACGTGTCCTGGGTCAACTGCCCCCAGATCATCTCAGTGTGGCAGCTGCCATCACAAGCACTGCAAAGAGGTTGCTATGTGCATCATCAGAAGCTTTACCTTGGGACCAACCAGCACCAGGCAGAAGTCATCTCAAGAGCAACTCCAACCCCCTTGCCCTCAGGGCAGCTGGTGGAGTCAGCCTAGCAAATGCAGCAAGGTATTTTCTGGTTTGCCTCTGTCCTCACAGTGCATGTAGTTAGGAAAAGTGACAAATATTGACAGTCTCTTTCACTCAGATGCAAGTACATATTCAGAAACAAATAATATTGAACAAAATAAAAGCAAAAAGCCCCAGCGACCTTCCCAAAATAGGTCAGATGCTTCCAGTGCTTTTTGTCTTCTTCAATCTATAATAACTATTGCCTCTGGAAGTCTGACTGCACTTACTGGTCCTTATGAGCACCCCCAGTCAGCACAGCAGAAATAAGAGTCACTGCTGTTTCTCCCCACCCAAATGTACACTCATTTCACTTACTGTGCCAGGCAGTGGGATGCTGCAGCTAAAATTTGATCTAGGCAAGAACAGACAGGTGGGGAGGTCTCTGCCAGAGCAGGTCAGGCAAAGAATTGAGACCTGTGTGTCCCAACTAGTCAGTGACTGACATACTCCTTGCACAAAGCTGACACCGGTACAAGCCAAGACCCTGCAGCTGCCAAGGGGAGCCCTTGGCCATAGCCCACCGAGCAGCTCCACTGTAGTTTCCCTCCTGCCCTGCATGCTTGTGGCTGCCTGCCAGAGCCAGGGAGCAGGCATGGATTGTATAAGGTTGCTCCAGGATGCCTGTCCTCCCACCTCAGCACCACAGTGCGGGGTGATGGATGCACTGGAAAATGTTTTTCATTGCCTCCCTCATTAGGCAGACAAGTGCTCTGCAGAAGACACCTCTGATCCTATGCTTCTCTAGGCTGCTGGAGTTAAACATAAAGCCACAGAGAGAAAGGATTTTTCAGTATAAGGCAGCATAAGCAGACACATCTTACTGTAAAGTAGGACCCTGGCTTAAACTGCACATGGGATATCAGGGGAGGGAAAAAGCAGAGAGCAAAGATCTGCAAGACAAGCAACACTGGACATACCAGTTGTGTTTCTCTATACCTCTTTAGACTCTACACCAACTCATATGTGAAGGTGGTGGCTCAGGGTAGGCTATGTTTATGCCATAAGAGCTTCTATTATCTCAAGTATTATATTATTTAAGTGCATAACAACTCAATCATTTATTGAAGTAGAAAAATGTTACTGTCTTCAGTCAAAAGGAAATCAAAGGAAGCTATACACCTAAATATTTTGAGGATTTGTAAATAAAAATAGAACTCCATGGGACAGTTAGGAATTGCAGGTCTCAGGCTATCCAATCTACTAATCTTGGATAATTGAAAGTGCTCTGCCCTTTTCTGTTTCACCTTAATTCAAATATCTCAACATATTCTTTACTCTTTGTCTTGTATAGCTTAAATAAACAAGTTTTAAAGAGAATGAGTCACTTGGAGGTATAATATTGTGTGGTTTAACATGCTGCTTGCAGAGCTTTACTTGGTTAGCATGAGTAGTGAGACTTGTTGAAGCCATGGGCCATAAACTGTGGACTTCCACCTAAATACGCTTTCAGCTGGAATAGAGCTAATTTTCTTAGTAATTTTCCTAGTAACTGGTACAGTGCTGTGGTTTGTCTTTAGCTTGAGAAGAACTGATAACACACTGATGCTTTAGCTATTGCTAAATAATGTTTATCTGAAGTTTAGGAGATTTTTTGTGTCCCGATGCTCTGCTGACCAGCTGCTGCACAAGAAGTGCAAACCAGAAGGTAAGTAGGCTACAACTATCAGCAGAAGCTGCAACTCCACAAGATAGGAACAGTTAATGATCTGCCTGTATGGAGATGGAGAAAGAGTCCAATAAGGTGTGAGAAGACCCCAGACTAAAAATCGCCACTGGACTAAAGCAGCAGGTGAGGGGTGGGTATTCTTTGCCCAGGAGTTTCTTTGTCTCGGATCCCTCTCCAGAGGCACCCAGCTTAAGCTGCTCCTTGTGCTGTACCACTCAATCAGTGAATTATTTTTTCCTGGAATTGGATGTCTAGATTCAGTTGCAGGAAACCTAGGGTCAAACCTGAAGGAGGAGGAAGCACGTCTTGCAGAGTGTCTGGCGGTTAAGTCTTGGATGGTGTGTGTGCAGCTCCCTGAATGGGTGTGAATGCTCAGGCAGCGCCTGCTTCCCCAGCAGTCCCACACCTCTGCTATGTGTGCTTCCCCACAGGGGATATCCTGGTTACTAAAGAATCACGGGTTGGATTTTCCCCTTTTTCAAAAGCTTCCTTCCCAGATTGGCAAACTCGAGGGTTTATTTTTGTTGTTGTCATTATTGTCGTTTGTTGGTTTCTAATAAACCCTTTGGTTTCCCTATGGTTGTTTCCACAGGTTTCTGGAAGTTTACCGATGACAAGTCTTGCAGCAGCAGCAGCAGCAGCTTGCAGCCTCACAAATTGCATCCTCTGTTCAAGTGCCATTCAGCACAGAACAAAAGAGTCCTGTCTCACCACCGTGCTCTGAGATCTGTTATCTCTGAAAATCCTGCTCTCAAGTTCGGGCTGGAAAGTGAGTAAGACTTACTGAGACCATTCTTCAGTTTATGGCAGTTTTTGACATAACATTATGGAATGTTGTAGGCCTCCCTATAGGTAGGGACTAGATTCTTTGTGAAGAAGCAATTTTTCAATTACACATAATTAATAGTAATTACCCTCTATCTTCAGAGACCAGAACAAAGAATGCATCTTAACATCCCTGTTAAGGAAGTATTAAATATATGGGGGTTTTACACAGCAGATTATGTGTAATTTATGTGGCCTGCTGTTCAGTCTGTGTTCCCTAATGCAGAAAGGGAAAACAGAATCCTGAACTATGTAAACTAATATTCTAGTCTTTGCCTTAGTTTAATGAACTAGTTTGAAAGCAGCTGTTTGCTTCTTGCAGCAGCTTGCTGCAAATGAAATGTGGGCTGCCTACAAAGCTCTCCTATATAGAACCAGTTTTACTATACTGGATAATAAACAACATCCAAGTGAACATTTTACTAATTTTTAACGCGCATCTGTGAGTAAAGTATTTGCAGTTATTCCCAGAAGAAAATAAAACTTGGAAATTTAGGGCCAGCATATATACAAAAATCAAGGAAACATGAATTTACTGTTTTGATCCTAAGCAAAACCAGGACAGCGAGTTGTCCAAGACACACTGCAAGCCACTGCAAGAGGCAGAAAGAGAATTTGCTTCAAATGCACGGTTTTACAAGACAAATATTCCACGTGGCAGGATGACAGCAAAGATGAGGGCAGCGCTGCTGGCACACGCGTGGCAGCTCCAGCTGACAGACTGGCCCTGGCAGCCTGGGTGCCCAGAAAGGTTGTGATTAGTGATTACATGTTAATGTGCTAAAAAAGGAGCTTTTATTCTTATGTGCATTGATCTGAGGGGTCCTGAGCTCAAAAGGTGGGAGTAGACAGATGCAAAAGATGGGGGATTAAAAAGAAAGGGACTGAAGGGAGAATGTCCCAAATGTTAACTGAAAGCATCTGCATGAAAGGCTCCAGGCCAACATGCTCAGAGAATGCACTCTTCTGTCTCAGTGACCTTGTGAAGATAAACTGAACAAAAAGCTTCAGGCAACATCAGACAGAGGATTTAAGAAGCAGTTTTAATTTTAGCCAGATTGCTCTGTATTTTTGACTGCAGGGTTATCTGGGGATGCAATGTGCACTCAGTGGAACAAAATGTAGCTGTCACCCCCAACTCTGATACTGCACCTGATTGCAAATTCAATTCTGTGCTTCCACAGGGAAGCAAAAATCATGTTTTTGGCTATGCAGGGAAGATCAAATGGTGGTATCACAAGGATGGAGTACCAGTGCATCCTAATTTTACTCCACAACGTAATTACTTGCCTACCTTATGCATGGGCAACATACAAGACCTACCTTCCAATACAATATGCACTAATACAATGGTTCCCTCCACTCACATTATGTCCTTGCTCTGTACCTCCAGACTGACAACGATTTACTATGAATAAACTGTTTAATCCCCCTACACCTCAGTTTCCTCATCTGTAAAATGGAAACATCCTACCTAAAGAGTGCAACAATTCACTAACTGACATACAGTATGTTTTTTCAATGAACACATTTGCTGGTAATTTTAATGATAGCAGATACATACACACTCTAAGAGCTGGCTGAATACAACAAAACATATGAATTAATCATGATGTCTGTTGCAGCTTATTAGCAGAATTAATTCCACACAATACAAATGCAATGTAACCCACAATCTGGAGATTCCAAATGCCATATAAATCTAAAATAAGAGTCTGTCTTCAAGCCTGTAGTACAGTGTTAAATCATAAACTAAAATGGTAATAAACCCAACCCAGACTGATTTGGAGTAATTCCTCTACAGGTACACTACCACACACAACAAACACAAGCTGGGAGAACAAGATCTCAGTATTCCTCCTGCACCTTTCTCACAGCACCACTTTACTGGACAATCATTGATGTACACTTAAAGGTGATAAAGAATCTTCTATTCAATGTTCTCAAACTGCTTTACAAATTGCCTCTAACATGTATAGACGGTGCACATTATCTCCCCTGTCCTCACATACTCTCTTCTCCATAATTTCTATCTGATAAGGTATCCTGAGGCCACATTGTCTCTCCAAGTCTGCAGGAGAGACATCTATCCTCTCTCTTGGCAAGTCTCTTGAGCCACTCTTCAATTTAAATAGCATTTTCTGATTTTTTTCTCTCTCAGATCTTTTCTTAGGAGACAGTTCTCTCCCAGCTTGACTGGCTAACTCACCATCACTTGCAGCAGTTTCTTGAATCACTGACACTGGAATCAATACAGCAAAGCCGGCAGGGGATGGGAGTGAGGAGGTGGGGAAACAAACATGAAGCTGTTGTAACCTTTTAGTCCTGTGCTGTCAGCTCAGCACCTAGTGATGTCTGACTGCACCGACATGCCTTGTACTAACACAGGCAGTGACTGCACGGGGAGCAGTGGTGGCTCAGGTCTGCTCCCTGCATCCTCCAAACCAACAACAGGGAACTAAAGACAATACCCTACATGAAATGAAGCAGGACAGAGCTCTCTCACAACACTGCCCTCTCTTTGCACCGTGTCACTCCGAATCAACCTTCTGGACCGAAAACAGAGGCCTTCGCTATACATAAGGTCCAGCCCATAGCATGCACAGCGCACATGTCCTATTGGATTACAGGGCAGAGTGCACTCACATGGCCTGCTTGTCAGAGCCCCAACCTGCCTCTGCAAAAAGAAGGAAACAAGGGAGGGCATGAACAAGAGTAACCCAAGCAGCACAGGGCTACTTGAGACCAGCTAAAAGGCAGGATGGGGGATGCCACTACAAAGACAGGGGCAGCAGGCAAACACACCTTGACAAGCACTCTGGAAGGCTAAAAGCCAAGACCTCACCCCACAAAGAAAATACATGGGAATATTCATAGACTCTGCTATTGTCCAAAAAAACTAGAAGAGTTTATCACTTAGGAGCTCACTGTATTGACAGCTGGAACAGATGACAGCTGGATCCCAGTTTGGATACTAAAACACACAGCAGTAGAGCAGATCAATACAGGGCAGCATCTCACATTGGGAAAACACTTCTATCTGCACCGTTCTCAGAAACCAACAAACTTCCCCCAGTCCCTTCCTTCATGGCCCATGTGAAAAAGTCTCTTGCGAAGCTCATACCAGATTTGATGTGCTTTACCATACAATCACAGAATGGTTTGGGTTGGAAAGGACCTTAAGATCATCCAGTTTCAACCCCCCTGCCATGGGCAGGGACACCTCACACTAAACCATGGCACCCAAGGCTCTGTCCAACCTGGCCTTGAACACTGCCAGGGATGGAGCATTCACAACCTCCCTGGGCAACCCATTCCAGTGCCTCACCACCCTAACAGGAAAGAATTTCCTCCATATATCCAATCTAAACTTCCCCTGTTTCAGTTTGAACCTGTTACCCCTTGTCCTGTCACTACAGTCCCTAATGAAGAGTCCCTCCCCAGCATCCCTATAGGCCCCCTTCAGACACTGGAAGGCTGCTATGAGGTCTCCACGCAGCCTTCTCTTCTCCAGGCTGAACAGCCCCAACTTCCTCAGCCTGTCTTCATACAGGAGGTGCTCCAGCCCCTGATCATCCTCATGGCCTCCTCCAGACTTGTTCCAACAGTTCCATGTCCTTTTTATGTTATCCCCAGGCAACTCATATTCTGCAGTTCTCAGAAAAACGTGTCTCAAAAATGGGATCGCAGGTGACAGAGAGAGGAGATAACAGAGAAAGAGCAGAGGAACAGGCATCTGTTTCAGAGGGCAGGAGTTTATCACCCAGGACAGGGTTTCCACTGGGTTTATCACCGCTCTCTCTGTCTAGAGTTAGGGTCATTAAAGGAGATGTTTCCACTCTGAATTAGCAATGAGCTCCCACTTTAAATTAAACTCAATTTAAGTATAATGCCTCAGCACTCCTGTGTGGTTTGGCTCTGGGGACCTCGGTGGAAGCGTTCCTCCCGTGCTGCCCTAACTGGCTCTCTCTCCCCTCTCACATTCAGGTGCCCACCTCCTGTCTTTTCCTTACTCCCATTCCCCTCTCCCCCGTTTCTTCTTTCCAAAGAGCACTCCCTGCTCCCTCCGACCATATCAGAAGATTACAGCTTTGAAACCGACTGCTGTACGGAGCTCTGCTCAGCAATGCTCTCAGCTGTTTCCATGTGTTAGACAGTCCGTACATACCCCGAGGCACCCCGTACCTGGAGCCTGAGGAGCTACGGGCACTGGAGAGCAGTTTTGTCAGGTGGCGAAGGTGGAGCGCAGGGCTGGCACGGGACGCTCTGCTCAAGCCCTCCACCTCCCGCAGCAGGCGGGTGCCGCTCCGCAGGGCCTTCCCGCGGCTCCCCTCGCACGAAGCAGCGGTGTGAGGGCCGGACGTGCCGCCTCCCTCACGCCGGCTCTCCGGCACCAGGCAAAGCGGGGCTTGAGGCGGGCTGAAGCACCACAGCGAGAGGAGCTCATGCGGCCCCCTCAGGCGCGGGCCCCCTCAGGCGCGGGCCCCCTCAGGCGCGGGCCCCCTCAGGCGCGGGCCCCCTCAGGCGCGGGCCCCCTCAGGCGCGGGCCCCCTCAGGCGCGGGCCCCCTCAGGCGCGGGCCCCGGCTCGCGGGGGGGGGGGAACTGGAACAGCGCGCAGGCGCGGGCCCCCTCAGGCGCGGGCCCCCGCGGGGGGGGGGGGAACTGGAGCGGCGCGCCGCCGCCGCCATGGTTCGGTTCAAGAACAGGTGAGTTCGGAGCCGCCCCCGCGGGCCGGGCCGGGCCGGGCCGTGGCGCTGACGCCGCGCTCGCTCCGCTCCGCTGCAGGTACGTGCTGTGCGAGGTGGTGTCGGAGGACCCGCAGTGCCGGCAGTGCATCGAGGACCGCGCCGTGGGCCTCGCCGTGAGGGACGCCATCGGCAGGGTGCACGGGGACTTCGGGCTGGCCTGCTGCTCCATCTCCTTCACAGGTGCCGCGGGGCGCTCGGGGCGGGAGGCGGCTCCTCTGGGGAGCGCGGGGGTCCGGGCTCACGGCCGCGTGTGTGCCCCGCAGTGAAGTACCTGAACGCCTACACCGGGACCGTGCTGCTGCGCTGCCGCAAGGACTCGTACCGGCTGCTCTGCTCCGCGCTCCCCTTCGTGAGGCAGCTGGAGAGCCGCAACCAGCGGTACCCCTGCTTCCTCAACACGCTGCACGTCGGAGGTCAGCCTCAGCCCCCCCCAGGCACGGGTGCCTGCAGGGAGCCCGTGGAGCTTAACCTCGCCTTCCAGCCATTCTAGCGTAGGAGAAGCCCCTCTACCTGCTATGGTGCCATGGGCACACCACCCGCAACCCTAACTTAACTTCCAGCACACCTAAGAAAGGAACAGGCAGCAGTATTTCTGTGAAACCCTCACTAGCTCTCCTCGAATCTTCCTTGCATTGAACACAAAACCAGAGCAGCAAGTACTCCATTATTTTCTTTTAAAAGGTGTATTTTCAATAGAATTGTCCATGTCCCAGAAATTAACCACTTAGAGCAAATAACAAGCACCATGTTAGAAGTTCTTATTCCCCCACTTAACAGTGAGGAAATGAAGTCTACAGTCCCTTCTTAGCACTGACATTAATAAAGTTGGTGCCAGGGGATACCTGTCACTTGACAGAATAAGCTTTGGAAAACATACTAGCAGCTCTGAACCACTTGGGCTTGTAGACTGTTATAGATTGTTCTTGTGATTCCTACAGGTACCATCAGAACATGTCAGAAATTCCTAATTGAGTATAACAGAAGACAGCTGCTGTTGTTGCTGCAAAGCTGTACAAATGAAGGTGAGTTCCTGCAGCCTCAAGTCCTGGGGGGTTTGTAGGATATGCTGGGCTACTTCTGCATTCTTGACCTAAGGACTACTCCTTTCTTTAGAAGTTGAGAATAGTCCAGTGTATGTGAAGAGATCAAGTACTGAGCCTGTGTTGCTGTCTTTATTGCAGAGGAAAGACGGTGTGTACAGAAGTCCCTGTTGAGCTGTTCCCTTACAGAAGAGCCATGTCTAAGTGGAAATGAAGATGATGATGGCACAGAGACAGACTGAACATTACTTGTTACTGCTCGTCTCTGTCCTGTACTTGTGTGATCAAGTTATCCTCAGAGTTAAGCAAAGCAAAGGACGGAAAAGGCACCTGTTCATATTCAGACTTCATCCCCCTATTCTAAGTGTTTTTAGATAAATTAAAATAAAATACAGTTTTTACTTAAGTAAGCTACTTGCTTGTTTCACTTGAGTCAGAATCAGCTGCACTCCAAAGGGAGTGTAGCAGCCCAATGTGATCTTCATGCTGAGGTAATAGTGAGTGTTAGGCAGTTGGCATAAACAAGGAACTTAGTTATTCTTCAGTACAGAAAAAGCATTAACACCTAACTCTCTTTAGTTTCAAGTGCATGTTATCCACAGGGTTATCCATTGCTTTGAGTTACAAAAGCATCAGTTGTTACACAGGAGCAGAGATCACACAGAGCCCAAGGCAGAGCTGTAATGCTCAGCTCCAACCCATTATAGAACTCATAGGTACAAGTACTGCTTAGATATTTATTATGTTTACACCAATCAGTTACAAGAAAGTAGCATTGCTGGTATTATCTCTTGAATCCATAGGAAAACAAGATACAACTTGGAAGATGCTGTCCTGTGGAGACTGCACCTGCAGAAGAGACAGTCTTCCTTGCCCACATCATTTCCCTTGCTCTAGTGCCTGTGAGATGGGGAGGCAAGTTACACCAGCTCCAGTTACTCTGTCCCCCTTCCAATGCAAAGAAAAGTTGACTATGAATGTGCAGAGATAACAGAACACAACAGATACTGGTTAGACACTAAGTAGTTACTCCTGTTCCATGGCTTAAAATGACTAGTACAAATAGGAACCTAATGGTACTGTGAATGCAGTTAACTGCATACTTGAATCTTACTTGGTTGCTTTCTCTGCCCTCACCAAGATTTTCCAAGAGCACTTAAAGCATTAACAGCAAGATGTGTTACCACTTGCATCTTGTCTCAGTTTCTGTGCAGTCTCTTGCCAAGTTGTGCTGTCTTTCCATCCAGTGTAGTTAATTGTGACCAAGCGTGAAGTCAAGCTGCTTTCAAATAATGGTTTGCAGGTGCTTCCTCCATCCTCCTGTAGCACTTGAAATATTATTTACCTCTCCCCCTTCTTTCTGGTTCACAGCCACATGGAGAGTTTTGTGAAGTATACTCTGCAGTACTGGCTTCCATGCACACATGCTTAAGTTCCTCAAGGAAGCTCTGGTATAACTGGGAGCCTATTGCTTAAAAATCAGTGTATTGACATAGAGCCCTTAAATAGAGACACAACCAATGATTGCCAGTGGTGTCTGTGACTCTTGGAGTCAGGTATCTAACACACTCATCCTTTCTCAGATCAGTCTCAGTGTCAGAGGGAGGAGCACATCAGCTTTTTACAGCCTGTGCACATACACACAGACCATGGGTGCAAGAGGGGCCAAAGAAAACAGAAGACACCATCAATCTCACGCTGTAAGTTACGTGGCACTTTACACCAGCTGCCTGGCACGAATTCTGTTGGTAGGAAGGCAAGATTTAAATCTGTGCAACTGCATGTTCTTGTGCTCCATGTTGGTGTGACAGTTCAGCTCTAGCTCAGGAAGTGTACAGTACTCTAAGTGCATGTGCGTATGATTTATTGCAACTGTTGGCCTTGACTGGTACATGACACCTAAAGTTCATTTTATTCAACAAAATCCACACCACTGAACTCATAAGCTCAAATCAAACCACAAGCAGTGCAGAATGTGACCACCCAAAGAAAGAGTGGGGAGGGGTCCAGAAGAGACATGGTTATAGCCTGAGGTGCTTAGTGCAGACCAACTTAACATCCCAGAACCAAGCAGATAGAGGCCCTTACCCCAGTACAAAGAACCCAGTTTCTTGCTAGGGGATAGAAGTTAACTAGACTCCAGCTATCAGTTGTTCTTCCAATTCCAGAGCAGTTAGTGTCCAAACATCATTCAGGTAGTTACAAGAGCCCTAGGGTGGAGTGTTTATTCTAGATGATCAGGTTACAAAGAATATGCAGCCCATAGTTGGCAGAAAAGAGAAAAAATTAGCAGCCTCACTCACCCACATTAAACCAGAGTTGAACAACTGAGAGAAGCCAGGAGGTGCCTTCCGCCACCAGCACCAGGACACTTTTCAAATACACAAATCCATCAAGAGTCACTTCAAAACCAAACAGCCAAGTTCCGCTCTATGCTCACCTCAGCTTTACATCTTTCCAAGCCAGGAGAACAGGAGGAATTCTTGCTCTTTAGGAAAAGAACAGATAGTACCAGCTAACACTCTAAAGCCAGTAAGCTCTTTTGCCCATTTCCAGTGCAGCAGAAAGCAGTTTCTCAAGAGAGCAATTTGACAGCTTTACTGAAACAGCACTGTTGTCACAGTCAGGTGAACTTTTGCCCATGAATACTTCTAAGGAAATAAAGGCTCTCTGCAACTTCACTTAGGTAGTATTGCAGTATTCTGGCAGTGCCACACAGGTGTAAGACTTTCAGACTGCCTGTTAGGCCAAAAGAACCAACCTGGCACACACTAGAGACCTTGGCTGATTTGTCTCTGGGTTGTTTCTTTTGAAACTTTGTTTCAGTATGAACTGATTAAGCAGTTGGAATCAAAAGATCTTACTTCAACATATCCTGTTCATGGTTTCCTCCTGAACCCCCTAGAAGCCCCAGAAACACAAGTTTAGTCTGTTCAAATTTAAATACTTAAACTATAGCAGCAAAACAAAGCAAAATGAAAAGAAAACCAGGAGAGGAAACTTCTTGTGAACAGCAGAATTACTTTGTGTGAACAACAGAGGTGCTGAACAATAGCTTCTGCTTCTGTTTCTTTCTTTTCTTGCCTCCCTTTTCCTCTGTGAAGAATCAAAATGATACTGTCATTCTTCTTGTGGAACAGGAACATCACACAGAAATGATAAGCAGTCTTCCCTAGCCTAAATGACTCCTACAGGTCTATGACATGTACTATCAACTCATTGAGCACCAGGTAGCTTAACACAAAAATGACTGCAGACAAAAAAAGTGAGACACCATAACAATCCACACCTATAAACATGCCCAATTCTAAAGCTGCTGTTGCAACAGCAGATCCTACGAGTGCAAGTGTGCAGCAGTTTGCCTTGCAGACAAGTACAGCTTTCATCCATGTCCAAAAACCACTACAACTGGAGCCAAGACTCAACCTCACTGAAACTCCTAGGCCCTTCTGTCCAACTCTCTTCATCATTCAGTGCAGCCCCAAATATAAGCCAGAGCTAAACATCAGAACTGAGCATTAGAAATGAGTTTTATCAGCCAGCAATTGGCTTGGAGGTTTAAGTTCATCCCAATTTGAAATTTCCGTCAAACTAAAGTGGTTAAGCTTAAGTTCAGCAGCTCAGGTATTTGTAGTTTAAAATTGCATAACCTAAACCTCCTTAAGACAACGCTTACATTAAGATCTAGTAAAGACATGGCGTACAGGACTGCCAAAAGCCATCTTTGTCCTAGCATGATTCTCTGCTAGTCAGAGATCTCAGCTCTCACTAGGGGGCTGCTTTAAACTAACAGAAGCCCTAGTCAAGCTGTTCAGAAACCACCATCTGCCAATTTTCAGCCCTGTTCTGTGCCCAATTTTCAGTCCCTAAAGTTGCTGCTCTCACTTCTCCCACAGGAAGAAGGGGAAATACTCTGGTTTTTCACTCCCCTCCCCACCTTTTACCTGACAAATGAGCAGCTGTGGACGGTTTGTCCAGTTTCAGGAGGGCTGCCTCAATCGCTTGGCTGAAGGAATTCTGGAAGCTGGGCACAGGTATGCGGTCAGAGCTGTCGCTTTCTCCATCACTATCCACCGGCACAGAGAGGGCCAGAGTGTTCTCATCTGAAAGAGGGAAAGTGCCTTGAGAGGCAGAAGGCTGTATAAAACGTGCAGTGCAAATGTGGCTCCACACTCCAGATGTTTCTTGTGAAGTGACAAGTTCTCATAGATTTAGATTCATGGTAAAGAACCTGAAACAGTAATACCAAATCTTCTCACCTCTTGTCTTCGGAGCAGGTTTGGGCCACGTTTCTGGTTTTGCCTTTCCAACTCTCAACATCTATCAAAGAAGTTGTAAGATATTATTAAATCCCATGTACTAAACCAATTCTGCATACCCCTTAAGTGGAAAAAAAAAAGATACAGGAACCCCCTGAAGCACTCAAACCCTATGCTATCTCCATAAGATTTATCCCACACTGTTTTTGTGGGGGAAGCAATTTTGTTCTCAGACTAATCCTCAACTAAGACATAAGCAATTCTGACAAGATTTACTCTGCTACATAGCTTACCTGGGCAAAGGAAGGGAAGGGAGACTCCTCTTCCAAACTCCCACAGAGCAAAGGGCTGACCTGGCTGGCAGCAGGTGACAGTGGAGTTGGAATAGACTCTACAGAGAAAGCAGCAGGTAATTAAAGACAGCTGCATTTGCTAGAGACACTCATTCTGCTGTTTATCAGGGTGAAGTAGAAATAAAGCTTTATCTTATGTAATTAGCCAGTTCTCTGATCAGTTCCATCCATCAGTCACACAGTGGGACCTCCTCAATTTTCTCAATATTCTTATTTAAAGAAGATTTAATGCAAGATAAAACGCTTGGTAAAGCATCACTGGACAACAGCCTGAGTGCTCGTCAGTTATGTTTGATTTCAGTGGGGAAGATGGAGAGGATAGAAAGCAAACATGCCAGTAGTGTTCTCCTGGCATACACACTTGTCTTTCCTTTTGGGGAAACTTTTTTCCTTTCTTTTATTCTGCCTTAGCAAAGATTTAAAAGATGGGGTAACTACAGTGCAGATCTCTTACTGCCACTGAAGCAGAGGTAGTAAAAAGCAGACAAAGGACCAGAATGTTTCTTAGCTGTGTCAGCCTTTTGTGTGTGATCTTACAAGCAAAACAGGAATGTCTTTGATCAGCATTTAAGAAAGTTTAGTGTGATGACCTAAGCAGTAGAACCCAAAAGAACAGTCAAGAGCTGGATGCGACGTGTTTTTCCAGATGCTCACCTGTCTGATACACCGGGCTTCTGCCAAGAGGAGACAGACAGAAGCTCCGATGATCAATGCTGGTAGTTTCTCTGGGACAAGAGGTAAAAGCAGGGAACTGCTGCAGATTCTCTAAAGCAATATGGACCTCTGGATCTAGAAGAGGTGTTAAATTAAAGCATTACACAGTGTGGAGGACTGTCAATATGCAAGTGCTTCAGGAATCTAGGAGGTGCCAAGTCAATTTTCTTTCCACCCTCTATTTTAGAGACCAGTACAAGCCCTGCTGCTGGATGGGAACAGTCCCTAGGCATCTTCTTGCCTTCTTCACTTTTCACACTATATTGCGATTACCATAAAAACAGCAACTAAGAATCCTGAGACCTATGTACACCACGGAGATAGCTGCGCCCCCAAATGCCCTCTGTCTCCCCCACAATGTGCAAGTATGCAGCATGATATCACTTAACACCCTGACTAAAACAGCTTCTATTTTTCACTCTGCAGACATTGTTTCTAATCCCTTGTAATTTTTTTCTAAGCACACGCTACAAACTAAAGGCCTTAGAGTTCATCCTGCACCAGCTCAGCACCTAAAGATGACAGGAAATCCACCACTTATGCACAAGCACCACTTACATTTGCCCTGTTTCTTGTTTTCTTCTATCTCGATTCTGCGTTCACGTCGCCGTTCATCACGAGCTTTCTTCTGCCGCAGACGTTTCCTCTTTTCAAGGTCATCTAAAAGCAATGCACACCAGTGGGTATCAAAAACCCCCACACTGATACCTTGGCAATATTTTCTCCAGCTCTGAGAACAACATATTCAGCTATAGCACATTAGTAACAAAATATGGTTACAAACAACATATGCTCTTCCAAGCAGTCAGGCTTTTTTATTCTTCATGTAACTGTTGTCTACAAAATAGTGAACTGGGGTTGTTCTGTCTGGTAGTCATCAACAGTTGGTGCAAGAGGAGTAAAGCTGCTATGTATGTTCTTTTATATGCCATTAAGGGATAAGAATTACTTCACCTTCATGGATACATAGCAGAGCCAACTAAAAAGGCAGTACCAACCTGAAAACAACTCTAAAGTCTCCTTAGAGATGATGGGTGGCTTCAGAGCCAGTTCACAAATGCTGAACTCACAGGTGAGGGGCAAGTGACAGAGGTAGCGATGACGCTGTCTTATATCCTGATAAAAAAAGAGTAGAGATATCATCACAACAAGGTTGAGAAGCCTCCGCAGTGATGGGCAGCTAATGGAGACTGAAACCCCAACATTCCACAAAATCAAATGGGAAAAAATAACAGCAGTGATGTAATAATCACTTTATAAATGATAAACACATGAGAGATGTGCTGCGTCAGGACCTAATGCTCCAAGATGTCCACCAACTACATCCTAATCATGTCTGGATGAAGTTACTCCACCTTGGTTACCAGTTTTCTTGTCGTTTCTTCCTTCTCACACCACTGGAATAGAATTCTTTATTACCAGTCTTCTGACATAATTATTTTTGCACTGGACCAAATGTACCTTTTACACTTCAACTATTTGGATCAATGACCACCAATTTGCTCGACTGAAACAAGCCAAGTTTTGTATTTTTCCACATGGGGCAAAAAACTTGAAGACAATTCCCTATCTCTGCATTCATTCCTACCTGGGCATATACTTTCTTAAAGATTAATTAAGAATTATGTACAGTTGTTACTGTACATGTCAGTTCTTACAGTTGTCATTATCTGAGGTAAAGGAATTCAAGACCCATCCCCTCTTCCAGAGCTTCAGTGGCTTAAGCATTTTCAGTGCCCCTATCTCAACCACTGAAGTTTCTGTCCATTCTCTTTATTTTCCTCTACCTCTGATGATCAGAAAGAACTGTTTGTCAAGACAGATGCAGAACACTTCATCACACTGAGAAAGATAATGATCTGTGTAGCTCAAGGTACTGTCCTATATGAGAAAAGAATTTACTTCTAAGACAGCTTTAACAACAAAGCAATCTTAAGCTTGCTATTCTCTTACCTCTAGAACTTCCTTCTAGGGAAAAAGAAAAAAAACAGACTGCAGCCTACTTACCAAAAGCAACATAAGGCACTGCACCTTACACAGACCCCCTTTCCAGGCTAGGGTGCCTCCCCATCCATAGTTGTTATTTACTATTACTGAAGAAAACAAGTCTCATTCATCAGCTGCAATGATCAATCTGCTAAAACAATGGCCCTTAATTAATAAGAAGATAAAATAACTACCTCTGTCATTGAGTAGCCAGTTATCTCCACTACAGCTGCAGTTATCTTCTCTGGACTCTTCTCCAAGCTGCCGTATTCACGAACAAGACATCGAACATTCACTGGGTGAAGATACATACACTGCCCGTCCTCCGCTGCAAGAGAAGATACCATCACTGGTGCTTTGCCTTTTCATTTTCAGTACCCTTCTCCCCATCTTGATACATTCTCCAGTAACAAAATTAAAGCTCCTCTCTCAATTTCTGTGGGAATTCTATTTCACAGGGGTCAGCTGCATCTAATGAAGTGACAAACCTCTTCCTCAAGAGGGATCCCAAAGGAGGCAACTCTGCCCCCATGATTCCAGAATTTCCTTGCACTGACCTTGATAGAAATAGTAAAAAGGAGAGTTGCTTAGGTGTCCACTGGTAACTGTATCTTTAGATTCTTGGCAGCACGTTTCAACTGGATTTGATTCTTCCATAGTATTTGTACCAGGATCCCCTACTATATCCACCTCAGGTACTTCCTCTTCCTCCAGCACTGCCTCTTCTGCTTCCACCGGGGGCGAAAGGGAACTTGCCATATCAGAGCAAGGCTCCACAAGCTCCTCATCAAAAGCAGAGAGATATTCCACACCACACTATCACAGCAGAGAGCATACAATTAGTAATACATCACCTCCTTCAAAAGATTATCATCTCTGCAGAAGTTTTTGGTGCCACTTCACCACAGACTGCAGAGTGAAGTGGTGGAAATAAGTATTAACAAGATCTGCCAGAACAGAGTTGTCACCCACCTTTTTCTCTTGGGAAACTGCAGGCTCCACAGCCTTGGAACTTTCTAGTACCAATTCTTCCACAGCTGCACTTATTCCAGCAATGCCATTGTTTTTACGCTGGTCAGCAGAGAGTGCTGTTTCTCTCTCCTACAGGTCACCCAAAGAGAGAAAGTTTCAATTTGCTATTTAAGCCAGGAGACTATCACCATAGTCATTTTTAGCCTTGTCCTATAATTCAGGTTTTTACAGAGCTTTAATTCATCTGTGACAAAGAGTGACCCTTGAAGTGAGGTCCTCTCCTTGTTACGGGAAAGCACACCCAGTGTAGTACACCTAATGGCTTTGAAAAGGAGTATTCTACAGATTTGCTTATGTCTGCCCAACAGATGTTACCCAAGAAATCGCTGGAGCTGAAAGGGTAACACATCTTCCTTTGAAAGCAGAACTCTACATGGAATGGAATGAATACCATTCACTAAAAAGCATTCTGTTCCATTGTCTTGAACACCATGCTCCAAAGTCTACAGCTCCAAAGTCTAAAGCACCTGGGCTATAAAGTCCATAGCATCATCCAAGATTTACAATGTTGTTCTATGCAAACATCACCACCTTGCTAGTATGTATATTCTGGAGACCAGAATTACCATACACAAGCACTTATGCAGCAGAAAAGAAATGGTCAGCACCCAGCATACCTCTAAAACCAAAATTACTAAAGCCTCCAAAGAGGCTCTTACCTTCAGTTCCTGGATAGCTGCCTCAATAAAGCAAGCCTCTGGGGTGTGTTTTTCTTCCTCATACTGCTTTAGTAATGCTGTTTTCTCCTCCAGAATCACCAGCTGCAAGACCTGCTCCCTGGATGCCAGAAGCAGCTTTGAATACTGACTGTGATGGTCATCTGAAAAGAAGGAGCACCAAATCATTAATATCTGCAAAAATACTGCAACTGGAAAGCCCTGCAAAACTGATTTGGCTCAAACTAGCCCATAAGCCCATATTTATTAAAAAAGAAAGTATACAACATTATTATGAGGGGTTTACAAGAAGCACAGCAGAAAGAGTAAGCTAAAGAACTGTAAGTTTAGCAAAAAATAGTCACCTTTGTTACTGGACAGCTTAACTATAAACTTCACAGCTACCACAGCGTCACATCCTAGTACAGTCCCTATAGTCACCGCTCCCCCAGGGTCCAACCTTGTCTATAGAACACCAAGTTAACACTGAATTTCCTGGGTTTAGAATGATCTCACATGCCTATTTGTTCTTTGGTTTATGAAAGGATTTAAAGTCCTTTCCTTTCAAAGGCCATGACACATGTAAGCACACCCGCTGTATGCTGGATACCCATCGTGTGTTCAGAGACTTGACTTTTTACAGAGAGCTTCAATGCACACAGCCCTTCATAAGTGTGACTGCAAAATGAAGGGAGCCAAGACAGCCCACGAGCCAGCAATGGTAAGATAATTTCTTTAGTCACAAGAATTGCTGTGATACTAACAGATAAGATGATGATGTGTTAAGTCACATAACTTGACTGGAGAAAACTGAAGAAGTCAAGCAACAGATGTTTGGAATAGGTTTGCAATAATTTTCATTATTTTCCCATATCATTCACAGATTTTAGGTGATAAGTGAAGATGATGAAAACCTTGTTGAAAATTACATCCCTAGAATAGTTTAGACAGAGACAGTTATTTTTGCTAAGCTGTACAATGAGGAGCCAGGAGAAATAAAAATGTTAAGGACAGTGAAGAGCCAACAAAAGCAGCAAGAGTCACACCAATGACCCTACAACACACCACACAAACTCATAGCAATGACTGAGAAGGCAGGAGTCTGCAGTGCAGTAACCTGAAGGGAAATAGCACACAAGTTAAAGCCTTACAGAAAACAAAGTGTGGGTAGAAAGCTTATTATTAATATGTGGTCACAAAGGTTTTCAGCTGTTAAACCCCATATTTTGTAGACTGGTTAAGGTGACAGCATGGCATTGCCATGATAAATTCTCTCTACACAAGCCCTAGTCACATTAAGAGTAGGAGGCCAACCACCAGTCCTCAGATACACTCACCTCCAAAGTAAACAGGCTGCACCACATCCATCCACTGAGATTTGGGCAGTGCTATAAGAACACCTTTCTCTCTTCTCATAAGTTGCATGGTAATAGTATCACCAATTGCATATTGACGTGTTTCCATAGCAACAACGCTGCAATGGAAGGAGGAAGTTAGTGGGGCAAACACATTTCAAAAGGATACATCATTCAATAAATACCAAGTCTCACCTCTTGAGATCCTTCTTGTGAACAGAGCTGTAACAAATAGGACATTTACTCCAGGTCTTTTCACTCAAGGAGAGATAGTGGAGGATACAGGCCCAACAAAAGATATGCCCACAGCGGGTAATCTTTGCTGCAGTTGGTGGGTACAGACATATGGGACAGGAGGGCACTTCATGGCTACAGATTCGCTGAAATGGCACGAGAACAACAGCACAAGTTTTAGACTTGGAAACCAGCTCCTGTGCTACAGAATAAGCCACTGTAAGACCTACTCTAACAAATCAATCTTCCAGCTCTTTAGACTCTGCTTATTTACCAAGAAATTAAGTACACTGTGAACTAAGTAACACCTTCAGACTGCACATGGAACAGCCTTCAAAGCCACCCATCTGGTATTCCTACTCTAATGACATTAAAAAAGTGACTTCTCAAGTTCCCAGTCATGTATTCATCATCTCTTACGAGTTAGCAGCATCTTCTTCATCTGAATTCAGACGCTGGGAAGACAGCAAATGAGCTCTGCTGCCTCACTTACACAAGCAGACTTGTGCAGCTCTGTTCAACTGCGAGACTGAACTTACCTATTTCCATGAACATGTTAGTTCAGTCAGATGCTTTAGCATCTGTACGTTGCAGAGACATAACTGCCAAGCAAGCACCTAGACTTTTCATTTTTCTTGTAGTGTCAGGTCTCCTGCCTCCTCCCCACCTACACCATACACCAAGACTAGACTTGGCACATAATAAGTTTCTACTCAAGGCAACCCAAAGTTCTGACCATAATTCCCAAGAGATTTTCCATTTTGTTGCTAGGCAAGACAGGCCACCTATGCACAGAATAATTCTTCAAAATCCTACACTCTAGTCCTCTTCCATGGACTCATGCCCAAGTTTTCTGTTAATATCTCAATCACAAGGACTCTGTCTACAGAATGTCAGATACTATTTTTGATGAGCTCCCATCTGCGAAAGCAAGAAGAAGCTGCTAATTTTCCTAATAGATTTTAGCACTTCTCTTTTCCTGTCATGAAAGTATTTCATAATATATTCCATGACAGATCTTTCCCAGTATTGTGGGAGTGACAGAAGAGGCCTCAACTCAAAAACAGCTGAGTTTTATGTAACATCACAGAGAGAAAGAGGCAGTTAAAGACAGGGTGAGCTTCTTAATAAGAAGAAGATAAAAAAAAAATCTAGCCCATCACAACTGACCACTTGCTCCACAAAGTCCCAGTTGACCAAGGTATCTGGATCAGCAAAGTGGACTGTGTAGTCCTGTTCTTCAGAGACAACAAACTGGCAGCTGGGGAAAGGCAAAGAGACAGATGATCCACTCAGTTGTTTCTAAAAATTCTTTGAGAACTATCCTATAGGATTCTCTGAGCTTCTTCGTTGTCCAGCAGGGAACTGCTGGGCACAGTAACTTCTATGAACAAAAACCAAAAGAGTTCAAGTCATAACCAGATTTCCAGAATACAGATGTGTCTGATTTCAGTTAGACACAATATCATCACATACTAACTACAGAATGAGCCAGGCAGAGTGGTTTTCCAGAAACTGTAAGAAACAGCCAGCTCCTTCCAGGATCTATTAAAAAAGAAAAAAGGGAATCCACAAGTGAAAAAAATATGGTCACAAAAACTACAGCTACTGGGATTCCTGCAAACAGACTTCACTACAACAAGCCACAAAACAATAGGGAAAAATCAGAAGCATCAATGCTGAAAATAGCTGGTTTTGTCTTTCCAATACAGGAAGTCCTGACTACGCTTCAAATTCCAGTGGAAGTGACCAGAACTTCCAAGTCAAAAGCAGTTCTGCTCCTGGATTACAATACTGGTCATCATTTGGGTTATAATACGTACCTATGGGCCTGTGAAATAATCAGCAGTTTAAGAACTAAGACCTGTAGGAGTCATTGCTTCTGGGACTTACAGATTCAGATTAGCTTTCAGCCAGCAACTGCTACCCCAACCATCTCAGCATACTATTCTTTGGAAAAAAATGCTGTCTGCCATAAGGTCTACATTGGTCTTCCCTAACAGAGTGTCATAGTCCATAAGTGATGCTAGAAAACTAGAGCTGAAGGATAACTGTTTTGTATCTAAAGGACTCACTCCATCAGATACCTTGTAAATAGGTAAAGATGACAACTTTGATGTACTTTTATCCCTTTCAAGTATAGTCATTACCACTAAGAACACTACAGAGAGGTAACTTCACCCTGGAAAAGTCAATACAAGTAGGGAAGGTCAAGCACAATTCCCTGGCTGATCATCCCTTACAGCTCAGTGTCTCTGGAGAAGTTTGAAAGCCCTGCTGGTCTTCCACTCACTTGGCCTGTAGGAAGAGCTCCTTGTTGAAAGGTTTATGTCCCCACTTGTTCCTTTTCCCCCAGTTGCCATGTCCATTCCCATCAAAATGGCCTGCTTGGCCACGGGGTTCAAAAGTGAAGTTTAGTAAGTGGTTCAGATTAATCTTCTTGGGACCAGAGAATTGGGCAGGGCTGAACTCTGCCCGCTGAGCCTCTGCTACCTAAGAGACAACAGCATTTGTTAGAACTTGCTAGAATTTACTGCACAAGCATCAATACAAGCTGATACCCAGGCCCCATCAATGATTATGGACAGAGTATAGAGGATCCACTCACTCACCTGCTCCCATTCCAGTTCTGCAAATCAAGTAGTGCAGCGTTAGAAGTGCACGAGAACCTGAAAGTCAGAGCTGAGTGGTCTTACCCCACACTGATCAAAAGGAGGAAAGCATAAGAACAGCCCACATAAGGACAAGTAGAAGCTGGCAAAACATAGTAGTCAAGGTTACTAACAAAAGACAGCTGTTCAAATCCTGACAACATTCTTTTAGACAGCCAATAATACAAGTCTGATCACTATTGGCACAGACTGTTTTGGTTAGTTTTCACATCATTATGTGAAAAGCAAAGAATGAGAATTCAGCAGACAGCAGGTGAGTTGTGACAGAGTCAGCAATTCAGGTGAGCAGAGCTGCTCATCCACTAAAACTGGAAAAGCAGAGTTCTCAATGAAAACCCACGAACAGTCTATACAGTATTTAGACCCATATCAGCATAAATGCCTCAATCTGGTTTTACTCCATCCTGATATCACCCAGGCCAATACAATTACTCTCCCAACACCACCATCACATGCAAAGTTGTACACTGCAGTGATCAGGCACAATCAATCTCTGGAGGGCAGACTCCGTTTAGGAGCCTGGCTGACAGAGTCCCTTTGGAGGCAGTCCTGAAGGGCAAAGAGTCCAAGAAGGTCTGGGGCTTTAAGAAAACATTAAAAGTACAGGAGCAGGCCATCCACATGTGCCAAAAGACAAGCCAGCCTGGCTGAACAGAGAGCTCTAGCTGGAACTCAGGACAAAATGAAGAGTTTATGGCCTTTGGAAGAAGGGGCAGGCAACTCACAAGGACTAAAAGGATGCCATGAAGTTATGCAGGGAGAAAATTAGAAGGGCCAAAGTCCAACTAGAACTTAATCTGGGTACTGCTGTAAAAGAATAAAAATCATTCCTGTAACTATATTAGCAACAAAAGGAGGGCTAAGGAGAATCTCCATCTTCTACTGCATGTGGGGGGGGAGCATAGTGACATGGGTGGTCCCAGCTGACTGGATATTAGCAAATGTGACACCCATCTATAAGAAGGGCAGGAAGGAGAACTACGGGGCTGTCAGTCTGACCTCAGTGACAGGGAAGGTTATGAAGCAGATCATCAGGATGACCTTATCGCTCTCTACAGCTACCTTAAAGGAGGCTGTACGAAGGTAGGTCTTGGTGTCTTCCCCCAAATAAAAAGTGATAAGGACAACAACAAATAGCCTCAAGTTACATAAGGGGCGCTTTAGACTGGAGACTGGGAAAAATTTCTTCACCAAAAGGGTTGTCAAGCCTTGGAACAGGCTGCCCAGGGAAGTGGTGGAGTCACCATCCCTGGAGGTATTTAATAGACATGTTAATGTGGCACTTGGGACATGGTTTAGTGATGGCCTTGGCAGTGCTGGGTTATCGGCTGGACTCAAAAGTCTCTGCCAGTCTAAACGATTCTGTGATTCTGATCACACCAAACTTAAAACCTAGAAATTGCATCGGCTAGATATTTTCATCAAGGACCTCTGTTTCAGGAGGTATGTACATGGCCTGTCTAGGCACCCATTCCTCGGATGGCATTTTTTACTGCAAATATCTCAGAGCAGAGAGCACTCCTCTTCTGTTGTTGGTTGTTTCCAAGTTGTTCTACTCACGCTCACTCTGGCATCTCAACGATGTTAGCACCTCTTATGGCTCTTTCCCTTCCCAGCCCAGGAGCTGAACACAGACCTATCTAGGCAGGTCAGAGTGATCCTCTTGTCCCAAGAAAGAAGGCCCTGGAGGCATGGCATTATGACTCTCACCTCATCTCGTCTTCCACCATTAGAAGAGCTAAAAAGTTTGCCACTTCCACCGTTACCTCCCCTTTGAGGAGGCATCTTATTAAAAGCTTTGCTTTTCTGTGAATTGGAGCGACGGGACTGACTGGAAAAGTTCTCATTTTTTGAATAGGAAGTTTCTCTTTTACGATTATAGCGCTGTTTGGATCCATTGGCATTCTTTCCATCTAAAAGAAAAAGAAGAAACACAAGGATCAGACTGGTAGCCTCGGAGTTGTCCGCATGTACTGCACCTCTGCGACATGCTCACCTAGACCACTGCCCTGGGCCCTGGTTAGGCATCAAATCAGGATGCATCAGTTTCACCCCCTCAGGCACTCAAACCATTTTATTCCTATCACTGCCCAAAAGAACTGGTCAAAGAGTATATAAAAAAAAAGGGATGTAGTTGCTGCGCTCCCTCTTTTAGTAGTGGTTGAGTTTTCTTTACCTAGGTTTGGAACTGCTGTCACCAGATTGTTGCCTGGTACATGGAGTGATAAACACCAACACCACATCTTCATGTCCCATCACAAAAATGGGCAACTAGTTAACATTTTCCTTCTGTTTTCTGAAAACACACATCACATCACATGTTGTTCCTCTACATAAATATACTGTGTTTGTATATGTAAATATGCTCTATTTGTCTTGAAGTCTCCCACTTCACAAGACCCCATTGCCTGTTTTCACCCAGTTCTGCCTGCTGTGCTAAAAAGACCCGAACAAATCTACTTCTTTCACAAGGCCAACAAATGCTGATCGATCATGAAGCACCAAACCAATGCTCTGGCCTTGCAGAGGACATACCCAAGTACTAAGTCCACCAACCTATGCAACAGGAAATGTTTGCCCAAAAGTATTGCTAAACACACCACTGATCCTAATGTAGGACATAGAGATGAAACACAAAGCAAAATGCTGCAGGAATGGAGCCAAGAGCAGGAAAACCAATCAGGCTCTTGAAAGGGGTTTCCTGTGTCTAAACAGCTGCTTCATGAGACTGCTAGAACAGAAAATTAATACATTAAGGTATTTCTACCAGTCTTAACACAAGATTGAAGTTGCCCCAAGGACACAACACACTTAACCCACCATTACCACCAACTGCCCTGAGTTTTATTTGTAGGAGAGGCATGTTGATAAGCTTGGAAGCAAAAAGTCCACAGGCCTAACAAGATGTCTATCCACATCAGCCAGCCCCAAAGTCCCTCTGGATACTCAGTGAGCTATACACAAGCAGGAATGCCTCATGAAAAACAGCCAGGCCCATTTTATAAAAACCTACAAGTTTCCCCACCTCAGAGCCCTCCACACCCCTTAACAGAAATCTCACATGGCAGGCAAACACCCCACTGTGATTCAGCATCGTGTTTCTTAAGTGGCTTGTTTCCTTCCCAGTGCCCCAGTTTTCCCGTTCCCCAGCACCACTTCCAATCTAAGTGAGCATTTAAAACAGCTGCAATGGAATCACTCACATGCAGTCTCTTTTCTTTTGTTATTTTTAGGGTTTTTTTTAATCCCACATTACTCTCAAAAGAGAGGGGCAGTGGACTGGAAGGTGTCTGTGTTACTGTGCATTACTGAGGAGCTGACTTCTTAAGAACAGGTAATAAAAGTGGCTTGACTGGGTTTTATGGTGGTCTGTTTCTTGCACATGCTAGACTTTGCCTGCAACTGCAACTATAGAAGTAAAAGAACACTACACTATATCATTACTTCCCTGTGATGTGACAGACCCATTCTACAGGCAAACTATCCCCAGAACTGGGTATTTACTCTGCTATTCAAAAGGCTGATCCTTTAATTAAACCAACTCCATCAGAACCCCAGATGCGTAACTCAGAGACAAGTTTGCACAGCTTGCAGTGCTATCAGTCAGGCTAAAGAGACATGGGTTGAGTATTATCAGGAAAGAACCACACCAGAAGCTGCCAAGTACTGAGGGTGTGACCAGGTCTGGCTGAATGATTACTTAGATAGACCTTTTTTGAGAGTGTTTGCAGGGAAGAGGCTACAATCAGCACCACTGGATCTCTGGTGAAAAAAAGTAAGTTATTTTGAAGAGGTTTGGACTATCCCCTCAGTTACTCAGGAGCAAAGCTTGTCAGCTTAGAGCACAACCACCCTCTTGCATCTGCAATTCCAATAAGTGCACTAGAGGGGCACGCACTTCTTGCGTCTGTAACAACTTTGCAGAAACAACTCAAGAGGAGAAGCTCACTCTCAAGTGGGTTTTTACAGGCCCAAGAACAAGGAACAGTTTGTACCTGCAGCCGACAGAAGAATTTCCTACCACTTATAGTTTTAATCAAGGTAGTCACCATTAAATTTGTCACCCACTTCACCCACATTCCTGTCATATTACAGGTCCTTCCAACCCCTCTCCTAGAGCCTGCAGGATTCAATACAGTGACTCCCACAATTCATAGCAAAGTCCTCTCCACCTCTGCCTTGTAACACAGTCTAACAATGCTCCAAAACTGATTCCAAGTTTCTTCCTGCACAATAATTACCCTCATGAGGATTCTGGTCCATCAGAGTAGCACTGAAATCTGTCAACAGACAACCAAGAGTGTGGAGTATGCATTCATAAACTGGAACACTTCCCCCCCCACCCTGAATCTAAGCAAATCCAACCTCTTCCTGCAAGCTACACGTCAGGGTGCTCTCTGCTTTGTATCACCCCTCCTTGCATTCCCATGGAGAGTGGGACAAGACAAGGTTATTCGCACTCATGCAGGGAGAAAAGTGGAAGATTCTCACTGCCATTGTCTCTTGTTAGATCCCAGTTTTAGGTACTGTCAGTTTGGACTGGGGAGTTCCTTTTTTCCTTCTTTTTTTTGAAACTTAGGAATGAGCAACAACAACAGCGCTGGTGAGGTACTTGCTATTCACTCAGGTCCTCAGCCATTTTGCTTTTGTCACATGACCTAACCTGTAGCACACAGATTGACCCATCCACTCCCCCAAGAGAACAGAGATTTATAGCAAATACTGTGTATGTAATTTTATACAACCAGCAGCAAAGCTGTTCTTGCCTTTTGGAGCAAGCTCTGACATTTGTGGCTTTTCCTGCTGGACACCACATCGCTGGAGGACCTCTATTCCCAAAGATCCAGAGAAAGGAAGTCAAGTTCACAGGACTAAAACCAGCTCTAGGTGATCACTTTGGTCCTGGAGTTCAATACTGGTTTACTCCTGGGATGATGACTGCAGTTTCCTTCATCTCTTTTTGCCCCCTCTTTTCAGCTGAGCTGTGTTGAAGCCAGCCATGTTGCATAAGGGGTTTGGGTGGTGGATCACACTTAAGCCTCAGGGTGATTGCATGAAAACACACTGAAGATATTGCTGCTGTGAAGGCAAACATCCATGAGCAAGAGGTGACTGAGCAGCCACACACCCCAGCTCAGCACACTCACGCTGTAATAATAAGGCCCAGCAACATCTGCAAGAATTAATGTTGCCCATCAGGTGTTGAGCACTGCAGAGAAATCCAACAAGCTTATTTGGCCTTAGCTGCTTTATTCCACCCTAATGGGATGTGATTCCTGGTGCACTAATACAAGCCAAAGAAACTCTTCTGTTGAAAGCTTCCAAGTTTAATTTCATTTCTAAGGCCAAGTTTGAAAGATAGTGGGCATCTAAATTCCACAAATACAAGAGCTCATGGTATTCTATTTAACCCATTTCTAGCTGCGCTGCAAGAGAAACAGGAGAAGCTACGACAAGATTTAATGAATGTCCACTTCATTTCCTCAGCTGGACTCGATCACAGTAGAAAACTCTGGAAAGCATCTAAATGGCAAGAGCTTGACTGGACCATCCAGTGACCATGAGTGCAACTAAGGGTCAGCACTGCAGGGAAGGTCTGTGGTCCATATGGATAATTCCCATTCCAAAGGAGACTCAAGATTTTCAGAATAAATCCTATACCTTTCCTGAAATGGGAGAGAAATTGAGAGGATCACATAGGTTACATGCACCATGAGAAGGAACTCAAGATCACATGCCAGTGTCTTGCATGCAACAGCTACCAAAACATGTAACACAGCTGTGTCCTGTATCTTCATTCTGTGGCTGCCTCCCCTAATCTGAGCCAGGGAATCTTCTCATTTAGTTTTCAGTACCCTTCAGTTAAGATATTCCCAGATATACATTTAGTCCTACCAAAAGAGATTCTAATTTTGCCAGGCCTCTTCAATGCACGTTAAAGGAAGCAACTAATTCCATAAGCCTTCGTCCTCCACTGTAGTTAAGGAACACCATCTCAGAAGAGGAATTATATCAAACCAAAATTTTCTTCTGCTTTATTAAGAAAGAGGTGTTAAGAAAAGTTGGGCTTTTTAAATGAAAAGTCAGTGAATTGTATTGGAATAGAAGACTATGGTACATCAGGACTTCTGTTCTCACTGCTCCTCTGCTACCAGTGATATTTCAAGCCTGTAAAAGGTGCCATTCCACAAAAGAAAAACACCACCTAACACTTTTATTCTGGGCTGGAATGAGAGACTTTCCATTTCCTTTCTCACTAGAGATACTGTTTCTTCAGTGTGAAGACATACCAGCCACAGGACAGGCCATCTTACCTCCCTAAAGAAGATGTCTGTATTCTGTGAACAACCCTCTACACAGCATTGCGCATCACTAAAAAAGAAGCTGTAGCGATCAGGTACCTCTTGGTGACACAGGGGCAGAAACCAGGTCTCCCCCACAGGAAAACCTCAGGTCAGCCTTTCCCACTGCCTCTCACAGTGCATGAAGTTTATATACTTTGTTACTCTGTCAGAAGCCAAAGATCTGGTTCTAAAACTCTTGTTGCACACCTAGAACATGGTATCCCCTGCTTCCATTTGTACTTCCATTAGGGGAAAAACATGAAGAGACTGAAAAATAACAGCAGTAGCCAGGGATAACAAGACCCCCACATCAAATCCTGCTGCTGATACAAAACCCCTGACAGATGAGTTAGAAGTTCTGCCAGACACGACTACCTAAAAAAGTTCTTCCTAAAAAGACTTTCATAGGTTTGAAGTTCAAATTTCAGTGTAGTCGCAGTTACACCACAACCTGGGGAGCTGCAGGTGAGCCATCTCCCATGTCACTCCAGTCTGTCCTGTGGGAGATCAGTTAACCCAGGTGCAGGGCAGGTAATACTTGGTTAACTGGGATCTGAATGCATTCAGAAAGTCCAAGAAAGAGCCAACACCTTCAAGACACTCATCTTGTCAACCCTCTGGAATACACTGCTCCTTTCTCAGCGACCTGAAGTAATGCAGTTGAAACCAGCCACTGAAGAGGAAGGAAATTAGTACAGCAATGGTGTTGCAGCAACCTGCTGATGCTCTGATAAATACTTCTGAAACTAAACCCTCTCATTTTAATCATTACTGCCCCATTTCTAGGTTTTAGGGAAAAGACCTGCAAGGTTCCAGGAACACTCTGCTCCCAGACAAGTTTAGAGAAAGGAGGCGGATTAGGTCTTACCTTGAAAAGACAGATGATAGGAGCCATAATGCCTCCTCATGAACTACTGTGTCAGCAAAACTAGCTGTGTGCAGTGACAGACAACACTTTGGTTTAACTGCCAGATGAGCAAACAACACATAACTAACTCTGAGCTCCTCCAAATGAGGTTACTGACACACTGCCGGTAAGGGGAATGCTGTATCAATATTGATATGAGACCTCCTAAATCAAGGAGTAAAAGCACACTCAACTAGAGTACAGAATGAAGGGCTCATATGCACCAGCAAATATCCGTTCTTACTATAAAACCAGAGCTCTCAAGCTGATTACTGCAATGCTAATGAAGATAAAACATTAATCCTTTAAGGAAGAAGAAAGTAGGACCTGCAACTCGCTCAACACTGAGCGAAGCCGGAAGAGGAAGGAAAAAGAAAGCAAAACAAGGCAGTGACCTGAAACGAAGCCAATTAGACCCAGCACAAACAACATAACAAGGAGTTCAGCCCCACCACCAGCCCATGCCGGCACAAAGCCCCCCAGCCTCACACTGGTCACTGCTCACGTTACGCCGTCACTCCCGCCCGAGCTAACATCGGTTCGGACACACCACCGAGACCCCGAGGGGCCGCCGCTAGCGGCCTCTCCCGCTCCCCCCGGCCGGCTCTTACCGCCTTTGGGCTTAGACTCTCCCGCGGCGGGCCCGGCCGAGGCGGACCGCGGCTGCTGCCCTTTGCTGCCGGCCGAGGAGCCGGGCGCACCGGAGCCGCAGGGGCTGCTCTTGTCCATGGCAGAGGCTGCGGCGGGGGTCGCGCCGGGCGAGCTCTGCAGCATCAACGGGCGCCGCGGGGGGAAAGAGGCGGCCCCGGGCGGGGGTACAGGACGGGCGCTGGCGGAGCCGGCGGGGGCCCAGGCTCATGGCCCGCGGGGGCGACCGGCGGGGGCGGCGCAGAGCGGACTCGGCTTCCTTCATGGCGACATCTTCTCGCTGCTCCGCTCGAACCGGAGGAAGGCCGCGGGAGGCCGAGCCGGGCCTGCGGGGCTCCGGGCGACGAGGAAAGAGACGCTGCTCACGGAGCCCCGCGGGGCCCGGCTCTCCCTGCCGCCCGAGTGGTCGGCACCACCCAGGCACCCACCGGCTCCTCAGCGCCTTCCCGGCCCCGGCTTGGCCGCCGCTGCCCCGTAATGGCGACGAGTCGCCCTCAGCAGTGGCCGGGACCCGGATGGAGCCGATCCCGGGCGGGCCCGCGGGCACGACGGGACGCGTAGTCCTCGGCCGCCGCGGAGCACGACGGGAAATGGAGGCCCCGGGACTCAGAGCGCCCTCTGCCGGTAGCAGCCCCACAATGCCCGGCCCCGAGCACCCCCTGCGAGCGCCAGGCACCGAGCCGCTGCGGGCGGCGGGCGGCCAGAAACAACGTCCTGGGGCCGGGGGGATCCAGTCTTTCACTTTCCAAAGCGGAAACGACCAAAGCACACATTGTTAGAGGCCCGGAGCAGGAAGAGCTGAACACCGTCAGTTCTTCAGCAGGTAGGAACAGACAGTCCTGGGGGCTCAGCTTGTGACCAAAGAGGCCTGAGAGGATATAAGAAACCGAGTATTTCCACTGAATTGCTCAAGTAACTCTGAAAGGCGCAAACCCGCTCTGCAATGCCTAATTCAAGTGATCTTTAACTTCAAAGCAAAAGAAAAGAGGAAAAAACACAAGGCAACAAATTCTATCGGCATTTCAGTTAACCCTTAAAATAAGGCTTGGGTGCCCCGGCTGATCCCTTTCCCCTTATTTTAGGGATGAGGGCCTCAAGTTCACTGGGAGAGGAGTTGCAGGTTTTTTATACCAAGTCAGGGTGCAGTATGAAATAGCAGAGCTCATATTTCAGGAGAAGTCCCACAAAATGCCTTACTTTAACTCCTGTCTGTTCCCTAATTAGGTCTATTACTCTTAGAATTACTGACCAAATCATGAGGATTGTTATTACAGTGCTTAGATATTTTGCATTTGAGAAAACAAACTTTCTAACAAACTCAGTCATCCACATTTGCAGGGAAATATGAAAATAGCACAGGCAGGACTAGAAAAAGAGGTCAGATGGCCATAAAACTTCCAAAGGCAGGATGCAAGACTTTTATTAGCAAAGAAGTTGGCTGTGGAAAGAAAACAAATACAAAGAAGTTTAGGTTTGGCTTTTTTTCTGCTATTCTTTCTTTAACTACAATAAAAACATCAACCATGGCAGCAAAATCCATCCCATTGTGCTTGGTGGCCAGAATCTGCTTCCTGGGGAAGGCTGAAGGCACGAGGCTTTGCGTTGTTAGCACACAACTGATTAACTGAGGTGAGAGAGTCAGTCTGTGGCTCTGAGCACCATCAGGAGCAGACCAGTAACAGGACCTGATCAGAAAGAGATGGGGTGACTGGTCTGCTGTGTCACAGCTGTGAACGTTCCTTCCCACAGCACGCAGCCAAGTAGGACTGTATTTCCTGACAAATTCCAGCAGGAGACACCACCAGGAAATGAGCACTACTGCCCAAATGCTGTCATTGGGAGCAGAGGAAAGGAGTTAAATAGAAGGAATCGTGAAAGAGAACTGGAAAAGTGCATGTTGACAAGAACATGAAGACACCAGTCTGCAGCTGAAATCTGAATGGATTATCTAGTGTCCACAGAACTTACTATTCTCGCACTACTTACCCACCAACATCTTTCCTTGGTTTTTGAAGTCCATATAGCACTCAGGAGGAGGGCTTTAGGAGCAAACACTTATCCTCATTATATAAGCTGCAATGTTACACTCAAGCACAGCATTCCTACAGAGACTGAATGGCACACTCCACAGCACCTTGCTGCATCTCTTCTGACATGCCTGTATCCCTTACCACAGCTGTCTGATCACCCATAGGTACCTGTAATAAACAAAGGAAAGCGTTCAGAGCTGCTGCAGTGCCTACCTGCCAAGTAGCTGTACACATTTGTATCATGGCTGGCAACAGGTTTGCTGCCGCCATTTCTGCCGGCTGTGGCACAGGCGCAGCCCGTGCTCCGCGCCAGAGGAAGGGGGGTTTAAACCCTCACTTGGAGCACCCGCTCCCCAGCCGGGAGCCCCGCAATTGCCGCCGGAGCGGTTTCAAACCCCGCCTGTCCATCCCCAGCTCCTCTCCAGCCCGGCAGTCCCTGGAGAGGGCGCAGCTGCTCCAGCGCCCAGCCCCGACGGCCTTTCCCTGACGAGGAAAGCGAACGGAGGCCGGAGCCCCGCACCAAGGGCCCGGAGCCCCTCTCGACGACGGTTTAACAGCCCCGAGTGTGCCGCGGTCTCCTTAGGGTATCCCCAGCCGCGCCCCCCGGGCCGGCCCACAGCAGAGACCAGCTCATACCGCCTTCGGGCTCGCCTTGCCCCTCAATGGGCCCGGTCGAGGGGGATCGCGACTCCTGCCCTTCGCCACCCGGCGCACCGGAGCCGCAGGGGAGACTCCCGTCCATGGCGGAGACCCCCACAACGGCGACAAGACCCCCGCGGCACGGGCTGGGACCCGGATGGAGCCGGTCCCGGGCGGGCCCGCGGGCACGACGGGACGCGTAGTCTTTGGCCGCCGCGGAGCACGACGGGAGATGGAGGCCCCGGGACGCAGAGCGCCCTCCTGCAACCGCCCCCGGCCCCGGGCCCCGAGCCCCGGCCGGGCGGCAGGAAGGGCTCTGCCACCCCCCCGGCCTCCGACAGCGCTCCTCTTGTCAGCGCCGCACGGGGCGGAGGGACCGGCAGCAACGACCCGAGCAAGCCACCCACCCTGCCCAAGGCAGCCAGAAACAACATCGTGGGGGCCAGGCGGATCTAGTCTTTTATTTTCCAAAGCACTTCTCTGAGGCACCAGCAGAAACAGCCCAGGCCCTGGGGCAGCACATCCAGCCACACAGGAGGGGAAACCACCAAAAACCACCTCGGAAGAAGAGGATTGTGACAGGAAGAACTAAACGCTCTCTGTACTTACATAGCACAAGTGGTAACTGGGCAATACTGTAGACTGCTAGAAAACTCTCCAAGGCAAAACTGCTCCAACAGCTCTACTAGCAAAGAAGCAGCCTTTGGGGAAAAAAAAATATAAAAAAAAAAAATCATGGAAGACTTTTTTTGGTATTTTTTCCTTTTTTATATCCACAATGTAATATCATCTGCTATAGCATAATCCCTGCCTTTGCCCTTGAAGATCAAGGTCTGCGTCCTCAGGAAGGCTGCAGTAACTAGTCAGAGGAATCTGCACAGTCCTGTAACCAGATGCGAGGTTCAGTAACAGTCCGTGGGTCTAACCAGACTTGAACAGAAGAATAGCCACTTGGCCGAGGTAGAAGTAGATGAAGTGCTTGGTCTCATGAGTCACGTAGCTGCCGAAGTTCCTCCCCACGATGCAGTGCCAGGTGGGATTGTATTTCTTGTCAAACTCCTGCAATATAGATCACTAGAAATTAAGAACTCTTCTAAACTGGTATTCACTCTCTGAGCAAGGCAATTAGAGGAAGAGCAGATGCTCTTAAACACTAGGATTATCTTATTTACATCTTACTGCTTAGTCAGACAAAAACAAAAGAGACACAGTGCTTCCCACCCGAAGCAGCAGTAAGTTTAAAACGTTATTTCTGTGAAGGGAAAGAAAGTCTTCCTCTCCCTGCAATTCACAGCAGCGTCTGAAACTAGAGCCCTTGAGTAAAAGCTTCAACACTATAGTTTATACCCGCAGAGATTAAGCCGTAATTTAGACCTCATTGTTCATCTGCCAAAGGGATGTGATGGAAAATTCTCTGCCACATGCTCTGTAACACAGATACGATCAACAAATCTGAGAACGAGTGGTTTACTCCTGTCAAATCCTTTGCAACTTCACAGTAGCTGCTACAAAGAATACCTGAAAAATTAGACTAAACTCTCTTTTCCACTGTCACAGATAATTCCTGCATTTGGGAAATAAAATAAAAGATGCCTTTCTCAACTGTGGGCATAGCAAACCAGTATTCTCTAGTGGAAAGAATCATTCTGCTTACTGGAAATACTTTTTATGTTCAAGAAGCTTGTCTGCCCTACATATCCTGAAGCAGAGCCTCAGGCTTTAAGTCCAATGAGATAATTTGAGTGGTACCACAGTATAAGCAACTCGAGCTGGGTACCTCCAGAGAACGACCCCAAAGGAATTCCTGGGAAATTACACCCTCACAGTTGCCGTTCCTCACCCCTCACATATAAGTTTAGAGCAATAATAATATTAGGGTCTGGAGTCATGCTCTTCACTGGACCTCTTCATTGTCCCTGGGCCATACATTTTTCATGTTATCTGTGAGGTTGTGGTTTCTGATGGCAGTTGTAGCTTCCTTATCATGCAGCCTGAACTGGCTCTTGAGCCCCTCTTTCATGGAACAATCACAGATGTCAAAGTTTAACATGTCTGCGTGAGAATTCACAGCTTGCAGCCTAAGCCTTCAGCAAATGTATAAACTAATGCTAAGCAGTTAACGCCAGACAGCTGCAGCCCAATAATCCTTAACATTTAAACAGCAATTCCACTCAGATCAGTTTAACTTCTATGGACATTCTTTAGTTTCTCCATTCTCCGGAGTTGACGAAGCAGGAAATTATCACAACCAGATCTTTCCCATGTTCAGTATTGTTAATCCTACATAAAGAATGACACAGACATTGCAAACAACAGATAATCAGTGCCACCAGGGATATTTTTTGTGGTGGGATTTTTTTTCCCCTCCTTTTTTGCTTATGTCACTACATAAGGAGAGCTGTGATTACAGTAGACTTGCAGAGAACTACTTCACTCTGCAATTCTTGACCTAGCTGGACAGAACTGCGAACAGATCCTTAAGATTAAGTTCAATAAAACTGAAACCAAGAACTATGTAAAACAGGTTTACTCCCAAAGGAAAACCATATGAGAACACAATAGAGGCCCTGTGCTTTGTACCAGCTCATCAGTCACAGGGACAGTCAGTGGCCACTCTCTGTTCACCTTGGGCAACAGGACAGGGCAGAAAAGGCTTCAGTAGAAGGTACTGTGAGAGACAAGCAGAACCTGGAAAAGTCCATGTAAAGGGTGGAGAAAGGAACATGAGGACAGCAGGCTACAGAAAATCCAACTTGATTATCTGGTGTCTCGAGAACTTGTTTCTCTAGAGCTACTTGCCTAGCAGCATTCTGCCTGCTTGATCTTTCATGTGCACAGATATTTCACGAGGACATCACAAGCAAACACCTACCTTCTTTATGTGAGCAGCAATGTCCTTCTCGATGTTGTATTTCTCCAGTGCCTGTGTAGCACACTCCACAGCGTCTTGCTGCATCTCTTCTGACATGTCTGCATTCTTGATCACAGCCTTTCGATCACTCATGATTGCCTACACTGAGCAAAGAAGAAGAGAATTCAGAGTCACAGGGGCTCTGCCTGCCAGGATCACCTACCTGTGAGCACCTACTGTACACACAGGTACCACCATTCCTAGAGGTTTCGGAGCCCGTGCAGTGCCCTCAGCCGTGGCTGGGCAGCATTTCTGCCGGCTGTGGTACAGGTGCAGCCCGTGCTCTGGGCCAGAGGCACAGAAGTTTCAAGCCGCCCAAAGAGTAGCCGCTCTCCAACTGGGAGCCCCACAGACGCCGTCGGAGCGGTTTCAATGCCCGCCGCCCGCCCAGCTCAGCCCTCCGCAGGCCCTCTCCAGCCCGGCAGCGGTCCGGCGCAGGCCAGCAGCCCCGGGAGAGGGCGCAGCCGCTCCAGCGCCCAACCCTAACGGCCTTTCCCTACCGAGAAAGCCGAAAGGATCCCAGGGCTCCCCACCAAGGACCACAGCCCCGCACAGCTCCAAGAAAGCCTCCAGCCTGGAGCTCCCGGGGGTGCGAGAAAGGCTGAAGTAACCCCTCAGCAAAGGCCGGGGCAGCGGTGGTGCCCGATCACCACCTGCTCAGCGTCAGCCGTCCCAGAGACCGGATAAGACGAGGCACGTTTCAGCAGCTGCCCCAGCCCAGCATTCAGGCCCTCACCGCTCGGCCGCTGCCGCGGGACCAGCCCTAGTTGATGGGAGCAAGCAAGGCGCAGAAGAACAGCAAGCTGCTCCCTCCACAGCCGCCTCGGTTTAACCGACCCGCGCGCAACGCCGTCGCCTCCAAGCACCCCTAGCCACACCCCCTCCGTAAGAGGAGACAGCCATTGGTCACTGCTACCACCCCCCCGAGCGCTTATTGGCCAACACCTGGTGCTCTCGTAGCATTTTACTGCAGCAGTTTGTTTCAGACCGGCATGCTTTGCGCCTGCACCTGTTCCCATAGCGACGGGTGGCGGCAGAGATGGAGGCCGAGCCCTGGGTTGGGTTGGGGCGCGGCCTAGGGCGGCTCCGCAGCCTGGCGTCGGGGGAGCGCGGGGCTTGGTGCGGCCGCAGCGCGCTGCTGGCGGGTGTGCGTGAGATAGCCGCATTCCCGCGGTGCGCGGCCTCGGCGTGGCCTTCGCCTCTTTGTCCTCATGGCTGGGCTGCCTGAACGTGCCTGCTTGCAGGCGTTTGTGCAGCAGTCTGTGACTGCAACATGAGAGAGGCTCTCCCGGTCGCTTCTCTGGTAGGCAAAGATCATCTCTCCCTAAAGCTGAGGCAGACAAAAGAATCCCAAGCAAAACAGGTCCAAAAAACATGTGATGCTTTGCGAGGCATCTAACTAAAAAAAAAAATATAGGGCAAAGTAGCAAAATCAGAATTTCACTGTTTGCTCAATTCTGCATAAAAAACATGAGAAAATCGGGGTAGGAGCCGGTGAGGGCGTTACTGGCCCCACATCGTGGTAGGGGAGATGGCTCCACGTCGGGGAGTGCAGGCTCAGGTCTCACCTCAACCTGTTACGAGGAAGGGTTATAGGACTTGTGTCTACAAAGCTGAGGTAATTCCTGAGTGATTCAAATAATGTGGTAAGCGGAGTAGCTTTTTTTGGGGGGAAAAAGGCAGAAAAGGTCCCACATTTGTACTAATGTCCCTAACAGGAATCAGAGGCAACTCCTCCCCCTCATGGGAACCCGCAGACCAACCGTCCCACCTCCTCCCGATGAGGTCTTTGAGCCAGAAAACTGCAGAACTAAAAATCTAAAGAGATTAGCACAAAACTACTTGCAAAATTACTCAAATCCGGTGTATGGAGTGCCTCGGGTTTGGTTTTTAACCCTGTCAGGTACATTCCCCCAGCACATAACCAGTTGGCAGCACCGGGGTGTTCGGGGCCGGACCCCGCGTCCTCTCAGGCTGTGGAGAACCCACAGCTCCCGCCGAAGCCGGCAGAGTCTCGGTGCAAACACCCAGTGCGGATGCGGAGCACCCCGTCCGCGTTCCTAGAGCCGGGTACGGAGGCAGCCGCGGCCGCGCCCCGCGCCGGAGCCGCTGAGGGAGGTGGGCGGGTCGTGCCCTTGCAAGATGGCGGCGGCGGCGCTGTGCCCGTGCCGGGCCGTGCTCGCCCTCCGCGGCGGGGTTCTGCGGGCCCTCAGCGGCTCCGTGCGGGGCCTGGCCGCGGGGACACAGACACACTTTGGCTTCCAGACCGTGACGGAGGAGGAGAGGAGGGAGAAAAGTGAGGGCAGCGGCGGGGTCCGCTGCCGGGGAGGGCGAGCTGGGCCGGGTGGGAACCTAACGGGGCTCCCTGCAGCCGGCGCGTAGGGGCTGTGGGGATAAAGGGTGCTGGAGTGGTTGGTTTGAGACGTTACTGGGAGCCGCAGGGCATAATAGCGCTACGCTAGCTTCATTCCTCCTCTCAGCTCTGGAGGTGTTACGGGAGAAGGCTGCATTTCTCCAAAGGTGTGTGTCAGGCAGCAGGCTTAGTACAGTTCGATTGTGTTTTTTGTAAGGAGTTTTCGGGTGGTATTCTTCAGTTCCATATGTTGACAGACCTTCACGAGGCAATAATTGTCCTTTTGCTTCTAGAGGAGCATTTTTAAGTGAATCACATCTCATTCTCCTGTTCTTTCTTTGCAGTTAACCAGGTCTTTGAAAGTGTGGCCAAGAAATACGATGTAATGAATGATTCAATGACTTTAGGGATTCATCGAGTGTGGAAGGACATCTTCGTGCATAAAATGAACCCTTCCCCAGGAACACTTCTTCTTGATGTTGCTGGAGGAACAGGTAAATGATTTTGGTGAGTTCCACATGACAATGCCATTCTAGTTTTGAACTGTTTGAGCCTGCTCAGAATTAAGTTGCCTGCACTTTTCCTCAGTCCTGTGTCTTTGAAACTAGTGAAGCATCTACTTGCTTTTCAGAGAAAGGTTGAGAGCTAACTCTTTTGTGGTTTGGAATATCTTGCTCCGAGGCTCTGAAAGTGTTACAGTCCTACCATGATGTGTTATGGAAAGCTGTTTACGTTTGTAGGAAGTCACAGACTCTGCTTTTAATATGTTCCCTTTACGTATATATACACACACACTCTCTGGCTCTCCGTACTGTATGTGTGGGTTTTACTTTTATTTATATGCATATATATAAATAAAAATGAACTCAGTTTGGTGTTCAAAGCCTCATGTTCCAATTTCCTGCAGTCAGAAAACATTCCCAAACATATCTCTTTCTATTCAAACAACTGCAGGTGACATTGCCTTTCGCTTCATTAATTACGTTCGCTCTGCACGGGAACGGCAGCTCCAGCGGAAGCTGAGGCACCATCAGAACTTATCGTGGCAGGAAATTTCTGAGAGTTACCAGGAAGAGCAGTTTAAACCACTGGGGGATTCCCAAGTGGTGGTCTGTGACATTAACAAAGAGATGTTAAAAGTTGGGAAGCAGAAAGCACAGTATCTTGGCTACTCTGAAGGTGAGTCATGCGTTGTACCGTGTCAGTAGCGTGCTTGATGCATGGTAGCCATTGGGTAATCACCCCCTTCAGGATCACAATATACGTTGTGTGGCCATGGTGTATACTGTACCTGTACTTTTGCCAACGTTGAATGACCTTTTTTCAGTGAGCATGTAGTACATTGTTCAGATGTACAGTGATCCTATTGAATAATACTTGAACTTTCAAAAATACATGTATGGGAGTGTCCGTGAGGTCTGATACCCAGCTGTCCTTCAAAATTGGTTGAAGCTAAAGCTGCTGTTTATATCTGTGCTAATAAATCTGATTTTACTAAGGCAGGTAATGCAAAAGAGCTCAGGCCTACAATGATTACACTAAAGATCTTATAATGGGTATTTTAAGAATGAAGGCAACAAAAATGCAAGAACTAAGGGATATTGTAAACATATAAAACCTTCCACAGTTAGAGCATATGCTAAAAACACTCAGAGCAACTGCATTTGAAATTAAATTTGAATGTCTCCTGGCAATAACTGTGGTTTTTCTGTTGTGTTTTGCTCTCCTCCATGGTCACTTTCTGGCATCCTGCCCTTTGAAACTGCTGACCTCTGCTGCAGAAAGCTTTTGGTTTGTTGTTTTTTTTTTCCTGCAGTTTTTTGTTTGTTTGTTTTGTTTTGTTTTGAATTTGAGTCACCAAAACCAATGACTTTAAGAACTATTAACTATAAACTGTACCAATTAACTATAAAATGTACCAATAACCTGGACATGCACAGACAGACGTGGCCTTGATCCACTGGGGATTGGGAAGCAGCAACAGGACACTGGCAACAGGATCACATGCCGATAGTGCTGATGAAGGAAGCGTGGCTTTTCATGTGCTTCTGTCTAGGGAAGCTTTCTAGCAAAATGTTTTTAATGTGTTGGCCATTGTTGCATGGCAAGATATTAATTATTGTTTGAGCAGAGATTCTCTTTCTGTACCTTTACTACAAACAGATGGCAGCCAGTGTCTGCAAGGCTGGTTGCTTTCCACTGCAATGCAAGATTTGGGTGAAATCCTTTTGGCGCACTGCGAGCACATGTATACACAGAAGAATGTTTTGGCTAATCTGCAAAATTGAGTACTTTGGCTTGAAAGACAGCTATAGAGTACAGGGCTTTGAAAGATTTGTGAGGCTAGACCAAGGTGTCTTTCCTCCAACAAAAATGTAAAATTGAAACCTTAGCTTTAAATATCACCTTTTTAATAACCTGGAATAGGTAAGTTCTGGTCTTTCTGGAGCAGCCTGAATTCAATTCTGTGTCCTTGTCTTTTACTACAGGCTTATCCTGGGTACTTGGGAATGCTGAAGAGTTGCCCTTTGATGATGATAAGTTTGATGTTTACACAATTGCCTTTGGAATCCGAAATGTAACTCGTATTGATTTGGTAAGTTGCTGTAGTGTATCCTAACATGGTGTCCTTATAATTCATCTGAGTTTTTTATTCTAGCAGAAGTAGTAAAGGAGGAGCTCCTTTGGATAAAGGAGCATTGTTGTCTAGTCCTGAAACATTTAAAATAAGTGGCATGTAGTGTGCAACTTGTTCAAATGGAAAATGCAATTAAATGCTCCACCTTTGTCATAAAAAGTTAGATTTATACCAGTTGCACCCAATCCTTCCAGCTTGGCAAGCCACACAGTCTCTTCCTAAGGCAAAAAATGGCTGAATGTTAACAGTCATTCCCCACCTTCTCCTGACCTATGATGTGTCTGGATCTACACATGCCTGGTGTAGTCAGCCTGCATATCTGAAAGGTTCCTGAACACCTGATCTATATCTCACCCGCAGTGGGTCCAAAACTTCCTGCCTTGTTCTGTTTCCCCGCCTGAGCCAGCAGAACTTCTAGAGCAGAGAGTGGAAAGCAGCTGGCTGCTGCCACCACTGCCATTGACTAACCTGTTCAGTTTATTTCTGCTTAGTGTCTTCACACTGGCTGATAGTAGTGTTCCCCATAAAGAATGAGTATGAGTTTAATTAGGGTAAGTAATACTCTTTGTTCTAAACAGTATCTGTCCTTCAAGAATGAATAGCTGTCTTGGGAAGAAGATAGGTTAGATCGCCTGTCTATCTGGACTTGTCTGTGTCTTGGAGGAGTGTGTTACAAACTTGTCGGTGCTTCTTCTGTGGAAGGTGTAGTATTTGTATGCCTTTGAACTTCCTTCCTTAATGTGGATAGCTTTTCACAAAGCTATGTCTGCACCCTTCCGAAGCACAAGCCCTTTGCCTTCATGGATACAGCAGGCTGATAGCGTAGTTCCCAGGAGACCAGGTACAAAACACATCCAAGCCTCCAATTCTCTTGCAGAGCTCCTGTCACATATGTGTACTGTTCGTATTTTATCTCTTAGGAACATGACAGTTGAAGCCAAGCAGGTGTACAGCCTGCAGAAGTTCTTGAATACAACTGTGGTGTGCTCTCATATGAAAAAACATACAGCTCTAAACAGTTTGTCTTGGTTCTCCATAGGGGTATTATTTGGGATTTAGCATAGAATTTTCAAACTAGCCAAAGATATTCTTCTTCGCTCTCCTTCCTTCCTTGCTCTCACACATTGCTCATCCAAAACCCAGTATCATTTCTTCTTTGATCCTTTGGGTGTGCCTCACAGTTGAGTAAAATCTTTTATTTAAAAAGAAAAAACATCTATCGTGCTCTCTTCTCATTTTCAGCTTCTTGTAGCTGAGTCACCCTCTCCCTTTTGGGTTTGGTCTGTAATTACAAGGGCTCTGCTGGCAAACATTCATCAACTGAGAGGAGGGAAAAAAGAAGAAAAATTGCCAAGCTGACGTCATAGTTTCGATACAAAGTCTGGTGTAAATCTGTTTATGGAGCAACAAGAGTATTTGCAGTTCAGTTCTGTTGTTTGGTTTTGTACTTGCCTTGGGATGCTTCTCCACAAGTAAATATTGAAGATTGCCAGTCAGGATTCTCTTTCCTCCTCTCAGTTCACCACCAAATTGCCATCACACGGCATGAGAATAGGAGGGTGCCGTTCTGCGGAAACTAACTCATCATGTCTGCTTTGTCTCAGGCACTTCAGGAGGCCTATCGTGTGCTGAAACCAGGAGGAAGGTTCCTCTGCCTTGAATTTAGTCATGTCAGCAATCCTGTCATTTCCAGGTAGGAACATGGGAACATTTGATGCCATGTCACAAGGCTCTTTTATTTGTACTCAACCAGAATTAGTGATGGAGACCCTCTGAGGCCACCACACTGTGCACTATTAGAATCATATACAGATTCCAAGGCATGGTGGTACAGAGATCACCTTGTGTTGGAGAGAGGTGGTTTTAAGCTTGCTTGTATTAATCCGTATTTTCTGTCTCTCTGTGCAGGCTCTATGATCTATACAGTTTCCAGGTTATCCCTGTTCTGGGTGAGGTAATAGCTGGTGACTGGAAGTCCTACCAGTATCTTGTGGAGAGCATCCGACGTTTCCCCCCGCAGGTAAGACAATATTTCTCTGAATTCACTAACACACAAACCATGGTCCCAACGTAACCTTATAGGCAGCTGCCTTCAGGTCGTTATAATTCTGGAACTGTTATTTTTCAGGAGGAATTGAAGGCAATGATAGAAGATGCAGGCTTTTTTAAAGTGGATTATCAAAATTTGAACTTGGGCATTGTTGCCATTCACTCGGGTTTCAAACTGTGAGGCTACTGTGTAGCAGACCAGGAAGTGTAATTTTCCTTACGAATCTGAAAGGTGTGGAACTTTGTCAAGATTGAAGAGGAGTTTTAAGAACTTGGGCAGCAGATAACGTGTTCAGCTGTCAGACCCTGAGGAGCATCAGCACCTTCCTTCCCCCAAGAGATCTGCAGGTTGATGGAGTGACTCCTGGGGAGTTGCTTACACTTGCATTTGCCTTCAAGCGCAACGTAATGGACAAGGCCAAAACTGAGCAATGCTGACAAACAAAGCCACTTCAGTTACCAGTGGTGTGGATACAGAAATAGACTTACCAGTATTCAAATAAGATGCCTCCTTTTTATTTTTTACTATGGTTCAAGGAGGATATTGCACTAGTGAAAAATAACTTGAATTCAGTAGATTTTTTATTAAGTGGTTATTGTCTTTGTCATGCAGGCTTTAAAGGATTTTCCCCGTGATACCTTTACCCTTTTCAAGGGCATAGGGAAGACTTGTGAAATAAAACCAACTCTGCATCAACTTTTCACACTTAAGTATTTTAGCCTTTGTAAGATTTCCTTTCTAAGAAGGGGAATTTTACCTGGAGGAGAATGGCCACGTAACCATTTTGGGATGAGATGTTTTCACCTCCACATGAAGTCTTTGTCAATGCTAGATGCATAATCTTTATGTAAAAATAGTATGCGTTTCCTTCTGTATACTTGCTTCTGTAGCAGGATATAGAGATGGAATGAAAAAAAGTCTAGAGAAGGTAAATTTACGTTCAAAGTGACAGCTGTGTAATGAACTAATATGAATATTTCTCCTGAAAATGAGGAGACTCCTGCTTTTAACCCACCACTTCACTTGAAAAGAACACTCTCTTCTAAACGCCAGAATTTGTGCTGGAGGTTGTGCCCACTGAAAATGGTCTTATCAGGAGCTGGGGAGCAGTCTCTTTCTCTCAGGAAACTACCTCTTGTTGTTCTCTGTTACTCAGAGGCGAGCTCAGGCTTCAGGTGCTCTGGACACGGGGGGCAGGACGGAGGTGGGAATGTTCCCCCTTCATTCACAGTAGAATAAAGGGTAATACAAGCACTAAAAAGGCAGAAGGGCAGAGAGGAGTCTTAAAGGATAAACTTGTTCCCACAGTTTTATTAGCAAAGAAGCCATCTTTTGAAAGAAAATAAATACAAGGAAGACATTTTTGCCATTTTTATAGCCACAATGAAAAAAAACAGCTGCTACAGCAAAATCCCTGACCATGAACAATACAACAAAAGACCTGAAGGTCTGTTTCCTCAGGAAGGCTGAAGGTAGGAGGCTGTCTGGAGTTGGTGCAGTCCTGTAACCAGATGCAAGGTTCAGTAACAGTCCGTGGGTCTAACCAGACTTGAACAGAAGAATAGCCACTTGGCCGAGGTAGAAGTAGATGAAGTGCTTGGTCTCGTGAGTCACATAGCTGCCGAAGTTCCTCCCCACAATGCAGTGCCAGGTGGGATTGTATTTCTTGTCGAATTCCTACAGAAGGGAGAAGTAGAAAGTCAGCATTTTGGTGAGAATTGCACTAATATTGTCTAGCAAGGGCTATTTTTGCACTTGTTAACAAGTGTTGCTTTTGGAAGAAGGCAATTAAGAAGTAGCAGATGCTCTTAAGTGCAAGGATCATATGTCACTGTATAACTCATCTGCTGCTTAGTCAGACCAAAAAAAAAGGTGCTACTGAGCTGAGCAGGAATAAGCTTGAAACATATGTCTGGGGAAGTAAGTTTTCCCCAAAAGTCACACCATGAGCTCAAACAGTAACTTTTAAGACCTTCACTGCTTGTTCTGATTCTCTAGACTAAGCCATTATTTTGACTTCAGTAGCTATTTTCAACAAGGCTGTTGAAGAAACCCTTAGATGGAACATTCTTTACTATATCCTTGATACCAGGTCCTGAGCCCGTGTTCTTCCTACACGCTGTAGCCTGGAGCCTGCTATGACTTTCAGATAAACACGGGTTGGACAGAGCCTTGGGTGACATGTTGAGGGTGAGATGTCCCTGCCCAAGGCAGGGGGTTGGAACTGAATGATCTTAAGATCCTTTCTAACCTAAAACACTCTGTGATTCTACGATTCATGTGTACAAGACTACTCTCAGTAAAAATGCACAGTCAGTGGTTATATACTGCAGTCCCCAACAGCCATCACCTGAAGAGATTTTGGGGAGAGCATGCAGGAGTTTGCGTTCTGCTCAACCCAACCCTCCAACTACTTGCAGCTCAGGCAGGCTCCCAGTAGGAGTCAGAGAAAAAATCTGACAACTGTAAGCTATGAACCATCTGTTCTGCGTTGGCACAAACAGTTTGTCTTACATGTGCTGTGCAAAAAAAAAGCAAAACCACTTATTCCAGGGTCAGCAAACCCCCACTTGTCAGATGGGCTCCACAGAACCCTGTCATCAGTCACAGGGACAGTCAGTGGCCACTCTGTTCACCAGGACAACAGAACAGTGGCAGAAAAGGCTTCAGTAGAAGGTACTATGAGAGAAAAGCAGAACCTGGAAAAGTCCATGTAAAAGATGGGGAAAGGAACATGAGGACAGCAGCCTACAGAAAGTCCAACTTGATTATCTGGTGTCTCGAGAACTTGTTTCTCTAGAGCTACTTGCCTAGCAGCATTCTGCCTGCTTGATCTTTCATGTGCATAGATATTTCACGAGGACATCACAAGCAAACATCTACCTTCTTTATGTGAGCAGCAATGTCCTTCTCGATGTTGTACTTCTCCAGTGCCTGTGTAGCACATTCCACAGAGTCTTGCTGCATCTCTTCTGACATGTCTGCATTCTTGATCACAGCCTTTCGATCACTCATGATTGCCTACACTGAGCAAAGAAGAAGAGAATTCAGAGTCACAGGGGCTCTACCTGCCAGGATCACCTACCTGTGAGCACCTACTGCACACACAGGTACCACCATTCCCAGAGAGGTTTCGGAGCCCGTGCAGCGCCCTCAGCCGTGGCTGGGCAGCATTTCTGCCGGCTGTGGTACAGGTGCAGCCCGTGCTCCGGGAAGGGGAACGGGAGTTTAAACCCCTCTCACTCGGAGCACCCGCTCTCCAGCCGGGAGCCCCGCAAGCGCCGCCGGAGCGGTTTCAAACCCCGCCGCCCGCCCTAGTCCCGGTGTCTCTCGGCGCCCCCCGCACCCAGCGCCCCGTTCCCCCCCTCACCGCTCGGCGGGCGCCGCGGGACCGGTCGGGATCGGAGCTGATCGGCGCTGCTATCTGGTCGCTAACCGCCGCCCCGCCTCCAAGCGCCGCCAGCCCCGCCCCCTCCGCAGCGGCCACCAGCCATTGGTCACCGGTCACGCCCCCCCCTGCGCCCATTGGCTACTGCCCGGGACTCTTATCGGGTTTTACTCTTGCTTTTTCTTTCAGCCCGGCATGCTTCGCGAGCTGCGTCGGTTCCCATAGCGACGGGCGGCCGCGTGGTGAGGTGCCGGTGCCGGTGCCGGTACCGGCCGCGCCGCGGGCTGTGGTAACGCGCAGTTCGGCTGCGTGCGGAGACATCCGGTCATGGCTGCCCCGCCGCTCGCCCGGTGATCCCGGGCCAGTGTTCCCTACGATACCGCTGTCCGTGCGTGTGAACGTGTCCACTGCAAGGCATCTTTCCGTAGCTGGCTCCTGGCTCCCAAAGGCCCCGCTCCAATCCGGATCACAGAGACACCGGGTTTAACCCAGTGACCTCTGCAGCGGCCCTTTGCTGCTGGGAGTGCTACTCCAGTAATTGCCCTTTCTGAGCGGGAATCCCACCCACGTCAGAGGAAGGAGTTCCACAGCTTTAAAATGCCACTTGATCATCTTTCCTATTCGCATGTGTTGTCAATCTATCTTTGCCTTTCAGATTCAGTGACTTCTGAGACAAATCTTTCACCTATGCTTACTGTGATCAAGTCAGCTCCAAACTTTGTTCCTTTCATGAACTGAATCCGTCAGGCTCCTTAAATCTTATTCAAGGTACCTCCTGCAGACCTCACTCTCTGCAGCTCTTGCCTCCTCTTTATTTTTCGGGGAGAGGGGGGAACATGTGTGTGGGTTTTGTTTCGTTTTGTGTCTATCTGTTTGTTTCAAATGAAGCAAGACGCTTTGGGAGATCCCCAGGGCTCTGTTCTGTTGGGTTTCACTCTCCCCGGGGCACTTTCTGCTTCTGCTCTTGTCAGCAGATAGATAGAAAATTGCTGTTGAGTCTTCCATAGCTGGTGATCTGTTAATAACAGGACTGCACTGTTTCAATAACAAACAGCACAGGATGATTTAGGAGAGGTTTGTCAGGCACTGGTTGGTGGGCCTGCCATTTGCTTATAGAAATAAAACCTCAAGAGCAGTCATCTATCTCACTTGAAATGCAAATATTTTTCATGTTATTATATGATAAGTACCTGCTCAGTGGCATTCATAGGAAAAGCAGCATAATTGCAAACAAGCTTTTGCTTTTGAAATCTCTGAGGCAACCTCAGAGGAATATACTGCCACCAGAATACTGGAACTGGATAATGTAATACTTTTGTCACTCTAGAGTATCTCAGAAATGATTCCTGACTTTAGCTCCCAGGATTTAGCATTCCAGATGGAAGAGATGCAGTTCCCAGCTTTGCTTTCCATCTTTGCCATTGGGAGGGTGTGCTAGCGACTGCTCTGAAAGTTATGAAATGAAGGGAGGGGTTCGGTAACTGCAGGCAAATTTCTACACATTTATTAAGAAATGGTTGGCTGAAGGAACAGATGTGATGAGGACTGCAAGAAATGTCAGTGTGGGTCAGATACTTGTTGCTAATGAGAAACATTAAAGAGAAACCTTCGAGCCTTCCTTGTTGATCAGGGATATAAAAGTATAGTTTCCAGCAGGACAGAGCTGCAGGAGAAGGCAGAACAAACACACTTGGGGACGGTATATGGAGGAGAGAAGGTGCCAAAGAAAACTGGATAATGGATAAGGCCTATCATGAGGTTCCTCTTGCAGATGGAGGTTAGACTGTAAGCACTTTTCAGTTGAGGCCTTTTTTTGCTGTGTCACATACTGTATTACTGCATCTAATAGAGATTTTTCTTGTGGCTCCTCATTACTCTCATAAGATAATAATTATTAGCAACAAACTAACTTCTTCTTTTTTCATAAAACTGAAGAAATCACCTTGAAATGTTCTTAGTAATCCTGGAGTACGTATGCTAAGGCTTCTAATCCAATTTGATGTGTTACAGATCTTCATAGTAGTGGAAAATCCTTAGCAGGTATAAGTCAAGTGATCTCCATGGTCTCCAGGGAAACAAGACACATTTGCATCATCTCAGAATCTGGCCTCCTTTTTTTATCTTCTGTTTGCTGTATCTATTGACCATTGAAAAGGATGAGTTATTTTGCAAATACACATTATGTTTGCCCCACTGCAGTTACCAGGAATTTACAGGTAGCAATTTTATTACGAGTCCTTAACTATATTTATTCACTTGCCAGGGTTTATAAATTGCACTGTGGCAGAATACTGTAAAGACCTGACCCAGATCCAGACCCACTTGCTCATCGAGGCCCTGCAGTGAAAGCAGATGAACCAGCACCTCATCCCCACCTCAGGGTGCAGCTGGGGCCCAGTGGGGCTTTGCACCGTGCTGTGGGGAACAGCACCAGGGAGGCCGGGGGCAGGCTGAGGCACTAACACATTCTGCCCCACAGGGAGCTCATCTGGCCTCTGCGAGGGTTCCTGCTCTGGTGGTTGCAGGTGTCTCTGTCAGGGCTGTAATTCCTGTATTAGTGGTGAAGCTGAAACAAACCCCTTCATTAAGGAAATGTGTTTTCCACTTAATGTGCACTTTGCGCTGCAGGGAACAGGCATCAGGCAGTTTGTTCTCTCACTGGAGAGAGGGGGTAAGAAAGCAGCAGTGACCTGGCAGTTTTAAGCTTAGCCTGTGCTGCACTGGGAATGTGGAATCATCTTTGCCCAAATGGTTGGTTTGGTTGTTGCTTTAACATAGCTACGTATATTGGGTTGGAAGCTCCTGCAGCCATGCAGTTGTCTCTCAAATTTCTTTTCCTTTTTCTATGTATGTAACACTGTCCCCACTCTCTAGGGTAGTTAGAGGAGGAGGTCAAAACAAATAGAACAAGTAGGCATTTCTCAAGCTGGGAATTCTCTACTAACATTCTCGTTGTATGGTATGATTTGAGATCTTTCCTTGTCATGGTTTATAAAAGTCATAAATTACTTTTCAGCTGAGCTTGTATATTTATAAAACTCCATCATCTGCAGGGTCTGAATCTTGAAAAGCCTGAGACTAAAGAACTAATACAGTGTTATAGCTTTGCAAAGAGTTGGATTAATGGGGTTAAACAGACTTTGATTCAACACTCTTAAAAGAATTCAAGTATCATAATAATTACATGTTTATGCATATATGTGTGTGTGTAATAGAAGCTTAAATAAATAAGTAACTGCACAAGTAAGAGAAGGACAAGTGATTGTTCTTACTTCTTGCCTGAGAAACATGAAAAGAAATATAAATCAAAGTTCAAAGCTTACCAAACATGCAGCCTTTGAGAGCAGTGAGTGAAAGTGGCTCCTACTCAGTAGCTGTGATTCCTTACACCAGCAAAGCTAGCTGTAGTGCTTTTCACTCAGCCTAGGCTTTCCATTTAACACATGGCACATGATGAATGGCCCAAGAGGCCATTGTCAAAGCAGTCTGTACACCTGCTGTTGAGAGCAAGCCTCTAATGGCTGAACACCAGTACTGTTCAAACTCCTTACTACTTTAATATACTTTCTAATATGCTTGAGATGTTAAGAAAACAACATGTGTGTCATTAATTTCTGATTTACACTACCTGTTGTTTGCAGGGACGTGGGAGATGCAGTTCATAGGAGAAACAGTTATGGCCATGCACAGGGAAGGGACACATGCACCAAGCTGGTGGTGTTTATTACACAGCTGTACAGAAAGACTTAATAGGAGTAATGACTTTTCTCTGTAGAGAAATACAGAACATGCACTGTATAAAATGGCTGACATCAAATTATGATCTCATGAGGTGAGTTTCTGCCTTGAGGGAAAGCATGTGCCTACATAGGCATGGAGGAGCCTACTTTCCTTCTGTCAAGCTCTTGAGAGCCGTAAGAGCAGACTCACAACTGGTAACCTATTACAACAGCACCAGGGGTCTTTTCTAGCACTTTCCTAGCTCAGCATGCCATGATCTCTTCTACTGCGTGGAGTTACAACTGGAATAAATAATTATGGATTCTTAAATCTGTATGAGGACAGGGCACCAGCCAGGAATAAAAGTTTGGTTTTCAGCTCTTTACTGTACTATTTATGGTCTGAAAGTGAATGGTCTGGACTATTTGGTTCTAGTTTGCTCTGGTATTCCTTCAGCAGGTCTGTTTCTCTGTGAGCCTTGGCTTATCTGATCTTGTCTCTGACTGTTGGAGGTTCTGTGAGGAAGCCTCAGCATTCTCTGCCAGGGTAAGACAATGACAACGTATGTTGTTCGCTGGAGCAGTCTTCACCATTTGCCCTGCACAGCACCTCTTCCCGTGATAGTTTCCTGGCCTAAGGCAGAAAGGCAGAATCAGGGGGGGCTTCTTTTGTTCTTGGAGCTGTGCTACTTCTTTGCTACCATTTCTTTGCTTTGCCTTGGCTTTCTGTGACAAACATCCCATCCAAGAGCTGATGGCTGAGGTGTATGCCCCAGCAGTCTTCTTATAGAATTTGAGGTATCAATATATACCTGTTACTGGAGGGTAACAGGCTGAAAACAGTTACTTTTCAGCACTATCTTGCAAATAAAAAGAAATATCCCCGCACAAATTCTATTTTTTCCCTCAAGATGGAAACTTCCCAAGCCAAAACTAAAACTGAGCCGCAAGAAAAGCCATCTAGAGCTCCCTGCTCAAAGATACTTTACTTGTAGAGCATTAACAGTCTGGGGTGTGGTTTCTGCAACTCTGAGATCTAAAGGAAAAAGTTCAGCACCCTTACAACCAAATTACAGCCAGTAAAATGTAATGATGCTGACGTGATGCTTGTGTGAGTTTGTAGAGTAGAGCTACAAACAGATCAAAGGTGAACCTGTTTCCAGAGCAGTATCTGCTCATCACACTGCTTCTACTAAAGCTGTTGCTAGCTTCCTGTTAGCAGAGTCTGCCTGGAACACTAAAGAGTACCAGAGTATCTCTATACCTAAAACCTGTTCCAACAAGTAATAAAGGTGTCAGTGTGCATTTAGTTCCCTGTGCCAACAGAACAAAAATGCCCAGTTCATAAGTAATTACATTCTTTATTTACAACAAGCCTAGCCACACAAGGGGTTTTAAATAACACAAATAACTGCAGTGCTTTGTTTGAAATGGAAAAATGAATTAATCCAGAAAATATTGCCAGATACACATCCGGAGGACAAAAATGGTTGTGGCAAAGACTTTTTCTTTCAGAACAGCCAGTTCTGTGTCTGAAAAGTGCTTTCTCAAACTATGTACAACTCCAGGCACTTAATTTAAGAGAATAAAAATACAAAATGCCCCATCCCTGGCAGTATTGCAAGACAGGTTGGACAGGGCTTTGAGCAACCTGGTCTAGTAGAAGGTGACTGTGGGAGCAGGTTGGAACTGGGTGAGCTTTAAGGTTTCTTCCAACCGAGACTGTCCTATGAAAATTCGGTAGAAGCAAAATATTTGAGTGAATCATCTTCTCAAAGTGCCTTTTCTTCCATAATGAAAATCTGAGCTCTCTCTGTCAGAGATGCAGCAATGGTACAGACTCCTCCTCCAGGCCCCTCAGATACCTGGAGCTCTGTTACTTCTGACAGGGTCAGAGCCAGAGTCAAGCTAAAGGTGAGAAATAAGCAGAAGAGCTTTCCAATCTCTCTTGTTTCCCAACAAGCTTGTTGAGGAAAAATAGTGTTCTGGGAGTTTTTAAGAATTACCTTTTAATGTTCTTTTTAAAGCCTTTAAGTCATTATCTTAAAGAGCAACATCCAGTTCACTTTGCTAAATAAAAGCACTGAGATCATCTGTCACGCTGCCTTCCAGCTTCATAAACATTGAATATTACAGCAGCATTATTCAACTTGTTCCACCTTCTACTGTAAATCATCTTACGAGTGCTCTTCTTTTGACCAGAATACACACCAGAGTATTTTGGCTGTGGCAAATAAAACACTGGAATGGCATTTGGGCTCTGGGCTAAGAGCTCTGCAGATAACTCTCTCGTTCTTCCAGTTTTGGCAAAGGGATGTTACCTGATAGAGAACAGAAAGAAAGGTGTGAGATCAGCTGTTAAGTTACCTCTGGGTAGTACAACTTGGCACAAAAGTGCATCTCCAGTTTGTTCTAAGCACTTCCTTATTACAAGCTAGTGCTTCTGCAAGTGAATGCAGCTATGGTGGGTTACATTCCTCAGGTTAAGTCAAGCAAGATTAAGAGGTTTTTATATGCAAGACAATACCTGGTGGGGCTACAAAATATTCTTGTACTTTCTCTCTGGCATTTTTCAGCAGCTCTTTTGTGCAGTTGCCCTCTGTAACATCATCTTCTCTGAGATACAGACACCTGAAAGGAGGAAATTCTTCCCTGTTAAGGTGGTGAGGCACTGGAATGGGTTGCCCAGGGAGGTTGTGAATGCTCCATCCCTGGCAGTATTCAAGAGGTTGGATGAAGCCTTGGGTGAGATAGTTTAGTGTGAGGTGTCCCTGCCCATGGCAGGGGGGTGGAACTGGATGATCTTAAGGTCCTTTCCAACCCTAACTATTCTATGATTCTATGAAGAACAAATATTACTGTCTTTTAGCTATTCTATATGAAGTAGGAAGCATGGCCTATCTCTAAACCTGGTTTTGGTCTTAAGCAAGCGGTAAAACAAGTATTGGAACATTCTGAAGCATAAGAGTGCCACTGACAGCTATCTGGGAGCAGTATGTGCCAATCATTCATGCAGAGTAAGATGCACCAAGGAACTGGGAGTTTCTGTGCTCACACACAAAGAGCAAAGGTGCCAATGACACCTGCCTTCCACACACCACCGGGGTAAGACTTGTGCGTAAGCAAAGGAGCCGAATGCACAACCACAGCCATTCCCAGGGGGAAAACAACAAAGGGGTTACAACAGCAGACAGTTTGATGCGGTAACTGGTACAGGGAGGCTGCTGTGACTGATTCATCACCTGTCCTCCAGCACTGAATCCATCGGTTCTACGCCATCAGTGTTCACTTCATGAAGCTGATCAGCAAACTGGATCGCCTTCTGCAGCCGCTCCACACCCTCGGAGTCACGGAAATCCACCAAGGCCAAGTGTTCCAAGCGATCCAGCACGTCCACCGTCACCTTCTGCGGCACAAACACAGACAAAACCGACTCTGATACAGCGCTACTTCCCTTTCGTTAGTGGAGCTCTCGTTCCACGGCAAGCCCCGGTTACAGCCGCCGGGACACGCCGATTGCTTTCCTGGAACATCAATCGAGCTCGTGTTCTTCTCTCTGCCGAACGAAGGGCAAACAGCGCGGGGCGCAGGAACCGCCCGGGGCCGCCTCCCTCGTCCCTCCCCTCCGGCTCCCCCCGCCCGAGCTGCCGTACCTGCGGGGAGCCCGGCGCGGGGCGGGCGCTCCCCGGTCCGCCCGACCGGGCCCGGACAGCGCCGCGGAGCCACCGGCTGAGCGCCAGCGCCCGCATAACGCCCGCCCGACGGCGGCCCGGTAACGTCACCGCACCGCGCCGGAAGCGTGTCAGAGCAGCGGCGCGGCGGGCCCGGTGCGGTGCCGGGGCTCGCCGCCGCGATGAACAGCGTCGGGGAGGCGTGCACCGAGCTGAAGCGCGAGTACGACCAGTGCTTCAACCGCTGGTTCGCCGACAAGTTCCTCAAGGGCGACAGCGCCGGCGACCCCTGCGGCCAGCTCTTCAAGCGCTACCAGCTCTGCGTGCAGGTGATGCCCGCCGCGCACCCGGTAACCCCCGGAGAAGCCGCCGCCGGCGCGCTCGGGATGTGCCCTTGTCTTCCGGTTCTGTCGGTCGTGACTCGCAGTGGTTCATGGGTGTCTGTTACTGGGTTTTTCTCGTTAATGAAACTTCCGGAGCCTGCTGGTTCCGAGGCTGTTTGTGTGACGGTATCCGGGCTACGTTTAGTGCCACAGCGGCATAAGGAGGATGCCGGAGACTCTTCATTAGGGACTGTAGTGAAAGAACAAGGCGTGATGGGTTTTAACTGAAACAAGGGAAGTTCAGGTTAGATGTAAAGAAGAAGTTGTTCGCTGTGAGGGTGCTGAGGCGCTGGCACAGGGTGCCCAGAGAAGCTGTGGCTGCCCCATCCCTGGCAGTGTTCAAGGCCAGGTTGGACACAGGGGCTTGGAGCAAGCTGCTCCAGTGGAAGGTGTCCCTGCCCGTGGCAGGGGTTGGAGCTGGATGAGCTTTAAGGTCCTTTCCAACCCAAACCAGTCTGTGACTCTCAGTACCTACTTGAACATCTCCACTATTGAAGCTTTATTCAAACCAAGCTTAAGACTACTTTCTATAGAATCTTTTTTTTCCACCAGAGATTATATTAGCACTATCAAGGTGCATCAGGTTTAATTTTTGTTTTTTTTTTTTCTAATTTCAGAAAGCTATCAAGGAAAAGGACATACCCATTGAAGGCCTGGAGTTCATGGGAGCAAGCAAAGGAAAAACTGAAAACTCCTCTTGACCTCAGCTGCATGGATGGAGTCACCAACAGGAACCTTTGACCTAAGGAACACCACCAGGCAGATGGCTTGACGCCAACTGGATATGACCTTTGTTAAAGCTGCTTTCTAGAAGCCAGGCACTTTCTCTGCTTGTTAAAAAAACAAACCAAACCAAGACTGGATGATGTGGTAACTGCCTCCTTTTCGGTGACTTTTGGTGGTGGTTCAGCATCTAACAGCGTGCAAAAGCCCTTTGAACTAACTTCCCAGTGAATGTACTCTCTAGTGGGAGAATGCTTTTTAGAGTGGGCTGAGGGAGTAGTTGCTTTGTGACTGATTTCTCTTGCTTATTTATATAACACTTGAAAGTGTTTTAAAAAGTAATATGAAAGAGGTGGATTTCCTTTGTGTCCTCCCTGTGCTGCTGAATTTTGGTGGAAGAAGTTTGGTTTATATGATCCTGAATGCTGACGGGATAAACCATGGTTTTGTATCAGCAACAGAGGTGGTATGAAAGCACTCTATTGGACCTGTAGTAACATAGCTCCAATAAATATAACCAGGTTATGTTTCATTCTGATTGTGACCTCTAGGAAGGCCAGAATGTGAACAGGACACTTTTAATACTTCTCCAGACTTTTCTGAGGTACTGAAACAATCCTAAACTAGAATTCTCTCTCCTTTAGCATTACATGTTCCTGCATTAGAACTGCAGCACAGCCCTCGCCATCCTTTTCCACACTGCCACAAAGCACTGGCTTGGCCACCGTCACCGTTAGGCTTTTGCTTGTGGTGGGCAAAGTGTGTGTGGAACAAGGGAAACAGTGGGTTGAAACTTGACAGGTGGTTATGTTAAGATCCCCAACTGCTGCTGAGGGATCTCTCCTGCTCGTGAAGCTGCTCTTGAGCTGTGTGTCCTTTGTGCCTAGGAAAGCAAACAAAAGCTTCTTGTGCTGGTTTGTGAACTGCAGAAACACTTGCAGCAACTGAAGGGTTTGTCTTAGCCTCCCAAAGTGGGCTACGAGAAAATGCCTTTATGATGTTAATAAATACTGCAATAGCTGATTGTGGAGAATGTGCTTTAGTATGTACTGAATTTCAGTCTACATTATTAGCCTTATAGCTGTTCATCTGGCTCTGAGTTTACAGTGATCAGTTAAACCAGACATGAGGAAGTAGTGTCTTGGGCCGAGTGTGTTCCTGTTGTCAGTGTACCAAATACAGGAGCAGTTATGAACATTTATGCAACTTTGCTCCTGCACTGTATCCCCAATGTTTTAAACAAACACTGAACTAAAGAACGTCTAAGGATTCAGATTAACAAAAAGGTCAGGTGCTAAATTCAAGTTCAGACTTGTTTATTTGAAGGATCTCTTCACAAGCACAGACAGAGGCCACCACGCCATTCAGCTTCATCACAGAAGGAATACAGAGTTTCTTAAACGATGGTTCCCGCACAACATTCTGTTCCAAGATGGGAACAGCCAAGGTTCTGGCTGTGGTCAGGATCTTAGTTTTAATCTTCATAACCGGTTGGGAGAGGATTAACATGGGGGTTGTGGAACAGAGTTTTCTTCCCATCACCCCAGGGGAAAGGCTGTAGAATGAAGAAAGAAAACAAGGCAGTGTCAGCTGAGTGATCTGTAAAGCACAGGAAACCAACAGCAGCACGGACTCAGACGTCACACAGCTCCACAGGCTGATGAATTGTTCAAGTTGGTATCTGTTCCTGGGCTGCAGGAGCAAGAGTTGGAGAACATCTCCTGAGCTGGAGCTGCTTTCTCTAAACAAGATCACAGATTGTTTTGGGTTGGAAGGGACCCTAAAGCTCATCCGGTTTCCAACCCCTGCCATGGGCAGGGACACCTTCCACCAGAGCAGCTTGCTCTAAGCCCCTGTGTCCAACCTGGCCTTGAACACTGCCAGGGATGGGGCAGCCACAGCTTCTCTGGACACCCTGTGCCAGCACCTCAGCACCCTCACAGGGAAGAGCTTCTCCCTAAAATCTAATCTAAATCTCTTCTCTGTCAGCTTAAAGCCATTCCGCCTTGTTTCACACCTGCATGCCCTTGTAAAAAGCCCCTCTCCACATTTCCTGTCAGCCCCTTTAGGTGCTGGAAGGATCTTTGCCATCAGCTGTGCTATATCAGGAGGGCCCCAGTTTTGAGAATTTGGGATCTTCTGTTACCTTTCAGATCCACGTTAGTTTAGGGTAAGCACAGCTGCTCCAAGACTGTAATGTTCTCCAGCAAGCCATTAGCAGGATTACTTGGGCTGGGAAGGCTTGTGAATACCACAGGTGCTTCACCTGAGCTGTAAGGAACTGGCTGCCTCAGAAACAAAGCCACAGGTCAAGATCATGGCTAAGTGCACAGCACCTCATGTAGCAAACAAGAAAGCTGCAGGTACTACGGTAGCTCTGCCATCACAGGAGAAAGGAGGGCCTTTAAATAGAGCAGGGGAACATACCTTGGTCCGGATCCGGAGGTGAGTGTAGGGAATAAACTCGGGTCTCTCGTGCTTGTGCTGCGCTTTCAGGTAGCAGTTCAGCATGCAAACACCCACACCGGGCAGGGCCACCACGAAGGTCAGCATCTTCCACATGCGGGCTGGTGGGGAGCACAACAGGAATTAGAAGGACAAGCTAAACGTTTCCATTAGTGTTAGTGACCCGGCGCACGTTAAACGCAGCCAAGGGGACTGAGAAGACACCGAATGCTCTCATTCCTCACTCGAGCGTGGGGCTCCCTCCCGTTCTGCACGGGGATCCTGCGCTCACGGCTCACGCCACAGCTCCCCCGGGGCACAGCCACCGAGCGCCTACCGCGAAGGACAGCGCCGTCAAGGGCAGCGGCTATCAAGGACAAGGGCCCATGGGCCCGGCACCGCCCTCACCCCGAAGAGCCCCCTTACCTCCGCCGCCCTCATGGGCCGCAGCCGACATGCTCCGCCCCGGCAGGGAGCGCGGGCCGGCGGCACCGAGCAGCGCCCGGGACACCCTTCCGAGCGCCGCCATGTCCGAACCGCGACCGGAACTGGGGCCGACGGCGGCCGGCAGGGGACACAGCGGCTGCGCGCGCCACCGCTCTCCAAGTGCGCGCATGCGCGCAGCGCTTTCCTGCTAGCCTGACCTTGAGCTGCCGCGGGCTGAGGTTGCCATGTTGCGCATGCGCCTGTATAGAGGGGGTTGGCGCCATTTTGGTGCTGAGGGGATAGGGAGAGGGTTCAGGTGTGAGGGGTCCCTCAGTGGGGCAGCCATGAGGGGAGTACGAAGCTCTTCCCTGTGAGGGTGCTGAGGCGCTGGCACAGAGACGCTGTGGCTGCCCCATCCCTGGCAGCGTTCAAGGCCAGGTTGGACACGGGCTTGGAGCGAGCTGTTACAATTAAAAGAAGTTCCTTGTGAGCACTTCTTCCACCCGTTGAGCAGTAAGGGGTTGTGGAGAGCAACTGGATGTGGGGCTGAGGTCTGCCATGAACCTGGGCATGGTGGCAGTTTCATTACAATCTGGGCTACACTGATGTAAAATGTGGCTTTCTTAGGCTCTGTCATCCTGGCAGCTGTGATTAATCTACCTATTAGGTAGCTCAGGAGCCTAATGGGTCTGATTCATGTAGTCTGAAACGTACCGTTAATCAGGAGTGGCTGCTGGAAGACACAAAAGATTCCATGTGAAAAATACCTTCTGGCTGAGGGAGGACAGGCAGCTATTTGAAGAAACGTAGGTGTTTTTCTATTGTGAGGAATGTTTTGGTATAGTTGTATGAAATACACTGAACTGTGCAATACGCCATCGTTATTCTCACTGTGATGATTGCAGTCATCCCGACAGCATGTGTTTTTACAGAGGGGCAGGGAAAATGGTGGTGAATGAGCACTCAGCTCTGCCCTGGCTCAGTGGCTCTGTCTGACTCTGGCCCTGTGGCATGGAACCCGTATTGAGCCCAGCAGTGTGCACCGCTGCCTTGCACAGAGGACTTCCTCCATGTGAGCTTTTCCAGAGCTGACCTATGTGAGGGCGTGCGGCTTGGTTTAGAAACTAGACTAACATTAAAAATACCTTTCTAAATCCAGGATTTTGAAGAGGTTTCAACGTGTACGTTTTTCTAAAAGACGCTGCATCCTGGGAGACTTCTGGGTGCAGAAATGCTACAAAGTTAGCTCTGAAAAAGGAAAAAAAAATATAATAGCATATTATATATAATCTATACTATATAATAGCATATTATATAGTATAATATATATATATAAAATATATAATTTATATATATAAATATATATATGCAGTGCTGGTAGCCAACAGAGAAAGCTGTTTCCATGATAGTGGTACAGTCCTGAACTGTTGCCTGACTTGGCTACCCAGTAAACATCTCCCATTGGGGGTATGCAGCATGTTGGGTTGTCTTGCTGTTCAGTTTAGCAGAATCTGAACGATTGCAGCGAGCTGGTGTTCAGTGGAGGTGGAGCTGACTCACTAGACTGACAGAAAAGAATGTTTCTAGCACAAAAGAAAGCTTGGGTTTATCTGTGCTAAGCACAGAAGCACACACTGAGGCAGGAAACATCAGCTTTCAGCTTAACAGCCCTAAATTTAGTGAGTTTTGAGATAGGGAGGTTCCGCTATAATTCAAAGTATCTTTCCAGAGATTCATCTTTAACCTTTCTTTTTCTTCCTTTTCCTCGCTGCAGTGCTGGGTAGCACAGAGGGCCCGGGTAACAGCGTGAGTCTCTGATGAGAGGTGACACGGTCAGCTGGGGCCGGAGGGGCTCAGAGCAATGCCGCGCTGGCCCGCCGGGTGGCAAACTGCTGTCATGGTAAGCGCCTCTCCGTTCCGGCGGTTTGGGAACAACAAACGCACTCTCTGTGCTTTCACGCTGTAATCTCATCTCCGTGCGTTTTCAAGTTTTCAGGGATCGGCTCATCCCTCTCGAATAGCAATGTTTCCTCCATCAGATACTGTCTTCAAAAGGCGAAGTTCGTGCTGCAGAGATAGTGTCTGTGTCTCAGACTTCACAGAGTTTCTGGGGGGGTTCTTCATCTTCTCCCTGTAGTCCCGGAACTGCGGAAATCAATATTCTGACATCTGTAAATCCTTTGTTCCCCTTTTCACCAGGGCTTTATCAGCTTTGGGAGGGAGAGAAGGAGGGGGGTAGAGGGCGTTGAGAGAGCTATTGTCCCTTCTCTCGGGAATGATCTGGAAGTACTATGCAAATCTTCATTTGAAGACCCTGGGAACTGGGGGAGGGCTTTAGCTGCGAGATCAGTAGGAGGGGAGCTCTGCATCCCTGCTCACACACCCTCCTGCCTGCTGCAAGGAGCTGGGGAGAGTGTTTTGAATTAGCAGAAGAGACATTTTCTGCTTTGTGCACTTCTGTGAGGCTTTGCACTCCTTATGTCTCCTTCTTTGTGCTTTTTACTGCCTGCTTCTAAATGTTTGCATAAGAATTGAATAAGGGAGAGATCTAGGAGCTGTGACTAGCAATGATGGAGTCAGGAGGGCACAGGGTGCAGCCTCCCCACCTCACACCCTGGAGTCTCCAGCCAGACAGCAGTGCAGCTCCAGTGGTGCCAGCACACGTATTTCCCCACTGCTGGCATTAGCATGGGCACAGTTCAGTAAGCAAGTGATTCAGCTGGTCGGGAGCAGTGGAGTAAAACAGTTTGCACTTCTCAAATTATTATGATGTAGCCAGGTCTTGAAAGGCCTCCTCTTACAGGGGCAAATGCTGGCAGAGTGGTACCTGCTTTATGAAAGCCTGCAGTCTGCCCTGGCTTGGCTCAGAGCTCTCTGTCACCTGTTTTGTATTAGCACAGGGTCACACTAACTGCCAGTTTCCTGGAAGCTGTGCAGGGTCCTTCTTAGGCCTTGTGGAAAGGGAAATATCCTGATTGCATAGACACAGGGGTGAACAGGGCAGGGTGGGGAGGAGAACTGATTCACATTGAGGCATTTTTGTGTTTATAAACTGCTGTAAAGGCAGTCATTGTCTTTCCGATTTTGTGACATCATTTTCATGGCATCAACCATGTTTTGTTTTTCAAACTTTGAGGGTTTTTTTTTCCAGCAAGCTAAAAACTGCTGTTGACCAATGCCAACCCTGGGAAATGCCACATTCTGCTCACCTGGGCAGCTGAAAAGATGCTGCTTTTAAAAAATCTCACCTTCTGCCTAAGCCTTAGGAGCACATGCCCTGAGACCTGATTCTGTTACCTCCAAAGCAATGGAAAACACTAGTGGTTTTGTTCTGCAAGTACTTTACTGCTTTAGAGAGGGAAAGTGTATCACAAACATACTCTCACGTGCACAATTGGGTCTAAATCTGCTCTCTGTCTTTGTATGTGTAACTCCAGAGTGACTCAGCAGAGTTGGAACAGTGTCCCCTGGAACCCTGTGAGCTGGGAACCTGCCTGGACATGCCTTCCTGCTCCTGTAAGTGCTCCCACTACCTGTGCACACTCACACATCCGTGTAGATGCTTCTCTGAGTACACTTGTTTGCATGCAGGCTGGTGTCTGAGCGCACATTCTTCTCAGCCGCTCTTCACATATGCATGCAAACACACACACATTCTCAAGTGCACACATCCATTCCCTTTCTCTCATACACATTTGTGCACATACACAGACCTTTTTGAAAGCTCCTGTTTTCAGAACGGTTTTATTTATAGGTCCTGCCTGGTTGTGAATGTGAAAGGGAGAAAGCCCCTCAGAGGGTTCCTTTCATGTGTAAATCAGCCTAGGCTGAGAGCATTGGGGTCACTGAGAGGAGGATTTCACTCTTAATTACTCAGAGAGAAAGCAGGCAGGGGACTTTCTCAAACTAATAGGGTTGTTCTCTGCTGGGGAAAGCAGCTTGAGACGCCCAAGTTTCTCTTGCATCAGACTTTGGGCTCTGATTCACAGGCCTCTTCTGCCAGTAGCAAGAGCTGGTGTCTGTGTGGCACTCAGAACAAACAGTTCAGCTTCCAAGCAGGCTTACATATTAAACATCATTATGTTCATTCTGGTAATTGGGTCTTCTTTGGAGACCAGTGGAAAAAACTGACCTAGTTTGCTTAGTTTTTCAATAAAACTGACATAAAAGTAATGTTAGTTTGTGCTGTATCTGTGGTTTCATCTGATGACCTCAGCATTCTTGCAGACCTGAAAGCTCGCACCTCTTTGCCAAGTAGAAAAATGTTATTGTCTAGAGATTAGTCCAGTGTGCAGGGCTCTGAACTTGGACTTAAAACCAGCACTGAATTCCCAGTCCAGCCGCTGAAGGCCTGTGTGACTTTAGCAGTGAAATGGGATAATCTCTCAAGAATGGGGCTGTTAAGAACAAAAGTCAATATGGATTGTAGTACTCTTGGTAATAAGGCTGGGAATGCCAAGGTAAATGGGTGATGAGCATGTCTTTTTCCTGGAATGTAGTGCAAGCACACAGATTCCCCTGCTGAAGTTCCATTGTCGCCTTTCATGTGGACACAAAACTGAGTCTGGAGGCATGGGAACATCCCAGTCACATGCCAGTCTGTCCTCTGCAGGAACCAGAGGACCTGTTTGTACAACCACGCACTAACACCAAGTGCAGCTGGAGAGTTGCAGTAATTGCAGGGAAGAGATCTGTGTTACCAAGCACACGTACACACAAGCAAATCTGTTTGTTAACTTTAGTTGACTCAGTTACATTTACATCCTTTCATCTGTACCTCCTTTTCCTATGGCCTCTGCTTTTCTGCATAGGAAATAAAGCCTTTGAGGGCTGAACATTCCCAACCTGTGCACAGACAGTCCCCTGGGAACAGGATTCTTGAAGCTTCGTTAGCTGCTTGCCTAGGAAGGCACCTGTTTGAGGAAGCTTGGGGCAGTGGTGGGGGCCATTGGCAGATGAGGTCAGCAGTCTGAAGTGCCTGCAGAGGTCAGAGAGAAATGAATGGGTCATTTCTTTTGCAAATGAAGAGCTACAGCCTTAGCAGAGCCCAGCATGTGGGTCCAGGCTGTTCCTTTTATGAGCTGATGGAAATGGGGCCCAAAAGGACTTCCCTGATGGAGTTTTGTCGAGGCCTTTGTTATGTTTGCCTCCTGCAGCATGCACTGGGCATAGAATATGGATTGGGGGTTATCCTGACTACCAGCACAGTCAAGAGGATGAAGGCTTTATTGCTGCATAGAAAAACCTAAGGCTGCAGGGTATCCTTATTGCTGCTCCACAAGGAAAATCTTGGTTTAAGATGTAAAACACATTTCTTTTGCTTTAGTGGTTCCTTTTACCCAACCTGTACTAAAATGAATAAATCCAAGGGCTGCTTTAAAATAATGCATGTAACTGAGTAACAGTGATAAAAAAGCCTGGATTCTATTCCTCCTCCTTGTAGTAAATTGTTGGTTACTTCAACAAAGCCCTATGAATGCCTTAGTAGTGTGTTCCTTCTTCTAAACTATTTTGAGGATTTGGGGTGCTGAGTGCTTTATACATGCAAGCCGTTCATGTTAGTAGCACCATCTGTCAATGAGATCTCTTTTTGTCTACTTTTTATGAAACTGTTACTTTCTCTGAATTGCTGATTCAGAATTTTGTTACATAAACACTGTCAGTTCTGTTTTGCCATTTGCTCTCTTTCTTCTTTGCAGACCACCAGGGTCTTCTTTTGCTGTGACATTGTAATGGGAGGTGGAGACACCTCGAGGAGGAGGTTGAAACACACAACAGCAATCGCAGTCAATAGCGTCTATGAATTGGGAAAATCCTGCCTCAGTTACAGGTCTCTGTGTGATCTGTGCTATTTTTCCTATATACAGGTGTTTAAAATAAGGCAGGACATGGAAATAACTGCTTCCCTTGTAGGAGCTCTAAGAACAGCTTCTTATTGTTATTTCAAAGCATCAGCTAGAGTAGGGCAGGGTGAGGGTTTTAAGTGGAAAGCAGCTAAGGTTGTAGTAACTCTGCTCAGGGTTTAGTGCTCACTGCTGTTATGTTATAGTCCCGACAAGTGTGTAGAAGTTAGAAGAGCCCTGGGAACTTGTGCTGGTGCAGTTTAATGCACTTGCTTTAGTGCAGAGCTTGCACTAAAGAGGAAAATTAGCTTAGGTTTAGATTTTATTTTCCAGCATCTGCGATGTGTGAAGGATTGGTTTTTTATGGCTTTTATCTCCATTTTCCTTTAGAAACTTCAGGAGGATTGTCCACCCTTCAGATCTGTTTTGATGTGTTTTAAATGCATGATACAGAGCACAGCCACTCTCAGTAAATTGCAGAAAGAGGGCATAAAATCATAACGTGTCTTCAGAGGGGTATGTTCTGTATTTCCTAGGAACACCAGTCAGGTTTACACCACTTTGTGTAAGAGTTCCTGCAAAAGAAGATGGATGTTCCTGAGGGCTTAAAGACAGCTTCATGTTTGGGGTAAGGCTGAGGTTAGCCATGGAGCCTGTGTCCAGGCAGGAATTTGACAGTAGACATGGGCACAGAGTAGTGCAGTCTCTGAAAATCACAGAAGCCTGCTGAGTTATTGTGAGCTGGAGGAGCTTTTCTGTTTGTGGGCACATAGGTCTGCCTGCCTCACATTGTGCAGACATAACTGAGACATAAAGGAGACTGGCAAATTGCAGAACACTGATGGAAAGGGGAACAGGGGCCTGAAGAAGAGAATTTAAGAGTTTATAGACAAAGGGCTTAAGCCTAGTTGTGAATTCCTAGCGGGCAGTTGGTCTTTAAGTGAAAGCATTTGTCAGGTAACATACTGATTTAGTGTGGGAATTGGATAGGTATCTGCAAAGGTTTTTGCACCCTGTTTGCAGTGTGATTACAGGAGATGTTAACAGAGAAAGCAGTTTTACTTTCTACCACGGTATGTATTTGTTCATGTATCTAAACTCTAGGGCAGGCAGTAGAGATGTCATGTGTGTCTCTCTTTGTATGATGTCATGGGGTATGGGCATCTAATTCCTCACAAATTATGACTAATTGTAAATTAGGCATATAACTTGCTTTTGTTCTGGTAGTACACCACCAAACTGTGAGTATTGTTGGATTATACAGGGCCTGGCATCAGCCACACTTTGCTGCACCTCCTGGTTCATGGTCTATGTCCCCTGTCACACAGCCCCACTCCTGTTTTACCTGGGCAGTGCACTTGCCATGTCCATCATGAGCTTCACCTTTCTTGGACCCCACATTATCTCCTTTCACTGCACTGGGACTTCAGTGTCATGATGCAGTTGCTTGGCTGTACTGAGCAGTGGGTGTGATCAGGTTGCATGTCCATGCTGTGCCCGTCACCAAACTGATGCATTCCACAGAGCACCACCAGCAGCTCCTCTCTGGTCTCTGTGTGTGTGTCCCCTTTTCTTGCTTGTCAGAACTCTGTCAGGGAAGGTAGCAGGCCTGGCATGGCAGGGTAATAGGCAGTTCTTCCTACAGTGCCTCCAGCATCCTACCACAGCTCTCGCTGGTGCACAGGGTTGTAGTATTTTGAGATTGGGTCCTCATTTCAAATCTATTTAATTAACTTTCAAAAGCCTCTTGAGCCTTGAACTGTTCCTGTGCTGGAGCCTTGTGAAGTAACTGCTAAGGATTCACAAGTTGCTGATAAACAAGTGCAGAATCAAGCCATGTGGTTGGCCATTCCTGTAAATCATTGGACTCTTCATCAGTTTCGTTCTGGGCTTTTCCTTTAAAGCCCTCTCCCAAACTGGACCCAAGACAATGGACACCAGCAGGCACAGCTCCCAGTGACTAGGATATTGTCACATATCCAAAAGCCTGGTGGGAGGAGCAGACGTTAGGTCTGAATTCATCCTGGCAGGGAGATTCAGCTGAGAAAGGAGGAAAAGAAGGTCAGAGGCAGCTCCAAGGAAACGGCTTTGGTTTAAAATGTTTCATTAGAGAGTTTTCACACTGGAAATATAAAGTACAGGAATACAATTGCTTGGCAGAAGAACCACATTTAGTAACAGTCCTGTATACACTCAGTACTCTGTACAGAAAGAGACAAAATATCCCTATCTCAGCAAAATTATGGGTTCTTCTTGTAAATGTGACTTTTTTTTTCCAGAAAAACTTACATAATCTGGAGAATTTGTTAATATTGATAAAAGATGTTCTTTTTCCAGTAGACCATTGCTCTCTGCTGTAGCCACATAGCCACACAGCCTTTGCAGGGCAGACTAGTTTAATCTAAGCAGTGTATCAGTGTCAGTCCAGCTGGGAACACTACTGGATGCTCACCTCACATTGTTTTCCTTCCCTTCTGTGTCTGTCTTCGTATTCTCAGTTGTAACTCAGTAAGATAATCAGAGTCACCCCTTTCCAAAGGTTTACTCTTCCCCCTGTTGATTTGATAAGCTCCTTTTTTGAAGATAGTTGTTACCTGCCTCTTGAGCTTTGTCAGTTTAGGGTGTTTTCCCTCCTCCTGCAGACAGGGGTGTGGGTGTTGGACTGGCCTGTGAGATCTGTGTTACCAATGAGGGAGTAAGAAATGGGATGCCAGGATGTTTTGTCTGTTTACTTCTTTTGGGATATAGCTTAACCAGAGAACTGAGCAGTTGGAACATCACTAAGAAGTGTGTGGTGTGGATGGATTTTTCTGTGGGAAGCCAGGATTAGTTTGCATTTGGTTTTTTCTTCTGCTGAAGTTACAGGCAAAAACCTTGGAGGGGCTTTGTCATTACATCCCAGTGGCAGTTTTACTCTTCCTCAGAAAGAGGTGTTTCCTGACAGACTAGCAAACAAAAGCACACATGCAGTGCCCTGCAAAGGTCATACCTGATCAGACCCTGAAACAGCTGAAGTATAGGTTGTTAATCTTTCACACTGCCAACCCCTGCGGCATGTTTGTACCCAGGTTCTCTTGTCAGCACCTCAAATGATTTTTGTGTTCTTCACTGCCTGTGCTGGGCAGTGTGTTGTCAGGGCCACGATGCACCAGCTGACTCTGCAACCTCTTCCCCTGTCCTACAAGTTTGACTGCCTGTGTTCAAGGTCTGCCCTGATACGGTGGAGTGTAACCTTGGACCAGAGTGCTGTGCGAAGAGCTGTGTGCCAGAATGCTGAGAGAAACCTGCTGGGGCCTCCCTGCTTGGGAGCTGTGCATAGAGCAGCCCTTGTCCTCCATCCTCGTCTGGCATAGGCTGTAAGGATGTCTGTGCCTGGCTGTGGACCTTGCTGATCGTGACTTGCTGCCTTGACTTTCTGGTTGGCCTCAGACCTGGCCCATCCCTATGGGCTTCTCAGCAGCTGCTGTGCTGGGCATTCACCACAGCCTTTAGGCCCACCATCTCCATCTGTCTGAGGAGTCGGAGAGTAAATGGGCAGCGATGCGAAGGACACTGTGGCATCACGCTGATTTATTGCTATTACGAATGAGAAAGGTGTGGCATTAGCGCTGCCTCCCTTCATTTCCAACTTCCTGCAAAGGCACACCGAAAATCGGTTTGTTGGCAAGAGCTGGGTCCGTCAAGGAAGCAGCCGGCAGGAGGAGCTCTCTAGACATTTCGCTAGCTCATTTACGGGCGCTCAGCTGCATGTTTCAAGGGCATCGGTTTAGATCTACTTTCTCGGGACTTCTTGCAGACAAACCAGCAGCAGCAGAAGACAGGCAGCTCCGTGCTATTGCAACTTCAGTGGTTTCTTTTTATTAGAGACTTCTCAGGTTCCTTCTCCCACTGTGATACCTCTCTGTCTTTCAGAAACTTAAGGTGTTCATGACGATGTTGGGTATTCTTTTTTGGTGCCTGGAAGGGGTCAAGTGTTTCATCTTCTAGGAAAGCTAGTATAAGATTTCATGGACAGCATCCTGACCACAGAGTGAAGAATTCCAAAGCAGTGCTTGACTTTGCATGGAAAAAAAATCCTTCTGGATTCCTCATGACCTCTGACGGGACCTGTAAGGAAAGCTTCAAAATTTATCAGTACCACTCTGAATATTGGCTTGACAAAGTTGTTCAGATAGTTCTGCCTCCCTGTATAGAGTTCATCTTTTTCTTCTGTGAGAAGCAGGTTCAGAGGACAGTAGTCACAGCACTGTGTTCTCATTAGTTAGGTGCAAAGCATAACCCTGCTTAAGGCCAGTCCTGCAGCCCTAAACCGCATGGGCCCTGAGGCTGAGCCTCTGCTCTGCCTTTAAAAGAGAATTAAGAATGTGTTTTTAATTGGTGAATTCTTCTGTAAGTCTGGCCCTCATTTAGTCATCTAAATGGGAACAAGGTGCTTTCTGCTCTTCAGTGTTGCTGTAATAATTATTTTGATTCTGAATGTGCCAGAAACTATTCTAATGCATATCAGTGTAAATGAAGTCAATAGAGATTCTTCAGATTTACCCTGGTGCTCAAGAGAATGGAATTCATACACTTCAATTTACAGTGTATTAAGTGATCAGAATTAATGAAGTTGCAACAACCTTTTCCGTTCTTGTTTACATGTTTTCTCCCTATTCACTCATAATGTACATGATGCAGGAAAAGCAGGGAGTTGAAAAGGCAGCGTGTGGGTCAGATATGTCCCCTGGAGCACAGCATTGTGCTTCAGCCTGTAATGATATTTGCAAAGCTGCTAGAAATGCTGCATGTAGAAATGGCACCTTCTGACTCAGCTGACGCTCACAAACGCAGCGTGGTGTTCAGAACCCTCACTGTATTCTGAAAGCTAGAAAAATACTTGTACTTAGGAACAGGGATAGTGTTCTTCAGAGCCACTGGAGTTTAACAGATGCAGAACAATTCATCTTTCTGTTTTTGAGAATCATATTTCAGTGTTGTCCCATAGTTCAGTCTGAAAGTTAGGAATAATGCAAACCATTGGATTCACCTTTCCTTTTATTCTGAGATTTGGAAGTCACTTGGGATGTCACCAAGAAAACCTTCTTTTCCCAAGACCAACTGAAGGTTATCCCACTGTGCTTTGTTCAGTTCAAGGTTGGAATGACCAAAGATTGCCTTTGGTTTTCACAATGTTTAAGGCTAAACTTGTGAGTCTGCATGCTCATCTGGACATCATTTCTGTCTCACTGCATGGAACAGGACAACTTCTAAATGCTCCATCTGATCAACTTCAACAATTTCAGAGACTTCCTATTATTACTGGGAGACAGAACAGTAATTTCTGAAAATAGTAGGAAATCAAAAAGAGAAAAATAAGGGAGCAGCAGTAATTTAGATACCACTGCGTTTGTAGATGAAGGAGCTGGGTGATGGCACTCGCATACCAATGCCTTTATCTCATCTCTGTCCATCACTCTAGAAAAGTCATCATGTGAGCACACTGAAAGATCTGTCACCAGATAAACATAGGGCTTGTGTGCAACCTCTGCAGAACTGGAGGAGAATGAATATCTGAAGTTAGAAGGAAAAAGGGTGGGAGAGACATAGCAACCCCAGTATGGGGGAGTTGAGGGTACCCTGGTAAAGCATCAGAGTAGGTGAGTGCAGAAAACTTGACAGTGACATTTAGAGAACCCATCTACTCAGAGAAGGGAGTTAACGGCATTAAAACACTATTGTAGGAGAGAATGAGGGATTCTTGAAGAGCAAAATGTTCGGATCACAGCAGCCCATACATAGTCTGCATGGGGGCACACCCCCTAACCCTCACCAGGACACCCGAGAAAGGTTCTTTCAAACCATGTGGGCTGGTTCTGGCTGATGTATGACTTGCTGAAAACCAGAGAAACTGGTTGGTAACTCAGGCAGGCTAGAGTGGATCCCAGGGCTGGACAGAGCCCCAAGCAGAGCCACACAAGCAGCTCACTGTGAACTTGGTCCCTGCCTGGCTGCTGTTCTCTGTGCTGGTGCATCTCAGGGGCTACTGGGCAGTCTCTGCGCATGAAAGTACTATGCAGAGGCAGGCAGTCTCTGGAAGTTGGTGCATGTACGGCAGATTCCTAGTTCTTTTTACCTCTTTTTACTTATGTACTTGCATAGCAATGTTAAAAGATGAGAGAGACCCTCAGAGGAAAGAATAGTGAAGTGATCCTGGACTCAGGATTTGTAAAAGCAGGGGGAGGAGAGCCCGTGATTGTGTTTGAGGAGGGCAGAGCATGCTGGATTCACAGGACTCAGCTTTAAGTACAACTGATTTAGATTTCTGATTGAAAGCCAAGTGTGTCTTAATACAAGTTTCAAGTACTGTTCTATTTTCTGAATGGTAGGGGTTTTTCCTTCCTCCCCTCTTAGTGCTGCGTGTCCAAGCCCACCAGGTAATAACATAACACCACTAGTGCTTCCAAGTTCTGTTTCTTTAAGAAGTTCATAAAACCTGTCACAGTACCCTGGTAAAGCTCTTTCTGCTGTGTTATCTAATCCAAAGTAGTTTGTATCAGATTTATGTTCTGGCAGCTTTGTGATAAACTTGGACTCTACCACATGGCAAACACAAAAGATTACTTAAAGTTGTTGTTATTGAATTTGAAGGACTCTTTTGTTTCATGGAGTCCACACCCTCATACCAGGGTTGTGGTCTCCAATGTCTCTGCACCTCGTACATTTACAAATTTAGGTAGCCTGGAATTAAGACATTTCCACCAGTGACAATTTTGGTACATTTAACCTGTTCTTTGTGTTAAAATTGTGCATGGGTTGGAACTAAATGATCTTAAACTCCTTTCCAACCCTCACTATTCTATGGTTCTAAGATTCTATGTCAAAAAACACAGTAGACGATATAAAGGATTGGAAAATTGAGTTTTGAGGCTTTGACCAAATGCTCCTTGAGGTTTCTCTTCTCTCATGCAAGTCTCCTTAAACCTGATGTCTCAATTCATGAGGCATCTCTGAAGCCCTGGATCATCTTTGTGATGTTCTAGGGAAAGACAATTACGCAGAAAATCATCAGACTCTCAATTCCCCTGGTGTGAGGCCTTGCAAACTTAAGCCTGAAAATATAAAAGACTGGAACTCTGATGTCAATCACACCCTCAACACAAAGATTATAGGTGTAACCAGAGGAGGAATTCACCACAAAGCCTCTGTGATCTGAAATCAAGCAGAACTTTGGAAACAGCTGCCAAATACCGAAGGCCAGAGACCTCTCATCCTGGGGCTGTTTCTCATGTTATCCAGTGCTCTAAAGCTTGTTCTGTCCTCAGTTTATAGAAAGAGGAAAGATTACTGACACCTATTTCAGAAGTTGTAACACTTTATTTGTTGGGGTTTGGTTCGGTATGGTTTTTATAATGAATCTGCTTTTGGCTGGAGGAATAGCGGTTTTTCTTACTACAGGAGAAAAACATTTTTACTATCTCTGCACTTCCAAGTGAGAAGTTCACCTTCTAACATCAGGTGTACCCTTGGGGTTGCAACTAATAGTGACTACCATCCTTAATAGTACAACGTCTGTACTGTCTAACTGCCTCTGGAGTGAAAGATCAGTTTAATCATTAATGTATTCATCTTTAAATTACTTGTCTTGAAAAGGTTGTATATTACTTGTGGGGGACCATGCAACCTGGTCTTTATATTGTTTCTGTACTCACACATGTTCAGAGTCTGGTTCTGCTGACATTTGTAAAGCATTCAGGGCATCTGGGGGGGGTTCTTCTAATGTTATATCCTAAACACATGACTTCAGCTTAGTGGCACTCTGGGGGTGAGGGGGTGTCACCCTGTAGTGCTCTCAGACCTGTTGGAAGTCTGGGCATACGAAGGCAGGAGCTGAAAGGGGCAGGGACCTGCAGAGGACACAGGGAACTTTCTCAGCTGGCTTCTTGTTCCCAGCTCCATGCTCTGTAGTGTTGTGTTCTGCTGTGAGAATCCTTCAGTTCTTCTTCCCTTTGGGTCTTTAATGCTGGCAGATGGAAATCCAGTTCAACTTTCAAAAACTCTGAATAATTTATTAAGAACAAAATTGTTGGGTCTGAGAGCTGGTTCCTTCTCTCTCTCTTTCTCCTTTTCTCTCTGCAAACTGCCTTTCAGAAGTGAAGTTTCTAATTACAGGTCAGGGAGGCAGGTTTAATCACACAGCAGAGCTCTTGATGCAGCATTAGAGAGTGTTATTTATACACCTGAATTAATAGAGATGCAGCATTTCAGTTGAGAAGAATAAGGTGGGTTTCAATTTCACTCTTTTATGTGAAACAAACCACATCAGATTCACTGGGCTCTTTTTTTTCCCCCTAAATTGGGATTCTGAGTCACTAACAAGTAACTGCTGTGCAGAGCTAGAGCAAAAAGAAGCAAGAATAGACAGAGAACTGCTCATGTAGCAGGGGAACAACATAATCAGGATATATCAGGAAAAAAAGCCAGGAGTGGATAGAAAGAGGAAGCCATTGGGAAAACTGAACAGGGTAAAAGCACACATGTACCTGTCTATCCCAAGGAAGACTTTTGGGGAGTAGTAGCATCCACAGAAACTGCAGGGCAATTTGCAGTCTTTTGGCATGCACTCAGGTACCTCAAAATGTTGTTGTTCTTTTAAGTCCAAGAATAGGAGAGGTAAAGAATAAAGCGTATGAAGAGTCCCTTGTACTCTGTGCTGCAGGGAATAGGATCCCTGCACTGTCAGCATTTAGAGTCACTGTCAGCTTTTACTGGAGGTATTGGTTCTGTAGCATTGAGGAGTGGGGAGTCCTTTATGGGATTGTTCCTGCAGTGTTGTGAACTCCATAGTGGCTTACTTACACCAGTACAGAGATTGACTTTCTTTGCTGTTTTGGATATTAAACTCACAATACCTGTGGACTTCCACCCAGTTTTCTCTCTGTCTCTAGCTTACGTAGTTTTGGCTTCATGTTTGGTTTTTGCGTGGCTGTTTGGAAAGTGTGAAAATGTCCGTGAGTTTTCCGGACTTCTTTCAGGGTTAAAAAATGGGTGACCTGTGCATCTGATTCCCTAAGTTACAGAATACACTGAGTTGACTGAGATCCTGATGCCAGGAGTCATCATTTGGGCCCTGCAATAGGTTTGTGTGTCTCCCACGAGGCAGATGCGTAACAGCAGTTCTCATGGCTGCAGTTCATGAACCTCTCCTATGGTGTGCCCAGGTATGCTGCAGAGCTATGGAGCAACCTGTGACCTGCCAAACCAACATACCTGACACATGAAAATCCCAAAGTGACAAAGTGTTGCTGTGCTTCAGAATAGCCAAAACGCAGGTTCTGTGGGTATGGAGCAAAGCATAGCAGCCAGAATACTGGGTCTCAAGCTCAATATGTGAGACTTGGCATGGCCTTATGCTCCTAGAAGCAGTGTTTTGGCTGAGAGTGGTAGGTTTCTAGAAGCTGTTCTCATCAGTCCATAAGCTAAGCTGAGAGACAGATGAATGCAATGCAGTCAGTACCTATATGATCTATTAGTTCAGGAGAAAAAGGTTATCTACTTTTGTAAATTTACTTTCAATCCCAAGATAATTTTTTTGTTTAGTACACCCAGACTGTGAACCTTGTTCTCATGTATGTCTGCAAATCATTACCACAGAGCTGGAGCAGTGTGTGCAGGGAATCCAAACGGATTCTACAAGTACAGAGAAATTCAGTTGCAGAGATGGGGTCACAGGTCTGAGAGAGCAAGCAAAAGAGAAGTCTTCAGCAGAGAAAGATGGAAAACGCCACTCCCCTGGAAACAGTGGGAGCAGCCCAGCTATGCTTCCTAGACTTTGCATTGCCAACGGAAGGTTCTCTACCAGCCTGCAAGGGAGGAGGATGTGAGGTCTGTGTGTGCTCTCCCTGTGACATCCCTGTTATTACTGTCACATGCAGGTGGCTGACACCCACTGTGACAGAGACAGCAAGGGTTTGATGTTGTGCTGTACCAGACAACTTGGGTTGTGTGATAGTCAGGCTGCCCTTCCTGTGGGAAGAGATTTACAGAACACTGTTGCTTTTTGGTATCTGTGTGGTTTTCTCCTCCAAAAATAGCTGCCTGTTGAAGTGGGAGTATTTCAGAGATGGGAGGAGATTAGCAGTGATGACATGGATGGTCATGTTTCAGGGCAAGCACCTGTAAATCAGTCTAAGTCTGTAAGTAGCAACCTATTAAACTGAGTTCACCTCAGCAGCACTCCCCCTGTGTCTGTTCAGGAAGGCTGGAGCCAGCTCCCCAGCTCTCAGAGTAAGACTAGTGCTACAAGCTCAGCCTTTTCCCATCTCCTGTACCAGTGCAAATGGAGCAACTATGGATGTTTACAGCTTACAAGACAAAACACATTAAAGAGGTGATGACATCTTTCTAATACATCTTGTGCATCTCTACTTCTGTCTTACCCATTTCTGACCCTTCTTGGAGCACTGAAATGCTTTTTCTTCTTGTTTAGTTTTTAGGAGCTTTTTAGTAGAGACATTTTTTGTAACAGATGTGTTAGCTCAAGGCTTCCAGTGCTGCCTCTCCTGTTTAGCAGCAGAGCTGCTAGCAGGGTCACATTGCCTGGTTTTCTAGAGGTGAAGTATACTGCTGTTCTAAAACCCCATGCCCTTTCCAACCTGGAGGTTATTCACTTGAATCCTCTGTTATTGCCACTGGCTTCTCCCCTTTCAAAAAGGACTCTGCCACGTGAACTTCCTGACTGAGCTGCTGCGAACTCCTGTTTAATGAACTTCGTGTAACAAAGTGTTAGGAAAACATTTCCTACGGCTACATGGCTTAGCCACAATGTATTAATGATTGTTAACTTCCTTTGTGAACACACATTCTATACTTGGGAGCTGCTGGTGAAAATATTATAGGGCAATGGAGCTCAATTCAGTTCTTCCATCAAATTCCGGAGTGATTTTTGACACAACAGGGGTTTTGTGTGTGGGTTCCACTATTCCGTGATCTTGGGTTTCTAGAAGAATAATATAAAGCTCACCAAGGCTCTAAAGGTAGATCTGTTTTCTGATATTTAACTTTTCTGATAGGTGCTCTCCCTTTTATATAACATATATATACTTACTTTTATATAACTTACTTTATATAACTTAGAATTTACAGTGAATACTGCTGTGAAAGAAGATCCAGTCATTTCAAATATTAGGCTTTAATAGTAGTTGATTAACTTCTCTTCCTTTTTAAAGGAAGCTGACAAAGTTCCATTGTTCTTATTAGCTTGTCACCACTAGATTGGAGTGTAGGTTTATAGAACATTGTCTTTGTTACAGCAATCTGTAGTAGATACTTCAGAGAAAGTATCTAGTATAAGATGTACAATAGAGTCACTTGGTTTCTCACTGTAAGGGTGTTTTCTTCTGTAGATGAGGCAGAGTGAATATCCAGCAGGCACTGAGGTTTCAGCTCTGACCTCAGCACACGAGCTGGTCCATAGGGTCTAATAAACCACTGATTCCAGCAGGGATTGCATCCTTTCTTCAAGCTAAGCATGTGCTAAATGGCCTACTGATCTCAGATCTGTTAAATCCATTCATTTGTCTCCTATTTAATGTAACTGGCTGTTCCAGTTAATGATATCATGCAGGACTAGACACACTTCTGAGTGCTCACCTGCAGCCTTTCTCCCTTTTGCTTGTTTTCCTGAAGAAACAAGCCAGGCTCTCCTGATCATGGCTGTTGAGAACTTTAATCATTGAATCATTGGGCAGCAGGTTGGAAGGGACCTCAGGGATCATCTGGTCCAACCTTTCTAGGCCAAGTATGACCTAGGCTAGATGTCCGAGCACTCTGTCCAGCCAAATCCAATGCTGGGCCATCTCCCACTTTCCAGGGAGATTATTCCAGTGGCTGGTTGTTCTCATGGTGAAAGTTTTTCATCTTGTGTCAGTCAGAATCTCCCCAGGAATGACATTATTATGGAGCTGGTTTATTTTGTCAGCTGTTCTCATGATTCTGCAGCCATTGCAGTTAATCTCTGTGCTTCAGGCTGACAGCTGTCTCTGACCACTCTGCCAGGTAAATTCAGTTGAGCATCAAACTGCAGAGCAGCAGGTTGTGAACAGTGAAGAGCTGTCATTTTCTTCTGTCACTGTTCACAAATAGCAAGTTGTAATGAAAACACTGGGAAATATGCCTGAGTAGGTCCAGAGAGCAATTAGAGTTCTAGATAGACAACACAGATCTCTTTGCACATCTTCACACCAGTGCTGTCTCTGCCCAGTGATGCCAATGCTGAATTTTCCAGAAGGCACTGGTTTGACAAGGCAAGTGCATACCTACTGGTATGTATGAGCTCAGTAAGGTAACTGCTGCAGATCCAAAAGGTTTTGAAGTCACCACTTCTTCAGGTCCAGTTACAAACACTGTTCTCCCAAGACAAGAAGAAAATTGCGTGCCAGACAATTTGCATCCAAAGAAATCAAAGTGAATGTCAATAGCCCTCTTTCACAGATGAGGAAACAGATTTCAGCAAGGATTTACACAAGTGAGAGAAAAATAGGCATCAAATCTTGTATTATAAGGATGCTCTTGTAAATACATGTCCTGGGTTTCACTAATAAATGTGCAGAGTTCCTTCTGGCTTTGGAGTTTGGGAATTACTGGCAACAACTGGTATGCCTCTGAGATGATGCATTCATCACTTCAGGATTGTGCTGGTAGCCCCTTTCCTTGCTGAAACACGTCACCCTACTTTCCTTCCAGGAACTATGGGTCTCAACTTCTCAAGAAACTTTTGTTAATTGCAGTGTAAGCAGTTTGTGGGGAGGGGAGGAATCGACTGATGCAGAAAGAAATCCAGTTCTGCATGTCCTGGGCTGCATCAAAAGAAACGTGAGCCCCAGGCTGAGGGAGGTGATCCTGCCCCTCTACTCTGCTCTTGTGAGACCCCACTTGCAGCACTGTGTGCAGTTCTGGTGTCTTCAGCATAAGATGGACATGGTGCTGTTGGAGCAAGTCCAGAGGAGGCCACGAGGATGATCAGGGACTGCAGCACCTCCCATATGAAGACAGGCTGAGAAAGTTGGGGGTGTTCAGCCTGGAGAAGAGAAGGCTGCGTGGAGACCTCATAGCAGCCTTCCAGTATCTGAAAGGGGCTACAAGGATCCTGGAGAGGGACTCTTCATCAAGGACTGTAGCAATAGGATAAGGGGTGATGAGTTTAAACTGAAACAGGAGTTCAGGTTAGGTATAAGAAGAAGCTCTTTACTGTGAGGGTGATGAAGCCCTTGAACAGGTTGCCCAAAGAAGAGATAAATGCTCCATCCCTGGCAGAGTTCAAGGCCAAGTTGGACAGAGCCTTGGGTGAAGTGGTCTAGTATGAGGCATCCCTGCCCATGCAGGCGGTTGGAACTGGATGATCTTAAGGTCCTTTCCAACCCAAACCATTCTGTGATTCTATGTACAGAACAGTAAAGACCTGGCTGTGGCAAAACCCTGTTCCCAAATTTTCTTGAGTGCTCTAGGGAAAGGCTGCACCTCTGTGGGCAGCACGGTTGGCCTGGGTGAGTTACTGGCATACAGCTGTTGGTAAAAAATACAGTCTGTGCCATTGCCTGAGTAAAGAACTCTTCATTTTCTAGTAGGCAGAAAGAGTTGCCAGTGCCATTGAAATTTGGTAGCTCTGAATAGTTGCTGTAAATTTCATCTGGGCAATATCCCCAATTGTGTTAGATATAATTACATTCAAAGTTCTTTTTAATCATTTATTTGGAACACGGCCCAAGATTCAGCAGTTTTGGATTGGGACAGAAATTGAATTATTTATTATCAATTAGAGGTTGTCAGAGCCTTTGACACCACGTTGAGCTGGCATTGTTTGGGATCTGTATTAATGATCCTATAGATAAAAGCATGAAATTATTGGTTAGAAAGCTTTTATTCCAGGCTGAGAAGGCTGGTTTGCATACTTGGCTGGGTGCTTCCTTACACTCACTGTCATTATGGTCTGTTTAATCAAGTCAATGTTGCCTGTGGAATCACTTGCCCATAAATTGATGAATTGAGTGCAAGAATAATTCCCCTTAGATGGAACCCAGTTGTGACTTCCCTTGCCATCCCAGCCCAGCACATTTAGACTCTTCTGCTTTGGCTGTGGCCTGCTATAGACCCTGGAACAATCTTTGTCACATCTGTTCTTTTCTTACGAGAGCAATTTATTGATGGCTGTTGGGTGCTATGGTAGTGCTGAGCTTTTGTTCCCCCAGGTGAGGGGATGGAGATGATAAGCTCCCAGGTGTTCTTGAGCTCTCCTCACGGCTCTCTCCTGCATCCTTTTCTCATCAGTGTGGGTCTGAAAAATGATTTTTCTTACTGTGTTTTGGCACTATGCAAGAAACCGCAGCTCAATAGGAAGATCACGTAACAGAAGACTGCATAGGGTGATCCCAGACATGTTGCTGCAGAAATAGGAGCTGCCAGAAAATTGGAGGAAAGGAGCATGGAGAAGATGCCACTTGTCTTGTTGAGTGGTGAAGGAGTGGCTGAGGAGAAAGGCTGCTCATGTGCCATAATCCCCATGTCTTCTGGATTTGGCTGTTGCTAGGGTTAGTATATCCTTAGTGGGAGAAAGAGGGAAAAAAGCCCTTCTGAGGACACACTTGCACAAGTTTTTGTAGCAAATCCATTTTTTTTCTGCCTGCACTCTTTGCTGCTGGAAAGAATGTGCATCACCCAGTACAGAGAGTGATCCAGCATGTTGCAAGATATGATTTGAGCCAGGTTATAAGAAGTAACATGCTAGATCTGGGGAGAGAGCAGGAACTTCTCATATGATATCACTCATAACTCCGTCACCAGTTCTACTCCTCATTGGAGTCAGTTTCCCTGCCATCAACCTGTGAATGCCACTCTCAATTCTTCAAATATATGTGCATTTCTCAGTGGGATCACTGCTTTAGTAGGTTTTTTCTTCTTCTGATTTCTTTCCCTGCTTTACACACACTTATCAAAAGCAGGGTTGTCCCACTGCCACAAGGAAATCATCACATACCCCACTTTCCCAATTATTTCATTACAGCAGAGGAAACTGGAAGCAGAGAAAGACAGGGGTTCTCATTTTACTGGGAAATGCTGAGATTTCAAAACCTTTTCCATTCTAGAACAAATCCTGGTTTAAATCAAACCTTTGTACAAAACAAAACTCTGAAAGCATTGTTTTGATCAGAGCAGTTCCTCTGATTTCAGTGGATTTCCAGATCAGTTCCTCTGATTTCAACAGAGAAGAGTTATTTTATAGCGCTTTATGCCACTTTTTCTGTAGTTGTATTTTTTGTTTTGAAAAGTTTTTCTCAGCAATGTCCAAAAAATGGCAAAGTCGCCCTTTTTGACATTATTGAAATATCTTTTTTGTTTTGCTGAACAGAGAAATCACCGTGTTTTTCAAAACAGTTGGTTTTCAACACATAAATTTTTCCCTTTAGCATTCCTCCCCACACAGACACTTTCTTGAGACAAATATTTTAATGCTACATAACTCTCAATCCTTTCAAACTGGAGCCTCTTTGGGGAGAAGTACCTCTTCCAGTGAGCTCATTTGGGAAAGCTGAAGCTGCATGTATCCAGCCTCTCAGGCTCAGTACTGACTTCCACAAAGGAAAGTATGCAACTGGAATTCCTGGAACAGACCTCTCTTGAAGTCTGTGCTTTGTATCAAAGATGCTATTTCTCAAGGAAAAAACAAAACAAAACCCAAGCCAACAAAAGCCTGTAGCAACAAATCAACAAAAATAACCCCACTTCTATATAAATCAGCTTTTGTCTTGCCTTGCAGAAGAGGCAATGGCCCCTTCATCTGCTCAAATCCTTCGGGGGGGTGGGAGAAGTGGAACTGGAGAACGTGGCCTGTGGAGCTAAAACCGTGCAAGCAACTTTTCTTTCCCAATGTGGTAGCGATGTTTCTGATTCCCCTTCCTTCGGAAGCTGACAAGCTGCAGCAACTCTCAACTGAGGCAGGCTTGGGAAATGACTAATTAAACAGTGATTGCAGGATTGCTTCCTGACCCGGGTATCAGACCACAAGGGTGAAGCTTCAGAAAGATAGAGTGAACGCAGGAAGCAGTCCTGCATATTTCCACAATAGGGGCATTATGGAGACATGCCCCGGAGGCTGCTTGAGACCTCGCTGAATGGATCCTGATACCATCGGGGAATGGAGTACCTGCTAGTTCAAAGCAAGCCTGAATGCAGGTTTTAATCCTTTCTGACAATTGTTGAGAGGAAATGGCCTTTCCTCTGACCTTATCGTTGTAAACAACAACTAGTCATCAGGTTTGTCCTGCTGAGGGAATAGTCAAGGTCTATGCAAGGGTTTTGCTTCAGGTCCCCCCCCACTTCTTTCCTGATTACAATGGTTTAATTCTCAAGACCTGAAACGCATTCTCACCCCTTAATACACTCTTCAGGTACATTCTTTCTTAATTACTGAGTCCAGTACAGCTGGGCCTGGTTCAAATTAGCCTCAGAGCTGCAGGCGGACATCCTATGACCAGTTTCAGTTCTCAGTCCTGTGGTTGTTTTGCGATGGCTGTTGTGAGATGCCTTTTGGGTACACCAGTACCCCCAGAACTGGGTGTGAGACAAGCTGATGAACGTTTATAGCATGACAGAGAATCACCAAGACCTATTTTCAAATGGCCAGCAGGCAGGAGGGAGGGCTTGCTGCTGAGTGTCATTAGTGTGGCAGTTGTAATACGATGGAAGGATGTGTGCGCTTCTGGAATTACAGCAGTGGGTGGATTTAATTGTGGATTCCTATGGCTTTCAGTGCTAAGATAATACAGATGACAGAGGAAAGGACACAAAAGTTTTGCTGCTCCTGGAGTTCACGCCAGTTGTGTATAAGCAGCAGGACAGGGTGAGATGCAGAAGAGGGGTAACCTGCTGTACTGACAGAATTTCAGGGTGCTGAAACCCACTTTGCCTCAGATCCGTGTGGTACAGGCCCCTGGTATTGAGAAGCCCATCACTGTGGCCACCTGTAAGCATCCCCTTGCTGCTTATCAAGTGCTAAATGGTATAACAGAGCTCAGCTGTCACAGCCCTTCTATAAGGGAGTTTTTCAGAGCTATTAGGAGAGTTCTTCTGTGCCTGGTCATAGACCTTGGCTGGGTACAGGAGATTCCTGATGGCTTTATTTGAATGGCTTTTTGATCCCAGTGGTGGTTATGGGTAGCACTTACATATCTGCTCTTTGGTTCCCCCCATGCTAAGTCACACAGCAAACCAGAAGAGCTTGCTTTCTTGAGCTGCCTAGCCTGGTGCCAAAGGGGAGCTGGGCTGCAGGAGCCAGTGTGCCTGAGTTCTCTGGCATTCGCAGCTATTGTACTGGAGCAAAGGAACGTTTCTTCCTGAGGTAAAGATAATGAACTGTAATTTTTCCTTGTTATTCTTGGTTGACTCAGCTTAACATCTGCTTCTCTAGCTTGTAAGGATCCTTACTCTCTGCTTTGAGAAATGGGCTGGTTTTTTTAGTGGGCTGAAGTTCACCATATATAGGTCCCTATTTCTGGTGAAAAACCTGTAAGGGTCTGCAAATGAGACACGGTTAAAACCTGCTTTCCCTGGTGTTGTAGGAATGTCTGTGCGAGCCTTGGCAGGGGAAGAGGAGACTGGTGGACTTCTATAGAAAGGGATGGCTGTTTCTCCACAATTACATACTAACTGTGGTAAGTTTGGGCTATGCTTTTGTTGTAATATATCTGTGAGCAAGGGGAGAAGCCTGAACACTGCAGGGAGCAATCTCTGAACATTGTGTATGTTGTCTGCCAAGTAGATGATCAGGGTCTCAAGTGGTGAAGGAAACAGGGTTGGATGTGCCCTGTGCTATGTATGGCACCTGTGTGTGCTGTGGCCTTGAAAGGACTGTACCTAAGGGGCTGGATTGCTCTGATTTTTCATTAGGGATCTATGGCTGTGGGTGAAAAGAGGGTGTTATAATAAGTATTTTCAGTCTGTCCTGTAACCACATGAAGTTGTTCTGCTTGATCCATACCAAAATGAGTTGGGTTCACTTTGCTTCTAGTTTCTGTTCAAAAAGCAGCTACACAAGGCTGTACAAGGCCCGTGTGACACAGTGGGTCTGAGACATGAGTCAATGGGGAGGATCTCAATAAGCTCTGATGGGATGTGCCTGAAAGGATTTCCTTTCCTCCTGCCCTGGGGTTCTCCCCTGTGGCAAGGTCCTGTAATTGGGCTGCTTGGAGAGCTGGTCTGGTTATGGTGTGTGCTCTGTACCTTTGCAGGACACCACAGGGCAGGGGGGCAGCACCACCTTCCCCCCAGCCCCTTGTGTGTGCTGCCCACATCATCTGTGCACTGTCTGCATCAGGGTTGCATTGTCGGAAGACTGAAAGGAAGACTATTAGAGAAAGTATTCCCCTTTCAGTTGGGATTAATGCAGTATTTACTGCAAGAAACTGTTCTTTCCACCCCACCCTTCTCCCCTCTGAGATCTACTTGTTTGTATATTTGCAGGTAGTAGTTTCCCTTGTTGTGGTATTACCTGTGCTAAAGCGAATCATAAACAGCTCAAGAACTTGTTGATTCAGAAGTGGGAGCTGTTTCGATAGTGATAAAATGTTGCTTCTCCCTCAGTTACTGAATACCTGTTACATTTTCTCTTCCCACCCTGAGGTTCCCTTTAAAGCTATCTGAATGATTTCCTCTACTTTATAGCGCTGTAACAAAGGGTGGGTGGCTGGATCTCTGTGCCAGCTTTACCTGAGCAAAAGGGCCCACAGACCAGCTGAAAGGGTGCCTGTCAGCAGGCTGCTAATTGCATGTATCCGTCAGCAGGTTGTCCGTCTACCAAAGAATGTTATCTTGAGATGAATCCATAGGCAGCACAGAAGGGTCTTGTTGAGAGAGGCAGACCAGGGAGCTATAGAGTGCTGCTGCTTATCAGAACAGTGTCTTCACAGCAGGTGCAGGAGGGAAAGAAGAGCACTGGCTATGTGAGAACTGCTTTGCCTTGCAGCGATGGTGGTAAAAGGGAATTTGCTTTGCTTTCCTTTCTCACAAGGGACCACTTGTGTTGCATTTTGTGCTGCTCTGCAGCATTTCTGAAGTCTGCAGTAGCTGGTTAGCATTCTGTGGTGGTTGGTTGTGGTGAGTGAATGCTGCTTTCCTGCTTCTTCTCTCCCATGCATGTTACACTGCGACGCTTCAAATGAACCACTTGTAAAGAAGGGCAATCTTTTGTTTCAGAGTTTAGTGGGTGCTGTCATGGGTTGCCTGGACAGTCTCCATACCTGAGATTTCTTTTCCTTTCTATAAAGGAACAGCACATTTTGCAGTTCTGCACAACCCAGGCTCTAGAAGTGTCCAAATACTCTTGTACAGTTCAAGCATTCCCTGTGGCACGTCTTGGAAGTTTCTTACTGAGGCAAGGGAGAAGGGCAGTTACTTAAAGATATTCTCACATATGTGGTTAGCCTTTTCTGTTCTACTGAGAAATAATCACAGGCACTTCCAGATTGCTTCTTTGACTCACAGGAAGCATCAACAGAGCTGACAAGGTCTCATTCTCAGTATGGCCTATATTGTAATTGGGATGTATATTGTCATCAGCACCCTGAGACCCCAGGGGAACATGAACTGAGGGTTTTGCTTGTCTGTCCTTACTGCGTGCATGTGAGAGTCTCATGAATATTTTTGAAGCAGGTCAGATGCTTGCTATCACAAATCTGTAGGGGCCTTAAGGAAAGCAATCCTTTGAGCAGGAGTGAAGGTGGATTTCTCCTTCCTTGCAAGACTGCTCAAGGAGTGCTGCAATAATCCTGAAACAGGAGTGAGCTTTCACTCTGAAGTTGGGGAGGGGAGGTTCCTGATCTTCATTCAGCTGCAGGCTGGCACTAGCACATGTCTGGAGGCAGTGGAAGAGCCAGGCAGGACTGTGGGATAGCAGTGATTTACTAGATATGGAAACGGAGACAGCAATTTTGCTGACTACATGGTGGCAAGCAACTTGATATTAAGGAGACTTGGGGTAGAATGGTAGAATCCTCTTCTTCAGTAACTGTTGTTATTTAGAGGCACTTACATTATTAAATGAACACCTCGCAAACATCATTACCCAGCAAAACATCACATGTAATGCTGTTGGGAAGTGGGAAACAGGGAAACTGAAGCAGTGTGTCACCCCCAGAGCGAGGCAGAGGAAATCCTCACACTGCTGGAATTCAGCTTTCATGCAGAATGGCTCGTGAGATCCTCTTTCACCTGACCAGGCAACAGGGGTGTGCCTGAGCCCTCAAAGGAGAGGGCTGGGTGGAGGTGCAGAATAAAGTGCAATTCACATGGGGTGGTAAGACTGTGCATCCTTATCACTTCAGAGCCTGACTGCCAAAGCCTCTGGTCCAATATTAGCCCCACTATTGACTGAGAAACAGGACTACTGAGGAGCCAAGAGGTTTATCCCTGAGCTCAGCAGCAGCCCTGGGAATAGAAACTGGTATTGGCAAAAGAACTTGCTGTCTGTCTGGAACATGAGGGTAGAGAAGCCTGTGTTTAGCCATTTGTGTCTTTGATTGTTGGAAGTGGGCAGGAATTTTCTTGTGCTGTTGAGCCAGTGCTACATCCATGATTAGGACCAAGTTTTGTTCTGTTTCCTTGAGCTCACACTGCCATTCACTGACTTATGTTGCCAGAGCTCCCTTTCATGGGTTGGTCACAACCTGAACCTAAGTGAGCAAAAGACTGGGGAGATCCCAAACACTGCCATGCTCTTAACTGAAGTTCCCTTCTAAGGCACATGCAGGATCACTAATCCTCTTCCTGCACTTGTGATGCCCTGAGGGCTGGAGCTGAACTTCTGATTGGGGATGGAGTTGTTCACAGGAGAGGAAGCCTGTGTTTTGGTGAAGGTGTGGAAGGGGCAGGTGTCCTGCCTCCTGCTCCTCAGCAGCCAGAAGGTGTTCCTGTTCTTCAGGGCTGCATACATCCAGGTAGACTTTTGGGGCTTTTGAGACAATCTAGTCTCTGCTCTGGCCTCAGTGCTGGAGAACTTACCCCCCACTCGCTCTCCTGTTGGCTTGCTTGGCTTTGCCTTAGAGCCAGGGAAGACCTTTCCTGTAAACTCCTGCACAGAGGAGGTCTGTTGCTGTGAACTCTTGCATAGCAATGAGAGGAAACAACTTTGGGCTCCCACCACACGTTATGCAACAGGGCTGGATTTGGTGCTGTTTGTCACTGTGCAGCCCAGCACTAGCAAGCTGGTGCCTCTGTTCTGAAACCCCTCCTTTGCCTACATCTCCCCTCTGGGGAGCTGCTTTGCCGCTTGCAGGAGTTTGTCCCACAGCCAGCTCTCAGGTAAATCCTGTCTGGGCCCTCCCAAGGGAAATGAGCCCCTCAGCAGAAACAGTCCAAGTTTCCAAGGCAACTCTCCTCTAACCCTATTTTGAACACTGCCCCTTTCCCATAGAAAGCTGCCTGTTGGTCTCCTCAGCAGCTGCTGAAGGGAGCACACCACCTCCAGGGAAGTTGTCCTTTGCTGGGCCCTTTATTCCCATAATGAGCAGCCGGGGGGGTGCGGGTGGCATGTGCTGCTCAGCACTGCTGCCCCCCTGGGCAGGGGCCCGTGGCCAGCCCGGGAGCTGCTTCTGAGCAAGCAAAGGGGTGGTGGTGCCTTTCCACCCTGCCAAGGAGAATGAGGTGCTTGGGGCTCCCCGGAGGTGCATGGAGCAGGAGATGGGGCAGCTCGGAGGGGTTTTTGGCGAGCGGGAAGGTGACAAGTGAAGAAAAAGGACACAGCGTTTTATTTAATTAGAAAACCCAAACTCCCTAAAACTCGCCTCCGAAGGGCCTCCGTTGTCATCAGCTGCACAAAGAGCTGTGACAAATGAAAGGAACTGAGCAGAGAAAAGGCTGCTTTTCTCTTTGTGTCTCTTTCCCAGCTTCTGTTTGCTTTGCTGTCTCCCTTGCTCCCATTGATCAGGCATGTGGAAACATTCCTCCTCCTGCGCTCCCATTGTGGCCGCCCGGTTGCCAGGCTGCCGTTGGCTTGAATAACTTCACTAAGCCAGGCCTCTCCAAAACCATGCCATCCGGGAGCCAGACGCTGCCCTCCCATCCTCCTCCTCCTCTCCCTCCCCCTCCCCAGCAGCACAGGGGCGCAGTAAAATATGTGCCAAAGAACAAGGGAGGTAACGCGGAGCCCCAGCAGGGCCGGTGCGGGGAGAGGCATGAGCTCGCCCTAAGAAAATAGGGGCAGCAAGGAGGGGACAATGGCCAGCATGGGTTGCTGCCTTAAAAAGAAGGTGGGTGGTGGAGGCAGGGGCTGCTAGCCCAAAGTTTGTGAGCAAAGAGAGGACAAAAAGGCGCGTTTCCAGGGGATACAAGCTAGTAAAGCGCAGTGAGGTAAACCCCAGCCTTGTTTCCCATGGAGGGGAGAGGTGGTGGGAGAAAACAGGAGGCAGCAGGCAGCTGGCTGTGACTGGCAGTGATTTGTGGCCGGCTCTTGCTGGCTATGTCACAAACATGCCCCTTTAGCAAACAAGACACCTTGGGCCAAGCTCACACTGCCACTGGTTTGTGCAACACCTCTTGTTTCAGTGGTGTGGCACCAGTTGGTGCTGGAGGTGATGCTGGTGCAGGTGACAGAGCTGGTGCAGAGCGTGGCTGCACTCCTGAAGTCAGTGCAGGGGCTGTACCCCCAGGACTTGCCCCTGAGGGTAGCTCTTGTGCTGAAGACGCTGGATTTGAGCATGAACCAGCAGCCCAGGGACCGAGGGGCTCATGCTGTCATTGCAGAGGTGCTGGCACCCAACCGCCTGCAGCTCCACTGCTGCAGCCGTTACAATGCCAGATACGAATCTGGCCTATTGTTCTTAATGCTGTTTTTCATCGTTGAAATAGCAGTAAGCAATCTGTGCTTTCAGACATGCTTATTGACTCGGCACGGATGGGCTGGATCCTCAGGGGTGTGAAGCAGCCCTGGCCCATCAGCTCGGTGTCACCCGTGACCCCCGTTCAGTCTTTGCTCTGCTGGCAGCTGCGGCCCAGTGCTTTGGATCAGAGGAGCTCTATGGCCATGGGCTGAGGCTGCCGCCAGCCAGAGAAGCTCTTCCAGGGCCGGGTGACCACAGGTCTGTCTGCAGGGGTGGCCCCTGCATCCTGGGAGGTGGAGAGAGATGTCCTAGGGCAGCTGGAGCCTCAGCGAGGCTGGGTTTGCTCCGCAAAGGGGTCCTGGGTTTGTACTGGTTTGAAGGGCAGGGACTGCTGAGCTCAGGTGATTAACATAACAATCCCGGGGCTCTGCCTTCATCCTGCAGCTAAAGCCTGGTTTGCTCAATCCAATTTCCAGCCTCTACCCTTTCTTTAGCAGGCTAATTACACCGGCAGGACAGTGGAAATGACCTTCTTAAAGCCACAGTGCTCCTTGTCTACTTACCTGTCACAACACATGAGATAAGAGCACTGGTACCCTTCAGAGAAATAACATGTTTAGGCACAACGGGCAAACGTATTGAAGCAGTGGAGCACTGCCTTGAAGTTCAGAGTGGTCACTTGTGTGGTTTTTTGTCAGTAGCAATGTGCATTTGTAAAGATCTTGCCAAGCAAGGTCCGCTGGCTGATGGGACCGTGGAGGTGTGGGTTTGTGCAAGTTGAAGGAAGAGTAAGTGTGCAATATTACACCACTAAATGTGCAAAGTATTACCCTCGCACAAAAACCTGTGAGGGCACTGGGCTGGAAAGCTTCTGCCGCACTGGCTTCCCTCATTAGTCATCCTAGCCTCATTCTGTCTCTGGAATGTGTAGTGCCTGGCTCTAGTGTAGCTCTGGCCTCTTCCTGCACAAACTTGGATGTGGCCTTTGGTCCCAGAGAAGCTGTGGATGCTCTGATGTCTGGTCCTGCAGCAGCTACAGCCCAGGCATGGGCTGGAGCAGGAGCCTGCTAGGGGGTCGCAGCTTTGGTTGAAGCAGCAGTCTCACTGCCAGGCAGGCTGCAGGAAACCCTGGGGCTAAGCGCTGGGTGCTGATGTTGCCATCAGCAAAGAATGGGCGTTCCCAAGGTCCTCTCAAGTGCTCCTCCACTGGAGGTGATTTCCAAGGAGAGCAGAGCATGCATTTGAGCAGCCTTGTAAAGACCTGTGCTGTAGGTGGTCTTCATGCTATAATTCTTGAAACTCTGTCTGCAGCCACGTAAATCTGCCCCTTCACAGAGGCTAACAGAAAGCAAATCCTTGTGAATAACCTTTTACAGGACATATCTGTTGTGGTCCTGTTGAAATTGGCAGCAATACCTTGTTAGTGCTGAATTTTGTTCATTTATGTAATGTTAGTACTGGCAAAGAAAGAGGCAATCTCCTGGTGACAGGAGGATCTGAGAGGTGAAATCAGTCCAATTGGTGGAGCAGCTGTGGCTAAATTTCTGGAGTCAAAAGGATGTGTTTGCTATCTCTCCTGCTTGGAAAGGAGGAAATACAGTGAACATCTTGAGGTTTAATGTAGCAAAACAGGCTGGGAATAAAATTAACTGGATAGCTGATACAGATGTGTCAGTCACACTTTACCCCAAAGCCACTGCTGATTGCAGAGATACCTGTTCCATCAGGCATTGAGAAGAGGTAGCAAAACAATTTTCAATTCATGGCAGGCTTGGAGACCTGCTGCACACAGCAAATTTGATGCTGTGATAGCTGACACTGTTTGTGACAGACAAATCTGTGGCTTGTGTAGTGAAGCAGTTCAGAAGTGCCTGCTGTCGCATACCAAAAGGCTGTGGAAATGGTACTTTCTAGGAGAAATGTTGTGAGAGGATCCCAACTACCAAAGGTGTCTACAGAAAGCCATAGGAGAGCAGCAAGATGCTTGAGTATACTGGGAGATTTCTTTTGTAATTGTTTTTCTTCCCAAAGGCACAAATGGCATTTGCTCTGATCCTATTGGAAGCTAGAAAATAGGGGACCGTGGAGAAAGTGGTATCAGGAAAACCAATACTCCAACACTGAAGTATAAACTGAAAGAGAAGGAAACGATTACAGGAAAGGCTGTTACTAGAAAACCACTGGGAGGAGGGCAAATACACCCAGGGCAACACGTCTGGAATAAATATAGGGAACAGTTTTGGAGGCATGACCTTGCCCATCCTTACCACACAGCCTTTCCCTACATTTTCTTACTGGGAAGATAGTCGCAGGAATTGCTCTAACATTCAACACAGGATTTTGGGAGAAGGTGCACTTGCTTAGTCCTTTCTGATGAGGCAGGGATCATATTTAGAACTATGCATAGTAAGAGGGACTCAGAAACGTTGCTCTTGATGGTGGAAGCAGCTGGTTGCTTCAAGTGAATCAGCTTATCATTTGAAATGATGCCTGTGGGTTAATTAAACCTTGTAAGATACAGAATGGAGATAAATCTGTCTGCAGTGTGTGTGCTACCTGTAATGCAGGTGCACTATGCGAGACAAACCGAAACACACAAGGAACATTGCTTAGAAGGGAGAAAAATATCTCTCTAATATGATTTGCAGGTTTTTTTGTTCGTGTTTTCCTATAGGAGCCATGCAAGGGAGAGTCTCCCTTGTTGGAGGAAAGCCGTGCAGCTCCTGTAGGGCAGGGCTCTAGGGGGCTGTCACTGGTCAAGTGGTGACAATAGGCAGCTTGGCTGAGTCAGAGTGTGGACTTTGCAGCATTAAAAATCAAGGCAAGCAGCGTTAGCTCTTCTCCATGTGTGGTTAAATGCTTTCTGTGTAGCTGGTGCCAGGCACTGTTGCGGCCCACTGCTCGCAAATGCCTTTGCCAGGTGGAGACCACGTCTGCTTGTGGTTGGAGTTAAGAACCAAATGAGACTTTGGTCTCTGTGTCACGTCTAAATGATACTTAGGCTTGTGTTTCAGGGAAGGGGGTAGGAAAAATGGATCCTATGACACTTTCAATGAGTGAATTCCCTGATCTTTCTTTTTTTTCCCCCTCCTGTGCTCTGAAATACTTGAGTAACCCACGTGTATGTGAGAGCTGCCCCGAACCACAGCTGTGTCAGCCAAGGATCTTTTGTTTCCTTTGCATTTCACACCACAGTAAGTGACTTGGATCAGACAGTCTCTTAGAGAGAACCACCATGGGAATGCTGTTTTCAGCATCCCACACTATCCTGGAACAGAAGGCAGAGACCTCCCATTTGAGTCTGTATAGTAATTGGTTACTGTGCCCTGTTTTTGGGGGGATTAGTGCCACAGTGTCTACAAGCAGAGACTGTGCAGTCTAATTTTGTAATGAAGAATTATAGTAAAACAGTAGGCAGTGCTTCCTGCAAAGAGTATCTACTGTGTATGGCTTCATACAGGATAAACTGTCTGGCTTAAATATAGAAGCAGCGTTCTTCTGTCGGGAACTCTGAAAGAAAACACGTTGGAGTTGGTGTTTGCTGGCAGTGTGTTGGGTATGTCATTCACTTACCGATCTAAATTCCAAATGCAATGGGTAAAACAACATTAATTCATTCTCCTGTGATGTACTGCTGTGGTGGAAATCATTATACATTAGCGAGAGGTGTGTTCCCCATCACAGTGTAGCAGTTGTCTGGCAGGGTCTGGCTTGCAGGTACCCAGGGTCCCTGTTGTAAGCCGGGCAGTGTGCTGCACCTTCTACCACGCCGACTGTGAAATCTCCTTAGCTCCCGATTTACTTCCTTTCTCTTTCACTCACAAGGATCTTGATCCAGCTACATCTGTGGCTGGCTCTTGGTAGTAAAACTTCTGTCTGAAACGTGCTGTGTCTGGCAAAGCAAGCAGCAGCTCTTGCGAGGTCCTTCCAAACAGGTTTCTCTCACTGCTATCGTTCCTCATGCACACGCACCCCGTTGCCCATCCCAGGATTTGCTTCCTTCCTTGTGCTGATTGACTCTGTTATTTTGGAGCACAGACTTGCAGAGCTAAGCTAGAGGATCTCCAAGGGAAGTTTTAAGTGTTCAATAGAAGAAGGAATGCAGGAAGAAAAGAAAGCCTGACTCAAATGGCATCATTCTCTTTCCCTCTTCCCTTTGAGGTTCTCCTGCCTTCCCTGCCTGTGACCTCCCTCCTCTCCCAACCAGGCTCTTTCTTTTTCAGTCTTCCCCCTGCCCTTCACCCTCCTTGTTCATTGATCTCCCTTTAGGCTTTATTAGTGACTCCCCCTCCCACCCTTTCTCTGCCTCAGTTTTTCTGATTCTCTAACATAAGACAATTGAATGAGGCCAGACTCCTAAGCCGAAGCTGGGGGTGAGAGGGAGGAGGCGTTAAGATTTAATGATATTGCCTCTTTAAGGAATCCCTAATTCCTAACACCCATCTCCTCCCCCACCTGAGAACCAATTAAAACTCAATGAATTCAAGTGGAGGCTTTTGTGCATCACATGTGCTTGACTAACAAAGCCTTCTCCATGCTGGAATAAAAGCTTCTATTCAGCAGCCAGTTTGTTCTAATTCAAATCACTTCCACTCCAGCATCCTCTCCTTCCTTGCTGCTCCTGAGTTCCCAGGCTGGGCTGCCACCCGCACAGCCCTGCCCAGGGTTCACACTCCACCTTGCAGAGCTCTGCCCTGTTCCAGTGCAGCAGAGAGCAGGAGATGACTTCCATAAGGTTAACTGGGCAGTCCATGGTCTTTATGGCCCTGTCCCCAGGAGCCTGCTGGGCTGGGGGGAGAGCTCACATCATGTCCTGCAGCACAGGAGCTCCAGCCCTGGGAGCTGCCTCTGAAGGGGCTCTGTTGTGCTCATGAGAAAGAGCTTATCTGTGCAGTCTCCTCTGCATGTAGACAGAAAGTTACCTTGTGTATGGGCAGAGCTTTGCCTTCCTTGAAACCAGCGAAAACCCTCTCCTGTCCTCTTCACTGTAGGCATTACACAGATGTGGTGACATCTGAAATAGCAGGGGAGTCCAAAAGCACACACAGTCTAAGTGAGTCAAAGTAGTTTGTACTTTAATCTGCCTCAGGGTATAAATTGTGCTACCTGGGAACCTGAGGGTAGCTTCTGTCCTCTGCCTTGAGAATAAAAAAAGAGGCTTGAATAAGGTCGTCTGGGGGAAAGAATATATTTCATGCTATTCAGCTTCCACAGTTAAAAACCTCACTTGAAAGCTTTGCAGCTGCAGGTCTGAGGTTTGGGTGACTTCATGTAGGGAGGCAATTCTCTGTCCAGATGTTAGTCAAGTAATTTTCCAGGTGTAAAACAGGCTCTGCTCAGAGCTTTTGCCTGTCCTTTACTGATCAGTGTCACCCGAGCTGTTAGCAAAGCTGTATGCATGACATTAACTGGGTTATCTTTTCCCTCTTCCTGCAGCCTCCTATTTGTAGAGACACATTTGGGGTTTTGGATTATTTTTTTCCTTGCTCTTGTGAGAAATCTGTGGTAGGAGCAGGTTGAGTGCTCTGCTCTGATGCAGGGAGGTTTTTACTCCCTCTAATCTCTCCTGGGAGCTCCAGCACTGCAGGCTAGCTGCCAAGGAAGCTATCTGCTCTGCTCCAGAGCCTTGTGCTGGTACATGGCAGTAGCATTGCTCCTGGAACTTAGGGCTTTCTCAGAGGGTCATGAAGGAGGCACCAGCTCTTGGATAGATGGGACCAGGAGAAGAGAAGCTGCACGGTGACCTCATAGCAGCCTTCCAGTGTCTGAAGGGGGCCTACAAGGATTCTGGAGAGGGGCTCTTCATCAGGGACTGTAGTGACAGGACAAGGGGTGATGGGTTCAAACTGAAACAGGGGAAGTTCAGGTTAGATAAAAGGAAGAAGTTCATTACTGTGGGGGTGATGAGGCACTGGCACAGGTTGCCCAAAAAAAGGGGTAAATGCTCCATCCCTGGTGGTGGTCAAGGCCAGGTTGGACAAGCCTTGGGTGGTGACGTGGTCTAGTGTGAGATGTCCCTGCCCACAGAAGGGGGTTGGAACTGGATGATCTGAAGGTCCTTTCCAACCCAGACCATTCTATGGCTCTATGACCTGTCCTACAAAGAGCTCTGGCAATTAAGATGAGCTCTTGGAAGCTAGTTTGATATTTGCAGAGGCACCAGTGGTGAGAGGAGTGATTTGAATTTACGTGTTGTTAGGGACCTATGGTGTCTGACAACAGGGGTATTGCATTGTGAACTCATCTCCAGTCTGTAGAGCTAGTAATTCTTTCTGCCACGCTGCCTTGCAGCTGTTGGACATGACAGCGATTGAGTGTTAATGCACATCAGGGTGTGCTGCATCTTCTAGTCAACCTTTATGGAAGAAAGACTTGAGCATCCCTCAGTGGTCCTATTTCCAGCTATAGCTGTGGTCTCTCTTGCATCTGATCACCAACCCCAACTGTGGCCAGCTGAATCTGGCACTGAATCTATTTTACTGCTCCCTAAGAGTGTCTTTGGTTCTATACTTCTCCATCTCATTTGTGTGCTTATGGATTTGCACACAAAATCCTCCTTTGCGGTCAAAAGACTTTTTTACTGTTTAGTAAACTAGCACGAATTTTACATCCAGCTTTTTCCTGCAAGTGCAAGTTGGTCTCTTTTTGCAGCGATATGTGGAGTTGGAAAGAAATTGTTCTCTGGATAGGTTTTCCCTTAGCAAACCCAGCCCTGTATCTACATTCATGCCAAAGAGCAGGGACTCTGCAAATGTGCAGGATGCACTGGGCAAAGATGAACCCACAAATGGTAAAGAAGGACTCTTTAGGCGACAAGTTCATGTCAGGTAATGCAGTGTGGTATCGTGACAGTATAATCTCTGTCCATGAATATGGTGAGGGGGAAGAAGATCAGATCAAAATCTGTTGGTTTGAGAAAATACTTCATTCCCTTCGAGTTAGAGTGCTGATTATTCAGAGGAAGTGGAAAGTATTTCCTTTTACAGCTCTGGGGTTATTTTCTGCAGCATGTTCTCTCTCAAGATCTCAAAGCTTTTTCTTCTTGAGGTAAGGGAGAAACCCCTCAGTTTTCAAGTAGAAAACCAGAGTTTTCTTGTCCCAAATCACCCAGCCAATCTGTGATAAGAGGTAGAAGCAGCACCAGTAACTCATGAGCTTTACTGAAGAGCTTGGACCTCTTTCTTGAGCCTCTTGTGAGAAGCAGCAACTGTGTACTGAACTCTTTGAGGTGAGGGGCTGGCAGCACCCTTGTGCCTGCTTGGGGCCTTGCAGAGCTTAGTTTGCCCCTAGGTTTCTGTGTAATAAACATGCTGAATTGAAGGCAGCAGCAGATCTGGGCTAAGGGTGCATGGCTTGGTGGGCAGAACAGCCCCTTCCTTCGTGATGCAGCTGAGCTCTTCTTGTATCCACTGACCTTCGTCTCTGGGGCTCTGCACTTTGTTCCTGTTTCTCATTAGTGAAATGAGTTGGATGGTCTCAGACTTGCTAGGAAATGGTTTCTACTTCAAAACAAAGTGCAGTTCGTTTGGCAGGAGAGTCCCAGGTCTGACCTAAAACTGAATTACAGCTGACCCTGAGACAGTGAGGCCCCTCCAGGTCAGGGACAAGGGCATTGTCAGGACACTGGGAGCTTGCACTGTAATTAGCAGCAAAGGTATCAAATACCTCCGTTTCCAGCATTCCTTCCTTAAAGCAACACAAGCATAAAATGCCAGAATTTCTCCTACTGCAGCCTCACTAAAAAAGCACAAAGCCAAAAGGGAAGTAAGGCTGAACAAACTTCTATTGATTTGCTTTTTCTCTGCTCTGCAGTAAATCCCTCCCTCTCCTGTACTGTCTCCCAGAAACCCTTGTTCCCCCAGCATCTGGGAATGAATTTACCAGATGCAGCATTGCTTTCAAGGCTCCTGAATGACCAACAAACTTGAGCATGTTTTGTCTGACTAGCAGGGGTAAGAGTTTTCCTACTTCAAACACTTGCTTGGCTCCAGAGCTGCTCTCCCAGCAAACATTTCTTCTATCCCTAGTTTTCTTCAGGCACCAGAGAGGCTCTTTAAGATTCATTCTCCAAAATGGATTTGTTTTAAATATACTTTGTCACAGTAACAGGATAACTTTTGATACAGGAAAATGCTTGTATGGGAAAAGGCTTGTACTAGCTTTCTTGGTGTCTAGCAGTAAACACAGAACAGGGTGTTATTGTGGTTAAAAACATAGAAAAGTTATAAATTGAGTGTTATGCTTTCAATTAGTTGACTGTGTGTAAGGAAACACAGATCTCATGTGCCCACCTTGAGCCACCACGTGTTTGTTTTGAAGGGGATGCTGTGAGTTGAGCTTCTGTGGGCCTTGAGTGGAAAGAGGAATGTTTCCTGCATCCCCAGCTTTTGAGTCAAGTGCCTGGTATCGATGGGAAGTTTTGGAAGATACCTCACTGTTTCCATCCATCACAAGTGGGCAGTTTCCAGACCCCAAGGGTGACTGTGAAGCAGCAAACTTGGTGATCCCCAGAGTGGAGCAGGGCAGGACATACTGCACAGGGCTTCCAAAAACACCCGTATAATCAGATTACAAATCCGGTGAGTCAGGATGTCACAACCCCCGAGTATGATCCCACTATTTCCAGTGTAACTCATGAGATTCCCCTCTTCTGGTGTCTCCAGAGCTGCACTGGTCTTTCCTGCAAACTGGAGAGTAGAATATGCTCATTGATTGATCAAAAATATAGAATAACTTGGGTTGGAAGGGACTTTCAAAGGTCTTCTAGTCCAACTCCCCAAATCCACCCTCTTTTAGTTTAAAATGGCAAGTAAATGGAACTAAAATCTTAAAAACATTTAATTAGATTAATTTTTTGTAGGAACCTTAAGTATGGCCTTTTTTTTTTTTCAATGTTCCCCATTTTGATGCATGTACCTGACAGAAACTTTGAATTGCAGAGGTTACTGTTTCATTGCTACTTTTATAAAGGGATATTTCCAATATATATTGTGTGCCTCCACTGTGAGAGAGGTTTCCTGCTGCTCCTCTGCTTCCCCCCACTTTTGACAGTGTCTCCATGTTGCTTGTGTCCCAGCTTTGCACTGAATAATGCCTTGGACAGTTACTTTGGAGGGAGCTGGTCCTCAGCTGTTGAGGGGGTTTGGCCACCAGCTGGCAGGGAGCTCTGAGTATGGTTTGTGAATCACTGCTTGCTCCTGCTGGGAAAGGGGTCAGTTCCTCAGTTTACTTCAGCTCATGGAACCACATGGGGGTGAGGTAGGTGGGGAAAATTCTGCCTCGGACCAGAAAACACCCAAACAAAAGAAAATGGCATCAGGACCCTAATGTATCGAAATCAGCCTTGAGGGAAATACAGAGCAGGCAAAGGCGTGAAAAGATGAATGCTTAAAGGCTGTGAAAAGTGAGAAAAAGAGAGGCAAGAATAGACAAGTAGCAGCAGGAGCAAGGTATTTCCCACTAGACTATGAGCAGCGCAGAATCAGAGCTTGTCTTCATCTAGAGGTCAGCTCACTGGGTCTGTGGGCAGGAGAAATTGCTGTGTCTTGGAACCAAAGAACAGATTTTAAACCTTTTCCAGTTCCAAACTCAATGCATTTAAGCTGGTGCAGGTTGCTGCAGCTGGAGTACTTAGTAACAGCCATCTCATTTCACATTCCCTAGAATGGAAGGATTGGGAGTCTGTAAGCCTGAGTGAAGATGTTATGCCCTGGGGTGGGGAAACCCTCCCTCTCTGGAGGATACCACTCCTGGCCCCAGAGCATCTGTTCCGGGCTCGATGCTGGAGGAAAACAGGAGTTCTTTTAAGTACAACACCCACTGGGTGAGTCTCTGCCTTGCTATAGAGTATTCTTGTATGGCAAAGAGAAGAGCAACCGGAGATGACAACTGCACCTGGAGCCTCTCATGCCTCCCTTCCCCGTGCAGCAGGGAGGAGGCTCAGGTGGGAGTTGTGTGTACAAAGTAGCTAAGCTGCTCCTGCAATCTGGGGATGGGAGCTTTGCCTGGGAAGACACTCATGTCTGTCTTGATTAGGATGTGATGCCTGATGCAAGTCATGTGACAAGTACAAACAAAATACCTTGGCAAAACCTTGAGGAACCAGGACAGGCTGAGCTGCTTAAGGAGATTTACAGAGTGTATTTCTGTCCTGTACACTTGCCTTGATTTGAACCTTTCCTGTCTCAGGAGCTCCAGCATGCACCCTGGATTTTAAAGATGCTCTTTTCTGTCTATACCTTTAAATAATCTGTAAACCTGCTCAATTCTGTGCCGTTAACAGTGTAGTCCCAGTCACTTTACACCACCTTAGTATCAGAATGATGCAAAGTTGTCTTTGAGAAGCGCTGTTGGGATTTTTGGAGCTAAGGTCCCGTCATCTTAGATTAGAAAATAAGTCTTGAAGAAATGGGAGAGTTAAAAGCCAGTATGAGTGTTATAGCAGAGGTAGGAAATTGATTATGTCCTGAAAGAGAAGGGATGAAGAAACAGCTTCTGCTTGCTCAGCTCGTCTTCATGTGGGGAGGGAAAAGTTCTCTGCTCCTGTAAGTGCCTCTTGCTCCTGATGCTGCTCTGGGACAGGGCCAGCACCTAGATTTTCTGCCTCCTGCAAACATCTTGGTGGAGGATCCAGTCCTCCTTCCCCAGAGCCCTGTTCTCCCCTTGCTCCCCTATTCCCTTGGACTCTGCTGTTATTAAGGTAGATTTGAGAGGTCCTTGACATGGTGCTGACTTCAGCTCCAGATTAATAATTCACACATGCGTCAGACCTGCAGAGGATGTGCAGATCAACTGATAGTGCAGCATCACTGGTCCCTGCCTCGGAACCTGGTCCCTGGAGGCCCAGAGGACTGGGCTGTGAGGGAACCAAGCAGTGTCACTGCAGGGAGGCACTGTGAAAGCTATGTTCAGTGTGGTGTTGTGTCTGGGAGTTTTGTCTTTCCCCTGCCTGGGACACAGGATTCTACATTTAATAGGGAACTTTAATACTTTTAAAAACTGTTAATACAGAAACTCATTTTGTCTGAGATACTTGGGAGCTGTTGCGCTGGCTGATGCTCTCACACCTGATGCAGACTTTGTTCTGTCACTTCTATTTAGCTGCCTCAGACTCAGACCTTTCTTCCAGTCCCAGTGGGGTTTGGTGCAGCCCGGCCCTGTACTGCACTGTTCCTTGCCCTGACAAGTAAAGGTTGTGGTCCACAGGCACATCTTTGCAATGTAAAGCTCTGTCCATGCATTGGAACGTACTCAGAACTCCCCTTTCTATTACGCAAGACCTCACTTTTGCCTCCTTTACTCCAAACTCTTTCTGTCCTTTCACCTCACCTGAAACTTAGAAACTGAGGATTGAAAGTGGTGCCCAGAGGTCTCCTCTGTAACAGGCAAGGACAAAACAGAACCTGACCAAACTAATGTTGGCTTAATTTGTTCTTTAAAGTCTTTGTGTATGGGGGTTCCTTGGCCTTCCTGGCTGACCTCTCCCACCTTTAACCATCCTCATAGTTACTACATTTCTCCTAATATCTAACCTTTTTCTCCTGTGCCAGCTGAACAAATTGCCTTATCCTCAATGAGCACAAGGAACAGTTTAATCAATACTGTGTTCAAAACAGTCCAGCACATCTGGTGGATTTCTGTAGCATCTGTCCTCACCTCTCTTTTCTAGAGGTGGGAAATGGATCCCTCTGCATCACCCCGTGGGAAGCTCTGAACTTCTAGGCAAGGAAGGGAAGAGCAGGAGTTAATGGTCAGCTTCCAAGGTGGGAAAGAGCCTTTTAAAAGCAGATGCTGCAGGAAAGGTCCCCTTTCTATGGGTTGCTGGAGTGAGGACTGGGGAGAGGTTAGGTAGGAGTAAGGATGGAGCAGAAAGCAGACTGTGACAAATGGCAATGAATTAGTTAGAGGGGAGGTGGAGCTCAGGGCACCTTCCAGGAGAGAGGGTTCATTTTTAAACCTGGTGTTTCTCTCTGTCACCTTATGTGCAATCCCTGGAGTGTTGGGTTAAGAAAAAAAGTTAATGGGAAGTGAAAATGTTTGAGCTCCTCTTTGGAGAGGGCACCCTTTGCAGGCTGCTGCAGGGAGGTGGCACCAAGCTGGTGTGGTGCTGAGCACTCTCGGTGTACAGAGCAGCTGCAGTGTTAGGGCTGAGCAGTCATTGTTTCCTCCCTTGTTTGCTGGACCAGTTTAGATAGGAGAATGGGGACTGGACACCATGTAGTAGTTTTTAGAGCTTGCAGAGAAGGAGAATAGCAGGAAGGGCTTTGTGATTTATTTTTTTTCCTTAGCCATCCTTCCCAGGACAGTGAGTGGAAGCATGTAATCTCCTCCTGTCCTTCACAGACCTCTCCTTTTTGCTGTTTTATGCTTAGTCCCTGTTCACCACACTACAAGTTCTCTTGCTGGTTTACTTACATCCCATGCAGACTTCTTTTAGTTTTATTCTCTTTCTTCTCCCGTCCCTCTTGCTGTCGTGTGGGTGCTGTCCTCCTCTCTCCCTCCTTCCTTTCTTCCAGTTATCCCAGTTGTCTTTATTTACTCTTCGTACTCCTCTTTCTCCTGCTTTTTATTCACCCACGGCTGTTTCTCTTTTCCTTGCATGCAGCCCTGTTCCTCTCTGTTCTCTCCCACTCTGCTCTTCCATGTTCTGCACCACGCAGCTTGTTTTCCCATTGCAAATCTCCATGAGGTTTCTTACATGAAGCAAAGAAATCCTTGGCACCTTTGCAGCCATTCCTCTCTTCCTGTTGCCAACATGTTGTTGTTCCCCCACCTTAGAGGAGCCTAGATGTTTAGATTTCTCTAAATCTAAAGTGCCTGACACTTGCCCGAAGCAAGGAGCTGGCTGAGCAGTGGGTTCCCTTGGAGGCACAGACACCCCTGGCTGGCTTGGGCAAGAGCTAGCAGGGAGGTTTTGCCACCAGCCTTTCCAGAGGGTCAGCATCCCTCCCAAAGCAGGCCTGAGCACCACTGGAAGCTGCTGCCAGAGGCTGGCATTGCCCCCAGGCTGTGGTTAACATCTTCCAGGTTTGCATGTCAAGCATCATAACACAAATATTACAAAAATGATTTGAATACCAGTTCAAGTTTGCTTATCAACTGCCCAAACTAAATGAAAAGTGAAACATCTCGTAGTACCTGACTGCCAAAACCTCCTGGCTAGAGACAGGGCTCCAAGACACAGTCTCTCCTTAAGCCTTATACGATGAGGGAGGAAAAGAGGCCGCTGCTGCCCCTCCCCTAACCTCCACTTTTTGGAACCTCCCTCTCACCATGAATAACTCCAGTGTCTGCCACTGGTGCTGGGCAGAGCTTTGCCAGTCATCCTCCTCAGCAGGAAGTGGACATGATTTTGATAGTGTCACTCTACCACACACGAGACACTGAATAGCAGCAAGAAAACTGAGCAGTTTTGTTAATGCGGCTGGTGTTTGGCAACCTCTCAGCAGCAGCCACAGAGGCACTACAGCTGTCTGTCTGCAGCCCCAGGAACACAATGCTGCATTATCTGATATTCAGCAGATCATCTTTCTAATCATAAGGTCTGGAATGTTTTATATATTTACTTCTCTATGAGGAAAGCTTCCTACTGTCACTAATCAACAGATTTTTTCAAGACCCACTGTCTTGTGTGTTACAGAGAGAAATGAATTGGTATTTACAAAGCAGTTTGGGGTCCTAAGGTGGAAACACAAAATATTGCATGTATGTTTTGGAAAGGGCCTTGGAATAAGTTACATGGTATAGTGTCATTCCCAGTGATGCAAGTCCAACCACATCCTTCATCCAGATCCTCCTGAAGGCTCACTCTTTTTTTTTTTTCCTCTGGTGTTCACAGATGTTAACTCACATTGATCCTGTTCTCCCTTCTCCAGTATTGTTTTGGTGGAGAGCAAGAATAAAACAGCATCATGCAAAAAAGGTGCAATGAAACTTTTTAACACTGTGTCCCACAGATTGCTCTACTTTGCCTGTCTCGGAAATAACAGACATTTAAAAGAGAGCAATGCACTGGTGGTAAACCAAGAGATGTTATCTTTTAGTGTGTCCAGCACTGAGCTCTTGTGTCTTTTGTCTATCTTTTGTTTACTTAGCATTAGTACTGTGCCTACATTGGGCACTTATGCAGCATGAAACCTATGCCAGGCAACTTGAAAACATTAGTCCTCCCCCTTTGCAGTATTTGCCATCCAGATTGGAGGGAGCAGTGCCAGGAGGCAGTGCAGCAGCAGTGAGTGTGGGCAGCGTGGCCAGAAGCAGGGGTGGCTTCCTGACAGCACTTCTATCGTCCAGGTTTCTTGGGATCTACAAGGGGAGGTGGCTGGGATGCTGCCTCAGCTCCGCTGCTTCCACTGGTCACACAGCCCTTCCCCATTGCTGCCCACTGCAGAGCCATCTCTGTATGCTGTTACTTGTATTTCTCTTCTGCACCAGCCCAGAACCTCCATCCAAAGTGGTGATTTCAGCCCTGTAGAATGATGACTAGCTCCTTCTGGAGAAGGAGATCAGCTTGGATGGGTGGCAGTGGGAGCTGGAGGTGCTCCATGGCCACAGCTCTCAGAGCTGGGATGTTGTGTAGCTCAGCGATGGCTACAGAGTGTCTGGTGTTGTGTTGTTGAGCCCACCTACAGGTCCAGGAGCCGGGAAAGTGTCAGTGACCCAGCTCAGGAAATGGAGTGGGTGGGTGGTGGTTTGGCAGAGGTAACGGGCAGAGGATGAATTTAACTCGGAGTCGTAGCCTCAGGATGAGCCCATGTAATGAAAGATACTATCACAAAGTACTGTTAGAACAAAGGTGTCCCAGTTCTTCTTCAGGAGGGAGATAAGGTGCATTGGCAGTCATGAGAGAGGTCAAATGAGGATGACACTGACCCGAGTGCTGTCAGTGCCTTGCTGTAGGCACTAAGAGGGTGCAGGGGAGACTTCTGCTGGAAGGAGCAGAGCCAAAGATGTGCGTGGGGAGTATTTGGCAGCATAGAACCTGGCATCTTGTGATACCCTTCTGCAATGAGAGGTGCTCACAGTGACCATCACCAGAGGTTTTTTGCACTGCTGTGTTCTGATGTGCCACAGATGCAAGCAAGTGCTTTCTCTCGGAGTGATGCATGGCACAGTCAGGACAGGCTCCAACTCTCATCTGACTTTAGCTTTAAAAGTATTGCGTTTGCTCCTCACCAAGCTCCTTCCAAGCACCTGGGCCGGGTTGCCCAAGAGCAGAGGCAGAGCGCACAGACCTGCTCCCGAAGCCATCAGCGTGTGGATGAACTTGTGTGGCAGTGGTGAGAGGCTGGAGCTTGGCACGGCTCTGTGGCAATCTCAGTGAGCGAGGAGCTGCGCGGTGGCCTCGGGGCCAGCCCGGCCGCCCTCCCCGGAGCACCGTGGGCAGAGGCCGGAGCAGGCTGGGCCGGTGTCTCCGGGGGCTCCATGGCCGTACCTAGCGCCAGCCTAGCCCGGGGCCCGCCGCCCCATGCGGGGCTGGCAGCCTCCGGTCCCCGCGGGCTGCGAGCGGGCTCCGGGGCTCGCCTCTGCCCGGCCCGGGTACCGGGGTGAGGAGGGCAGCCCCCGGTCCCGCCCTGGAAGCGCCTTCGGTGAAGAGGATGGTGGCGGAGGCCGGTCCCGGGCCCTCCCCGCGCCGGCTTTAACCCGCCCGGTGCCGGCGGTCCGGGCCGAGGTGTCCGGTTTCCGCCGTGGCGAGCCCGAGCACACGGGGTCGGGCCTGGCTCCGGCATCGCCGCGCCGGGAGCTGCGCCCGCCGCCCTTTGTCCGCCGCCCCGGGGCAGGTGCGGGCGGCGCGGCCGGGGACAAAGCGTCCGCGGGCTCCCGGGCTGCTGCTCCCGCCGCTGCCGCCGCCGTGCCCGGGCGCGCTCCCCCAACGCGGTGCGGGCGCGGCTCCCGGCGCTCGGCCCCGGCGCCGCCGGCGGGTTTTATGCGCAGGGCGGCCGGCGGGCCGGCGGGGGTGGGAGGAGCCGGGCAGGTTGTGCCCGCCGGGCCCTCCTCCCTCGCTCCCTCCCCGCCCGGCGGAGAGGGGTCGGGGGAGGGGGCAGCATGGCCTGTCCGTCCGGCCCCTTTTCCAGCGCTCATCTGCCCCGGGAGTGCGGCGCCGCTCCTCGCAGGGAGAAGAGGTCCGAATGGAGACAGACGGCAGCCAGCCCGGCCTCGCCTCCCCGGACTCCCCGCACGACCCCTGGTACCGCCGCGGCGGCCGCCCCCACCGCCTCCCCCCCCAACCTTCTCCCTCCTCCCCTCAGGCCCCGGCCTTGGCCGCCCCCTCCCCCCGGACACAGCCGCCCGGCCCGGGCAGCCGCGGCGGCGGCGGTGCCGCTGCCAACATGGCCGATCCGCGCCCTCCCCTCCCCGCCCGGCCCCGCCGCTGCCGCCGCCGCCACCCCCGCGGGGCGCCGCGGCCCCCCGGCGCGGCCCCGCTCACGGCTCTCCCATTCCTCCCGCAGCAAGATGTTCATCGGGGGACTGAGCTGGCAGACCACGCAAGGTGAGCGCCGCGGCGGACCCGCACCTGCCGCCGGGGCCGGGGGTGGCGGGGCCGGGGCCGGGCCGAGCCCGGTGGGGGCGGCGGGGCCGGGCCGCGACACCCACGATGGGCGCTGTGCTTGCAGAGGGCTTGCGGGAGTACTTCAGCCAGTTCGGCGAGGTGAAGGAGTGCCTGGTGATGCGGGACCCGCTGACAAAGAGATCCAGGTGAGAGGCCGGGCCCGCGCCTCCCTTCGCCCCCGCCGCGGCCCGGCCGCCACTTTAACCAACTTTCTCTCTTCTCTCCGCATCCCCTCTCCTGCCCGGGCTGCGGGGCTCAGGGGCTTCGGGTTCGTCACGTTCATGGACCAGGCTGGCGTCGACAAGGTCCTGGCCCAATCCAGACACGAACTGGACTCCAAGACGGTGAGATGACTTCTCTCATCTCAGGGGTGCATTTGCCGGCGGAGCGGCTGTGCTCGGAGCAGCCGTTGATTGCGGTGTTTGATTTCTAGTTAGAGGTTGTAAACTATCGGTTCCTGATACGGATCAATTGGTCCTTTCTCTGTCCCGCTCACCGGCGGGTACTGGCTGCCGCCCGAACCGCGCTTGCTGCTGGCCCAGGGCCGATGTGCTTATGTGGGTCTGTGTATACCGCTGATAGTTTTCCTCCTGCCCCTCCAAGGAGTGACCGTGGCTCTCTCGGAGCTGGGACACCTGAGCGCTTTTGGGGTTCACAGTGGGAAATGGATGCGGTTGTGTTTGCGTGAACGGGAGCCGCCCCTTCCCCCATGTGCTGCTGAGTACAGCTCCCTCCCCAGGGGTGCTGCTCCTCAGAGCCCAGGCTCTGCTTCCCCTGGCCATGGTGGCCTGTGCCCCCGGCAGAGACCCTTCGTGCTGCTGCCCCAGGACTCTGCTGTGGTTTCCCCTGGTGAAGTTTTTGTAACGGTCATGGAGGTTCAGGACTTTATTGTTTCCGATGTGGCCAGCACCCGCCCATGCGGGCTACCACTGGCCTCTTGGAGTGGCTGCAACTCCAGCCCTTGCTCTGCAAGTGGGGGCTGATTGGGAGCCCCGGCTGGGCCAGCAGGGAGATTTTAGTGGCTCTGTGGGTTGGTGGCATATCATGCCCGGTCCTGCCTTGTAAATCTGTGGCGCTCGGGAGATGTGCAGGCTGTTTTGGGGGTGGGGGTGAGGTGTCTGAGTGGGAGGTCCCTTCTCTTTAGTTTTAGTGACTTGCCTGCCCCTGAATTCCTTTTCCTTATTGCTGCCCCGGGGTGAAGGTGAGGGTAGGGATGGGGGAGTGGTGGGGGCCGCGGGGGGGTGGCATGGTGAGGGGATATGTTCTGGCTCCTGGCACGGGCTGCTGAGGAGTCCAAATGAGCAACTTCATTTCTTGCAGCGCGTGGCTCGGGTGTCCAGCCTTTATCTTGGCAGAAGGGAGAGGGCGGGAGAGCGAGACCCCCTTCCTTAGGGTTTACGGCGTGAGTTGCAGTGAGATTTATGTCTGTTCCTGTTTAACTGCCTGGATCGCTCCCTTTGATGTGCACAGGTCCTTCCTCCCCACGGGAGCTCCCGGTTAAACCTACCCCAGCCTTCCTGGCCCAGGCTGGGTCCCCAGGACTCACAGCCCTCCTCCTTTCAGGAGTGATGTAAAGTGAGTTTTGCTCTGGGGGAGGGTTATGATGAAGTCTTTTGAGGAGGGCCCAGGGCTTTCTTTTTTTCTCTTTCTTTCTTTTTTTTTTTTTTCACTAGCCTGTGTAAACACGGTGTCTGCTGAGCCAGTCCCATCATGAGTCTGTGGGCTGGCATAGACCCCTCTTGGAAAGGCAAGTGATGGATGTCCGTTGTAGTACTAATCCCCAAAGCGTTTCTGGGGCCAGGAGCGGGCTGGAGCCCATGGGCTCCATTCTTCTCCCGGAACTGCAGCCCACTGTGTGGCCCACGAGGCGGGGAGGGCTGGGCAGGGTGGCCGGACGGGCGCTGCCGGGCAACAGACGGGCCTCGTGGCGCAGGGCGCGTGGGGACCGGCCATTGAAATTCCCATCTGCGTCTGCTCCGCTCGCCCTGCCGCTGCCCCAGAGAGAATGGGGCAGTTTCGCCAGGTCCTTCCTTTGTTAGGAACTTCCATCCTCTCCCCCTCTTCCTTTTGATTTTGTAATTAGCGTGGTTTTCGTCCGGGTCAGATGTTTTGTGGTGTTTTGCCTGGTGAGAGGTTGGTCTTGTGGTACCGCGGGGAGCTTCCAAACACTGAGCTGAAAGGCTCTGCTGCGAGTCATGGGTTAAATGACACAAACTCATCTGAATCCTAATTTAGGGTTTCCCGAAACTTTGCAGGAAAAGGCCGGTGTCCTGAAAGGACAGCCTTCTCTACAGGCTTGGTGCCTTCTGGCAGGCAGCGCTTGATAGACAGTGTCTGCCCAACTTGTTGCTTCATTGTTTTCTGGTTCTTCCTAACCTAGCGAGGGCTGTTGGCCTGATTCTCTGGGGAAACCTTGTGCTTATCAGCCTTCTCTTTGTTTGTAAGCTAGATAACAGGAGCCTACAGGGTTATTGGTGAAAATGCTTGGTGTGAGAATTGTTTTTGCAGGCTCAAGGTAAAAGATTTGCGTGACTTTGTAAAGCTGCAGCTGGCCATTGCCTTGAGCTGCTCCTTTATGTGCTGGGGAAGAGCGGGCTTGGCAGCGCTGGGCCATCCTGGTGGTTCTTTGTTGCTGAGTTTTTGCTGGGTTTATCTTTTGTGGTGCAGGGAACAGTGCATGAGCAGAATGAAGGGACTGGAGGTGTGATGAATGAACAGACCCAGTCCTGAGGTCTTGCAGGTCCTTCCCTCTGCTCCCCCTGCTTTGGGGCACTGACACCAGCAGGGTTAACGCAGGAATTAAGTGCTCTGAGCTATTAAATGGTGCTGTAGGTGGCCTGAAGAGCGTTATGGAGGAGCCTGGCTGGCTTGCTGGTACACCTGCAACATCAGTGGGATGCCTCCTCCCCAGAGTCTTGTGGGGTGAAGTGGAAGCAGTTTGAGCTCAAGTGACTTCCACTCACTGCAGCCTGGTCTCAGGGTTTTGTTTTTTTTGGATACAATCTGAGCAGTTCTGAATGCTCTTATGATCTTAGCAGATTTCTATCTAGGTTTGTCAAAGGGATCCATGACGTCAGTGGGTGACACTGAAACACAACTCCTCCAGGGCTGTTTGTTTTAACACCAGAAAGGAGGGAACAAGGTACCAGCACCTTTCCTTTAATTAGAAAGACTTCAGGCACCGAGGAGCAGTCCAGTTTGAGTAACTTGAGTCTGGCACTGAACTCGCTCCCCTCTGCACGGTCCCAGGGCTGCCCCTGCAGTGGGCTGCCCCGGCCTCCCTCTACCTGCAACAATAGCTGGTTGTGCAGAAGAATTTGGGCAATGACTGCCTGCTCCCTCCAGCCAGGAGGACACGTTATCTCTGCCCAGTTGATCACACTCAGGGTAATGAGAAAATGAGGCTGAGCTTAGCATTGCTGAGTATGAAAGCATCTTATTGGCAGGAGCTGAATGACACTGGCTGAGAAGTAAAAGACAGTAGATTATTGTTTTTGCTTATTATCTACCATCAACCTCCTGGTCTCCTGCCGTCCCCTGTCCTCAGAATTCGCTGTGGGTGTCTGCACTAGCCAGGAAGCGGTGGTGGGGGTGTGTGAGAGGAGGGGAGGGACGGAGGTTCAGATGCCCCAGGGAGGCAGCGGAGGGGAGGGTATGCTGATCTCTTGGAGCAAGGGGAGGGAGGTTTATTTTTGAGTTTATTTGTGCTCTTCACTTTTGCCTCTGTTTACTTACGTGCCGAGTTTATTTATGTTGTAGGCTGTGAGTCAGGATGGAGGTGGGGAAGGCAGGGAGAGAAGCTGGTGGAAGGGTGCAGGGAGGCCGAGCTCCTGGGTTGTGTGACAAGTGAAAGGATGCGGGACAGGAGGACGGCCAGGCTGGAAAGCTGAACAAAGCAATGAGAGGAGCTGGAGAAACACAGCTTCTTTTTGGGCTGATTGAGCGGCCGGGCAGATGGGACAAGGCTCCAGGCTGCCCTCCCAGCTGCAGCTTGTCCAAGTGCAGGGATGAGCCAGACCTGCCTTTAACACAGGTCTTTGTAAGCTGATTTGTAGGTCTGGATCATCCCCGATGTGATGTAACTTTACGGGAGTTGCTGTAAAAATAGGCTATAAAGAAAGGTGGTGGCTGAGGAGAGGAGCCTTTGTGGGTATTTGGCTTGCAGCTGCATGAGTGTTGCCCCTGCTTTTGTGCTGCTGGTGGTGTGAGGCCAGTGTGGCCACACGCTCGTCGGTGCTGAGCCCAGCAAAAGGCACCTGCATGTCGGTGTGGGGCCGGCCGCTGCGGCCCCAGCGGGTGCACGGAGGAGCTGCACAGGCACAATGGAGGGAGGCAGCGCGGCATTGTGTGTGGCGCAGCCCGGGGACGGGGGCAGCACGCTGCCCTGCGCCCGCAGGCGGGGGACTCTGGCCTCCCTGGGGTCATTGGTGCTGTCCTGTCTGCTCTTTTATGTCTTCACCCTGTGTTTTGTGGGATGAAATGTTGGGGTTTTTGTGCGCTGCCTCTTTTCTGTTCTGTTAGTACCCAGGTGAGCTCTCTACTTGCAGGTGGGGTGAAGGGGGAGAGCAAAAAGGCAAAAGAAAGCACTTTTAATGTGAGGCCGGTGGTGCAGGGCACCCGGGGCAGGCTGAGCGGGAGGGTGCAGCCCAAGCTGTTAATCCCAGCATGTGATGGGCTCTCGGGTGCGTCTGGCCAGCGCTCAGCTGGAGGCAGACCGCTGCATGCTGGGACTTGTAGTCTCCCTGGATTATACCTTACCGCGAAGGAAAGATGTCTGCAGCCAGCTTCATTTTATGCACATCAGGTAGATTCTCTGGGGTTTTAGCAAGGTGCCACGTGGGTAGAGACAGCCGTGTGCTTGGAGGGAACCCTGTGCCTGTAAATAGGCAGTGAAAGCGTGTTCACATGTTCTTCCCATCATCTCTTTCAGATTGACCCGAAGGTAGCGTTCCCCCGCCGAGCACAGCCCAAGGTAAGCACTGCAGGCAGCCCTCGCCACCCCAAAGGATGGTAGATCTTGTCCCTCTGTGCAGGGTTACCAGTGCATGCAATGGAATTGCTCCCTGGGGTTTGCTCAGGACCCACCTGGAGCAGGAGCACTTTGGTGTCCTGTGCTGTGGTGTGCTCCTGTCAGGCTTGCAGCGTGCCCCTGGGGGTCTGCACGGCACTGGGGGAACCAGGAGGCCCCTCTATTGTACTTTAGGATGCACTAGTTAGAGCTGATGAAATAAATGCTGCCCAGGGTGGACCTCATCCTTCTGAGGTTGCAGCCAGTGTCTGGAAGTTTCAGACCTTAAGAGATGCGGAACAGCTCCGTGATGCTGTATGATACAGCAGGAAGGGGGTCATATGTATGCACATGTGCATGAATAGGTGTATGGCAGGGACAGGGAGGAGGATTTCATGTTGTGAAATGGCCTTGTGTGCTTCAGCACTGGAAAAGGCAAGAGTTTGGTGTTTGACCTTATCTACAGGAGGCTCTGGCAGTGAAATGAGCAGTTGCAGAAACTTTTTCCAGGCGTGCAGCTAGAAACTTTTATCTGAGGAGCCAGCAGCAGGCTGGACACTGCCTTTAGGCTTTGGGTCTCCCTTCAACTTTGCCCTTGGATGGGAGTTTTAAAGTTTAGAGTCTCTATTCCAGGTGCTGTCACGAGAGAAAGAACTGGGGACAAACAGTGTTGAGAAGCAGAGAGGGAAGAGGAGACTGATGCTGAGAGGGAAGTAAGGGGGATCAGGCACTGAGAACAATTGGTGAGCAGGTATCCCAAGTAACTGGAGCCAGGAAGCACATGGTAGGAATTGGGTTAATTCCATTAAGCAGTTTGGTGACAGAAGGTGCTTTAGTGTTAGAACGGGCTGGTCTCCAAGCCAGGGAATTGCTGCGGATTAGCCCTGTGCTCCTTGGGGTAATTAGGACCATGTGTTCCTCTGAGAGCAGGGGTGTAGCCAAGCAGCTAAGGGGAGGATGCAGCTGGAGAGCTGGTTCAAAGGATGTTGGTGTGCCTCAGCCGGGTAGCAGTGGCCCCTCTCTGGGTAGTTAGTGTTCTTCCTTGTCCCAGCTGTAAGAGTGACAAGTGGCAGAGGGATCTTCTCTTTACCTTCTTGCAAAGGCAAAAGAGATTTAACTGGGAGTTGACTAGCCTCCATTTAAGTGACTGGGGAATGAGTGTGAAATGAAGCTTATTTTATTCAAGACTGGGTGCTATGTGATTTGTGAGCTAGGAAGGGCAAAGCCTGGGGAAGCCTGTCTGTGCTGCAGGCTTTCTGCCTGTCCTTCCACTATGGGAAGCAGAGCAGGAATCTCTGGGAGAGCCTGGCAAAGTGGCAGGGCTGGCATGTGGACAGTCCTGCCCCTTGCATTTGCGGTGGTGTCAAGATGCCAAGGGAGCAGCAGCAGGTTAGCGGGGAGAGAGGCTGGAAACGTGCTGTCTGATGAGGAGGTGGCTGGGCGCTGGCAAGCACGATGGGATGGTGTGAGGGTGAGAGCATGAGTTGGGCTCTGACTTGGGACAGGTCTGCCAGCTGTGTTTGGCCAGAGGGCTTCAAGAAGGTGGATGCTCAGCTGCAGTAACAGGGCAGGCACTTCCTGTCAGCGCAGGGGGGGTTAGTGGCCTTTTGAATCTTGTTCTCTGCTCGCTCTGGGTTTAATCGGTGAATTCCTGTCCTTCCCTTTTCCAGATGGTGACCCGAACGAAGAAGATATTTGTGGGTGGTCTGTCCGTGAACACTACTGTGGAGGATGTGAAACAGTATTTCGAGCAGTTTGGGAAGGTAAGTCTCTTGAGTGCTGTTGGATCAAAGCTGTTACGTTCTGAGGCAGAAAGGAGTTTCCTGAACCTCTGTGGAGGCGGGATTAGGAGCTTGCAAGTCTTTTGCATGGGGTTAAGTAGATTGAAGGTCAGTTACAGACACTGGATGCTGTCATGTCTTTGTTTGGGCAACAACCAGTGACTCCTGCCCTGTGGTGATTTGAAGCAAAGAGTTTGTGCTTGTTCCTGGAGTTGGCAGAACCTGGGCTAAGGGAAAGGGTTTTCCAGTTTTTCCCTACCCAGAGGCCTCCTGTGGCCCCCAGATTTACGCTTTGTTCAAACACTGGAGGCAGGTTTGTAGACGCTCCTAACAGAGCAGCTGCAGCTTCAGATCTGTGAAGTTTTGGCCTGTTTCTAACTTGAAACCTTGTGATTGATGTTTCAGTTATCCTTTATTAAAAGTAAGCCTTTTGGACCTGAAACTTGTGCTGAGTCTTGGGCAAGTGGTGATGTTAGTTTTGGATGTTTGGAGAAAGTTTGGTGCTCTGGCCGGACCTTGTGTTGGTCTGGTTCTTCTGGGCCAGCTGATGGCTTAGGGGAGGGTGGGCTTCTGTGGATGGAAGTCACTTGTGCCATAATCCATGACAGCCAGGTGTGCAAACCGTGAGTCGGGACGGAATTGGAGGATAGAAGGGGTCTCAGTCTTGGCCTTTCAGCTGCATAGGCGGTTGTGAGCATCCCCAAGGCCATTCTCAGTATTAGACTGAAGGATCCCAAGATTTCTAATGGGATTAGGACCTGAAGGGGATCATTGTACCTGAATGCTGTATGTGGTCACCTCTGGGACAGGAAATTGTGACTGTTTCACTGTTGTTCAGTGGTGTTGTCCATGGGGTTTGCTCTTTGGGGAAGGAAGTGTTGGATTCTGTACCTGTTGGGACCTCCCTGCCTGGCCAGTGGGGGCAGAACACAGTTTGCTGGGTGGTAATCTGGCCAGGACATAGCATCGTGGATGTGGAGAGAACTGCAGATTGTAAGGGATGAAGGCTTTCATCTTAATTTGCTTCTGAAAGAAGATTGCAAAAAGGTGCTGTGATGTTAGGGGACATTAACTGCCTGGTGAAATGGAGTTTCGTAACTGGGTTTGCCATGTTGAAACTTCTGGGCAGAAAGTTTGGAACAAACATTTGCTCAGTACCTTTGTTCAGCTTCTAAAGTCAAATCTGCATGTCGTGGTACGTGACGATGACTACAGAGTGGGGCTCCTTTGTTTTTCCGTTCAGCCCTAAGAGTAAGTGGCAATAGCAGATGTGCTCACATAGCCCCTATGTTTGCTAGTCGTTGGCTTTGTGTGGTTTTGTTTTCTGTAAGAAACAAGCAAACTCTGTTGTGTCCCCAGGAGCTTTTACATGGTGTCACTGAAGGACACCACCACTGACGCCAAAGGTGGTGGTGTCCATGTGTCTCTGTAGTCTGCAGATTGTTAGTTTGACTTGCATGTGCTCCTATGCTGCTGGTGGATGTATTTGGTAGGAAAACAAAGTGTCTTGGGCGTAATCTCCTGTTAACCTTCCTGTACCTCTGCTGATTTGAAGCAGAAGCATGTCATGTAGCACTCTGTTTACAAGTGGTTACAGTTGCTGTACTTTGAGAAGTACTTTCCAGTTCTTTTGGGGTGTCATGCTGCTGTCTTCCTCTAGTTTAATGGTCATGTGCTGAAAGCTGTCCTGACGTCAGAAGACTGGCAAGAACTGGTTGTGTCAGATTGTTTTCTTGGGGCCTGGGCAGAAGGGAGTTCTGCATTGCTGAAGAGCCAGCATCCTGGACACATCCGGGGCTCACGGTCTGCATGAGGCTGATGCAGGTGGCCTCTTGGCTCTGGGGAGTTTCAAGGGCTGGGCAGATTGAACCTCTGTGTTTGGGGCAGTTTCCTGACTCATCTGGACGCTTCAGCTGAGGAGAGACTCCACAGAGCTCTTGTATCAACCGCCGTACCTGGCCTTTAACCAGTTTCCAGGCTAAGCCTCAAATAATTCACCAAAGGCCAGGAGAGCTGTTGCCTGAGACATGCTTGCTTTCCAATTGGTAGCTCTGTATGGATGATGAGCAGGATCAGGGGGAAGGTGTGATTCAGAGGGAAGCCTCCGTGGCCATCAGCACTGGGGTTCTGAGCTCTGAATGTACCACTCTGGTTGGTAAGGCTGAGAATGATGGGCTCAGATGTGACTTCTGGAGAGCATGATTTTGATACACAGGTTCTTTTGGTGTAAGTTCCTGATACTCAAGGGCCTCCTAGCTTTCAGAGGTCTCCTAGGATCCCTTCTTTAGAGGTACTCTTGGCACCTGATTCTGTGGTCTTCATTTTCAAGTGAGACATGATGAAGCTTCAGTCACGTTATCCTGATTAAGAAGATATTTTCCAAGCCATTTGGGCCAGTATTACTTCTGGAATTCTGGAACAGTGTGAAAAGGAATTGTTAAGGGTGGATTTTTAAAGCATTTCCTTGGAGGACTGAGACTGAGGAAATGGCTTTGTCTGTGTTCCATCTTCTGAGTTTTCTAGGATGTGGCAGGAGGAGACATTCCCCTTTCCTCCTGCCTGTCCAGAGAAGCTTGGGAACACTTAGGATTTAGAGAGGAGCGAGCAGGCACCACTAAGTCATCCTGGCTTGATTCCTCAACATCAAAGTACTGGGTTTCTGGGAATGATTTTTAGCCAGTCTTTGAGAATCCAGTGGCAAGCTCAGTTTGGATCTGGGCTTCAGGGATGGATCATCCTCTGCTTCTAAGGACAAGGGAGTACAGACTGCTAAATGGGTTGTGCATGAAGGTTGTCTTGTAGGTAACCCTGGGGCCACAAGCCTAAGTGCGTGTTAGATTTGCCACCACTTAAGGCCTTTAAATTAGGATAGATGCTTTTTGAAAACTACATTTTAGTCCAGACAGAAAGCATGCACATGCTGTAGGAATTAGGAGAGGAAGCGCTGTGCCTGCAGTACAGATGAGGTCAAATTAGATTATCATAATGTTCTCTTCAGTCCAAATCCGTGAACTGCAGTTTCCAAGTCTACCAAGGTAGCTGGTGTCAGTGCATCTTGGCTCAGAAGCAACGTGCCTCGTGTGTCCGTTAGCAGGAAGAAAAATGGGAGTTTGGTTGGGCTGGAGATGAAATGGTTTCCCATGTCATAAAACAGAATTCCCAAGGCTCATTTTTCCATCTCGGCATTTCCACTTGCTCTCCTGGTTTTGGTTTGGTTTTGTTTTCTTTCCTTGCTGTGTCCAAAACCTCCTCTCAGCTTCGTAACACGGAAGTTGCAAAATCAAAATGAAAATGTGTGAGGAGGAAACCCGGGAGTAAGACTTCAGGGATAAGGGAGGAGAGGGAGAGGCTGGCCCCCCAGTTCTGCGTATTAAAGTATTTGGTTTTAACAGGCCCAAAAGGTGAAGCAGTGTGAGTTTCTCTGCTTCAGAGGAGGATCCCGTCTTTTTTCTTTCCACTTTCAACTGGGATTGACAAACATGGGCTGTTTTCCTGAGGAAGAAAACACGGAGTGTTTGGGTTTTTTTTTGGTTTGTTTTTTTAGTTCAGTGATTGAGAGAAGTGCTCTCGAGCTGGCTGTGATTTGTCAGGTGCAGCTGCTAGGGCTTTGAACATAGTGGGATCTCTAGGAAACCCTTCTGGCTCCAAACCCCAGATTTCTCTGAGATGCAAGCTAAGGCCATGGACGTGCTTTCTAAAGGAGATTATTTTTTAAACCGTAGGACAGAAGTCCTGGAAAGACTTGCATTTGCAGTATGTGTAGCCAAGTGTCTTGGCTTAAGTTGGATGGTGCTGGAGATCTTTAGAGTGCACAAGGAAGGATTTCAACAGCCTGTCTAGATTCAGGCTACCACCCTCGCTGAAACCTGAAACAGAAAGACAGGAGGAGGAGGAGGATGTCTTGTGCCTACCACCTCAGGCACAGCTAGTCCTCTGTCTAGTTCAACACATATGAGGGTGTCTCAGGAGCATGGGTCCCAGCTTCCCCATTTTCTACTTCAACCTGCGGGAACAAGTTCTCTATTAGGGGGAAAGGGTTTGTCTATAAAATTGCTTTGGACCATTGGGTCTCTGATCTTGTAAGCAAGGTTATTTGTTTTAAATCATAACTGAAAGAACTTGGATCATCTTTCTTTTTCAGCTGGGTCTGATGAGGTTTTGTGGTAAAGTAAAATGTGAGATAGGAAGCTCAGAACAAATAAGGTCTTTTTGTTATGGACTTTATTAAAGATGTGAAACCTTTGCCCCAGGATGTTGTTGCTGAAATTTGCATAGGCTCCAAAAGGATTGGACAAATCCATGGAAGGTGTTTTAAATATGCAGACACCCCTTTGAGTTCAGGAAGTCCCCAAGTCACAAATGGCCTGGGAGATGATGGACTTCTCTGGGGTCTGTTGTAATATCCTTGCCTTGCTTTTGTCTTCTTCCAAAGGTGTCTGTTGTTGGTACCTTGGAGTGTGTTGGGCAAGGTCGACCTCTGCTCTCACTTGGTGCAGCCAGTCTTTAGTTTGTCATTAGGAGAGAAGTTGATCCTGTTGGGAAGTAGGAATGCAGAAGTACTGGAAGAAATGGGGTCTGGACCCAGTTTGGGTGTTTGAACTCATGGTTTTCTTGGGTGATTTTGCATTTCATGAAGCAGCAGTGCAAGAAATATACTCACAGTGACGTCTTTGCATGACTCACTCATCAGTTGTGGCTCCAAGGGTGCTGGAGAAGTGCTTTAAACCAGCCTGCATCCCTCCGTGGGCCTGCAGGTGATGTGGATGAGTCGGTCAGGAAAGCTCAGCCTCTCTGAGGCAAGATCATGCCTGCAGAGAGATCTGCTCTCTAAAAATATCCTAGAAGCAAACAAGAAAAAAGATCTGCCGAGGTCTGAGGACGGTTCTGACCTTTAGGCTGCCATCTAATACTCAGTCCAGATTCTGGACCGCTTGCCTGAGACAGGTTCTGAGATCTCACTTGAGCAACAACTCTGGTACTGTCCCAAACAAGGGGAAACCACCGTATCCGAGGCACTGGGTTTGATGAGGGTTTGTGTGTCTGTCACAAATGCATATTCATGTGCACCTGCCAGGAAAATGATGTGGTTGACTTGGTTATATAGAATAAGTTTCCCTTGCCGACTAATTGGAGAACCTTCAGAGACTGCTGGGGGATTTCTTTAAAGGAAGACTTGTTCCTATGCTTACAGCGGGCACGATTTCCCCCACTTTGGATCAGGAGAATGTTAATGAATTAATCCTTAATCTGCTGCTCTCTGGAATTTTCTAGCTACTTGTCAACCTGCTGTGGGCTTCCAAACTGGATTTTGGATTTTCTTCCACAGATCAGAGGGCAATTTATGCAAATTCTCACGCGTAACACAGTTGCAATGAACAGATGGGGAAGGGAGGAGAAGGGGAATCTGATCACCTCTCTTGCGGCAGTAGGCAGTTTGGCTTGTGGTAACAATGCCTCTGGAACAAAGGGTTCTCTGTGCTCCGCATCTGGTAGGCAGATAGCCAAAAATGCCGCAGCAGTAATGGTCATTCAGGTCTTCAGTGGTTCATTTGATATTTGCCAGGTGCCCACAGCACGGTGCAAGAGCAGGCAGGGACACCTGGACAGGCTGTCCTGCTCACCTGTGGCACGGAGCGAGATCTGTCCCTTGGATGAGTCCCATTCCCAGAGTTTTGGGATCGGGCCTGCAGAGCAGGGTAAGGAGGGTCCTCCTGGAGCCATGCAGCACACCTGGGCTCTGGGTCACTGTATATACCCCGGAATCAACCTGTCCTGTTTGAGCAGCTGGGAGAACCTCGCAGTGCCCTCTTTTGACTGGATCGCTTCTAGATCATTTGGTTTGCATTTCCCATGTTGAAGCTGTTTCAGCAGTTGTTATCCTTCTGCCTGATTTTTCTACAAGTGTGTTGCCATGGTCCTTTGCAGGCCCAGCCCAGCCATCTTTAGCTGCTGTTCAGGTGGAAGATGCCTATCTCTGCACAGCCTTTGCTTGAACATTTACAGCATTCTTCAAGATCTGCCCATGCGGAAGTGCATCCAACAGACATCATCACACTTGGATTGGAAATATCATCATTATTTACTTTAAATCTACATGAGGCTTTCATTGGCTTCCTCTTTTGCAGACATCTGTGACAGTCCCAGGAATATTTAAAGATATTAGAGCAAGACTGAAGCCATTTTAACACATCAGGCCTTTTGGCCAAGGCCAGGTGGATCGAAGCGTGCTCTGTTTTGGTGTGAAATGCCTCATGTTTCAGCTAGGCTGAGGGCCGCTTTGATGGAGTGTCTCTGCAACATGCGACTGTCATGTTTTGTTCCTGTCACCACCACACTGCTCTCATCAAAAGCAGGTGCTGGTTTGAGAAGGGCCCATCCCCTCCTTGGGAAGGTGCTGCTTGCTGCCCGGCTGCAGGAGGTCTCAGCAGTGGCAAATCCAAGAGGGATTAGGAGAGCTTCATTCCCAGGGACAGACCTTTCCTCACTTTCTGAATGCGTTACCTCTGCTGAGCCAAAGCCTTTATCTTTATTCCACTCCCATTTGGTTTTCCAAAGCTAGGGAGAGCTGCTGGAGACAGAGCTGAGAGGAGATGATGCTGGGCAGCTTGGGTGTAAGGCTCAGAGGTCTGGTGGCTGTCCCTGAGCAGCCAAATACCTGCCAAAGGAGAGGTTCGCTGTGGTAGGGTTCCTTGGGAAGGTTCCACCTAGAGAGCAGGTCACTGCTCTTGGGACCCCATCTGTCTGCCTCAGTGTTTTTAACCCTCATGGCTAAATGTGGGGAGAGACTTCAGCCCTTAAAATGAACAAACCTTGAACTTCTAACTTCAAGTGTTGCATAGGTAAGGCTTGGACAGCAAGTTGCATCTCTCCCTGAGAGAGAGCCTTGACCACTAAGCTAAACAGTTTGCTAGGAAAGTGATCTGCTGCTTTAACTCTGTTTGAAGAAGTGAAACAAATATTTATTTAAGGGGGAGAAGGGAGAATGGGAAGAAAGACAGTTCACCCGGTAAAAAATCCTTTGTTAAGGTGCAGTCATGACCGTTGGTTATTTCCCAATCCCATTACAAATGAACTCAAGTGGTGTTTCTGGGACTCTTCAGTGCTGTTCTCCTCGCTTCCGCATCCAGTTCTCTGGTATTTGACCTGTCTTATCTCTGCCTCGGATATCCCTGCTCCAGATATCCCTGTTCCCATCCTTCACACCACCACACCCCTGCCCTGTGCCCGTTCAGTCCCTCACGACCTGCCTCAGCCCACACCCCCTGCCTCCCTCTGAGGCGGGAGCCAAGATGGTGGCACCACTGTCCCGCATGAGGAGGGGCACAAAGTCAGTGCGGGAGGGGTCTCACTGTGAGACCTTGTGGGAGAGTCCCTGATGTGCGGTGGTGGTTGGTGTGCTGTCGTGGTTGGTGCACTGTGGTGGTTTGGTGTGGTTGGTGTGCGGTGGTGGTTTTGGTGTGCGGTGGTGGTTTGGTGTGGTTTGGTTGGTGTGCGGTGGTGGTTTGGTCGGTTGGTGGTGGTGGTTTGGTGTGGTTTGGTTGGTGTGAGGTGGTGGTTTGGTTTGGTGTGGTTTGGTTTGGTTGATGTGTGGTGGTGGTTTGGTTTGGTTGGTGTGCGGTGGTGGTCGATGTGCGGTGGTGGTTTGGTTTGGTGTGGTTTGGTTGGTGTGTGGTGGTGGTTTGGTTTGGTCGGTATGCGGTGGTGGTTTGGTCGGTGTGCGGTGGTTGGTTCGGTGTGGTTTGGTTGGTGTGCGGTGGTGGTTTGGTTGGTGTGCGGTGGTGGTTTGGTTGGTGTGCGGTGGTGGTTTGGTTGGTGTGCGGTGGTGGTTTGGTTGGTGTGCGGTGGTGGTTTGGTGTGGTTTGGTTGGTGTGCGGTGGTGGTTTGGTGAGGTTTGGTTGGTGTGCGGTGGTGGTTTGGTTGGTGTGCGGTGGTGGTTTGGTTGGTGTGCGGTGGTGGTTTGGTTTGGTGTGGTTTGGTTGATGTGCGGTGGTGGTTTGGTTGGTGTGCGGTGGTGGTTGATGTGCGGTGGTGGTTTGGTTTGGTTGGTGTGCGGTGGTGGTCGATGTGCGGTGGTGGTTTGGTTTGGTGTGGTTTGGTTGATGTGTGGTGGTGGTTTGGTTTGGTCGGTATGCGGTGGTGGTTTGGTCGGTGTGGTTTGGTTTGGTCGGTGTGCGGTGGTGGTTTGGTTTGGTGTGGTTTGGTTGGTGTGTGGTGGTGGTTTGGTTCGGTGTGGTTTGGTCGATGTGCGGTGGTGGTTTGGTTTGGTTCGGTCGGTGTGCGGTGGTTCGGTCGGTGTGCAGTGGTTCGGTCGGTGTGTGTCGGTTCCTCTCCGGTGCCGGGCTGCGGGCAGGCACCCCGAGGCGCGCAGGGGCTCGGTCCCCGCCGCTGCCCTCCCGCAGCCCGGCGCAGGCTGCGGTGCGTGTGAGGGCGCCGCCGCTGGCGGGGCGGGCGCAGCGGGGCGGCTTTGTGCGCGGCGCTAATCCGGGCCGCAGCTGCTATTGGCGGGCCCGTTGCCGTGGTGACGGCCCCGCCGGCGGCCGCCTTTGTTGGGGCCCGGCGCGGCGGTGGCGGCGGGGGGGGTCGGTTCGCTGCCACAATAGCGGCCCGCCGGGGGCTGCCACTCAGGCCCGGCTGTGGCTGTGAGGTCGGTGCAGGCCCGGCTTGCCCCCAGCCTGGGGCCGCCGGGGTTTGGTGGGAGCCGGCCGTGGTACCCCCGTCCCCTCGGCCATGGTACCTCCGTCCCCTCAGCCATGGTACCTCCATCACCTTGGTGTTCAATGCTTCATGCAAGGCTCTGATAGTTCTGGGCCTCAGGAATCTCTGCAGCAGCTGGTCCCGATCCCTTCACCTAGCAAGAGCTAGGGGCAATCTGGGGCACCCCATTGGCAGGGTGCTGGAAATGGCTTGCTCTCTGTGGACACAAGTGAGGCCTTTCTCCTGGCTCTGCAGTGTCCCGCTGGCCTTTGTAGGCTCCAGCACTAATTCTCCCGGTTGCAGGTCCCCAGTTTGCCTCACAGCACTGGCTCTGTGTTGTCTGATACCACCCAACTCGCCTCACCTGTTGCCTTGGAAGGGGATGAGAAGATGCTTGTGTAGGTTTTGTTGGCAATAAAACCCACGAGTTATAGCCATATGCAGAGTTGAGACTCTAGAGTTGAGTGGAGCGAGACTATTCATACATTATGTGTGTATACACTTACATATCTGTTTATCATACATGCAGTTCATGCCAGGAACTGGCTTTCAAATAGAGTGTGTGTGTTACTGTAAATATGATTTTGCAAGATGAGTGCCGTTTGGGGTGCTGACACCTGATCTCGACGCACCAGCAGAAACTCAGAAGGTTCGGATGGAGGAAGGCTGCAGCTCTTCTCTTGGTGTATGGAGCGCAGTTTGGGATTAAGGAGTGCCCAGGCATTGTCTCTGGGATGCTGCTGGGAGGTGGGTTTGTGTGGGGATGTGTGCAGGCCGCTGCCACTTGCAGTTGCTCCCACTTTGCAGGCTCTGCAAAGAAGAGGTTGTTGCTGGGGCTAGTTGGGCAGAGTAAGTCAGCAGCTGGGCTGTGCTCATCCGTGCTGGGTTTTTCTTCCTTGTGCCCGTCTCTCATCATGATCGGATGGGAGGTTTGCGGGCTCAATTGCCTGAGTTGAAGTCACTGGGAGTGCCACCGCTGCAGAGTGATGTTGACACAGCTTTCTCCCAGTGTTTACTGGGGAGGAGGATAGTTACGTGCCCAGCCTTTTTGTGATCTGGATGGAGGAATAGATCTAGCTAATAAATGAACAAAATTAGACAGTAATACTTGAAGTATTTTTAAGCCACATCAGATTTGCTTTGGGTCTGTGTGCAGTATTACATCCCCCATGGCTCCAGCTGGATGCCTGGCGTGTTTCTCAGGTGCCTGTTGACTTGGCTGAGGGAGGCTGAGCTGGGACTGGAAGAGCAGGAGATGAGCAGGAGCCAGGTTCTGTTATCACCTGAGGTGGACGTGTTGGACAAGCCCAAGGGCATCAGAGACGATCTCTGTCTGCTCATGATGGCATTGGAAACGTTAGCAAGGGCTCCTCCCATCTTCGTGGCGCTGAGGTGGCACCGGATGTCCCACCTTGTCCGGGGGGGCTGAGGCCAGGAGCCCTCTCCTGTTCCTGATGGAGCTGTGAGCTCTTCACCAGCAAAGCCAGTGGCTGCCGGCTCCAGGGTACGGGCAGCGCTCTACCCTCCCTGGTGGGCTGTTCTGTAGAAGGCAGCGATGCAGATGCTTCCTGGGAACGAGGAATGGAAGTAATCCATCCTCCCGCGGAGCTGCCTGCTCAGGGGGCGGCTGTCTTGCATGGAGGAGGAGGATGAGGAGGGCCGGGGCAGCTGCTGGCTGGAGACTGCTGCCTCCTCCCCTGAGCACTTGCACGTCCAGTTTCATAATCGGATTAAGGCAGTGGTATTAGAGAGGAGGGATGGGTCAGTGGGACAGGTTTACACTGGGGCTTACACGGAGGGGATTGAAGTGTCTATTTTAACCCTGCTCGGCCTGACCCGCGGAGCGGTGCAGATGCGGCTCTGCGCGGCGGCACCCGGCGGGAGGATGGGGGGGGAAGTGGCACCAGGCGGTGCTGCGCTCGGTGATGCGCTCGGTGATGATGTGCTCGCCGGGGAGGAGAGCAGCCCCAGGCCGGCGGGGGGATGGGAGCCGGCCGCCCCTCCCCCCGGGAAGGCAGCCCTGCTCAGGCCTTGCAGTAAATTTGCTCTAATTACAGCCTCCAGCAGTGGGAAACCTCACTTAGAGGAAAGGCTCCTCTGGGGTGGGGGCAGGGGCGCTTCCCAGCTTTCCCAGGCAGGCTCTGTTGTCTGAGGCCTCCGCTTCCCCTGTCGCTGGGAGGCCCCTTATTCCTCTCCCCTCTCCAGCTTTGCTTCTCTCCCCCCTCTTTAATTCTCCACTCCTTTGAGGCCGGGATTTGGGAACAATGCCTTCCCTGCTCCTTGCCCGCCCGCTGGAGCCACAGGCAGGCAGGTCCTTGCTGCCAGGGGCTGGGCTGAGGGGGCTCAGCTCAGCAGCACCTGCCCTGGGCTGGTGGGGGACCATGCTGGTGGTGGCCTGGGAAGCGCCTGGTTGTGGTAGCTGACGTGGGTGTGCACATCCTTTTGCCTTCGTGGAGATAGGAGGTCTTATCTTAATCCCCTCAGGTCTGGGGAGTCCTGGGAAGGTCTGTGCAAATGTGTCAGAGGATGCTCGTGGCAATACAATAATCTGATCAGAGCCCTTCTCTTTGCAGGTGGATGATGCGATGCTGATGTTTGACAAGACAACTAACAGACACCGAGGTGAGAGCGGTCTTCCTGCTGCAGGAGAGGGAACTGGGAGGGTTTGTATCCCAGCAGCAGGGGATATGGGGCGCAGCTGCTCTTTATCTTGCCTCCAGTCACCCCATTCTTTTGCATCTGCATCCTTTACCAGCGTCCCTGCAGCACAGAGAGCTTTTGTCCAGTGCGTTTCCTGTGCTGTAAACTTGCCGAGTTGCAGATATGTGAGAGGAGACGGCCCCCTCCCCTGCCCGCTTACCTCCATGGCTGCAGCCCGCAGTGTGTGTCTTACCTTGTCCCGAGTAATCTGAGCTCGGGGAAAGCTGACACGAGAGCCTGAAGAGTGCCTGCTCCTCGCCTCTTCCTCGGCCTGCAGCCCGCTTGTGCTCCCAGGTCACCTTTTCTTACCCGAGTCTTGCTGGAGGAGTCTGGTTACAGGATGGGAGCAAAGCTGTAATATTTGCCCTGGTCAAACCCAGCCCACCCATGGGCGTCCCAACCTCCCGCTTTCCTGCTGAATCCTTACTCCAACCACCCTGTGGCATGGCATTGCTCCACACAGGCCTTGTACCAGCTCTGGGATTTACTGCCGACAGCGTAACCTGCAAACGTAGCTTGAGCGTCCTCGAAATCAGGGCCAGCAACAGCCCTGTGCTAGGCCGCTCTCATTCATGTCTGTCTGGTGTTTGAAGCACTTCCAAGCACCTTTGCCCCTGGATCAGCGAGGGAACGCTCCTTTCTGCCCTTGCTACATTGTGTGCCCTTCAGGTTTTTGCTTTTTTTTCCAAAGACATTAAATCTAATCTGATTGCCTCTCCTCTGACATGTTTGCAGCTTCATCTGAAAAGGGAAGGAGTGTTAACCCCTGTTCCTCCATGGGTGCCTCCCAGCCACTAGTCCAATTAAAGAGCTGTTGGGCATTTTGGAAGGAGCAGGGGTTGCTCCCAGCCACTGTGTTGGCAGTGAGGGGCTCTGCCTAGGATGCAACAGCCTGGTGGGGGTCTGATGGGATTCAGGACTGGGTTTGGATTCAGGGTTTTGCTCTTGAATTCCTGATCTCCTCTGCTCACGGGTGGTGTGAAACTACCTGGTCACAGACAGGAGTTTATGGAGAGTATGGAGAAAAAGTGGGGTTCTGGGCAGCGGATCCCTGTCTTTTTTTGAAAGTTATTTTAAAGCACCATGGAATTGGCCAGCCCCTGAAAGCTCTGCTTAATCCCAGCTTGCTCATAAGGCAAGTTTAAAGACATCCTCCCACCTGCCTCAGTTTTCCGGAAGCCCTGCAGTCAGCTGAGAGCAGATTAGTCTGCGCACCCGAGCTGGGCTTTGCCAGAAGTGTCAGTAGAGGGGCTGGGGAGAGAAAGGAGATGTGAGCTTGGGCCAGCAGCCAGGAACACGGTGTCCTGCCTTACCCCAGATACCACCCTCACTTTGGTGAAACTGCAGATCGCTTTGCTTGTGTCTGACTTGCTCTGTACAAGTGCGTCGCTGAGATTTGCCTGCTTATACAAGGCTTTATGGCCAGTGACTGGCGAGGAAACGTGCAGGGTGTTGCTGCTGGTGGGGTGTGTTCAGCAGGGATGGTGAAGTCCCGGCAAGCAGCTGTTCGTTTCTCCACCGACTCTTTGTGTGAGTGTCTGCTGGGATCCTCCCCAGCATTACCAGCCATGTGGTTTGCCTTCAACCAGCAAAGTCAACCAACCAAATCCAAAAGCTTGGTTTTGAGAGCTGTTGGGTTCAGAGAAGATGGGAAGTACAATATGAGGAAAGGGGAATCTGCAAGGGATTGGTCCTGTTGTTCTTGTGCATAAAAGCAAGATGAGGAGAGGGAAAGATGAGTGGCAGCTGTTTTAGAAAGGGCTGATTGTACCATCCTTCTCTTCTCCTGCCAGTAAAAGGATGTGGGTAGTGGGTGCAAACTGTACAGAGCTCTGACCTGATCAAGGTCTTTTGCCTTTTCTTCAGGGTTTGGGTTTGTCACATTTGAAAGCGAAGACATTGTGGAAAAAGTGTGTGAAATCCACTTCCATGAGATCAACAACAAAATGGTGAGTGTCTGGGGCAGAGCTGGGGAAGAAGGGACAGAGCTACGGGATGGAGTGGAGCAGTGGCACAGGCACAAGGGAATGAGGCAGTTGGGTCCCAGTACACTTTCTCTGCAGTGGGGAATTGAGTCTTTCCCCCCATATCACAGGAGGCAGTCTGGGAAACAGAGTGTGGAAATGAACCAGCACAATAGTGAGGTTTTAAGAAGAGCGCACTGTCATGAGCTGTTGCGGAGGTTTTGAAGTTACATGAAACTCCTGGTGGCTTGCCATGGGGCAGGTTTTACCTTTATTCAGTGCAGGGCCTGACAGAGCTGATGCTCCACCACCAAAAATCAGTGTTTGAGGTTCCCATTGCCTGTGGTGGCTGCAGAGGGAGCAGGAGAGCCCCGGAGCTGCCTGTGCTCCAATCCTTGTGCTCATGGCCCAGCCTCATCTTTGCTTTCTTGTGGCAGGTGGAGTGTAAAAAAGCTCAGCCGAAGGAGGTGATGTCCCCAACGGGCTCGGCGCGAGGGCGATCCCGAGTCATGCCTTACGGGATGGATGCCTTCATGCTCGGGATCGGCATGCTGGGTAAGCCCAAGGACACATCTCCTCCCAGCTCCCGGTCGTGCCAGGCAGCAGCTTAGAGGTTTTATTCCGAGGGCGGCCAAGGGCAGCTCTCCCTGGAGCGAGGCCGGGGACGCTGAGGGGGGTGCCGGGACCTGTTTGCGATCGCAACTTGCCCTCTGGTGGCACCTGAGTAAACTGCAAACTTGTCCCTGGTGCCCTGCGACAGCCGGAGCTGGCCCGGGGCTGAGCGCGGCTCCGTTAACGGCCCCGCAGTGCACTTGGGCTGTGATTCTTCAGCGCCTCCCGTGGCTCAGGATCCATGGGCGAACCGAGCGTGGGGTGATCTGTGCCCAGGCAGCTTCGTCCCCCACTTCTACAGGCTTTCTGATACATTCGTTGGTTAAAGAGCTTCTGAGTTTCCACTTGAATCAGCAGCACATATAAATGTCCTCGCTGCCTTTTCTAGACTGTAAAAATGCCCTTGGGGTTCTAGTTAAGCTTTGTTTCACTTTGTTCCCTCCCTCTCAGGGCCAGCAAGTGTCTGGTGTTGCAGGGAAAACCATACACTTACCATGGGACTGTCAGGCTGGGGTTCATGACTGTCACTGATTCTCAGCCAGATGTGTTCAGATAAAAGATCCTTTTTTTAAAGTCCTTTTTAGCCTCCATTTCCAGCTCTACAAACCCTCATGCCTGGACCTGAGAGTCAAGCATGATCCTTCCAGCATAGTGCTGTTCCTGGCTCCTCTCCCCACATTCTGGCCAGGCTTGAGCTGCCCCAAGAGCACAGTGTTTGCTCAGCATCACGGCTGGTGTTGCTGGGCAGGGTGTACTCAGCCTGACCCTCCTTGCTAAGCCTGCCCAGTAGCAGTTAGTCACTGAACAAAACCCCAAAGAGGGCATTTTTTACCCCCCAGTGTTTTCTCTTGACTTATTGAAGGAAAATAAATCTCCAGCCTGTGGTTTTGGGGTTTGCCTTGTCTGTATTTTAAAGCAGCAGGGCTCAAGCTGAGTCACTGGGAAATCCACATACTCATGTCTGGGGAGATCTCAGAGTAAATATTCATCTCTGAGTCAATGCCCTGGTTCTCCCAGGCTTGCTCTGTATAGGTGGTCAGCTTCCTGGGGAGCAGCAGGGATTGTCCTCCTGCCCGGCGCCAGGCAGGAGCGCTCTGCCTGCATTTGCCAGCACTTCTACTGCAAAGTGACTCAGAGCTATTCAGTTCTTCAGATGCCCCACCTCCCCGATCTCCTGAATCCAGCTGATGCATCAGAAAGCCTTAGTCTGCAGAGCTGTGAGTTCCTGAGAAGGAAAATCTCCATGTCCTTACATGTTTGGAGTGAGGAAAAAATGGAATGGGCCTGCTAAAACTCTCTTGCAGGCTTGCACGGTTTGTGCATCTGCCCAGCAGTTTCCTGGGCTTTCTGCTGTTAGCCCTGTTTGTGCTTTCTAACACTAATGGTCACACTGCTTGTGAGCAGCCAGGCACTGAGGACATGATCCCTGCAAGCTTGCAGTAACAGAGCCCTTTTCTCTTCTCCCAGGTTATCCAGGCTTCCAAGCTGCCACCTATGCGAGTCGGAGTTACACTGGCATTGCACCTGGCTACACTTACCAGTTCCCTGGTGAGTGGTGCTCCTGCTCTGGTTTTTGGTTTGCCTTCACGTGATGGGAGTCCCTGGAATGATCCGTGACCTGAGCTCTGCCCCCTTCACCCTTTCCCCTGTTTGGTCTTTCATTAAATTGGAGGTGGATGTGGAAGGGGGAGGGGAGAATCCCTGGAATAGGTGGGAACAGCCTGTCCTTCATTAGGATTATCCTCACACTCCAGTGGCAGGAAAAGCCCAAGGCTGCTCTGACTCCCCTTATGCTAGCCCCTCCGTAGGGCTGCTGCTGTGACACAGAAGGGCCCCTGCAGCTCCGCCTGTCTCGCTGCCTTTGTGTATCTCTGTCTCTCTACCAGAGTTGTCACTACTCTCAGAGTAGCACAGAATTTTAAACCATGGTTTTCCATGGACCCAGGCACCCAAACCACAGCCTGCAGCGCTGCAGTTGGGTTATGAACAGTGCCTGGGCAACTCCCAGCTTCCAGAAAGCATCTGCTGGGGTAGGGGGCTGCAGATCCCCCCCAGCCTGGGTGGTTCCAAGCTCCAAACACGGCCATGTGCTCAAAACATGGATTTTGCGATCAATAGCTGGAACCTGCTGTGCTGCAGCTGCTCTGGGGCCTCTTCTCCCTCCCATTCTCTGTGAGACAGGGGAATGAGGCAGAGCATGCTCAGAGAAGAGACTGTCTTGCTGTTTTCTAGAGAAGTGGCAACTCTGAGCATCCCTTCCTTCCTCCATCCCTCAGTGTGATGGTTTATATATGAAGTCTTGATGTTAGGGGCTGGGAATGGGAAGTTTCCTTTTCGCCTGAGGCAAGCCCAGGCTGACTGTGGCTGAAAGTTGCTGTTGCCTCCTAGGTGTCTGGAAGGTCTTCATGAATCCAGTTTATGGGTCTCACCTGTAGTGGCTTCAAGTGCCTCATTGTAAACCCGTGCCCAGATGAGGGTGGCACATACTGAGCACCCACTGGCATTGTAGCCATGGGTCGGATTGGGTGGGTCACAGAGCAGTGTTACAGGGCAGACCTGAGGCTGCACGGTGGAGCTTGCACTCACAGTGCCTTAGTGAGATTTATTCTAAAGATAAATGGATCCTTTCAGTCTCCAGGGCAGGAGTCCAGCACCTTTCAGCACAGTTGTAAATCAGTTTAAAGAAGACCCTGGCCTGGTGACAGGCTGCTCCCCCAGCAGACCCTGGCTGTTGTCTCTCTGTGGGGTCTCCCTCGGGGCATTGCTCAGTTCCTAAGCTGTGTTGCATTTCGTTTTTAGAGTTCCGTGTAGAGCGGACCCCTCTCCCGAGTGCCCCCGTCCTCCCTGAGCTCACAGGTCAGTCCCGCTTGTTTCCTACGCTCACAGCCTGGAAGGGGAGAAGGGGACTTTGGGTTGTTCCGGTGGTGTCGCTGCTCCACAGCCTGGTGCAGTTACACTGGAAGGGTTCCTTGTTTCCTCTGCCATCCGTATGGGCTCCATTCAAAGCTGGGGCTGGGAAGATGGAGAGGCAATCAGAGCCATGTGTATTGCCTCTGAGAAGGGCAGTGCAGGTCATACCAAATGAAGGCCTGTAATCCTCAGATTGCATTTCCTGCTGCTTGCCTTGTTTTTCGCTCCTTGCCCCAGGCTGGATGTAAACCAGATACAGAAAACTGCAGAGAGCAGGGGGACTTCTCAGAGGTCTACAAATGACCTTAACCTGAGCTGCTGCAAGGACAAGATTTGGAGTGCTGGGAGGAGGGAGAGGGCATGGGGGCACTCCTGGTTGCTCTAATCCCATTTCCCTGTGCAGGGGGGACTGCAGGCAATGCTTTCCATACTCTGGGTGGTGCAGCTCCCCAGCTACTCCCACATGAGCTTCCCAAGCAGAAGCAAGCATGGTACACAAGTCTTGCAGTGCTTATAGGGAACTGTGGAATGAAATGGGGGCAGACAACCATTCCTCAGAGGCTAGTCCTGGCTCAGTGTCTTCGCAGTGCAGCTACCCTCTGGATCCTGGGTTGTGTGCAGTGTGTTCTCCCTAGGTGATGCTTGTTCTGTCTGCTCCCCCTTCCATGGCCATGTTTTCCCCAGCTCTGTCCTGTCCATGGTTTTTGTTGTAGAAAAGCAGCTTCATGTAGCCCTCTGCTCCCCATGTGCCATCTCATCTCCGTGGTGTTCCTTCTCCCAGCGCTTCCTTGCCCCCACCTGTTTCAGGGTCTGAATCTCTCTGCAGTGGGGGTGTGGAAAAGCTTCCTGGGAAGCTCTCCTGGAATTAGTGGTACAAACAGGCTTGAAAGGGAGTTTCTGTGGCACAGAATCATCTTGATCCTCAGGGAGTCTGTTCCTGAGGATGCTGAGGTTGGCAGCCACCAATGAAGAAATGTCCCTGACAGAGGTAGGGGGAGACTGAATCCTAGCTCACTGTTCATAAAACCCTTCCCTTACACTATGTGTGCAGCTGTGTACACACCTGACCCCCACCTCTGAGCCTTTTGGTTGCCAGGCAAAGGAGATGTGGGTCCAGTTGTTTATTTACACATCTGTTTTTCAAGTAAACCCCCTAAAATCTGTAGAGGAACGTTGGTCACTTGGCACAAGTCATTTTCCCTCTGGGGCCCACCCCTGCCAGCACTGTGGCTTTTGCTAGCAGAGGTGAATTGCCCGGGGCCTGGCTGTCACCAGTGGCTGGGGTGCACCAGAGCTCTGTACAACAAGAAGTTATTAATGCTGCTGTCCTGGCTGGTTGCCACGTTAGCTTACAGTCCTGAGTGTCTGCTGAAGGACCAGCTGGGGATCGTGGCATTCTTCCCTTCTCACTACGCTTACCTACTGTTAAACAGCCCCTGTGCAGCCTCTTAGCCAGGCACAGAGCTGCAGTTCCCATGTATAGGCTGGAGTTGGTCCCATGAAGGGCAGAGCCTCCTTTGCTCCTACAAAGGCCCAGCGAGCTGTGCAGTGCTCGAGGGCCCTTGTGCCTTCAAGTGGGTGCGTGCGTGTCAATGGGCTGCGCTTCATGGGCTTGGCAAGTGGAACTGGGATGAGGGGCTGGCACAAGCAGAGATGATTTCTCCAACACACAGGGAGCTCACATGCAGGTGCTAACCTGGTGTCTCAGTAGATAGACTGCAAAGGCAAGAAGGGTTTTTACTTGGAAAAAAGAACTGCAGTCTTTTTTAGGAGGACCTGGCCACATTAATTTAGCTGTGTGTCGGAGACTTGAAGCAATGATGGGGCAAGAGGGTGGCTGTCAGCAGCCTTTCCTCCATGGAACAGCATCTTTGGGGGTGATACGAAGCAGCAACATGCTCACATTGGCCCAGGGCCTGTAATGAGCAGCTAACCCAGATACAAGCCTCCTATGACGTTGGCTTGAAACAGGCTGGTGCCTGCTACTAAATATTCCCTCCTAAGCTAGTCTGAGTTTCAGCCTTAACGCGATTGATTTGTTCTGACCTCTTTTTATGGTGCTCTAAACAGCATCACAGTGAATTTCACATTCAAGCATGAAATGCTGACCCAGTCATTTTAAGGGCAAAGAGAAACATACTGGCTAGATGCCTCCTGCCCTGAGGGCTGGATGCCTGCGGTAGTAGAGTTGGGAATTGGAACTGCTACATATAAATTAAGACTTACCGTTTCAATTAAGCCATTTCTAGTTCCTGCTCCCTAGGTATATGTTTTCTTTTCTTCTGCAATGAACAGCAAGGGTTTGAACCGTTCCAGAGCAAAACTCGGAGGATGGTGTGTCTTGAGCAGAGAAATCAGGAGAAAGAGGCTATTAAACTGTTATTCAAGAATACTACCAAGGGATGGAGAGGAGGGGCTGAGACTTGGGACACTGAGCTGACAGCTGCTGTCCCTGAGCTGCTGCCTTTCTTCACCTTTACAGCCAAAGTCTGGATCTGTAGCTTCAGATTAACTGCATCTTGCAAGCTAAGTAGTGACAGGATACATCTGAATTTGCCCACTTTTGGTTCAGCTCTCCCACATCGTGCCCTCATCTGCACTAGGATGTGGGCTTAGCAGAGCACAGCCAGTGTGTTCCCCAGGACATTCACTGTGCAAAAGGGTCCCAATAAATGCAAGCTGTGCACTTTCCTATTGTCAGCAATGTGTCTGTGTGATGCCCTAAGCTGATACGTCTGTGTGGGGCTGGTATTTCGCAGCAGGAGATGAAGGCTCCTGTTGAGGAGGGCTCCCCACAGCCACAGTGCCCTTCAAGCGCCTGTTTCTTCTTTTCCAGCAATCCCCCTCACTGCGTATGGACCCATGGCAGCAGCAGCCGCTGCGGCAGCCGTGGTGCGAGGGACAGGTAACTGCCACCTTCCCCCCCAGCGCAGTGCCCGGTCACAGTGTCCGGTCACGGAGGTTTGCAATGGGCTGTGGGAGGGGGGTGGGAACGGGGTTGCACTTTTGGGATCTTCACTCTGTAGTTCTGCTGCCTCCTGTAGGCTCCACCCCCAGTCGCACCGGTGGATTTCTGGGCACCACCAGCCCCGGGCCGATGGCAGAGCTTTATGGAGCCGCCAACCAGGACTCAGGGGTCAGCAGTTACATCAGTGCTGCCAGTCCAGCCCCGAGCACCGGCTTTGGCCACAGCCTAGGGGTGAGTGTTCTCTGCCAGGATCTGGGGAGGAAGATGGAAAGTGGCATGGCCAGGGAAGGGGCTGCATCTCCACGGGGTGATGGAGGTGGGCAGCTCTCAGCCCACAGCCTGCTTTCTGGTTAAGAAACATCACCTGCCACAGCATTTGCTATACTGCTGGTGAGCCCAGAGCACAGGTGGACAGTGCAGAATGCAGCAGTTCACTTGGAGCTCGTGTCCCTGGTCTCCGCTGGCTTTCCCTGACCATTCAAGGTCTTCACTTCCAGACCTTTCCGTGATCTGGCCTAGACTTCCTAAGAGCTCATCTTGGCCCTGATGCAGGGTGTTGCGCTCTTTAGATGCGGCACCTCCAACTGAAACCAGCCTTCCCAGCATAACTGGATATGTGGTCGTAATGCTTCACTTCTTAAGAGTGGGGTTTTAACTCTTTTCACAGGGTCCCTTGATTGCAACAGCTTTTACCAATGGGTATCACTGAAGCTGGGGACCAAGGAGGCAGGAGGTAAGAGCTTCGAACAGGAATGGGTAATGAGAGAAGTTCTGAGCTGGCCCCTATGTTTGGGCACTCTGGGTGCTGCTGCGATGCTTCCTGGCCTGACCCAGCGTGCAGGAGGAGTTCTGTGCCCAGCCTGGGCTCCCTTCTGCACCAGCAGCTTGTAGGTTGAGTTTCTGCTTTATGCTTCTCAAGCTGGGAGTGCTGCAGAGGTCACCTAGTGTCTGGGTACAGAGAGGGTGGAAACAGGAGCACCGAAAGAGGAAAGGTCTGCAGGGTTGGCCAGAATCACAACCCAGTAGTGGTCCTGAGGGACAAGTTTGGCTCACTTGCATGGCTGGGGAAGCCTCCTCCATGCAGCTGGTTGTTCTCACTGCTGCTGAGATCCCTGTCTCCCAGGATTGAGGTGGGATTGAGGTTTTTCCTCTCCTGCCTAGGAGAAGGGCAGAAGGAAAATCTGAGTCTGATCAGTTCTGTTTCTGCTCCTCGGATGGGCTTCAGAGGGAGCTGGTGGGATGGTCTCTGCTTTGCAAGTTAGCTAGCTTAAGATGAAAATGAATTAACCCCCTTTGCCAGCTTTTCAGTAAGGAGGGCAAAACCTTGCAGGAAGCAGTGTCCCAACAGGACACTCCAGGAGCGCTGGAGAAGCGGCTGGACCCTGGCAGGTCACAGGCCTCCCGGGGGCCAGCAGTGCCACAGGCCCAGGCAGGCTGTGCAGCATGTGGGGCCTTGTTCCACTATTAAAGGTGGAAGCATCTCTGCTGTGCCCCATCCCTGTGCCCATGCGATGCAGGGCAAGCCTGTGCTGGGGCAAGTTTGGGTGCTGCGTGTTTCTGTGAGATCACACCGGGAGAACACCCCAAGAGAAAAGCTGTTGGTTGTTCTCGATCCCATCACTTCCCTCCCCTGCTGTGTCCCGCAGATTCCCCAGTGACCTAACCGAGGACAGCGAGCGGCTGGAGGATGGGGTGAGCCTCGGGGGATGAGCCAAGGTTACGTTTTTCTTGAATCAAACTGCACACTGCCGGCTGGCTGCCAGGCTCCTGCCGCCCTGCCCTGATCTCTGCCCTTGACCAGACCACACTGGACTGAACCCAAGGAGATCATCTCGCTTTCTTACTAACCACCGACGGTTTACGCTTCCCCCCCCGCCCCCAGCCCACTGATTCTTCTTTTATTTATTTTAGTAGTGGTTAGGTTTATTTTTTTATTTTTGTATCTTTGGGGGGGAGGGGGGGCCCTTACCCCTTCTTTTTGTTGTTTGCTCTTTCCCGAGCTAGTAGACCTATTTTATGAATTGGCTTTGTGATTGTGTTAGGTAGTTTTTATTGAGGAGTATTTTTATTTGGCTTTGAAACTGTTTGGAATATTTTCGACTCTGGTGTTGTTGTCGTCAGTGTTTTTAAAGCACGGTATGTGACAAGAATGCAGTTCTGAAGGGAAGAGAAGAGACGCAGAGAGAGCAAAGGCAGAGAGGAACTGCTGTATTTCTATTTTTTTTTTTTTAAAAGAAACTGTTTTTAATTGTTTCTGTTTTGTAAATGTGAGGCTTTGAAAAGTGTGAAACTCCAAGGATCCGAACGCGTTGGACACAGCTATGGAACAGAACAAATGTATATTTTGCTAAGTGAGAAACACTATCCTTACAGCTGGAAGAGCTTGGGGGTTTTTGGGTTGTTTTGTTTTTTTTTTTTCCTTAGGTTTAGTTTTCTGTGGGGTTTTCTTTCTCCTCCTGTATAATATGTAAATATTGTGAGCTGAACCTGGCTGCTGCCTGCAGCCTGGCTCCCAGGAGCAGCACCAGGTCCTGGACCTGGTGCCGCAGCGTGAGCAATACTCTCCAGCAGAATCCTGACAGGACTCCGTTCTTTTTTTGTACACCTTTTACTGTAAGATTTTAAGACCTCTGTTGAGATGAAAGGGGGGGTGGGGGGGTGAAACGTACCAGCCATCGGCTGGTTTGCTGAGCGGGTTAAAGCTGCTTCCAATTGCTCGATGTACAGACTCCATCACTGGGCTCCGTAGTGCCAGCCTCTGGCTTGGCTTTAGGTAAAGGGCTTTAACGCCATTGCTTGTCTTGGTTACTTTGAAAGGAATTCACTCTCCAAATGCTATCGCTTGTGTCAAGATTTCCTGGGAAGGGGCTCCTCCTCTGGAGGTGAGGGTATTGGAAGGGGTTTCAGCCAGGGCCAGGGGGAGGTTTGGGTGGTTGTTCTCTGAAGGGCAGGGCGCTGGGCTGGGGAGTCATTAATGGGGGAGGAAAGCATTAGGGTGGTGATTTGGGGGCGGGTTAAGGGCTTCTCAGGGATTATATGAATTATAGAATTGCAGCTTCCCGTTTGCTTTACTCTGTGTTCTAAAGACTGTGGGAATTTGTCCCTTCCTGTGCCAGGGGTGAGCTGGTCCCTTCTCCAGAACCTGCTGGGGCTTCCCCTGGTGTGATCCAGGCCCCTGCTAACAAACACTGTGCCAGGGGAGGTCTCCAGCAGCAGTACACGGGGCAGGTTTGGGTCTGGATTTCAGTGAACCAAAGACCTTGTTAAGGGGGGTGATTAAGCCTTTCATTAAGATGCAGCCAAACTCTTTTCCCAGGGAAATAACAGCTTCATCTTAAGTTTTAAAAATCATTCCCTCTCTTCCACCAAACTGAGCCCCTGTAAGGGAGAAGGGCATTTAGGAAAGGACTGGGAGGGCCACTGCGCTCACAGGGTCCTCTTCTCTTCCATCCTTTCCCTGTCTGCCAGAGCTTGTCCTGACCCAGGCGATGTGTTTGGAGAGTTCTGTTTAGGTAAAGAGGGTACGTAACAGATCAGTACTGAAAACACAAAGCAATAATTTTTGTTACTGAGACAAGAGTCTGTATGTCTGTTTTTTTAAATATTTCCTAATTAAAGAAGAGCTGCATTTTATTGGGTTTATTTTTATTCTATATACTTCAAATTTGGGTCTGCGGACAGCGCTTTCCTCTCTCTTTGGTAGACGCGCTGAGCTGCTTCCGTGCCCCCTCCAGACATCCAAGGCCAGTTGTGCTGCTGCTGGGCTGTGATCACTCTCTGGCCAGTGCTGCCGCTGCCTGGAGACTGGGGCTCCGGTTTCAGGGTGGGCATTTTTTTTAAAGGAATAAAAGCTGTGTTTTTAAGCCAGTAAGTTATTACACTCCCGTGTTTGTTCTCTCCACACCTGTAACCCTTTTTCCAGATTTCAGTTTTAAATTCCTAATAAATTATTTGAAAACTGTCCTTCTCTGTCATTATTTGGGGGTGGGAGGTTTTCACATGGACATCTCAGGTGAACTTGGACCTAGCCAGACTCACATCCTGCCATTAGGATAAAAGCCCCAGGCAGGGCTCTCTCTTCTGCTCCCAGTCTTTGGAGTGGCCCAGTTTCTGATGTGCGGCAGGTCTGGTTTTAACAGATCATGTCTCTTCTTTATGTTCCAGAGGTTTTGTATGGATACATGTAGATTGAAGAAGGGAGAAGCTACTGTGGTGCTCGGCAGTTTGGTGGACCAAGGAGGCTTGATCCAAGACAGTAAAATGTGGAGATGGGAAGGGAAGAAAAGTCCTTAACAGACAGCCCTGCAAGAGGAAGGTGAATTGTGACAGTGTGAAATAGCAGGGAACCCTGCACAGCAGGTCTTAAATACAGACAAGTCTTAAAAATACCTTAAGGCTCAACCCTGTAAGTTTAGGAACCAGCTGTAAGTTGGGATGTCTTCACAAGCATACCAAGCACCAGAGACTTGGTATGCAGCACAGGTTGGGGGAAGCCAAAAATAGCATTGGTGAAAAGCTTTTCCCTGCTGGGATTTTTCTCAGGAGGCATTCTAATAATGCTCACACGGCCACTTTCCCACACCTGGTGATCCTCTGGTTGAATACAAATGAGTGAAAGCCAAGATACAGCAGTTTTTTTTTCTTTGTGACTTAAAAAAAGCCAGTTTATTGGAAGTTTTTTGGCAATATCAATAATAAATTGGACGTTGAGAAGTGAGGAAAGAGGAACCAGGGTCTTAAAGTTCATAGGTAGGAGAACAGAGAAATAATAATTCTAAAAAGAGTAAAGGTGGCCAAAGCAGCAAAGGAGAAAGAAAACACTTCAGTGGGTATTGAAGGGAAAGTCAGCAGGTTGATCTGTGGGCAAAAGATGAAATTCTTTTCTCTGAGCTGTGATACAGACTGTCCTTTACCACAGCCTTTAATGTGTGCTCAGTGTTCTATTACGATATGAGAATCTTGACTCTGTAACGCAGCATCTGTTTGCCTTTAGGTAACCTCTAAGTGGGGAATACCAGAGAAAAAGAGCTTAGGAGAGAGCAAAAATGTTAGAATGTTGCATGTCTAGCTTTAACTAGATGTCCTATGGACATGTCAACATCCTGTGGATGTTATGGGCACCCTAGCATAGTTACAGACCCTTACAGAAACATGCATTTGAACCTACTGAAGGGTGGTGGACCCCAGGTCTCCTGAATAAGCACTCTGGTTTATTAGGCTGTTGTGGAAATGTGGGCTTTGCCTCTTCCTCCGCTCTTAAAAATGGAAGGTATTTTTGGTGCTATCAAGTGAGCTGCCTAGGATCTGTATCTTGAGTGTGTCAAAATGCCAAGCCTGTAGCCTTGACAGTGTTAGATCCTCTGGGCTCTAAACGCAAGTGCAGTGTTTGAACTTGCCCCCAGCTGACTCCAGAAAGCTTTTTCTTACCCGTTTTTTGATCTTTCAATGTTCCCAACTTGCCTCATGCCTTGGCATAGAGAAGAACCAAAGGGCCTGACTGAGTTCTGCATTGGTGATGGAGAAACTGCTGTCTCTAAACTGAGTCCACTGTGTGTTGAAACTTCTAAGCCCAGTTCAATTCCAGTGTAATTCTCTTACAGTCATGCAAACCCAGGCACTACTCCTTGTGTAAGCCCGACACAGAGGCTTTCCAGGTTGCCTTTGTTTCACGCCTAGTAGTACCTCCATCTCCTCTATGGTTTCAAAGTATAAAAAAGTTTGGGTTTTTTTTCAGTTCAGCTTATGCTAAATAGTCATTTGGGGTGAGTGGATGACTTGTACTCTGTTCTCTGAATTAGGCAAGGAGAATCCATAGATAAATACAGCATTAACCGGTTAAGTGGGACACCATAAAAGAAGATGCCAGTGTTAGCAGGATTGTTAATGGTGTGTGCCAGCAATTTCCAACATAACTACCACACTGCTACTGTTGTTGAGTAGAGAGTCCTTAAAAATGTCCAGATCTTTCACTTTCAGGCTGGCTTCTAATAGTAGCATTAGAAGAATTTGATAGCAAGAATCCAGAAAGCAAATATTTGCCTTCTTGGCTTTCACAGATTTAACTACCCTGGCCTTCAACTGGTCAAGTCACAACCTGCTGTCCACAGCCTTCCGATGGAAGGAGCCTGCATTTAGTAACATAAATAGTGGCTTGCTTATCTTGTACCCATGTCAAGGTGAGCTGCTTGTATAAAACCCCAACTTTCTTCAGCACCAGCCTCTCCATCAAGTCCTCTGAGAATGAAGTCCCTGGTCCTGCTCCTCGTGCTGTCTGGTGGGTAGGTGGCACTCGCCGGGACTGGTTACACCGTTCCTCACTCTAACCTTTGTGTCTTTTCCCAGTGGGTGCAGCCAGCGGTGCCGGCTTATCCCGGGCCGTGTGGGAGTTCCGCAGCATGATCAAGTGCACCATGCCGGACAGCCATCCTCTTCTGGAGCTTGCTGACTACGGCTGCTACTGCGGCTTGGGAGGCAGCGGAACGCCGGTGGATAACCTTGACAGGTTCGTAGGACTCCGCTTTTACAAACCCCTTTCCTTCCTTATGCTTTCATGGTTCTGGCCCTGCCTATAAATGTTCACCCAACTCTCTGGCTGCTGTGAATGAAGCTCTCTCCCAGAGACTGATTCAAGGAAAAACAGACGTGCAGTCTCACACCTTGATGCCGTATTACTAAGATAAAATATAATCCAAATAACTCTGTTTTCTGTGGCAGTTATGCTGCACTTATTCCAGCTCTTTTTAATGCAGCAGTGCTGGGCCAGGAGCCTGGATGCAGCTCTGCTCCCACTGCTCCATGCACAGCAACCAACACCTGCAGGGCTGAGCTGTAAAACACTAAGCAGCAGCTTAGAGATCACCCAAGTCTGATGGCCAGGACGCAGTGAGTTGTGTTGGCTGTCAGCTCTTCAGTGACCTGGCACCAATAGAGCACGTAGGGTAAATGCTGGCTTTTGCTTTCCTAGTGCCCAGCAGACCACCGTGAAGATGTTCCACTGAATAGATGTGTACCAGGCATCTTCTGGACCATTAGCTGGCATAACTGTGCCCCTTTGAGGTCCTTTGTATCTGCCCTCCTACCAATGAGTATCTCTTTTTGTGTTCAGTGACTAGTCAAAGCAATATCAGTGTATTTATGTGTCTTACAGTTCAGATGTGTTTCTGGTATTTTCTGACCTTTCCCTCCTTGTTTTCTAGGTGCTGCCAAGTACATGATAACTGCTACTCGCAGGCAAAGAAACTAGAAGCCTGCAGATTCCTGGTGGACAACCCCTACACAAATTCATACAGCTTCAGCTGCTCCAGCGGGCAGATTACATGTAAAAGTATGTCCACTTCCATGTCACTCCAACCATCACTCCAGCCTCTCTTCTGAAGGAATGGGGCTGTTACACTCCACACTTCTGTGGCACGATGGTGCTGGGCAAGTCCCTGCCAGGGGGTTGGTTGTTAGACACAGGGCACCTCACACAGGCACTGGGGTGGATATGGTCCATCTACCACACAGTTCCAAGTTTATTAAGATATATGGTATCAGCACATAGGGAAACTTGTCCCCTCTTCAGGGGATTGAGTGGCACTTTTCTGCTAGTCCTTTAATGCAGTAGTTAAGAGATCAGCGTGCTAACTGGGAAGTCGCATCCCTAATGTAATGGTGGAGCTTTCCAAGGGCACTGGAATGGGGATGAACAGCGGATAGGCTGGCAAAGGCCTGCGGGGAAGGAGAAGAGGGGGTCTGGCTCAGTTTTGCGGTCGCACCCCCAAACCGACGGCATCAGCGGGAGGGCTGCGCCCCGGCCGCACAAAGGTACCGCCATGGCTGCCGAAGGGAGGAGCTGCGGGTCTGACCGCTCCTGCTCTCTCCTGCAGGCAGCAACAACGAGTGCGAGATGTTCATCTGCAACTGCGACCGCTCCGCCGCCATGTGCTTCGCCACGGCCACCTACCACCCCGAGCACAGCAGGCTGGACACGGAGCGGTACTGCCGCTAGCGCCGGGCCGCTCCCACCGCAATAAACACCTTGCAACGCCCGCGGGCCTCGCTGCGCCGCGCTGAGGGAGCGCCTGGGGATGGCGGGCGGGGGAATGGGGGCGTGTCTCTGCCAACGGCCCACTGCGGCGGCCCCGCCCCGCGCTCTCTGATTGCCCAATGGGAGCGGGCGGCGGGAGCAGGTGCGCCCCGCGGGGCAGCCCCGCCTCCCTGCGCGGCCCCGCCACCTCCGCTGAGGTACCCGCGGGGTCGCGCTCCCCCCCCTGAGGTACCCGCGGGGCCGCGCTCCCCCCCTGAGGTACCGGCGGGGCCACGCTCCCCCCTCTGAGGTACCCGCGGGGCCGCGCTCCCCTCTGAGGTACCCGCGGGGCCACGCTCCCCTCTGAGGTACCGGCGGGGCCACGCTCCCCCCTGAGGTACCCGCGGGGCCGCGCTCCCCACCTGAGGTACCCGCGGGGCCGCGCTCCCCACCTGAGGTACCCGTGGGGCCGCGCTCTCTTCTAAGGTACCTGCGGCCCAGCGGCTGCTTACCCTTGCCAGGGTCTCTTCAGGTCTGCCCTCCCTCACCCTCCCGGGAAGCGTGGAGCACAGCCGCTGCCCCTCGGGCTGCCCCCGTGTCCCCTGCCGCGCTGCTGCCCCTCTTGGGGGTGTGTATCCCTCGGGGCATGGCTGTGTGAGGGGCTTGAGCCTCTGGCTGTTAGCTGCTCTGGGAGACCCTTATGAGGGAGGCCTGTGCCTGTCTAGCGCTGTGCGTCCTCAGGAGCTGGAGGGAAAGGGGAGACGTTGTCCTGGAAACCAGAGGAGGGCAGGGAGCCTCTCTAAAGGACCATATCTACCCCAGTTTTCCTGCCCTGACAGGGTCCTATGCCAAAGTCTCCACCCAGACTTAGTCCTGTCACACTACAAAGGTGGTTTTGCTGGCAGAGGCTTTCAGGAAGGTGTTGGTGAGCTGTGGCAGGGGCTGTTGTGACCCTGCTTCCTGACAGGGCAGGAGGAAGGCCATGCTTCATCACCAGGAAACAGCTCTCTTGCTTCCACCAGCTGGAGAATAGCATACAGCCCACCCTGTCATCTTTGATCAGGTACAGGATGGAGACCTTGGATGAGTTTGACGAGTATCCCCTCAGTGTATCATTTTGCAAGCTGATTTCATTAGAGGAATTTGAGGAGCAGTCCTTGCCTACACCTAGCAATGCCTGCGTGAACTGTACTCAAGACATGGAGCAGAGCCCAAGGATCTGCAAGAGGGCCCTGAGAAATCAGAAACAGATGGAGAAGGAAGCAGTTGGCTTGATACCTTATTTGAAGGTACTCGCAATGCTTCCCTCGTGAAGGTCATGGGATTTTTTGGGGGCATTGGGATGATAATGAGATGGTGAATTGCACTTTTTTGTCCTCTTACAAAAAGTGTGTGTCTCAGCTGGGTACTCTATCTTCAGGCAGATTGAGTCCTAGTTTTATACCAATATTCATTGCATATTTTTCCCTGGGTGTTTGTGTACAAAACTGTACAAAATGTTTTAATTTCCTGGAGATACTGAGCTTTTGGGGTCCTACACAGCAATCCTGAGGATGCTGGCTGCACTCCCACCATTGGCTTAGATGAATCATTCCTAGAGCTGGAAGTGCAAGATGAGGTCTCCTGTCCGTAACTGTTTGTAAAATAGTAAAGGTCCTAAGTGAATGCTACTGAAATACCTTTGTAGGGATAAATAACAAATCCCATTGTAGAGAAAGAAGTAAAATACCATTACTAGAAGAAACATGGTCCTTTCGAGCTCTGTCATCACAAGCAGGGAAGAGCTGAGGTGCAGTATGTCAGAAACTATTGGTATAATTTTTTCCTTGTAGTAGGAATTCTCTAGGTTTGAGGTGAGTAGTATATGTCCTGGTATCCAGCATTTGGGCCATGCTGGCCTTCCCTAACTAAGCTCAATGGGTAGATGAAGGCACCAATTCACTCTCTAGGTCTGACTCCATACAGGTTTTTATAAGCCTGCACTTATGTTTAGTCCCTTGATGATGTTTCACATTTACATGTCACTTTAGCAGCGCAAAGGACCTAACTGTAAATTTAAACAGTCCCCCTGAGCCAGCCCATAGACAGGGAATCCTCCCACATCATGTAAAGTGGGAGGCCCTAATAAATGGTGCAGCTGGGGAGGCTGAAGGGGTTGTGCAGGAATGTTGTGGCCAGAGCCTCAGAGCAGGCCAGTGATTGCTTTAACTGACTTACTGCCAGCTTGTGGGGAGTACAAATGCGAAGATCTTCTGCCATCCTGGTCTGTGTTTCTGTTTCAAGGCCAGAAGCAGAGCGCCTCAAATACCAGGTGCTCTGCAAGCATGGGAGCTCTGAAACCCTACACACACCCCCACAGCCGGTGTGTGAGATGTTGGGGGGATGATGGCCCTGTGTTGCAGAAGTGAAGTCCTAGTCTCTTATCTTTCTTTTCTCTATTGTTGTTTTCCAGGCCAAGATTTTTCGGGTTCTGCAGAGAGACCTGAATTACTGTAACTCTATGGGTGTTGCAGAGATGAAAGACAAAGTGCTTCAGCTGAGACAAGACATGCAGATTGCAAACAACTATGCTCATGGTAATGAGCGTGTTTCAGTTTCTATTTGGGCCTGGAGACCAATAGCAGACACTTGTACTGTTGCTCTTCCTCTCAGGCTCAGCTCTTCTTCTCTGCCGCTGTCTTTTTAGTGATGCAGAAGAGAAAAAATGCAGAATGTGGTAATTTTGTATCTTTCCTTAATGGGAAGAGAGAGGATCAGGGTGCTGCACTCTGAACTGCAGATATCATCTGTATCTGGAAGAGTGGTTTTAAACCCCAACTGGCTTGACCCTGTCTTTCACTTTCCTAAAGCAGTTTTATTCCTGATCATTCAGGAAAGACCTGGGGCAGAATAGTGGTACTGTTTATCTACCATGTCTTTCGTGGTTTTTCTCAGTAAACCTCAGGAAAGGCATGGGCCACAGTATTATGTCTATTGCAATGTGGAGAACAGATGCAGAGAGGCAAAGTGCCTTTCTGAATGTCACAGTGTGACTTCAGGATTAATCAAAGGACTGGGAGTTCACTCTGGTGTCATCCTTCCAAGCCTAGTGCCCTGCCCCCTGGGCAGCACTACCAAAGTTTCCTTCTTCACTTTGATTCCTCTGCGTGCCTCTTGGTTATCCTGTGGCCTCTGGGGCTGGGTGCCCCAGAAAATAAGAGACGTAAAGAATATGCATCTGTTAGAGCAGCAATGTTTATTAGAATAGATGGAAGAATGTTTGAGTAATAAATATGCAGCATTTTGAAAGCACTTACTGCTAGTGTTCCACAAACAAGGCACAGAATAAAACACACCCACTGAAGGGGGCGGCAAACCATTGAGTTGAAAATACTACTTTGATTTTCATTTCAGAGAGAGAACTTACTGCTATTGAAGTCTGTATCAAAAATTCCTTGAGTCAGAAGAAGAACTTAGGTCTCTGTTCAGTACTTTCTTCTCTGGCCCCAGGTCGAAGCCTGATTTTTAGTTTCCAGGCCATATAGGGGGTATATATAAGCCTCTAAGAAATTGGACAATTATCCCTCTTCAGTACTGCCTGTTCCTGCAGTTTGGGTCAGTGGGGCAAGGCCCTCACAGTGAAATAAATCAGATCCTGTGTGGTTCATATGCCAGCTGTTGCAGAGCTGCTTTTCCCTGCGTCTCTCCTCTCTGGGGCCTGATCCACTTCCTCCCCACTCTCCTGACTGGCCCAGCTCCTGTTGAGAGTGTCACTACCCTGCAGCTCCTTGGACACCACCTGTATGCCTAATGTGAGAAACCACACTGCTTACACTGTGTACACAACACCAAAAATCTCCTGTAGCCCACCAAGATGGAGTATAGGAATAGCCAGCTGTGCTAGACATAGAGAAGTCTGTGATGTGCAAAAACCCTCAAAGCCAGTCACTGCTCTGCTGGTATCAAGTGAAATAAGCAGCTATCAAAGCGAGTGCTCCACAGATTTTGTCATGCATTTGGTCTGGTGGCTGGGCCTGCTGGTGGGATGCCAAGGGTGTGGGATTCCAGTGCTGCTGGCATAGGAATGGGGACCATATATGTCTCTTAGGTCACCCTCTCTTACCCTGTTTTGTTGTGGAGAGTGGTCCTTGGAAAGACAGGCAGTATGGAGATAGGAACAAGGCTCAGAATACTTTCTTTCATGGCATTTTTGAGAGACCAGTGACTGTTTATTGAAGACTGGAACTCAAAAACTTTACCCAGCTTGTCTCTGACATTTTTAGTGACTTTCTGGATTGTGTCAGACTGCTTATGTCTACTAAAACATACTTGCTCATAGAGCTAGATGCTCTTTGCCACCTGGAGAGAAAAGAGCAGGTTCAATACAAATAGAAATACTGTTTCTGCTGTGGCTTTTTGTACATGCATGCTATTTATTCCAGTTTAATAGGCAGAAGTCTTTTTAAGACAGTGTGAACAGAACTGAGCATCAGTGGAGACTATTACAAGTGAGGGAGCAGAAGTGATGGCTTGCAACAGTGTGTACAAGCCATGAACCTGGCTTCCTAAATGTGAGGGTTTGCTGAGCAAGTGCTTAGATGCTCAGCTGCCTGTGCCCCATTGAGCTGAACTGCTTAAGTCTGCCTAGAAAGAACCTAGATATTCTGTTGATTTAATTGCTCTGTCATGCAGCCTTATCTCCTTGAGCTGCTGTTATCTCTTGGCAGTGAGGATGAGGTTCACTCGTAGGTCACTTGTTTCCTGTGCTTTGGCCTATGACTAGCATATGCTTCCCTCACACTGTATCTGCATGCGGGAGGTGGGTAAAAGCCTGCTGAGAGGACTTCTGCTCCCTTCCCCAAGGCACCAAAGGGTAGTGTTGTTTTAGTGACCAGTAAGACTGACTCCAGTTCTTCTGCATCCCAATAGTATGTGCCATAAAAGCAGGGCAAGGCTTTCTCTGCCCATTATGGAGAAGGAGCTATACCTCCTTCTGTATAAAGTGTTTGAGATGATTTGTCTGCTAAATGCTGTTTGCAAGTACTGTCTTTGTAACTGCAAAGCAATGGTATTGTGGGTTTGGTAACAGCCTGAGAGCATATAGTAAACTAGTTCAGCAGACGGTTAAGTGTAATAGGAGAAGCTGGAGAGGGAAAGGCCTTCAGTGTTATGGGTTCTGGTCACTGGAGGGTGCTGGCAGAGGAGGGTCCAGCCCACACCTTGCTGAAATGGCCCTGCAGCCTTCGTTGCTGCTCCCAAAGGCTTCTCTCCATGGGAATGGCCAGCATGAATTACAGAAGTTCAGGGAAAGCACAGAAAGGTGGCTGATATTCTGTGGACTTTTTAGAAGGTATTAACCCAGATCATCTGTTTTTCTGCTGAGTATAGTATTGCATATGCCTCTTTTTTTATCACCACCTGAGCAGAAAACACTACAATTGCAAGTCTCTACAGCAGAAACGTATTTCCTTGCTTTGCAAGACATCTGATTTATCTTCCATTTTGCAGGGCACCACTAAATCTTATTTCCTGGATTTTTTTTTGTGGTTTTCACGACATGTGAGCTCCATGTTTCATCAACCACCTTTAAAACCTTTCCTCTTTGATCGGCTTTTCACAGCTCCAGATTTCCCTCTGACTGAAAGGGCCAATCACCATAAATCCGTCAGAGCTTTTGGAATTGTCTTCAACCCATTTGGCTGTGTGCAACCCAATAAATGGAGGTTAGTATTCCCCTTTATGCTAAGCTGTGAAAGCACATCAGAAAGCATTTGCTTCTTGTCTCAAGTCCAGTGCTGTTTTTCCCCAAGCAACAGAGAGTCATCTTAGTGAGAAGGCAGCCTTAATCCCACGTGTGTGATAGCCTCAATTTCCTGAGGATCCTCTAGCTTCCCTTACCTGCAGGCATAGCTTCTTTATTATAGAAATAGTGGGAGCCTTGCTGCAGCCATGGTCAGTTCTGTGCACAGACACAGGAGCTGATTGTCAAATCCAGTTAAGTTCTGTCATGCCAAGTGCTAAAGAGGGTATCATCTGATTTTTGTCATGTGCCACCTGCTTCAGTGAGAAGCCAATCACTGCTACTCTCCCACCAGCAGCAGTTTGTGTCAGACACTGAATTCTGGGGCACAGATTGACTTGTTGCACATATTTAGTCTTTAGAGTTACTGAGTGCAGTTGGATTTTCTTCTCCTTGGCCCTTGCCAATGTGAAGTTATGAGATCACACTGGAAGTCTGGATGCAGCATGTGTCTAAATCTTTCTATACTTTTAAAAACTATTATTTGCAAGAGTCTTCTGATAAAGTGATAGCAGAATGTCCCAGAAATCCGCTTCCATTAGCAAAAATGCATCGTTTCTGATTTGCATATGCTGAAGCTGCATATGTTTCTGGGTCTGAACAAGGGCAAGCAGCACTTAGGTCATTCACTCCAAACTGCTTCCCTGGAGTGTATAAAAGTCACAGCTCTACATCGTGAGGCCTTCTAACACAAAATGCTCTCCCCCTTATTTTTAGCCTATTTTTATTTATAATTTCTTATTTATAATTTTTATATTTAGCCTATTTTTTGCCTGAGTGGGTATGAAGCTCTTATTGTCCATCTGTATCCCCTGCATGATTTCCTGTATCTATCAGGACTTAGGTGCACAGGTGACAGAACAGTTAGAACAGCCCACAGAACTAATAAGATAGGAGGAAATCCTTTGTGTTGTTATTCCAAGCGCATCATCCATCTCTTAAGGCTCCAACCAACCAAATCAAAGCTGTTTAACAGCTTATTTACCAGAATTTCCTGTCCCTACAGGAAAGAAAGCATCAGCCAGGAGGAATCTGGCATCTGAAAGGTATTTTCACAGTATCTATCAGGGATGAAAATGGCCAGACCAGTAGGACTGGGGAGGTAAAGTCCTCTGTTGGAAATTTACTCTCTCACCACTATTGTCTTTTCTGTAATCTAAAACCACAATTGGAAGGGCCAACTTAATCCAGATCTCAAAGACCCTGCACTGAGACACCATAGAGAATGGTGTGGTGATAAGAAACTTTGAGTTTGACTGAGACCCTCCTCATTCCTTCCCCATTGACTCTGGACACCCTCACAGGACTGTTGCGTTCAGTTGCTGTTTACCTGGGGCTGCCCTGGGACAGGTTGAGAGGAAGACGCCATCTGTCCTGCCCAAGCCATGAGTTTTGAAGGAATAGCCTGACGAAACCAGGAAGTTGGCACTGCTTTCAAATACTGTTTTTCCTTCTCACAGCCGCTAAGACTGGGAGAGGGCAACATCGGAAGAAGCACGCTCTACAAGACAGATTAAATCAACTTCATTCCAAGGTTCCTGAACCTCCCAAGTTCACCATGCCCAGGTTCTTCGGTCCTTTTCCAGAAGTCATGAATAAGCAGGTTTGTCAGTAGAAGCAATCTGACTGTTCGATGTGGGAGGCTGCCCTTACACCATACTCACCAGGCACAAATCCTCTGGGCCACCTGCAGGCTATGCTGCCCTCACTGGAGCACAGCATGTGAAATACCCTTCTCAGGCTGCAGGAGCCGATTACAGTTTGCTCTGAGAATTTGCCCAGAGAGACAAGATTTGCCAAACAGGAAGTAGCTTTTATTTGCTTTGGGTAAACCCAACTCTGCTTTCAGTGGAGTGGTAGAAAAATCCATTATAAGGCACTCTAAGCTCCTTTATCCAAACCTCAGGAGCTTGTCCTAGTAGGAACAGCTGTGAGGAAAAGGGAAGAGCATAAGTTGTTCATGCAACTAATTTAATGGTAAAAACCTGTCCTTGTGCTGTTTGATGTGTACTTTTCTTCATAGGGGGAGAGAGCTTCAACTTCAAGCCCTTATCTAAAATACTGGTGGACTGGTCTAAAAACAGTGAGCCAGAAAAGGTAGGCAAGGATTGAATCATGTGGAGGATAAGGCTGGCTTAAAGCAGACAAGATAGGTAGAAAGGATCTGCATTTCCTTCCGGGTGATGGGGGAAGACAACCCTGCTCAGGCACTGCAACACTATCTTTCTACAGTTTCAGCCAGTAACAAGATTACCGTCTTTTGTCTTTTAGGAACAATGTTTCTCCCCCCTTAAAACCCCGTCTTCCTTCCAAATTCACCATAGGCTGAGAGACTAAAGCTGAACACTAGTTTGAATACTGAGTTTGTTGTTTTCCCACAGCATGGCTAATTCACATCCTATAGCGCTCAGCCTTGGAGGTACCTATAGCTTTCTCCAGGCTAGTAAGTAGACCATTAAGCTGAGAAACACAAACTTTCAGGGTAGGTCTTTGCTAGCTACCTGCAATGCAGGTAGCCTCTTCTGATAGCTGCTAACTCTCTGGATTGCATCTTCCCACAGATAGTCTCCAGGGAGTGACAGGGGAAGGTGTCACTCAGCATTAAGAGTGATGCAGATCTGGCTCTTGGAACTTTAGGCTTTCTGTGGCATTTCTCAGCTGAGTAAACTCAGTGTTGTCTTGGAGAACGTGCTAAAGGGAGAAGTGCTCTAAAAGAAGTAAATTTTAATATTGCTGGATCAGCTTAGCAGAAAACCCCTTACTCCTTCATCTCAGCCTCATATACTTGTTGTATATATGCTCATTAACATACAGTCATAAACCATACACAGGAAATTTACTGTAATGTTCATTTACTGTAAGTCATTGCCCTAGTGACTTAAAAGTATATAGCATAATTAGTGGAGGGTCAGGGTAATGTTACTGTTTTATTAGTGATGCTGAAGAGACCCTGACTCCCTCCTACAGGCTCAGCTGCTGAACTGGAGGCAGGGAGAGCTGAGGGAGGTTTAGTTACCTGTCACATTGGCAATGCCAAGTCCTCACTGAAAGTTTTCTTGTTTTAGACCTCCTGGAAACGCTCCCACACCTCAGTCTTCTGGCTCCACTGGCACTCAACCTGCAGCCCCTGTTTCTAACACATCTACATCATGGAAGTTTCAAGGTGATACAGAAGAGGACACAGACAGCGAGTAACCTGGCCCCAGTTCCTCTGCTAAGGAGGCATAAATGTTTCTTCTTATGTGGAAAAGACATACGTGAATAAACATTCTGTGCAAGTGCTCTGGCTGTGTGTGGAGACTCCGCTATGCCTTGGCAATGGTTCTGCAAAAACTTTGCTTAGCAGACAGCTGTACTATGCTAAATATGGAGTGATTTCTGTGAGCTTTCTTCACCACCAAACACTGGATAGCCATCTCATTGGAAAGTGAGATCTCCATTGAACGAGAGCAGGATGCAAGTAAGGCTTCTGAACTTACCTTGCTTGGCTTCTAAATGAAGCCATCTCTCCTCTGACCCATAATAACCAGATCTTGAAATGCATTATGTATCTTACTTCCCTCTACCTTCTGCAGAAACTGGGTGTCTCCGTATCACTCAGATTCTGTGCTTTATTTCCTCCTGCCTGGCATGGATTTGAACCAACAGCAAAGCAAAAAAGAATTCTGCATGACATGGTCGGTTGTGCTTGCTTTGCTACTTGACCTTTCAGCAGCTGACTCTGGCATCCTTATTTCCAATTGCTTGTTATGGTTCTTGTCAAAATATTAATACAGGATATGTTATGTGGAGAGTAGGACTGGGGCATTTGGAAGACCCCAACAATTATCCTCCTTCATAGCCAGGAGGGAATTGGTAGATTTATGCAGAAGGTCAGGTCACAAAGTGTTACAGTCTGAGCAAGATTCTGTCTTTTACCCCATAAATGGTTTAATATGGTTTAAATTACCACCCTAAGGAGTAACAAAAAGTGGTTACTCAGTAGTGAGGGATCTCCTGTTAGGAGTGTGGAAAATTACATCTATTAATAGCTTCAGATTACCTCCTGAGGGAGACCTATTGTACAGATTTAGCTGTATTTTGCCTTTAATTCATCAGCTGTTAGTAATTACATCCTACATTTTGCAATGGAAAAAATGAATCTGAACTGGCTGTTGAGACTATACTTCAATCATAGGAGGGAGAGGAAATTACAATGCAAATAGTATCAATCTTGTAAACAATTTTAATTCACTACTTAAATATTCATTAATTAAATAACATTTTAAAGAAGTGCATTCTGGAAGACACAGCCACACTGAAAGCAGTGCTGGTCAAATTAGCTTAAAGTAACTCCTCTGGCATCTCCCCAGTATGCGAGTTTTTAACAGTTCAGGTAGTAAGCAGTTGAGCTTGTCAACTGCCAGTGGAGAGAAATGCTGACTCCCCTCCTTCCCAAAGATGTCAGCTATAGTCTGTGCTTTTAAATAGTATCTTACAAGAGCAATATTCTTGTTCAGCTTCTATTTTGAACTTTTTTTTAATTTTAATGACAACTGCAGTTCCTTTACCTCCTTTTCTTTGCATGCTCTACAGTTTCCCACTAGTGGTACTGGATCCTTCAGCAGAGCCTGTGGTTTTCCACATCGCCTGCCTGTGCTATAGCCTCAAGTTACCAGGTCAAAATCCCTGTCCCTTGTTCTTCCCTGGGGACGGTTATAAAAAAGGAAGTTTGTTATCAGATACAATAGTGTGATTATCCTGTCCCAGTGATTGAAAAGGCACTGTTTACCATAACAAAAGTAACCTCAAAACCAGAAGTTTTTTCATTATTATCCTCTTTTCCTGGTAAGTGCAGACAGCTTCAATGGAGAAAGCTGGTCAGATTGACATGTGCGGGGCTTGCTGCCCTCTCCTGGTGCTATCAAGGGCCGTATGTTGGATCTCAGCTGCCTCTTACATTGAGGTTTTCCCCTTTTAAGACGATGAGTCCTGCAGGAGAGGAGGGAAAAAGCTGCTTTATAGGTGGAATTGATTCTTTTAAACAGCATTGTTTTGATGAGGATTAGCTGGATCAATTCAACCAGGCAGAGCTTTTGAATTGTCAGTTGCAAAGGCAAGAGTATTGATCACGTTCTCCGAATCTGCAGATGATCCCCTTAAGGTTTCTGATAGAGATAAATGGATTGGAACTCAAAGCTGCTGGGTCTTCTGGCTACTCTTGCTCTATTTTCTGATAACGTTAGCACTTTCTGTTTAAGCTCATGAGAAACAGTATCAAGGCCCATCAGCACATCTCAGTCTCAGCATTTGATGGGAAGCCACCTTCTTACCCTGTAAGGTGACTGACCAGGGCAGGTACTCACCTTGTAGGAATAATTTTACCCCTGATGGCTCCTGAAGCTCAGCTTGTTGGGTCAGGCGCAACAATCAAAGGCAGCAGCTCTCCACAGCGGGCATTCAGTTTTAAGGACGCAAAGTGATCTAACCTTGTGGGGCCAATGTTAAGGATTGCAATTGGCAGCTGCTTATCCCGGGCAGCAAGAGCAAACCTGTAACCAGAGTATACCTGCAGGAATACCAGAAGACAAAATTTCCAGCATCTTAGGCAGCAGAACTGCTACAGAAAGGAGTAAGGAAAGTAAAACCAGTTGCTGTTGGCAGTGGGAAAAGGTGCTGTATGTACATGCCGTATTAGGCAGTTGTTCAGGCAGGAAGTCATCCAGGAGTGCATAGAAAAGAAAAGCTCTTAACCTCTGTCAGTGCAGGATTTGCAGTTTCACAGAAATTGAAACTTCACAGTGCATTAATGGGAAATGTCTTTCAGTAAATCTCTGCAGCAGTTTTTATTAGTTATCACTGGCACTTAAACGCTTCTACTTTGATGGTTCTCACATGGCTCAGCTTAGGTAGGACAAGAATGAACCTAAGGCATTTCAATCATTCCTGTACAAAGGATTATACGCTTAAGAAGTGCAAGTTCAAGGAATTTGTCTCCAGTATCCTGAAGCCAAGAGAATCAACAATCAGGCAGCCTTGGTTTTACCTTGTTCTGGGAGGTGTTAAGAGTATTTTTTTTTAATGTAGTAGAACTTGTTCCTGGAAAGAAAACGCTCTTAGACAAACTCTATTCCAAAAGCTTCCACAGGTTAAACAACAGGGGTTTCTAAACTACCTTACCTTATAGATAAGAGGCTAATGGAAAAAACACATTGTGATACAAAGGACAATCCTGGCAATCCTAAGAAGAAAGCAGAGATATTTCTGCTCTCTTATTGAGCATTTAATTAGGAATTAGAGGACCCAAAATCTGGTATTTCACACAGTGTGCCATGAGGCCCAGAATGCTGCCAAAAGCTAAAAAAACTAAGCACAAAGATATGAGGTGGTGATCTCTGCGGGACTGAACTGTATCAGGCATCTTGGCTTTAGGGACAACTGTGAACCTACAATTTCCTGATGGAGGAGGCACAAGAGAGAGATCTGAATGGAGTTATTTCTAGCAGCATGAAGTAGACTGGCAACAGAGTGACAGGGAAGCCCAAACAGGCCAACTGTGAAGCCAGATCCCAACCAGAGTAAATGTAAAATACAAAGAAGCTCTGGAGAGGCTGTTCGGATCCACAAGCACTAGTCCTAAATCGTGGGAGCAAGGATTGTTGCAGGCAGAGTACCACAGAAACAGGAAATGCAGTGTGTGAGGAAAACCTACTTACCTGCATAGAGGATCCTGCCACCAGCATGGAGTCTGATTCTGCCAGGCGCTGATGCACGAAATTCACTTTCTCTGGGCAAACTGTGTCTCCAAAGAATGTTACGTCGGGCTTCAGGATTCCACCACATTTACAGCAGGCTGGGACTTGGAAATTACACACTTGCTCATCCGTCAGGAAGACATCTCCATCTGGAGCCACACCGAATGCTTCAGCTTTCCAGGTAGGATTCAGAGCTTCAAATTGCTCCTGAAGCTCAGAGCGCAAGATCTGGTCTCCACAGGCCAGACAGAAAACCCTGAAATTCAGAGGAAAGTCTTAACAGAGAGTTCCACGTGAGCTGAAGAGCTGGAGTCTGCTATTTTTTCCTTAGAAGGCCTGGAAGGTCTATTGTCATCATCCACATTTATTTACCAAATAGTACAGGTCAAGCAGCTGTCTTTCTACCTCCCATTGTTGCTCTGTAGGAATGCTCTAAAGGAAGCACTTTGAACCCTACCGGCACCCTCTCTCCCAGTTCAGGACGTGCTTTTGCATCTGGAAACTGTGTGATCACTGCCAGGCTGTGGTGGCCCTTCTCCAGTCCACTCATCCTGTGCTTTTCTAGCACTATCATGCTGCATAGCCCTGGATAATCCTTTTGTCCTCTTCACTAAGAGGACGTTTGTTGTAGCAAGGAAAGGGGAGTTTCTGGCTGATTCAGGCTTCAGGGGAAATGATACAAACACTGCTCTAACAAGACAGAGTAGTGGTCATGTTTCTTAAATAGTGTGCTGAGAACAGCACTGTTCTGTGATCTTTTCCTCCACCCCAGCCAAACACCACCTTTGAGCATCTCATGTTCAGGAACATAGCATTGACATTGTGCCTCCTTTCTCAGCATCTAACACAGTCACCCTGAACAAGCGACCAGAGGATCAACCATCATCTACCACCAGACATTACCTGTGCGTGCAGCCGTGCAGCTCTGTCAGGCGCTGGCTCCCGGCCTTGGTGTGAAGGGCATCCACGTTCTGGGTCACCAGCCAGTGCAGCTTCCCCAGCTTCTCCCAGTCTCTTAGGACCAAGTGTGCTATGTTTGGCTGGTAGGAGGAGAACTGGGGCCAGCCCACAAAGTTCCTTGCCCAGTACCGCTGCCGGGCACTGGCACTCCGGATGAACTCAGCATGTTGCATGGGCCGTCTGTCTGTCCTGGCATAGAGCCCAATGCCTTCAGAGCGGTAATCTGGGATCCCTGATTCAGTTGAGATCCCAGCTCCAGTTATTACAAACAGCCTCTTGAAGTTAGAAACAAAGTGCTGCAGCTTCTCTACTTCTATAGGATCTGGGGGAAGGCAGGTTGGCACGAAAGCCAAGTTTGGAGAGGTTCTGGATGCAGAATGGGATCTGAAATTATGGAAGCTGATCGTTCTGTGTATTCCAGGCAACTTCCTAGCAGAGAACATATTCACCTAAAAGTCAAGAACAGAACACATGGCAAGTAAAAGAAAGCAAAGCGCATGTCCTTAATTCCATTTTCATGGGATTTTCTGGAAAACTATGCTAAGTATTCTTTGCTTTTTTCTTTTTTTTGGTAAAAAACCACAACTTATTTTGGAAATGTTAAATAATTAAAGGCCTAACCTCTGAGGACAGTGTTTGCATGTCCCTTTGACTGAGGGCAACACTGAGGACTACTCAAGGTACAAGGACAAAGTAAGCACCCCTGACTCGCAGGATTCCCAGTCTTGCATCCTGGTGTGAAGAAGAGCTGCCTAACAGGACTTGTGAAGAGCCCAGAGAGCCCTAAGCATGCAAAGTCTTTCCTAGGTATGTGCAACAGGGCAGAGAAGAAATGGCAGGAAGGCCAAGCACCCAACCCCAGAGGCACTCCCTGGCTGGTTCCTCCCCGGAAGACCCTTGCTCTGCCTTCTTTAACATTCTGCTTGTTCCAGTTCAGTCCTTTGCACGTGTTGTGGGAAGGAAAACAAAAACCAACCTTGAAATATTGCTTTTCAGGACAAAGACCTTGACTGGAGTTACTCCTGGTGCAGAACAGTCCTTGAAGTGGAGCTGCGGGTGATTAAGACACTGCCTAAATGCCTCTGGTACCTCCTGCTTTGTGGGTGCCACCTCCTCAGAGTCAGTGGAAGGTGAGGGAGCTTTGCTTCTCCAGCAGAAACCAGGGACTTTGCTGAGAAAGGAGCATCACCCAAATGTGCCTGGCAGGTAGGAAAGGAGGGATATCCTGCTTTAAGGGAGGACTGGTGTGCCCTACTGGGGACAGGCAGGATGGCTTTGCTGACAAGTAGCCTGGAACTGTGTGCAAGATCTGTTGTGACAGGAGTGGATTGGTTTGGAGCTTGATTTTGTCTGGTTTTTCTAGCAGTCTGCAGTTCTCCTTTCTCCCTTTCACTCTTTTAAAACTATTTTTCTGGGCTTCTCCATGGTTTTGCATACAAAGTACAAAATGTCTGGAAAGAAACAGTACTGAGAATTGACTGCCTGGTATTTTTCCCTCCCACCATCTCCCTTAGCCGGGGGGCTTGTATGGTATCTGGAAGATGGAGGAAGGAGTTTAATTATCAGAGCTATTTAGATGCCTGATAGTCTGGTGCTTAAAGCTAGCGTGGTCATGTGGGACACCTGAGTGCAGATTAATGCCACTCCTGCCCTCCTCATCACAGATTACAGGGAGGACACCTGAGGGACTGGATCTCACTGGGAGCCCTCAGCCAGCCTCAGGTCCCCTTCAGGTGTCACAGGCAGTGGTTTGAAGGAGGGCTCTGTGCAGCTTGTCAGCTCTCAAAGCACGTGGGCAGTTCCATAGGTGCTGCCTACAGGAAAGCTAAGGAAGTGTGGGCTTGATGATCAGGTAGTGAGGTGGATCAAGAACTGGTTGGAAGGAAGAAGACAGAGAGTTGTGGTCAATGGCGCAGAATCTAGCCGGAGGTCTGTGACTAGTGGAGTCTCTCAGGAGTTGGTGCTGGGACCAGTGCTGTTTAATATTTTCATCAACGACCTGGATGACAGAACTGAATGTACCCTCAGCAAGTTCACTGGTGATACTAAACTGGGAGGAGTGGCTGACACACCAGAGGGCTGTGTTGCCATTCAGCGAGACCTGGACAGGCTGGAGAGTTGGGCGGAGAGGAACTTGATGAGATTCAACAAGGACAAGTGTAGAGTCTTGCATCTGGGGAAGAACAACCCCATGTACCAGTACAGGTTGGGGGCTGACCTGCTGGACAGTAGTGAAGGGGAAAGGGACCTGGGGGTCCTGGTGGATAGGAGGATGACCATGAGCCAACAATGTGCCCTTGTGGCCAAGAAGGCCAATGGCATCCTAGGGTGCATTAGAAAGGTGTGGTTAGGAGGTCAAGAGAGGTCCTCCTCCCCCTCTACTCTGCCTTGGTGAGGCCGCATCTGGAATATTGTGTCCAGTTCTGGGCCCCTCAGTTCAAGAAGGACAGGGAATTGCTTGAAAGAGTCCAGCACAGAGCTACAAAGATGATTAAGGGAATGGAACATCTCTCTTATGAGGAGAGGCTGAGGGAGCTGGGACTCTTTAGCTTGGAGGAGACTGAAGGGTGACCTCATCAATGTTTACAAATATGTAAAGGGTGAGTGTCAGGATGATGGAGCTAGGTGTTTTTCAGTGATGTCCAGTGATAGGACAAGGGGCAATGGGTGTAAACTGGAGCATAGGAGGTTCCATGTGAACATCAGGAAAAATTTCTTTACTGTGAGAGTGACAGATCACTGGAACAGGTTGCCCAGGAGGGTTGTGGAGTCTCCTACGTTGGAGATATTCAAGGCCTGCCTGGACAAGTTCCTGTGTGATGTACTCTAGGTTACCCTGCTCTTGCAGGAGGGTTGGACTAGATGATCTTTTGAGGTCCCTTCCAACCCTTAGGATTCTGTGATTCTGTGAAACCTGCAGTGCCTGTGAAGTCTGGGGCAGCTCTGGGAAGTTGGAGGGATTCAAGTGGTGAACTTACTTGTCTAAAAGGCTGCATCAAAGTACATGTGATGAAGTGTGTGTCAGTGCCTGGATGGTTTTTAGACTCCTGCTGTGTCTAAATGGCTTTGCCTCAAGTTGCCAGTTTCCCTCAGTACCAGTTCTGTCAATAAATGGAGCAATATTTAAATACATTTAAAGTCTGGGTGTTCAGCTGTATCATGACACTAAATTGATGCTAGTGGCAAAGAGCAGGTTTGCCTCCGTTAATCTCCTGTTCTCAAATCTTTGTGTCATCATCAGTTGAATTACAGGGAAGATCTGACTTCCTCCATAGTCTGAATTACTTTTTCAATCTAAGCAGTGGATTCCGTTCACAATTATTTTTGCCTTGTTTTGTTGTTTAGCAAGAGCTGTGGTAGGCTCTGAAGAGGTTTAATTTTCCATCTGAGTTAATTAGAAGGGACAAAGTCTCCCCCAAATCCTTTAATTTGTTTTGAGAATACCTTCTGTCATGATGCTCTCGAGGCTGTCAAGGCAGTTTGACAGTATTTCAATTGCTTCAGCTGTTGAAAACTCTCAATTCCTGTCCCTTTCCATTAAAAGATCTCTCAGAAAGAAATGTTGTGAAGAGAATGAAATGGAGACAAAACATGGGTCTGCCCAGAAGAGGAAAATAACAGATGAATTTGAGAGCTGCTGTAAAGTGAGGAAGCAGGGCAGGATAGGAGAGGAAACACAGAGTGCTTCCTGTGAAATGCAAAGCGGCTTTTACAATGAAACTGCTCAGATTATAACAGCTGCTCTCTATAACAAGAAAAACTCTTCCAACGCACCTATCGAGATCTGAGGCTGGCATCCAAGGGGCTCCACAGGCAGAGATCATACAAGTGCCGGGCAAGAGATAAACATGTTCCTAGCAATGGTACCAGGCCAGAAGCCCAGAAGGAACCCCACGTCATCCCAGTCTCTTGTATTGTAATAATGATGGGGGGTGGCCCTGACCCGTGCACGTGTAATGGAATGAATGGAGTGGTAGGGGAATAATACCCCAAATCTTACCTTCCCTGACGCCGCCGCGGACAGAAAGCGCCGCTCTGCCGGAAGCAGAGAGTTCTGGGAAATGTAGTTCACGAAGAAGTTAAGCCGCAAGCCCAAAGACTACAATTCCCATGCTTCAAATAAGGAAAAAAAAACGAGTTCCTGACACCCGATAGCCAAGCTGAAAGGAAGCCAAGAGCTTTGCAGCTGCCACCAAGGAGACACAAGGATGAGATTGGATTTGATTTGTTACAAATGCGAGTGATAGCTTTGATAAAATGCACTGTAGATTTTTGTCCTTGTAAAAAATGCATTTCCTTTTCACTGACACTTTCAGGTCTAAAATGTGGCTAAACAAATAATGGGAGAAAAATCCACCGAGGGCTGTTAAGGGCATCTCTCTCTGTGCAGGAATTCCCTGAGATGTCAGTTGTTGGAGGCAATATGAGTTACTGGGCTGGTACATTTGGCCTGTTCTGGTGCCCTCCTGTGGTACCTACACTTGGCCTCATGAGAGATGGACCTGTCTGGCAGTTCAATGGTCATGGTAAGCACATTTAGGAGGACAGGAAAAACATTTGGGAGACAGATGTGGAAAAGGCCCATGACAACAAGGATGGACAAGTATTAAAATCTGGTCTTGCAGTTAGTGTGGCCAGACAAAACCGGAGAGGTCAGCGTGGGGCAAGTGACCTCTGCCCAGCTTTCAGAGGAGGCATGGGTGAAAAACGGCAGGGCAGTTGTTCCTCTGGCCTGGCTGTACCTCTCCCAGGGCACAGTCAGGCACCCTGAGCCACTTTGGGATTCAACTCTTTGCCCCCAAAGGGCTTGTGCTGGCTGTGCAGTTCACGATCTCCTTCCCAGGCTCAGTCTATCACCCATCACTGCTCTGCTAGAGGTGGGCAGCTACTGGCTGGGTGAGACAACCCCATGAAACCTGACAGTGGGTGGAAGGGGAACTGGAAGTGTGGGGTGGAGGTAGCACCTCTCCACAGGAATGAGCTGCTGGATCAGTGCAGCCCATCTTTGCAGAACCGTACCAATTGCTCCTGCCCCTCTGTGCCTCTTTAGCGGGTGGTGGTGGGATTTCTTCCAGTGTTTTCCAGCTGACCCAGTTCCTTCCTAAGTGCACAGGGGTGGCTGCTTGGGGTGGCTTCACTTTGTCCTTGTGCGCGTGTTCCACATGGTGCTGTGTACACACTGGTGGTCCAGGCCAGCACTGACACCACACAGACGGTTTTTAACTGCAGGCCTTCAATAATTGCACTATAAACTGCACCAATTGCTTGGCAAGAAGGGATTTGGGGTCCTTTTCTTCCCAAAGGAGTGTTATTCTTCTGAAGATCTGAACAGGAGGAAGTCCAGACTGCAACATGGTGGCATCTGGGTCCTGGATCCTCACCTGCCTCACACACTATGTGCCCTTGCTGATAACCCGACTACTTTTCCAACCCTCTCCCCCCAAATGGCTTGTGCCAGTTGGTTCAAAACGTTGCACGGATATTTAATCCATTTTTCTTTCCTTTTACAGTTCAAGCCCGGAGGACCTGCAGGACCTGTGACCCGCAATGTGTAATCCCGCATCCTGCTTGCCCAGTGTCAGCCCCGCGGCACGACCCTCCCCCGGCAGTCCCGTGAGTGTCCGTAACCGTCAGGCTGCCGGTGTCTGCTTTAGGGATTTAAACGTGCTTCCAAACCGCAGGGCGGTGACATCGACAGCGCCGGAACCCCGGGTCCCACCTCCACGGGGCTGGGGGGGTGGAGCGGTGTGATTTGGCCACTCCCGGCGGGCAGGGCGCCTTCCCCAGCGCTCATTACCATGGTGCCCTCCCGGCACCCCCTGCGTGCCCCGTGCCGCGGCCATCGGGACCCCCCGGTGGAACCCCCGCCGCCAGCGGCACCGGGAGCGCGCTCTGAGGGTGGGGGACGAGCGTTAGCGCGGGGCGCGCGGGGCCGCGGCGGCGCGCTCTGACCACGGCGGCGGGGCGGCGGCGGCGGGGCCCGGGAGGGCGGAGCCATCCGGTAGCTTTGCGCAGTGGCAGTATCGTAGCCTGTGAGGTTAATCCGAGGCGCGATTATTGCTAGTTGAAAACTTTTCCCAATACCCCGCCATGACGACTTGAAATATAGTCGGCACTGGCAATTTTTGAGGGCCTCCCCGGAGGCTGCTTACACGTGGTTAAAGACAGGTACAGCGAAAACGTGGGTAGCGGTGGGATTCCCACGGAACGGTCAGGGCTGGACAGGGAATACCGGGAGAATGGCTCAGATTGGACCGCAGATGGCGGGTGACGGCTTGGGCCGTGCAGGGGGTTCCCAGGGGAACGGTTTGGGCAGGGGATACCCGGGAAACAATTCGGGCCGAGCCGGGAATGCCGGAGGGAGGGCTCGGCATGGGCAGGGGATGCCTGGCAAACGGTTCGGGCAGGGCAGGGATGCCCGGGGGAACGGCTCGGGCAGGGCCGGTGCTGTCCAGGGAAAGGGCTTGGGCAGGGCCGGTGCTGTCCAGGGGAAGGGCTTGGGCAGGGCCGGTGCTGTCCAGGGGAAGGGCTTGGGCAGGGCCGGTGCTGTCCAGGGGAAGGGCTTGGGCAGGGCAGGTGATGTCCAGGGGAAGGGCTTGGGCAGGGCCGGTGATGCCCAGGGGAACGGCTTGGGCAGTGGATGCCCGGGGCCGGAGTCCGGGGTACCCCGTGGTCGCGCTGCAGCGAGGATCCCCTGCACAGCCGGAAGATGCCCCTGTGACGTACACGTACTTTGCATATCCTTCCCATCATGCTTCGCGCCCGCCCCTCCATGCACAACGGGGACCGGGGAAAACGGGGCTCTCCGCTACCGGCGGTACGGGAGTCAGCCGCGGGTGCGGACGGTCCCGGGGAGTGTCCTGGGGACGTGCGGAGCGGGCGCGGGCGGACGGCGGAGCTCGCCCCGAGCTCGGAGGCGGCCCCTGAGCGAGGCCCCTCGGCGGCGGGAATAGCAGTTCAGCTTTGCGCAGTGGCAGTATCGTAGCCAATGAGGTTAATCCGAGGCGCGATTATTGCTAATTGAAAACTTTTCCCAATACCCCGCCATGACGACTTGAAATATAGTCGGCATTGGCAATTTTTGACAGTCTCTACGGAGACTGAACCTTGTTGTAAAAAATAGATAAAAAACGATAGAAGGGATAGTGGTATCACCCAGTATGCGGTCTTATAAGTCTTCAGTAGCTTGTTGGGACAAGAACAGCCAAAGGCTTTTTGTTTTCTTTCGCCTTTCTAGGCCTTACTCCTGCCAAATCACGGTTTAATAAATGAAGGGGGCGTTTGCATAAAAACCTGGGTTCTGGCCTTTTTCTTCCCAAGCTACTGAAGGAGCAATCGGGCTGTGGACATGGGACTGGGGTGCTTGCAGAAGGGTTGCTCGTGCTGAGGAGGATGCTTTCTCTTGGAAGGTAGCTTGGGCAGCAATGGGAGGTATTTCCCAAGCAAGTAAATCAGTGGGAGTGAAAGTCTGAGTAGTGCTTGACTGGCTCCAGAAGTGCTCCAAAAGCTGTTGAGGGTCAGCTTTCAGTGCACAGTACCGCAAGCTCCATTTTGTGGGGATTTGTTAATGTGTATCACTTGCTGGAAAAAAATAGAGGCTCCTTATTGTTAAAGAAATCCCAGACCTCTGAAACAAGCAGCTGTGGGTTTGGTGTAAAACCCTATTACATACATAAACCCCATCCATTTCTAATTTGCAGCTGTTGTCTTTTTAATACCTAAGCAGACCCTGTGAAAGGAGGCTAATGACCAGCTCCCTGGGCTGAAGCTCCGCTGGAGCTGGAAGCAGCTGCCCTCAGTCACTCTGTAGGAGTTAGATCGAGCTGGTGCTGCTCTGAAGCAGTCTGAATGTTTGTGCTATTCAGATGCTCCTGCCCTGCTGCTGGTAAGACCCATAGCCAGGCAGCTGTTTTACACTGGAACTGGGCAGAGTAGAAAATGTATAAATGAACATTAATGTTCCTTCTTTATCAGGTTTATTTGTCATGTTCAGCTGTGCTGGGGTAGTACACACAACAGTGGCCCAGAGGTGACAGTGAAGCCTCATAGACTGCATTTCATAGGTCACAGACTGGTTTGGATTGGAAGGGAGCTTAAAGCTCATCCATTTCCAGCCTCATGCCACGGGCAGGGACACCTTCCACTAGAGCAGCTTGCTCCAAGCCCCTGTGTCCAACCTGGCCTTGAACACTGCCAGGGATGGGGCAGTCACAGCTTCTCTGGGCACCCTGTGCAAGCACCTCAGCACCCTCACAGGGAACAACTTCCTGTGATGTTAGGATCTTCCTGTGATGAGATTAATGTCTAATTTAAATCTCTTCTCTTCCAGTTAAAAGCCATTCCCCTCATCCTAGCCCTACTTACTCCTGTAGAATCTATCCCCCCATTTGTACTTCACTGCTATCAGTGCTGATAGTGAAGTGCAGCCTCTGGAGGCACCGTGACTACACAGCCTTGTACACCCCATGAGAGGGTCAGAGAGAACGGAACAGTCCCTTAAAATAATACTTTAAACTTTGCTCAGGGGCTAGCACAGGGGGTGTTGGGTGAGATCCTTGGCCTTGATGGTGAAAGCCTTTGCTTATAATGGTCTTGTACTTCGAGCTAGGTAAGGCTTTCATTTTCTGAGAAGTCCTGGATTTAGAGTAAAACTTGGAATGAATTTCCCAGAGGCTGTTGATTATTCACAACTTGGCTGGGGCTAGGGGGGGGATATTTCCATGCCCCCCTAGTGATAGTTCTCATTATATAGCACGTTAACACAGGAAATAACGATGTCTGTTGGATTGTGCTAGCTGGGGAACTGGGTGTGTTTGTGCCTAGAGAGTGAAAATTGAAGCATCAGAGGTTGCAAGCAGCTGACCTCATGTTCTCTGCCTTTATGGGAACGCGATCCCGTAATCTCAGCCCGGCAACAGGACATGTGCTTTTCAGCTCTGAGAGCATTCTCTGACTCAGTGGTCATTTTGTAAGGAAAAGTGCTACGAGAGTCATGTTTCCTGCATTCTTGGCTGTTCCCACACTGATAGTTTGCAGCGTATCTCTCATCAGATTAGGAATTGAACATTTGGGCTGAGCGACTGTTTTTCCTGCCATGTCAACTTGGCTGTGGCTTGATGGCAAACACTGGCTCTGGTGAGGGTGGAGCTGCTCTGTGGTTTGGGCAAAGCTGAGGCCTTTGCTGCCTTGGAGTGGGGTTTGGTAGTGGTTGGAAAGGGAAAGCCAGTGGGAAGTGGTGGTTCAAGATGCACTATCACATGATAAATCCAGGAAGGCTGGTACGGTTTTTACACACAGCAAAGGAGAAGTACTTGGTGGCTTTCCTTTATGGTGGTGACAACTCATGGAAAATTCTTCAGGAAGGGTTTCACCTGCCCAAGCTTCCCTGTGGATTGCGTAAATCATGGGGGGTTTGGAAACATCGATCCGTTGGGGCGCAGGGCTCCTCCGGGACAGCCGCACTCCGGCTGACACGGGCACGACCACTTCGCTGCCCTCGGGGGAGCTTTCCTGGTGGAGGCTCCTGCCGCTCCAACTAAGACGATAGTGTTCCGGCCCGGGCACCGGCAGGCTCGGGGCAGAGTGGCTGCTGGCGGCAGTGCAGGCTTTGCCGCGGGGCCGGGGCGAGGGCAGGAGCCGCGGACAGGCCCGGGGGCGGCCCCGGCCTTTCCTCGGGCACTCTCCCACCGCCGGGGCTGCGCTCCGGCCCTCGGCAGCGCGGCCGGCCCCGCCCGGGACCGCAGGACCGCGTCCCCCCGCCCGGGGCCGGGCTGTCGGGTCCCGCTGCGGCCGACAGGGGGCAGCGCCGGGCGGGCGCGAGCTCGGGCCGCGGGAGCGCGCGGGGGCGGTCCGGCAAAGTTGCGAGGCGCTGAGGCGGCGGCGGCGGCACCGGGACCGGCGGCACCATGGACGACTTGGGTGAGCTCCGAGCCGTGCGTACCCCCCGCGGCGGGCAGCGGCCCGGGCAGACCCCGCGGCCCGCCCGGCCACGCTGCGCCCCTCAGCGCCGCCGTCCGCTCCGCGCCCTGCGGCTCGGGCCGGGCCTGCCGGCGCCCGGGGACGTGTCCGCTCCCCGCCGAGCGCGCAGGGCCTCCCGGGTCGCCGCGCCGCAGTCCGTCCCCAGGGCCCTCTCCCGGGCTGCCTCGGGGCCACCGCCCCAGCCTGCGGTCCGAGCCGTCGGTGTTTGTCCCGGCCGTGCCCCGCGCCCTTCGGTCCCGGACCGCGGGGGCAGCGTGGAGCGTGGCCGAGTTTCAGGGGACGCCTCCTCCCCTGCCGCAGCCGCAGCCTCTCCAGGCTGTGCCTGGGTGAGACCGGTAACGTCGCGTGGGTACGGAGCGATCCCAGGTAGCCCTCGGGGCGAGCAGCGCCCAGCCCCTGCCCAGCGAGCCGCCGGGCTCAGCGCTCATCCTCCTGTCTGCTTCGCCCAGGTGTGCTGAAGCCTGCCAGAACCGTGTAGCGGGGAGGTGTCAGGCAGCTGGGCTCACTGGAAAGATCTAGAGAGTTTGAGTTCCTTTGGTACCAAGCCGGAAAGAGGGTGGATCTGCCAAAATCCCTTGTGCTCTGGGAGACATTAGGGTGGCTGAGTTCCGCTTATGAAACTGATTAAATCAGACACTGGGGAGGGGCCGTGATCCGTTACTTCCATCCTACCTTTAATAGAAACCAGGCGTTCTGTTAAGATATGCTCCAGGAAAATCGCAGTTTTCTCATTGGAACTGGAAGCTCATTGAGGCGCCGGCAAGTTGGTGGTCACACCTTCAGAAAACAGACTTTGAATTGGGCTAATGATAAAATGTACAGGGCAAGGAGTCCATCAGCTACATGGCTTTCTGCTGAGAGGTGCACCGTTCCGAGGGAGCCACACCTCACCCTTTGGCTGGCTGGGTGAAGTAGCTGGTGGTGCAAACAGGATGAACTTCTACTGCAGTTTCTTCTCGCAGTTGTTGTTTCTTTAAGCGGAGGCAGTTCTGTTTACTGCTTCTTATATCCCTGGTTGTCTCTGGGAGATTGGGTGCAAGTTTCTAGCCTGTTCAGGAATGTGTTCTTGTCAGAACAGGATTCCCCCAGCCTGTGTATTGACTTGCTGAGTGGCCCTTCAAGGTGAGCATACAGACAGCATTGTGTAGAGCCAGCTTAGAGTCTCATCTGTAACAACCATGGGAGCTGTGCTGTGCCCACTGTGATCGTTGCATTCCAACTTCCCAGTTGTTCAGTCAAGCAGCCACAGTTTCAACACATTTGTCCTTTCCTCTGTAGGAAGCTTAGGGTTGAGCTGCAAAGAAATTATGAAAAAGACCTAAGTTTGTGTCTGGTTTATTCTTCTGGGCAGTTGAATGTATTGGCAGCACTAAAAGTTGAGGTTGTGATCTGAGTTTTTGTCTCAGCAACTTGATTTCATCAAGTCTCAATTACACCAGGCCTTTCTCAATCTTTGTACAGTCTGTCAGACTTTCAGTCATGATCTGATTATCTCATAGAAAGCAAAAATAAAGGAGTGGGACTCTGACTCTCTCTAAACTTTTCTTTGGTTTACAGAACCCATGGAGGCACACTGGCTATTTTCCCTCTACAAATCATTGTTAGCCCCCAAATTGCTCACTTATTTTTCTAAAGCCATTCACCATGGGATGCATACACAGGAGAACAATGCTGTGCTGATACAGCTCCCCTGAAACAAGTCAAACCGAAGTGAGAGTGTGTTTTTCTTTCCTCATTATCTATGGGTGGATTATCCGAGTTGTGGATTAACTGTGCCATGGATACAGACGTCTGCGCTGGCTGTGTCCAGAGTCAGGCTGGTCGGGCAGGACTTGTTGGTTCAGGCACAATGCCATGTGGACATAGCTGCACTGCTTCTAGGGCCAGTTTTGCCCCCAAAGTGGTTTAGTGTTGAGCCTGAGCTAATAGGCCTTGCAGGTTAAGAGCTGATGTCAAGTAGAATCAGGTTGGATGTTTCCCCATGGTGCTTCTGAATCTGTGTGGTGCAGAAATGGCTAGTGATTGATGGATCTTGCTGGGCATGAGGGGACACCTCACATAGCCTGTTGGTGTGTCCGTCCTCCCTCTGTTTATCGACAGTCTCCTCCTCTTTGATGCAGTTGGTCAGTGTGTACTTGTGCACTCTGAACTGGAGGTCCAGAATTATCTCAATTTCATGCTGCTTGTGCTGGAGAGGGTATGAAATACATGTGCAAATGGATTTGTGTTGCTTTGGGGATTCCTTTGGAGTTGAAAAATGCCCCTTTGTTCCTTCTCTTTCCCCTCAGTGTTGAAGAAGTGGTGTTACACCACACAGGAAACTGTTGGAGAGCTCTGCAGGCGGTGCTTGTGCACCCCATTGAGCTGGGGGAGCCTCCGTGGCACAGGACACGCAGTGCTGGGTCCATGTATAAACCAGAATAGCACGTTGTGGAAAGGGGGAGGAGATGGTGGGTTGAGCAGCTGACCAGGCTTGTCCAGATTGTCTTCCTCCAACCTCTAAGGAAGCATGCTGTGCGGATGTGCTGGAGTTTGACAGGAAGCTTTGCTCAGTGAGCTTGCTGGTCTGCACTGTTGTAAATTGGCACAGAGGGTAAAACTGTGCTCTAAGGACTGAAAATCCTAACTTGGGGTGTTTCCCCTTTCAGTGTGTTGTTACGTGCTGTGATTCCAGGACACGAGTGACCAACAGCACCTATTTGCTTCAGACAGTTTGAGATACTGAGTTAAATGTTGACTTATTCTTGATTCTGTGGTGCTACCTAAGTAGTAAGTGTGACCAGACCCATTAGGACCTGCTGGTTGAGGAGGAAGAAACCCAATTCATGTAGTGTGTCATGTATTTTGTGGTAAGGGGAATAGGAGAAAGGAAACTTTACATTTGCTGTAGTTGGATACTCTTTGATTTTGACTTTGGATGTGTTTTTACAGCATTTGTCTGAAAGGGATTGTTTGCAAACCCACCAAACAGAAATGCTGTTGCTTTTAGAAGCTTTCTTTTGATGGCTTTGAAATTCTCACTTCTCTACTGCTTGTTTTTTTAATATATAAAATTAATTTATTTAAAAGGCTTCAGATTTTTTTTTTTTTCAACAGGATTTTGCAATCAAACACAAACACTGAGCTTGGAAAAGATGCTTTACAAAGAAGTTATTTCTGTTTAATGAGAATGTATTTATGGCAGTGTTTTGGCTGTGTGTGTAAACTAGACTGTGAGCTGCTGATTTTAGATGTGCTTGCTCACTTCTAGAAGGACTTTGCTAACCAAACCTACTGCAGCAATGTGGCTTCAATAGTCTGGGTGCAAAGGTTCAGTAGCACAAGAGGTTTTACTTTAGAAGTTGTTTCCCTCTGGTTTAGGAACTATAACCCACCCTCTCTTCAGGGTTTAATCCTCTCAAGGTTTAAAGGAAGCAGTCTTGCATTGATTTTTCATGGCACTGTGGAGGGGGTGCACGTGTTTCCATCTGTCATCTCTCCTAACATTTGGAAGACTGCTGTGCTCTGCAGGGCTATGCTGTCTGTCCTTGTGAGGAGGATGCTTGCCTGTTTCTGACTTGGTTCCTTCACTTTGGCAGTCCTGTGCAGTGGGTTTTGGTCTTGTTTGTCTGAAAGTTTAGTGTGAAATTGCTCATGGTCACCTACACCCAGGAAATGGTACTGGGGAAAACATTGGTAAAGTAACCTGGTCCCTTGCCTTTCTCCTCGCTCAGGTTTCTGAGTCATTCCTGCTGCTGGGCGAGAGGACTGCAAACAGAACTAATACTCTGCACAATGGGGTTCTGACTTGTTTCAGCTTCTTTGCTGTTGTGACCCCTCATAAAACAGGGACTTCATTGTCCAGAGGAGCTCAGACAGGGAGTCCTCTGCCTGGAGCAGTGTGTGATGCAGAGAGAGGCTGCTTTTCTCGTTGCTCTATTTCCATGGAAAGGCTGGACTCTGTGCTGTCTTTAGCTCCTTTGTCCCTCGCTGGGAGAGGTCAACTTATCCCAAGTGTTCAGCTGCCCTCCTCATTAAAATTGATCCTCCGACATCATCTCTACCACTAGAGAAAGAAATAGGTAACCTCTCATACATCATCTTTAACTCTGTCTCTCTACCTGTTCTTTCCCAGGGAATCATGATACTTCAGTTTCTCCAGACTCTATTTTCCCTCATCTCTTTCCCCTTGAAGTGGATTTATTATATGGAACAGGTTGTGAAACTGCAGGAATGACGGATAAAATTCTGACCTCTGGCAGCAGAACAAGCGGTAACAGTGCACTTCTGGTTAGATCAGAGTTGTTTTGCTGATCTACTGCTAAGACAGATGTATATAAATTCCTTAGATCTGTGTCTGTGCAGCTAGAGTGGAGAGAAAGCCCGTCCATGGTCACAAACCAAATCTGTTTGAATCAGACTAATGTGTTAGTTGTGGTATGCAGGATCTGCTGCAGCTTCAGAGATAGCCAGAACAGATTCCGAATTCAGCTGTGCCGTGCTAGTGGAAAATCAGTGTGAGTGAATAGGATCTCTGCTCCCAGTTTCCTGCTCTGCTCTGGCTGTGCCTCCCGCCCTTTGTGTACTGATCTTGTGTGTCCCTTTTTTGTCTGAGGCGGAAGCTGTTAATGAAGATGCTGTTCTACTCCAGCTGCTCAAAGTGAGATACTGTCTGCGGGAAGCTTCTCTGGGCTACGATAACAAGATAGGGTTTGGGGAATGAGTTTCTTGCTCACTTCAGCCTGTCCTAACTAACTTAGGTTTAATAACAAGCCCTGGAAGTACAGGTTGTTATCAGTGCTGAGCTATAATATTTTAAAATACTTCAGAGGGAGCTGAGGAGACCTTTGGGTCCTGTTCTTGTTTCAGCGTTTGTAAAATCTCACCTTGCATCTTGTCCAGTTTCAGATGGCAGCCAAAAATGGTGATTCCCAGCTTCCCCCATTTCTTGTGTGCTTGCTGCTTATTTGGTGACTGTCAGGCTCCAGAGTGAATTGGTTCAAATTTCAGACCTTTTGGAAAACCAACCCTTTCTCCCAGACTGAACAAATGGTTTGCCCTTGGATCAGTAAGCTGAACTGTCTCGCCTTGTGGCAACAAAACTAGATCCAGTGCGAGGAGTGGCACAATTCCCTTCCAGTTTAGGCTGAAGTTAAATGGATTGGGGAGAAAGTGGAAGTTGTGTTTTCAAATTGGTTTAACTTGATTTTATCCATAGCCTCAAAAACTTGCCCCAACTGTTGGCATATTGTTTCTCCATCTGCAAAGTAGGGATAATGGCTCCTTACCTGCGAAGTGTGGTTAATGTTTGGTGAGATCTGTGTGTTTCTGAGATGCTTCCAGCTGAATATATCAGAATAGCAACTCTTCCAAGCTTTTCTGGTCTCCATTGCTGGAAAAGCTTACAATGGCAAGTTTGAATTAGATTGAAAAGTTTTTATTCCCTTCTCAGCCCTGGTTAATGTTCCTTCTCTGCCTTTCTGATTGCTCATCCTTTCTTCATCCTCTGCTATGACAGGCTGTGAGTAGGGAGAAAAGATTTCCTTTCCCTTCCAAGTTCCCCACAATAGTTCTACTCTAGTCTTTCCCTTTACCACAGAGCGTCATGGAGTCATTCAAAGAATGTAGTGTGCTAAAGATATACCATAAAAATAGGAGGTGGGTGATGACTTTCTCATATCACTGAGCTATTTTTCCCATTTGTGCTTATTCTCATTGCAAATGGCCCCAGAGCAGCAGAAACCAGCTGCCTGCGATGGTCTCCCTTGATTGACTGGTGTTAAAATCCACACTTTGGTATCTGTTTTTCAATCCTGATGAAGCAAAGTGGAAACGGCAACTGGGGTGCTGTGGAGCAAGTGTTGGTGTTTCAGTTACAGGAGCTTGAGTCCCTGAGGTTATGTGTTTGTGCTGTTTAGGAGTCTGGTAAGCTCTTGCTGCTCAAATCAATGCAGCTTTTTCTTTTAGCAGACAGTAATTATTCTGCATTTACATGGGAAATTTATTGAAGCAGTTTGAGCCAACTATAGGCTGAGGATCCAAGAGAACTTATGGCAAGCCACAGGGGGAGGCAGCCTGCATTGTTATTGCTTGGCTCCTTCTTCCCTGTGCTGGACTGTCTGTACACTGTGAACAAGTTTAGTTCAAGTTATTTAAATGATGATGAGGTAGGCATGCCACTTCTCACAGTGTTCTTGTTATGTGCAAACTTGGTCTAGGTGGCTTTGCTGGAGCTAGAGTACGTAGAGTACTCTGCTGAGCTAGAGTACGTCTGGCTGGCAGCACACAGTGGAGTGCAGCTTGAGTTCTTGAGTTTTTCACTCTTTATTGCACGTGTCTAAACCTCTAACATTTTGCAAGTGATGTGAAGAACATAAAAAACTAAATGGCACTCCAGGGAATAAACTTTCTGAATGACACTTTGCGTGAGGAATTGTGCTTTAAATGGGTCAGCTATAAATCAAACTCTGTGGGGTCTCCAGGAATAAACCAGTCTGATGTTTTTGTCACAAAATGGAGCTGGCAGACAGAATTAATCTGTCTGTCTAGACGCTTGATAACGTCTTGCTTTATTTCTATCACTGAAGAGCAAGGTGAGCACAGAATTTCACTTTGTGCTGGTGGGAAGGTTGTGGTCATTCAATGACTGGGATTTTCTAAAAGCAGAAGAGGGACAATTAAAGCCAGAAGTAGAGAAGGTCATTGGCAAGAGGGCTGTAAATGATTTGCCATGGATTAGGGGCATAATACTCCCATGTTCTGTCCTCCTTCATGGTTCTAAACAAGCTCAAGGTTTCTCTTTGAAGAGGTTCCTTTTGGGCTGGAGACACTAATTTCAGCTGGGTCAGACAGAAGAGCCTAAGGTTAACTCCATGTCACTTGAGCTTACTGGTGCCTCATGAGTAAGGTGATGGCCTGGCTGCTCTCCCTGCTGCTCATCTTGTTTGACCATCAGTTGTGTTTGCTGCTCCCAGTTCCTCACCACCAGCTGCATTGGGACTCGGGGTTTTGGTTGCTGCTGGCAAATTACCCCTTTTGGGCAGAGGTGGCCCACAGGAGTAAGATGCCTACAAGCCGTGTTTCTGGTTTGCAGCTCTCCCTCTTGTTCATTATGGTTTACGAGGGAGACTCTCCTTGGGCTGTGTAGGCCTGGTGAGGCAGCATGATACACAGCTGGAACTATTCTGCCTGGCTGCAAGCAGCTCCAGCAGTTAGACTGGATCCCTGCTGGGGGAGGGAATGAAATGCCATTTCACCAACGTCATGAAATCTCTTATCAGTGGCCAACTCAGTGTTGTGGGTGGGTGAGCAGCGTTGGCCAGAAGAAGCTGCCTTTTATTTCTGCCGTGAAATGTGAGGAGCTCAGCGCTGTCAGTCAGGCTGGGAGCTGTGGAGTTCGGGATGAATGTGTCAGTCAGGTTCTTAGAACCCTAAGCTTGTAGTTTTCGATCTCTCCTGCTGGTGCTTAATCTGAGATTTGCTACTTGACTGTCTTGAGCAGTTCCCTTGGGCAGTGCCTCACAAGCACAGCTGCTCTGGCACGCTGCTCCCTACTTCTTAATTCCTTAAATCCTGTGCCTCCAGCACCTTCTGCCTTGGGATCATGCTTAAAAGCCTTGGCCATGTGAGCTAGGGATAAAATCTGTTTGGTTGTCATTCATTTTTCTGTAGGAGTTGGTTAAGATTTGGTTGTTGTTTGATTCAATTGTTGGGTGCTACTTTATCATCAAATGCGAGGGAGAAAACTACCTGAAGCAGGTCACACGGTACACCCCTTACGGTGGTGTGAAATTCGGAGGCCTTCGAGGCTGGCTGGATCTGATGGAGTCCCCTGGTGACACTGCTTAAGTCTAAAAAACACTGTACATGGAATGGAATGGCCAGCGCCGTGTGAGGTGTTCAGCGCCGCTTCCTCTCCTCTGGAGCAGTATCCCTCTGGTGTGATCCTGCCTTTGCAGTCGGGAGGCTGTTGGGGAGGAGGATTGAAGGGAAGGGGCTGGGGGTGGTGCAGGGAGGAAGCTTTATGTAATTCTTGGCTGGCTTGTGAGTAATTGTTTTAATGCAATGGAATGCAGTGTATTCAGTGCTTGCTTGGCAGAAACTGCGATTATTTTCTATTTGGGGGGAGTTGGAGTTAGTCTGTTTTCCAGCTGCTTTAAGCAGTCAGGCTTGGGGTTGTGGCAGAGATAGGGATGGAATATCGTTCTCAGCAAGGGGGCAGTTACACTGCTGTGTGTGTGTGGGAAGTTGTCTTTGTACATTTAGTGTGTAAGTGGAAAGCCTGGTCCCTCTGTGTCGCTGTGGGTTGGGAATGCTGGCATGGTTCTGAAGGGGATCAGACGCATTTTGAGGCACCCAGCAGTGCTAGGGCAGTAGTGATGTGAGTAGGTACGTGTCCATCGAGGTACCTGACAGGGAAATGAATCAATTTTCCGCCCTGCTTCAGTGTGTAGCAGGGAAGAACGTGATGAGTTGAGACAAAGAAGTCAACTTAATTTTCAGCAAAGCAGAAATGTAGGGGCTGGGAATCTTGACTTGTGCAAAATGCTGTCTCCAGTTATCTCAGATGATTGTTGGCTTTTACCGCAGGACTTGGTGGAGGAGCAACCATGCTGAAAAACCTTTCTGAGAAAGCAATTTGAAGGATTTATTTCATGTACCTATGAAGGGGAAGTTTATTCTCATGCTGCTTCTATTTCAGTGTTGCTGGCATTTCCATTTTTGGTCAGTGCTGGAGGTTGGTTTCTCTTACTCATCTTTACCTCTCAGAAACCTACTTTCTCTTTGGTCTTTGGTTTTTAATTGCAGTTTTCCCTTGTCATGAGCTCCTTGTGAGTAAAACAGCCTTTGGTTGATAGAATAGAATTTTCCCTTGCTTTGTAAGAAAACAACAACTTCTGTGCAGGGCGCTGGGATGAAGAAGCTGTCAAGCGTTTAATTGCTTTAGTAATACTGCTCTTGGTAAAAAGAAATCCTCACTGTTACTCTTGCTGGTGATGAAATAAGCAGGAGACTTGTGACTAATACTTCTGTGCCGATGCCAGATGATAGGTGGAATGATAGGTCATGTACCTTCTCACAGTAGGAAGAGATTAAACTTCCATGTTCTCCAGCTCTTACTGGCTACAATCTATCCCAGTTCTAAAAATGTTAGTTTTCTGGCTGACTTTAACAATTTCCTTTCTTTCAGTGGGCCTCTATCATGACATTGTGAAACTCTTGAACCACATTCTTCTGCCAGTGCTTAACAGACAAAACAGCAAAGCAGAGCTCTAGAGCTGAAGAGCCACCAGCGATCTCCATCAAATTACCACCCACATCTTCTCCCTAAGTAGACTGGGGACCAGTTCCCTCATTCATTTCTGAAACATTGTCCTCACTTTGTTCCCAGAAGCTGCTTTTAAAGTAAAAAGCTGCTGCTTTAATCAGATTTTTGACCATGTGCTAGTTGCCCCCTTGTACTCTTGTCTATAAGAGACATTGCCCACTATCTGTAATTACTTGGGTTATCCTTTAGTAGAATGCTCATCAGATTGAAAGCTTTCTTGTAAAGCTTTCTGCCCGTTATAGTTAGAAGTAGCACTGAGACCCACAGGACTGAAAAATGTTGACTGTTTCATTGTCATTTCCTCTGTCCTGCCCTGTGAGTTTACATTGTGCTTTTGGCAGTGCCTTGAATAAAGTCAGTTGCTGGTGATGACTTACACTTTTTGGCTTGTAAAGAGTTTGGTGTTGCTTCCAAGTCTGCTCCCACTCTCTGGTGCAGAGGACCCTTGCAGAAATGAAGACTTAAAAATTCACCATTTCCAGAGCACTTTCTTAGTAATTAGGTTTGTAGCAGGCAGTTAAACCATGTACCACGTTGGACAAAAGCTGCTCTTTAAGGAGAGGAAGACAACTTGCCTCAGAGTGGTTGGCAGGTCAAACCAGAGGGTCTTTTTTTAACTTGTCTTTATTTATATCTCAACCTATGCTAATATATGTACACTAACCTTTCATTTGGCATCCCTGGTATCTGGGTGAGATTTGCTGGGACTTCATTTCTTCTTATAGGCACAGGCTTTTAAAACTTGAGGTACCTTGGGTTTTAAGGCTGGATTTGCATTTGTTGAATATTATTTGCATTTATTCTCTTGGGAGATGTGCTTCTTACTTACTGAATGGGAAGTTGCTGGAATTAATGAAAAAATATTCTCTTGAAGGACTAAAATGTCTCAAGTCTGCATTCTGATTTCCTATTTAAAAGCCTTCAGTATAGGAATGGCTCAGGTAGACTGTACAAGATATGGTTTTGATTGCACTGTCCATATGATTGTAGCGTCTCTACTGTCCCTGTTCTTTATGTCTGGAATCCTCCTTTTGCTGGTAGCTGGAGCATTCTACATCTCATGGGCAGGATTTGTGCTTCTAATGCTTTTAATGAATTCAGAATTTATACTAATATTTCTGTCCTTCATTTCATCATCTTTATGTGTGTCTCGGATTCTGTAACTGGCACTTTGCCTGGATGGGTCTGTATTCAGATCTGTTTATGCTGCTTGGATAGGATTTCCACTATTTAAAAGATGCCATTTCCTCCCCCCCACCCCCCCCCCCCCCAAGTTTCATGTCTGTTCTTGCATAACCATGTGAATCCTCCCTTCCCTTTATTGGTTATAGGGTCCACATGCTTTCCTGTTTCTGTTACTTTTAAAAAGGCAGATAATTAATTTAGAATGTGCAGGCTCTGACAGTATTTTGTCTCTGCCTGTGTCCAAACCCATTTTTACATCTGTAGATGGGTAGGATCGTAGTCATCTTTAGCAATCTTACTACTGACTGTGGTTATCTGTGGGGCAAAGGTGAGATGCTGGGCTGTCAGAGGTGGGGTTCTGCTGGCAGCTGAGTCAATACAGTGGCTTGCTGCTGCTGAAAGAGGGGATGGCTTTACTTTCACTTATCCTTACCCCCTTTCCTTCTCCCTCGACTGGCTGTTTGGACATACCCACTCCTTCTTCCTGCTTGCTGTGCTCTTTTCTAACCCAGAAGAAAGCGGGCAAGTGTTTTGGCTGGGTGTATATTCTCTTGAACTGGTTCATAGAGGGGTCTTGTGAGAGCCAGAGCCAGCACAAGTAAAGTGGCAGCAGCACGTGTCTGGAAGAGGGAGTAAAACCTCTCCATTTTTGGCAGTGGTGAACTGTTAACTCCGCTTTCTGCATCTTGTGAAACTGTATCCTTCACGGTGCACGCTGTCCAGTGGAGCTCATGTGCTCTTTTCCTGTGTGAATCCTGATGTAACGTCTTCCTTCCCTAGATGAGTTAGAATCAGCAGTTACCAAATTCTCTCCCAGAGATGAGTGCTCTAAAGCTGTTGTAAGGTGTGCTTTTAGGTGGTCAAACTTACACACTTGTCATTTCCACCTGAGGGCTCTGGAGCACAAGCAAGCGTTGCTGTTGCCCAAAGATTTGGAAACCACTGCTATGTGTTCATGCTGTTCTGATTTGCCACTGCTTATGGCACTAAGCTACTGCTTAGAAGCTGCTCAAAAGAATTATCCAGTACTGGGTTAGTGTGTGTTGTAAGCTCAGTGCTGCTTCTGACAATTTTCAGTTCAAGTCAGACCCAACTGCCTATGGTTACGCAAATCTCAACTAAATACAGTCCACCCAGGGCTTAAAAAATGCCCTTTCTACCCTTATTAATGTGAGCATGTAAAGAGTTGCTTTGTAGTAGCTGGGTGCCACACACCTCTGCACTTGGCAGTTTGTCTTCAAGTCCCGTAGCCCAGGGACTGGCCCACAGATGATGGCAATGGTTTTCCTCTGCTCTCCTTGGAGTCATTGCCATTCCTTGCCTCTCTGTTTTCCAGAAAAGCATGAGGACAGATGGCCCTGTTCAGGTTTCTAGCAGGCATACCTGAAGGAACAGAGCTACTCTGCAGGAGGAGACCTATGACTTTCTTCCCCAGCAGCTCTGTGTGCTGCTAGGGAAGAAGAAGAATAGGTAAAGGGAGTCCTCCCTTTTGTTGTACAAGCAGGCAAACAGACTTCTGGTGAGGTATTAATTATATGGTATAGACCTGATGTACTTGGAGGAAGCAGCACAGGTTTGGAGTGGCATCTGCTGTAGCAAAATTCTAAGGTATGATAAACTTGCCAGCATTGTGATGCTCTTACTGCTGTTTCCATGAGTGTTTGCCTGACTGATCAGCCAGTGGACTAGACTCTCAAACTCTGAGCTTCTGTTTATTCTCTTTAGTAGAGCTGTGGTTTAAAATCTATAGCATCTTACTTCCTGCTGTTTCTGTAGCCATCCTTGGGCTTTTTGCTCTGTTTAATGGAGTTCTCCTTTGTACTAGATTTGTTAGATGTTTGTGAAATGGCATGCGCTGTGTTTTGACCTAGTGAGTAGCTACATGGTGATGTAGCAGGAAGGGTCTGGTTCCTCAGATAGCTGGCTTGGCTGAGCCCCTCTTCCTGTAGGAATAAAGGGAGTTGGTATTTTGACCAGAGGCCTTGGCCCTGGGAAATTGTCCCTGAGGAGTCAGTTCAGTGGCTGCTTGTTTGGTTTCCATGAACATTTTTTGTTGTTGTTTTGGCAGTTTCCAGAAACTTTGAGGGAGGCAGCAGCAAATAAAAATCCTTACAAGATGCATGAGGAGGGTTAACTTGCTACTTTGTGCATGTAAGGGTAAAGAGAGGGTAAAATAATACGGATAAATAGAGGACTGAAAAGGTTAGTGCACTGTCGACTGATTTTTATATATCTGTAATTTTTTTCCATCTAGGATGCTGACTGAAATCAGCCCAGGGCAGTACTGAGATGGAATAAACTGCTTAGTTGCTTGTTTAAAACATTGACACTCACTCCAAGCTGTGCCTTCCACCAAACTCAACCAGGATCCATTTCTCTCTGGGTCTTGTTCCTGCGTTGCTGTGTTTGAACAGAGCTAATGTCCTTTACTTTTGGCTGAGCCAACTCACCTCTCCCTCCCAGAGATACTTGGGTCAATATTGGCCATTTGCTAATAGCTTTGTCTGGGACTTCCTGGAAACGCCTGAAGATCCATTTGCTGTCAGGCAGAGATCAGGAATAGGTCTTGCACAAAAGGAGCTGTCACTTGACTGAGAGGACCATGGGAGGCGATACTTGCATCCTTGGAGACCAAAGCTGTTTCCAATTTGGCTGTTGACACACAGGGAGAGAATGGAGACTCTAATTTGTGCAGATTGTTGTTCCTCGTAACGTTTCACAGGGCTAACTATAACTGCCTGTAGGAACACCAGACTGCTTCCAAAAGGAGCAGGTTCTGACTAAAGACTCGGCAGCAGGTGGAGTTCATTCATAGCAGGCTGCGGATCCAGACTGGGAAATTCCAGCTTCAGTATTTTTAGTACAGGCCTGAGAGTCAGGCTTGCTTTCTGTTCTGATAGAACGTGCCTTGCTGTGTTGTGCTGGGCTGCGTATCAGTTCTGCGTTTCTGAACGGTAGGTGGTTTATTTTTGTGCTGTCGAGGGGTGTGAATGTGAGTTTAGGGTAAGGATTCTGATTTGTGATCCTCATTGGAATTCAGGTGCAGTGGCTGTAGCCTTTACTACCTATAGTTGCTGCAGGCCACAGCCTGTTACATCAATATAAAATGGAATACGTGGAGGTTTTGGTTTAGGGTGTGGAGCTGTTGACTGCTATGACTGAAAAACGTGGCTTCAGATGGCTTCCCCTCTGTGGTTAGTGCTGTAACTTGTGGGTGGGACACTCATCTGAGGACAGCAGTACTGCAGTCACGGTGGTCTGAATCACTGGAGGTCAAGAGTTGGGAGTTTTGGCTGGTTGAGTCCCTATGAAGCATTTTACATATCACAAACTTCTCTTGTGCAATCTCCAATTTGTCTGTCCCGTAAACCAGTAAAACCAAACCCAGATCCTGGCTTTGTGCTCTTAAACATTGTACAAGCATTGAGCTTAGCTCAGCCCGCTGCTTTTGCGTGCGCTGTGTCACAGGATGTGCTGGAGCTGTGATTTGCAAAGCCTTTACAAACTTCCTGACCCTCCTGGAGGCTGTTCATAGAGCACTGGAAGAATGTTTTTGACCAAGCTGATCCATCTTTGGTAATTGTTTCCTGTTGTTCAGGACCTGGTCTGAGAGTGCTGAGAATCCTGATAGGAACCATGGAAGGGATTTTCTGTTTTGGGTTCACACAACTGGGTTGTCTGACTGTGAATCACAATAGGGGGCATTCGAGGCTTGTGTAGCTGGGGATCTGGCATGCTCAGAAGCCCTTGGTAGCTGAGAAGCTGAAAACATTTGTTTAGTAAGCTGGAACATGACCTCAGTTGAAGGCAGCAGGTCTTAGCACAGGGTGTTTTTTCCTGGCATGAGCTGTTTGCTCCTCAGGACTATAAACAGAGGGAAGTGAATATAAGACGTCACTTTTCACTTCAAGTGTGGAGAAAGCCATGCTATAAAAAAGAGGATGCTGTATATGACAGGAAATAACTCTTCCCTCCCCCTCCCCAGCTCTTTCTGGAAATGAGAACTACAGGAAGACACACCTTTGTGAGGGAGAAGGCTTTGAAATCAGAGATGCCACAGTGCTGCTACTAAGTTCAAGTACTCCTCTTGGAGGCCATATGTGAAGAGCACAACAGCCAACTTAAGCTGGATTGTATGGCCTTGCCTTGCTCTGTGCTATCCTTAAATCTTCCATACTAGTAAGGACTTGTTCTTCCTGGTGTTTCTGTTGGCAGCTCCTGAAAGCAATAGCCACAGCAGTGGAGTGGACAGCTTAGGTTGATTTGAAAAACCTGAAAAGGCTGTGCTTGGTTTAGCAGCAAACAAAATAAAATCTATTCAAGCTATATTTTCTTTGGATGTGGGTCTGGTAACCTCACTGGTTGCAGTTTATTTAAACTTTATTTCTTCTTATCTGGAGCAACAGGTACATCCTTCTGAAAGGAGATGGTCCTTAAATCACCAATCACTTCCAGTGTGAGGATGCTCAGCAAACCTATAGCACATTGAGGAATATTTCTTTCTGACCATGTAAGCAGATACGTGCCTTGTGGGACTTCTGTTATCTCAGTCATCTTATGAACTGCTCTGAGGGAGCAGAAAGAGGATGAAAGCTCTTCTGAGGAAGCTGGAGGAAGGCAGAATGACTGCGCTTGTCTTTGCTGTAGGTGGGAGTTCATATCTCTGGGCCCATTTGAGCTGGGGTCTGGTTTAGTGTTCAAGAGTTAAGTGGAAAAATTCTAGTCCTCCAGGAAAATCATTTGTGGTTCTTTCACACAGCTTGGACTGTAGGGCAGAGAGATTTGTGTTGTTTCATCCAGGAAACTGTGCTGACTCAGATCTTTAAGGCAGTTGCAGCGTGTCTCAGCCTGTGTGCTGTGTTGATGATCCCATGCCCTATGGGTCTGGTTAAGGTAAGGTTACCTTCCTGCCAACTCGGTGATGTGACCAGTTGAAGGATGTCTCAGCCTGTTGCATCAAAGATGACAAGAGGTGGGTCTGAGATGCTCACTCAAGGAATGGTGCTGGGATCCCCAGGGACTGCTGGTGTCAAGCTGCAGACTGCTCAGCTGGTTTCCCACAGTGTCTCTGTGCCCTTGAAAGCCTTGCTGCTGGGTTACACAGGAGCTAGCTGACCCCTCATGGTGCTGGCACTCTGGCACCCGCACCATGCTGATGAACACACCGTTGCTGCGGTTACAGGGCAGGTCTGGGATTCAGTGAAATGCTTGTGTTAATTTGAAAGGAAGCGGTGTGGCCACTTCCAGGAGGGGTCCTGTAGTGACCTTCATGGTTTTCCAGCACATGGACAAATAACCCTCTTGCCCCTCCAAGGGATCCAGTGGAAGGTCTGAGCTCACGTGGTGGCATCTGGTGGATTTTGTAGCATTCAGAATTAGCTAATCTTCAAAGTTTTATAGATGGGAGTAGTCTCTATCGAAAGCCTAACTCTTCATCTCAGTGGGACAAATGAGATAGCACCATCATGTGTGGTACATCATGTGTGCAGCCCTACTGATGGAACCATATCACAACTCCAGGGCTGCAAAGCCAAATACAGTGTCAGTGTAGGCTCAGGTGGAGGTGGCTCGTAGTGGTGAGGGATGTCTCCAGAATTCAGGAGCATTTCTGTTTGTGCTCCCTGCTGCTTGCTCCTTTTCAGGCTGCAGGTTTTCTGGGCTGCATCTGAGATGTAGATTAGTTGTGGGATTTGGGCAGGAGGATGGCTGGTTTCTTTCAGGTGGCCTGGGGTGGATGGGGCTTTTACAGTTTGTGTCCTGGCCTGAGTTTTGGGGGTAAAAGTACAGTATTTCCTAAAGCAGAAGTTTGATTCACTCACTTCACTTAGACAAGGGCTACATTCTGGCACTGGTCTCTTTAAAACATTTTCTAAAAGCTGCTGAAGTCATAGAGTGGCTGGAGCTGTGCTTCCAAGAAATGTAATGAGTTTATCTAAAAACCCCACGCCAACAGCCCAGCCAACATCTGCTGGGTTAGTGAGCTGAATTGGTTCAGAAAGCATCTGATGGTCAGGGTGAGTTCCAGGGTCTGCATGCTGGGGAAAGGCGGATCCCTTGAGTCCTTCCCTTACGCTGGCAGCATGTGGTGGTGTCAGCTCTGCTGAAACTGCAGCCAGGACACTGAGAGGGTTTGCATTTCACCCCCCAGTGTGCAGTGAGCAGTTATTGATAAGCAGTTGCTGAAACTGCATTGAACAGGCTGTATTTGTGCACTCTTCTACAGCCCTGTGCCTGGGGTGGTAGTGGGGCCTGTTAGTTGTGACTGCTTAGTTGGTGACAAGCTCTGGAATCAAGTCTCTGGTTTGGATCTCAGTGCCTGGGACAGGAAGCCACAATGATTGCTGCAGCTGATTGCACAGACCACATCTCACAGTGCAGTGTCTTGTCTTTGTTTAGGTATTTGCTGATAGTGGTCAGAGCTGGATGCAGGGCCGCTGCACTGAGGGAAGCTAACTGGTTTGGCTGGCTGTATTGGAGTTACGGCATAGACAGGATTCATGGTGGCTGCCATCATGTGATTTTGAAAGCAGTTCTGTCTGTCATGGGATGAATTCTTGTTTAGTTAGTCTCTGCAGCCTAGTGTAGCTAGGCATAACAACTATTAGATGGTTGCCTTTGCTGGTAAGCTTTTCTGAAGCACTCAACACAACTTTGTAAATCAGTGCCACAAATGCATAGTCTTGCTTGTTCTAAGGGGCAGTATTGGTTTCAAAGAACAGAGAAGCTTCAAGCGTTTCATGGATACTGTCTTTTGTTGAAGTTGTATGTGGAACCATAACATGTATTGATACTAGTCTGGATGTTTTTTACTGAGCAGTGACACGAGGCATGACTTGCACCAATACCTTGATAATGACAAAGCAGAAGGCTTCAAATGAACATCAGTCACTGGGATACATTAAACCAGTAACTACATGATTTTTGGACCATGTCATCTGAACTTCCTCTAGGCGGGTCTGTGAAGTAAAAATACCAGTGGCTGCTCTGTACTGGGCCTCCAGCAGTGGTTAGGTCTGGCAGATGACTTATCTTTTGTGCCTAGAGTTGTTCTGTATCTTAAACAACAACCTGTCCCTGCTTCACAAGAGAGCTGGGAGCTGTTGTGTGTCCTGCATTCAAACTACCAGATTGGTTACAGTTAGGAGAACTTTTAAATGTCTCCTTCTCAAATGGTTTGGAAAGCAAGTCAAGCTGTTTGATGTGCTTTCCATGTATGGGAACCTGAGAACTTCGGGATTTTAAGAGCATCTAACTGCACTTCAGGTTTTTAAGGTCTTACTTTGATTACACTCTTTGTATTTTATTGCTTTTGTAGTCTCTGGTCTTTTTGCATTGAAAAACATTGATGAGAATATAATGCCTTAAGAGCCTTGTGCTATGTTTTTTTCACCTGGAAGTCAGTGCCACAGTCACCTGTTTGTTCATGGTTTTGCTGTTCCTGATAATGCTCTTCCATGTTGCTGAGAAAAGTCAAAGCAGCTGCTAAAACAGGGAATTCCTGTCATCAGTGTTGCTCTCTGGGGCTTCCCACCCCTTCCAGACTCCAGCTTAAGGGCAGTGAGAAGCCCTATAGCAAGGCTCCAACAAGTCTTTTGGATGCAGCTCTGCTAGAGCATTGCAAATGTTTCTTTTGAACGCTATTTAACAGGATAAATATACCCAAGCTCCCCATTCCTCTGCAGTTACTCACAGTGTAAAAATGCCTTGGCAGGGATTGGGTTACCGCTCCAAGCTGTCTCCCTATATGTGAGCTGGAATTGTATTTACTCCTGGAGGTGGGGAGAAGACTTGAGCCTAAGGAAGCTTTTAAAATTTGGATTCATGGATTTTGCAGGGGCTGCTCAGATGAGTCTGCAGGCTCAGGGTTCAGTTCTGGAGACGCAGAACTTTTAGGGGACAGACAAAATCAAGGATTTGAATTCAGCATCTTGCAGGTATTGAGGGAAAAGGACTGGAGAATGATGTGTCATTCTGCAAGTCAGGGGTCTTACCCTGAATGAGCCATGATTATCATGTAAAATCCATGTCCTCATTTAGACCTGCCCTTACGGCTATCTTGCTTTTTATTTCCCTTTGCTGATCCTCTGGGAATCTTCTGTTAGAGCCAGGAAAACCTGTAGCAGTTCTAGTTATTTGGGTAAACAGAGGTGTGGGGAACAACAGGGGAGGTGCACACTTGTTCTGTGCAGCTGCATCAGAGGGAATACTGTACTTTGTTCTCAGCCATCTCGCACTGATCACCTGTGATCGCACCCATGGTGCTGTGCCTGGGCTGTCACGTGTGGCAGTAGAGGTGCTGGGGGAGATGGGACTGTGGTGGAAGGCATTTGACTCTGTGTGGTGGGTGGCTGGATGAAGAATCCCGTCTCCAGTGTCACTCGCTCTCCAGATGTCCCACGCAAGAAGCAGAGCTCCAGGCAATGTGCAGTTTGATGGATGTGCAGATGTGGCTTTGGGCTGTTGAAAAGAAAAGGCTGATATCTGAGGCATTTGAAGTACTGTGCCTCAGTTATGCTTCCATTTCCTCCCCGGCAATACATGAGATGTAGAAACAAATTTGACCCCCATCCTTTAGATCTACTTACTCTGTTGATAATGCTCTGATTTGCTGTGTCAGCATGGCTTAATAGCTCATCCTCAGTTCTTGAGAGAAATGAACTGCATATGGAAATCTGAGGTAGTTTTCTCTCTTTTGGCACTAACGCTGTCGTTGAGCTGACTGGATGTACTGTGTCTCTCTAGCCCTCACACAGGCTAGAGCTGTGCTGGACACTCAGTAGTAGAAGGCTTCTCCTTAACAGAGGAAAGCAAATGTAGATTTCTCTAAATTGCCTTAGTTAAAATCAAAAAATCCTAGACTGCTTGTGAATAGAATAGTGGAAAACTATTTACTGTGTGAGGAGATATGAGCATTAAAAAGCTGCTTGCTGCCAGTTGACAAATGTGTATTTGCTGATGCCTTGTCATGTAGGTTTTTCCAGAATTAGTTCATGATGTGCTCTGCCTCACTGTGCCACCTTAATCCAGGAGCATTTCGGGGATGCACAGAAGGCTCAGGAAGAGGGGAGTGAATAAGGTTTGGAAATGCATGGGAAGATACATGCAAATACCTTTCCTTTTTTAATAACTTCACTCTATTTAAGGGGGCTGAGTGTGGCTCAGATTTATAGACAAGGGGGTTGATGTGTGCATCAGTACAAAGAGGCCCTGTGTTATCCTTTGCTGTGCTGTACCTCGGAACTGTGTTGTGATCCCTGCTGCTCTTTATCAGCCAAACCTTGGATGTGGGAAGCTGAAGAATGTGCCCCTGAGGCTGCACAGGGGTGTTTCTGCTGGAGGACACTGCATTTGCAGGACAGCGAGTGCTGACATGCAGCGGTGGCAAAGGAGCCTGCGTTGGAGCCCCTGGAATGTGTGAGCTGCTCCTCGGCCTGACAGAGGTGTGGGCTGGGGAGATAGCGCAGGAATGCGCAGTGTGTAACTTGACAGATGATTACTGTCTCCAGTGCAGCTTGAGCTGGTAAATGGGATTTACCCAGAGATATTGTCCTGCTCTTTCATCTTACTTGGTAAAAGGCATTTTATTTTCTGAGCAGTTCAGTGCATTGGATATCAGCTGCAGAGGTCTTATCCCAAGCTGTCTAAACGACTAGCAGAGCTTTGGCAGATGCTGGGAACTACTTTGAAGCAATGTAGTTGCTATTAAGAGCCACTCATACATATCTAATGTATATGCAAAGCTGGGGAAGGTGGTGTTTGAAGACCAGAATCCCAAGGACCTTATAGTTAACAATGATTTTTGGCAAAAGGAAGGCAAGGGAGAGAGGGGCAAACTAATGTACCTGGACCTCCAGATGTCTTGGAGTGCTTTATAGGAGTAAAGGTACCAAATGCGACATCATTCTTTAACTGTCCCTCCTCCACAGAAAAATCTGTGTAGAAAAACCACCTGAATGCAAACACAAATGTCCTCCCATGACGGGGAGGATGTGGTTTTAGTGGCATGAATATGATTTCAACTGAGTGTGTGGGTTGGCCAGTGTAGGGAGGAGGACTCTGTCCTTCTGTTCCTCAGTCTCATCTTTGCATGCAGTTTTATGCTGTGCTTGGCCAAATTGCCTGAGCCCATGGAGTACCCGGGCATGGGTATTGCATGTTGGGATGCACTGTGCTGCAGCCAGCAGTGAGTTAGGGTTTTATCAGCTGTGTGACTGCACCAGCATCGTGATGACAAGCAGGAGCACCTGGGTTGGTGGCATTTTAGCAAGTATCCCTCACTCTTCCACACCCCCCTGAGCAGTGTGCTGTTAACAGAGGGGAAAATACACATTTCTATACGCAGCCCGTGTCTGTGGGTGGGTTGAGCCCTACTGAGTCTTTGGAAACTGGATTCTACTCCATGCACATGTCTGTGGGTTGTCGATAGCATCTTATAATGGTGAGAGTGGAAGGAAAAGTGATCCTGTGGAGGAGCAATGGCTTGGAGATCTAGTATAACCCTGTCTCTTTTACTTTATTGCCACAATATAGTTAAATCTATTCTCTAGAGATAAATGAATCTCTGATCTTTTAACCTGGGGAGACTCTGCCTCCTAGAGCTGAGTCTGTAGTATCTTAGGGAGTATTTGGGGCAGCAGTAGAACTTTGACGAGCTCAGTACATGTGCTTGTTTCCAGAGTGCTGGGTGATAGCTCCTGAGATGCTGCAGTTTGCTGGTGGAGGTGCAGCACAAGTGGCACCGGCAGAAAACTCCTGTGTGCCTGAAACAGGGGCAGGTTCTCGGCTCCACAGGGATGAACAAGTGAGCTGAAGTTACTGCCAAGTTGGCCATTGCTCCTGGGTTTCATCTGTCTGCCATGGAAGGATGTGGTGGTGCCCTCTGATGGCTGGTGGTTGTAGGAGGATCCAGTCAACTGCTTCCTTTGGGTTGTGGGGGACTAACTGGTTGATTTACACCTCCTGCAGCACTGACCCTCAGAGTCGCCTTGGGGAGGAACGCTTCACTGCCCTATACGTCGATTGAACCTTTAATATTTTGATGTATTTAATATTCTATTTAGGGAGCAGTCATTGTAGTGAGCTCAGTACTGCAATGTGAGGTGCAGCGCTGCACAAGGCACAGCATCTTTCATAGAATCATAGAATCCCAGCCTGGTTTGGGTTGGAAGGGATCTTAAAGCTCATCCAGTTCCAGCCCCCTGCCATGGGCAGGGACACCTTCCACTAGGGCAGGTTGCTCCAAGCCCCATCCACCCTGGCCAGGGTTGGGGCATCTTCGTTATAGTTCATCCGGTTACAGCTGTCTGGTCCCTTTTGGAAAGAAAGATAGAGAGCAATACATCTTTTTCCCATTAATAAATCCTCTTTCCTTTCCCCCATCTCTTATTTCACTTTTTCTTCTAGTAACATTAAAAAGTTGCACAAATCCTAAATGAATGCACAGTGCTTTGGGACCTCTTGGGATGAGGCGCTGGGTGGAAAACAAAATGTTAATGGCTTTGGTTGGGTTTTGGTCTCTGGATGCAGAACTCCTTAGGGTTGACCTCCGAGGGAGTGATTTTGCAGCCTGTGCCTGTGAGTTGCAGTTGCTTCCGTCTCCAGGGCAAAGCCTATGAGGTGGGATGGGCTGAGCGGGCTCTGTGCTACCACAGCTCTCAGCCTGCCCTCCCCAGGGAAGTTCTGCTGCCCCTGTTGGACCGTTTGAATGGGCACAACTTCCCAGGCCAGAAAAACTTCAGGGAACTGTGCCTGCTGATGGGATTGGAGAACAGTGGCTGGAAGCAGCAACGGGCATGGGCATGGACATCAGTGGGAAAGACTGTCCCTCTGGCATGGCTGTGAGCAAGTGGGGTGTGGAAGGGTGGACCCTGGGTTTGCAGAACCTGGGGGCCAGCAAGCTCAAGGAGAGGTTCTTTGCCACCCATCGAGCGGCGTGTGAGCTCCTGTCCTGCTCCTGGCCGTCCTTGCTCCTCCTGTCCCACCGGGTGGGTTGGTGCCTTCGCGCAGCTGCTTCAGTCTCAGTTGTACAGCTGAAGTGCAGTTAGAGCAACCCAGTGGTTCCTTTTCTCCTCCCTCCACTTCCCATTCCTCATCTCTGCCTTGTTTGCTCAAGTCAGGAAGGGGGAGGGTATGGGGGAAGTTAATCATTAAACAGTGATGTCTTCTCCTTAACTCCTTCACGACCTGGGGGCAGGCTGTTCCTGGTATTTCCAGGCTGCTGCTTGTCTGCAGAGGAGTAAAAGCGAACCATTAAAAGTAGCTGAGCTCCTCTCTTCTGTGCCGTTCCTAAAGGTGTTGGTTTCCTGTCTGATGGTTCATTCAGCCCAGCACCGAGCCGAGGGGATGGAGGGTGGAGGGTGGCAAAGTGGTTTGGGTCCTCTCTGTAGGACTGGAGGAGTCAGCACCCTCATGGGATTTTCACTTCCTGGTGGAGTTTGCTTTGCCTTTGTCATTGGTGGGGAGAAGCAAAAACCACACCTTCTGGGACAGCACTTCTCTTGGAGGTTCTGTGCGTGAAACCTCCAGTCACAGGACCTGCCTGGTCGAAGGAATTGCAGCTCTGCAGCAGTTTCCTTGAGGTATGTGCCTTTCACTCTGGAATCCACCAGCTGTTCTTTTGCTTAAAAAGATAAAGTTCATTTTTCCCCAGCTGCAGAAAACTTGTACCCCTCCGGACAATCTGCTTCTGGGGTATTTTGGCCCCTCTAGGAAGATGCCTGTGGCTTAAATGATTTGGAGCATCTTTTTGGCTAAATGAAAGGTGTATAGAGTTAATTTAATACAGTGTTTGATTTGCTAATGGCTGTATTCTGTTCTCTGAGGGCAGGAACTCTTTTTGGCGTGTGTGATGCTTTGGTTTGTGGAAGAGGGTGAATATAGAAGCAGCACCTTCCTCATCTTGCAGTGACACTGTCCTCCATCTGACCCTTTAATATATTTTCTTCAAGGGTTGCTAAGTGCATTGGCTGGCATGGTCTCCTCTGCTCAGGAAGTGGCTTTGAGTTGGCAGGTGCCCTCTTGGAGATGATGGGCAGCCATTAGGGCAAGCATTAGGTGCTGGTCTGGTGCCATCTGATAACTTGAGCTCCTTGAGACCCTGGAGGAGGATGCTCTGTGATGGCTACGCTCTGGCTGAGCCCTCACACCCTAGATCTGAGTGCGAGTGCTGTGTGCAGGAGGGGAAACACAAATCCTGCTAACTGAGCCTACCTGGAGACAACTGGGAAGGCAGGGAGATCCAGGGGGTTTCCGAGAGCCTCCTCTCCTAATTCTTGTGAAGTTGGGTTACTGTTGTCTGGCTGACTTCCACATCTCCAAAGGGACCTGGCAGTTGTGTCCTGATGCTCTTATAATGAAGAGCACTGATGTCCTTAGTGAACCAGCTCCTCTCTAACAGCCTTGAAGAGGCGTGCAGCAGAGCTTGCTGCCCCAGCAGAAAGCCGGGCACCCGGCCAGCCAGGCTCTCGTTAGAAAGTGAGTGCAGGCTGGAGATTCCCCACCAGGGACTGCAGTGGGCTCTGCAGTGTGGGCTCGCAGGACAGGAGGTCCAACAAGTCAGGGTATGCCTGTGAGTCACCATAGAGAAGTGCAGGGTTGGGAATGGGCAGAGGCCAGTCTGAAGGGAGCAGTCTGGAAAGGTGGGAATGCCTTTCCCTCTGAGGGGGGGAGCATTTTTCCCACTTTAAAATCCCTGAGCAGTGCTGTGGCGTGGGTCCCTCTGCCTGGCATGAGTGACAGTGTTTGTAGCTGGTGGAAGTTTTCCTTCTCTTCAGGAATTTGTGAGCAGTCTCCACCCAGCAAGTTGAGAGTTGTTGCCAGGAGAAGCAATGGCGTTTACCTGGCAGCCTCTGGAAGCACGTTAACTGTTTGTGTGATGTATCCAGAGTGATTTTTGTTAGGAAAACCAAAACACGTGTTCCTGCTGCACTGGTGGACTAATTGGAAGGTTCATGCTTCTTCCACTACCTTAGACTCTGGAGAAAACCCCTCCCGAGATCTTGTTTCCTGCAGAAAGCAGTGCCTGCGGCCATGGTAAATGACTCTGATGATGTGGGGCCTGTAATTAGTCTGTGTCAATATCCTGTTGTGAGTAGATCTCTGTGCAGGTTTCTCCAAGGCTGCTGTGCTGCAGGGGCAGGGAGGGTGCAGGTCCCTGTTGTTGGGCAGTTTCACAGTTAAGACAAAACTCCGAGGCTGACACAGGTTTTCTGGCTGCTTTGTTCCCCCTTGGTGTTTTTGTTGTACTGGGCGTTGGGTTAATTCATTCAGTCCTGGGCTGAAGGAGTGTTTTCCAGGGCATTTAGCAGATCACCCTAGGTAAAAAGTCTTCCCAAAGACTTTCTGATACAGATATCCTGAATGGGAAGAAAGGAAAACCTCTAGTCCAGGGTTTTACCTTACTGTTTTCCCCCTGCAGATGCCTTACTGGCAGACCTGGAATCCACCACCTCCCATATCTCCAAACGGCCAGTGTTTCTAACGGAGGAAACACCTTACTCCTATCCAACTGGAAACCACACGTACCAGGAGATTGCTGTGCCACCTCCCGTGCCTCCGCCACCTTCCAATGAGGCCCTGAATGGCACTGTGATTGACCCCTTAGACCAGTGGCAACCCAACGTGTCCAGATACGTCCACCAGCAAGTAAGTGAATGTGTGTGCATGGGGAGGGTGCCTGCTTGTTTTGTTGGTGCAGTATTTCCCAAGGAAGTAGACGAGGGGAGAGAGTAGCAAGAAGTGAGGATGAGTTTGGCTATGAACAGGGTGGGAAGATGGGGGGAGGTGTGAAGTTTTAATAGACATAACTATTGAACCCCCTCATCATTGTTCCAGCAAGATGGTGTGATGAGATTAGTCATCTGTCTTGTAGCCTGTGGGAAACAGACTGGGGCTTTCCAGCAGAGATCTGCGGCTCATAGGCAAATCTGAAGCAAGTGGAGAGCAGTTGTTCCTGGCGTAGCTCATCTGGTAGAGGCTGGCTTGGCTATAGAGCAGATGTTTTTGTCTGCTCCTGGGCTTTGTTCTGCCATGTCCATGTGTGGGATTGCAGTGTACTAGTGTATGTATTTGCTTTGCATTCTCTGTTTCCAATGCAAATCTCGTTTCCACAGCCTCAGTCCCAGTCTCCTATATACAGCTGTAGTGCCAAAAGCTCCAGTGCCTCTGTTCCTAGAGATGGAGTGAGCTCTCCTTCTCCCCGTGCCAGTGAAGAGGAACACGTCTACAGGTATCTAGTCCTGTTAAGAGATAAGCCTGATTTGAGCCTGCTGTGGCTTGAGTTGCCTTCTATAAGTGGAAACAACCAGTACTCCCTGTGTATGTTATGTTGCCTTGTGTGGGTTTTGATTATCTCTTTTGTAAGAGGCACTGTAACTTTCATACTCACTCTAAACGTTGACCTGGCTCTTTGGTTTCCTCAGCTGCAGAAGAGGTTAAGGGTCTGTCAGACAGAACAGGAACTGGATTGTGTTGTGAAGGATACGCTCCAGAGACAACTGGCAAATCCAACCCCCTGTTAAGCAGCACAGAAGTTCTTTAGGGGAAGGGTGGCCTTGGGGTCAGTTATCCCAGGGAACTTGATTATGTATGGCCTGGCAGGATGTGCAGTGACTTGAATTTTCAAGTAAATTTAAACTTCTTAAACTTTCATCTTAACTAGTGATAGATAGCTAGCTAGGCACATAGATAGATAACTATTGCAAATAATTGCAAATGTGGCTGCTCTTACAGTGAGGGGTTGGAGGAGTGCTATATGGTAGGACAGACCTTTCTGCTGACATGGGGATGAGTGAGGAAGAGGCTGTCAGAATTTCATCTCTGATGGCTCTCTACAGTGCACTCTGTCCTGGGTACCTTTTCACACTGTGGAGACTGGTGTTTCTCTGGTGTCGTGGTCTACATGCCTAGCTCTTTCTGCTGGACAAGAAGTTGCTTTCAACCAGAACTAATTCTGGGTAGAGGCAAGAGCTGCCCAATGGAGACAGTAATTGCTATTTTTTTCAGATGCCTGCGTGCAATTAGTACAAACTGGAGGTAATTACAGCCTGAAAGTCCTGTACGAGGGTCAGGCATGGCTTGGTTCTGGTGTGCATTATAGCACTGGATGAAGTGTGCCCTCCTCAGACCGCAGCAGAAAGATAGTAACTGCCCTTATGGAATTCCATAATTGTCACTTGTGTCACAGGTGTCAAAGTCCTAATGCCTGTTACTTATCAACAGCCTAACCTGGAAGTGTGCACAAGATGTTGCCGTTTTGGATTTGGAAAGTATCTTTTTGATAAAATAAGAACCTCTAGAGCATTAAAAGTTATTTCTTCCTTGGTAAGTCTAGGAGAATATAACTTCTCTGCCCTTGATGATGGCAAGACTGTTATTACAGTGTAATTACTATAAAAACCACTGCATCAGTGCTAAATTTTGCTTTGAAATGGTTTGCAGTTATGTGTGGTAAATGGAATTGCCCATACAGGATAAGCAATAATTACAGCCAATGTTTTATACACACTTGTGCACAGGTAAACTTCTTTCAAGGCTTGTATGTTTAACAGAGTAGAAAATAGCTACAAATTACTGTCTTAAAAATTGATCAGAGTTCCCCAAATTAAAGGCTTGAGGACTTGAATAGAGACCTTGAATGCTGCAGGAGGCTACCACATAACCTGCTACTTTTGACTTTGTTGATAGCTTGAGGTTTGTTCTTTGCATCTTTCTGCAGTCTCTGCTAGCCCTGCATTCCCTTGCTTCAGGGAGGAGGGTTTTGCTGCCTGGTGTGATGTCAGCAGAACCAAGTCATTTTCCTGTATGCAAGCTAATGGTTCTGCTGCTGTTGTGCGTGTCCTGGATCTGCAGATGGTTAACTCTTTGGTGCAGCACACAGTCCTAAAATCTGAGGCCCTGTCCATCAATGCTGTTTCTTTGTAACTGACAACTGAAGATGTGGCTGTGTTGTAGTAATTTCACAAAGCACACATCTTGTTTCCTCCAGAGCTAAAGGCATCAGCTTGAAAAGAATACAGTACCTGCGTAAACTTTGTGGACCTGATACAAGTTTCCCTCCATCCTTCTGCTGTATCTTGACATGGAAGTTTTACATTTCCCGTTTGTCTTTAGTTTCCCAAACAAGCAGAAGTCTGCAGAGCCATCTCCCACAATGAACAGCTCCTCTCTGGGCAGCAACCTCTCAGAACTGGACAGACTCCTTCTGGAACTGAATGCTGTTCAACATAATCCCACCAGTGGCTTCCCAGCAGGTAAGGAGTAGCAAAACATTTGATATGAAGGGATAGTTTGATTCTCAAAATGGTAGCCTGCTTTGTGCTTTCTAACATCCCACTCCAGCTCCTGATCAAAGATTCATTTAGTATGGGTGGGATCTCTTGAGGTCTGTGGTGCAACACCCTGCTCAAAGCAAGGCAAGCTTCAAAATTGGCTCTTAACTGAAGTTTCAGAGTTAGATTAGGTTGCTCAGGCCCTTGTGCTGTTAAGTTCTGACTATCCTCAGTGGTGAATGTTCACAAGATATCTGGGCAGTTTGCTGCTCTTGCCTGTGATAAAAATGTATGCATGGCCTCAGGAGTCTGAATGGCTCTTTCCTGCTCACCTTTCCCAGATGAAGCCAACAGAAGCCCATCGCTGCCCAGCGTCACTGGCCCTCACTATGTTGTCCCAGAGAGCAGCAGCTCTGTGGGAGAGAAGGCTGCACCCCCAACAAAAGAAAAGCCAAAGCGAAATGGTGCACGTGGGATTGAAGATGTGCGTCCCAGTGTGGAGAGCCTGCTGGATGAGCTGGAGAGCTCTGTGCCAAGTCCAGTGTGAGTAGTGCTTTGGTGGTTGCTGTCTTGGGTGTGGTGGAGCAGGTTCTTGTGGACTTAGGGGCAGATGCTGCAGGAGAGTGATGGACAGAAAATGGGCTTTGTCTAAAGGGGTCAGAAACCAAGCAGGCGTATGAGGATGCAGGTGTTTTTTTATCTGCTCCTGGATGAAAGAATACATAAGTCATGTTCCAAGAGGTGGGTTGTCCAAACTCAGATTTATAGCTGATCACAAATATCCACCGTGTGACAAAATGAATGTTTGGTCATCATCCGTTTCTTAATGGATGGGGGGTGTGTGCGCACTCACGTTAGACTTGGCAGAGGCAGGGTCTGTGTGTGCTGTGGAAGCTGGGTCTGGGGGAGGGCTGGCCATGGTGGGCAGTGCTGAGGACACTCCTCATGCTGTGGCACTTTCAGTCTAGGAGTGCTCTCCCAGGCTTAAACACATTCATTTTTTGTTTCCCCCCCTTGTCAGCCCTGCAATCACTGTGAGCCAGGGCGAGGTGAGCAGCCCCCAGCGGGTCACCAGTCAGCAGCAGACCCGTATATCTGCTTCTTCAGCTACACGAGAACTGGATGAGCTGATGGCATCTCTCTCTGACTTTAAGGTACGCTATCATGACAACTTCAGACTTCATCTTGTTCCTCCCCACCCTCGGACTCCCTTTGTTTGTTAGCCACATTTGCTGACCTTGTTTGGTCTCCGGAATGCCTTCTTTCCCTCCCAAACTTGCTCTGGGAAATTTCCTGTCATGGTATTTGTGCACTCTGAGTGCTCCTGTAGGTGCTCTCAACTCATAAATTTTCATCATTGGCAGGGTAAGGCAGCTCTGGATTCTGTTTCTCTTTGGCTCTGCAGTTTGTCTGTTTGCCAAAGATAATGAGCTTAGTTACTGCTCAGTACAGGGTGAATTATTTTGCTGTGCTACAACTTAACAAGAGGTAGGGGAGCATGGAACATCAGTCTGCTTACTGACAGCGACCAGGCTCTTCTGTTCTCTGGGCTGACCCTCCTCTTCAGAGGGTATTTTTGCCCTGATGCACTTTTCCTAAGGAGGATCTTCCAGGCATGTGGAGCAGGCACTGAAGCCTTTGCAGCAGACAGCTGGAGGCTTCAAAAGTTTCCGTCTTAGAACAGTATCTCTTACTCACCTCAAAATGGGATTAAAGTCTGAGCTCCTTGTGGGGGCAGAGAATGGCAAGTGTTGTTCAGAATCTTTCTTGGAAGCCAAACTACTGTGTTGGAAAAGAACTGCTACAGCAGTCACAAGTAGCACATAAAAACCCCATAATAGGATAAGCTCAGGAGTAACCTGCCCATGATCATCTTCTTACATGATACTTGGATATCTACTTAGCATGTGTACTTGGATAACCTGTTCTGTATTCAATAGGTATGTTACTATTCTTGTACTCAATGGTTAACTGTGGAGCTTACTTTCATGATACTTCATTTACCTATAATAATAGCAAAATGAGAAATACTTCCTTTTCTTACTTCCTACTTTCAGTTGCTTTGCTTATAGCCTTACTGAATTATCCACTTGAATTTGTTCAGATAGGTGGAGAAATCAAGCATCTAATGTCTCTTCATTGTTATTGTCGGGTTTGCTTTTTGTACGCACACATGCAAGTGCTTTCTAATCCTAAGAAAGTCCCTAACTCTGTTTTTCACTTACATGGACAATCCTGCTAATGCTTCATGTTTCTTGTCTGTGCTGAGCTCCACCTCCTCCTGCCATCACTTTAGGTGGGGCAGCCAGATCTGATGTTTCTGAGGAGATGTAGACAGGAAATTCAGTGGCAGCTTTGCTGGTTTCCTCTGTGCCACCGTTCCTGTGAGCTTTTTTGATGTGTGCTGTGGGTTTCATGGACATCGTTACAATACCCTGAGTTTTGACCTAGTGCTTGAGTTCAGAACCCAGCAGTAATTGTGCATGCTCTGTGAGCCTTTGCTGGGCTTGAGTCCAGTGTGCCATTTCTGGCACGTGTACTTCATTTTGTGAGACCCTAGGAGTTACTCACTGTTTTCTCTAGACTTACTGTAGTGTGTATTTAGTCAACTGCAAATATTGACACCTTCGTGTTGCCTTTTGTCCTCCATACCAGGCCCTAGGGTAGAGCGCAGGATAGCTACAAGAGTCTGGTCAGTCTGGTTGAAAAGCTGCACAGTTGTGAAACTGGAGCAAATTCCCACCCGTGCTGCTGGCATACCCTGCCTTGCTCCTTCTGCATCCTGTGGGAGCTTGAGCACCATGGCCTTGTGCCCCAGCTGCTTTTATCAGGGCTTAGCAAATAGGCTTGGGGTGAGGCTGTTGCCACCAACCTTTGCTCCGAGGTAAGCTCTTGGCAACTAAGAATGACCTTGCCCAGCACAGGATTTCCTTGCTAGATACAAGGATGGGACGTTTTTAACTGTGGGTGTTCAAATGCTTTTCAGTCTTGAGAAAAGGCTTCAGAGTATTTGCGCACCTCCTGTAACACCTACATGACAGAGACTAGCTGCTTTCTGTGCTACTGCCCACCTTCCTGCCTTAGTGTCTGGCTAAGCTCTGAAAACAAACTGAATTGCATCAAGATTTTAAGATTTGGGCTTTATAAACACAGCCTTAGAATTTCTGTGAGATATTGAGCTTGTCTGTGCCTACACATTCTTCCCGAAGCACAAAGTATGTGGTTTCTGTGATCATTTTGCTTGTGTAAATACTGTCATTGACTGTTTCTAACAGTTACTTCCCTTTTTCCTGGCCTCCATGTTGCTTCATTTTCGCTTCAGTCCCTCTTTGTTTGTTTTTACCTTCTCTTTTTGTGCCAGGCAGTGGTTTTAGCTTGTCTGTAAAAATGTGCTTCTAGTCGGTGCTAGGATGTAAGGGAGAGAAGTGGAGTCTTTGCAGAGGTGAAGGGTGAAAGGCTCCTGTTTGAGTATCAGGCCTGTGTGTGGCTGCAAGAAGCAGGACAGAAAAACTCAATACGATGTGTAATCAGCTGTAGTTAGTACTAGAAGTTGCACTAGATTGGGAATGGAGGAGTGGAGGCACTGCTGTTTAATTTCCCTCATACCCAGAGTAAAAGGTACCATTACAGACCGATACATTACCCTTTTATCATCTTTTGCTTGCTTTAATGAGTTGCTCATTCTTTTTGCTTCCAGAATCCATTTGATTTTGGTTATCTAGCTCATCAGTCAGTGGGCATTGAGATTACTTAATGCTCTTGTTTCTTTGACCCCTGCCATTTCTGTGTAATACAATGCCTGCTTACCGCATAGCTGGATGCTTGTATTTAACTGTTCTATTACTGTTAGGCTCTTATTTTGGAGCTAATACATTTTTAATATGCTGGAAATACTGAGTGAAACATTAGCTGTGCCTTGAAAATGACTGACTTCATTTTAGGAAGTCTGGAAACCTAAATGTGAACCACAGCAGAAACCCAGGTTACTTTTACAGGTGCATCCAGCTTGGGCAAAATACAGAGGGAAGGCAATACTGGGAAATCCCTTCATGTTAACTGCTGAATGTACTTATTAGGCCTTTTCCTCTCTGCTGTGAGTGTGGGTCTTGCTGTGCTACTCAAACGGAGGAGCAATCTGTAAGGAACTGTGGTCTCCTATTCATAGAATCATAGAATAGGTTGGGTTGGAAAGGACCTTAAGATCATCCAGTTCCAACCTCCCTGCCGTGGGCAGGGACGCCTCACACTAGACCATGTCACCCAAGGCTCTGTCCAACCTGGCCTTGAACATTGCAAGAAATGGAGCATTTATCACTTCTCTGGGCAACCTGTGCCAGCTCCTCACCACCCTCACAGTAAAGAACTTCTTCCTTACAGCTGTCCTGTTGCTCATTCCTTTCTGAGCACGGTCTCCTTATGGCACTACTGTTGTGTGTGTATGTGTGCCAGCTCCTGACCCTATAGGATGGTAGCAGCTGAAAGTGTCTCTTAGATCTACTGGCAGATTTTGTTCATGTTCTGGTTAATTTTATCCTTTTATTCATGATAAGCATCTCAGAAAGGTAAGTAGAGCTGAGGTACCTTACATGGGCTTAGGAAGTTCTGTGCCCTGCTACGTTATATACATCCAACTTCTTGAGGCTTCTTTGGAAAACGTGACTAAGAATTAGAACAGGTCTCGATAGCTCTTGGGTTTGGAAATCCTTTGTAGATACATTTTTAAAACCAGGAGGGCTCAGCACAGGTCTTAGGTGTACAGGCCTAATGGCTGTGTGAACTTGTCCAAGCCACTCATTTCCCTCCTAAAGAAAAAGGAGTAATGCCAGTTTGTATCCTAGGGTTTAGCCAGGAATCACTGAAAATGGGGAGAGGAGGACTCATGATCCCAGGTCTTTTCAAAAGACCCTGTAAGTCAAGGAAAACCAAAAACTGTATTGGTTGCTTTGATTAGAGTGTATTTTGGATCAAAATTAATACTGATTTTATAACAGTATAAATGTGAAGTCTTTGGCCTAAGGGGAAGAGGCTAATCTAGCCACCTAAGCAATGCTTACAAGGGCATGGAGTGACTGACAGACTCCTGTACATTCAGTATGTGTCTCTACAAGGTGAGATTAGTGATGTGAGTAGAACAAAGCCCATGTTATCTGTTCCTGCTGTGAATGCCCTGAAGCTTTGTTTTCATTGCCATGAACTCATCATACTGGAGCATTTTATTAGTGTATCAAGAAGAAAATGTCATGCTTTGTTCTGTTCATTGATAGCTTTTTCTCAGCTTTGAAATGTAAAATTTACATGCCAACTATGTGTAAAGTTAACGTGACCTTTACTCACAGTCTGAACAGTCCTAGGCTTGTAGCTGGCTTCCCTGTGACTGCTGCATGACTCCATCAAGCTGAAGGTGAACCCATGAGCTGTCACTTAGGAAGGGCAAAGGAAAAGGATCTCCATGGCTGTAGAATTTCATCTCCTGTAATCTCATGTTAAGATCAGCACAATGTCATACCTGTTCTGCTCCTTGATAACTCATTTTCCTTCCTTACTGTTGGAAGCAAGGCTTTGGATCAATAGGGCTCTTTGATTTGGAGGTCATGATTGTTATAATGCTCAATTCTTTGCTTTTTTTCCATCTCCTTACCTCTGTCTTTTATTTTTTCTCTCCTTATTCCTTCTGTCTCCTTTTTGCAGACCAGTTCTACTATGTCTCTGATTTCTGAACCCTCTCTAGAACCAGTTCCCAGTTCAGCCAGTGCAGACTCCAGCAACACACCTCGCAGTTTAACAGTGCTATCCCATTCCAAACACCCTTGTGCAAGTCACAGTGGGGACTCAGAAGTGCCAACATCTGCTCCCTTGGCAGTCCCCTGCCCTGAGGAAGGCAGTAGCGCTGTAGTTCTGCCTGCTTCAGGGCATCCTGCCACTCTTCCACGTATGACCTGTTTGCCACAAACAGCCCCTGTGCCCCCACCACGGATCTCCTCTGGTTATGCTACCTGTGGGGAGCAAATGACCTCTGCAAGGCTGAGCAGGAAGCCTGACTCTTCTAGAAATGCTTCCCAGGTTGTGCCAGCTTCCAGTTTGGAGCTTCTGTGTAGATCTGCTAATGTGGAGGCACAAGGCCTGGAGCACACTTTGGCGAAAGAGACTGGGAAGAAGGAGCAGAGAACTGACCCCAGAATCTCAAGTGTTCTGATTTCAAACGCTTTAAATGGTCAGGGAAAGGGGCAGATACCTAAAGAGCTGGATCAGCAGGGAGCGTTCAGGGACAATTCAACCCTTCCTTCCCAGGGCAAGAGTGCAGAAACAGCTTTAGATGAGTTGTGGGCCCTGGAGCTGTCTGCCCATGTGCCAGAGGTACAGGCAAAGAATGACAGCACTTTGAATCCTGTGTATGAACCTTCTGTTGTTGCCCTGGACCGGTGGGATGTGTTCCCAGACACTAAAAAACAGTTGGGCTTTGCAGTGGAGAAAGGACAGGAGCTAAAGGCTGAAGTACTGCACGAAACCAAGGTAGATGGCTGTCCTGATAAGGTCAAGAGGAGGCAGAGCAGAGACAGAACTCCTAAGAAGGCAAGTGCTGCTAATATGAACAAAGCTGGAGGAGACCAGGAAAATGAGCAGTTCAGAAGCTCTGCAGTCACTCCGGAATCTCCTGAACACATTTGGAAAGCTGAACTGGATCTGCCATGCGCCTCCAAACCGCCCATTGAGAGGATTTCTGCATCAGGCCAGGCAGGCACTGAATGAATGTAGGAGTAGGATGAGTCCTAGCTAGGACTGTTGTGACAGCACACTAACATTCTGTGTGTGATGTGAGTGTGCCTGGGCTCACCCACACTAACAGCATGCAGCTCTGAGAGTGTTACTGACAGCTGCATGTCAGAAGTTTGAAATCCTCTGCTTTATCTTGTGGTCTCTTCTGCATGTCAGTCAGCAGCACAGAACACAGCAATTTGCAGGGACTTCCCTGTGAAATGGACTTTTATTCCCTAGCTGGGGTACGGCTCAGGCCACAGAGGCCTCTGATAAGGTAAAAGGGCTGTTTCATGCCACATGTTCCTGACTTGGGGTGGCAGCTCTTCCACTCACCTTTTTGGGTCTCATTCCTGGAGCTGTGTTCTTTCCAGTGCAGGAAGTACCCTTTGTGCACCAGACAGGCTCTGACCAAGAGTCTTATGCCTGTAAAGGGCAAACACAGTGAGGCTGCTCAGTGTCCTTGTGACGCTGAGGCTTCTTTAATGCTCAGTGGCGTGGTCATGCTGCACCTCCTATCTTGGCTTCCTGCTGTTTAATCTTTCCCTTCCTTTTCTAGATAGTTATTTTTGGCTGCCGTGATTATCCTTACAGGGTTTTTCCTTGCACTGACTCACTGTTCTGGGCTGTGCCAAGAGGAATTTTGGCACTATGGAATAAATGTCATCACTCTCCTGCTCACAATTGTCACTAATGGCTTGAGTTTATGTTTTTGCATCTTGGGGCTTGCTCTGACATTGCTCTTCTCTGCTGATATTATTACCTTTGTCATTTAGATTAAATCTTTAATCAAGAGGACAAAAGAGACAGCGAATGTGCATCCAATGTATCGAGACCCCTCTCCAAGGCGTAAACTAGGCCCTGCCATATTGCACAAGACTGAGTCCCAGGACCGCTTGATTGAAGAGCTGCAGGACAGACTGGGCGTCACTAAGCAGGAGCAGGAAGAACGGGAAGGCCAGGATGACTGGCTGACAGAGGGGGTCACTGCCAGAGCCCAGGGGGAAGAGCAGAATGGTGGACAGCAAGTAGAGAAGGTAGAAAGCAGGGGCATGCTCTGGGGAGTTCCAGCATGTCCCTCTGTCCAGATAGCCTTGTGTGGAGGTGCAGGTGAAGTTTCTGTGTGTCCTAAGCAACATGACATGAAGGACTCTTTCTACTCGCCTTTGTCTGGCCTGCAAAGGGAAGCGGCGTGCAGGGCCTAGTTCTTGATGCTTAAGAATTGGAGTAGGATCTGAGGGTGCTGATATCTGTTTGGGCAGTATGCTACTATCACATGTCAAATGTCATGTGGGGATTAAAACCACATGTGGTTTTAAAACCACCCTGGGAAGCCTGTTACAGAGGTGTGCTTTGTTGTCCCAGTACTGTACCTGTGCAGGAAGTTCTGGGTGTAAGATGATACTCTTCCTGGGGCTAAAAGGAAGCATGTTTTCTAGTTCCCTTCTCTTTCTTGCTGCTTTTTTTCCCTTAGATAAACATGCTGGTAACAACCGGCCTTCCTGTTGCAGGAAGTGCCTGTGGGTTCCTCTCTTTGGGTTTATTCACCTTTCTTCTTCCTCTGTGTCTTTTTAGGTGGTTTTTCCTCCAGAATTCCCATTCCCTCCAAGGAGGACGGTCTCTGTTCCTGCCTCTCCCCCACTCCAGTCTTCCAAAGAAGCTACAAAGACAATCTCTGCTAATGCTGCTCCGTCTCGTGTCTCTGACTCTACACCTCTCCTCCCATTCCCACCTCAGCCTTCCCATGTGCCGTCCAACCCTGCTCCTAGTCCCGTCTCCTCCTTTTCCTTTAGCTTGGCTCCCCAGCCTCTCTTCCAGTGGGAAACTTCTGATGATGATTATCATGAGCTTTCTGTTGTGGGCACCCCTCCTTCTGAAGATCCTAGGCATTCCTGCTCTCCCCAGGCCTGGACCCCTAGCACCAAGACAGTTTCTGTTGGCTGTCAGACTGAAGATGATGCTTTCTTCCCGCAGATTCAGGCAGGCTTCTCTCTTCTGGTTTATTTTGTTAGCAGTGTTTCCCAGTTCAGTTATTGCTCCCAAGTTGATAGCTCAGTAGATACAACATTCAGGAAAAAACTGGTACTGAACTGCTAGGAAGGAGAGAGGACTCATTGGCAACATCTACCTCCATCTGTGCCTGTCTAGCACTGCAAAGTACATGTCTGTGTTATAACCTGCTGGGCATGTGTGGTTCCTGTCTGTCCTGAAGATCACTTTGTGCAGCAGGGACTCTGTTTTCCTCTGGGATGTAGAAGGGAGCTCCAAAACAGAGGCTGCAGTTCTCCCTGCCATGATCTCTCTTGGAGTGGCAGGAGTAAAAGATGGCAAAATCTCCATACTGGAAGGAGCAAATCAGCAGCTCTTCCTGTGTTTGCCTGTTTAGACGGGTGTCCACAGCACAAGCAGATTTTGGGGAGGAGATGATGTGATTAAGAGCTGTGTTCTGCATCTCCTTGGGGAAGGGCTGTATCTCCAGGGTGGTGGGAAGTCTTGCTGTAGATGAGCAGTGCAGTGGTGTGCAGTGTTATCTGTACAGGCAGCTCAAGCAATGAAGACCTCTGTGTCTTGACCTGTTATACTTTCCAGGTGACTTCTGCTCCTCCCCTCATCCACAGTACCAATCTGCTGGCTGCTCATGCACCCCTGGGCCCACCCACCCCTGAGAAGGCAGGACCTCCTTTCTATTTCCTTAGCATGGTGTGTGCTCTTCTGGTCCATGAGTGTGCTGCCAATGCTGCTGGGATCTGCCCCTGGAGCTCCCAGTGCCGTTAATGTCGATGGTGTCTGGTAGTGCATGGTTTGCTGCTCACAGAGCCCCTGGCTGAACTGGAGTGATAGCAGATCTCATGGGTGAAGGGTAGGAATTTGAAGGGCCTTTGCATGGTGGATTTACATGGATGCTGTGCTGAGTGTCCCCTGTAAACAGCAGGCACTGTGTGCAGGAGGTGGAAACAAACCTCTTAGGTAGGGACTAATCTATGAGCTGTCAGAAAGGTTGGATCGTCAGGCCAGGTGGCAATTACAGTGTGCATGGGTGGTTGTACCTGCACTGAGGTTAGCTGTGGCTCGCAGGAGTGTGTGGTACCTGCAGGCAAGGATGAAACGCTTTGGTGCTGCATGTTGAACTCATCTTGCCTCTTTTCTCTCCATTTGTGTGTGGTGTGGGCACCTGCCCTCCCTGGTGGCCACAAGGCCCTGGTTAGAGTGAGAAGGGGATATGATTCAGCCCTCTTCCTCCTGCTGTGCTGTGCAGGAAGCCCTGGCTTTGTCCTGGGGCTCTGGCCTGCCTCTGCATACAAAGGCCTGTTGTCTCTGTTTATTTGTGAGAACACATATATAGTTCCCTTGCATAACAGTGATGTGCTCTGTGGGGGCCAGCCTTGCTTGCACAGTCCTCCAGAAGTCTATGGTCCTGCTCTTAGAGCCATTCTGCAACAGGTAGCAAATGACCACAGTGTGGCTGAGAGTTTGTTTTAGGTTCAGGATGTTGGAGTGTGATGGAGGCTGCAAGTTATGGAATGGCTGGGGTAGGAGGGGAAAAGCTGTGTGTTAGGCTCCACTGGGAACTGTGCTGCATGCAAGGCAAGGCTGACGTGGAGTGTGTGTGTAAAACAGCTAAAGTTATGTATGGCATGAGGATTTTTATTCAAACAAGTAGAAAGCAGAGTTTGTCATTGAGTAAACTGGCTACAAGTACAACCAGCAGCAGGATGGAGAATAGAGCTCCTCCTGTGGCTGGAAGGGCGGGTTCTGCCAAGGCTCTGGGGCACTTCACGTCCCTGCTGCCCTGGCTGTGCTGGCAGGAGCCTGGTGGGTTGTTCACAAATGTAGGTTTTATGTGTTTTAATCTGTGCTCTTAGTAAGAGAAAACGTGTGCTCCAGACCACCACCTCGGGGAAGGACTTCTTTGGGTCTCTCTGATCCTGACAGTAGCTATTGCAGTGCAAAGTCAGCTGAAATAATCTGTGTTTCATTATTGCAGTTTGTCTGCAAAGGGGCTGTTCTCCCGAGAGAGCATGTACTTTGGTTATAAGTTATGAACCCAAGTAAAACGTTTCTCCCCCTCCTCTGGGAGGCCTTTCCAAGCCGTGTGTGTACTGTGGTGTGGTGTGAGTTTCAGAAACAGCCTCTGAGACGAGTCCCTTAATCCCCTTCCCCCCATTCCCATGCACTGCCAGCGGCCCCACAACAGACGTGGCAGTCCTTCCATTGCAGTCCTGTCTGCTGGGCTTTGCTGCGGATGCACTGCCCTCTCTGTAGGTAAACAGCAGGCAACTTGAAGGGAGTTATTCCCTTCCTGCTTCCACTTGCTTAGCTCAGGCGCGGGATGAGAGCCACCTGATGGGGGCCAAGGAGACTTGGCAAAAAGGTCTGCAGAGGTGGTGCAAAGGGAGGGAGGGGAAGAGAGAAGATTACTCTAGCTGAAAGGGAGGTGAAGGAAGAGGGATCTCCATCAAAAAGGAGAGAGTGATAACTGAGAGTGAGCAACAGCATAGGAACAGAGAGAGGCTGAGGGGAAGGGGCCCTCTGTATGGTGTCTCTGCTTTGTCAGCTGGCCAGGAGCTGATGAGGTAAAGGGAGGTTTTTGGCAGAGGCTTAGAGAGCACTGTGCTGACTGCCTGGATGTGCTGGTGACTTCTGCTGTATGTGCAGTGAAGGAAAATCAAATTCTCAGTTTACAGCTCTGCCGTTATACATCCCCCGGTCTCTGCATATGTCTCTGCATGGGCAGAATACAGATAAGTACTTGATCCTGGCTCTCACTGGCTTCTGAGAGAGTGTAGCTGTCTCCTAGCAATCTCTTGCTCCTCTCTGCAGAGGACCCAGCCATGGGCAGCAGCAGCAGCAGGCATTTATCTTGTAAGCACAGCAGCACTCACCTTATGGTCTTTGTTTTCCCTTCCCTGCAGTTCATGGCACAGGGGAAAGCCGGGAGCAGCTCCCCTCCATCCACAGCCTCCAAGCCTGGCAGTCAGCTGGACACCATGCTGGGAAGCCTGCAGTCTGATCTGAACAAACTGGGTGTAGCTACAGTTGCCAAAGGTGTCTGTGGAGCCTGCAAGAAGCCTATTGCTGGGCAGGTGAGTTGAAGGTGCTGTCTCATTGCTGGATCTTGGGCTGCAGCTGGGAGTAATGGGGAGGGCTGTTTCGTGAGGCTGAAGAGACTGGAGATGCTGGAGAAACTGAAGTACTCTATTTATCCACTGGCTAGGTACGCTGTAAGCTCCTCCAGTGACCTCTACCCTGCCCTTGAGGGACTGCCCTCTCCTGAGATGATAGGTAATTCAGTTTTCATGCTACCCCAGTCCAGGGCTCACTTGAGTAGTAGAACTTGTCATTCTTGCTGACCTCCAGCTGGTATCTTGTCGTGTGGTCTAAGGGAGAGTGAGATGGAGTTGTCCTTCATAATTTGTCTTCCCAACAGGTTGTTACAGCCATGGGGAAAACCTGGCACCCTGAGCACTTTGTCTGCACCCACTGCCAGGAGGAGATCGGGTCACGAAACTTCTTTGAGCGGGATGGTCAGCCCTACTGTGAGAAGGACTATCACAACCTCTTCTCCCCTCGCTGCTACTACTGCAATGGGCCGATCCTTGATGTGAGTTCCTTGAGGAGATTAAGGGTGCTGGCAAGGTGCTGCAGGCCTGGGTGGTAAAAACTCCACCAATGTGTCCTGGGTTCAAGATTTTGTTTGGGGACTTACTTTTTCCCTTTACCCTGGCTCTGAAAGGGAACAACTTGCCTCAGTCCAGTTCTTACACCAGTGAGAGGAGTTAATCCCTCTTACCTTCACTGATGTTCCTTCAGAACCCCACATCATTCTAGTAATGATTTTGTCTCTTGGTAGCCTGTAGTAACAGGCACCAGTGCTATAAGAGCTGGATGGGGCCCTGTATAAGGGAGGAAGCAGAGCCTAAGGTCCTTTTAGGGTAAAAAAAAGTGTGCAGTGGGGAAAGCCTGAACGAGCCAGAGGCAGGGGAGAACTGACTCAGCTCTCTAAAGGACAGTCTGTTTTAATGCATACTCTTGTCAGCACCACCATTCTTCCCCCCCCAAGCCCCTCCTTACTCACCTCCAAGCTGAAGCCATCATTTACACAACTTACACTTTATGTCTTCTTCTGAACAGAAAGTGGTGACGGCTTTGGACAGGACATGGCACCCGGAACACTTTTTCTGTGCCCAGTGTGGAGCTTTCTTTGGACCTGAAGGTATTGCTGGTTTATGTAAGGGGAAAACAATGTCCTCCTTGAACTCAGACAAGTGTGTAAAGCAGAGCTGCTATTAGGGGACAGCCTGAGAGATGACAGGGGAACTACTGAAGATGGAAGTCCCAAGGGCTATAGCTGTTTATGGGGAAAAGATGCTACCAGTAATCTTTTCTCCCTGGGGGAGGAAGAGTATGCATGTGCCTGTGTGCACATGGGACAGGAAGGGCAGCAGAATGAGGAACTTGCTGTGTGTGTTAGCTGGGGGAGGATGATCCTACCCACACTGGCTACCCCTCAGAGCTTGGCTGGCCATAGGTAGAGGTGAGGAACTGATGCACTGTGCCTCTTTTCTTCTTTGGCAGGATTTCATGAGAAGGATGGCAAAGCCTATTGCCGCAAGGACTACTTTGATATGTTTGCTCCCAAGTGTGGAGGCTGTGCCCGAGCTATCCTGGAAAACTACATCTCTGCCTTGAACACCCTGTGGCACCCTGAATGCTTTGTCTGTCGGGTAAGAAACACAAGGTCTTTTGCTGCTGCTGTATGACCCTTCTCATTTCCACCCTGCAGGCATCTGGTCCCTTACCAGGAAGAGGTGACTGGGGTAGTGAAGGACAGACAGCCCCACAAGATAAAACATGTCAGCAACCAAACACCTTCTTGTTCCTCTGCCTGTTTATGTTAAACTTTCTTACTGTTTTGCTCTTTCTGTCCCCAGCTGGAATTACGGGCTTCTGCAGCAGCTCACAGATAAACAGAGACATTTTCTGTGACCTTTAAATAATTATAAGCTAAGCTTCTCTCTAAGCACTTGCCTCAGCAGTCAGATTCTGAGGATCTTCCTTCCATGCTCCATCTGACAATGTAAACTAATGAGACTGACCTTGCTCAGACAAACATGCAAGTCCGTGAAATAGTGGCAGGCTCCATACAACAGGCATAATAAACAGGAATACTGCAGATTAAATGTTTGGCACTCTTTCAGAGAGCACTGCAAATATTAACTCTTACAGGCCCCAAGAGATGGGCAAAATCAGCCAGTGTTTCCTAGGGTAGGAAAGAAGGGCAGAGACCAGAACAAGCAGCCAGAACCATGAGCTGCTGAGACCTGGTGTGATGCTCAAAGCAGACTGTCACCATGCTGCTGGGACTGTCTGTGACCCCTGCGGTGGTGTGCAGAGGGTGGAGGCAGAAGACTGCAGTCCTGACTGTGGGGCTGGGGAGGGCTGTGCCTTTTTGTGCAGAGATTGAGATTTCTGTCAAGCAGTTTTGCTTTTCTTTCCCCTGGTGCCACACAGCCTCTACTAGTGGGGCCAGCACCAATATCTTCCAGGACATGAGATGTGATTCTCTTCCTGATTTTGCTAAAGCAGAACAGACTTTTCAACTGCCCTAACCGAGGGAGGAAGCTGCTTATTCAACTAATTGTCAGCATTAGAAAAGTCTGGGGCTTGCTGCAGGCAAACTGCATTCATCCCAGTACTGTGAATGTTCAGCTATCCATGGCTCTGCAGGCTGTGTGCTGGACTCCTGTGTTGTACACATTAGGACCTGGCTCTGTGTGATACTCTGTCCTCTCCCTGGAGAAGAGGATAGTGCTGGGGCTCAGCAAAACCAGGATTCTGGAAATGTGGCTTCTCTTCTGGGCCTTGCTGCTGGTACATTTGGTAAATCTGGCAGCATCCTCAACTGTTACCCACTCCCTGCTGCCTCAGTTTCTCACTTGTACAAGGAGTGGAGTCTCCCCAGCCCTGTGGGGATGATGGATGCTTCTCTTGCAAGTTTTGAAGTGTAGCATCCTCAGCTGCCTGGCACTGGGTGAGGAGCTCTGGGCACTAATAAGCACATAGCTGGTGTATCCTCTTCTCATCTGCTCAATATCATTAGCACCGTAGAACTAAGTTTCTCCCAGTAGCAGTGTGTATGTACCTGGTGGAGATGTTTCAGGTTTGATGATCCTGCAGTGTTCCTGTCTAATGACAGCCATTCCAGAGACATCATTTGTAAAGATTAACTCTGCCTCATTTTCTCAGCTGGAACCAGTCCCACATTCATCAGAATTCTGCTCCATTAAAGTCTCTGTTGGTCCCTGCTTCTCCTGCCATTGTGGGGAAGCTGGAGTGGGATTAAAAAATAAAACAGAAAAATCCCAGTGTAACAAAACCCAGCAGGGAAAGGTGCTGCAGTGTTTCTCATCTCAGGGGAAGGAGTGTTCTCCTTTCTCCTGGCTGGACACGCCTGGTAGCTCATCTGTAGCATTTTCCTTGCAGAAGTGAAACGAGCTAGGGGAAGGTGCGTGGTGAATGCCCTTGCTTGTGGCTGTAACTGCCTGTCAGCCTTTCCTTGGAAAATCTTGATGGACAGGGTTTGGCTCTTTGGATAACAGGACAATGCTGAAAGGCAGCAGCTCACCCTGGCCACAGTACAGCTAGGCTGTGCCACAGAGCAGAGGAGGCTTGAGGAGCTGCCTGCATCCCCAGTTACACAATCTTTCCCCTTGTGCTTTATCCTCCTGCAGGAATGTTTCACACCATTCATCAATGGCAGCTTCTTCGAGCATGACGGGCAGCCCTACTGCGAGGTGCATTACCACGAGCGCCGCGGCTCGCTCTGCTCCGGTTGCCAGAAGCCTATCACAGGACGCTGCATCACTGCTATGGGCAAGAAATTTCACCCCGAACACTTTGTCTGTGCCTTCTGCCTCAAGCAGCTCAACAAAGGAACCTTCAAAGAACAGAACGACAAGCCCTACTGCCAGAACTGCTTTCTCAAGCTCTTCTGTTAGAGGCATCATAGACGGGCGCTAAGCATCTTTCTGCCACCCCCTTGGCAGTTCTATCTCTCTGAACATTACTGTGATTTAGAAACCTGACCAGGCAGGGGAGGAGGGTGGGGTGGGGGTGGGTGGGAGTGCTTTCTGCTGCTATGAGAGGCAGTAGATCCAGAGATGAGATGGACCATTAAACTGGAAATGCCCTTGCTGTGTCTCAGTAGAGAGAGGCCGAGATCCCTCATTATGGTGTGAGTCTGCGTGTGTGACTGACAGCTGAGCTTAGCTCAAGGGCTCCAACAGGGAGATTTTACCCAGCCCCCTCCTGGCAGAAGGAGTCTTTGCCAGTACATTTCAGCCTGTGTCAGCTTCCTGAGCAAATGGTGACGCTTGCAGACAGCACAGCCCTCTGCTTTGACACCTTTCTCAGGCTTTAGTCTGCGTGCATGCAGGCTGAGCAATAGCACAGCGAGGGCACCCTGTGATCTCAGTGACACCCTCAGATCTCTGCTCACTAGAGCCAAGGGGGGTGTGTGACTTACTGAGATCAGAGCATCAGCACAGGCAGCCAAGACCCTGCAAGGGTCTCTCCAGTTCCATTACACTGTAAGGAGATGATACCACTTATTTCTTTTTTAAAGAGGAATCAAGGTGTTACTGTGTGGGGTGTTTGTTTTGTTTTCTTTTCCCCCCCTAGTTTGTTATTCCCTGCCTTTTCTCAACACACTGGAGCAGGAGGTGGAGTAAGCCCCAGCCATCCCTTAGCACTGTTGTGCGCTCTTGTGGGTGACATCCTATGCCAGACACCTCCGTCAGCACCCAGGCTTGCTCAGGGCATCTGCTCCCATTGCCTGCTGCTTCCAGGAGGAAGCATCATCCTCCCTGCTTTAAAAGCAGGAGCAGACAGGTTAGAGCACAGCCTTTTTCACCCATCCCTGTCACGAGTGTGTGACGTGTGTGTGTTTATCTGGCCTGAAACTCTCCCCTATCAGGGCCTGAAACCATCACAAGAGCAGGGAGAAGTGGAGGGTTTAAGAAGCCAGGAAAAAAAAGATCCAGACTTTATATCCTTTCTTCTTCCTCTCTTTGCTAATGAGACTTGTCAGCCCCATGGTATTTTCCTTTTCTGTGCTCTTGTTAAACATGTTCTACTGAGAGATGCTAGAGCAATAACCTTTTATACTGACTGTTACTGGTATAACACGTCCCTTGGGTCAGGTGTGTGTGACACACTTGGGGTTTTACTATCCAACCAAATACTGTATCCTGTCTTTGATAAGAATTGTAGATTTCTACACTGATTTTGAATTCATATCTAATTTACTTTTAATCCTCTTATATGGAAATTGATTTTGAAGTGATTTTAAGAAAGCAACTTTCATATCAAGCTGTGCTGGTCTAGGCAGTGTGCCAGTTGTGCTGGTTACTGCATCTGTAACCTCAATGCTTTGTTAAGCCTAACTAACATTCAATAGTTTCTTTTTATTGCGGGTTGGGAGGGGCTGGAATCTTATTGGGAAGGGAATGTGACTTGTATGGTTTTTTTTCTCCTAGCACAGGCAGGTGAACTGTGAATAGCTCCCACCCCCAGTCACCTGAAAGTGTGTGTTTTGGGGTTCATTGCAACCTGTAAACTGCTGTATTTGAATCGCCTGCCATTCTTCCAAAGCCCAGCTTTCATTAGAGTGAGTCTTAATACGATGCTGCAGGGGGGAAGAGCTCAGACCTTTGCCCTTGGTTTCTCCCCTTCAGCCCCTGGAAACCAGAGCAGGGCTGACTGAGAAAGGGCTTCCTTTTGTGCCTAAGGAGAAGACATTGGGAGAGACAGACTCTCTTCCTGACTAGCTGTGTAACTTCGGGCCAGTCACTAAACCTTACCGTGCCTCTGTTTCCCCATCTGTAAAATGGGGGCAGTTTAGCCTGGATTTGTGAGGTGGTTGTGAGGCTTAGTTCACGTTTGCTAAAGCACTTTTAGGTCTCTGGCTGGAGGGGGCTATGAAAAGTGAAGTATTAGGTTGAAATACCCGATGGTGTTCTGTGGTACCAGCTTGGTGGGTGCATTTAGGGGTCTGGGGGGAGCTGTGTCAGAAACCAGCCCAACCTTAGGCTAGAAGCTGCAGGTCACTGCCCTGTGTAACCTTCCACAGTGCTTCACTGTCCAGCTCAGGTCACTGAAACTGGTTTTGACGTTTCCACACACAAATGAACCTCAGTCTGTGCTTTGAGACTGAGGGGAGCTGCGGAACCCTTAGTGCCAACGCTGCATCAGCTGGGGAGGGTTTGCAGGGCAAGAAACCTGACACATTTGTCTTTCCATTTCTGAAGTGGGTTTGACATCCAATGTTTCTAAGTTGCATGAGTTTATCTCACCGAAAAGGTCAACTGCCTTCAGCCCTGCTAAGAGGACAAAGAGCTGGTGTCGGGGGGGGGGGGGGGGCAGAGGGGGGCAAGAAGATGTTTCTGGCACTACCACTTGTGTGAGACCTGCAAACTGTGTAACCGTGTGCCTCAGTTTCCCTGTCCGGGGAGTCTTTAACCTACCTCACTGCCAGTTGAGGCTTGTGTTAAGGGATGCATCTGGCATATGTGGAAAGCCCTGGGTGCCACGGGGGGTGCCGGTGGTGCACAGTGCCAAACGGGAGGCTCATCTGTTGTGAGTGCTTAACAGTGTTGAACACTCACCTCCAGAGCAAGGTGTTGAGCCTGTCCTGGATTTACCTGGTTTCTGACGTGCTGGGATGCTACACGGGTGCTACTTTGCCAAATATAATGAATTCTGGTGGCTGTTGCCACCGCTGTGGGTGTCCAGAATGGCCTGACATTTGATTTTGGGATGCAGTTTTAGGGCAGCACAGCCATGGCACTGCACCAGCAGCCAGGGAGGAGGGCATGTTGCAGCCCCCGCACCAAGTGCAGCCCCTGGGTCAGGTCCTTCACAGCACGTCGGGGCCGGGCTGGGGGTGCTCCGCTGGGTCCGTGGTTATTTGATGTCTTTTCTCCCCTGTAAACATCTAACTTTGCTTTTTTTTTTTTTCCATTTAAAATTCTTGCAGTTATACTAATAAAATTGGTACCATTATTCTCACCTGTGTGCTGTGGTGGTTTCTAGCTTGTAGGAAGCCGGGAACAAAGCGGTCGTCCTTAGGGATGCTGTAGTGCGGTGTAGATGCGCTCCTCCAGCCTCCAGGGGGCGCACTGCGCCGAGCCGCGCGGCCTCCTGCACCGCGAGCGGCGGCCCGCCCTGATTGACAGGCGGAGGGCAGCCAATGGGCTGAGCGGAGGCTGCTCCGCGGCTCGCTGCGATTGGCCACAAGCCGCGATATAAAAGGGGGTGGGCCCGCCTTGCGGCCTTTCTTTCCCGGAGCCCTCGTGGAGGTGGGTGCGCGGCGTGGCGGTTCCCGTGGGCCCGGCCCGGGCCGGGCCGGGCCGGGAGCGTAGCCGGGGGGTATCCGGGGTGTAGCCGGGCCCTACCGGGAGCGGCTCCAGAGCGCACCCTTGGTCCGGGGCCGGGTGTTGGGGGGAGCTCGGGGCTCTGGGGTGGAGGCGGCGGGAAGGAAGGGTGCGGACACGCCTGAGCCGCGCTTCTCCTTGGCAGGTCTCAGCTCGTCTTTAAACCCACTGGGCGATCCTTGGAGCACCGCCGCGATGCCCAGGGAAGACAGGGCTACCTGGAAATCCAACTACTTTATGAAAATCATCGTGAGTGTCGGCGCGGCCCTGGCGCTGCGCGGGCTGAGGGACTGCCCGGGGGTTATCCTGAATAAAAGGGGGGGTGCCTTAGTTTGGTTGTTTGGGAAGCGTTTACGTGGTAATAGGAGGTGCTTAGGACAGCCCAGGTCAGACTGGTTTGAGGCTGCTGTGAGAATTGGCCCTGACAGTTGCAGAGATAACTTGTTCAGGGATCTGATTAGACAGCTGAGAGAAAGGTGCAGCCTTGTGCCCCCAGCGTCAGTGGGAGCCCAGCACTCTCAAACTTGACAGATTCTGGTTTTACATTTTAACGTGTTGAGGTTTTGATGCTGCTTTGTGCACTGGTCCAGATTGTATAGTGACAGTTTCTCTTGCTATAGCAACTCCTGGATGATTACCCAAAATGTTTCATTGTGGGAGCAGACAATGTGGGATCCAAGCAGATGCAGCAGATCCGCATGTCCCTGCGTGGGAAGGCTGTGGTGCTGATGGGGAAGAACACGATGATGCGCAAAGCTATTCGTGGTCATCTGGAGAATAACCCTGCCTTGGAAAAGTGGGTAACACTGAGTGTGCTCCTGGATCCCCTGTCTGGGAGGAGAGGGTGTTGTCTGAGAAGCAGAACTGAAGGCTGTCATCTTTCCTTCAGGCTGCTGCCTCACATCCGGGGGAACGTGGGCTTTGTCTTCACCAAGGAGGATCTGACTGAGATCCGGGACATGCTGCTGGCTAACAAGGTAGGGGAGATCAGCCCTCACTGCGCCTCTGGGCTGGCAGATAGGGAATTAAAATAGAACTGAGTCTTTGGGGGATGCCTGCTTGACAGAAGGGCTTGGGAACTAGGCTCCTGCAGCCTTAGCCAAACTGTTAAAGTTCAGCTGCCTCCTGTGTGCGTGCCTGGGTGCTGTCCGTCCTAGAGGAACTTCAGGAAGGAGTAGATGCCATTCCACCACATCTGAGAGGTGAGCATTCTTCCAGCTTCTCATTTCCCCTTTTTCCAGGTGCCAGCTGCTGCCCGTGCCGGTGCTATTGCTCCTTGTGATGTGACTGTGCCGGCCCAGAACACTGGTCTTGGACCTGAGAAGACCTCCTTTTTCCAGGCCTTGGGCATCACCACGAAGATTTCCAGAGGAACCATTGAAATTCTGGTTAGTGAGCAGTGCACTGCTGTTGTTGAAGCTCTGCCTTGGCTCGAGGGCCCCAGTTGTGGCAGCTGATGGGGGGCAAAGATCAAAGCTCCCATTAGGGCTGAAAATAGTGTATCAGTATCTGCTGTGCGTTGGCAGCATGAAGGAGGATGTAGTGCAGGGGGGATTTAAGTTCTCTCTCTGGACTAGATGACCTTTGAAGGTCTCTTCCAACCCAAACTATTCTGTGAGCTTGGCTGTGTAGGTAGGCTCTGCTGGAGGAGCACGATGCAGGCAGGGCGCTGCCTTTCTCCCAGCTGAGATGTACCTCCTTGTATGTCTCGGGCTTTCTCATCTTGTGGAGCTGAACTCTGAGCCTGCTTTTGTTGTGCTCATTTGTTCCTTCACTTTCATCTCGTGCTGTTGGAAATGTGCATCCTGTTGCATTGATGTACCTGAATTTCTTTGCACATACTCACTCTTTTTCCCTTTATTTTCTCAGAGCGATGTGCAGCTCATCAAGACTGGAGACAAAGTGGGTGCCAGCGAAGCCACCCTGCTGAACATGCTGAACATCTCCCCCTTCTCTTTCGGGTTGGTGATCCAGCAGGTCTTTGACAATGGCAGCATTTACAATCCTGAAGTGCTGGACATCACTGAGGATACCTTGCACAAGCGCTTCCTGGAGGTGGGTGCCACAACCCAGATCTGCTGTATTCTGCTGCTCTGCCTCACTGCTCTGGCAGTCAGGTGTCACGTCTGGTGTGCTGTGCAAGCTTCTGCAGAGCTGGGAGCGATCCCTGCTGCCCTGCAAAAACAGTCCATCAGGGAGTACCTTCTGTAGGCTTTTTCAGCTGAAACTTCTTCAGAAAAGCCATTTAAATCTTGATGCTTGTCTAATGTCACTGGAGCTTCGTTACTTGTGTGCTTTGCACGCTATCCGTCATTATGATGGCAGTGTAGAAATGTGGTTTTTAGTCCAGGTTGCTTCTCGGAGCATGGAAACATGAGTCTCTCCCCTCACAGGGTGTTCGTAATGTTGCCAGCGTCTGCCTGCAAATTGGGTACCCGACCATTGCTTCTGTGCCCCACTCCATTGTCAACGGGTACAAGCGGGTCCTGGCTGTGGCGGTGGAGACGGACTACACCTTCCCTCTGGCTGAAAAGGTAACGGCTGCAAGAGGTGTTAAAGGCAGCCAGGCACTTGGAAACATTTCACCTGGCCTGGTTTGAAAGGACACAGACCTGCCTGTGCGCGAGGGACCTGTCCTAAAAAGGGGCGCGTGCTTCCATATGTTGCATATGGACGGTGGGAAGCTGGATTCCGCGGCGTTCCTTCCTCCCTGGGGCTGATAGGCTGGAGTGCAGTTGAGATATCCGATTCCTTATACCTGGCAGCGATAAGTGCATCCGTTTCACTGCTGGCCAGCTTGCACTCATTGCCTTTATGATTACAAAGGTTCAGTCACTCAGAATGTTTGTTTCCTTTGAAGTTTACCTTTCCCCTCTCTTTTGCAGGTGAAGGCCTTCCTGGCTGACCCCTCTGCCTTCGTGGCAGCCGTCCCTGTGGTAGCTGAGGCAGCTGCACCCGCTGCTGCTGCTGCTGCTCCGGCCAAAGAGGCGGTGAAGGAGGAGTCGGAGGAGTCCGACGAGGACATGGGCTTTGGTCTGTTTGACTGACAGCCGCGCCGCCCGCCCGCGTCACACGTGGTCCACCCCCAGAAATAAAGAGCTGTTTTACACCTTCCCGTGTGCCGCCGCCCTGCTCTCTCCTCCTCGCCGGGGGCTTGGGGGAGGCGTCACCCGGGTGCGGGCCTCAGCAGGGGGTGCGTGCGGGGCCATGGAGGCGCCGCTCCCCGGGGCTCGGTGCCGCTGTGCGGAGGGACCGGGCCGGGCCGCGCCATCGCCATGGAGACGGGCCCGCCCCGGCCGGCTTTGCGCGGCCTGCACCGGAAGCCGCGACAGCTTCCGGGGTCGTAGGCGGCGCCATGGCGGCCGACACGCAGGTGAGTGCGGGACGGGCCCGCGGTGGCCGGTGACGGCGGAGGGGAGGGGGTGAGGTGAGAACTCATCTCCGCCCGGTGCCGGCCGCCGCCGCTCCCGCTCCGCAGCGCTCCCTTGGGCCGTCTGTGGGGCCCGGCGCGGCGCCCGCGGCACAGGGGGGATGTGGCAGGCGGCCCGGGCGCGGGGAGGCCGCGCTGGCCGCTGGAGCCACGCTCACGGAGCCCGCAGCGCCGGCGGGGCGGTGGGAGCGCGGGCCGGGGCCGCAGGGAAGCAGGGGATGGCGGCTGAAGGGCCTCGGCCGCTCCTCGAGTGAGTCCCCGGTAGACCCCCGGCACCAGCTGCCTCGTGTGCGGTTGCCGGTCCCGCGCTCCGCCCCCCGCCAGCTCCCGGTGCCCCTGCGGGTGCCGGCAGCGCCGTCCCGACCGCGGGAGGCCGAGCACTGTCCCCGGTCGGAGCCGCGGAGCGGGGCCTGCTGGGCAGGGGCTGCTCCGAAGGTTCCTGGGCTGCCCGGCAGCGGCCCGGCGGGCTCTCACCTGCAGCTCCCTCCGTGCGTTAGGCTGGGACGTTCCCGAGGTACCGAGGTTCTCGGGATCAGGTCAGTACTGGTACAAACGCGGTGTTTGCTCTCTGTCTGTTTGCGCCCTCCCTTTGTAACACGTGTACATCCACGTCCTAATAAAAACTTAATGGGGTGAAGCCTGTCCCAGCGCCCCTTCCACAGAGAATGGGGAGTTGCAGTTTGTGCCGTTCATGTAGGTCACTGAGGTGGTTAGGAAGTCCCATAGTGTTCTGCACAGCGCATGTGTTTGATACCCAGACTGGTTGGGATAATTTTAACGTGTGTTTCATGTCTGCACATCTCCCTGCCTGCGACAAAGCAGCGCGAGTGAGTAATGGAGCTGGGGTTGAGTTTGCATCTGCTGACCTGACATAAATGAAAGGCTTGAAGGAAGATGAGCTCCTTGATGGTGCCATGTCCTGTCAGTTCTGGTGGTGAGGACGCTGGGCATTCTGCACCACCCCCTGCAGAGGTGCGGCCCTGCTTCCTGCCCGTTCTCAAGGAGAGCTGGGGCTGTGCAGCGGCCGCAGAGGCAGGGAGGTGTGGGCAGCCTCTCCAAGTCCCGGTTTGCTGCACAGCGTTACCTCTCCTGTGTGTCAGCGGAAAGGCTTCACTGGAAGCAGGAAGCAGCTCTGGAGGAAGGTGGAGGCAATCTCCATTTCCCAGTTGCCAGGTTTCCTGTGCTTGGAACTCGACTCATGGCAAAGCTGGTGGAGTTTTGCCTCACGAGGGAAGGAACAGCTTTGGTGGGTTTCTGAAGGCGTGCTCCTCTGCTGCCCTTCCTGAACATGCTGATTACTCACATAGAAAGTTGCTCAGTTTAAGAGCTGAATTTTAAAAGCCTTTCCTGGAGAGCTGTGTTTTGGGTTATGGAAATGCAGGAAGGTGGCGGGTGCAGGCCTTGGCTGAGCACTGTTCAGCCCACACTGTTCTTATCCTGTATACCCTGCAAACCTTGGAATGTCAAGGAGTTGGTTTGAGGAGTTCATGGAGCCGTTTTGCTCAGGTAACCTTGGCCACTGCTGACAGTGCATGGAAGGGGTTGAGAGCGAGGCACAAGTTGTAATGTGGTGAGTTCAGTTTCCAGAATCCCTGCGATGAGGGTGTTAGATGAGAGCAGTTTGTTCCTTTGCTGGGCCTGAGCACCCAGTGTCCCAGCTGACAGCCCAAAACCACAGATCAGTTGTTCAGGATGGGCAGTTGGAAGTCCCCCATGGTGGGTGTGTGGGCCTTACTGCCCTGAAAACCACCTTTGCATTCTTGAAGTGCTTTACAGGTCCTGTACTTTGGGCTATTGGTCTTACCTCTTGCTTTGTCTTACTTTCAGAGGGGTAAGTGTATCCTATGGAGAGTAAGTGCCATGACAGAGACACAGGTTAGCAAACAGGAAGCAGTGGCCCGTTGCCCGAAGGGGAAGGTTTCCATCGTGCACGATGTACAGTGACCCTTTCCTCATCGGATCAGACCGTGGATGCTCACATTTGGTCACTGGGAGGTCCCAGGTTCTGCGGGCCCTGGCGTTGTGCTCTGTGTGCTGCTGTTGAGGGCAGTCTGATGCTTTGTCCTCTCTGTGTGGTTTTAGATTTCTGACACACTCAAGCGGTTTGCAGTAAAGGTGACCACAGCCAGCGTGAAGGAGCGGAGGGAGATCCTCGGCGAGCTGGGCAAATGCATTTCTGGGAAAGGTAAAAGCTTCGGGGCACTGTTCTGGTTGCCAGGGTGGATAAGAACATTCAGGTGCTCTGTTTCCAAGCCTGTGTGGAATCATAGAGTCACAGAATGGTTTGGGTTGGAACGGACCTTAAGATCATCCAGTTCCAACCCCCCTGCCATGAGCAGGGACACCTCACACTAAACCAGGTCACCCAAGGCCTCATCCAACCTGGCCTTGAACACTGCCAGCGATGGAGCATTCACAACCTCCCTGGGCAACCCATTCCAGTGCCTCAGCACCCTAACAGGAAAGAATTTCCTCCTTATATCCAATCTAAACTTCCCCTGTTTCAGTTTGAACCTGTTGCCCCTTGTCCTGTCACTACAGTAAACATGAGGGGTAGCTACTTGAGGAGGGGGCTGGTAGCATTTGGGGTCTGTGCTTTCTCACAGTGTTAGTTCTGAGCTTGGGGTTTGTGAGTAGCACAGGGCTGCAGTTACTGGCACGTGTGCATTTTCCCGTTAGCAGTTGTAGCATCATGTGTGTTAGTTTTTCATTACCCTCTCAGTTACCTGTTTCTCTCCTGACTCATTTTTTAACGATTCATGGAATATTTATGCACACACGTATGTGTTATGTGGAGTGAGAGTGCGGAAGATTTCGGATGTTCAGTATCATATGCGATATAGTCAGACATTCAGGTAACAGCTGAAGCACATTTGTAGAAATCTTCTTTCTTTTCTGGGCTGCCTCTGGAATTTCATGCTCCAGTTCTGCCATTGGTTTTTAAAATACACATGAAATACATTAAAAAGAGAGAAATTCTACTGTGATCCTCGCAAGCGGTTTCGTAGATGTGAGCAGTTCACTGGTTTCAGTTGTGAAGTGAATCACGTTTGTGTTAAAGGTAAGGAGCTTTATGAAGAATTAGATTAATGAAGAAATATCCATTCTGTTCCAGATCTTCCAGAGGGAGCAGTAAAAGGCCTTTGCAAACTCTTCTGCCTTACCCTGCATCGATACCGGTGAGTGTGTTGATGTGGAAAAGCTGTATTATTTAGTCTGTCAGTAGTAGTTAAACAGTATGGAGCATTTGAAAGTGTTAGCGTAGAGTGGCACATGGATGTGTATGACACTGGAAGATGCCATCTAGTCATTAGGCTCTCAAGCTAGGTTTGACATTAAGAAGTTCTATGACACTTCCCTTGTGTTTCACCTTTGATTGTGAAATTAAAACTTCCACCCCGTGGTTCAGTGTGCAAGGATGAATGCCTGTGTCCTTGTGATGGAGGACTAAGGTGTCTTTTAGATGGACACTTATAGATTGGATTAAATCATGGCCTGTTGTAGAGGAGCTGTTCAGAACCTGTGTTTTGTACTGCAGCCTGCCAGAGGGCCTTGGCATGACTTCTGTCAGTTGAGGAAGGAAGGGAATGGAGCTTTCTGCCAGAAACTTCTCCACTTGGAACAGCAAAGATGAAATAACTGTTAGCTGGACTGCTGAAACGAGAAGGCAGAACCTTATGTGTGATGCAGAGGTCGTAACACGTGCGATGCTGGCAGGATTTGTCATGGTCACTGAGGTCTGTTTCTCATTCTAGCGATGCAGCGTCCCGCAGAGCCCTGCAGCTGGCGCTTCAGCAGCTCGCAGAGTCCCAGCCAGAGGCAACAGCAAAAAACCTGCTGCAGTCACTTCAGTCTTCAGGGATCGGTGGCAAGGCTGGCGTGCCCAGGTGCTGCATCAGTTGCTCTGTGTGGAGGCAGTTCTGAGTTGCTGGTAGTTGTTCTTGTGTTCGCAATGATTCTGCCGCTGCTGCTTGCATTTGGAGACAAAGCTGTTAATGACAAAGCTGTTAATGACCATTCAGCTCTTTCCCTCTTCTGTGTCTTCTGAAAGCAGAAGGAGTGTTGTGGTTATTACTGCTGGTGGATTGGGCCTGAGTTGTGCCTTTGCCTTTCTTAACCTTCCAGTCTGGAATGATACGGAACAAACTCTTATACCAAGAAATTATCCAAAATGATTAGGAAGGGGGATTTCCTCACCCAGCTGGTGGAATTCAAGACCCTGTTGTGGACAGGGAGATAATGAAATTTGAAGCAGAGCTTAGAAATACACAGCTCTTCTATTGTGATATCTTCTGGAAACACTCATGGTTCCAAAAGGTGAATTGGGGTTGGTTGGCTGATACAGGCCACAGAGCAGTGTCCTGCAGTGCCACCATGGCCGAATACAAGTGCAGCTTTTAGAAAAGGACCTGATCTTGGTTTAAAGGCTTGCAGTGATCTGATATTTAGCCTCCAGTCGCAGTGGCTGGCCTTGTGTGGAACAACACTTTCTACATTCTTTCACTTTGGGGTAGAGAACAAAATGGGGTGAGGATCCTCAGGGAGCTGTGAGGTGGGATCTGTTACCTGGAGTGGAGGGAGGAGCGTGCCAGGAGGGAATGTAAGCTGAGAAATGATTTGGCAATGCAGGGCTGGGAAACTGACAGTAAAGATGAGCAGTAGCACAGAAGTCTTGAGCCACTTTTTGGGCACTCTCAGTTGGCAAAGTGTTTAACTCTCATTTCTGTAATGCTGCTGAGAAGATCCAGAAGTATTTCTTCTGCTAAGGATTTGCATTCCCAGCAGGCAAGATTCAGATTCTTTTGTGCCATTTGGAAGTTCTGAAACACATAAGCTAAGACTTTAACTGGGTTTTTTTGTGACAGAATTGCCTTGCTTGTAAGTTGGTATTCTGACTTGGGCAAAGATGCGTCTGTTATGGTCTTGTAGGTGTAAGATACATAATGGGAGCTGTAGATTCACCTCCTTCTCCTGTCTGTACAACAGTAAGAGCAGTGGATCTGCAGCTCTGCTGGCGCTCTCCTGGACATGCCTGCTTGTACGCACGGTCTTTCCAACACCTGACAAGAGACAGGGAGAAACATGGAAAAAACTGGTAGGTTCTTTTTGGTTTGCAGAAATATCCCTTTGGAGATAGGGACTGAAATGTTTTTAATGCCTTTAAGTTGCTGTGACATTGCAGGTAATTTTGAGCTTAGCTGATAATATCCTGTTACAGTCCAGGTTTATGTGGCAGTCCTTATTGCTTTCTGATGTATTTGATCTCTCCTGTTCTGCTGAAGAAAGCAGGAGCTGTACAAAGCATGAGAGTGGGGCAGTGTTACGCCTGTGCAGAGTTGCTCTGGTGTATAGCAGTGTGTTGTGGTTTAAACCCAGTCAGCCACACAGTTTCTACTCCCCCCCAACTCTTTCTTTCCTTTCCCCCCTCTCCTGGAGGGATGGGGAGGAGAGTTGAAAGAATGTAACTCCCAGGGGTTGTGATGAGAACAGCCCAATAACTAAGGTATAACACAAACCACTGCTGCTACCACCAATAATGATAATGGTAAGGGAAGTAAGGGAAGAGAATACAATGCCTCACCACCCACCGAAACAATCCCGACCGAGCAGAGAGTGCCCTTCCGGCTATCTCCCAGTTACATCCTGGGCATGACATGCTGTGGTATGGAATACTTCCTTGGCTAGTTTGGGTCAGGTCTCCTGTCCCTGCTTCCTCCTGGCCTCCCCTCCTCCCTGGCAGAGCATGAGACTCACAGAGCCCTTGGTCAAAGTAAACATCGGTGTTATCAGCACTGTTCCCAGGCTGCAAGTCAAAACACAGCACTGCACCAGCTACTAAGGAGGAGAAAAATGACTGCTACTGCTGAACCCAGGACATGGTGTTTCTAGACTAGGCCTGCTACTGGTGCCTCCAAGGTGCAGTCTGCAGCGTGGCATGAATTCCATGTGCCTCTCTTGAAGTCTTGTGCCTGTGATACTCTGTCATATAGTGTCAAGTAGCTTTTTGCTTTCTTTTCACCTACTTCAACAACCTGAACCTGTGACCATGCTCAAGCACCATGGAATATAGTTGGAGCACATGTTAAGAAGAGTTGTAATCTGATCTAGATTACTGTTTTCAGACATGGAGTTGCCCAAACTGTTATGCATGGTTCTGCAAAGTGGCACATGTGAGATGGAAGCAGAGGCAGCTTGTTGGAAGAACTTGCACAAACTAAGGACTTTTACCTAAGCAGATTCAGCTAATCACTGGCATTTGACTCATCTGGTTTGATTTGAGCTTGCTGAAAAGCACGTGCATGAAGGTTTTCTTGGCTGTTTCTATTGGCAGGTGGAGGTCCAATGTTTGCTCCTTTTGGAAGTCCTAGGAGGTTCTCATAAGCAGGCAGTGGCTGGGGCTGTGAAGAAATTGAACAGGCTGTGGAAAGAGGTGATGAATACCTTATGTAGCCGTGTTCACCAGCTGTTGTATGTTCTGCTGTGCTAACGTGCCTTGCTCTTGTTTCTCTTCAGAACCAGGGTCTGGTGGATCAGTACCTATCTGTCATTTTTGGTCTTGAACCAAACCAGAGTTACGCTGCAATGCTGGGACTTGCGGTGCAGTTTTGCACAGCCCATAAGGAGACTGATATCATTAAACGATATAAGGTAAGTCTGTTGCATTGCTTTTTGGAGGGCCATAAGTAGCATCACTTCTGACCAGGGAGAAGGGGGCTGAACAGATGTCCCAGTGAGGTCAGTGCTATGCGTCTGCCCCTGGTTTCATTACCTGTCAATTCAGTAGCCATGCACTTCTGACTAAAACAGCTGGAATAGACTTACAGAGGAGGTGCCAGATGCACAGCTGTGTGCTATGGCCTGTGCATTTGTGCAGATGGCCAGTGCTGTAGCTTTCTGCCTTCTCCACTGTTACAGGAATGAAGGCAGCATTTAGCTCTAGCACACTTTGTGTGTTGAGCTGAAGCGTAGAGCAGAGCACACTGATCTCTGTTTGGCTGTCTTATGTAAGGATGGAAGCAAAGCTTCTGCTTAGTGAGCATGAGTGCCTTCCAGAGGAGGATGAGGTGGGGTGTCGGGCCTGGCTTCCTGGCAGCGTGCAGGGAGCTGGGTATAGGCTGCAGTGTGGCTATAATTTGGTGTTTCTTCTTGTTCAGAGTGCTCTTCTGGATTTCTACTTGAAGACCATCCTTATGAGCAAGACAAAGCCTCAGAAGCACGTGCTGGTGAGACACAGTTACAGAGCTGCTTGTGCTTTTGTCCTGTGTGCAGTGTCTGCTGCCGTGCTGATTGCTTTGCTCCCCTTGCAGGAGAGCTGTTCCCCGCTTCTTCGGTACATGTCTCATGCTGAATTCAAGGACTTAGTTTTGCCAACTCTGCAGAAATCCCTGCTACGGAGCCCTGAGAACGTAATTGAAAGTGAGTCTGTCATCGGTCTGCATTGCTCTGTCAAAGAGCATGAGTAGTTGTTCCTTAGCAGTCTGGAGTTGCTGGGGGAGTGTGTTTTTCTGGACTATGCTTTTGGTCCTGTGAGGCAGCAGGATTGTCTGGTGTCTAAGGGTTAGATGTGGAGAAACAACATTTGTGGTGTGATCCCAAGTGTCTGGGTATGTGGTAGCTACTGTTTGCACGGAGGACAGAATTTCACAGCTGAGTGCTAAGAATAATCCTGAATTAATCTGCTTGTTGGGCATCAATTTATGTTGTTTTATTTCCTGCTCCTTCCTGACCTTGTCTGCTCTTACTGTGAGCTGTGGGGAAGGATGTACCAAAACGCTAAAAACCAGTTAACAAAATGTAATATGCTGTTATCTCTTTTATCTTCAGCAATCTCTTGCTTGCTTGTATCTGTGAACCTGGATCTCAGCCAGTATGCTCTAGACATTGTGAAAGGACTGGCCAGTAAGTACTCCAAATTCTGGAGGGAATGATGAACTTAGAATAAAGCTTTCTTCAGCTTCCTGGCTGTACCTGTAACAGCTTGATTACTGATGAAGAGACTATTTTATGTGGGAGGGAGGATGATGCTGATGGTGCTGTAACTTGGAACTGGAATAGTTCACGTGACAGTTCCAGAAGCTGAGTCAAGCCACATGTAAAGAGATGCCTTTGTCTTGCAAGTTTGCTGTAAGGAGCTCTTAGCTTATGCGTTATTTCCCAGGTCACCTGAAATCCAACAGTGTGCAGCTGATGGATGAAGCAGTTGTGGCATTAAAGAACTTGGCTCGACAGTGCAGTGATCCCTCGGCTGTGGAGTCGCTGGGCAGACACCTTTTTGCCATCTTAGGGGGTAAGGATCCATCTTGTAGGATAAGCAGTGGAGATGAACAAAGATTTGCTGCCTTTGGGGAGTTTTGTGTGTGGCATTTTCTCCTCTCTTTGGCTGCCTGTAGAGTGGGGTGGCTCAGCCTGGATCAGGGATGACTGGGCAGGATTTTGTGCTTTTGGGAAGGTTCTTGGTGCAGCACATAGCTGTTGTCTGTAAGTCAGCTGTCGCCGTTTGCTTTTGTTGGCAGGCTCAGAAGGGAAGCTGACAGTTGTTGCTCAGAAGATGAGTGTCCTTTCAGGTGAGGATCCTAGAAGAAAGCTACTTCTCTAGAGGAAGAAACTCAGCAGAATGCTGAGTGGAAAGAAACTGAACTTAAGCCTTTAGGATTCCCTGCCTGTCATTCCAAATTGGCTGTAATTGATACCATAGAGAGTGCTGGGTACCGCATGCTGGTTCTTGACTTACTGTTCAAAGGAAATAATTGGCTGGTAGGTTGAAGTGGTTTATATGAGGAAGATGACTGTGTCCTGAGTAAAAATGAAGGCAGAGGTCCTGCAGTGTTGGACCGTGGTGGATGTGACACGTAGATGTAGTGACAAGAAAGAGCTGTCTGTGCAAGGATTGAAATGTGAAGGGACTTTCTTGATTTGTTTTAGATTTTGCAGCAAGTGCTGGTAGTTTGGGAGTTAATGAGAATTTTGTCCTCTCAGGGATTGGCAGCCTCAGTCACCATGTGGTTTCTGGATCCTCTAGCCAAGCTCTGAGTGGAACCGTCACTGAGCTTTTCATCCCTTTCCTGCAACAAGAAGGTGAGACCTTTTGCCTTTGTTCTGAGTTTGCTAAGCTGCTTTCATCTTGAGTAGGACTTTCAACAGGCCTGGTTTTCAGGATAAATCTGATTCTGGCCTTTTGTGTTGTAAAATCCATGTCCCGCTCTGATGAGCGATGCCACGGAGGCAGAGCTGTGTCTGTTAGAAGGACATGCATTCATTCCCTGCCTCCTCCTGATGTCATTACCTGCTTTCTGTTGTACGTCCATGTGATCTATCCAGTTGCTGTACTGACATGAGCTCTGTGTTACTTCCTAGTCCATGAAGGCACGTTGGTTCATGCAGTCTCTGTCCTGGCTCTTTGGTGTGTTCGGTTCACCACAGAAGTTCCTAAGAAGCTGGTAGAATGGCTAAAGAAAGCCTTCAGCCTTAAAACCTCTACTTCAGCTGTGAGGCATGCCTACCTGCAGTGCATGCTAGCCTCTTTCAAAGGTAAAACTGTGCAGCTATTAATAACTCTTGACTGTGTGATTGAGAGAAGGGTGATCAACTTTTGTACTTCCTTATGTAAGTAGATAGCTGTGTGGATTAAGAAAGGTTTTGTAAGGCAATATCTGTTCACTGACCTTCATATTTCTCCTTAAAGTCTGGTTTGCCTTCAAGTTTATAATGATGTTTTCTCTCCGTGTATAACTAGCATCACTGCCCATTGTGCTATCTTTCATGTACCCCCAAAGTCATCTTTGATTCCATTATTTTTAATAGTGCAATAGTACTATTTTAATTTTACAACAGTACAGCGCAGGATTCTCTGTGCTATCATAGGGCTGAGAAAACCGCTCTGAAAGCTACTTGGGTGTCACAGGATGGCAGAGCTTTCAGACACATCAGTATCACAGAATCACAGAATGGTTTGGTTGGAAAGGACCTTAAAGCTCATCCAGTTCTAACCCCCTGCCACAGAGAAATATGGCAAACTGGACGTTGCTCGTGCTTGCTGTGGGCAAGGGGAATTACTTGTGTGTGATTTGTGCAGCTCTTCAGGGGATTAAGGCTAAAGATACTAACATTTGCTCACCACTGGAACAGTGACTGCCATTGCTTTGATGCACCCAATGAAGCATCCAACTGGAGCATAAAATCCCTAGAGATTCCAACTCTCACAAGTTTATAGTTGAAACAATGCCTGTAGATATTCAATGTGGAAAATCATGAGGTCTTTCTTGTCCTCTTTTAACACTGTGTGTACGATGTTGCTTCTGGAAGTACCAGGAACACCTAGCTCAGTTTCTGTGGAAGCGAGGGTCACCAACCAGTGGGATTCCTGACTTGTGAATGCTTGAAGTGGAAAACATGGTTGTGGCTTGCCAGGAATTTACTTCCCCTCTTTTAGGCAAACAATCCTTGAAGTCAGACTTCTATGATTTGAACCAGTTCATTTAATGTAACTGAATTAGGGTTTTGTTTTGCATCCCATGAACAGGAACTCATATTGAGATAGGGCTGTTCTGTCTGTGAGGAAAGGACTAAAGTGGTTATCATCTAGATTTCCATAGTTTGTGTTCAGTGATGGTTGTGCCTAGCAGCTCACAGCTGGGAAGACTCGGAGTGATCCCAGGTTGTGTCTGATTCCTGTCCTTGTCTCATGACAACAGAACTGTTGATACCCTTGTGGTGTCTCTCTGTCTCCTCAGGTGACACACTATTACAGGGAATGGACTTGCTGCCAATGCTCATCCAGACAGTGGAAAAAGCAGCATCTCAAAGTACTCAGGTTCCCATGGTAACTGAAGGAGTTGCTGCAGCTTTGTTGATCTGCAGGATATCTGTAATTGAGGGACAAACTGGTAAGGTCACAAAGCATCCGGTGGAGTCCAATGCAGACAGGTTTTAAGGGTTACCACTTTTTCCTTGACAATATGCGTGAGACAGTATTCCTTAACCTGTGTATTGTTTCTGTGTAGAGAATCATTGACTTTTTGTAAACCAGGGAAGGATTTATTCCCATCTCTGCTATGTCAGTGAAGAATTTTTGCTCTTCTGTGGCTTTGTGAATTGCAGCTTCCATTCATTGCAGTATTCCTCTCTATTCTGACAGAAAGCATTCACTCAGACCTTACATGCTAAGGCTTGATTGATGCATTTAAAGTATTACTTGCTTGTTATTTGGCTGGTATTTTAACAAACTGTCTTTGGAAAGCATGAGGACTGGAATTACTGTCCTCCATTAGTGGATATTGCAAGAACTCTCTGAGTTCATGCATCTGCCAGGATATAAAATCCAGGCATGTTCTGTCTACCAGAAGCAGCACACCGCTTTCCTCCTTTCCTTAGATTTAGGAAGGCTTGCCCTATGAAAGATTAAGGTGAAACTGACTTTTCATTTTGCAGGTGTTCAGTCAAAGAAACACCTTTTTGTCAGCAGGTGCTTTTTGGGCATGTTTATGGCTTTGGATTAGAGAGATGTGGAACAATTGACCATTTAGCTGCTTGTAAAGCTAGAAGCAACCTGAGTGATTTCAGGAGACAGAATTCTGTTGTATTTTATGTATGCTGGTGAGTTCTGACTTGTTTTGAAGCATCCTTGATTGACAGACATCTGTTCTTTTCCTGTCAGAGTCTAAGCTGAGCGGTTTCTGGCAGCTGGTTCTGGATGAGAAAAAACAAATCTTTACATCTGAGAAGTTCTTGCAGTCTGCATCAGAAGAAGGTAAGTTATCAGTTAGTGTGTATCCAGTTGCTCTTTATTATTTAGTACTTATGAGAGCTGATACTGCCATTAGCCCTGTTCGGTGATCCTTGGAAGATTAAAATTCAGATTAAAAGGAAGACTGTACTCTTTCAGGAGTACATCTAGACCAGTCTAAGCTTGACAATGAATTCATTTACTTCTCAATGAGCCTGAGTTATACAAATTAAAGGGCCTAGTTAACAGTTGAAGCTCAGAAGATGCTATGAGGTAAAATACCAAGGCTACTATTCAAAGGGCCTTACGCCATGTGTATGACTTCAGTACACATTTTATTGTCACTGAAGGCATTTCAGCAGGGCTTGGGAGTTAACACTGCAGTGTTGGTGCAGTGAGCGTGGTATTTATCGTTTGGTTTGCTTTGTTGACTTAGACAAAAATAGGTCACACACAGTGGTCAGGAAACTTCTGCTGGTATCCAGCGAACAACATTTCATAGAATCATAGAATCATAGAATAGCTAGGGTTGGAAAGGACCTTAAGATCATCAAGTTCCAACCTCCCTGCCACAGGCAGGGACACCTTATGCTAAATCATCTCACCCAAGGCCTCGTCCAACCTGGCCTTGAACACTGCCAGGGATGGAGCATTCACAACCTCCCTGGGCAACCCATTCCAGTGCCTCACCACCCTAACAGGAAAGAATTTCCTTCTTATATCCAATCTAAACTTCCCCTGTTTAAGTTTGAACCCATTACCCCTTGTCCTGTCACTACAGTCCCTAATGAAGAGTCCCTCTCCAGCATCCTTATAGGCCCCCTTCAGATACTGGAAGGCTGCTATGAGGTCTCCACGCAGCCTTCTCTTCTCCAGGCTGAACAGCCCCAACTTCCTCAGCCTGTCTTCATACGTGAGATGCTCCAGTCCCCTGATCATCCTCGTGGTCTCCTCTGGACTTGTTCCAACAGTTCCATGTCCTTTTTATGTTGAGGACACCAGAACTGCACACAATATTTCTGTGAAACCATGGTTCTGTTTCCAGGTCTGAGTTGGATTTGTCTCCAGCTTCATTGAGATTATGTAGAGGCTCACTTTGAGTACCTATTTTAATGTGTCCTGCTTGCTGTTTGTTTGTTTTCAGGTAAAAGAATGTGTTTCCTTATGAAGCCTCGTGCTATTCTCAGTATTTGTCTTTCCCCACAGCAATGTGTACAGTGCTGCAGCTGGCAGAGCGCCTTCTCTTGGATCATGCACAGCGGCTGCCTGAAAGTAAAGTTCAGTACGTAGAGCTGTGCTTGCTGCCACTGGTCTGTGTCTGCTCCCTGAACGTTAATGTGGGCAGTGGAGAGGGTGGGCTTGGGCACAGAACGTTGAACCCTTTGTGCTCTTCTGCCCAGTTGGTTTGCAGAGCCGCCTCCCTCCCTAAAGCTGTTTAGTTCTGTTTGCAGGCAGTATCACCGTGCCCTTGTTGCCGTTCTGCTGAGTCGGAACTGGAACGTTCGAAGACAGGCCCATCAAACAGTTAAGAAGCTCTTGTCCTCTCTGGGAGGGTACAAACTGGCCTATGGGCTCTTGGAGGAGCTGAAAGTGGTTCTCAGTTCTCATAAGGTGCGTAGTTAAGAAGCCTAGTTTCTGCCTAGTTGTTTGTGTGCTGCCAGTCACCTCCCTACCCTAGACTTGCTGTTGGTATTGACATAGAGTATGATACAAAGATGATTTGGTTTCAGATGGTCTCCTAGAATGCCACTTGGTATTAGATCATTGCATATTACTGTATCCGTGTCTGTGGTGTGCCTAATCTTCCCTATATACACAGTAGACATATTATTTCAGATTATTTTGGGAATATGCTCTAGTTTTGCATGTCCTTCTATTATTTTGATGCTGGAGGACCAAGTGCTTCATTCCTTTCTTGGTATCCTAGGTCTTTGGCTTCTAGCTCAAGGTGCCTATTTAAAACAAAGGTAATATAGATGCTTTAGTAGCAACTATTATAAAAATGAAAACAAAAAGGAAAGTGTGCTGTGTTACTGGGCATGATGCTAAGCCAGCACCATGTCTAGTTGTGGAATAGATTAAGGTATGTGAATTAGGTGCCAAGGCTGGGACTTGAAAGTCGTCTTCCTATGTCATAGATACAGCCTGAATGATGTATTTTTGAAAAGCTGCTGGGTAAAACGAGGCTGCAGAAGCTGGGTGTACTGTTCCCAGCCAGCTGGTTCAACCTTCTCAAAGTCCTCTTTGCCAAAAATGACAATTTTGGTTTCATTTTGCCCAATCTAGTATAGCCCTCCATTCTTAGTCTTTCTGTCGCTGTCATCTCTGCTTCAGTTCCAGTTATCCTTTCTTCCCTTTTACCTTGGAAAACTTCAGGTTGTTGGTACTGACAGAGGGAGGAGATTGTTAGTATTCAGTATGGTGTTACTGTGGGGAAGTGTGCTCAGGAAGGCTTGATGTGGTGTGTTGATGACAAGTTGTCCACTCAGGTTCTGCCTCATGAGGTCCTGGTGACGGAGCTGGGAGAGCTGTCGGAGCTAGGAAAGACATACGTTCCTCCCCGTGTCTTTCATGAGGCACTCTGTGTCATCTCAAGTGTGGCAGGGCTTGATGTGGATTCCTTTGAGCCAGAAAAGCTGGCACTGGAGATGCTGCTGGTGAGCCATCATCCATCTGTAGGTAAGTGGAGGGATAAGACCACTTTCATGGCCAATGTTTGGGTTCTTTATCTTACCTTTTTAGTTTCATTATATTAGCATTCTGCTTCATATTTACTTGGTCATTTATTCTTCTTGCTAGTGGCAGTGCAGCCAGGCCTTTGGCCAACCCTCCTCATCAAGATGAAGATAGATCCAAAGGATTTCATTACCAAACACCTGAATGACATACTACCCAGGATCACTGCCTACACTTCGGAGAACCAGGTGATAAACTTCTACTTTCCTTGTGTTAGTTTTGGGAGATGCTTTGGAAGAGGAGAGTTTTCTGCAGGAGTTAAGTACCAACTGGTCTGTAAGGAAGAAGATCTGTCTAAAATGTGGGGAAAAGGCAGATTCAAAAAGAACAACTGGTGCAAAGGAGCTGGGATTTAAGGGGGGGTAAGAATGTGTACCAGCAACTGAGTAGAACTTTAGGTAAGATACAGTCACCCACTGAATAAGGAATTAGGCATTACAGCATAACTGCTTCAACAGGGCATGTTTTTTTAGATAATTTCAAGGAATACCAATAATACTTTTTCTTTCCTTTTTCTTGATAGTCATCTATGAATGCAGTGGGATCTCTCGCTCTGCTTTCACCTGGTAGAGTGCTACCACAGCTCATCAGCACTATCTCAGCGTCAGTGGAGAATCCAGCTCTGTGCCAGGTTACTCGAGAGGAATTTGCCATCATGAAGACACCAGAGGGAGAACTCTATGACAAATCTATAATACAGAGGTAAGACTTTGTGAGTTCTTTTCTCTCTGCACCAGGGGGTTGATTGCTGCTGGCATTTAGGCAGTGTGCGAGTGGGTTTGTCAGATGCTCTTTCTGTACAGGAGTTACCAGATTTGTGTGCCTGGATCTTGGTTCAGAGCAGTGCTGATTCTTTTCTCTACTTTCCCTTCTCAGTGCTCAGCAGGATAGTATGAAAAAGGCTAACATGAAGAGGGAGAACAAAGCTTATTCCTTCAAGGAACAAATCATTGAGCTGGAGCTGAAGGAGGTGAGCTAATGGGAAGAGGAAAGCCAAGTTGGTCACTACTACCTCATCTGTTTTGTTGCATGGCTTCTGTCATATGTGTATCTCACTTAACTTCTGTAAGGGTTGTTAAAGAGGTGCTTCCATCTTGTTGACAGCATCAGTTCAGTTCAGCCTGGCCAGAGGCTGTATCTTTCTTCTCTACCTAGTCGAGGGGATGGTGTTAATAGCTCCTGGTTAATAATGACCATTGCTCTCTGCTGCAGGAAATAAAGAAGAAGAAAGGAATAAAGGATGAGGTGCAACTGACCAGCAAGCAGAAGGAGCTGATGCATGCGCAGCTGGAAAGGGAGTCTCAGATAAGAAAACGGCTGAAGGAGGTTAAGTTTTGATGGTCTTTTTTGCCAGCTACCCTGGCCCAAGTCATTTTGATAAAAAGAGTAGAGAATATTCAGCAATGAGCTGTTTGTTTCTGTCATTAGAAATTGGATCTGACGGCTTGATTTTATTTCTTTATTGTTAATGGTAACTTTTGAATTTTTTATGGTAACTTTCGAATTATTCCTTTTACAGCTTGATAATGAGCTGGAAACAGCTCTCGGGCTCCTGGGCACTGTTATAAAGAGAAAGCCTCCAGGTCTAACTCAGTACATCCCTGCTCTCATCAGTTCCTTCTTGCCACTTTTTCGATCACCTTTGGCTGCTCCAAGGATTAAGGAACCTTTTCTTTCCTTAGCTTCCTGTGTTATGCCAGCTCAACTGAAAACCTTTGGTTAGTATTTGCAGTTACTGTTTAAGGGCAGGGTGCGTTATTTTTATGGCAGGGCAGTGAAAATCCTTGCTCTTACGAGCTGTGGTTCATGACCATTTGCCACAGAAAACCAAGGGGGAAATCCACTCTGGAACAGTGCTTAGGAAGATGACTGCAAAGTCCCAGAGATCCTATTGCTGGATAAGACTGGGTCCAAAGAGAAAGAGTTGTCTGGTCATTCTAATCACCTCTAAGTAGCAGTTGGTTGCAATGGTACTGTCTCCCTGTGCAGAGTTTGGAGGATGTGAGTGTAATTCACACATGCAACTTGTAAGGAAAGCTGTCCCCTGTAAGCCTCGGGGCTGTGCTTCCTTGCTTGCCTCTTGCAGCCTGGGCTGTTGCCCACATCTGTGCTGTAATTCTTGGGTCTGTGTTCTTGGGGATTTTTCTCTCTCAAGAAATCTCTGGGTTTAGTCCTGTCATGGATTCTTTACTCTTTCATACCAGGTACTTTAGTGAGCCACGTGACCTTGCGCCTGATGAAACCAGAGTGTGAATTAGATGAATCCTGGTGTCAAGAAGAACTGCCTACTGCTCTGAACAGAGTTGTTAACTTGCTGCATGCTCACACCATTCCTGGCCGAACAGGCAAGGGAGAGCCAGGTAAAAAGTACTGTAGATCCCTCTGACACCCCCCCATAACACTGAGCTGTTTCAGGTTTTATGGTTTATGAAGTATTTTATACATGAGACTTCATTTTTTCCTTTTTCAAATTGGATAAATCTTCATAGATATGAAAACCCTTAAGTTTGGGTTTTTTTGTGGGGGTAGTAGTGCAAATGATGTTACAAGTATAGGAAGTGTAGAGATAAAATAACAGGATGGTTTTTTAAAGTGGTCCATTCAGAAATAATAATGAAATCAAGGTTCGTCTTTGCCAAGGACAGTTCCTACCTTTCAACACCACTTAGGCTAAGTGATTCAGTGAGACTTAAGTGGAAAGACAAAATAATTGCTTGTTATCTGTGATGTCAGCAGTGAAGTGCCCGTGGCCTCTGCTTGTTTGCTGTGCAGTGCTGCAGTTCATGAATATTTTATCGTGGCATGGTTGTAGAAGAAGCAGTTCTTTCTCACTCTGACATGAAGGCAGGCACTGGTATTTTTGTAGTGCAAAAATATGATTTGGGTGAAAATGCACCTTTTTTTGTTTGGTTCTGGTTTTGCTGGGTTAGTTTTACTCTAGATCCCTTCCAGAATTTACTTCATGATGGGGTGTGCAAGTACTTGTACTGCTACACTGAAGATAATAGTACAGAAGTGGGAGGGCAGGTGTGCTGCCTTTGGAGGCTAGGATGGATAGCTTAGGCTGCCTTAAAGCATCTGGTGTACTGCAGTGATAGAGTTGGTTCATCCAGGCTTTGGAGTTGGTCATGATGTAGCTCCATCAAGAGCTGCTGCCGTGGATGGTTTGTATTTTTTTAAGGGATATGTAGGATTCTGTTTGGTCCCTTACCCCAGCAGTTCAGTTTTCCTCTTACTGTTCTGTTGCTAATCAGTTCTGCAGTTGTGTGACTGGCACATGTAATCTGCACGGCTGAGTAGCAGCAATTGACCATGTTGAGCACCACTTCAGTGCTGAACATCTCCGTGGTAATTCTGCACTATGCAATTTATTTCCATAGTAAGTGCAGGTTCATTAACATTGGAATCCATTTTCAGGCTTATTTCCAGAAAGCAGTGGCAGGCTTTTCAATCCTTCAGTATTTCCTACAGTGCTTAAATGAATACCTGGTGGTTTTTTCACTTCTGCAAGAGAAAGGAAATAGGTTCCATTGCACTTTGTTGGACAAGTTATGTTATACTCCCAAATGATTTTTCCTCATTTTCAAAGTTCTTTGGAGTGTAGTCTTGCAATATGATTTAGTAGAGGTTAGTTTCTTAAGTCACCATGAGACCCAAGAGGGACCATAACTCTTGTAATGTGGATGATAAATCATTCATTGCTGAAACGCCAAGACACGTTTTATAATCTCTTTTGTATTGGTCAGTACTGGCTACTGTGTTAATAGAACATTTATCTTCCAAGATCGAGCTTGCTTCCTCCTCCTGCACATAGAGGAGCAGTTGCTTGAGCTTAAAAATAGCTTGCTGATAATTACAAAAACCAGGCAAAAATAAAAGCATCAGAGCAAACAGATCCTGAGCAAATGGCAAAATCCCACATCGCAAACGGAGGTGTTTGACCGAAGCTATTCCTGTTGAGCAGTTAGGAGCTCACAGTGCTTTTGGTACTTAATATTTCTCTCTTGAACTACTTTTGCAATGTCCGTGCCCTACATAAGCTGACTAATACTGCAGTATTGTATCTGCAGTGCTCTTCCTTTGCATCTTAGAAACGTTATATCTGGCATTCTCTGGCAGCACAGAAAGTAAACGCTTTCCCTAGACGTCTAATACTTGAAATTTAACTGGACTGACTGGAGAGGCCTGGAAGGAGCATTTCTGTCCCCTAGCCCTGTGAGAAGGGAGGAGCAAAATCTTTACCAGTAGGAATCCAAAAGCTTTAACTTTTCTCAAGGGGGGAGAAGACGGAGCTGAGACTTGCACCAGAATTAGAGGAATCTCATTCTCAAGAATGCAGCTGAAGACTGGAATGACAGGTTAGCTAGGTTGGTAGGAAGCGTTCAACGGGAACATGGCTGGCAAACAGGTCCCTGCTTTGGGGCAAATGAACTTTAAAAGGGAATGAGTGAAACTGCATCAGATCCCTGTGTGGATCCTCAAGTGTTTCCAGGATAGACAAACTCAGGTTTGCCTGTCTGCAGTCCACTGAGTTGCTTCAGTTTCATTTACAGTGTGTATTTTCACACTGTTGAAGCATTGGAATTAATTTGGAATCCTAATGCTGACTTAGTTAAAGCCAGCTCGTTGATGTTGCAAGCAACAATATTGGGTGGAATCACAGAATCATTTAGGTTGGAAGAGACCCTCGGCATCATGAGGTGCAGTTGTTAATCTGACACTGAAACAGGTAGCAGTACTGTTGCTGCTAAGTGAAATGCCAGAGTGGTAGAGGCTGAACAGGTTGTGTGCACTGCTTTGAACAGGTTAAGTCCACATACATGTGTATTGAAGGTGTCCCTTAGACTGGGTATGTCTAGAAGTGAATGTCATGTTTGTACATGAGGCTGAAGCTGGCTCCATCCATTATGAGCTACCAAAGTGTGCACGTTATACCAGGCAGTATTAGAAACAAAGATGTGAGATCAGCTCTGCTCACAGGGTTGTATTTCCTTTTCCCAGGTGCTGCCCCGTTGTCAGCTCCAGCATTTTCCTTAGTCTTTCCTCTCCTAAAGACGGTTATAACTGAGACACCCCACGACAGCGAAGACCAGGAGGAGTTCCTGGTCAGTATTCTGCAGATCCTTACGGTCCATGCTCAGCTGAGATCGACAGCAAATGGCCAGGCTTTGCTGGTGGATGAGGTGAGCAAGAGCTGCGGGGATCAGATGTCCTCCTTCAGCAGCTGTTCAGATGAGGCATGGGGTAAACCAGATGATGTAAACTGGACAAAGTAATTCTACAGGGTAGAGTTAACGATGGAAGATTGTTTTCTCTCCCAGGTTTTAGTTACCTGTCCTGCCTTAGGTTTTAATTGTGATGTTTATAAGGAGCGTCATACACAGAAAAGGCACTTTGGAGTCACAAGACATAAGGCTTTTTCTTTCTCCCTCCAACCTTTCAGAATGGCCCAGAGCTGCTGCCCCGGAGGGACATGCTGGTTCTGCTGACCCGGGTGATAGGAACAGGTTCTCCACGATTACAGGTGAGTCCTCTGCTTCATAACTGTGGCTAGGATTCTGCCTAAGTTTCATCAGCATCTAGGTGAGGGAAATGCACCCACCTGGTTTAAGTCTCTCAGGCTGGTGCTTGATACACTATCAGTTTTCTGCTGTGTTTATGCTGTTCTTGGAAGAAAATGTCTACATCTTTTTTTTCCTGGGGGCTTTATTGCACCAAACACACTCATCAGCCTTCCACAGGTGAGATTTTTATTCTTTCTTTATGGCTTTACTCTGTCAGAGAAGTTCAGGAGCTGCTTCTCTGAGTGTTCTAAGGGATGAGATGGCAGAAGGGTCAATAACAGCAAAAAGGCAAAGGATGAGTTCAGCTGGACTGAACTCATCAGTTCTTGCTTTTTGCCACTTTGTTCTTTGAGAATTTCTTCTCTTGTGATAGCACTCAATCTCCCCCATGCTTGCTTTGACAGAAGAAGTCAGTGGTGGACTCTCTAATACTTCCTCATGGCATTTTAGGTTTTGGCTTCCAATGCACTGACCGCCCTGTGTGCAAGCAGCAGCGGGGAGGATGGCTGTGCCTATGCAGAACAGGAGGAGATCGATGTGCTGCTTCAGGCCCTGCAGTCTCCATGCATGAATGTTCGAGATGCAGCTCTCAGGGTAGGTGGGAATCATTCAGGGTCACAAGTGAATGTTCTCTAACACTGTTAAAGAGAGGCTTCAGTTCTGGCAGCGTGTCTGCAGGAGGAGGCAGTAGCTACTCAACAATAATGCTCTAAGTAATGCTCTGTGCTAGATTTATTTTGGGTCTACCCACACCTTTCTTTTGTTAAAACAGGTGTGATTACAACACCTTCTATTTAGAGTTGCATAGAGCTTAGTCTCAAAGAGAGAAGCTGTCAAAAAAATCTTAACGCCTGTATTGGGCCCAGTGTTTCTGGAAAGCTTCAGGCTTAGTCACTTCTTGAGAGCATACAGAAAGAAAAACCCAAGGCTGCCTGGTTTTCTTTGTCATTAAACAAATTTCAGCTTGGCTTACCTGAGCTGGCTTCTCTGTACTTAGAAGGAGAAAAGACTGTAGTCAACAGAACACAACCTAGTACCTACTTACCTCTCTGCAACTGCCTGTGGAGTGCTGTTCTTGGGTTTCACCATCTCACCTGGAAGTCCTTGATCAGCACAGGCCGTGTACTGCACGAGAAGACATGAATTTCGACACTGAGAGCTTGACTTGACTAAAGTTTTAAGCGTTTTAAAGCATCTGTTTCTAAAATCAGATCCTTACACTGATTCTGCTGTGAACTCATTCAGGGACTGATGGAGCTGCAAATGGTTCTACCAACCCCAGACAGCGATGAAAAGAATGGACTGAATCTGTTGCGTCGCCTTTGGGTGGTGAAATTTGACGTGGAAGATGAGATTCAGAAGTTGGCAGAGAGGTAAGAGCTCTTCCTGGCTGGCTGGATTGTGACAGGACCTCTCCTCTGCTCCCCTCCTGGAGCTCCAGTGGCAGGGGTTTTGCCTCCCATAAGTAGAGAGGGGAGCTTTAGGTCACCTCAATACCTACATGTAGCTGTGGCTTTTCTAACTGAAGGGTGATCTGTCCCCTCTTTGTGTGTGCTGCAGGTTGTGGGAGTCCATGGGTCTGGAGCTGCAGCCTGACCTCTGTTCTCTGCTGATCAAAGATGTCATCTACCATGAGGAAGCAGTGCGACAAGCAGGTGCTGAAGCTCTTTCCAGAGCTGTGGCTCAGTATCGAAAGCAAGCAGCAGAGGTCATGAATAAACTTACAGAGATTTACCAGGAGAAGCTCTATGTAAGTACTCTTGTCCTAAGGGATTGACAGGCACAAGCCTGTGCTTTTCATTAATCACTTTTCCTTTTGTCTGTCTTGAGGATGTGCATGAAGCCTACTGTTGCTGTGTTAGAGCTTATCACAGACTTTATTATCTTGAGCCTCAAGCTGTCAGCTAGTAGTGGCAGCATTGTACAGATGGAAGATGTGCCTTAGATGACACAGGAATACTGTGGCACAGCAGGGTCAGTCCAAGTCATTCTGGGCCTAAACTGCTAGTTTTTTTTACTATGCTCTTCTGCTAGTGGTATCATATCTCTGTGCAGTGTTACAAAAGGGCATTGCAGGTATGGTCACAGTATTCTCTGCGTGCCTGTCCTTGGAAAAGGCATTCTGATGACATTTTTTCTCTTTCCAGAGGCCACCTCCAGTTTTGGATGCTCTGGGACGAGTGATATCTGAATCACCGCCTGACCAGTGGGAAGCAAGGTACAGTCATCTTCAGATTGATCTCATCACTTCCTGGGCTTCCAGATGAGGTGTTCTAGGTTTTTATTTAGAAGATCAGGCAGTGGAGACATAAGGGAGCGTTAAAAGAGCAAAGTCCATGCACTTGTATTGACTTGCTGGTTTCATGTGTCCTTTAGGTAGAGAATATTTGTGCCCCTGAAGCAGGCTGGGCAAGCAAAAGTAAAATGCTCTCAATTCCCACAAAATGTTGGGCACCATCTTCCTTATGTCCTGATAAGAACAGAGTCTTTCCCTCTTAGACTGCCTTATTTTTATCTTGCCTTACTGTATTCCCACCCCTGTATGGGCAATTGGTTGTTTTGAGAGCAGCAGTGCAAGCCTTAATGAACTGGACAAATTCCAATTGGGATAATTATTTTTCTGTCTACTTGTAAGTCCTATACAGGCTCAGGTGGAGATGATCTTGTTCACTACCTGTCTTAAGCTAATCTGCTCTTTCGTGCTGATGTATCTTGTGAAGCTGCTGTATTTCAGCAGTAGATGAAGTGGTCTTGATCACTTGAAGTGATCCTTGAGTCTTTGTTGACCCAAGTGTCTGTAATGCTTAATCAGGATAGAAGCCATTACATAGCTGAAGGAACCTGCAGCATGAGGTTATGTGCTGAAATGAATGTAGGTTGGACACTGAAGCTCTTCAGTTTCACAGAATCATAGAATGGTTTGGAAGGGACCTTAAAGCTCATCCAGTTCCAACCCCCTGCCACGGGCAGGGCCACCTTCCACTAGAGCAGCTTGCTCCAAGCGGTTTTATCCTGGTTCTCTCTCCATCTCTGTAATGTGCTGATGATAGCAAATGTGACTGTGACCTTGGGCAAATCCTGTGAGAAGTGAGGAAACTTAGGAGCTCACCATCTTTACAGGTGTGGCATAGCTTTGGCCCTCAACAAGCTCTCACAGCATCTGGACAGTTCTCAAGTGAAGCCCCTCTTCCAGTTTTTTGTACCGGATGCTCTGAATGATCGCAGTCCTGAAGTCAGGAAGTGCATGTTGGATGCAGCTCTTTCAACGCTCAACACTCATGGCAAAGTAAGTCTGAATGTTTCTCTCTCTAGCAGTGGAAAAAGATGGAATGAAAAAGTAGATACTGGGTCCAGAGATTCATTTTATTAAGTGATATGTTTTGTCTTTTTCATTCCTTTGAGGTTTCTGTTACTTGTGAGAGCCGAAAACTTTCATGTAGTAGGAACTGTGTGTTCAGAGTTGTTCTGTTAGTGACTGGTGTTCACTAAGTGTAGTTCTTCCCTGTTATTGCTATAAAAAAGGAATAGCCCTGAATCATTTGGAGTTAAAATGGTGTAAAACTGGAGTGACAAAAGTAAAGTCGGACCACAGATCTTTTAATCCTGGAAGGTGAGAATTCATGCAATGCCAGATGAGAAAGCTTGTCAATAGTTGGCTTAATTAAACTGAAACAGAACTGGAGTCATTCAGGCAATTGAGGACCATCCATATTCTCACTGCTAGCTGTTCTCCAGCAGTGCTAGGTGGGGAAGGTGAGCAAAGGTGTAACTCGCTCAGCTTCAGTTTTCCTCATATATGCCAGTCACCAGTTCTGGACAGCTCTCTGTGTTCCTGATAGGCCCAAGACAGTTGGAGTATTTTCATATTATTCCTTCCTTCTGTTTCTCAGAAAAGCAGTGAAGTTTGGTTTATGGTTCTGTTCTCCCTTTGCAACTGGAGCAAGCAAAGGAGAGATGCTGGGGTTTAGGCTAGCAGTCTGGCCTAGGTGCTTGCCTTGCTCCTGATAGACATCACACCAGCAGTGTTGGGGGATCTGATTTTTAAGAGCTAACTTCTCTCTGGCAGGAAATACTGGTTGCCTGTTGGGATGGCACGAGGTTTTATGTGATGTGACACATTAAATGAACTATAATACAGTGTGTTCAGTTTGTTGGCTCAGAGAAGACAAACAAGTCCACTGAGCATGGCAGATCTCATCCTGAGTGGACTCTAGTGGCACGTTCTGTGGTTTTGTTTTTCAGGACAATGTTAACTCTCTCTTGCCAGTGTTTGAAGAATTCCTGAAAAATGCTCCTAATGATGCCAGTTATGATGCTGTCAGGCAAAGCGTGGTCATTCTGATGGGTTCACTGGCAAAACATCTGGACAAGAGTGACCCTAAAGTGAAACCGATTGTTGGCAAACTGATAGCAGCCTTGTCCACACCATCTCAGCAGGTAGGTGCTGCCTTGGAGGACCCCCCAGTTTCCATGCAGAGGCAGGTTAACTTCCATGATACTTCCAGGGATGTCAGAGAGATGAAAACCAGCTTTGGTGACAGAAAGCTGTCACTGTGGGTGCAGGCTAGGAGGAAGTTATGCTGGTGATGCCTGTTTTGTGATCTGATAGCTGGTGGGATTGCTTTACAGGTTCAAGAGTCAGTGGCAAGCTGTTTACCACCTCTGGTGCCTGCAATTAAGGAGGATGCAGGAGGAATGATACAGAAGCTAATGCAGCTGCTTTTAGAGTCTGATAAGTATGCTGAGCGCAAAGGTGCAGCTTATGGGCTGGCAGGCCTGGTGAAAGGCCTTGGCATCCTCTCTCTCAAGCAGCAGGAGATGATGACCACGCTGACTGATGCTATCCAGGACAAGAAGAACTTCCGTCGGCGTGAGGGTAAGGGGAAAAAGCTTTTTCCTCCAAATATTTCATATTCCTTTTGTACATGCTGCCGTTGTGGTCAGATCAAATGATGCCTGAACCCCTGTGCTTGGGTCATCTACATGTATTTTACTAATGTTTGCAGAGAAAGGAATGGGAAGTGTCTGTCATGAGGCCACTGGTTGTGTAGAGTGTCCTAAAAACTGCTCTTATTTGCATTGTGGTGGAGGAAAGGTTTCTGGTCCTAGACAATATGCATGGTGCTTTCCCTCCTGTTTTCAAAGGCAGGTGTTGCTGGGCAGGCTCCTGCTTTCTGTGGGACAGTACATGTTAAATGAAGTCGTGTTTTCCTCTGACTGTCCTTTTTGGGGTTTTTAGGGGCTCTGTTTGCCTTCGAGATGCTCTGCAGCATGCTTGGAAAGCTCTTTGAGCCCTATGTGGTTCATGTGTTACCTCACTTGCTGCTTTGTTTTGGAGATGGGAACCAGTACGTGCGAGAGGTAAGATGCCTTAAATTTCTGGGGACATAGAGTGTTAAGAGAAAACTGAAATGGAGTAGATATGAATGCTGTTTGTAACAAGGCAAATTGAAATCCCTTGAGATACCACTAATAACAATTGGATCTTAATAACTGAAAGCATCCTATTTCATTGGGTGTTAATTGGGAACAACTTGGCTAGCCAAGTTGTACCAAGGCACTATTGTACATGAAGGCTTTGTTCTCGTTGAGTCTCTGAGGAAGGAAAAAATGTGTTGTGACACAGCTTGTGAATATTCTCTTCTCCTTGGAGGCTGCAGATGACTGTGCCAAAGCTGTGATGAGCAACTTGAGTACTCATGGAGTGAAGCTGGTTTTGCCATCACTTCTTGCAGCACTGGAAGAGGAATCCTGGAGAACTAAAGCTGGTATGGGCCCATATCTGACTGACATGACTGAGAGTAACCCACAGTTCCCTTTGCTGTCATTCCCCTTGTTTATTCCTTCATTCTTGCAGGTAGCTCTGATAGTTTATTGTCTCGTAAGAGACTGTGGAATTGTCAGCTTTTGAGATACAGATGACTTCCCTGACACATTTGAGTAACTTTTTCCTCCCCAGCAGATTCAAGGGTCTCTCTTTACCCTCTATCCCTTTAGAAGTACTGCAGAAGCTGAAAGTTGTGTCCCTGTCCTGTTCTCTTCCCCACCCTCCCTTCTTTTCCCTGGTATATCTCTCTACAGGTACTCCAGAAGCTGGAAGTTCCCCCTTGGCTCTTTCTTTTTCTTAGTTAAAAAAACCCAAACAACCAAACTTCTTAGTGTCTTTAAGTGGCACAGAGTGGTTTAATGCATTTCAGCCACGAGTCATCCTCTACCTAGTACATCTGAGTTTGAGTAAATGTGATCATCTTCTCATATCTCTTCTTAATGCTGTGTTTTGTCTTTTCTTTTGCTTTCCTTTTGCATACTCCCTGCACAGGGTCAGTGGAACTGCTGGGGGCTATGGCATACTGTGCTCCCAAGCAGCTCTCTTCCTGCTTACCCAACATTGTGCCAAAACTGACTGAAGTGCTCACAGATTCCCATGTGAAGGTGCAGAATGCAGGTCAGCAGGCTCTCAGGCAGATTGGGTCTGTCATCAGGAATCCAGAGATCCTGGGTAAGAACTGTCTGCATCTCTAATACCCAGACTTGACCGTGGTTTATTATAGCAAGGTTTACATTCACCATGGTTAGGGTTAAATGCAAACTTCTACAGAAATTAAACTACCCCTAGAAACGTAGAACCTGGACACCTGAAGTGTAACATGGAAACTTAACAGCAGTTCTCTGCTTCAAGGCCTTTAAAATCCGTTCTGTCACCTAATGTTAATAGGGTTTCTCCTGTCCCTGGGCTGCTCGTTGCTTTCGGAGGATCTAAAACATCCAGTGAGAGAACACCAGCTCACCCTGACATGCGTTTTTGTTCTATGTACAAATAAAGTCTTTTCTCTCCTGTTTGAAAATGTCCAGCAATCACTCCAGTCCTGTTGGATGCTCTCACTGACCCCTCCAGGAAGACCCAGAAGTGTCTGCAGACTTTACTGGATACCAAGTTTGTCCATTTCATTGATGCTCCATCCTTGGCACTGATCATGCCAATTGTGCAGAGAGCTTTCCAAGATCGTTCCACAGACACCAGGAAGATGGCTGCCCAGATCATCGGGAACATGTACTCCCTGACCGATCAGAAGGTGCGGTGCTAGGAGCGCTCTCCGACTCGGGCTGTATTTGCTGTGTAGGAGATAATAGAGCAAGCTCTAGAGAGAATTTATTTGTTCTGGGATTTTGTGGTTAAAACAGACAATATTAGAATCCATGCAGGTCCTTTAATTAAATGTATGTAAATGAACAGATAATGGCTATAAAAACGGTGATAAATCTCAGTTGCTTCAGGCTGGTGGCTCTGTACTTAGGTCACCCTGTTATTACCAGATTTATCCCTGCGAAAAGGTCTTGTAATTTTTACCCTATAAGAAATGCCTTAACAAACAAACAAGCAAAACCAGTACCAGTGAAACACAGATCAGCTGCTTACAAATGGATCCAAGGTTTGTTTGAAAAGTATTGGTAGAACCTCACTGGAGTTTAAGGAGCTGTGTTTAATTTTGCTGCTGATAATCTCTACCTTTAAACCTTGTGTAAATGTTAAGTGTTGGATTTGCCTTAGATGCAAAGTGCGGGGTTGTGAGTGAGTTTGAGTGAGCATCAGAAATGTTTGGAGTGATCTGCACAGAGCTGGTGTTGCTTTTGGACTTCCAGAACAATTCAGTGTGCTGATTGTGAAAGCAACTGATGAAACTCTCAGGATGCTAAGGATGATTGCTAATAATAAGGGTCTGAATGCCCTTTACATCAAGGTGACTTACATGCCTATCTTGGTTTGAATCTGGTTCTTACTCTTTGGGGCCTTTGTTTCAGGATCTGGCTCCTTACCTCCCCAGTGTGACCCCTGGACTGAAGGCATCTCTCTTGGATCCTGTACCTGAAGTAAGTCCTTTGTACAAATAGCATTTTCTTTCAGTGTGTTAGGTAGACTTTATCCTGATCTTCTGTAGGTCTGTGATCAGTCTGACACGTTTGTCTCAGCAACTTTGACTGGATGTTTTGCCCATCTCTGTTTCTCTCTTCTGTTAGGTGCGTACAGTGTCTGCAAAGGCCCTGGGAGCCATGGTGAAGGGTATGGGAGAATCATGCTTTGAGGATTTGTTGCCTTGGCTGATGGAGACCCTGACATATGAGCAGAGCTCAGTGGATCGATCTGGTGCTGCTCAAGGTGGGGGCAGCTGTGTCTGAGTACTGAGCTCAGCCTTTCTCTCTTTAGCCTCTCGTTGCTTGTGTATATCAGCTCTGTTCCCTGCTGGTTTTCCTCAGGTCTGGCTGAAGTTATGGCTGGTTTGGGGGTAGAAAAGCTGGAGAAACTTATGCCAGAGATTGTAGCTACTGCCAGTAAAGTGGATATTGCTCCACATGTACGAGATGGTTATATCATGATGTTCAACTACCTGCCAATTACCTTCGGAGACAAGTTCACTCCCTATGTTGGTCCCATCATTCCTTGTATCCTTAAGGTATGTAGCAGAGGCCTGTAGAGTTTTATTTATTAGAGGATAAAAGGACCCTTTGGAGTGTCTTAAGTATCATTTCCAGTAATTGCAGAGCTGGGATATAAGAAAACGATATAAAAGAATTTAAATTATAAATTATTATTTCTTCTTCCAAGTTATTTGCTTGCTGTCTTTGCAGTCACTGTTAATTTCCTGAAATCACCTTTGTGCATTCACAGCTCTGTAGCTCATTTACTTGTCATGGCCGAGAGAGGAGACATCATTTGTTTCCCTTCTCTTGGCTGCGTGCATTGTGCTGGAGCCCCCAGCTATCACAGCCACTTCTCTCTCTGCTCAGGCACTGGCGGATGAGAATGAGTTTGTGCGGGACACTGCCCTGCGTGCTGGGCAGAGAATCATTAGTATGTATGCTGAGACTGCCATTGCACTTCTCCTGCCTCAGCTCGAGGATGGCCTGTTCGATGACTTGTGGAGGATAAGGTAAGGGAAAACCATTGTATCCACAGGCATTTCTCTTCTTGAAAAGCTGGTGTGATTTAGACTCTCTGTTGCTCCTCAAGGAAGTGCAGAGACCTCCCGGGAAGCAAAGGCATGTGTGTGCTTTTGCTTGTTGGTTTGGATATGATGCCTCAGAGCACTGAGCCTGCAAGGCCCTGCCAGCATGGATCAGGTTTTCTCATACCTACTACATGATTCATTCTGGTAGTGATTGTGAAGGACACTTCCAAGGCATCGATGTGGCAGTGTTTAGCCCTTGTACATTGTTTTCCATTTCTCAGAACGCTGAGTAAGTTATTGTTCTCTGGTGTAGGGGAATGTGCAGTGGAGTGCTCACAACTAATGGCAGTTGCTCAAAAACTAGTTGTAACTCAAAGGCTTTTGTCAGCTGAGTGCTGCTGAGTGCTCTTACCCAAGGTGAGTATCTTTTGAGTGGGGACAGTGGCAATCCTTTCTCTGGACATTGAATAGGCTGGACTCTAATAAACAGGAATATTTTTCATTGCTTTGATATGGGAATGATGTCAGCCCCTTCCTTCCCTTTCTCTTCAGTGTGCTGCTTTTCAGTCATGCAGGCAGACTGATCTTGTGTATCAGCCTGTGCAGCATTTCAGTGCTGACCCAGCTCCTAGTCTTGCACTTTGCTCATGTCTGTATTTGATTTTCTGTCTTATTTAGACAGGTACCATCTAAATACCCTGTTTGTAACGCTTGACTTGCTCCCTCTTTGTAACATTTGACTTGCTTCTCTTGCCAGGTTCAGCTCAGTTCAGCTCCTTGGAGATCTTCTATTCCATATCTCAGGAGTCACTGGAAAAATGACCACGGAAACTGCCTCAGAGGATGACAACTTTGGAACAGCCCAATCAAACAAGGTAAAACTGCTCTTAATCTGCTGTGCCTTTTATTACAACGATTTTTCTTTTCTCTTTTAATCAGCATGGAAAGCCTGCTGCAGGATGTGTTGATTAATCATGGACTAGAACGTTGTGCTATTTCTTTTCAGGCTATTATTAATGCCCTGGGTGTGGAGAGGAGGAACAGGGTGCTGGCAGGGCTGTACATGGGCCGCTCTGACACGCAGCTGGTGGTGCGTCAGGCCTCCTTACACGTCTGGAAGATTGTAGTCTCCAACACTCCTCGCACACTGCGGGAGATTTTGCCAACCCTCTTTGGGCTCCTGCTGAAGTTCTTGGCCAGCACTTGTGCAGATAAGCGAACGGTGAGGAATGGAGTGGATGAAATGGAGTTTAGTAACCCTGCTGCTGCAGGAGACCATTAACTGACTCCTGAAGAGCACAGGAGCCTTTTAACCACCTTTAAATCACTTCAGAGCTGTCATGAATTGAACTGTTCTGAGCATGAGTATGTCTGAGTTCTGTCTTTGCTGAAGGCAACCATGATGACAGTAAAACCGTGGTCATTTCATAATAGTAATGTTTTCATTCCTGCTACTCTGTCTGTACTTTGGACAGTAGTTTATGGTAAAAAGTTAACATTTGCTCACAGTTCACCTTTTTAAGTTTTATAAAACAGGAAAATAGTTAATTAATACGCTTTTGGATACAGGTTGCAGCACGGACATTAGGAGACCTTGTCCGAAAGCTAGGAGAGAAGATCCTGCCTGAAATCATTCCTATTCTGGAGGATGGGCTGAGGTCAGACAAGAGTGATGAGAGGCAAGGAGTCTGCATTGGGTTGAGTGAGATAATGAAATCTACCAGCAGGGATGCGGTAAGTTGTATGTGGAAGGTGCAATCTCCACTTCCCTAAGTATTTATGTTCTCATACAGGTGTGCAATTGAAACAGATTTGCACAGCAGGTGCTGGATTTGTTTTATGGACTGAAATCAGCTAACATATAGCTAACGTGAGTCGCTGTTCAGGCAAATGGATGCATTTGTATCTGTCAATAGACTTGGAACATTACACTTTTATGAGATACAGTAACAGGAATCATCAGTAGATAGCCTTGGAGCACTGCAGCTATTTGTGTTGATTAATCCTGCTTGTCTTCCAATATATTTCAAGCAAACGGCAATTTAGTTTCAGTTGTGCAAATTCTGCCTTCTCGGCTGCTTTACTGAGATGCGTGTCTGTGCTTTACACATTCTGTAACTGTATCTCTGCATCTTTAGGTACTGCTTTTCTCCGAGTCCCTCGTTCCCACAGTGAGAAAAGCACTGTGTGACCCTCTGGAAGAAGTCCGAGAGGCTGCCGCTAAAACATTTGAACAGTTGCACTCAACGATTGGGCACCAGGCTCTTGAAGACATCCTGCCGTTTTTGCTGAAGCAGCTGGTGAGCATTGCTCAGCATCAGACAACAACTTGATAATGATGTTGTGGGACAGGTTTTGAATAGTTACCTTAAAGGAGAAGCAGGATTATAGGGGCGGACCTGGGAATGGCAGCTCTGCTTTGCCTCTTCCTTGCAGTTGCCGTAGCCATTGGTAGGGGAAGGTCTTTCAGCTAAAGCATAGGCCTAAGAATTGCTGGTATGGATTTGGCATCATTGCCTGTTTCAGTTGCTTGGCCACTGTGCCTGAAATCTTTATGATGTGACAGAAGAGCTTGGTTTGTGTTTTTGCTAGATAATAGGAGCATTTTGTGTGTTGGTTATGTGATCACATGGTAAACTGTCACTTGAAATGGGGTTTAGCTTGGTGTGTCCCAAATCATCTCTCAGGTTTCTTTCTCCTTCCCCCTAGGATAATGAAGAGACATCTGACTTTGCTGTGGACGGTCTTAAACAAGTTATGGCTGTCAAGAGCCGAGTGGTGCTGCCTTATTTGGTGCCGAAGGTACAATTGGAAGCAAATTCTAAACTTCAGAACTGTGCTTTTTCCTCTGCTTGCTGCCAGTTTTCTTTAGACTCGATCTGCCCAAAGGAAGAGCGTAGCTTGAAATGTTCCTGTGATTTTATGCTGTAAACATTTCATTGGGGTTGGGCTACCTAAGTTTTTCATGCGGTAAATGAAGAGAGATTCCTTCTGAAGAACCTCTCTGCCTGTCTCATCTGCTTTTGTTCATTTAGCTGACGACTCCCCCTGTGAACACCCGCGTGCTGGCTTTCCTCTCGTCAGTGGCAGGGGATGCTCTGACACGGCACCTGAGTGTCATCCTGCCTGCTATGATGTCTGTGCTCAAGGAGAAGCTGGGGACCAGTGAAGAGCAATTGGCAAGTAGCGTGGCTCAGCTCTTTGATACGACAGGTTGTCTGGCGGTAGTGCTTTGGGTTGACTTCCCAACACAGAATCTGTGTTCTCTAGATTCACAGATTGCATGTTTTAATTCAGCCCATTAGCTTCCTCAGGATGAGTCTTTTTGCCTGGTAGCATATTGTGAATTGAAAAACGTATGCTTTCCAAATCTATTTGTATCCATAGAAAAGTCTCCTTGGCCTGCAACAGGATACAATTCTCAGTCTACTTATTGTTGGAGAACTGCCAGAGTGTCTCGTTAACTTTCTGTTTATTCTCGGTATAGAAGACTGAGAGATTAAAGGGCTGAAGGGAGGAAATCTCTTTTGTGCTGCACTGCTCTCTGAAACATCTCATATTTGGACTCCAGAGGACATCCTGGAGTTGTGATTGTGGATAGGCATGTACATAAGTTGGTGTCTGCTGTAGATGCCCATTAGATCAGCTTCTAGCCCCAAGTCTGCCTGGAGATCTCTAACATAGCCACAGATGTGTTTGTTATTAGTACTGTGACACAGAGCATTAAACTACCCAAATCAAAGAAATGTTCTCTGCCAAGGCCCACAGTCTGAGGGGTGAGTAAGATGGGGCAGGCTGAGCTACTCTGCTTCCTGTAAATGAGCCCTTCTGCAGCTGGAGAGTGTCCTGTGCAGCAGTCGGTTCAGCAGAGTTGGTTATGTTGTGAGGGTTGGTTATAAACCTGTCTCTGCTACAGGACTCATTCGAGCCTTTTATGGTGATGTTACCAGCTCTTTAATGAGAAACAATTAGCAAGTGGGATGTGTTGTAATATTTCTCTGGAAAGATAATGCTGTGGATAATGTGGGGAAACCTGGGGCTAAATCTGGCTTTGTTCTATTTGAGAGTTAATGTAAAATTAATTTGGGCTCTTTAGGAGATGGCAAACTGCCAGTCTGTAATCCTGTCTGTGGAAGATGATGCTGGACAAAGAATTATAACTGAAGATCTGCTAGAAGCTACCCGCAGCCCTGAGCTGGGAATGAGACAGGCAGCAGCTGTCATGCTGAATATCTACTGCTCCAAGACAAAAGCAGACTATACTGGTCATCTCAAGAGCTTGGTTTCAGGCTTGATACGGCTGTTTAATGACACCAACCATGTAGTTCTGAATGAAAGCTGGGACGCGCTCAATTCCATCACCAAGGTGAGAGGCAGCTTAAGAAGATCGCAGTGGTAATGCCTGGCCAGGAGAAAATGGGGGTAGCTGGTAAAACGCTGCATAAATTGGACCTTCTGTTTGGATTATAAACTGCATTTACATTTGCAAATGTTGTATGATGAGCTTAGCTTCAGCTTTGTGAGCAAGGAGGCAGGGAATGGGTGTCTTCTCTTGTCACACTATGCACAGGGAAAAGCTGGTTGCCGTGTTGTCTCATCTGTGTCTTACCCCTTTCTCCTGAAGAAATTAGATGCTGGGAACCAGCTTGCTCTCATTGAAGACCTGCATAAGGATATCCGGATTGTAGGGAATGAGGCCAAAGGCGAGCATGTGCCAGGATTCTGTATTCCTAAGAAGGTAAAGGATGAGAATGAGCATGGATTTGTGTCAGCCACCATCTCCTACCTTTTGAGGGAGCTCACTGATGTGACTTTACAGCTAGTAGAAGCAGTGACTATTTGGGCATTCCAGAGCTGTATGTTGGGGAGGTTTTTTGTAGGGTACTGCTGCTCTTGAGTTACCCTGCAGAAGACTCCTCTTGTAACAAGATCTTTGGCAGTTCCGGTCTGCATGTAAGTCGTGGTCGCTGGCTGCGACTTGTGGGGGAGGAATGCTGGGCTTCTGTGCCAAGCTTCTCTGGTTTAAAAATTCCCTGAGCTGCCACCACTTTCCTCATAGCAACTGGTTTAGTAAGGCGTAGACGCATGAAATCAAACCAAATAAAAGTAGCTCTGTAAGTGTGGAAGCAGGCAGCTGAAGGTCAGCAGGAAATGGAGAGAAACTCTTGGAGCTTGTGCATCTGGTGTATAACAGGAGCAGAAATAAGATACGTATCTTTTTGCAACTTGGTTTCTAAGCTTCCTTATCTGATTTTCATGACAGGGAGTGACTTCCATACTCCTGGTGCTGCGGGAAGGTGTTTTAACTGGTAATCCAGATCAGAAGGAGGAGGCAGCAAAGGCCTTAGGGCTGGTTATTAAACTGACTTCTGCTGAAGCTCTTAAGCCATCTGTGGTGAGCATTACTGGGCCACTTATTCGGATCTTGGGAGATCGGTTCAGCTGGAATGTCAAGGTGGCTCTACTTGAAACATTAAGCCTTCTTTTAGCTAAGGTAAGGTTCAAAGTAATTGACTGTGGTTTGTGAACATTTTCCATGGTAGCCTTCAGCAATACCTGTTGCTGTTCACGTAAACACAGCTAGGATGTGCTGGTGTGGATTTGGTGTTTAGGAATGGCACTCTAACTGGATTATGTTCTTCCAGCAGCTTCTGGCCTACCAGAAAAAGCTCCCAGTGCTGAATCACTGGGCTGCTTAGGAATATTGCTAAATGCTGATCCCATTTTCGAGTGATTAAAAACTGCCATGTAATAAATCTCCTGTGCCCACCATTCTTACGAATTAAGTGCAAAGACAATCCCGTTACTTATCTTTGAAACTTTCATTCAGTGCTCTGATTGAAAAAGGCTGATCACAACAGTGTAAAATTTTTCAGCAACCTTACCGTTGTATTTCAGTATGCAGAAAATTACATTGGAAAAGATGGGTTCTGTGGTGGTGTTTCATGGTTCTCCCGTTTTACTGCGGTGTTGGATCTGTAGGAGGACTCTTTGTGGTAACTACTAGAAGAGGTTGCGCTGTTTTCAGGGTTTGATTTCTAGCCACTGATCCAAACCTGACTGTGCAACTTTCCCTTCCCTCTCTCTATAGGTTGAGATTGCCCTGAAACCATTTTTGCCCCAGTTGCAAACAACCTTCACCAAAGCTCTGCAAGACTCGAACCGTGCTGTTCGCCTTAAAGCTGCCGACGCTCTTGGTAAACTCATTGTCATCCATGTAAAAGTGGATCCCCTCTTTACAGAGCTACTGAATGGAATTCGTTCCAGTGATGACTCTGCCATCAGGTAAGCAGTGGGTGGTCTCTCAGCCCTTCCTGCCAAGGATGAGCCTTTCCTTATTAAGGATGGGAGAAAAGGCTGGGATGAATGAACAACCCACCCCAATCCCAAGAGTAAGATTTACTAGTGAAAGCAGGTGACTTCTAATCAAGGGCTGTAGAACAGAGAATGTGGGTGATAGGGACTTCTGGGTCAGAAGCTCAGCTGTGAGAGTGCACAAGGGAAACATTGCTTGGTTTCTGCCCACTTCTCTCTCGCACACCCCCAGCAACCTGTTCGAATACAAGACTGCATCAGTTGTCAGTCTGGCCTGAAGTAACGCTGCTGTTCTGGTATCCTGAGCGCACAGATCCCTCAGAAAATAACTTCTTGATTTGAGAATTGTAACGTTTGAATAATCGGAAAATACTTACACTGTAACAGACACAAGTACACAAGCATGGGAATATTCTGTAGCGTGGAGTTGTCGGAAGTGCACAGGGGGGTATCTGCCTCCTGAACTGTAAGGTGTACTGGTGTAATTCGTAGAATCATGGCCTGGTTTGGGTTGGAAGGGACCTTAAAACTCAACCAGCTCCAACCCCCTGCCACGGGCAGGGACACCTTCCACTAGAGCAGCTTGCTCCAAGCCCCTGTGTCCAACCTGGCCTTGAACACTGCCAGGGATGGGGCAGCCACAGCTTCTCTGGGCACCCTGTGCCAGCGCCTCAGCACCCTCACAGGGAAGAGCTTCTGCCTAAGAGCTCATCTCAGTCTCCCCTCTGGCAGATTAAAGCCATTCCCCTTGGCCTGTCACTACCTGATCCTATAAAAAGCCCCTGTCCAGCTTTCTTTTGGGCCCCTTTAGGCACTGGAGCTGCTCTCAGGTCTCCCCTTAAGGAGCCTTCTCTTCTCCAGGCTGACCCAGCCCAGCTCTCTCAGCCTGGCTCCGGAGCAGAGCTGCTCCAGCCCTCGCAGCATCTCCATGGCCTTCTCTGGACTTGTTCCAACAAGTCCGTGTCTCCCTTATGTAGGGGACACACACGCTACTGATGTGTAAGAAACTGCTACAGGTATCCAGAGCTCAGTTTCTCCTTTGTGGAAGGGGAGAGGCAGTGTCTGACTGTATGTTGTGATCACTTCTAGGGACACAATGCTGCAAGCGCTGCGGTTTGTAACGCGAGGAGCTGGTGCAAAAGTAGATGCTGCCATTAGGAAGAATATCAGCATGGTGCTTCTAGGGATGCTGGGACATGATGAGGTACTGCTTCAGCCAGCTGCAAAGGATCCCTGCTCTAGACAGTCTTGTTCCTAATATAAAATCAGAACTTTCTAACAGAATTATGTTCTAACTGCTGAGGGAAATAACTAATGACAGAGCAGAAGGAAGCTCGTGTAAAGAAGCATGTGGTTGGGTGTCACTAAACTGAACGTGGTCTGCAAAATTGATCTTGTTGGAGCCTTATAGTGTGCTGAGTGTCGGGTGCAAGAATTAGAGATCCCTAGTCTGTCACTGGTAACTTGGAAAATCCATGAGTTTAACGTTTCCTTAGCAACTGTGGATGTGAGTTTGACCTGCAGCTCCTCACTGACGTGTTTGAGGCAGCTCTGGAGTCAGGATTTGCCTTTTATCTTGGAGAAGGCTTGCGATACGTCCCCTGTGTGTGATACCTCTGTGTGTGTGTAGGCTCCCAGGTACAGTTCATCATGTACCATGAGCAGTTTTTCACGTAATGGCACGTCTCCAACGAGCAGGAAGCTCTCCAAGTTTAATGTAGGGTCTTCTGTGTATAGCAGATAGCAACAGGATCATCTGTGAGATTAAAATTACCTAGTAATTTCTGCCTTGTATCTTAACCTGCGCAACAAAGACATGCAACTGTTCACATGCCAGAAATAAGAAGAATTGAAAGATTCCCACTGGCTTGTAAGTTTTGGGCTGGAGAGGAGTAAGCAGTGATGGGATGGTCACGTAAGCCAAAACAACAAAAGCCTGGAGGTTCTAAATCAGAAGTAGTATGAGTCTGTCATAGAGGGAAGCCCATTTAGAGGTGCTTCCTGAGTAAGGTGTCCCTTCTAGACACTGAGTCTTAATGTAACTCTTGTGAACACGTCTTTTAAAACATTCATCTTTCTGCCTCTCCCATTTAATAAATCAGAATTTATTGTGAGGTCTGTAAATCTTCAGTCTCTGCTGGTCCTTTGACTGGCTTTTGGCTTTAAGTTCCATTATGTACAAAACCCCTCATGAAATCCACGGGTCGCAGGAGTGAAATGCTTGTTTCCTCCATCTGTTTTTATTTTGTGTCACCTTCTGTCACTTGCTCCTCTTGCCGCTGTCTCTGATGTATATTGAGCTCAGCTGGGTGTCCTCTTCTCCTCCTTCCCTTGTCAGGACGCCACCCGCATGGCCTCAGCTGGCTGCTTGGCAGAACTGTGTGCATTCCTGTCGGAAGAGGAGCTCAGTACTGTCCTCCACCAGCATTTACTGGGTAGGTGAAGCTGTTTAGAGGGACTGGAACTGGTTTGGAAGCAAGGGAAGATACCTTCTCGCTGCTGGTTCAGGGAGACTTTGTTTAGGTTCTTCCTCTTTATCCTAAACCTGAATCTCTAGATTTTCTTGTGCTTTTCTGTGCTCATGGCTGTTGATTTGTGAACACTGTTGAGCACAGGGTAGTGGCTCTAACTTGGGATTACCAATACTTCTATCTTCTGGGTTTGTTTTCAGATAAGTTGATGAAAGCTGATCACGGCTGAATCATTGCTAGTGCTGACACAGAGCGGATGGGGTTGGTGGGATGTTGGGGCAGGGTGAATGGGAGGGCCATTCCATCTCTTTTGATGACACTGTGACCTTAGATTGGCATATGCTAATTGCAGACCACATCTGATGGCTTCACATGCTTTTGGAGAATTAACTAAGAGCCTCTAAGTTAGAAAACCCCGTAATTTTTATAGAAGCTCATGGTGGTTGGTATTCCTCTGGGATTACTGTTCCTGCAGGATTAAAAAGGGTCTGTGAGCTGGTTTCAAATTACTGATGACTTCTACAGTTTTATTAGTCAAAGCATGTGTAATTCCAGTGCCAAACTCCTTCATGCACAAAGCGGTGACTGAGAGCATCAGAAGTAACAGGGTTGAACAATACAGTCGCTTGTCTCCCTGTCTGCCCATAAGGTGTTCTTGTCTGGTTGTGTTTCCGCACTGTTTGGCTTTTGGGGGCAAGCAGAAGCAAAGCATTGCATTAGAGGCTGTTTATGGTTTCATTTTATGGAAGTGAATTGACAAGCTGACAAAAGCTGTCTTAGGCAAAGGGGAAGGGATGTCAGGAGCCTTGCTTTAATGCTGTTCTTTTGCAGCAGATGTCTCTGGCATTGACTGGATGGTGAGGCACGGCCGAAGCCTGGCTCTCTCCGTGGCTGTAAATGTTGCTCCTGGCAGGCTGTGTTCCCCCAAGTACTACAACAGTGTTCAGGAGATGATCCTCAGCAATGCCACTGCTGACAGGGTAAGTGCTACAGGGGAGTGGGCCAGTTCTCTTGCAAGCACTTGTTAGGAGCAGTTTTGAAAGGAGTGCAGGTTCTGTGTGTTACCAAATGGAGTGAAAATCCCCAGTCTGAAGAGTCTCCCTTGGCGAGATGCAGGTTTTATAGTGGAAATTAAATGACTTCTGATCTCTGTGGAGTTGAAAATTAAATGATCTTCAACTGCAGAGCAGCTTTCATTGGGAGTAAATTACGCTTCTGTTTCCCTGTTGAAGCTCTCATTCACAGGCCAGGTTTACAAGGAGCATGAATTCCATTTTAGGAGGAGGATTTTAAATCTAGGATTGAATGAGTAATTTGGTGTGGGGGGCTTGGGGGCTCTGTGGGACCTGTCACCTTATTCCATGTGGCTCATAGTCACATGATATTTTCACATTACCCCATAACATTAACCCCACTGCTTTGCATGCTGCAATTTTTATGAGAGATGGGTTTAGCCTTCCACAAAGTTTACCAGACCCTGAGCCTAGCTAAAGGCTGCTGAGCCCTGCTGTAGTAATACCGGGTTTTGCCTTTATGTTGAAGATTCCCATTGCAGTCAGTGGCATCAGAGGGATGGGCTTTCTTATGAAATACCACATGGAAGGAGAAGGGAACCTGCCTCCAAAACTTTCCAATCTCTTTATTAAGGTAAGAATTTTTATGGTAACTCCCTGGCATTGTTTCGTGTGGTCTGAATCTTTGAGCTAACTCACGGGTGGATTTCTCTATCCAACTTCTGGATGGAAACCCAGCATGAAAACCAAAAGCTTGGTTGCTTTATTTTGGGAAGCTCCAAATCCCCTGATCCCGAAAGTCCAGGTATTTCTTTTTGTGGCAGAGTACAGACAGAATCCCTTTATTAGCCTGCTCTGCTGTTGTGAATACAGTACTGCTGTCCCTGCTGTACTGTGGAAATGTGGTAAACTTCAAGATTGATTCTCATGAACTCACTTTTAACTTTGCAGTAACAAATAACTGGTAGAGAAGCACAGAGGAGTGAGGGAAGGTGTTGGGTTTTTATGGTTACTAAAAGTCAAAGGGCCTTGGTCAGAAATGCATCAAATACCAACTCTCACCTGGTTTTGCTTCAGTAATTTTTGACATCCATTACTGTGTGAGGGAGTAGCTCAGGACTGAGATAAGAGAGTACTGAAGTTAACACGTTTTTCCATTAATACCTATTTAAATATTCTACCTCAAAATTCCTTTCTTGGTGGTTCTGTTTTTTTGGTGTGTCCCCTCCCTCATCTCTCATGGTAGACAGGATGTGAGTTTTCAACATCAGAACTTCAGGATGTTTTTAACATCTTAGAAAGGATAGAGGAAGATAACGGAATGACAGGTAGTGCTGGAGCAGGAGAACTGCTTTGTATTTTGTCTGTCTAGATGTGTTACATTCCTTCTCAATCCACTCAACCACTATCAGACATACAAGTTGACATGATGCAGACTTTTGGTTTGAAATTCTACATTTATATATTAATTTGTATCATAGCACTGTATTAAAATACAAAACACAAGTATCACAACTGTCACAATACCTTTATGACGGTATTAACAATGGAGCTGACATTCAGATGTGGGCTTTCATGCTTTAAGTATGTTGAGAATAAAGAAAATACAAAGCTCCAATATATTTATTTATTTTAATATGAAATCCACTTTATACTCCAACCAGAGACTGACTTGGCTGTTACTGCCCTTAGTGGTCATTGTCATTTCCTGAGACAGTTGAGAACTGTGTGACCGTGTTGTCAGCCACACTTTGAGAAGTTTTCTTTTGAAAAGGTGTCTTGTTTTCAAGGTTTGGTCTTCTCTACACAGTTTAGTCAGACTTGCAGGTAACATGTTTGTGTACCTGTGAGTTGAAAACCATTTGCTTTTCTTGGTAGTTTAAACTAATTAGGGAAAAAAAAAAAAAGATAATCTACTGCTTTAAATACCTCTCCTTGATATATCTGAATTTAAGTCCATCGCTGTCTCCCTCAGTGTCTTCAGAACTCATCCAGTGACATAAAGTTAGTTGCAGAAAAGATGATTTGGTGGGCAAATAAAGACCATCTTCCCTCACTGGATCCTCAGACAATTAAACCAATTCTCAAAGCGCTCCTGGACAACACAAAGGACAAAAACACCAGCGTAAGAGCCTACAGTGACCAAGCTATTGTCAACCTTCTGAAGATGAGAGCGGGTGAAGAAGTGCTTGAGGTACGAGACAGAAGGAAATGTAATCATTGGTTTAAGGCTGCGTCGTGTTGCTCTGCATGTGGTTGTGTTGTGTTCAGAATGTGCTGCCAGCCTTTTATGAAGTAGGTGGAGTGGGACATTCCCATTTGCACTTAAGCCTTCATCAATATTCTAATGCTCAGCAATGAGAAATAAGCAATACTGATACTGTACAACCTTACAGTTGTAAGTATTAACAAAATACTTATTACAGTATTAATACTACAGTGTAGTATTAATAAAATCAATGTATTTAACATACCTCCCCTCCTTGCTTTCAAATGGCCTTAAGCCTTTACTGTGCTGTAGCTGCCTTCGCTAAGACTGCTAGCTTTTATCAGTTGTATACTCCTACTGCAGTACTAGGGGTGCTGGAGTGTATTTTAGGGTGGACTGCTTTGTACATCCACTGCCAGACCTCTTTTCTTAGTGGCTTTTGGATAGTCCTCATGTCTGGAATTGCAAAACCAGATGAAGGACTTGGGTATGTGTGAAAGATTTTACACAAGTACGCGTGTCAGGCACTTATATTTACTCTTATTTTGCACAGTATGTCCTAAGGAATTGGTAATTGGTGTTGTCTTCCTTCCACAGTCAGTTTCCAAGATTCTGGATGCTGCCAGCTTGGAGCTTCTCAATGAAAGCTGCAGGAGATCCCTGAAGAAGCTGGCTGGCCAGGCCGACTCTGATGAACAGATAGATGACACTATACTGACGTGATAAAGCTCTGTAAGACAAGAAAACGCTGAACCAACCGCTGCATCAGCATTTCAACTCAAACACCTATTTAAAATGTTTTCATTTTTGAAAATGTTAATTCTGATGGGGTTTCATGAAAAGGACTCCCAGAGAGTATTTTAGTATTGAATACACCAAAATAGCCTTAATTAGACCCACATTACCTGAAAATTGAAAATTTGGTCCCCTTTTTGAAACAGATAATGCACAAGAAATACTAACCAGTACTCGTAAATCCTGGCCAATTGTGAGATGTGGCTAGAGCACATCAGGCTTCAACTCTGGTGACACCTATTTTCTTCCCAGGGTCTGTGCAAAAACTCCAGTACTGGAAGTATTGTTGGTTTTTCCACAGACCCTGTGAAGCAGGAATAGAACTCAGTGACAATGAAAGCGTCGTGTTTTTGTGTACTGCTACCTTGCTGCTTGTGACGGTTCTGAAGACTCAAAATCCCTGTAAAACAGAGTATTTAAAATAGCCTTAGAAACTACAGATGCGAAAGGGGGATTAAATGCAGTCTGTTTGAAGAAGGAACATTTAATAAAGGCTCTGACTTTGATCCTTTTGGTGTAAACTGTTCTTTTTACAAATTCATTTGTCAACAACCTTATACTGTGATTTACTTTTTGGCCCTGCTTTTTCTAGAGCATAGTTTGTAGAGTGGGTTGTGCTGTAATCTATAAAAACCTTTCGCAGAACTGAGGCAAGCTAGGGTTTAAAAGCAAGGCACAACTGACATTTACTGAAATTTTAAGTAATTACTCCTATTAGTTTCCAAAGTATTTTTGACTACAGACAGCTTTATGGTTATTCAACTTGTGGAAAGTCCTTGATTTTTATGCCTTCAAGGGCTTCATAAGATACTTGGCACTTCCAACACTGAAAGATTTTTTTCTGGTCAGTAGGCTGTACTGCTGCAGGAAAGCAGTATTTTATTTTACCTGGCCATACACGTCTTTTAAAATAATTGTTTTAATTTACTAATACCTTTTCTGTCATTCGATGGAAATAGTGAAAATCTTGCTGCAGAATACAAGTTTTTAGAAAGAAAAATGAGCTTTATGTTCTATGTAAAGTAATAGTTAAGTAAGCCTTGCCTATTTTATGAAACTACACAACAACTGGTTGCACCTGAGAAGCCAGAGCAGTAGGATTTGTTGTTTCAAGTGGGTGGGTGATGTGTTTGTTGGGGGAAGTCTTCCTGGCATGTTACTCTGGCTGGCTCAAACCATGATGAAGGGAGAAAACAATACTACACATCATAACATTTGAAAGCATAAAATGTAACCACATGGTAACACACATTCTGTTAGAAGCAGTTTACTCAAATGTGGCAGTAGCAGCAAACAGAACATTTTATCTTTACCGTACTCATGCTCAGTGTGTTACAATCTCAAGTTGGTATTTGGGAGCACTGTGCTTTGAACAGGTCAGAAGTACAAGAACATGTCAGATCGTTCTTCACGTTATGGCAGCTCTCAGGCCCGTGGTATAGGCTCCTGGCAACAGATTTGCTGTAGGGAGTCAGTCGAATACTGTTGGAAGAGACTTGGGAAAACCAGCTATTTTACCCCTAATCTAAGACAGACTCAGCTTTAACTGAACTGATTTCCATATAATCGGTTTTTACAGCACTGTATGATGGAGATTCCATAACCTTTCCAGGCCATTTCATTACACCAACTTTTCAGACTGTCAGAGTTTACCTTGTGTCTAAAAATCTTCCTTGCTGCTACTTGAGTCCCCCAGTGCTTGTCCTATTCTCACAGACATTGAAACCAGCTCATTTTTGCAACAACTGCATTGCATCATCACTTCAGTGTTCTTAACCTTGGATAAAACAAGTTTAGATTTTTAAGTCTTTTCTCATTGATTTTTCACATTTTTGTTTACCATGTTTGTTCCATTTTTCACATTTTTGTTTACCATGTTTGTTCCATTCCGATTCATTTTTGCCTTGTGGTGTCCACTGCTGGACCAGGTCTTCTAGGGGCGAATATTAGCTTGCAAGCCATGTGTAACACCCTTGTCTATCCCAACACTGTGGGATAGACACAGTGGTGTTGGTGTGTTTTGTGATTAGCTATGAAGCCAAGCTACAAAGTTGCTCTTCAGCTATTTACTTCCAATCTTGTACTTATGCAGGTGACTGCAGTATCTCCCAGTTGGTCTTACCAAAATTGTATTCTGCTTATTTCATAACATTTCTCTGCATCCTAAAGTGGGCTTTAATTCTGATTTTTGCCTTCCAAAATACTTGCAGATCTTAAACCACCTTAAAACTATGTATTTTGCACTGACTTGGTAATAATCAGAAGTGAAGACTCAAACACTCTTAAGGATCTGGCAGTCTCAGAGCACTGGAATTAGTTTCACCTATAATGAATAAGGTATTTTTTGGGATAACAGGAACAGCACTTAAACTATTCAATGCAAAAACTTTTATGCACTGAAACATGTACACAAAGTACATGTTTGTACATTTTATACCATTAAAAAATTACTACATAGGTGGCAAAAAGCTCCATAGTTGTATTGGAATCACTTCATTTCACACAGGAAGGAAGACAAAAATTGCAAGTTCAGGTTAAGAATGGCTGTTTGAGCCCCCATCATGGGGTGCTTTTCTTACCTGTTTTATCTCAGATTCTGATGCTCCGCATAAATATGTGAAAGAAAATTACAGTTAAATAGAGGCCAGTTTATTAGCTTGTTAATTTTAGCCAATAAGATCTTTTGCTATTATGCGTATTTTGATGATTTGTATTTTCACCTTCTATAGTAGCAAGTGGAAAAACTCAATTATTTTTCCCAAGAGCAGCTGAGTTTCTGCACTCAGTTTAGTTTGTTTCTGAGAGGGAGGAGTAAAAGGTAGGAGCTCAATTGCACTTATTGAGAATATGCTAATCTTTCAATTACAGTGAAACACTGAATTTGGATTTGATAGCTACTTTTTGCTAAACTATTTATACATTACAATACAATACATCAGGGAGAAAATACCCATAATTTTCACCAGAACGTGAGATCTGATAAATGGATTGTGCCAACTTGGAGACTAAAGAATTAATTTTTTTCTCATTTCAAATATCTTAAAAATACCAGTTGTCAGTTAAAAGATAATTTTTCCCCACAACTGACTGTAATAACATGTTTGAACTGTCAAGCAACTGCCTCTGAGTGACAGCTGAACTGTGTATATTTCAAGATCAAAAAATAATTTATAAGAGATGTTTAAACCTACAAGGTTCTAAAAATTTCAATGGAAAAGAGAAAAATGTGAAAGCATAAAATAGTAATTTTTTTTAGGTAAATCAGCAATAAAATAATAAATAAAATAATAATAAAAAGGTACTGTCCATTTTATTAGGTAACATCATGGTGGCTCATACTTTTCACATGATGAGGTTTCATGAGCTTAAAAATAAACATAATAGGAGTCATTGTCATTGGTGGTTTAAGCTGGTGGTTTGTATGCCAGGTTTAAGGGATCTCCCTGCAGCTACACTGCATCCTTAGTCACCCTGATGCTTGGGGCCCACTGGGTTACATGCTGGGCAGCCCAAGTGCTTTAGTGGGTTGGGTGAGAATGAATTGGTGTAGCACTGGGCTGGGTTTGGGCTAGCTGCAAACCCTTTTCTAGCTGAGTTCCTGTGAGCCCAAGGCTGTTAAATACACACTTATGTCTGTAACACTCCAGGCTTTTTCCTGCTCCTCAGCTACATCATGCACTTGAGGGTAATGCAGAATGAACTCCAGGATGTGGTGTTCAAAATGTGTGAGCTGCAGAGTGTGTGTAAGATGGAGGTCATCTAAGTGGATTTCAGGATGTGTGGGACTTGACAGGGGTGAGCTCTGGAGGCCAGAATACTTTGAGAATAAGGGAGGGTTTATAATTAAAACCACTGATATTAGCCATATTGCTGATGAGAAGTATTTAGAAGATGTATTTAGAAAATTTCATCTTCAACCGAGACATGCTATTTTAGCCATACTGGGTTCTCTCCATATGAATTCCATGCAAACTGGACAAATATAACGGTGGAATCATACCACAATATCCTATGCAAAAGAAATAGGAAATTAGAATTGGTCAGAGACAACTGCCTTAAAATATATTCTTATTCCTCTTAACCAAACCCTATTGTATAAATCCAGTCTACAGCTTTTATGTTAAGTGAAAAAGAATATTGCTAAAAACTGCTCACAGTTGTGGCTGGAAAGCATTTCTGGTTTCCAGCTAGTCCAACCCCTGTGCTCAAAGCCCAGTCAAGTAAAGCAGGCTGCTTGGGGCACTGGCTAGGCTGGTGGGACTCTTTCACTTCTCTTGGATCATCTTTTCTGGTGTATGAACACCCACCCTGTCACTGACATGGTTTGCAGTGGTGATGTTCCCGTTTTCAATCTTTTACTTAGGCTTGGGTCCTGTCAAAAAGATCTTCAAAGTAGGTGCATGTTAACGAAATACTTGTGTCAATAAATTGTAAACTTACATTGAAATTTAAAACAACTTAGCTCATCTAAATCATGTCAATATTTTGGTTTGAGTCTATGCTAAACTAAGATTACTTTTAAGACAGATGCAATAGCTAGCATGCTGCCTTTTGTTATTGTGTTTTTATGTATTTATCACCAAGCCTTAATAACCAGGAAAAGAAAAAGCAACTGACACATTCGACATCAAAACCCTGCCTTGTTTGATCTCAGGTGTTTGAATACCAGTAAGAACAAACATTTTTGTAGAAAGTCATCAAAAAGAAAACCAGCACTTTTATGGCGCTGTGTCCACCTGGAGGCGGAGATCATCGCGTTAAGGGATGAGAGTCTTGCAGTTAAGAGTTCTGTTTGGAACTGTGAACTTGGGCTGTGTTTGGTGCAGGCACAGCTTCTGTGTGTGAGTTAAGTAAGGCCTTTCTGAGCCACACACACACACTTCTGGATTAAAACCTCTAGGAATCCAGGCTGCCCCACACTGCCAGGCCTCCATGACACAGCCCCGGGCACTTCATATGGGCTTCCTCACCTGCAGGGTGGGCTCTTATGGTGACTGTCCTTGTAGCTGCGACTTCACGCTTAGGTGCACAGGCACCTTGCTCAAGAAACCAAACACGTTTGCAGGCGACGCCGTCTGCCCCTGCACCTGCCGAGCAGCGGGGCTGGCGCTGCCTGAAGGCGCCGGGGCTCCCTCACGGCTTTGGTGCTATGCCTGAAGGCCTCATGCGAACGCCTGCGGGAGCGGAGCAGGACACGGCGCTGTGTGTCCGAGGGCGGAGGGGAAGCAGGGCACGGGCCACGGTGCGGCGGAGGGAAGGAGGGAGAAAGAAAGAGAGAGTGCGGCGACTTCGGCACGGCCCTGCCCTCACAGCTCCATCATGGCCGCCACCCCTCAGAGCGGGAGCCGAGCAGGGGAGCGGCGCCACCGCCCTTCCCGCGCACGCGCTTCGCGCAGGGGTTCGGCGCATGCGCGGCCCGTGCCGGCGCAGCTGGTCGGCGCGGCGCATGCGCGGCCCGCTGTCAGTTCCGGCTGTTTGTGCGGGAAGTGGAGCCGTCCCGCGCCCGCCGGCCCCCCGCCACCCCCCCCCCCCCCGAGCCCCGGTCGCTCCCGCCGCCGAGCCACCCGGCCCGGCTATGGCCCGGGACTACGATCACCTCTTCAAGCTGCTCATCATCGGCGACAGCGGTGAGCGCGGCGCGGCGCGGCCCGGGGGCGGGGGTAGGCCGCTGGCGGGGTTGGCCGCCCCTCGCCTCTGTGAGGGGCCTGAGGGCGGCGGCGGCGGCGGCGGCGGGGCCGGGCGGTGCGGGGAGGGCGGTGTCATGGCGGGGCACCCGCGGGGGCATTGCGACCGGTTCTCCGGTGGCGGGGCTCTGTTGTGCTGTCGGTGGCGATGGGCTCTGCCCGGGTGGGTCGGTGGGGCTTCCCCCCCCCGCTTTGAATGAGAGGGCGCCTTTGCTTGGGCTTCGTAAGGCGTTATCTGATGAACCTGCGGAACTGGCTGTCACAGGATATTATGGTGAATAGCTCGGTTAGGGTTAGGAAAAGGAAGATTAGGCACGTACAAGTAAGAGCAGCACCGGTGTGGGTGCTTGCAGCAGCCTTCGCCAGCCGCACGTTTTGAGGGCGCCCGCTAATCTCTTGCTAGGCTGAGGAGGGAATTCCCTTCCCCTGTGACAGGCTGTCCAAGGCATCGATGGGAAGGGCTGGCTGCTCCTCAGCCCTAGGAACCATTGTTTCCAGTGTGGCAGCTACTATGTTTTGATACTCTTTTATTATCTTAATTATTCCTCATGGCTCTTTCTGTGCTTCAACATGAAGTCTCAGTTCTGCAGTTTGTCAGGGCTATTTATTTTTAATAAATCCTTCTAGGGCAGTAGCTTTGTGTATTTCTAGTTCTAGTATAGCATACAAATACCTAAACCAGTTATGGGTAAGGGGCAGTTATATAGATTTTTGGCAATTCACCCGTGCAGCAGTTTCAGAAACTTCTGCAGGGATAGTCTGTGAACTCAGCCTAGATGCATAAGATTTGGGACTGGGAAGATTCCTTCCTTCAGTCTGGTTCAGTGTTGCTAACACTCCAACATCTTAGAGCTTAATTTCCATAAACTGGAGGAGATGGCATCCACCCTCTTCTTATAATAGAGGTGTGGTCCATAAGGCGGCAGGTCCCGGCATGCAGTGAGGCACGGCTCTGGGGTGAAAGTGTAACGTTGCATGATCTTGGCAGTTGTCACCCCCAGAAGATTTAGCTGTATGTAAAAATATTTTATTCTATGCTAAACTCTGTCTGCATGAAGGAATCTAAAAAGGGAGAAGGGACCACAGCTTAAAACTATGCGCTTTTGGGAGCCTATGGATTGTTAAAGCCAAATGCTGCATTCTGAGTAGAGCAGTAACTGCTGCTTGCTGATGAGTTTCAAAACTGTTCAGGCAAGATAAACAGGATGGTGAAAACTCTGAGGAGGACTTCTCATCTTAAACAATTAAATGACATTTCTTAGCTGAGTTTTCTTGAGCAAAGTCCCTACAGCATTTCCAGCGAGAGGAAAGAAGTGAGGACTGTCGGCTTGCTTGTGGTTCTCTGTTGTTGTAATTAAATCTCACCATGATGTTTGAGTATTGATTTTTCTTTTTTGGTTTTGCATTTGCTAACCCCAACAGGAAGGCTTTGTCCCTGCTTCCACAAAGCAGTTTACTTGCTTTGTTTATTGATGTTTATTCTCTGCAATAGGAAGTGGACTGATACTGGATAAGAAGATTCTGTCTCATCTGCTTTCCCTTGTATGTAAATATGTTAGGAGGGTAGTAGGTTTGTGTGCTTTTAGAACAGGTCATCTTGAAAAGCTGCTGGTGATCTAGGTTGTGCCAAATCATAGATTTAAAAATAAATACAGATGATCTGTGCTTTCAGTGTGCTGCTTTAATTCACTCTGCCATTCAGTAAGATAGAGGTTTTAGAAACTGGTGTGGCACAGAAATTTGCTCTTAATTTTGATTGTGCAAAGTCAATAGGCCTTTTGTTTTGTTTCAGCCTGCTGTCTTCAACAAGCAAAGAGGCCCTGCTAGCCTTCTCTTTTCAGATCTTCAAATAACTCTGTGTAGGAGGTGGAGGGTCACGAAGAGTGTGATTTCTCTGCGCGTGAACATTGTGGATCAGAGGCAGTGTTTGTTTAGTGAGATCCTTGTCATTGGGAGCATGTAGAACTTCCTGACTTGAGGAGGTTTCTTTTCTCCAGATGCCTGACTGCTGAGAGCAGTGTAGACCAGAGAGCATCTGCAGCACTGGATACTGACAAAGCAGTGGTCATGTGCAGCCCATGCAGCTCTGCAGTGTAGCCGGAGGCTGGTTGACGTTTTAAGAAGGTGGTGTGGTCTGAGAAGTCTGTGGGTTCCAGCATCTATTTTACTAAGCTGGAGGCCAGTCCTGTTATCCTGCTCGATCAAGAAACGTAGTACTAGCTGAAACCTTTTTTCATTTAAATTATTTTGCCTTAGCTGGCTATGTTTTGCAGAGGTTTAGCTCTTGCTAAATAGCCAGTGCTTCATTAAAGTTCAGGAACAGCTCTGCTGCTGTTTTTCAGCTAGAGGTATTAAGTGTGTGCAGGCTATAACTTGGTATTTTTTAGTAGATACTGAAATACTCAATGAGAAATGGGCATGGCCATTGTCTGGTTGTTTGAACTCTTTGCAAATGAGACCTGTCTTACTGGAATCATGCAGATGTTTTGAGTTGTTTGTTTTTTCTTTCCTGGTAGCTATCTTCAGATGCCAGCAGCTGGGAACTAGACTTTGCATGGGTCTTCTGTTAAGAAAAGCTTTGCAGGCTGTATGTCATCAAAATAATTAAACAGCTTTTACCTGAAAAGATTTAATAGATAATCACTCTGGTGATGTTGAATTTTGTTTTCATGCCATAGCAGACTTCTTTTTTTTGGAGGAGGGAGGGAAAGGAGAGGAAGGGGCATTAACAGTAGAGATGTTACACAGAGATAACAACTTTGAGACATTCTGATACCCAGATTCCTCTTGGTTGGGTGGGCAGGAATGAGTTCTTCATGGTTATTCTCTGAAGCACTGTGAAAAATGCTTCCCTGCAACAGGGTGTGATTGGGGTGCAAACAATCATTTCAGGAAAACCTGGATGAAGTGCTACTCAAAGCACTTAGAGAACTGTTTCGCTTTTTTCAAAAGGTACTACTTCAGAAAGGTATTTGTCCTTCCCATTAGATGTGGAACAAGCCTGTGTTGGATGGCAATGCAGAACAATGGTTCCCAACTCCTCTGTTTGGTTTAGGCTTCTGTTAAACTGTGGCCGTGATAACATAAGCTTTCTAGTATGAAACTCTAGTCTGGTTGTCAAAAGTAGTCCAAATTCCACTGCTGTTCAGCACAGCATGATGAATGGGAGGTAGGCAGTGATGTTAAGCATGATGTGAAATTCAATAGAGTAGTTTAGAGCTATGTTCTGAGTGCTTGTTAATTAGCAGGGCATACTTGGGTTTGGATCTTCCTTAGCAAACTCAAGCCTGATGATTGTAAACTTGCTTTCAGTTATCATTCTTTTACAACCTCTTAGAAGTGACCACAATTCAAAAGCTACTGTTTGAGTTTGCTGAGGGGTGGAGGAAGGTAGGGACACAACTCTGTCAGTACTGCTAGAAGAAGCATACCAAGCCTTGGAGTGACTGCAGTGTGCTTGATCAAACCCTTCAGGGAGAGTACTGAGATGAATAGTCAAGGTGGATGGTACTAGATTCTCTGCTGAGAAAATAGCCTATTTAGAGTTAAAATGCAACGGATGGGTAACATACTGTTGTGCTATCTGACGCCCAAGATGACTGTATTCAAAGATCTTGCTGTCTTTGTTTGTCGTAGGTGTGGGCAAGAGCAGTTTGCTGTTGCGTTTTGCAGATAATACATTCTCAGGTGAGTGTTTTGTTTACTTCAGTTAAGTGAGATGGTCAAGGTCTGCTCCAGTGCTGCTGGCTGGCAACAAGTTGTTCTTCTGCATTTACCCACTGGTAGCTAGACCAGGAATACATGATGTTTCTAACTTTGTTTCAGTGGTATAAGCCTATACAAGCCATCCTGTCTGATCTTCACTTGCAACTGCAAGTCCTGTGGGATTTAAATACTGATAACGGTTCCAGAAATAGCTTAGTTTTTTTAGCTTATGCTGTATTCTGTGCAGACTTCCTATTGGACATTGGGGATTTAGATTGATTGAATATTGTGGCTAAACAACTTATATTTGTGACATAACTAACTGGGAGGAAACCCTATTCAAAATCAGTGATTGTAGAAGCATTTAAAGAAAAATTTGTCTCGGTTTTCACAAGTGAAATACTTCCATGGTTGCTGTTCATTTCTGGAGATACTTGGGTGCTTACTCTTGACCACCAATGCAATAGAAGAATCATTTTATTTTTTTAACAGAGTTTTTAACTTTAAGCATGACTTGGGAGAAGTTGCAGCTATTAACTGCAGATAAAAATACACAGATCAGCATGACCTGATAGAGCATTTTCAATGATAAGCAGATAAGGGGGAACCCTGTTCTGCTGTCTAGTGTGAGTGCTACTGCCAAATAATGTTCAGAAGTGTGCTTTGGGACATTGAAAATAAACAAGAATTAGGCTCTCACTTAGTCATGCTTTTCCTTCAGGCAGCTACATTACCACAATTGGAGTGGATTTTAAAATCCGGACAGTTGAGATCAATGGAGAGAAGGTGAAGCTACAGATCTGGGACACAGCTGGACAAGAGCGCTTCCGGACTATCACATCAACGTGAGTATAACTGCGCTTTGTGATATGTAGCTTTATGCATGGATCTTGCAGTTTAGAGCTACAGTTTAGATATTTAATGTTGCAGTTGATTAGTTAGTGACAGCTTTGTGGTATGTACAGTGGAACTTCTCTCAGCTGTTTTAGAACCAGTAGCGGTGGTGATGGTGTGTCTAGGTTTGAAACTGGGATTTCAGATTTCCTCATTCTTCTGTGCATTTCCATGATGGCTTTGTCTTATTCCTCTGCTGTTACTTTCGAAATGGTAGAACTGGAGTTATTTCACTGTTCTGTATATAGTAGAAAATTTGTTTCTGAAGTCTGTCCAAGAAGGTCATCCTCTGATTGAACGTATTGCACAAGTACAGAGTGCAAACCCTCTGTCAGTGTTGTATAACTAATGAATAGCTTTGAGGTTGAAGACTAGGATTTCCAATATTTAGTTTTCTCTTAGGACAGATGAATAGTCTTTTAGGACTCTTTGTGTGGACTTCTGTTGAAGTAGATGCCCACATGAAGTTAACCTTTTCCTTGGTTCGAGTTCAGTTTCATTCTCATTGTCCTTTTGAACAGCATGTGCACAGCTTTTCCTGTTCCTGGAGAAACCACACCCAGAGCTGCAGCCCTGGGAACTGAGAATAAAGCATGCTTGTAAACTGATTGCATTAAAGGTGGGACTGCTCACCGTGGCACTAGGGAAAGAGGAAGAAATGCGCTTGGAAATGGAACTTTTGTTTCCTTTATTAACAAAAATAATAATTCTTGACAGACCTGGGTGTTTCACTTGGTCTTTCATGACTGACTTTTCTTTTGGCTCTTATTTGGGAGGAGGATTGTTTTCAGCTGATGCTTTGGTTAATTTAGGCATAAAAATCATGAGATTAGCTGCATCTGTGTTTCATCTGACCAGCTAGAACCGGCAAAATTGAACCTGGTGTGTGCACCGCCCCTTTCCTCTGCTCTTTTATACGGATATTACTGGATTGCTTCCATTGTTTCTTAAGTGTTTGGCTTGAAAAACCTTGGTTGCCTCTTGTAGGGTTCCTGTGTGTGACATCACTTCTTGTTTCGGCGCTGCAGGCAGCGTGGGGCAGGAAGTGGTGAGGGGGAGGCAGCAGTGCAGTGCTGTGGCCCCCATCAGCTGTGTGCATGGGCTAGTCACAGAGTGCCCCAATTACTGCTGAGTCAGCACATGGCCTTCCTGTTTTCAGATTCCCTGACGCTACTCGGAGCTGCGTTAATGAGCGTTGGTTTGTGGGGCTGATGCCAGCTGGTTTAGAAAGCCATGGTATCCAGCACTGAACAGGGAATACCCGGAAAGGAGGTGAATGGGAATAGCTGCAGATTAGAATTTGTGTACGGTTTTGTTTAATTCTTTGATTAACATTTAAAATAGGCGAGCTGAACTGGTTTGAGGGTGTTTGTGCCATGGCCCATTTGAACTCTGCTACTACTTTCTTTTGCATAGCTTTTTAACAAATGGAGGGGTATTTTACTCCTGGGGAAGTGGAGGCCCCAATTTTCCTGCTGTAACTCTGGTGAAGTGGTTACAGAATCTTCTGTGGTCAGGAAAGAAAGATTTGAACTTTGTTCGGCTTTAAGCAAAGAAGTTCCTGTGTCGGAGTGCATTTGAAGCACTGAGGAAAATACTTTGGGAATGCTGGTTGTGCTGTTTTGAGGGCTCCTCTTGCTGCTACCTCAGCTAGCTGTGACTGTCTAGCATTCACTGATACTTTTCAGGAGGTGCTCTGGACCCAAACAGATCAACCAGGAGATAAAAACAATCTGAATTTTAGAAATGATTCTACCTATTCTTCATTGTCAAAGTAACACTGTAACTGATTTGCTTATCCCAAACTGAGTGACAAATCAAGTTACTGTGCTAGTACTTAACAAAAGGGCTTGGCTACCAAATTGTGGGTGGAGTATGAGTGTGCTGTCAACAGTGTGGTATTCTTTGTCTAGTCCTTGACTAGATTGAGGTTTAGGTTGAGGTAAAGGATATAAAAAGGTGTTCCTACAGTATTACTGTAGGCCAGGAAGTGCCTTTACAGTTAAAGGTAGATTTCAGATTGATGTTGAGCCAAGCCTGGCAAGCAAACCTGAAATTAGAGCCCATCTGGTAATAATAGTAATAGGTTGGAAGTACTGCTGTATAGACCTAGAACTGCAAAATGGGAGAGGTGGTAGGAGTTAATAGTGGAAAATTGGGAAACGTTCAGGTTCTGTTTTGCTTTTACTTGACTGCAGCTGCAGAAGCTGAAAACCTTAGTAAAACAGAAATCAGGTTGATCTGAAGTATTCTATACAAGTTCAAGAAAACTGAACTAGATCAGAATTTTGGATTGGGAAATGTAAAAGCAGCTGGTTTTTACTGTCTTTTAGATGTGGAAATACTGGGATAGCTGGTGCCTAGTGGGAAGAGAGGCCAAGTTGCATGACTTTGGTTGTCATGAAATGTCATCCAAACTCTGAATTTCATGTAAATTCACTAGAGATGTGCCATGGCAGGGTTCTGCTGTATTAGCAGGAACACTTCAGATGCATGAGCAACCAGTTCCTGTACTTGATTTGCTCTTGTAGGACTGCTTTGTCCTGATTCAGGACTGTGGTTTTATGATACAGGGGTTATGTAATAGCTGTCAGATGCTGGCACAGGCTGAATAGTGATAACAGAGGGGCCTTCTGCCATGTGTTTGTATGCAATGGCATGTCCAAGAGAAGGATAAACTTTTTGCAGTGATAGAATTGCTGTGTCTTTTGCAGCAGGTATGAGGGTCCAAAAGCATAAACAACTGGCCTGTGACAATAGACGTGCTTCCAGAAACCTGGAAGAAAGAGGATGAGTATGAAAGCATATTAGAAGTCTGTAGGATTGGTTAGAATTCTAGATGAATGAAACCCAAAGAACCATATATACCACAAACCAGTTAAATACTGGCGAAGATGCTGGATTAAAGGAGTGACTTATCTTTCACATTGGCCAGTTATGTTTATTTTTCCATAAAAGAAATGCATGGGCCCTACTGAACTGATGCAGTCAGTAATGCTCTGGCTCAATAATGCTCTGACTTACCTACTGTTGTGCTTCATGAAACTGGTTATTATAACTCCAGATGCTAATCTGGGGAAGTATTTACTAGAGGATACCTGAGAGCTTTCTTATTGGTATCTCATAGTAGGAAGTACCACAGTGAGTGGCAGAATGTTCCCTTCTGCTTGCAAAGGTAGTCTGCAGAGATGTGAAGAAGAACACAAATGGCTGAAGGACACCAAGAGTTTGGTTAGCTGGTTCTGGAGATTTTTTGTATCAAGTCTGCAGTATTAGTGGGTAATGTCTCAAAGGCAGTAAGCTTATATCATTAAGCTTCTTTACATATAACTCTATAGGTAGAACAAACAACTCGGGTATTTACTTCAATTTAAATGTTAGCATTCTTAAGCCTTTTCCACACCAAAGCTAAATGTAAACCCTTTAGATCTAGGTAATTTTTCAAACCAAATGGAGGATAGTTGCCTACTACCAAGCATCCAAGGGCATATACAGGTCAGGTTTGGTTGTCTTCCACCTCAGTGGGATACTGTCATGTTCACTCTAAGCAAGAATAACTGTTCTGTAGCTTCTGAAGGGGTTTTTCTGAGGGGGGGGGGAATGGGTTGGGAGGTTGGGACCGAGAGCTTAATTTCTCTTTTGCTTTCATTTTTGTGGTCTCCATCTTCCCTAAAATGAAGATAAGGCATACTTTCCCTAGTGTCAAAGCCTCAACTACCTCTTGGTTGCCAAAAGCACAAAATTTACACCTACTCCTCCCTGAATGCCAAAAGCCCCATCTGTTCTCTACTTGCCAAAGCCTACAACTTGTTATAAAAGCAATTCTGCACTGCATCATTCTGAAATTGGAAGTAGGGGGTAGGATAGATAAGACTTTGTTTTCTAATACTGTCCTGCACTTGAGGTTGGCGAATCTTTGGTGTACTTGTTAAGCCTAAAATGTTTTCTAGGACACAAGGGTGTATCTAACAAGTGATTGAAAATAGCATGAGTAGCTTCTTAAGAAAAATGTGTATTTTGGGGCTTAAGAGTCAAAGAATGAAAAGTAGTCATGGTCTTATCTCTTGTGCTGCTAAAAGGTAATGTCAGCCAATGGAGAAAATGGCATTTTAGTATAGATGAGGGGTTGGCAACCTTTCTAGACCAATGTGCCAGACAATTTTCCTTTCCAAAAATAGAAGCAGTGTATGCTGATAGGAACTCAGCAGGAGTCAGGGGTTGCTGCCTTGCACAAAGGAGGATATTTCTCCTGAGGTGGTTGGCACTATTAGTGCTTTGTGGCAGGAGCTCCCAGCTCCTGCAGAGTTTTGAATGCCATAGTGGTCTGTGCTGCATGGTCCAGCCCACAGTCCTCATCCCTAGAAGCAAGCAACGACTGTGCTGACGACATGTCAGGAGTGGGATCTGTATGTACACGGTGAATGTTATTCTACTCCCCGACATCATATGCTTTGCTTAGAAGAAAATCTAGGTGCGTGGGCAAGGTAGGAGCAGCAGGATGCTCCGTTGGGTCCTCTGGTTTGGATGACTGGGATACCAGGCATGGTTTTATGGTGCGCACAGCAGAACGAAGCAGCTCTGTGTAGGTGTAGCTGTACCACTGCCTTTCTCTAAAGGCTGAGTGTTGTCTTTGCAAATGTAATGCTCAGTGTTAGGGAGGAAGTAGTAGGTCAGCCTGAGGGTTGGTGAATTGAAAGACTATTAGGTGATATGGGAGAGTTTGAAGGTAATTGGTTTGTTGTTCAGATGTAGAAAAATCAAGTGTGTTGGTAGGGTTGGAGAGCTTTCCCTTTCTGGTACTATTGCACAGAGCAGTATTTCATCCAAAATGGTGTGCAGTGAGTGTTAGTGGCAGGAGAAAAATGGGTTATTTTGGCACCGTGTGGATTCAGGCTATGGAATATTTTTTGCTTTAAGTGATCTAAGTTACGAAATAAAGTTGAGCTTTTAACAAAGCACAAATCCAGTGCTGTAACAAGTTTTAAAGCTCTTAAAGGACCTGATTGTGAATGAACTAGTGGAAGGTGTCCCTGCCTGTGGCAGGGGTTAGAATTAGATGATCTTAAGGTCCTTTCCAATCCAAACCAGTCTGTGATTCTGTGACAAGAATATCTCTGATGGGCTGGGAATAAGTAATTCTTATCTGAGTTCGTTCCTGCCAAGGGAAGTGAATGTACAGCATAAATTACTGGTAGAACATGCATGGAAGAATTATTTGGCTGTCATCTGAAAGTGCCCAGATGAGCAGTAGGAGCAGGCTCTCCTATTTCCATAGAGTATGTATAATATGATAGAGGAGTATTTGATACCCAGTGATTGTCACTGCAAAGTGATGATGTGAGAGGAAAGGGGTGAGAGAGATGAGTGCACTGTGCGTGGTTTATGTCTCTCTGTGGAAGTTTGTCTTGATGGTTGATACAAACAAGTGGCTTCTGCTAGAGAAGGGATGATGACGGGAGGGTGAGGAAGAGAGAGGGACTGGCTCAAGCGTGTTGGTAGCAGAAGCAAGCTGAAGACTTGAGATCTGAAAGGCAGTATGTTTGGATTAGATTAGGAGGCTTTGAAGCTCAAAGGTGTCCTTGCTGAGTTGGAATAATTTATCAAAGAGGACCAGAGTAGTCACAGTGGACATCTCCAAAGTGCAGGGGAAGGAAGAGTGCTGCAAGAGGAGCTTGTGGGAAGAGATCAAGATCTAGAAAGGCTGTCAAAATTTAAAGGAAAACACTTAATTTTGGTATGCTGAGTTCTGGAACTTGTTTTCTTAAAAATCTTAATGATTTGAGGGCATGAAAAGGAAAGAATAAAGCTATGCCAAATATAAAAACTGGGTGCTGGTGAAGACCTCACTGTCAATGGTTTAAATTACTTTTTTACTTTGGTCAAAGCTGCCTAATTTGCAATGGGGAGAATACCTGTGAATGTGGCTGGAAACTGAGAAGGTGGAATTTGCTGGTTTTATATAGCATTCTTGTGGTGCAGATCCTGTCTCCTTTTAGTTGGTTCATGCAGGTGATAATGTTGGAACTTGAATTCAGGTTATTTTTCTTGTGTGTCAGAACTGTTCATCATCATTTAAAGGTGCTGGTTGCCCAAGACTAATGGGAATAAACCAAAATGAAGCTTATTTTTAATGGTTAAAGGTAGCAGAGCGCATTGGATGCACATATGGAGTTGATCTGTTGAGTAGGAAGGTGCGATCAGAGCACAGTCGCTCAATATGAGAGAATTTTTTTGTGAGCTCAGGAGAACTGTGACTGAGGGTTGGGTATATTTGGAGATCTGCTGAAACCTTAGTCTGTAAATGATCTTTCACAGACAACAGAATGACTGCAAAACCTTGATGTGGCATGTTCAATGTGAAGGTTCACATCGCAGCTAGTTCCAAGGATGTACTGGGGTTACCCCACTACCTTTTCCTCATGTAGCTGAAAGACAGTATTAATCTTTGAAGGTCTTGACAAGCTGGACAAGGAAGTAAACAGCAAACTTTGGACTTCAGAACCTACTTGTATAGACTACATGATCAGAGAACTCTGTAGTTTAGAGGAATAGTGTGTTGTAAAAGAATTAAATGACTCCCAGTGGAAAGAAGATGGGAGCCCTAGATTGCAGTAACTTGGGGATTTGTTGTGAATCTTGTAGGAGCTAAATGAAAGAGAAAGAGCTGAGGTGATACATAGCTTGAGTTAACTTTTGTTGTCTTCTTGGGCTCCACAGGTATTACAGAGGAACACATGGGGTCATTGTTGTCTACGATGTAACAAGTGCAGAATCTTTCGTGAATGTAAAACGGTGGTTGCATGAAATCAATCAGAACTGCGATGATGTCTGCCGGATACTAGGTGAGCTTCTAACCAGAGTTACAGTATCTTCTGTAGTGGGCTGATCTGCTGAAGTACCAAACTGACTTTTTTCCTTTTCCTTTCTTTTTTTTAGTGGGGAATAAGAATGATGATCCAGAGCGAAAAGTGGTAGAAACAGAAGATGCCTATAAATTTGCTGGGCAGATGGAGATCCAATTGTTTGAGACCAGCGCCAAAGAAAATATTAATGTGGAAGAGGTAATAGAATGTGTAGAAGAATATAGATAAGACTACATGGGGATATTGGTTTGGAGAAAAGTAAGAATTACATTCTTCCTTTTGAGGAAGAAAGAAAATGCTTTGTACAAGTTGCAAGTGAGTAGGTAACATGAAAAAAGAGACTTCCAGCTGTGTTTGGAAGAGTCTGGGGAGTGAAATGAGGGAGCCCACATTGCATTTTCACTAGCTTTACAATGCTAACATATTAGATGTGGACTCAAGAAAGACTTGCCACTAGGGAGAATGCTGCTAGGAGGTGGGACTGCCCAGTCTTCACTTCTGGCCTCAGTTGCCAAACTGACCTGTTTTTATTTACTCATTTAGGAAAGGAGATAGCGGTGTTTCTGATTTAGCTTGGGAGCGGGTACTGGAATTCCACTTGGCCCATAGTTCTTGGGCTTGCCTGAGTTCCTGGCTGATCTGAACTTGCTTGTTTTCTCTTGCAGATGTTTAACTGCATTACAGAGCTAGTCCTGCGGGCAAAGAAAGAAAACCTAGCAAAGCAGCAGCAGCAGCAACAGAATGATGTGGTGAAGCTAACGAAGAACAGTAAAAGGAAGAAGCGGTGCTGCTAATGCCCTTTCCCTGCTGCAGAGACTCTGCTCTCAGACAGATCAGCCCCTCCAGCTAGACTCGGGCAATTCCACTGGGGCAGGCTTTGGGAGGACTTTCTCAGTTTTGTGCCGTTATTTAAAGATTATTTTTCTCCATGTTTTCTATCAAGAGGCGCTGGCACCTTACCACTGCAGTGCCAAGAAGGTATCGGATGGAATCTTGCCCCCCTCTCCTCCCCTGCTCATTCCGGTGCGCCTTGTAGACAAGAAGGACGTTGCCTACCAAGTGGACTAATTAACCCAAGAGTTTGTATATAATGTATATTGCTTTAACCAGCCTCGCCTCCCTGTTGTCGCTTTGGCTTCTGCCTTCTTAATGTCAACCAATCATGGACTGCAGAGTGCATCTTTTTAGAGGAATAGTACAAAGTTCTTAATTCGAGTTGGCCCCGGGCTGGCAGCAGCTGCTTCCTGGGCCCTCTGGCTTTCCTTTTTGTTGGGCTCCAGGGTGGCGACTGGTGCCCCTGGGGCCTGTGGCTTCACCTGGAGCTCCAGGCTTTTACTGGGGCTCAGGCTTTCTTTTTCTAGGTACCAGGATTGCAGGTGTTGCTGCTGGAGCCTGGGGTTTCACTTCACCAGCCCCTGGGCTGGCATCTGGTGCTGCTGCTGGGGCCTTGAATTTCAGTTTGCCATGATCCAGGTTTGTGGCTGGGTCCTTGGGTTTCACCTTCTTGTGCTGCAGCCCAGCTGTACCTGTGCTCTCCTTTAGTTTATATCAAGATACTGAAAACCAAACTGACCTGCAGGAGTGGGAGTTATTTGGATAAAACTTTTTTTGTTTTGTTTTTTATTTTTAAAGCAAAGTTTAACTCTTTTGACCTCTGCTTCTGGTTTGCCAGGGTGTAAGTGAGGGTCCATTTCTTTTGAGAACAACAAAAACCATGTGATTCTGCCAAAAAACCCCAAACTTCTCTTCATTGCCCTGTCCACAGATAGGCAATCTGGACTGGAATGTGAATTTTGGTGGCAAAGCTTTTGTTTTTTAGAGAGAAGAGGCATGAAAATAAATCCAGCTGTTCTGGATTTATTTCTGAACATGAAAGCTGCTGCAGGATCATTCCCAGGATTCTTCTGTCAGAAAGGAGGACTGCTGTTTAAATGTAAGGAAATAGAAAGCTTGCTTGCTTGGGTTATGTGGTGGTGGAGGATCACCCTTGGAAACAAACTGGTCTCCCTATGCTCAGCAGCGTTTTCCTGTCCCTTGTTGGCCTTTCTGGGAAAACAAGGGCTCAGTTCATCAGCCTGAGTAGATGTAGTTCAAGGTGGAGAGTGTGTGTGCGTGTAACTAAAATATCAAATGTTGGGCTCGAAGTACCTGCTCAGCACCTGAATAATTGCCTAAATAATAATAAAAGGTTGTTTTTTTTTTTTCTGAAAATTACTAAAAGACATGGAAGGTATGACTTCCTTTAAGGCCTTTGAAGGTGGACGTACTCAGTTTCTCAGTAAGTGGCCCTATAGAATTGCTGGCCTTGGTTTGGTAGGATGTGATTCACTGGTGTCCATGAGTTTTGAATCAGCCCACTTCTCTCCCTTCCTCCCCCTTCCCCAGGAGAGGCTAAATTTTAAGTCACTTACTTTGCCTGCATTGTTTTAGATTTTATGGGTTGTGGTAAGAGCCCTGATCATACAATCACATCACAATCAATCACTTTAAAGACTTTTTAAAAATGCAAACAATGAATGTGTTACACGTGGGGGTTTTAATCAGTTCAGGTGCTGGGAATATGTATCCAGCTGCCTTCACCCATCTCTTTTCTTCACATATCTTTTGTTGGTAACCCAAGAATAAGAACGAGCTAGGATGTATTGCTTGTGTGAGCTCTAATAATGGTAAGACTTGGGCAGCTGTGGAAGGTGGTGGCTGCAGTTACACCAGTCCATCCTGTCTGCTCTCTGGTGTTAGACGTGGCGTGTGCCCCAGGGAGGAGCTGGGTCAGTCTTCAAGGCCTTCCTGTTGAGATGAAGCTGTCCTGTGATGGTTACCCCTTTCAGATTAAAGGGCCCAGCTGCATTACTTTGGGACTCGTGGTAGTGTGTGTGCAGATCTAGGAGGGAGTAACTTCATATAGGCAGAAATAAAGAAAATGTCTGAATTTACTGGAAATGATGCAATAAAATGAGGAAATGGTGCACCCAAGCCTGGAGTGTTCTTTTATATGGAAAGATTGGTCCTCTTTTGAGTCCAGGTCTGTGTGGTCACAATTTGAACTTTGCCAATCCAGGTGTCCAACTTCCTGGCTTAAAGTGGGATTTATTTGGTTTTCATCTTCCCTCGAGGTGGGTGTAGAGGAGCAGTTACCTCTGCTCTCCACTGAGGATTCACTTGGAAGGTGTGGGGACTGTGTCTCTAGTGGTGCTGATGTGAAGTTTCCTAACTGTTGAGCAGTGGAATGTCTAACTGGTTTGCTAGGATTATTTCTGTAATGGAAGTTTCTAATTATGCTTTTTAAATAATTTTAAAAAACTAAAAATAAAGGTTACAAGCTGCCAAATCTTTTTTGAGGTTCTGTTTCCTCTGCTGTCCAGCATCTGGAGGTGCAGGGTGGTAAGCCAGGGGTGACCTCTTTGGCTTGTGTGTAGAGGGTTTTTTACCTGGGAGGGTGGCTTTGGCAGATCCACAATCCATGCTTTCAGACGTTTAGTTGCTGTTCTGGTTTGAGATGTGAATGAAACAGTAAGCTGGAACTGGTAACCTTATTTTTGCGTGAGATGCTCATGATTTTGCTATAATTTTTTGTCTTTCTGTTCAAGATGTGTTGAGTGAACTTTGAAAGCTTCTGCAAGGCAGCAGGGGTCTGACCCCAGGTTTATTTGGTGGAGTCTGTCCTTGTTTCCCAGGGAATTAACGTGTTTCTGCGTAGGAACCCTGGAGCTGTTGCTGTGCTCATTGCCCTTTTAGCACTTGCTTACCCCTGCCCACCCCTCGATGTGCAAGCAGGCTCTTGAAGGCAAGTCCTTCCTCCTGGAGAAGCGTGATGGAGATGTGCTGTGGAAGGTGCCTTTTCTTCTGTTCGTGCTGTTCTGATACGACTGTGTCGAGGGGGATCCTGAGGAGGAGGTATAGATGGTCTGAACTGCAGCTGGTGCAAGCTGGAGGTGTTTCATTGTCCATCTCTGTTTCATGGCTAAACCCATTAGAAGTCTGAATATCCCTTTGTATAAGGCCAGTAAATGGTACAAATGGCTGGAACGTGAAGATTTACAAGCTCACCTTTCTATTTTGCTGTGTGGCAGGAGATGTAAATGTTTCAAATGCTTTTTTTCTCCAGAACTGTTCTCTTCTAAACACAAACAAGTGCTTCTCGTGGCTGAATTTCCTGGGCTGCTGCTGAACTGAAGATGCTTTTGGGTGTTAAGATGACAGTTCAGAAAGTGAGCTTGTTCTGCAGCTAGGGAGGATAAGCAGTGACTCGAGAGCTGAGACGGTATCGTATAAATGATCAGTTTTATTCTGAAGAGAACTATTTACAAAAGAAGTAGAGCATTGTTTTTACTAAAAATATGCCTTTATAGATTTTTATAATATGTATCTTATAAAAACCATACATGTATTTACATTACTGCTACATACAAAAATTACAGCACTGTGATTTATGTACATATCTATAGATACATTCTTTCTGCTCGTCCCTGCTGTGTGCTTTTTCCCTCTCATTCGAAGGGAATCATTGCTGCAGCACCCAGACACTTCCTTTCTTGGCTTTTTGGTTAAAACAATCTTGCTTTTTATAGTTGAGTGGGGAGTAGAGAGTTTGCCTGGTGTAAAGGCATAGCTGGAATTCACCATTCTAAGTAGGACAAGTGTTTACAGCTATCAAGTCCTTGTGCATGCAGCACTGCCTGTAACCTCCCTTGTTGCTTCTCTGTGCAAGATTATTATGTTGCCATTAATTGATCTGTTTTCATCTCAAGGGGAAGTTGCTGATCTAAGTTTGTATTAAGGTAAAGTGCTAGTGACTTGCCTTTCATTTACACTTACTTGTTTCTTGTGTACAGTTGCTTCCCTTGCAGGGTTTACTAAAGGAAAATGGATCCCTTTTCCCTTGGGCCATTGTCATAAACATTTGCCCAAGCAGTCAACGTCTTACTTCACTGTGGGAAAGTTCTTTCTAACCTTAATCTCAGCAGCATCTCTTCTCTGTGCAGTATTTGAACAGTGACCGTGCAGCACTACTGTTTTATTAAGAATTATCTGAAAAGCAAGGCTGAGTGTTGTATCCTGCTGATCCCACTTCTTTGGGATCCTGAGTACCTGCTGGATTGATGCGCTTCCTCCATGTCATTCAGTGGGGCTTACGTTTCCTTTATGCCACATGTGTCCTGGAAATATCAAGTATCACTCATGGCATGTCTTCTAACCCAGCGCTCGCAAGGATGATCCCATACTCCTGGCTGTGACAGGATGTAGATGAGTGTTTCAATGACAGCTCAAAGTGAAATAGTCAATACCTTGTTAAAACACAACATGACAAATGAGAACGTGGAGGATTGCACTAATGAAGGTTTTGAAGACAGAACAACAAAACCTAGCTGCTATGTTAAGGCAGTTTCTGTTCTGTTGAGTAGCAGCTCAGCACAAGGAGGTCTCCTTTGGTGTGTTGTCCAGTTCATTAAACCCGATTCTCTTGTATTTCTGGGTTTAGTAGTGCAACTAAGTCTTCAGTGTTAAGGGGCTGCTTTTAAGAAACCATACCCAACTGGCACCTTAGAACACGCTGACTTTCCTCTTGCAATCTCTTCCATCACTGTTATTAAATGAATAAAACTGCAATGGGATTAAGGTAGGTTCCTCCTTAAATGAAGAGATATGCTGTGCATTTCAATTGCCTACCCCTGCAACTGAATGAGTCACTTTCAGCAAACTTGTAGCAGAAGGCACCTTTCTTCATCTCATTACTGCATCTTCATGGGATAACATAAGGCCTTTGCCTTAGGATTGCATACATACGTAGTACATCCTCATGGGGGTAGAGTCCCACATGGCTGCTGGGCATGTGGCCTGAAGAGAGCTGCTGGGGCCTGGGAAATGACAACTGACAGCAGAAAGAAGGTGGTCTCCCATAATAAGCAGGGCATCAAGCAGTGTATAAGACAACTGTTCACAGGCATCTCTGGCATCCAGGAACCCACACCTGACTTTGCAGGTATCAAAGCATTTATGTTAATGCACATGGGCATAGCTTGAGTCCTGACAGCAGCAGATGCTGAGTGTGTGTCTCGTGTCTCTGCCTTACTGAGCCTCACAACGTAGGTAAGATGGGAGGATGAGGACTTGCCATCCTGTGAGCACGCTTGGCACTGCGCTACATCCCTTTCCATCACTTGCACAAGGAGACACGAACAGATACTCAACAGTTGAACATTGCTCAAGGAGAAGCTAAGATTCCTTTTCCTTCCCTGCTTGTGAGACTCCAGATTCCTTTTCCTGTATCGAGGAACAAGCTGTATTGGTGGTGCTTTCCTAAGTCTTTCCTGGAGCAGGATCTGCAATCCAGGTTTCATTCCTTTCAAGTAAAGGGGTTTTACCACTTGGCTTTTCACCATCATTTTCAGTCCCAAAAAGTACTCGGCTCCTTGCAACATGGAGCTACCTTAGTGCACGATGACTTCATACCAATGTGGTAGTTTCATGCTAAGAAGGAAATATGGGAATGCTCAAATCTTTGTAGGCAGAAAGGATATTTGTACTGAGGTATAATGGATGTTCTATCCCATAGAAAAGTTGAATAAAAATAATAAGAAAAAAAAACCCAAGCCACCTACCTCTTACCTGCTGCTTAGAAGAAGGTGTTTGATACCTAATTCTATCAGAAAGCTTGTTGCTGTAAGTGGTGAGCAGGGATAGCAGCTCCCTGTAGGATGGTGTTTCAGCACCTAAGTTGCTGAGCAGGGCAGAGCTGAATGTGTACTGAGCTCCATCTCCTATGGGACAGTGTAGGTGGCAGCCTCTTTAAAGCAATAGGGAAAGAAACTGGGGCCTGTGGGTATAGTGAGCTGGGAGAGTGTGTGAGAACTGGTTGACAGCAGCAGGATGCCTCTGAGTTTAGGCCGGCAGTCCTTGCTGGTTTATGATGGTAGACTGTGTTACAGAGCAGAGCTGTAGGGTGCCCATCCAGTGCATAGGGAAGGTTTCTACTAAAGTATTGCAGGATTTCCAGCACCACTGTATGCATACACCAAATAAGCTACGTTCCTTCTCATTGATCAAGTTATGCTGACAGCAAAGCAGGCTCTGATCACCTTCGACAGGAGACTTGGCTACCTGTTCACCGAAGAACTGAGTAGTAAATGACCCACAGGCAGGGACAGATACCCATCATTTTTGCCAGGCCATAGCTAATGTTAGTGCATGGAGCAGAGGAAGCTGCAGGCTTTCCAGAGCTTTGTAGGTGCCCTCATGGCCCTTGGCTTCAGTTAGAGATGCCTGCATGCCATCTTGAGGATCAAGACTGCCGGCCCAGCGACAAAGACCTACTGATATCGTGGGTAGGCTTTCAGTGAATTAGGCTTTTTTGGGGCCTATCCAATTAAAATAACAGGTTTCCCACTCTGACTGGGAGGTGTACATGGCTTTGGGGAAAGGTGTGTGACTTGCTGAAGCTCCACAGCTAACTTTGGCCATTGGAGGGAGAGTAGGTGCCCCACGACTGAGCATCCACAACTTTTATCCAGTCTGTAATTCACTGTAGATGGTCAGCCTGGGAAGAAATCCTTAACATTCTGTGTAGCTACAGACTCTGCAACTCTCATCTCTGTAAGAGGAGGGAGCTAGAAAAGACAGTAACATCAGCAATCTTACAGCTGCCCTGATCTGTGAGGAGCCTGGGTTCTCAGTGAGGTGGGGAACAGCTACACAGAGCTGCAGGGGAGGTGGCAGGGTATTCAATGAGGACTCAACTTCCACCATGGAGAAAGCTGCACTTGTCAAAACATGGGAATGCTGGGGCCAGAGCAACTCCAGTCTTGGTGGAATGGATGAAGGATATCACAGCTGCCAGGACCAGAAGGTGGTACAAGTGACTCCCCTCTCCTCTTGCATTCAGCCCTCTTCTTCCCCCTGTGCTCGCTGCCACAGCAGTTCTCAGTCCCCTGTGCTGCTTTGTCTTGGGGCTGCTTATTTCCTTCTCCAGTATGAGAATGCTTTTAAGACAATCAGATTATTCTTCACAGCAGAAACTGGACCGTGTCAAAGCGCCTACAATATACCCTGAAGTTTATCACTTCACTTAAAGAAAAGTGTCTCTCTGTTAGTGTCACATTGTCAATTTGCTAATCTCCAATTCATGTAAACATTTGGTTCAGACCAGGTGCGGTGTAAATAGTGCAGAGTCTCAAGGGATAACTCCTTTGCCCCCTTCTTTTTTCCTTGGTGGATCAGAGTTGGGTCCAGCAGCAAGCTGGGCAGCTGCCCCACTCCCCGTCTGGAAGCAGGAATCGTTGGAGAGGTTTCTCTTTTTCAACTTAATTTTTCTTGAAAAAGGAAAAGAGACGGTTCCCTTCTGCCGCAGTGGGCTCGTCCCCCTGCTGCTCTGGCCTGAACATGGGGGAGGGCTTGGCACTCCGCTTTGTGCCGGAGCCACTGGAGAAGGAATAAGCAAGCTGGCTCCATTCCTTCGGGTGTTTGTCCATCAGCTGCTGGTCAATGACCCTGTGCATGTCATCCTGCAGCAGAGGGAGAGGAGAGGGTTGTTAGTGGCAGCTGATGCTCAAAGGGAGCTCGCGCAGGGACACGGCTGAAATGGGTGTGAAATGTGCTGTGATGAGATGGAGGAGGGATGGCAAGAAGTGGGGAGAGGTCTAGCTCCCCACCTGGCTGCACACTCAGTCTTGCTTGAGCTGTGAGGCTCTTTAGTGAGCAAGGAAGGTAAATCACACAATTCTGAGGGATAAATCGCTTGGGTGGTCCTGCAGAGGAGCATCTTGCCTGCTTTGGTGTTCTCTTGACACCTCTGAACTATACTTCTCTGCTGTCTGCAGCTTGCAAATGTCCCCTTTGGGGGAAGAAATAAATAGAACAAATGCAGCTGAAAGGAAATGCCAGAATAGTGAGGATGTCTGTCCTGAGCAGGACCATGTGCTTGCCATGTGGAGCAGGCAGGTAGGTAGGTGTGACAAGAGCTGCCTGCACAGCCACTGTTAGCAGGGGAAAGGTGTTCCTGGGAGCTGAGGGGCCCATGTCAGGCATGGGCCCAACAGAGCCCATGTGGGTTTTTGCACCAAGCTTACAAAAGAGAGCTGTGCTTGTCCCTTCCCCTGGAGCCAGCAGAGCAGTGAGAGCTCTCTGACTGGCAGCTTGGCATGAGCAACTTGCACTGGTTTTTCAGATGTACCAGAAGCACTCTGGTTTCATCCATGTTTGTGCTCTACACAAAACACTTGGTTCTGTTGCTGTTAATGACATGCTAATATGTTCCTTGAAAACATGGCTATCAATTCTGCGCATTTCAAACCTTAAGATCCATTGTTTCTGCTGTAATTGCATATTAAAATTGTAGCTTAGTGAAAACGTGTACACAAACTAGCCCCACAGGAGAAATCAACTGTTCTCCAGCAGTTTGGTTTCTGATTAGGACTGAGGGCACTATCTGGTGAGAACAAGGTTGCTCTGAATGGGCTGTAGTGATGGAGGTGCTGTTCACTTGGCACCTTGTGCAGGGCAGCCCATCACATGGAAAGGAAGGTGCTGCCATCACCCAGTGGGTGCTCCAGCTGCTCTGTATCTCGATGTGGAATACAAACAGCCAACTTGGACTGGAAACTTGAATAATGGCTTGTTGCCAATCTCCTGTTGCAGCATTTTCTGCAGGCAAAAGGATTGATAGCCATTGCCTGGACCTGAATATAGTATAGGGATTTTTTCTGGGGAAGCAGGAGGGTGCAGAGCTATGTGAACTGGGGAAGCTTTGGATCTTTATAGAGCAGAGGAAAGGCAGAGGGAGAGTTTAAGGTTGAGTTTAAGAGGTTAAGGTAAACATCAGTGTTACGGTGAAACAGGTTTCCAGAGGTGAAGCTGCCCTGTGAAAATGTGTAGCACTTAGATTTTGAAGGCACCTCTTTTAGCAACTAAAGTAGGTACCCAGGCTCCAGCATGGCAGATCTATGTCCTTGGTTAACAACATAACAAGGGATAAGTAAGATTTTTATATATATATATATATAAAATTGCACAGATATATACATATATATATATACACAAACACTATCCACTATTGAGAATGCACTGTGTTTGGGTACCTGTCTGTCTGGTGTGTGAATAGGAGCACACACTTGGCTGTGGAGATTCAGGGTAGATGTACACAGAAAGACTAGGGCAGAGCTGTGGGCCCTGCCTTGGCACTGGGCAGAGGCATAGGTTGTCTGGGCACTAGAGGGAGGGCAAACACCAGTGGTATGAGACCTGTCTCATAAAGCAAGTCCATAAGGCTGGCTACATGGTGCTGGTGTGCTCTGGGTGTTCCAGCAGGAGTTTGTGCTCTTTGCAAGAAGGGCTGAGGATGAAGGAGGTGCAAGCGGCATAGATGCTCTTTGTAAGCTGGGCTCCCTTGCATGAGATGCAGGTTTGAGCTGCCCAAGGCAGCCTCAGAGGCTGGTGGCTGTGGCCATGTAGGCTGCAGCTCTCTGCTGGCACTGCAGCATTTTCAGCCTAACACCACCCCTTGTCACTATTGCATTGAAGCCACTAAGCTCTCATTCGAGAGAAACAGCCCTCTTCACTTGAAATTTGTTCCATATTCCTTCCCTATTTCTAGTAATTTCCCTCCTGCCCCCAGATAATGATGAACACCAATGGGGGTCAGATTAGGCATGGGGTGAGGTGCTACTGCTCCTGTGCGAGGCTCAGGGTTTTGCTTCTAGTGTATTTTATAGCCAGTATGATTATGTGCTTACAGAAAACTGTAATCTTGTTGATGGTCCTTGGTAAAGTGCAGATGAGAAGCATACAAGAGAAATTTTTGTCAGATTAAAGCCTGCCTTTATGCCCAGCTAAAGCAGAGAATCTCTTCCCATTTTATCAGAAGCATTCGGCTTTGCAAAATAGTCCCCAGAGTACCTAAATTACCTGACTTGTTTTGTGCCTCTCTGGTTGAGCTTCTAATGCCTGGGGACATTAGGTGCTGGGAGACTGTTTTGCTACTACCTAATAACACTTCGGGTCAATATGTTAGGAGATAAATTTTTGCAGTGCTAGTGGGCCTGATCCTCATCTCAAAGCTGATGGGAGCGTGGTTGGGGTTGCTGTATTGCTACAATCAGATGACATAGTGTGAAGGGAGAAAGCAAAGGCCTGCTGTTGAAACCCAAAACTGGGAACAGTCCAGCAGTTAAATACTGAGTGTACTAGTAAGTAGGTCACCATTCCAAACTGAAAGAGAACTTGAAAACAGACAGCTCCTATGCAGAGCACTGGGTGTCACCTACTAGATAACAAAGCTGAGAAGTAAAATCCCAGTCTGTATTTCAAGAAGTTTTCCAGATACTAGATACGCTGAATACAGAGGATTAATGATATATATGCCTCAGCCTGGCTTTCCCCATGGTGACCTGGGGAGTAAAGCCTCACCACAGGATGGTGCCCCTTGTGCCCTGGGTGGTGCTGGGGTGTGTGTGTAGAATATCAATGGGTGATGGAGACACCCCACTGGTCGCTCTTGCCAGATGATGGTGAGGACAGAGATGGATGTGGGTGATGGTGGCAGCGAGTGGAGCAGGTGAGGAGATGGCAGGTTCTTGGTGAGGGTGTGAGGAGCTCACCTCAAAGGCAGGAGGGGTGTACGACTAAAGCTGTTGGTACAGGAACTGAGAAAGGCCACTAGATCAGAAACCAAAGGAGCCAGATAGTAAAAAGCCCTGAGGAAGCAAACTGTAAGCAGGAGAAAGAAAAGAAAAGAACGAAAAAAAAAGAAAATAAAAAGAAAATAAAAAAAAGAAGAGAAACGGAAACACAGTGGAGTTGAACCAGAGGCAAGGTTGTACGGGAGAGGTTTCTGCTGGTCAGGCTGTTAGTAGAATTGGGGTCTTGAATGGTCTGCAACAAATTATTATCACTGGCCCAGACCTTTTCTCTTGTATCTGCTTGTTTTCTATTGAAGTAGCCCCCCCTTGGTGCTAGTTTCCAGGAGGAGTCAGCTTTGTCTGATCTCAAGGGCACTCTGCCTTTACACAGGTTTTCCCTGCTGACCCCAAGTAGAGCAGCTCCATGGGAGCCGCTGAACTGCTGTGGGTTTGGGTTTTTTACCTTGGTGGAGAGCTGGGATTTTTGCTTCATTTTGCAGGATCTTCTGAGCTGTTGTAAACAGTGCAGATGTACCACAAAACAATCACCACACCTCTGCCTCCCACCTTTCTGCTCCACTATGGAACTGCGTAACTGCTGTGCCTGCCCACAGACATTGCCTGCATGGACACCTTCCCTTCCTGGGCCACAGTGTGTTACTCTGCAAGGTTTATGTTACCCATGCTGCATGCAGCCATGAGATACAGTTTGTTTCTTCATTTTAAATGGCTGTCTCTGTATAATTAATTATCTGCTTACAGCTGAAAGGCTTTGAGCAAGGCAGGGCTGTGTTTCACACCCTGAGCACCACTGCATCACTGGTTCCTGCAGAGCCCAGAGCAAAACTTCCTATGCATGGATTCCCAGGCTGAGAACACAGCAAACCCACAGGGAGGAGGGGGGAAAGACATCCAAAGGTGCATCATAGGCCATGTGCCACCCATACCCTGCCCTACTCACCTGCCAGGCCTCCAGCTGCTGCGAGAGGTTCACCTTCTGTTGGATGGCATCCAGCAGCTGGCTGTTGAGGGACATCATGTCGATCTTGCACTTGGCCAGCTCCACCTCCACCGCGTTCTTCCTGGGGAGACAGTGAGAAACTGAGTGTGTTTCTCTTTTTATTTAAAAGGAAGTGTTAAACATATCCTTGAGGAGCAGTCAACAGTTTCTTTCAGTGGCAAGTCCCCAGGTGCTAAGCTGCTGATGTCCATTGTATTCTGGACAGCCTATTAATCTGAAGAGTGGGATGGAACCATAGAACCATTGTTACTACAAAGCCAGGAGGTTTCTGGTAAGCACACTATGAAGAATATAAAGAGATATTCAGATACACTGCTGCATAAGGAAAGATAATGTGCCTGGATCTGCCATTAAAAATGGAGTTCTAAAATGAGGTAGAATAATTACATATAAATATTTATTTCCTTTTCTTCTATTTACTTGTGCATGAAAAAGAAATGGCACATGCTAAAAACCAAAGGAGCTGTTGTCTGATCACTCGATCAATAAGTCACAATATGAAACAAACAAAACCCCTCAAGGAGAACAACTCTGCTTTCAGTTGGGACTGGGACTGAAGGAAGGAAGAAATGAAGAAAGCAAGTAGATCATACACAGGCTTTGTAAGAATGTCAGACTGTTAGAACTGTTTGAATTAAATGTTACGCTTTAAGGAAACCTCCCAGTTTTAATGGGGTTGTGCTGGCCCTTGGGAACACTGCTGCTGTGTTTCTTTCCAGGCATTTGGTGGCCACTGGGCATGTGATGCCATTACCCAGGTTGCCCAAAAGGTCCTGAGTGCCCAGTGACTGAGATGTTCCAGCTGCTACTGGCTAGTGGAAAGGAATTGTCCCCTAGGAAGAAGCAATTTCCAAAGCTAGGAAATGCTGCTGACCATGCTGGGAGCACACAGGTGAGCATAAACCTTAAATCTTCAGTTCACTGCTGTGTGATGGGAAACCATAACATGACATTCTGGGAACCATCTTTCCTTGCAGACATTTTCAGGAGAAGTAATAGCATCTTGATAACTGCAGCTAATTCATCACCTCCTAATAGCTCCCCTGTGCCCCCTGCAGAAGACCAGTTTGGAAATTTGTGGGTATTTTCCAGGTAGTGGTTGCTGAACACCTCCTGTTATGTGATCCTATTTCCCTGTTGCTTCCCGTGTTGCCCAATTTCAGTTTCAAGCTAAAAATTTTCCATGCCAGATGTCTGCCTCAGACAGTGACTCGATTTCTGTTTAGAGTTAGGGCTTCTGTTTTGGAGGGGAGGAGGGCTTCAACAAAAGTGACTTAACCCTTGGGGTGTGAGGTGGGAAGCTTATCACGAGCCGGCTCAGTCTGTGGCAGGATGCTTTGATTTCTAGGAATGAGAAGCTCTTGTTTGCTTCCACTTTCTGCTCGTTAATCACCCGCCACTCACCCATGCACACTTGTCACGTCCCCCTTTCTCTGGACGCCCGCCACTCAGGACAGTCAGCTGTAAATATCAGTGCTTTGTCCCAGCAGGGTCATTAACCCCATGGAGAAGCTGGACCCTTTCACTCTGGCTGTGGGTTTGAGCACCTTAAATAGCCTTTTGTTGTGAAGCTCCCTATCCCTGGTCGGGTATTACGGAGGGTTTTATTGCGGCGGCAGCGCGTTGCCATAGCCACAGCAGCACCAGCAACCCACACGCACTGGAAATGTCAGAACCACCTCTCTGCACCCGGCAGCGCAGCTGGGATGCTCCTTATTTTTGCCAACAGATGGAGGTGTTACAGAGGATAGCAATGGGAATTTCACAGCCAGCTACACAGTTGAGAGCAGCACGGATGATTGGGTCACTTAAAAGACGAAGGGACTGTGCATGCTGATTTAGCTCCCCACATCCTGGGGGGTGCAATGCTTTTTGTGTTCCTATTCTTCATAAGGGCTTATTTGGCATTTCCATAAGGAGATGGGACTGGTGGTGTCCTGGCCCATCTGCTTATTGAAGAGATTATCACATGTATGCTTTCTGTGTAGAGCACAAAGGGATGAATGTTTCTGCCCCTCTCCTCAGGGCAAAGAGTGCTTAGGGCAGCATGGCAAGCCCCAGCACAGAGCTGGGATATGGGGTAGCAAAACTGCACAGGTCTACAAGGAGGATGGGGAAAATAAAGTGGGAGAATCCCAAAAGGACAAAAAGGGAATCACAGGACTGGAGCTGAAAAACAGGCCCTGGAACAGGGAAGTGACTGGAGAAGTGGTTTAGGGAAGAAGCCCAAGCAGGGCTGTAAGGGGGATGAGCAGGAAAGCAGGGTGGTATGTCTGGAAGAGCAAAAGAAAAAAATATGACAAATAGGGCAGACCTGGTGCTTCCATTTGGTTCTCCAAAGTTGTCGCCTTGCTGTGACTAGACCAGTACTAGGGATGGCTAAAACGTGGTTCACAGCTGCCTCCTAAAGGGGCAGCTTTGGGAATTGGCATCTCCTGCCCTGCTCCCAAGCTCCTGGCAGCATTTCCTAATGCCAGTAAAGCCAACGCTCACTCCATCCCTTTGTAACAGTTACTGAAATTCATGGAGGGTGAGAAACCCACCTGGAGGGATCTGCTAAGGCACCCCATAACTGCTAACCCAGCCTGGCTTTGGCTGTTGGTACCACTTACTTGGCAATGGCCTCATCCCGGTCCCTGATGGCCTGCAGGAGCCTTTCACTTGTCTCCTTGTCTTCAGCAGCACCTCGCAGCCGGTCCCGTTCCTCCTTCAGTGTCGTCATTTCTACACTCAGTAGCGTGACCTGTGGGTAGAGGGAGGGCATCAAATGCAGCATTGCTCAAATTCACCAAGAGTGGGAGTGGAAAGGGCCACATGGACTCATCTGGAGGCTGAGCTCCCCTGCTTGTAGAAGCTGTGTCTATTGGGACAGGGCTGTTAGTGCTGGTGCAACCCCCTGTGCAATGTGCCAGCTCGCTAGGGGATGCTGGCAGTGCTGGTCTGAGCAAGATGGGTCACCAGGACGGCCTCAGTAACATGCAGCAACAGCACTGAAAGCTGTGCAGCTATGCAGGGCAGGACCCACCTGCAACTTGGCTTTCTCTATGGCATCAGAGCTGAAATATTGCCCCTAGCCAAGCAGTTTGTCTTGTCCATGCATTCTCCGAGTCTGCCTGTTGTACTCTGATCTTTCCAGAGTTAAGGTATTGCAAACATCATTTAGCAGCAAATAAGATATTTTTGGAGGGGGCCCTTGTGTCTTGAAGTAGTATGAAGCTGAAGACAAAGGATGTGAAAATTCCCTTTCACGCCATGGAAGGTGTTACTGGCACATCTTACAATTTTAATTAGACTTTAAAATATGTGCAGAGTGTTAAATAGTCTGTGAAATGATCTATCGCTTTGGTCCTGTGCAGAGTGAGTTAATAGGGTGTGAAATCATGCAAGGTTTGCATTAGCACAGCTTTGCAATATTTCATACACATTTAATTTCTTTGTCTAGGGCACACATGCTCTGTTACACTACTCCACCACCTGGAAACCCTTCCAGCATTTGACCCACCTCCTTCCTCTAAATGCAGCTCAGTAGTGCTTGGATCCTCAAAGAAATCTTTAAATAGAGGGCAGTCAGTCAGAAAGGGCTCGTCACATCAGCGGCATGGGAGGACCTGCTGTTGGCACTGCATGGCTGGTTAGAGGGGTGTAGAAGCACCCTGTCTGTGTGCAGAGGCTGCCCGCTGCGGGCTGGGGCTGCAATCCCTTGCACTGCTCGAGCTGTGCCCTCCTGCAGCCCAGCACAGGGTGCACCTCAGAGCAGTGATGTGATAGTAGTGGTGGGAACTATTTGCTGAGGATTTCTACTGAGCCCAGGGGGCAGTGGATCAAGAGGCCCAGCCATTGTGTTTGGCGCTAGGTTTGGGGTCTTAACTGGTTTTGTCTGTTTTGGGTAAGAATGGGATGACACAGACAGAGGTGATTCCTGTCTCCACCTTGCTCTCAGGCAGGAGCAATGAATGTGTGTGGTGCAACAAGGTTCCAGAAGCCATTTAGGAGTTCCCCTTTTGTTGTATCAACACCAGTGACAGTGCAGAGGGATGTGGAGGCAGCAAAGAACTGCTGCCTCCCATGGACCAGACTTCCATGTGCATTGATGTTCTTTAGTACTGAACTGAAGACAACATTGCCTTTATGGTAAGGCTGGGCTATGGGCAAAAGCTGCAGGAGATGTACTTGTTGCATGAAGCTGGAGTGTTTCTCTGAGAGCAAAGTCTGCTGCATTTGTAGTAATGTCTCATCTTTCTCCATATAACACAGAGGTGTGAAAAGAAAGCAGAGCTGCCGTCTTCCCTTTGCTCCCTAGATATTCAAAGCTCTGGTAGTCAGCGACCCCTAAAACCAGAAATGGGGGTCCAGACTTGTGATCCAGAGCAGATCCTTTGGTCCTTCCTGGATGGGGAGTTTGGGTAGATCAGACACAGCAAAGAACAACCAAGTGCTGCTCCCTCCTGGTGACCTATAGAAGCCCCATGTGTAAGGAGGTGCTATATCCAGACAAGCAGGCTGGTGTACAGATGATCACTCAAGATCTGTGAATAAGCCCCTAACAGTCTCTGTTAGCATAGCTACATTGAAGTGATTCCTCCTCCATCTCAGATGTGTTTAAGGACAAGGTGCACAGGACTATGGCAGCACCACTAGAAGAATGCCTGGGCTCATGGCTCACTGAGGACAGAAGTTTGGACTCTCAAAGGTGTCTCTTGTGGTGGATGGAAGGGCAGGTGGCAGGGGTGCTCCCTTGCTGCAGTCTGCCTCTAATCAGCTGCTTTGTCACCAAGACCATTTCCATCCTCATACACATGCAGCCATCACTGCAGGGGTAGTTAATGATGCTCTCTTTTTGCTTTGGTCCCATGGTGGGAGCTCCCTTAGCCCTACACAAGGCTGTCAGACCCAGGTTGTGCTGACTTCCTCAACAGGGATGTGTTTCCTTTTTTCTTCCCCAAAGAAGCATGGCAAAAGTGCAGTGCAGCTCCACTGGCAAGATCAGGCAAGGGTGTTAACCCCATTCCCTCCTCCGATGCAGTTAGTGCCGCAGAAGCAGCTGTGCTTGAGGCTGCTGCTACTGTGGCCTTGGGATCCCCTCCAGTGTTTGGAGACTTGTCCCTGAGACAGGGGTTGCAGAGCTTCTCCTTGGGTGCCTGTCTCCATTTGCTGCTTTTGGCATAGGACCTCAGACACAGGCGGTGCTGCATTCAGTGCAGATGCAGTGTGATTCTGTGCTTCAAGTGTGGTGTTGGTTTTGGGGCTGGATCATTTATTGCTATTGTTAGCCTTAGGTGGTTCCTGTTGGCCCTGGGGTGCTACCTGGTGCCAGATCAAGATTCTCTGGTGTGTATTTATGAGGGTTTGTGATGCTGCTGTGCAGGAGGCAAACCTGCTCCATACACAGCAGAGCAGCACACAAAGTTTTGGCACCGGGTTTAGCAGTCTCCCTCTTTGTCCTAAATCTTCCTGGGTTATCTATCATGTTGATCTCTTTTATGGAAGGTATGTCTTGGAGGCTGAACCCTAGTGTTACAGGGTTACATGTAAAGTGTGCGAATTGCTAACCTGGCTGTGCAGTCGCTGCAGTTCCTCCAAACTCTGCCTCAGTTTCCCCCGTTCTCCCTCCATTAATTCCCTCAGGGCTCGCGAGTCCTCGCTTGTTCTCCTGATCTGTTCCTCTAAGGCATCATCGTCGCTTCGTCGAGAGCTCTGAGAGCGGGAGAGAAATCTCTTGCTCAGGTTTCACTTTAAAAAAGGCAAGTGCATTATTTCTGTAGAGGTTTGGAATGAGGGGGACTAAACAAGGAAGAAGAAAACTTGAATGTGACTTTGGTAGAGTTTCAGTTTTGCTCCCATGTGCCTTCCCAGGGGCAACCTGCAGCAAGCTCTGTCACCTGGGCAAGGGGACATGCACACGCCAAGGTCTCTCTGTGCCCCCAACTTACCGTGGAGTCTGCCCCATCCAGCACATTTTGTATCAGTCTTTTCAGCTCGCTGAGCGCTGCCCGTAGGCTGCCGGCTGGAACATCTTTGGCTGATGATGTTTCTGAAGACTCATCCATGGAGGAGTCTGTAGAGACTGCTGAGTCTGCACTGTCGTTTCCTCTGAGATGGGAGCAAAGATACCGCACTTGGCAATATGCTTCCCAGAGCTGCAGCCTCAGCTGGAACAAGAGAGCCTGACATTAGCCTGGGACATCAAGACCATGGAGATCCTCCTTCCACAGTGAAGTGAGGATTGCCAAACCTCACAAATACTTGTCTAGCTTGCTATGCTGGTTTCCAAATGGAGGCAGAGGTTTACTTTCAAATGGTGAAAAAAGTGATGATATCAGAGCTGAGACCATAACCCCAATTGTCTGGTTCTTGGTTCAGCTCCAAGTCCAGATCAAATGCATTAAACTCCCTTTCCCTCTGGAGTTGGTCACACAGGACCGCAGGCTTTCCCAGGGGTACGAGGGCAAATACCTGTTCTCGTTCTTGTTCCAGCTCCTCTGCCTCCATGCTCTGCTCTATCTCAGACAGCAGGGATGTGCTGGTTGTGTTGAAGTTTTGGAGACTTCTCTCCTCACTGAGCTCTTCTACCTTGCCCTGCAGCTGCCGGTAGGACAGGCGCACCTCCTGGAGCTCCAGCTGGCTTTGGTGCAGCTTGCAAAGAAAATCAAGGAATTTGTCAAGGAAGTAAGGTATTGGTGGAGGTGGTATAGACTTGGTTTGTGAAAGAGCTGAAGGAGGAATGAGTGTCACAAAAAGAGGATTTCCAGCCAGGAGGAACATACTCTTGGCTGATACTGCTCTTTATTGGAGCTTAATAATCTCCAAATGTCATTAGACACCGTTTAGGCTCCAGAATATCCTGAAAGATAAAAATATCAGGTTAATCAGAACTAAAATGAGGAGCGTTGTGAAGAAGTTGGGACTCAGGTAAAAAAAAATGCTGACAATAACACAGCAGGAAGTGAATCCAAAAAGAAAAGTAATACAGATGTGGTTTAAAAAATCTATATGTGTATATAAATACAAATATATATATGAGAGAGGGACAAAACAATTCAGGGCTGTTTGAAGAGCTGGGATCCAGTGGTTATCAACCTACAGAAAAGAAATGGAAAACTCTTGCTCTCTCCTAAGATGTCTGAAGCCACAGAGGTGCCAGCTTGTTCTCCAGGGAGCAATGTTTAGTGACACAGCTGTGAGCACCATGGGGCTTGTTGGGAAACCATCTGAGCAGTGAGAGCTACAAGGGCAGTCACTGCCCTCATTTCCCCCTCACACTGACCGACTTGTTTGCTCAGATCTCCCTCCTAAGCTGCTCTGCTGTCAAGATGCTCCATTGTGGCTCCTGTTATCTGTTCCTGTGGAACAGACCCTAACTAACACCCAGGGCCTTGCTTGCTGCCATGCTTACATGAGCCATTTTATTCTTCTGGCTGTTTTGTCTGTTTCCAGTTCCTGATTATCTTTCTGGTCAGTTTTCCCCCAAACCATATCTTTTATTCCAGTTCCCCCCCTCTTCCCTGTGCCATGGCTGCCTCCTCACCTGCAGGTCCTTGTCATGGCTTTGTCTCTCCAGGATGAGGACTCGGTCCTGCAGCTCCTCCACGGTTCCCTGGAGCAGGTCATTCTCCTCCATCATGGCACTAAGGCGATGCTCCAGCTCCCGCTTCCTGTCCGTCAGCATCTTGATCTGTGAAGGAAAGAGGTGGTGTCAGACCCTGCACTTTGCAGAGAGGTGTGAAATCAACTTCCCAAGACAGAAATGAAACGGCAAAAAGCGTAAGTATGCACATATGTATTCTGTACCTGTATGAAAGAAACTGTATCTGTGTGTGTGAAATGACAGGCAGAAATGACCAAACAGATTAAGTGGAGACCAGCCCAGCCCACCCCTTGTACCTTAAAACTTTTTAAGACTGGGCAAAACTAGTTACTTTTGCTGGCTGGTCCCTGACTGAGCATGGTGGCATTTTCTCCTCTATGGGAGCCCCACAGGGCTGTGCCACAGCACTACCCGTATGCTTTACTGAATAGCTGCATGTTCACCAAGTCCTCACCAGGGACTTTTCTGTCTTTTTGCTTGTGAAGACTCCTTTCTATGCCATGCTTATTTTTAGCCTCATAGTGATCAGTTGCCTTTAAAATTGGTTCATTTCTTTTAATTGTCAAGGGCAGTGATTTCAGGTGGTGAGGGACAGCGTGCCAAGCAAAACCTCTGTGATTCAGTTAGCTGGGAACAGTGCACAGGATGAATCAGCACTAGCCAAGGTCACTTACTGTTTAACCAAGAAAAAGGAGCCTTTTCCAGCATGCACAGGACCACTGGGGGCTGGGCATGCCAGTTACTAGTCCAGTATAGCTCTAAATATTCCCTGTGGCCTCCTTTTAATTCATGGACCATAGACGAATTCAGCAACTTCCCAGTGGAAGGCCTCTTTGGGACCTTCTGTCTCTGCTGCTTTCCAGTTTGCTGGGAAGATTTGGCTGCATGAGGGAATATTGGCAAAATGTGTGGACTTGCTGTTTCTGCAGGGTAAAGGCTGCTGTAGGTATTGGAAAGCTGCTCTTAAGTGACTAATGGTTTCTGACATGTCTCTTCCCACCACCATTATGATTTGTGTGGGTTGGAGAAAAGGGGTTCAAGAAAAATAAGAGGCATAATACAGACATTGTACTGAGAGTTCATATTTGGTATCCAAACCAGTAATGAACACCCTGTGAATGCCCATATAACAGAAAAGGCATTGCTCTGCCATAGGCATAGGGCATGGGAAGGGCACAGGGGGAAAGGGATTTAGAAAGAAAGAGATGGAACGAGGCAAGGTGAGGCATGCACAGTGACAGGCATGCATGGTAAGAGCTATGCACACGCGGTCAGCCCCTTTTGAGCCTCCATACTTACTTCAAGGACCTGCTGCTCCACACCAAGGGGAGGGGAGGAAAAGGCGAGGGACCAGCAGGGAGCAGGAGGGAGGGGGAGAAAAGAAGAAATTGAGAAATTTTAGGAAAAGCTCTTCCAGACAGCTGATAAATGAAAGTAGTGGTCAGGTGGTAGAGTTGGACATCTTCTGACCACCTAGTTCCTGCCTACGTGGGTCTCAGTGACCCCTGTTAGGGAAGAGAAGAGGAAGGAAGGAAATATCATTCCTGCTAATGTCCCAGAGCTAAAGCAGCTAGGAGCTCCTTGCTTTCCTATGTGCATGGGCTGGAGGCAGGAGAGGATTCCTGCTTTCCCTGCAAGCATGAGAAACAGAAGAAAGAAAAACCCTTGCAGTCCTTCCTTTCCCACCATACCCTGGAGTTTCATCTGTACTGGGCAGCAGCTCTGCAGGAGCACTGCCATGGTTTATCTGCTGGAAGATCCTTCTAATCCATCCATCCATTTTGAAGGCATGCTTGTGGCCAAAGCAGCAGTGGAAGCTGGCCTGTGCCACCCCAGCCTGGGTTGCAGCAGAAGTTCTCACTGGGGGAGTCCTTTTCCCCACAGCTATCATCCTTCTCTTTGCTCCAACAGGCAGGGTTTGTTTCCTCAGTTCAGAGGGGTTCTCTCCACAAGTTAAAACACCTTTTGAAGGGACAAGACGGAGTGCAGGTCACTCACCTCGGCTTGGAGGCTTTCGAGCCGCACGATGTGCTGACTGCTGGAGGAGTTCTTCTCCCGAAAGTCCTCCCGGAGCGTGTGGACCTGCAGGGAGAGCTGCCTCTCCACCTCTGACGCCTGCAAGGAGACACCAGATGGTGTTATCCAGGGGGTTGTCCCATAGAAAGCAGTTCTCTCCTGCAGCCCATTGAAAGATCTGCCCTGATATGACTTCTCCATGAGCCCCAGTTTTGGCAGAAACTGAAGCCTGCACAGTTTGGGTGAGGGAAAAGCTCATCCTGGACAGATGCTGAGGAGAGCAGCTATGTGGATTTTTCCCTTGGGGCAGCCAAGGGGATGCAGCCCATAACTTTATTCCATTGCAATACAGCATGACTCCTTTGTCCTACGGGAAATTCAGTTTTCCTCAAACAGCCTAGTTGGGGTTGAGGAGGAGACCAGGCCACTGGCAAAGGTGAGGGGAGCCAATCCTCATGCCCCCAGCAAACACAACTAATAGATTTATACTTTCTAAACCTCTGAACATCTCTGGCACAGCTCTAAAATAACAAGTGCTCTTTGCCTCTGATTTCTGGCTTCCATCATGGCCAGAAGGAGAAGCATCTGCTCCACATGACTGTCAGGGCAGGATTGCTTGCAGAGGGCTTGGTCCTCTTTCCCATTTCGAGGGAGGAATGCCCCATTTGTGCAGGGTGGTTTGAGGACAGTTTGAGGCCATTCCTACCTGCAGGATTGGAGCTGCAGACAGCCCCTGTAAATGACAACTTAGACACATTGACTACTCTCCAGACAGCTTTATAGCTGGCTTTTGCATGGTGAACACACTTGTTTAGGCTTGTAAGAGAACATAAGGTTTTTATGACAAATCCCTAAGGAGACAACACAAATGGATGATTTTCTATTTAATTAGCCTCCATCAGGTTCCATTACACTCTAGGCACAGACCTCCCCTTTTGGCAGGTTAGCTGGAAGTGAACTGATCTCCCTCAAGAGGTGGCATGCTAGGGGCACAGACAGAGCTGTATGTCCAATGGCAAGGGCCATCAGTGGCCACAGTGCCTTAGACAGGGAGATGAGACAGGAGGGAGGGGTGGAGACAAGAGAAAACCTGCATTGGGGTCAGCAGCTGTGGGCAGGTTTGGGAGTGCATCCTTATGTCTGGCAAACGTGGGTCAGGATCTGACTTGGGGTGCTCTGGCTGACAGGGAGCCCACGTTGTCAGCTCCACCAAAGAGTGCAGTGACCTTGCTTCAGCAGCTTGTGACCTGAGGAATAAGGACACAGACCCGGCCTAAGCTGCCCTCAGAAGCAACACTACCCCCTTTTAAAAATAGTCCCTTACTTTGCACACTCTGCAGAATGCTCCAAATTAGAAGCAAGAGGTAAAAGGCTGTTCCAGCTCCATCAAGTGGAGGAAACTGTGGTTGCCCCAACACAGCTTGCTGCAGGGGCAGCAGAAGGCAGAATCACAGCCACAGAAATCAGTCAGGTTCTCACCACTGGCTTCTGGCATGAGAAATGGCTTTCAAAAATAAGAAATAATCTTGTCTACCGATTGGTTTTTAGTTCCCTTCTTATCCTGGATTAGCATAACTGGCCTTTTCCCTTTCTTTAAAGCTTCATATCAGAGGCTGTTGCATATCACCTTCACCTCATTTATTTAATAAAGCTTCCTAGCACAGGCAGAGTACACAAAATATAATGATGGCACAGCACTATAGGAAGGGGTTGGTTATTTTTCTTCCCTTAAGCAGCTATAGATTTCAAAGCATCCTGAGCAGCTATTAATTGGTGACACTAAGGAAGATAGATGGATTGTGCTTATTTTGAATGATTCACTTGCTTTTGTAAAGACTGCCGAAACATCTTCATGCTGAAATACTCCGCAGGAGCTGTCAAGGATGAAGAAGCACCAGATGAAAAGCACCAAGGGATTTTGTCTGCAAGATGCTGACCACACTCCCAAGGAGCAGAAGTTGTACCAGCTGAGGTGATGCACCAATATTTGATGGTTAACTGTATAACTTATATGCAAGAACAAGTCTATGTACAGACAGTGTAAATGTACAATATAGCAGTAAGAAACAAGGGAGTATTAATGGCATTGTAAAAATCCCTGCTAAGACAATATATAGCTGCTCTTGGTAGTTCTGGTCCCCATGCTCAGACAGGAGCAGGCAAAGGAACGGGCTGCAAGGGTGATCCAGATCATGGCAATTCTGTTATATGAGAGGAGACTAAAAAAGGATGGCTTGTTTTATCTCATGCAATAAATGCTGAGAGAGGTCTCCCTATAAATACATCATGTAGAAGCATACAGAAGGAAAAAGCTCTATTTAAGCAGAAGCACAATTTTGGCAGAAAATGATGTGAATAAACTGCGTAAGAGTATGTTAAGGCTGGGAATAGGAAGATTTCTACGTTTCCAAGGAACTGCAATAGGATTCCTTCTCCTGCACCATTACAGTAGAAATGGTAGCAAAAATTAATTCTGTGATGGAGCTGGATCACTTTATCATGCAATTTCTTCCAGAGGGCTGCCTATGACAGAAGGGAAATGAATTGACCTCAAAGGTCCTTTCCGGTACTAGACTGCTTGCAGTACTATAAGGCTTGTATTCACCAGCTTTAAATCACCATCTGGAATTTATCTACTTGCTGCTTAGCTTACATGCTCACTCATCTTATTCCCAGTTATAGCCCACACGGAGGGAAGAAAGCATTGTTAGCATTCAGGGCCTAAAGCAGACTGGATGTTACAGTGTCATCTCAGCATGCACCATTCACATCCTATCTCATGCTGCAGAGTAAAGTCAAACCAATACGTTCTTTAGCCTCATACAGTGAAGAATACCCTCTCTGACCAGCCATTTAACAGAAGTAAACAGAAATGACTGTATCAAGTGTTTCCCTCCATAGGAGAACAAGGAAAAGTCTTCATCCAGTTCTTCTAGGTAGGGAAATGGCTGATACCTTTAGATCTTTGTAAAGATCTGATTTTTCATAGATTTGAGACAAAGTCTTCTGAACTGAGCTATGGTTATGGAAACCTCCTTTTCATGCTACATTTGTTTCAGAGGTTATTAATACTGCTGTCAAAATACCCTTTCTAATTGATTATAAAGTCTAGACTTTAACATCAGTTTGCATTATTTTATAGAAAGACACCTTGACAGTGTCCAGTACTTGTCAGGTTTTATGGCATATTTTCATATGACATCTACTTGGGTTCTCCACACTGCTATACATGTGTGTGTGTGTACATGTCCGGTTTATGCCATGAACTCCCTGCTGATTGCTTCTAATGTGCTCTTTTACTTAATGTCATCAGAAGATGTAACCTCCTATCTACATTTTCCCTTTATTACTCAAATAAGGTATGGCTTTTCTTGAATTGAAGCGAGTTTCTTCTGCCTCAGCCAGTTTGGCTTCACTCTCATTATGCAAACATTAGGGCTTTCTCTCATCAGTGTTCTCCTAAATATCAAAAGCTAAAATCTTTCGTGGATATGTCAATGATTTAGTGATGCATTGATTTCGCTCAAGAGAAGCAATATCCTTTCCAGAAAGGCAGACATGTATTGCCCAGCATCACAGCTTTGCTCTGTAGTTAAGAAAGAATTAATTTCCTGGTTATAGGCAAATTAGCCAGCACAGCCACCAGGCAGAGTTTGAAATGGATCTGCCAAAGCATAGACATCAATTCACAATTACATATATTCAATCAACTGTGAGTTTTGTTTTCTGGGCTTCAGGCAAGGTTTAGATGAGATTTGGGCAGTGCAAGAAGAAAGGAAGAGCAGGAGGATGTTTTGGGCTCCACTCTAACTAAAGGTTCATGTTCATTGCAAACCTGATTCAATTTCTCTCTTGATTAATTCTGAAGTGTTAAAAGACACAAAACTGTGTAAATATTTGGCAGAAACATATGGCTTTCCAGTTATAATAACTCCATTTTAACATCTGGAATATATGGGCATAAAGAAACCATAGAATTGCCAAAAAAGTAAAGCTTAATCAGGTTTTGCAAGTCAAATTAAGAAACAAAGTAAAGGAGGCTTCAGACATAAAACACTATGAAGAAAGATAATCATCGAATCAATCAAATCAATAAATGTAATTAAATTAGAGCTCTGACACTCCTGTGAAGAGGGGATCTTTGCAATGTTTGGGACAGACTATGAGAAATGAAGAGCCTGTAGGTTGGTCTCATTCAAAAGCAAACCCTCTTTTGGGGGAAGGTTTGCTAAATAAGGCTAACTGCATACAAAACATCCAGTGAAGTCATGTCAGAAAGGAGAATAGAAAAAGTTTAATAGACTGTAGCTGGGTGAAGAAACCAATGTTTCCGTATGATTTACTTCTACAAACACGATGATTCAAATTTAACAAAGGATAGTGAAGATTTTCTTGCCTAAAATAGCCAAGAAAGAGAAGTCCTAATTAGTGCTAAATTTGTTACACTCAGGAGAGTGTGCTACCCCTTTTATTAATTTGCTAATAGCTGAGTTCAAGGGACTCCCTGTTCCCACTGTGGTACCATTAACACTTCACACCACTAATCACTGCCTCCCTTGGCTTCAGGTTCCTGGATTCCCGGCTCTTCTTTGAGAGGAAAATATATTTGGCTACTGAAACGCAAGCAAAGGAGGAAACAACAAACACGTTGCTTTAGAATGACCTATTTTGAACATACATTAACCTGGCTGCTGAGTGAAGTCCTGGAGGATGGGGACTGCTGCCCTGCTATGGCACCCCAGCACCCACTGGCAGTGGCAGGAAGCCTGGTTTCCTGGGATAGCTGACCCATGCCAGGAAAGAGGTGAGGCCATGGCTGTTTTCCAGCCCTTGGCACGCTGGCACCATAAGCAACCATTTATATCTTGCATACCTGGAGGTTGCCCAGTTTGAGAACCTTTGAGAGCTTTTTTTTTTACCAAAGCTTTTAATTCAGGTCAACTTTAAATTGTTATTGAAAGCATTAGTCTATCCAGGGAAGTGCTTATGAAGCAGGGGTGGACTAGATGATCTCCAGAGGTCCCTTCCAACCTGAACAATCCTATGATTCTGTGAAGAGTGGCACTTGCCACTAGTCACATTTGAATGGCTTCATTTACCATTAGAGGAACCTGAAGTAGAAACAGTGACTGGAAAATGGTTGGCCTGGTCACTGCCAAGGACAAGGATTAATAATGATTCTGATGTAAAGTGGTGAGGGGACGAGGATGGAGCTGTACTGAGCGTGTACATCACCTGCCTTTGCTGTGTTGTGACGATGCCACTTTGATTTTGGTGTGAGGAGATGCTTTTGTAGTTGATATCAGTGAAGTCTGTGAAGGGTGTGCAATGAGTGTGTATTTGAATGACAATTCTTAAACACACATTTCACCAAGGCAAGGGGTGGAATTTATTGTGTGTAGGTGTGCAGGCAGTGGGGCTCGCAGGGACCAGCAGCACTGTCACCATCTCTGCCAAATAATGTGGTGGGGCTGAATCCTCCTCTCCTTGTCTCATCCCTTGCTCTGCTAGTGCCCAGGTGTGGGGAAATTTAACTACACAAAGTCTGTAGCAGCCTGGTCCTGGTGTGAGAGGGGGTCACTGCCTAAAGGAGTTGTGTGGAAAATGAGATTTCAGGAAACTTGCAACATTTCCAAGGTATTTTGGTTGTAAAAATCCACCAGAGACCATGAACATTGATCCCATGGAATACTTTTAGTGAAAACAAAAAGGATTTTTAAGACTGCAGAAGTGCTAGGATAGTGCTATGTAATATAAACCCATTACGTATCCAGTAACTGTAAACAGACTGGCGGGTGGATTAAATACCAGTAGCCAGAGTGAGTATATCTGCTCAGCTCTTGCAGCTAAGATTTACTTAATACAGGTTTCTTTCTGCTCAGGAACCATCTCTGCGACCTGCCACAGCTCCCGTCAGCGCACTCCCTGGTGCTTTTCTTGTGCTTCTCAGCTGACTGCTGCTTGGTTTAGGTAAGATCTGCGACGTGGCCATGTTAGGGACATGCAGCATCCAGCCTGAGGTGTCCTCCCTAGGGCCTGGCACTGAGTCATACACCTGTGTGGAACTGTGAGCACACTGTCTCCCTGTCTCCATCACCTTTTTCAGTGCAATTCAGGCAAATCGTATCTGGTGTTTGGTGCCTTTATACCACACACCTTCACAGTCAGCCACCTGCAATGATGTTTATACCCCTGCAGGTCTCCTCCTGGTTATTCCTTCTCTCTTCTTATTCAGAGGATCCAATAAATCCATATTTGCTTAGACAGAAGGGTTGGATTTTGTAGCACAATGCCTGACCTCCTTTGTTAGAGCCATACAGGCTGATGAGCCTTCCCTCCAGTGGAAAACAGGCTGACATTGTAGAGCACAGGCCGACTGGATTGGTTAGCGTGGTCCTGTACTGACAACATGGCAGGTGGACAAAAGAGGAAACAAATGAACATTTTCTTTAGCACAAAGTAGGCTTGTCAAGAAGAAAGGAAACCAAAGATCTAAAGGATGAGGATCCTTAATTGCCAAAGCAAGGAGTCTGAGTAATGGAGAAAGGCACTGGAATTACTCTTTTATAAGCATCAGGCTGGGGACACACTACTGATGGGAAAAGTCTCATGGCTGTAGCATTCAACCTATTCTGAGAGGCCTCTGAGACAAAGAACAGCAGTGGCATCTTACACTAAGATCTGCACTACTTCACAGTCATTTTAGCAACACGATACTTCAGTGCTTGTGTGAAAGTGAGAATTCTTTGTTGCAGATCTGTTCCCCCTGCCCATCTGTAGCACAAGTAGGAAATGCTTAGCATGTCCTTTGACCTCACTCCTATTTACCTGAGCTTTAAAATAAAACAAGCTAAGAATGTGAGTAGTTTCCTCTTCACACACCCCTGTCATGCAGTGGGCTCTTGCGGATGGCAATGAATTGATGCCACATCAGCTCAGATGTCTCACATCTGAGTGGCAGAAGCTCGTGAGGGAGCTGGCTATAACAAGAGAGACCAGGGGACACCTGATTTTCATTCTGTGTATGGCTGGGCTTGCACCTGCCCATTGAAGAGTTAGAGTGGAGATGTTTAGCTCCTTGGTGGAAAATTCCACACAACCTGAACCGGCTCAGCCTGAAGCTGCATTTTCTGTTTTGGGGGTGAAGTTCTTGCACTGGCTGACTGTTTGCTTCCCATGTTTCCATGGCTGGTGGGCTGCAAGTGCTGCTGAAGGTAATTGCTGTTAATACTCAGCCATGTTACTTTTTTATTTCCAAGTGTCCTTGAAACATGGTTTTAATGGAGATGGTGAACTTTTGTAGTGTCATGAAGCAAGGCATGAAAGAGTTGGAGCAGATAGCGCAGAAAGCAGATAGTCAGGAGGTTTCCTGGCAATGTAATTGTTCTTTTTTCCCCTTCCTATAAGGCTGGCTGATACATGAGAACCAGTTTGCAAGGCAAATACCTGAATGCTTTGGCAAAGAGCTTAGGGGAGTGAATGCAAAATGGTGGTCTTCATCTTGTTTTTCAGTAGGTGCTCAGATAACTGTTTGGCTCAGGTCAAAAGCCATTAGTTTAGGCTAAATCATTTTATAAGATTAGGAGCTGCTGTTTAGAGCAGAAGAAAAGGCAGCTGTGTGCCATATGGGGGCAACTGTTGCTGGATGTAATGTCTCCAGGTTCATTGTTTGAATGAAAGAAATAGCTGCACAGGTGGATGTGGGTTATGAACATGTTTTAGGAGGTGCTCAAGCATGAGCCTCCCTTTTTTTGTGATTTATTCTTGACCTAAGCATTTGGCTCTTGTGGAGAGGAAAATACAGGGTATGGAAAAATGAGTCAGCCTGCTTCCTGTGGGAGGGACTGCCGGAGGCTTGCTGCTTTGAATGCTGCAATAAATTAGCACTGGAGATAACTCAGAGGACAAAGTGTGCCTGGAGGACATGCGATGCTAAGTAGTGCACCCAGTGGCTCTTGCTCTCTGTATGCAAATTCTGCTTGCAGAAGAAGAGTGGGAGATGAGACAGCTTTGCACAGTGGCTCCCAGGGCTGGTGTCTGAAGGGCTCTGAATGGAGCCAAGTATGGGGATTGTTAGTAGCAGTTTGGCTCTTGGTTGTTGAGAAAGAATAGGGCAATAAGATGTAACACTAGCAGACTGGTCTAGTTCTGTGTAGATGCTGCTCATGACCTTGAATGAAGAAGTTGTTCCTCGGCACTTTAGTTACCTATCTGTAAATGGAACTGGAAGGGCTTGTGTCTTAAATAATCAAGTGTGGTGATGCTAAGTGGAGGCGAGAGGAACCACTGCATTAATGTCAGGGGAGTGCAGCGTGTGTCCAGTGTGTTGCAAGGAGTCTGGGACCTTCAGGTTAAAAAGTCTGCTGCCCGTTGCCACTTCCCCTCCAGCCTCTCATGTGTGAGACTGCAGTTTCTGAAGTTTTGCCTTGACCTAGCAGAACCCATATGCTGTGAAAGCTGGATGGTCTGTGTTTTGCATCAGTAAGTTCAGTGATCTGCTCTCGTAGATAACTTCTAATGCATTTCTAATGCTTAATTTCCATGAATAAGTTATTTTTCCCTGACAAAAAGCACATTTTATCTTGATAGAGCATTCTGTCCAAGTTACCTTTGATGTGGGTTTTTAATCCAGAGTTTTTGAGCTCTTTTCTACTTGAGCTGAAGGATATTTCTTCCAATAAATTCCTAGTGAGATCCAAATGTGGGTCAGGTGATAGCCTGATGAAATACAAAATGCCTGACTAGGTTAGAAATAGCTGAACTGGAAACATGAAGACTTAACCTGGCCATTAAAACCTCCTGCAAAAAGAAGCAAAAGCTTATGGTGGTGGTGGCAAAGAGAAATGTAACACCCCCTCCTGCTCTGAGTCTTTGCTGTCTTCCCCTGGAAGACACAAGTCAGGACAGGCAATCTCTATCCTTGAATTTATTCTTTTATGAAGTTGTTTTAGTCTAAGGCTTCAAACCTGGAGGTGTTCAGACTCAAATGTCTGTGCCTGGAAGCAAGAGACAATAATTAAGCTTCTTGCAGTCTCTTACTCTGGCTTTAAGCACTCAATCTCCTTTATTTCAAAGAAAATGAACCGATTTCTACTGGGGATAGCTAATATGTATTGGCAGGCTAGGAGCCCTGGCTGCTTTTGAAATCTCCGTCTATACAGCCTGTTAGCTCAGAATATACTCTTTTAGGATTTAATAGTAGCAATACACAAACCAAAAGCTTTCCAGTGTATGCAGACCTAATGCTCAAACTTACACTTACGTGTCTGACTGTGTAAAAATACTGGTGTCTATTCCCATACTTGTGAAATGAGTGGATGCCAAAAAAGATGGTGCAAAATTTGTGGAACTGGCTTAAAATATATTAATCTCTCTCAGTAAGCCTTCAAGATAGGAAGCAAGAAATCCTAAAATGTAGGTGTATACATAAACTTTATGGTAGACTGACCCAGGAGATGTTTTATTGCTTTTAAGTCCCTGCCAAGTCTGACTCCCAGTAACTTCCATCAGGTTGCTTCTTAAACACAGCACTGATGTTTGTTCACTTCTTTCACAACTCAGTGGATTTGGTTCAAAACCAGAGGAGGAAGAACTAAGAAGTCTTTCTTTTTTTTTTTTTGCTGTTTGCCTTGACAGAAGCAAGATAGAAGATGTTCTGTGCAGAAAGCTTATTTCTCTTTAGAACTTGTAACTCCTTTCTGTAGAACATAAGGAAACCTAAACCCTATAGTGAGCGTTGCCCAGGGTGGGAGCTGCAGCTTCAAATTATTCCATTAAAGCTTTCTCTTCACTAAATGTTTTTCTCACTGATAGGTGCACTATGGTCAGACATTTAAAGTGAGTGCCATCAAGATGAGCAAGCTCATCACGAAGTTGTGGGGGAAAAAAACCCACACCACTCACAACCCCCCCCCCCGGCAGTACATGACCATCACAGTGCTTAAATAAAAAGATCCAAATCTGCTTTCTTGAAGGATTTTTCTGGCACTGTTAGGTACATTTTACTTAAAAATATTTCTTTGTGAGCAATATTTGATCTGATTCTAAACACCACAGAACTGTGCTGGACACCTTCAGACAAAAAGCTTCTAGATATACTGCTTAACTTAGCAATACTTCTTCCTGTTCTTCAGCAGCCTCCAGCTATTCCTGAATTGCTCTCCCTTGTTGGCAGCCTAAAAAGATCTGTTTATAGCATAAGGTCTTTGGAGCAGACTTGGAGCACAAGGCAGACCTTGCTCTTGGTGTGATTGCTGACAAAAGATAATTACAACGTGCTAGTAATAACACCTGAGCACTCTGATCTGCTAAATTCAAATACAGATCTACACTTTGTATATTACCATATGTAGTAAGTACACGAACACTTGTTTCCCCTCAGCCCATCTTTGCTCTGTTTCCACAGAGGTTTAGCCTATGACTCAGTGCAGCAGATGCTTGAGCACAGAAGTACTTGTTTACCTTTTGTGCAGTGCCACAGATGTAAGCACTAAGGGGATTAGGTCCTTAACTGGTAGATCCTCAGCTTGGCCTTCAGAGCAGTCTGCACTCAACAGCAGTATATGGTGGCAAATATGCAATAGTAATTTCTAGCATGAGCCAGAGCGGCTAAATTAAGCCTCAGCAGGTGTATTCAACGTTGAGGATAAGTTTCCAAACACCACCTGTAACCCAGCTTTTGGGAAGCTGTTGAGTATTAAGTGGCCAGATTGTCCTATGCACGTATCAGCTTGGCATGTGAGGCACTCCCCTGAAGTGACTGCATGGGTGTTGTCATGACCAGAGTCTCTGGATGATGGGAGGGTCTGGAAATGAGAATATGGATCTCTCCTTGGAGCCTTGTCCTCCTACAATCCAGCTTTCAGAAAGTTCTTGCATGACTTTATTTAACAGCTTTTGGCAAACTCGCTGGCATTTTGGTACTTTAAGTCCTACAGAAAGCTGTCTTGGCAATAGGAAAAAATAAAGCAAGTAGATGCGGAGAGCAAACTTAGCTGAAAAACAAGGTGGGTGCAGCACATATTGTAGGATGGTGTATAAAATATACTGTGCTCTGCCAAATCATACACATACAGGGGGATCATTACCAGGGACTGGAAAGAGCCCCTCTGTATAAGTTTCAGGCTTTGGCATATCTGTGAATATCACTTAAGGTAAAGCATGGATGCTCATGTATGGGGGAAGTCACTTCAGGCACAAACCCTTCATGTGTTCAGTTATTTTTCCGGTGGAGCAGCAGTGCAGTGCTATCAGAAGGAAAACCTGCTGCAACAACATTCCAGCAGCTGTGTTAGAGTAACTGCATGGGAAGTGGAGTTCACTGAGAGCAGACACAGACTGTGCTTGGCAGTGGGCAGCAAATTTGGCACACACAAGCCATACTTAGACTTGCACCTATAGCCAAGGTTTTGAAAATGTGGGTCAGGTGTCACTGGATTGAAAGCCCTTTCCCTCACAGTCCGAGGTGCTGCTTAGAGGGATAAAAATCATTCAAGCTGTAGGTTTTTTGTCACAGGGGCTGTTGTTTTCTGACCACTGACTCCATGCAGACACAGCAAGCTTGCAGTGAGCCTGGGCTGGGGCATGCAGCAGGGAGCAGGTCCCAGCACAGGTGGGGACTGGTGGACTATCTGCAGCCCAGGTTTCTGTGCGACCAAGCTATGAGGCTGCCTGCAAAGCAACAGTGGGATATGGAGACCTGTAAGCACTGCACAAGATCTCAGACTGGGAAACACTGTACTGACAGATGCTGTGAGAGTTAGCAGCCTGTCCTATGTGTCTGATGCTGAGAAAAGATGCACTTTCCCTGGTGGCTGAGGATTTGATGGCTGAGGCTTTGCCTGGAAAGAAGTAGAAACCTTGTATAAAGCAGTCATGACCAGAGAAAGGGGAGCATTTTTCCTTTCTTCACCAGAATTCCCTGTTTCACCCTCAGTGATTGTCTTGGAGGGGCAGAGAATGTAAAGGCCTAGAGGTGCCTTTTGGGAGAAAGGGGAGGGGATGGGGAAAATGCTGGTTTTGGCTCTGATGCTTTCAAGCAAATGTCAGTAGTCAGGAGTGTCATGTACCTTATGTGTGTGCTTTCTGGGCCTAACTAGGTAACAGCTAACAGACACCAAGTAGAACTCCACAGAAGTGATGTGGCAGCGGCTGTTCCTCAGCCTCAAAGTCTCCCTGACTGGGTTGTTGGATAGTGCTTCATTGTGAAAGCCCTGTTTGATTGTGCTCATACTTCAACTGTGGCAACTTTCATTGCTTTCCCCTTGTGGTTTTTTATCACTTTAGCAGAGAGGGCTGCCTCACATGAGCGTGTGGGTCATCCTTCACTTGAGCATGGGCTGATCTACTGCTGCAGTTCTTATGCTGCTACAGTAGGATTTTAAACTGGGATCTTCCCTGGCATTGCTGGCTATAAATGGTTAACTTTCCCTTCCCCCAGTAGCAAGAATAATATGATTAGTGGCAGAGATCATGGTATTCAGTTCCCAGCAGTTTTTATTCCTCTTTTACTGTAGGTGAATTCTCTATGTGCACAAGCCTGTGGTGGCAATACTAAACCTACTGAGCGTTTGCTGTGTGCAGGAGTGTCTAAAATGGTGTCACTTAAAACTTCTGCTTGTACATCAGCATGTAACTTAAGAAGACTTTTATCATATCTGTGCTAAAAATCACCTGCCTTTAACCACTGACCCCTTTTCCTCCTCCTGTCCTGCCTGGAATGAGGTGTGCCCCAGAGTTGGCAGAGGGCTGGGGAGCAGACAGGTCTGCAGAAGCACGCAAAGAAATCATGTTTGCATCATTGCTAACCAGCTTGTGCCAAGACCTTGATTTTCTTCTGCCTGTCACTACCCTGCCTGTGCTGGCTTCTCCGTTACCCCTTGGCTTGGCTGTTCTGTGACTACCTCACGGAACAATCATGGAGACCTTCCCCCTTCCCCCCCATTTTCTCTCTGATCTCTCTAGTTAATTAGCCCAATAGATATCAGCCATGGCACATTATTGAATTCATATATAGACCCAGTGCTGTGCCAGAGATTTATTTGCTTAATTACAGAAACACTTCCATTTCTGCTGTAGTGTCTGGTTTTGGTTTTGCTGCAAAGGCTGGTGCTGCTTTTAGCCTCTCTTCATTTGCTCAAAGATTACAGGTTTTTTTGCCCTGTTGAATTAGAGCAGATCTCACCAAGCTGGGACATTATAAAGACTTGAATGGACTGAAGAAGGGAACAAGTAGTTTGAGTGTCACTTGTGCACCACAAGCTGTTTATTATCATTTAGATACTCCAGCTATTTGCACTCATGCATAGTACAGTGCTGCTCAGCTCCCTGCACTGGCATGCTCTGTGTTTCCTATCTGGAGACAGGTCACATCTGTGTGATGCTAGTGCCATGCTTGGCAAATGCCTGCTGTGGGTGCCCAGACAGGCCAAATAGGGTGCCAAGAGACAAACAGGCCCAAACATGGTATGAAGCGGAGAAACACCTCACTTCCAGAAAGCTTGGGGTGTTGGGGCTGTACCTCCTCAACTTGATGCCTTGGTCATGTCTGCTTGAGGAGTGGGGCATGAGGGTGCAACCCATAGCTGCTTGCTCAGAGGCAGTAAGTCTCAGTAGGACTGGTGTCAGAGTTTGCATGTGGATTTCAAGTGTTGACCTGAATCCAGGCTAGTTTTCAGAAATTAATAGGTTAAAGTGTAGCATAAGTTTGTTAAGCTCTTGCAGGGATTTGGAATTTCCCAGTGTGATCCCCACTGCCTCCAAGGGACAAAGGAGATAAAGGTATTAAGAGCCCGAGTTTTCAGCACAAGCCTTCTCTTAAGTACCGATTCAAAATACAGCTTTACTTGTCAAGCTGTGAAATGCCAAGTATATCCACACGTCTCAAACTTATTTGTTTGGAGGACAGGGCAAACACTGCCACATAAAAAGCACCATATTAGTTTCCATCCTCACTCAGGTTTACTGAAAGGTTCTTGGATTTAACGTTGTTTATGGCAACATTTTAACATTAACAGGAAAGGGTTTGGCCAGGTCTCTTCATAGAGCAGGAATTTACACAAGGGTTATAAGGCTCACTGGGGCTAATCCCTGCTAGCACTACACATCATCTGACAGTTGCCAAGGAGACAAGGATAATCTCAGTGAGACAAGATATGCAAGAAGGGTATTTATGGACATTTGCCTAACGATGCTGGTGGAATGCACCAAAAAGTGATTATTTGAGTGCCTTTGAAGTACTGCCTCTTCTGTGGTGAATATGGGAGACTGGGACGCAAGCAAAAAAATTCCCTCTGATGTTAAAGCAGCAGCAACTTGGCCTTGATATTTCCAATTCATCCTGCAGTGGCCTCATCCACTGTGGCACAAAGGGGCAGACCAGGTTTTTGCAGTGTTGTGAGACGGCTGCCCATCCGCCTGTGCTCTGTGCCATCAGCAGACTGTGTAAGTACAAACAGGCCATTTCAGTCTGTGGTGCTGACACAGGCTTAATGAGAACTGTCCTCTCCATGTGCTTGAAATACCAGCAGGTGCCTTGTACTAATGTCTTGTACACCAAGTGATGTGAGGGGAAGGAAGAGTGGAGGGGATGCATTATGCGCATATAGGCACAGATGTGTATGCACTTTAGCAATGGCTTTCTAGCATAGCCAAGCTGCTTCCTCCACCCTTGTCCCCAGGGTGAACCCAGTTGCACCATGGCCAGCTGGCTCTGGATGCTCATGTTGCATTCACTCAGCTCTGGGAAGGGTTAACATCATGGACTACTTGGTATGTGCATCTGAAGGGGCATTTTGGTCAATTAAACCATTTTCCCTGAACTGAGCTGGTTTATAGCTCAGCTTAGGGAGATTAAAGGAAGCAGGAGAGCTAATATCTTCATTTGAAAGAGTTCAAGCTTGGAAAAACTTCTGCATCGTGTGTTTCACATAGCAAAAAAACGTTTGTTGGCAGTGTGCTCTCTGGCCATGAGACGGGCCAGAGACTGATGGAGAAGGCCCATGCCTGGGACCAGAAGGACTAAAGCTGCCTGGTCTGGAACTGGCCTAAACTGGGCAAATCTTCCCTTCCTGTCTTGAGATAGTGACCTGTAATGAAGGGAGAAAGTCTGCCTGTCTCCTTCCCCCTCCCACAACTTGACCTTCTTAGTCTGTGGTACTGTCTTTGATGGAGGATTATGAAGGATGGGAAGATGGAAGGAATTTCCCAAATTTTGAAAGCCTGATGTAAATGACTTCCTTAAAAGGAAGAAGCTGCTGAGAGCCCACCTGTAGCTGATGGGCTGTGTCTCGTGGTGCCAGAGTTAATCTCGGTAAGCACCTTTAAGCTGCTGGGTTGGATAATGCCTGGAATGGAGGAGGCCTCTTTAAATGAAGTAAATCAACCTATTAATCCCCTGCAGGTGGGGTCTGAGTGGTTGGTTTAGATTGTAAAAATTAATGGGTACAGTCTCAGTAGAGGTTTCTGCAGTGGCACCTGCTTCCCCTTCAAGGAGTTCTAAATAAAATGGTGCTTAGCCTGTCTGCTCCAGCCAGTCAAGAAAACAGCTTGTGAGCAACGCTTCTGCCTGCCTCCAGTCCTGCTCTTAAATGACACCATTCTCTATTTGCTTGTTCTGGGGCCATCATGTGAAGGCAGGGTGCTGCCCAGGTGATCCTGAGGTGCCCGTGTTCACTGTTGCTTTTAAAGATAAGAAATATTCAATTGCATCTGGCAGAAAAAGATCTAAAATGCTGGTTTCAGGTGTGTATTATCCTTCTGCACCTCTCCGTCTGGGTGGAGCTCATTCCTCCATACCATGAAAACAAGCCAGGTGAGCTTGAGCAGGTTGAATAGTGGCTTTTTAGGCCTTGTCTTGAGATGAATATGGGGTAGCTCATCAGATCTGGGAGCAGTGGCTTCTTGCAGTAGAGGTTGATAAAGCAATCCAAGACTGAGATACCCCTCCTTCTCTGCAGGGTAAGGGCCTGTACCCATTCCTCCAGTGCTTCAGGCACAGAAGGGCCCCAGGAAGAGGTAGTATTAGTGAAATCCTCAATTTCATAAGCATTTGCCTTGGGCTCTTACAGCTTTACATGTTTATTAGTCTTCACTAAGTTGCCTGGTCCCTTGTGCTGAGGTAGAGAGGGAAGTAAAGAGTAAGAAGCATATTTAGGAATAATTTTGTGCAGAAAGTGAAATACAACATCCAGTAAAGCCTGGGGAAGTAAATATTTCTGGAATAGAGGCAAAACCTAAAAAAATAATTGGAGTTAGCAAATCGCCACAGAACTTCATAGGCAATCAATAGGTGTTACCTGGACAAGTATCACACTGCTAACTTCTAAAACAATCCCTTTTGAACAAACACATTCATTTCAGGCTTTCTCATTTGGCTTCATCTAAACATAAATCTGCTGGTAACTGTGATTTCCCCCTGTATCTGATTGTTCAAGAGCTCATGTTCAAGCAAAGGTTGGAACCTTCCTCTGAATAGTTCCCTGTTTACATTTGTTTTCATCCTTCAGTTACTTTATGTTCATATAGGGTGAAAATGCAAGTCTGTTCCAAAGCCTTAGAGATGACTTCTTCCTTGTGAGTATTCCTTCAAGCTTCTCTGCCTTTTCCCTTGAATATTCATAAATAGCAAGAAGACTTGACCTGATGTTACTGAAATTCTTGCCTGCATAAAAGAGAAACCTCAGAAGGCCTCTTTCAGACTTAACTTTGCCTTGTTCTTCTCATGCCAAAGCAGAAACTGGCCAGTCCTGCCTGACGGGTGAATACTTGGCTACTTCCCAAAAGCCGCCTTTGATGGAGACCTTGTAGTATCTCTGGGCCATCTGTTCTCCTATTCATCTAAGCTTATAGCTAGGATGTTTTTCTTCATGTCCAGTCTAAGTCCAACTTATACACATTGCCCTTTATGTAAGGGTTATGGAGAATAAAGCTTGAACTCTATAATGGAGTAAAAAGACTATTATCTTAGGGTACACTTTCAGTATGGGACACAGCTCACTAAATTCCTAATCCATGCTTCAAAAAAAAAGAAAACAACAAACACAAACCCAACCCAATTCACCTCCGTTCTGTCAGATTAAGAGAAAAGCTCCAACTCTTGTGCTCAAACCCAAGTGGAGAGGTGATTTTTCCTTTACTATGGTCTTGTTTGTCAGCTTGGACTGACAATTATTGGCTAGTCTCTCGGAGCCTCAGTGTTCTGGTGTCACAATAAAATCTACACAAAACATGCTAACCAAGTAAAGAATCAAAGGAGAAGTCTTTAAGTACATCTCCTAAAGGTGCCCTTCTGTTAAAACTTGTGGGTGTTTGCTTGGTCCTGAAACACTTCACCTGCATAAAGATACTGGGACCGTGGACTGTCTTCTGTAAGTATAGACTCTTCCCTCTAGCAAGTCTTAAGGTTTGTACCTCTCTCATGGTACAAAAATCTGCTTTTCTATACTCGAGTTGCAGAAGATTTTGGTTTTCCTTGATCTGAGCTTGTAGGGAACCAAAGACAATGGTGTTTTGTTCAACAAACAGACATGAACAGCCTATGCTAAATAGTGGTCAAATGGAATAGCTTTCTAAGAGCACCTCTGTTACAGAGAACCATGCCAAGTCTGGAAGTGGATTCACGAACAGAACTCTAATGATGTAGAGAAGAAGGGAATCACAAGGCTAAACTTCCTCCTCTTGGCATACTGGAAGTGGAGCCAAGCTAAACTCAAAGGAACTGAAAGAAAACATGGTCTCAGTCAGCTTAAGGAACAAAACTGTAGAGACAGCTATGAGCCTGAGGCTGGTGGTAACTTAAGCTTCAACTGATTTTGGCGATGTACCCAGAAGTTGACAGAGACTGAGGGACAAAAGGGAAGGGGGAAGCAATGAAGACAAAGCTCAATAGATGTTTTTTGTCAGATTAACTGCACAGAGGAACTAGTAAATAGTATTTAAAGGGCAAATTCAAGTGATGATGCTTTAGGTACTCATCCCCAGGTCTTGTAACCGTTCTGTGATAGCTCTATGTAAATTACACATCTGCATTACTGTGCTACTCTTGGTAGAATCATAACCCAGCTGAACCTATTAAAGTATTTCTTCCTTTGAAAAGTGTTCTTTACATGCTTCAACATTAGAACCTTCCAGGGAAGAATAGTTAGGGAGATGGTGAGAACAACAATGGAAATGTTCCCAATACTTGGCAGTCCCCCCCCTCAGACACTGCTAGGGGTCCTCTCCATGAAAGAAGGAGTCTTGCTAATCCTGTATCTGTGCTCAGAAGAAACTGTGTTTTGCTAAATGACATTCTAAACAAAATGTTAAGTTCTAGGCTGTTCTGCAAGGGGCCTCTCTGATTTCATGGGCAATGAAAGCACCTAATACAGATGGCAGAAAGAAAACTCAGTGTAGAAGAAACCTCCCTCTTGAGCAATTGTCTACTAAATTGCATTTAGAAAAAGCAAATCCTACTTGGAAACAAAAAGACTTTCATTACAAGATGTGCAAATTTTATAACCCAGAATGGCTGTTTAAAGATCTAATGCTTTTAATTGAGATTTTCTTAGGCAGATATTTGCAAAGCCTTCAATCATGTTTAGCTCTGGTTCTTGCTCGTAATGCACTGGCTGGATGCAAACACCGTCTGTGTCCTACTTTCTGAAATATCCTGGAGGAAGTGTTTACAGCAAGTGTGAATAAGCAGAAATACTTTGAAAGGATATCTTTTGCCCATGTGCTCCTACCTCTGAGCCACTGTGTAATGGAACAGCTTCTATAAAACCCAGACCTACACAGAATAGCCACTTGAAATTTAGTGCAGTGCTAAAAGGAAGGGACTCATTTGGATTTTTATCTCCTCACCCCATAACAAGTTCAAGTTCAGTTTCCTGTTGGATTCCTACTTTCAGGTGTTCATGGTTTGGTGGTTCTGATGTCTTGAGGCAGAAACCTTGCAGAAACTTTGGCAGTATCTTCCAGAACCACATGCTGGAGGTGAAAGCTGGGCTGTGAGCTGGGCTCAGCTGAGGTGTGGGGAAGAGCAGTGTATGGCTGACTATGTGCTTGTCCTAGATCGTGCTCTGGACACTCATACACTGCTGATAATGCTGCCCACGGTATGGGGGGGCAGGAGGTCTGGGCTCTAGGGATGTCTCTTCTGCTGCATCCAGGCACCATAAGCCTCTGAGGATGCTAGATGAGCCGTACACTGTGCGGAGGCTGAGCGGCTCCTGCACACAACCACGTCTGTCGTGCTGGGCTCAAGGGGAGATGCATCGTGCCAAGCCCCGGCAGAATCACCGCTGTGTGGGCTGCCTGACCTGCTTACAAGGGGCTCTCTTTCCCGAGGAAACAAAACCCTTTCCCCCTCCGGCAGCCTCAAAAGCTCGCTGTGGGTGGCAGGGACAAGGGGCTGCCCTGGGCATGGCATCCCCATGGTCATTTCGGGGTGAGCAGGGCAGGAAACGGAGGTGCGGGGCTGACACAGGCTGGCAGCGAACCGAGCCCACGGGGGCGGCAGCCGCGGCTCTGCAACGCGCCTGCCGCGGACGTCAGCAGCGCGTCCGCTGCCTGCCCTGGCACTGCGAGCAGAGGCATCACACGCGGTTGCCACAGCAACATCACCGGCTGGGACCGTGGCTGCTATCACCTAGCGACGGGTGCGGGGTCCCTGGGGACGGTGGAGTACCTGCTGCACTGCCCATGGGTGCTGCCCTTCTGCCTGCGAGCAGGGGGTTGTGTGGTTCCACTGCCTCAATAGCAACAGAGTTGTTAATGCTCTTTTTTTTACCTTAATAGTATTTTTTAACCCTTTCCCAGGGAGGGCTTTGCTAATGTTCAGTAGCAGTGCATACTTCTGTTTCATTCCATGTATCTGCTCTTTCCCTCGGTGTTCACCAGTACTTAAACCAAAGGATAAACAGGTCTTGCACGACCTGGGTGGGTGCAAAATCCTTTGGGCAAGCTCTATAGGGTGCCTCCCCACATCTTTGCTGAAATGGCTCTTTGGTGGTTGCTGCATTTATGCCTTGATATCTGTATGGCCCTGTTCCAGTTGGCTCCTGGAGCTTTTTTAGAGTATCCTAAAACGGGGTTAATAGGTGCTGCAAGCTTGGCAAGACTCTCAGAAGAAGGTTGAGCCTTTTTTCCTGCCTGTCTCCCTTCCCCCACATGGATGGTGAGTAAGTGCTACTCAGCAGTGACCTCAAGATGTTTCTTCATTACCTTCTAGGGCACTGAATCATCTCTTTGAAGGACTTTGCAGGCGAGAACATGCAGCTGCAGTCACGTCCTATATTTACAGCTTTAGCATAGAAAATCTCAGCATACCAGTCCTGAGGTGCCGTGAAGCTGAATTATTAACAAATGCTCACTGCTAGGGAAGAAATAGCTGGTGAGAAGGAGCTTTTTCTGCATGTGCACTCATCAGTATTCACTGAGTGATCAGGGATCTGGTTACCTGGGCTGGCATCTGCTGATGCTCCAGAGCAGTAGGGAGCTGGAGGGTGCTTCATGTGGTTAATGGGAGGTTTCCTGGCTCCAGTGTTTGGCTCTGTCTTGTGCTAGTATCTGCTTTCCTCTCATCTCACCATGTGTAACGTAAGTGTGCTTTATGCCAGGAGCAAAGCAATGCTGGAAAGGCTTACCTGTCCCCCAGGGAGCGAGCAGCCCTACCTAAAGCTGCCATGAGAAGCAGGTGCTTCAGCCCCTACAACAGGAAGGGAATGCTGCCTTTTCTTGTGCCATCTCTCACCTCCATTGAATTTACACTGCTCAGAGGTGATGCAGATCAAGATTTCTTATGAAGGACTCCATGCACTACTGAGTAACTCAGTATGGCATTCCTTACAGTAAGCTACTCCTGACTGAATAGGTCCAATAAACAGTTTGAGCCACAGCAAAAACTAGAGGTTTTTATGCTGAAGAATTCAGTGTAGTGACTGATCTGCACTTTGAAATGTGGGGCAAGTCAAAGCAACTCTTCCTGAGCTTCAATCCACTTGGGATCCTCTTCCATTTAAAAATAAACCTCCTGAAGCAGTACTTAAATTCAGCCTGACTGACATGCCTCTGTGCTAAGCATGGAGCATTCCAATGGAGTTTTCCTGCTGGAATATTGGAGACAATAAACAAGAAACGTAAGGAGACTTGTATTAAGCATCTGTACAGATAAAATAAGGAATTAAAGACAAACTAGCTCATAGTGTAGTGGCCACAGATCTCTAGCATGGCAAAATCACTGAATCTTGCCCAGCACACTTGTTCCAGTAGCTTTTTCCATTGATTAGTCTGGTTTTCTTAAAGATAGCATTGTTCCTATACTGACAGACCCAACAACCAACCATTCACAAAAACCTCCTCAGATCAATAGCTAACAACAGAGCTGCCTCTCTTGTGTGTGGCTGACCACAAAATGATGTATTTAAAGTAAGTGATTTGGAAAGGAGTATATAATATAGTCAGCTCATTCTCAAAACCATGGTTTTCTCCAGCCAAAGGCAGTGCCTGCCAGTGTTCTGAAGATACACTGCATGTTGCAATGTGTGACGTTAGAAACAAAACTCCTTCAATTGAAAGAGTACTGAAAGGAAGGTTTTGTGGCAAGTAAAACCTCCTTTGGAGACTTGTGGGCTGGCTGATCATTTTCTTGCTGCACCAGAGGGACTGACTGAAACACCTCATTCTTTGTAGCACGATGTTGGCACTAGATGCTGAGTGAATATAAGAACTTGGTGATTGAGGGCCCCTCTGAGGGATGGCGTGGCAGCCAAGCACTCCTCTAAACACAAAGAGCCATTTGAGCGGGGCAAGGTGTCACCCTTCTTCCTGCCACTGAAAACAGGTTTTCATTGCAAAAGCTACCTGAGCTTGACATTGTGAAATCACTTCCTTATGCGCTCAATACCATAAAAGAAGGCCAACTGAACTGGGAAGGATTCACCCTCGCCCAAGCTACATGCAGCAAACAGCTACAGGAGCCCAGAGCTTGATAGCAGGAAATGTGTGGGAAAGCCATCTGGTGAAGCCACTTGGAGACGGTGTGAAAGTCTTTTTTCATTCACTTCCTGACAAAGTAGTAATATGTTGCCTTGTTATAGGAAGAGGCCTGTTTGTTGTTGTTACTTGCATCAACAGCTCTTAGAAGCCCAAAGGTGGGGACAAGACTCTTGCTATGTTAGGTGCTCTGGGCACATGTAAGAGGAGACCTTTCCCTATACCTGCTCCCCCCAGATTTTACAACTTAAAAGGACAGAAAGCATAGGATTAGTTTATTTTCTTCCAAAAGGGTAACTCAAACAGGTGGGAGAGACTAAAGGAGCTGGAAACAGAACAAAATTCCTAAGCCTTGGCAAAACTGTATTTGACGCTATCTTTAAGAATTTACAGTGAGTGCTATGTACCTGAGGTTCTAGGTAAAATCAGCATTTAGCTTTGTGTGAACACACTGCTTTGAGTTGCTCTGTGCTTTGCTGTGCTGAGGCAGGGGAGGGAAATCAACTCCACATGCAGAAGGGATTTTAATCATCGCTTAGTAAGGTTACTGTGGAGATCTTAAACTTGATCTTTGGCATCTGAATCATGTCTTTCACTATGTGCTCCCAGTCCAGCCAACCTAATTTCCACATAGTTTAATACTATTATAATCCCAGGCAATTATCTCCGTTCTAAAAGCAGCAAACCACACCAAAGGCTGTATTTCAAGAGGAGGCGCAGTTCCTTATCATAGAATAACAGAGTGGTTTGGTTTAGAAGGGACCTTAAAGCTCATCCAGTTCCAAGCCCCTGCCACAGGGGCAGGGACACCTTCCACTAGAGCAGCTTGCTCTAAGCCCATGTCCAACCTGGCCTTGAACACTGCCAGGGATGGGGCAGCCACAGCTTCGCTGGGCACCCTCTGCCAGTGCCTCAGCACCCTCACATGGAAGAACTTCTGCCTAAGATCTAATCTAAATCAACCCTCTCTCAGTTTAAAGCCATTCCCCCTTGTCCTATCACTACACGCCCTTGTAAAAAGTCTACTTACTATTATTAGGTATGTAAAGTTCTAGATCATAATCTCAAGACCTCAAATCATTTAACAGACCTTATTTCAGCCTCTTGGCAACTCTGAGGCAATAGAGTTATCCCTGTTTTTAGAGACTGGAACACACTTAAAACCCTTATCCTTTTTTCCTTATCAGTCTTTGCCAGAATTGAGGATGGATTTTTCCAGACCTGTGCTTTAATTGCAAGACAGACCTTTGTAGATATAGATAGCCCTTTGCTATCCTTGTGTGGCTGCATGGGAACGTGTGCTTGGTTGGCTAGCATTTGTGCCAGGTTTAGATGAAGAATGTATGTGTCTGAGTTGGCCTTTCATCGCTGGGGAAGGCAGGGTTAAAATCCATCCTAAAGCTTAATTAGTTGATGAAAGAATGTCACAGCAGCAGAAAGGAGGAGGGGGAGGATGGAGGAGATGGTGGATGCTGTCCTGCTTTGAGGTAAAAGAGCTGAAGCCTCAGAAGAAGCAAAGCTGGACTGTGCAGGCTGGTAGCTCATGAGGCTGAGACTGTCATTTGACATACAAAGCCTAGTGCCACAGGAATGCCTTCCCCAGGGGAGAGATGCTCAAGTGTTGTGAAACTGGGCCACAAGGTGTTAATTGCTGAAAACTAGAAATTCCAGTTTAAAGAGCTAGTACCTGCTAGTGTAGAATGACTCTTACCAGAGAGAAACCTGTTTTCCTGTCCTGAGGGAAGCAAGGTACAGTGTCAGATGGAGCAGAGCTGAGGCTTTGAATAAGGCTTTCATTGCCTTATTCCAGACTTCTCATAACCCTTTCATTCCAAACAACCCACTGAGGCACAAAATGCAGGTGGAAAATACAGAGCCAGGAACTCAAGAACACCAGCAACACAAACTCCACAGAAGCTGTAACAGCACTTCTTTTGCAGGGTTTTTTCTCTCTCAGTGCTCAGTTCACAATCCTTAGCAAGACTCCAGCCTATGGCAATATGACTGTAGGCAAGCACATCCATGCAGCTGTGTTTGTCCTTTTTATGTACCAAAAGCCTAAGTAGTAACAGGAGCCATGTGGGTGCAGGGTTTAAGCTGCCTCAGGTTTTACATGCATAACTTCTTCACAATGAGAGACCACACAAATAAGACTATGATTGCACTCTGGAGCAGCAAATGTGGAATACTGAGCAGCCAGTAAACAAGTACGAAGATGATGCTGGGATTTTAAAAAGCCTCAACTAAAGCTCTGGGTGAATGATAACAGACTGTTCCCAACTCTGTTTCAGTTTGCTCCAATTTCTCCTGACTCTAGGAAGACTGTTTACACCCTTGCTGGATCCACTGCTATACTTGAGTTACTAGCAAGTTTTTGCTAGGTGACATGCTCAATGAGCACTGAGTTGTGCTTCCACAAGTGTATACACCTTGTTGGAGAACAACAGGCCTCTTCTCCAAGCTGGGACAGGGAGAGCAGCACCAAGATTCAGGTCTTTCCCAGCTGTGGCAGTTCTGAAGTGGGTGAGGAAGACTCTTTTTGGTAGTAATAAGGAGTTAAAGGAAGAAACCCCATGCTTGGACATTGCACGCTGGTAGGTCTAACTGGGTGGTTCTTTTGCACAAGGCTTAGCTGAGCAGCTGTCTGAGCATCTAGGCTGTGAGAGGCTCCTGTAGCACAGGTGTCATGTAAGGATAATCCATGCAGCTTAAAGCCTAAAGCAATCTGTCTGGTTTTCCTTTCCTATCTTCGAGACTGATCTTTCTTTCTGTGCTCATGCCGGGGCCATAACAAATCTTGTATTTCCCACCTGGTGATGGAAATCATGCGTACACAGCAAGTCACTGAGGGTCACCAAATCTGATGGGAGACATGTTCTTAGCCACGGATAGGACACCTGACACAACACAGGAGCCCTGCAAGGGTTTGGTGGACTCTGTCATCCATGCTGTATGTGAAACATGCTCTGTCTAGAGAAGAGGTGAAAGAGCTTCACTAGCTCATCCGCTACACCTAGGAGATACTGCTTTAAAAACAAGAATAGACTTAGCAGTGTTCCTGAGTTAAGGGCGTTGTTGGGGTTTGGTTTTTTAGGGGGTAGTGTTTTTGTTTTAACCCAGATAAAAAAACAAATCTGCAGACTAAGTGGCTTGTTTAGTACTTGACAAGAAAACCTATAGCAGAATGAGGAGTGATTTTCTCAAGTGCCAGTGTAGAGTGTTATACCCAAGACCTGCTCTTCCCACCTCTAGAAGCATGGGAAAACTGCATACCCAGATTGAATACCCAGACCTCTACACTTGGCCCCTCTCAGAACCTTCTGGTCCTAGTGTTGTGACCAAGGTTTTGACCTGCCCTTAGGCAATCCCTGTGTCAGGCCCAGAGCCTCACCTCTGATGGAACCTAGCCTGAAATATGCTCTTACAACATTAGATGGGCCTCTTCAGCATGAGCCTGTGGTGTGTGCTTTTGTTCTGTGCTCTTTTGGGGATAAGCAATTAGTGAGAAGAAAATCTGTTGGACTGTGTTCTCAAACATGAAAATTATGGTTTATAGTAACTGTCCAGTGGGGAGAGAAAGCCAAGGGTTTAATTCCAGAAGACAGGTAAAATTCTGGGGCATTTTACAATTCACAACCATGCTGGAAATATTCAGTCAATCTGGCTGATTTGTAACAGTCTCATTATAAATCCTTTCACTCAGAGGCAAGTTAAGCTCTTTGCTGGAATGTGCCATTCTGAGGAATTCCAGCAGGTTCTCACACATCTAAGCACGGCAAAGTCATCTGCAGGGACACACCATCAGAGAATGACATGGCATGTTCCATTCTACAACATTGTAGCCAATGTATGTCAGAAAAGGGAGGCTAGCAAACCCCTTTCACCTTGCTGTCACAGATCAGCCTTTTTCTTGCGTGCTACGTTTGTTCAGCCTGTTTGTAAAGTAGGAGCAGATTTTGTAAATTGGTTTGAGATACAAAACCAGTTGAGACATTTGTGCAGTAAATGACCACTCGACCCAGAAACATACTTCTTGCCAATGACATGCAGCACTCCTTAAAGGTGTAAAATTCACTCTAAAGGCAGCATGTTTTATAGGGATATCTGACTGGATGCAGAACCCTTTTTTTCCCTTAGAGGAAGCTTTCCTTCTCATTTGCCTGCAAGGTGGTTTATAGCAGGACAGGGAGCCTTTCCTCTGCCCCAGGTGGCCGAGTGCCTGCCCGTGCCATGCCGTGCCACAGCGACTCACCCTGCTGAGCTGGTCCAGGAGTCTTTGGTTCTGTTCGGAGAGTTCCTGGACAGCCCGTGTCTTCTCACGGTCAGCTTCCCGCAGGTGAACCTGCTGCCTCTCCAGCTCATCCTGCAGCTGCTTCACATCGCTTTCCAGTTCAGACACCCTTCCTTCCCATTCTCCTTCTCTGTTCTCAAATCGCCTCCTCAGTTCATGTTTCTCTTGTTCTAGGTGCTAGATAAGGGGGGAGAAGAGGTTAGGAAGGGAAGAAAAAAGTGAATACTGCCTCTTTTTCCTCCTCTATGCTTAGTGATGAAATGTTTTGTGCAGGAAAGAGAATGGTACTAGAGCGTGACAATGCCATAGAGGTGGCAGTCCCATGGTGGGGCAGGTCACTGGCACAGAACTTGCTCTCCATTCCCAGCAATTGGCCTGTCCTTGGCCTCTGGAGATCAGCACATTGAATTTTTACTGAAACAACTGCCAGAAGAGTAAAGCAGGCTGCATGTCAATGAGTGAAATATAGAGGTCAGGCAGGCCAATTGATTTAGCAGAACCTAGCTTAACTCCAAAGCAATATTTCAGTGGGAAGTGGCATAATTCTCCTTAAAAATGCCTTTATAGTCAAAAGGATACACAAGCTGTATCCTTACTGCTGATGAGGAACGTAGATGAGGCATCTCTCTTGTCATATGGGTCTTATGAACAACAGTTGAATCATCTATCCATTTGCTCCTTCTATTCCTGACCCAATTAGTTGTCTGAGAGTTTGATGGTGCACAGTAACTCTATTGTTTGATGGAGTCTGCTCTGGAATGGCAAGGAAAGCAGTGTAGTAGTTGCTATAGACATTATGTACATGCATGTTCTGGGCTGCAGGTTTCTTAGAAACCACTCTCAGTTCTGGAGCCTCTGCTTAGTACTGGCTGGAAAATGAGGGACACTGAATTTGGTGGAACTTCTGCGTGTTTTAAAGGCTCAGTTAAATGAGGGCTTGACTGAAACCTGCAGAATCGGGTCAAAAGAGACTTATGTTGCGCCTGTTTGAAAGAATCCCTGCTCTGAAGCTCTGAGCTTGAATTTCCCCTGGTGACTGAAGCCATGCGCATACTTGCAGAACAGTCACAGACTGGGGACATGGGCATGACCCAAGATTCGCTGGGATACCTGAAAGCAGTAGCCGCCTCGTGCTGGTTGTCTTCTGTTCCCTAGTATAACTTGCTACTCTCTATTGGATTCACCAGCCTTTTAGGAACATGTCTTAGCAAAGAACAGGAACCACTGGCCCAGCACTGGCAGCACTTGCCCATTTTTCCCAGGATATCATTTCCCAGTGAGCAATCCCCATGGGACTTATGATGGGAGGGGGAAATAAACCTGCTAGGAGGGAAAGAAGATTGCGGTGCTTTCATGTGAAATGGCTTTTTATTGCTTGTTAGAAACACCGGCTGTGAGGGGGATGTTTCCCTTGGGTACCACTGCTGATGACACACAGCCTCCCTTGCAGGGTCTGCCACCTTCCTGAGCAGGTCTCAATGTCAAAGCCCTACAATTCTCCAGCAGCCCTCTGGCCTGCATTATCACTCAGTCTTCCACCTCTTCTGCTCTGCAAAAGATGCTGTGTATTCTCTTTCTTGACCTTATCTCCAACTCCTTTCCTATGTTCCTTCCAGCCCCGTGTAGCAGCACCCTGCTTGTGTCATTCCAAATCCTTCTGCAAATTCAGGACTTTCTAGAAAACCCTCAATTGCAAGGGAAGGTTGATAAAAACAGTGGCCCAAAGCAAAAGTATTTCCCTATACTTCAGACACTAAAAGAGCACCCCTTGCAAACAAGAGCAATGAGTATTATAAATACTGCTAATGTAGCAAGTAGGCACCAGTTCCCAGCACCAGGCCCGTGACAACCATTGTTTGTAGCCTTAGTGTGGCTGGAGCAGCTACAATTTCACTTTCAACAGTGCACTGGAAGTGCTGTCTCTTACAGCTCTGCCTCCTTCACTGCTAGGCAACGTTTAGAAAGATCCAGGGCCTTCTCTAAATGGAAGATGAAACTTCAGCCTGCTGAGGAACAGCATTGCAGCCAACTTCCCCAGACATACCCAAATGTGATTTAGAAGCCACCGATAAGACTTGTCAGTCATCTAAAAATCACTTTAGTCCTTTACTGCAAATCTGCACTATATATAGCTCTGCTAAAGGGCCATCACAAAGGTTGGAGTTAGGGGGAGAGGAAGAATATCAAGTTTATTCTCTTGTGGTGGAGAAACCAGAACAGGGCAGTGGGGCACAGAGGGAGGCTAAACCAGCCCAGATGTGCTGAATGAGTCCTCCTGCCTCTTCCTCTCCCAGCAGCCTCACCTGCCCTCACCCCAGCTGCAGAGCTGGAGAGGGTTTCATTGCATGTAGTGATGATAGGGCAGACTGCTGTCCTCAATAGGGGAGTTTCTTGCTCTCTGAGTATCTCTCAATCCACCAGCTGTTCATTGATTTTTACACAGAACTGCTTTCTAGAAGACATTTTCAAGAGCATCTCTGAGAAAAATAGTGGGGGTAATAGTGGCCCTCTTACATCGTTGTGCAAGAGAGTTGTTCCAAAGGAGGCTGCCTGCACAAGTCTTTTTCTTTGTAATAGCTCTATTTTATCCTCAGAAATCAATAAATAGATCAATCCACTGAGTTCCTGGCAAACAGCTCTCTCTAGTTACACGTAGGTATTTTTCAGAGCAGCCAGCTAACAGAGACGTATCATTAGGGCTTATCTCCTGCTCTGCCTAATACCGTAGCTGCAACAGCTTAAGCACAAGGGTTACATACGCTCTGTAACCCGGTACTTGCTGTGCAAATTTAACTTCCGAGGCATTTCCGTGACGAGATGAGCCGAGCACAGCGCACGTCTCCTCGCCCAGGTAGTACCTGGGGCAAAACAGCACCCGCAGGCACCTCTCGAAGCAGGGTGCTGCAGCCCATACCTAGGCCGATCTGCCAGCTCGCAGCCGGGGAGGGGGGCGAGCAGCAGATTCCCCCCCCCACCCCCGGGGCCTAAAGAGCGCTTTTCTTAGACCCTTCCTTCCCCATCACGTCCACAGGAGCTCGGTGCCTGCCTGCCGCCCCCGGGGTTTGGCGGAGAAGGGGCCGCGCTCCACGGGTGGAGACCCCGGGGGCCGCGGCCCTGAAGCGGGGAGCCCTGCGGAGCGCTGCGGGCCGGGGGAGGAAGAGAGGGCGGCGGGGCCTCACCTCCAGCTTGTCGGTGAGCTCCTTGTGCATCCTCTCGTACTGGCGGCTCATGTCCTGGTTGCGCTCCAGCAGCGCTTTGCCCAGCCGCGCCGCCAGCACCAGGTCCTTCTCCTTCTGCCGGATCAGCGAGAGCAGCTCGGGGTCGCGGGCAGCGGCGGCTGGCGGCGGCTCCGGCGGCTCCCCGGCGGCGGCCAGCAGCGCCAGCTCCTCCTCCAGGGCCAGCTCCAGGGTGGCGGCCCCGGCCCCGGCGGCGGCGGGCGGCTCCATGCCGCCGGCGCTGTCCGCCTCCGCCGGTGCTGACCCGGCGGCGGGCAGGCGCAGGCACGGCGCCGACATGGCCCTGCGCGCCGCCGCCGCCGCTCCGCTGCGCCCCCCGCGCCCGGCCCGTGCCTGCGGCTGCTGGGCGGGGAGCGCCGCCGCCCCCGCCCCCCGGCGCCGGGCTCCGCCGGCGGCCGCGCCCGCGCACCGCGCTCATGGAGCTCGGCCGGGTCCGGGGGAGCTTCGTGCGGGGCACGGAGCCCGCAGCGCCCGCTGCCAGCGGGTGCCCCTGTTCCTGCTGCAGGCCAGGCGTGCCCGCACAGCACCGGGGTGTCCTGAACAGCGCGAGGAGGGAGCCTGGCACCCCCGAGGGCGCTACCTGCTCCTCCGCATCTCTGGCCCGGCTCTTTTGGGCAGCAGTCGGGGTCTTTCTGCTCAGTAGTTCTCCCTTGGAGAGCTGACTACAGCTTCCAACAACCACCGGGGTTTACGTGCAATTTCAGATTGTTTAGGATGTTCCCGGGTAAAATTTGCCTTAAAAGCAACCTTAGGGAACGTTGGGAGCTGTAGTTCTGCGCATAGCACTCTTCTCTTTGGGAGGAGACTCTACAGGGGACAGGACCAGGTGGTTTTTCAGGATTGGCGTTGTTGACTTTCTCCTCCCTTAGATCCAGGCATCACTTTAGTTTTGGGCACAGGAGGGAAGCTGAGGCAGAGTAAAGCTATGTATTGTGAGGTGTCCTCAATTTCAAGCAAGGCTTTGGCAGTCATTGAGCAAAATAAGGAAACCTGTTCTTTTGACTTGTGAATTCTGCAGAAATAAATGATGACTTTTACAGCTTCTCTCTTCAGACCGTGTTTCCGTGGGGCTTGCTTTGCTTCCTCGTATAGAAGGCCCACTTAGACCACGTTGATGTGTATGCAATTGCCCCAGCACATCAATCCAAGGGTGTTTTTGGCTGGAACAGCTGATGGCTGATGCATTTTTCTAGGAGGGCTGGCTCCTGCCTCGCTTCAGACCCAGGGCCCTGGAGAGCTGCTGATTATTCATAACGGTTAGAGCATGAATTGTGGGAATGCAAAGTTCCCTCTGGCCATCTGCCACTGGGACTCAGCCTGTTGTGGGGTACCCTCCGACAGCCCTGCAAGCAGGGCTTGTGGATACTTGGCCCTGTTCCTGGCAGCGTCAGTTAGTGCTAGGGCTGCATTTTGTCGTGTGAGCACCTGCTGTTCAAAGACCAGGCAGAGACCCGGTACCTCGTGCCATGCTGCCTGCCAGCACCCATGCCAGCAAGTGAGCTTTTGACTGTTCTAACTGCGATTTCTTTTGCACTGGTGACCCAGAGGTGACACCTTCTTTATCTCATAGCAATTCCCCCAGGCACCCATTTTGTCAGACCTTCTGTCCTTGCAATCAGCTGACGCTTCCACTGCTGGCAGTGGGACTTGCCATAAGGCGTGATGATTTGAACAGTATTGGCCCTTTTAAAAGAATCCCCTGTTCTCTGTGTGCTTTCACAGGTTTGATCATTGCTATTCAAACACAGGAAGACGTTTAATATTTAAACTGATTGTGAGCACCTTCTGCTGGAAGCGTCTCCTACAGCAAACCAAGCCTTCTGGTGTAATTAATGAAATCCATTGTGGCATTAATTTTCATTCCTAATGCTTCTTTCAGTGTATAAAACAAAAAGAGATTATCCTGAGATGGTTTTAATCCCCCAAACAAGCCAGAAACAAAACCCATAGCTGTAGCTATTAGGATAGGGATGGAAAAAAAGCTATTGCTTGGATGGAGAGAAAAAGCACATATAAATCAGTGCTATGGATTGTAGATACGCCACCATCTTGGTCAGGCATCTTTGCAAGCTTAATGTTCATTTGGGGCCTGTTAATTGCAAAACATAAGTGTTAGCCAGAGTACTCTGGGTTAAAGCTTTGTTTGCAGCACCACCTGTTACTGACTTCCACTTAAAATCTGTCTTTCAAATGTAATTATTTATTTGAGTCTTTAGAAAGATACTAGGTTACTGATTTTTAAAACTGATTTTATGTTACTTTACTGGTGTTTTATCTTGTATGTTTTATCCCAGTCAAATATCAAATATATTTATTTGATATATCAAATATATTTATTTGAAATATCAAATATATTTATTTGATATATATATCAAATATATCAAATATCATGACAAGCTATTAAGAACACAACAGCATGGTTTCTTCACAGTTATATGGCAGCATTATCTCTTAGGATCCTAAAATGTATTTCAGCTGAGAGCTGGGACAATTGCTGTCCTGTTTTTGCTCTTCTTCCCCTAGTTAGGCCTGGTTATGTCCTTTGGAGAACCTCAGCCTAGAAAAAAGAAGAATGAGTGAAGTGAGTCAAGCAGGAGCGGGGTATTTTTAATTGCACTGAATTGAGACTTGACTACTCAGGTGCTAAGAACTGCAAACAGGGAGTATTTCTTGTGGAGATGTGGATCGAGCATTTCAGGAGCTGATGCTTTTACAGCACAGAAGGTTCCTGTGTGTACAGCACAAATTATCTTCCAGCAGGGAAACCAACACAGCGAATGGCCCTTTCTGAAAATGTAAAAAGGCCAAGCTGATTCAAGCACAGAGAACTGAGAGCAAATACTAATGCAAGTGATGTCATCACAAACACACACCTGTCCCCTTGTCCAGGACCCATGAGGGCCTTCTCTGTGGTGTTAGGAAACAAGATGAAAATAAAGCATTGGTATAAGAGAGTAGTGTCAGATTGCCTGTAAGAGGAGCAGTCATTCTTTTCTTGCTCAGGTGGAAAACTTACAGGGCTGTAAAAGAAAAGCAAGTAAAAAAGTCCTAACCTGTATGGGGAAAAAGGACAGCACTGACGTTGTCACTAAGTGATTTCCCCTTCTTCCTTTCCCCCCTCTTCTTGCTTTTCCCCATCCTATGGCTACCAAATTCAGTCAATAACCCGTGGGGATAATTGGAGAATTTAACTCCAGGAGGAATTCAGGGCCACTGGAACAAGCAATCCAGCTTAAACTATGGTTATGGCACTGTGTATTGTCCTTCCTAAGGGTCAAGGAGAGGTGAGCTCTGAGCTGTGCAGGCTCTTAAAGCCCAGTGTCAAGTGTATTATTAAAACTGGTGCTTTGAAATGAGTGTTCTGCCTTCCAGGGACTTCAGCGGTTGGTCTCTTTGCGAAGGGAGTGTGGCAGAGGGTCTGGACCTCTGCTGGTTACACCAACAAATACTGGCATATGTAGGACTGTACGAGTTAAGCAGGACAAAACATTTTTCACACATCAGAAAAAGCTGCAAATCCAATAAATGTCCAGGTGCTTTAATCAATGTTGTGAGAGCAGCACTCGAAAAACAAGCACTGCGTGGGATCATCCTGTTTAATTTGGAGTAAGGGGAGGAAAAGATGTGTTGTGGGAAAGCCACAGCCAGACCTGTAAAAGCAGATTATTGTCCTGTGCTTTTCAAGGTAACTGTGGTAAGAGAGGAGTTCCCATCAGCATCCTTAATCTTCCTGTCAGTGGGCTGACCCCTTCGAAGGGAGGTGGCACAAGCTCTCAGGTTTCTGTTGCTGTGCACTCTCTCCCCCACTTCTGAATGATTAATTGCTTTATTCTCCTCTTTCCTTTACTGCACTTTATTTCTGACAAATGCTTTAGTTATTCTGGTTGTTTGTGTACCTCCATGCCGAGGTGTTTCAGTGTACCAGAGCCTCCTCCTGCTGCAAGATGGGCAGCAAGAGGTGTAGGCAGCCTAAGAGGGTTTGCTCAGAGTTTGCAGTTACCTAACTGAATAATTAAAGGCAATACGTGTCTTGCTTTTGAAGCAGCCCAGCACTGCAAAGCCAGAGACAAGGCTCATGTGTGACCTTCCTTCTCTTTGCTTCTGTAATGTCCAAAGCTATCTGGTATGAGTGTGCCCAGGTTTTACCTGGGGCTGGGTAGAGGAAATTCAAGATGGGAAAGTATACTTGCAGAGGTTGGTAAGGGAGAAGAGAACAGAAATTTCTGGTTGCATAGAAGGGAAACGAAAGGGGTTGTGAGTGTTAGCCAAGCAACATGTAGTAAAATAAAGATCATCCTGAATCTTCCCAAGACTCAAGGTCCCCACTGAGTTTCTGGCAAGTTTGTTGTTTCCCAAGGTTAGCAATATTGTGTCAGAGCAGAAGCAGCACTTTTCCACCAAGGTGACTCATCACAGGCAGGGGAAAAATCCCTTGACTGCTAAGGGGATAGAGCATGGCCTGAGTGACTCAGGGCTGCCTAAGGACAGAGCCAACACCACACTGTTCTCACCTCACTGCCTGCCTGCAAGGAGCAAGGTGTGAAAGGGAAAATAAGAGAGTAATAGTTTTGACTTGTTATACGGCACATATGAGCATCATGCTGAGACGTCTATGAGTTAGAGTCATAAATACTTTGTATTACAGCTTTTAATCACTTTGAGGTGTGATGTTTGGAAGCACACTGTAATGGTCTCTTCAGAACAAAGCTGGAATGCTGGGGACAAGCAGAACTCCTCTGGAGCCAGTGGAGTTGCATGGACAATATTTCAGTGCAGCTGATTTGTTTGGAGCACCACACCAGCAGTTTGACTTTGTTTCACACATGGCTCTGACCACACGTACCTGCTGCTTTGTACCCAGGACTCCTTCTTGACATACCATGATCCAGGTAGACTCTGGATGTGGGGCCCTCTTACTGGGACATCTTCCAACACTTACCCCAGGAGGATTCACATCCTCCCATACTCTTGTGCCAGCTGCAGGGATTGCCACTATGTGCCTTCAGCATCCTGTCACAGACACATGTTGCTGTCCACAGGAGGAGTAAAGATATAATGGCTCCATGGGTAGGTGCAGATCTATATCTAGACTAGGGCTGGGCTTGTTTCTTAATGAAACAGGGTTTTTTCAGCAGTGGGTGTGAGTTACTCACTTTTGAATCTTACAACATGACAAATACTTGACAAAGTCTTTGTGGAACAACCACTTCTCTTAAAAAAGGAAAAAGTAGCCTGTGCCTTTGCTCATATGAAGACACAAACTTAGTGAGATGTTTTGCTTGCGTTTCCTTATAGGAAACCATTAGGTCCTAAAATTAGCTGTCCTGGTGTTGGCCATGGAGTTCTCCAACCATTAAATGATTGGACATGACTTTGTGGTTTGTTGTAGGGGAAAAATATTTGTTCAGTATCACTATCTGCTTCTTATGGATATGCTGCACTCTGTAATTAGGAATGATGGTCTTTGATGTAGCATTGTTGTGTTGTAAGTGACCATGTTGACATGAAGCCATCTTGGCTTTAATGCTGTCTCCTTCACTCACTGTGGTGGTCAATGATTTCATGGCAACTCTGCCAGGTATTTTTGCTTCATTGAGCAGTTATGTTGTTATGGGAACTGGTATTCTGTAAATGATCTGAAGAGAGGCCTGATTCACTTCTTGGGAAGAAAGTTTGAAAGTATAGGATAACCAGGTTTTAATTAGCTCTATATTTATTTGTGTGATGACTAATCCTTAGGGCCCATTAACTCCTTTGCAAATCCCAGCAGTTGTTGTCAGTTGTTGTCCCTCATTAGAGAATGTGTGACCAGTGGGATATGCACAACTGAAGCTGAGCTTGTTCCTGCCTGTGTTTAGGTGACACCCCCCCACCCACCCCCCCAACCTTGCCAGACTGGGAGAACATTTGTGTGCTCCATCTTCAGGGCTCATGAGCTCCAAAACCCTTGCCCTGGCTGTGTGCTGGTCAATGCTGCATGTGGCTGTGGCAGGAAGGATGCGTCCTTTTGCCTTCAAGACCAAGATTTATGGGGGACTGGCAATGCAAGGCATTATCAATCTGATAAAAGAGCCTCTTGCTTCTGTTCAATCATTTAAACATTTCAGAGAGGCTGTGTGTGTAAGAGTTTCCTTTCCATCTACTGCTATGTTTTTTTGCCTTCAAATAAGGGAATGGCCAGCCTTGAGTGGTTTTTGGTTTGAGGTATTTTGTCCAGACAAAATCTACACTTTCAACTGGTGCAAAGGAATCCCTTTATTTACTGACCCCAAGCACCTGGAAAAAAATCACAGAGCCTGAACTGTCACACAATGGAATCATAGAATGGTTTGGGTTGGAAAGATCATCTAGTTCCAATCAAAGATCATCCAGTTCCAACCCCCCTGCCATGGGCAGGGATGCCTCACCCTAGACCATGTTGCCCAGTGAGACGCTTGACAATCCTGCCCTGTTGGAGGCACCCTGATATGTGCAGCACAAAAGCTTTCTGAGAGAGCTTTTGCAGCAGCTGTTACCTATGGGAGGAGCAGTGTTTCATCCCCAGAGCTGTTTCTTCAGCATGTTTCAAGTGCATGAACTGCAATAAACATGTAGGTGGAAGTCCAGTGAAGTAATTCAGTTGCTCTTGGTTAGCTGAAGCTCTTTCTGCATGGCTGAGGGACCCTGTATTAACAAGAGTTAGTGCTATTCCCCAGTATCCTTCTCCTTTTTATGCTTTCAAGCTGTGGTTTCTTTACTTCTGTTTCTTTTAAACAGTTTAGATACTAAAAAAGCATTGTTACCTTATACACATTAATCCTAAGCCTGAACTTAAAGGCCTGATCTTTTTGGCATCCTGCAGCTGCAGCTGCAGGCAGGGGCAGACAGGGACAGATGTCTATCAGTGTGTGTTCTGATAACAGGATCATACTTGGAAATGTTCCTGTTTTTCACCTTGCTCATATCAGTTCAAGCTGGCAAAGACAGGTATTGCTTCTTAATAGTGAACAGATACGGACTTGCTTCATAACATTTACTAAACACTAGCTCACGAAAACCAGATGAAATGGGTGTTCAGAAAGAAACCAACACTAAAAGAGGAATGAAAGAAGTAACAAAACTTCTTAATATTTAAGTTGGAGAAGTCCAAGTGGCTTTTATTGAAAAGGCCCATTCCTCCTGAAATACCTTGTGGAATGTGAAGCATCTGTGAATACCACAGGACAGGGCCACACAGGGACATCAGCCTGAGCCCCAGGAAAAGTGGCTCTGCCTGGTGGTTCAGAGCAGGAGCCTGTCCTCCTTTTGGCTCTGGAGGGCACCTGGAAATCTGTCTTTCTTCTGCTGCCCTGGGCCATGGGGAACACTGCAAGCATTAGGAAGAGAGCTTCCAGATGAGGAACTGTTTCCCTGAGTAGCGGGGTTTAATGTGGGAGTTGTGATCAGCCTTGCTATAAAAATACTCAGGGCTTAATCTCTCCAGAACGATGAAAATCCTGCATCTTCTTCTTGAAGTTTCTGGTTTCTAAATCCCCTTCAGTTTGTCAGCACCTTTCTGCTTCACAGAATGGAGAGCTGCCAGACTGGTGCCTCATCTCTCTGGGGTCTGCTGCCCACGTAGCAGGGAGTACATTCACATTCAAACCAGCACACTTGGTGATGCGAGAGTGCCCATCGGCTTCAGCTGGCAGTAAAAGAGATTTGTTTTGTGGGGTTTTGTTATAAATGTGGTTGCATATTGCTGTATGAGGACAATTCACAATGAAATGAAACTTGTAATGATTCCTTTCCATTTTAAGCTCATATTTATGTATTAGAATTTTCAAGAGAAAAAGAATTGCCAAATAATAGCTAAGACAGACTGCTGAATCATGGGTATTGGTTTCTGTTGTTTAATTACCTACAGGCTGCACTAACCTTCTGGAAAGACAATTGCAGAACTTCCTATACTGTGCTTCAGCTCTCCTTCTTCTGGCAAATGCCTTTCTTTATGATAAAAAGTAAATTATTTTCCATCATTTATAGTGCTCAAAAAGATTAATGCATCTTTTCTCCCTGGTTGGGGACTTGTATCACTAACAGAAGCATGACTTTGAGAGCTTTTTTGTCTGCTTTACTGCTAGCAGAAGAACTCTGTATGGCACTATGCAAAGATCCCTTAATATTATACATGTGATGTCATCTGCTTCTGGAAAGGCAGCACAACCACACTTTCCTAACCCTGCACACCATTTCTTCCTGTAGTGTCTGCTTTCCAAGGAGCCCAGAGATCCTTGTAGGAACTATAATGAGGTGCATCTTGGGGTAACACTGTCCTGTGATCACTGTTCCCCTGTCACAGAGGGATGAAGACTAGAGAAGTTGGCAGTAACTGGCCAGGAGTTCCCAATGCTAGGTCACATATGAGTCTGATGCTGAAGTTGCAACCTACAGTCTTCTAGCCCTTACATCTCAATTTATCTTGAAGAGCCAAGTCATGAGAGGAAAACAAGAGATCCTGTTAATGTCTTCCTCTAATGACCACACTTCTTTGGTTTTTGAGACAGACTCCTGAGGACCAAGGAAGGAGATGCTATAACACAGCTGAAGTCACAGATGAGTATTGGCAATGGTATTGAAAGGGCTGAATTAAACATGAGCAAGAGAGAAGGCTGCAGCTCCAAAGAGCTTGAGATCAAAGCATGACACATGGAAAGCATGAAAGCGATTAGTCTTAGATATCAGAAAGGAGAAGGGGAGAGAATGAATCCATATTATAATAATTTTACTGGTCAGTTTATAAATTGTGAGAGAAATTGTGCTTGTAATTTAAAAAAGACAGTGTTTCTTTATTCCTACCAGAGGACCTAATTCACATGAGCCGTAAATGTGTTGGGACAGAAAAATCAAAGTGTCTCAGTGCTGCGAGGCGCTCTCATCAGATCATAGTGCCTTTTGAAGCTGTAGCTCAGTGATTGATTAGAGGAGATCTAATTAACTAACTACATTATAGGAAACAAACAACCATGGAGGAAGTTGTGATACTCTGGGTATCACATTCATCGCAATCTTTGCTCTGCTGCATGGGTGTGGGTGTTCTATGGAAAAGCCAAACCTTCATTCATTATGTGACCTGAAAATAAACCTTAACAGTTTCCTTTCTCTTTTTGTTTTGCCTTTCCCATACAATTTCTCTGCATACTTCTAGACATTTCAGGAAGTGCATAGACCATATTCATCACTAACATATTCAGCATTAACTGTTTAAATCTAATATTCACCCACACACGTTCTATATGGGGGTGAAATATGGATATGAACATTACCTTAATAAAGTATCTTCTATTCTTGTTTCTCATTTTAAATTTTGCTTTATAGATTCTGTGCTGCAGAGACTAGGCAAGCTCAGTCCCATTGGGAATGACGTCTGTGGACGCTTAGTGCAGCCTTGGTCTGAGTCCACAGTCAGTGTCACCCATGGAGCGTGTGAAAGCAGTGTGACCTGAAACATGACAAAGCAGAGGTGACAAAAAATAAAGCCAAATGTTATTCATTGGGATTGATGAACACTGATGGGCTGTCGTAAAAGGATATAGAGATCAAGAGCATATTTTGCTCTCTTCGATGGAGAGACTATGATAAAACCCTACAGCAGTTCAGGCTCTCCAGCAGAGCTTGCTTTGGCTGATTACCCTTTCATACCTGTTGTGCTTTGGACTGTGATTCTCTTCTCTCTTGGAGATCAGGTTGTTTTATAAAGCTTCTAGACCTTTGCCTGACAAGATCTTTTGAACTACATGGAATCAACCTTGTTGGGCAGGAAGCCTTCTTGCCTGCATTCTCCCAGGGCTGCAGGCTAGCTTTCATCAGCTCCCCACATACTTGGGGATCCAGTTTCTTTCAGAAACACTTTACTATGAAAAGAACATCTTAGTTTAAATGAATATAAATTTTGCCTGTTTTAATCATCCCTTTTTAGGTTAGTGTCAGATACAGCTTTATGGCAAGAACTTAATACATGTTTGTGTTTTCCCTCACTGTTTTGATTCAAAGACATTGCCTTCAGAGATGAATACTGCTTCAGCAAATGTATGTTTAAATGAAGAAATTTCAGCAAAAGCCAAATGAGAGAGAAGTAACTACCTTTTAAAGTGTCCTCCTGAAAGAGGCTATATGGCTTCCCTGTGCCACATAGTCTGGCCCAGAGCTAGCAATTCTAGCTATTCCCTGGGTTGGTTTTGTGCTATTTGGTGTAGTGACATGTACGATATCCACTGGGTCAGTTTTACTCCATTTTTTAACCCCCAAAGAGTAACCTATATATAAAAAAAAAGTTAAATATTCATGGGTTTGCCCTTCAAGCATTTTTGTTTGTTCGTTGTTTCAGAAGTTACTCTGTTGGAAAAAGAAGATGCTTCCACATAGAACGACACATCAACAAAGCTCATGAAATACTGTCTTATTCTTTGGAGGACACCAACATCCTTCTCTTGTACAGAAGCCTCCCGAGGACCTTGCTGTAGGCATGAATGGTAAGAGCAGGCTACTGTGATTTTTATTGCATCTGTACATGTGCCACCCTTGGTTCCTTCCCTTTTTCTCCTGGTGACTTACTACATCCACAAGGTGTAGCATAAGTAACCTGAAGTGCTGTAGCCATCAGGAATTGGGAAATGGATCAGCAGCACCTTTGGTGGTTAGGCTGAGAGTCTGCCCCAGCTGATGGGGGAAAAGGCTGGTGGGTGAAGGAGGCTATTTTTTTTATGGGAACCATTTCCTCAGCTGTTGCAGAATTAGTTCTTACCATTGGAAAGAGAATCTGTGTCATGGTTTAAGCCCAGACGGTAACTCAGAACCATGCAGCTGCTTGCTCACTCCTCCTCTTTTTCCCCCGCACTCCCGGAGGGATGGGGAGGAGAATCAAAAGTGTAAATCCCACGGGTTGAGATAAGAGCAGTCTGGTAACTAAGGTATAACACAAAACCACTACTTCTAGCACCAATAATGATAATGATAAGGGGAATAACAAGGGCAGAGACTATAAAACCAAAAGGGGAAAAGGAAAAGAAAACAATAAGCACAAGTGATGCACAATGCAGTCACTCACCACCCACTGAGTGATACCCAGCCCGACCTGAGCAGCGATCTGGGCCTTCTGGGTACCTCCCCTCAGTTTCTCTCCTGGCCATGACGTGCTGTGGTATGGAATACCCCTTTGGCTAGTTTGGGTCAGGTGTCTCTGCTTCCTCCCGGCTTCCCGTGCCCCTCCTCACTGGCAGAGCATGAGACTGAAAAGTCCTTCATCAGAGTAAACATTACTGAGCACCAACTAAAAACATCGGTGTTATCAGTGTTGTTCCCAGGCTGAAAGTCAAAAACACAAGGACTGCACCAGCTACTAAGAAGGAGAAAAGTGACTGCTACTGCTGAACCCAGGACAATCTGTAATAAAGGAATCTATGTATTTGGAAAAGTGCCTTGCTTTGAGCTTCAAATAATGCTTTGTTTAAAAAGCTGGGGTTTTATTTATATTTATAGGAAATGAAACCAGGGATTCCTCTGTGCTAGCATGTGCCCTGGAAGTGCTCTTTCAGCCTTTTGTGGCTAGTATTTTAGAATGCTTCTCTTTAACTTTGTCTGGCTTTCTGTTGCTATTAATTGTATCTATTAGTCATAGACTAATAAAACTCTTCTTGTATCTCAGTTCTTTGGACAAGAAGAGTCATTTGAAATAGTTGGAGAATGCTGGCTAGGCAAGTTATTGTCTTTATAAAAACAGAACCATTATGTTCCTCTTTATTTACTATAATTGTAAATGGAAATGCATCTATTGTTTGTGTTTCTCTGAAATTACATATCAGACTTTCAGACACCTGAAGACTCATTATCATCTCCATCAGCTTTGTGTTGCTTTGTCTATGACAGAAAATGTCCTTCATTGGCCTTTCAAAGAAACAGTGTCTCATAAATTGGGAACCCATTTCGGATTCATTTCATTCAGCAGATCATTAGAATACATATGGCACTTGCAGGGAAAATTAAACCACGTGGAAACAGTGAAGCCTGGCAGTTTTGCCTCATCAACAGTAATAGTCCAGCATCTAGGGGAAAAAAATGATATTTTTAAATTCTGAATTCTATCAACATTTACCCAAACTGGTTTTTGTATTTTTAGCCCATTACAAAAATACCAATAGTTAGGATTCTTTTTTGGGGGCAGAAAGGGGCGAAAAGACAAACAGCTGCAGGGACTTGTGGCGGCTTCGGATTCTTTATTTTGTTTGACCTGATTTAACAAGCTTCCTCTGTTGAAATATCATAGTCTATGTTGGGAATTCTGTCAGGAAGCACAATATGTGCAGTGTGGGTGAGGAAGCTTGCATCAACTGTCAATGAAGATCAATTATAGGAATTATTGAATTACACATTAGATAAGAAGCAGATGACTCCTTTTTGCATGCAAGTGTGGTATTAACTATTTTTGCCTGAATTAAAATACAGCCATATAAGCACTGAAAATCTGTCCCTGAGCCTCACAACCTGCCCAGGCTCATTGATTATTTTATGCTTTACGATTCAAGTCCTGCAGTCTTGTGGCTTTGGTGTGAAATACTGTACAGAGAAAGCATCAATCTCCTAACAACCTACAATTTATATGCAGCTTGGGCAGAAATAGCCCCTTCCAAAAGACTTGTCAGGGATGAAAAGGAAGATGCTATTTAGCAGTTGCCATATTCTGATGTGTTGGTACTCCCGATTCATGCTGTGGGAGTTGTGTGTCCTTCTGCTTGTACCACAGCTGGGTGGTTGATGACAGGGTGCTGAGACACGCTGTTCCTGCACCTTCATCCTTTATAAATACCTTGTATTGGCCTGTTTATTGGATCTTTTTGAATGTCCAGATGGCATTTTTGCCCTAAGAGGCTATGTATAAGTGGGAAGACTGGCTCTAGAATAGCCATCCTTTAGCAGGCTCTACACAGCTGCTGAACAGCACTGCCAGCAATGCCTGTCTGTGCCTCTGGTGCAGTTTAGTACTGAAGAATCCCAGCTTGGCAAAACAGAAAGCGAGTAGGATTTAAAGAACTCTTTTCAAGAGGAAAATAGCTGTTCTTAGGCACAGGAACTAGATGATATATCATCTTCTGATGCTTTCTGAGGTACTGAAAAGCATCAGAATGAAACCCAGGAGAATATAGAGAGAAGTGCAACAAACTGTGCAGCGCCTGTGCAAATACTCTTTTATTCCAGCATCCTGTATTCTGAAATGTAAAAATCTTTATTTCCTAATATCTGTTCATGATGGATTGAGTTGATGCAGAACCCAGGCTCCTCTGCTGTTTTTACTGCTGTTTTCTGGAGGGTTTTAGGTGGTAGCTGGTGTTCTGCTTTAGAAAGGGTGTTAACAAATAACTACTGAGCGTAGAGTGTTGTGGGTTTGTTTTTTGTCATTTTGAGGTTGGCTATTAGGCTTTTCCTGGTAATTGCTTGGTATGAAAAGCTGACTACTTTCTGCTTCATGTTTAAAAGGCTTAAGAATCGTAATACCCCAACAGGGCTGCACCTCTACCTTTATTTCCAAGAAAGTAATTGCTATGAGCTGTTTTCATCCACTGGCACAATTAAATGAATGCTGCATCTGATCCATTTCAGAATTTCAGAGAATCAATGCACAAGACGCATTGCTCTGAAGAAAACTGGATAGCAGAGTGCTGGGAAGAGCAGAAAGGAGAAAATATTCTACTTCAGTACTTATGTAATTCATTCAATTATAGAGGAATTTGAAACAGCAGAATAACATCTTTTATTAAGAACCAATTTCAAACTTGAAGCCCATCTGCAGTACTTTAAAAACACAGAGAAAAAAAAGGAAAAAGAAAGGTAGCCTTAACCCTTTTTTTTTTTTTTGCAGGAAATGTTTATTCTCTTTTGCATGGAGTTTCCATTCCTCTTTCAAGACTTGTATTTTAGTATCCAGCCCGTGGCTAAAAATAGCTAAATGCAATTCACTGGCAGACCATGAACATTGCATCACTGCACCAACCTCCCACCATGCTTTTGTGTGTGTGTGTTTGTTTGAGGAAGTACACCCTGGGTTTGTAGCCTTCTCTTTCCAGGTGGCAAGGGAAATTTAAAAGTGTAAAGAAACAACATGAGCCAGGCCAGTCCCCATCAGGAATGGTGAACAGTGCTCCAAAAAGTGTGATTTGACCATGCAGGGACCTCCAGAGCAGCCAGAAATTGTCATTCAGTTCCCATATGAACATGAAGTTACTTCACTGTTTGTCAGTGTTACCTCTTAATCACTTATTCATCACAATTCTTACCATGGCAAAGCTGTTTAAAAATCAGAATCCCACAATAGTCACTGTAAAATATTTCTTGGCCTCCAAGCAAAGAGTATAGAACTAATTCTAGAAGAATTAAATAAAGTAACATGTAGGCTGTCATTGCTGAGCCCTTCAAGACAGGAATGAACACACCCACTCAGAGCAAGAACATCTTAAATCTGTAAAGTACCAAAATCGTGATTCCAAATTAGAAAATAGACAGGCAATCACATCTAAATTTCTTTCAGTCTTACCTGTAAGAGTCCTTCTACATCAAGGCTGTCATTGCCTCATCTGATGCCTTTATTTATACTCTGAACAAAGTGCTGCTATTGTTCTTTTCTACCCTATTCATTCTTGCCACCATGACTCCAAGGCTGCAGTGCACAGATTACTGTTTACTGGAATTATTAGAATAAATCTTCAAAAGGCAACAGAATTTCTTTCAAATTGTTACATGAGGAAGCCAAGTCTACCTCTGTATCTTAATCTATTTTAATACTTTTGATGCTTCAGCCTGACAGTATTTGTCTTACTAAACTGGGTACAAGAGTGTGTGGTTTTATTTTGCTTGTAGATAACAAATCTTGGATCTCTGCAGTATGTTGTAGCTACATCTGTCAGCCAACAGGAGGCTGCAGGAAAGCACCTTCTATTTCCCAATGACTTCTACAGCAGCTTACAGGGGCAATTGCCTCAGTGTGTGGATTTGGTATGAGCAGGCTCTTCCCAGCTGAACTGGAGTTTGCAACTGGTGTTGAACTGACCTGTTCAAAAAACCCCAACACACTAAACCCCAAACCAAACGAACAAACATTCCTGTTTCAAAAAGGGGGATGTTTTCCACTCCAGTGGAAAAGTGATTTAGTGATGCTTCCCTCCCCACGTGGCTGCCTGCCATTTCTCATCTCACCTTACTTATTCCAGAAAACTCCCTATCAAAACCAGACCTGTTCTCCCCAAAATCACAACAGTATTAGTGACATACAAGTATCTTTCTTTCAACACCATCTAGCTAACTCTTAAATCAGATTCTTACACCTTTCTGGAAGTCAGCCAAAGAGCTTTATGGGTAGAAATGGCTCTGCCACTCATCTGCACAGGAGATGTGTCTGGCACATCCCAGTTTCTGGCTGATATCAGAGACAGAGATCAACAAAGAGCCTACTACTTATACTGAAACAGAATGAATCTTGATCTCGCATTCCCTTGATGATGGTCAGACTTTCAGTTTCCAAATATAGCACACGGACTGGATTGAGTCAGAGATTCTTTCACACAAATCAGGATACACAATGCTCTTCAGCCCACAGGAGGCTGGGGAATGCCAGGTTTCTAAATGGAATTCCAACACATGGCAATGAAGCACTTATGAGCATCCCACAAGCAAGCAAATCATTGTTGTAGTAAACTAAAGGGTGTCTTTCCTGTGGATTTGTTGATTTAAAGCAAGGAAGAAAGTCCTCCTGTGAGCATCCAGAATTCGTTCACCCTAGAACCGAAATAAGATTAAATTCTAGTAATATGTTTGAATTGTTCTCTCAAAAGAATTAGGTATCTTCACTGTAAAGGTATCTGAGTCCGTATTTCTTTTGAAATCTTGGTAAACTATACTTTGATAAGGCCATCACTTACATGATTACCATATCTAACCTCCAGAATAATTGAGTATTTTGTTCCATGCAATTTCCAGATGCTAAACTACCCCTGTGCCAGTCTAGGCTTTATCTTCTAACACAGAGTTCGTCACTGCCTGCCTTTCCATGGCAATGAAAACATTCAAGTAGTTCTTTAGCTACATTTAAAACAAAACATTTATTACAGTTGCTCAGCTACTTTGTCAGTTTTGCTTTAATTAAGCCCCTGTCACTTGTTGCTCTGCAATGCGTAATTCCCATTAATAATTCCATGACAAATCCAGTTTTCAGCTGCTGCAGGAGACGTTAATGTGAACACATCAATATTGATGTGTCTTGACAGATCGTGAGGTTTAATAAATTGCTTTCTCTAAAACAATTTTTGTGGAATCAGGGGTGTCCCTGCAATAGCACAAAGGAAGCCTGAAGCTGAGATATGTAAAAGAACAATTGCTTTTCACAGCATCTGAAAGTTAATCAATGATTTCTCCAGCAAGTCATGAGGTATTTGTTTTAGGATAAATGTTATGACCCAATTCAGTTCCCATTTCATTTTGGTCACTTTAGAAATTTAGTGCAATTTTGGCTTATGAAGAAATTTGGCACCTGGGTGTATGTTAGGAGAGTTTGGTAGCAAAACCTGGGTAGGCACTGACCAGCGTGTGCTGGAATGAGGAATCCTCAGAACTGGGATGAGGTCTGACAAGCATCACGTCTGTGTTTTTTAAATGAGAGATGATGGCCACATATCTACAATGGAGGCTACCATGTGGATTTAAGCCACTATTTTAATGGATTTTACCTCTGTAAATATAAAGCAATGTATAAAAAACCCAGTGAACATTAGCACTTATATAATACTGTTATTAGGTTGCTAACACAAATGAAAAAGGCCTTTAATATTTCAATCCAAATAACCTTAAAGAACATTATCAGAGGTAGCTCTGTACCTAACTTCTAGTGGAAGTCAATGGAAGAAACACCTAACAGCCATTCAGGTCTTTTAAAGTTTCATTTCCTTTGTGCTTATTCGAGGAGAATCATTGCAGAGTGGTCTTCTTCCAGGAATTCTGAGGAGGAAATGAAAAATACTGCTCAAGGGAAGACAACATCATTCTTTTCCTAGCAATTGTTTCTCTTTGCTTTCACACCGTTCTCCCTCATCCAGAACTGTTATTCCTGAAGACGTATTGCGCAAATGTTTCTACCTCCTGTAGAGTGCATGGCTATTATATCTAAATTGGGTATTTTGGGATAATTTGGGAAAGTAGGAAAAGTGTGCCTAGGATCTAAGGATTATTTAGGTCCCGTTAAGTGATGGTGAGAGCTACTGATGGCAAGAGTTTATGGTAGCATTCAAGTCAGCCAAGTTCAATCCTGAATTTTGATACCGAGAGTGGTAACCAGCTATAAACAGAGTTAGGGCTAGGGAGAAGAACCATAGAATCACAGAATGGTTTGAGCTGGAGAGACCTTGAAGATCATCCAGTGCAGGAGCTTGGTTTATTACAGGAGTTCTTAAATACTGGTGAGTTAGAGACAGGGATATAGCTGATAAGGGGTCATTAATCTTTTGTTTTCATGGGCATATAGATCAGTATGGTAAAGGCCATCTGTAACATTCAACAAAAGAATTACTGAAACCAAGAATTTATTTCTGGGGTCCACATCCTATGGAAGCCTAGGTTGGTAACTGCTACCAGTGTACATGAATAATCAGCATTAACATTTGGAAACAATGGAGCTGAAGAGATTTCCATGTAGGAAAGTTTCGGTCATGCTTAGCTCTTAGATTTGTGATAGCACAAGCCCTTTTAATCGCCTTCTAGCCATATGTAAATCTTGGGAAGTGAGCATCCTGGGAGCAGTCACGAGTGTCTTGCTGCTCCAAAGATGAAAATAGTTAAGAGTGATGCTGCTGTAAATACAGGAGTTTACAGCCAGAAGGTGTTAAGGGGGATCTAGCATCTTTCTGCCCATTAAAATATGGCAGTGTTATTTTGGATGAGAATCCAAGTGCTGGGTTCTTGGCAAAAAGCTGGCATACCTGCATACCTGATCTTTTCCTTTTCCATTAACTTGGTGTCTATAGATCCTGAGCAAGGATGGTACAGTGAGAAGCAATCTTTGGAACACAGTCACCTTGGTGCACTATCCAATAGCATGAGGGAGGGGAATTTTGGCCGAGGAAATAAATGGAAGCCACTACTCTTACAATAAAATTGCCACACAGATGGTAACCAATTCAGTGCATGGTAAGATGTCAAAACATGTTGAGCACCACACTGGAACCTGTTTAGGGAAAATCTTAGAGCTATTTATTCTGTTATGCTTTTGAATGACCTATTAATTTAATAGCAGGGAATAAGTCCTTGTTTTGTACAATTGCAGGTCTGCTGCTGATCCCTCAGGTTGAGTAAGTTTATCCACAGGAGTAGCTGTCATGATCAAGGAGTGATATGTAACCTGACCATTACAAAGACATAGTGTGCTATGAATGCTCTTGAAAAGGAAGATCGTATGTATGAAGGAATCATTGCTTTCATGCTGAAGACTTCAGAGCAGCAATTGAAAGGAAAACAAAATACATGTTCTTCTGAAAAGGTATTTATTTATTTATTACCTGAGACATCACAAATGGGTACTGAGGTTTTAGCATGGAAACTGCACAGCTTTTCCCTTTCTCCTCTGCTCCCTCCATCTGCCACTGCAGCTTCTTAACGTTTGACAACAATTCTGGGGCAGCTGTATTTTTATGCTACTATTTAATTTTGCTGGTAGACATTCTTGTTTATGTGAGTCTCTTACACAAAGGAGAAAAAACAGTAAGTGGTGTTGTAGCACATGGCTGCTTCTAGCAAAGCACATATTTAAGGGCCTTCTTAAACAGAACTAATCTAACGTGAGCCCTCACCTAAATTATGAGGAAAATTGTACCTGTCTGTCATGGTTTAAACAAAGCCAGCCATAAATCACTCAGTTGCTCTCTCACTTCCCCCCTTTTTGCCCTCCCCCTGCTCCCGGAGGGATGGGAAGGAGAATCAAAAGAATGCAACTCCCATGGGTTGAGATAAGAACAGTTTAGTAACTAAGGTATAACACAAATCACTACTGCTACCACCAATAATAATAATGATAAAGGAAATTACAAGGCGAGAGAATACAACACCTCACCACCCCCTGACCGATAACTCGCCCCCCCAGCCCAACCAAGCACTGACCGATACCTCCTTCAACCCTGCAGTCCTAGGCCTTCTGGCTAACTCCCAGTTACATCCTGGGCATGACGTGCTGTGGTATGGAATACCTCTTTGGCTAGTTTGGGTTAGCTGTCCTGTCTCTGCTTCCTCCCAGCTTCCCCTCCTCCCTGGCAGAGCATGAGGCTCAGAAAGTCCTTGGCCAGACCAAACATTTGAGCAGTAACTAAAAACATCGGTGCTATCAGCACCGTTCCGAGGCTGAAAGTCAAAACCACAGCACTGCACCAGCTACCAAGAAGGAGAAAAAAACGACTGCTACTGCTGAACCCAGGACACTGTCCCAAACCATGCTTTTAACAGCCAGCTTCCTTGCTTGCAAGCACTCAACAGTATTCAAAGAAATCTTTATATATTAAAAAATAAGTCATAAAACATGAAAATTGTAGCACCTGAACTCACTATCGTTGGACCCACTGAGCAGTTGAGAGGCCAGTTCCCCACCTGAGGCAGACTTTGCAGCCAAGCAGCTCACCTGATCACATCTGGGATACTGGGGGAGCCCAGCACTAGTGGTGATGTTGTCAAAGGGAAAGTGTTACCTTGTTATTTGAACAAGGTAATGGGAACAATATGGGAATGAGCTGTCAGAAAGAGAACCCAGCTCTTCCTCTTCCCCCATTTTCTAAATCTAATGTTCAGATGTGGTAAATTCCCAGGTGGCATTATAAACATTGTGGATACAGAATAGGAGTTTTGGCAATTAAGAAAAAAAGAGGGGCCTAATGACATTTGCATGGGAGAAGGGGAAAGGCAGAGAAGCCTAAAGTGAGACTTGGAACAAGTGGAAGGTATCCCTGCCCTGTGGCAGGGGTGGGGGAATGAGATGATCTTTGAGATTCCTCCAAACCCAAACTGTTCTATTATTATGATGAAGTCTTCCTTGTTTGGGTGGCAGACAATGAGACTTTTCCAAAATCTAGGACAGAATACCCTTAGACATGACAGGGTTCTCAATACAAAGGTAGGATGTGGTATTGTAGTGAAATGCACTAGCCTGAAAACTAACCAGTTTACGAAAAGGAAGCTCTTTCTTGCCCTTCTTTTATAGAGCTGATCTCTCCTGTGCAATGCAGTTGGGGATGAGACATGGGCAATGACAGTGACCTGAGTGAAGTCCAAAAAGCAAACTGGCAGTGCAGTGGACAATAAATTAGATTTAAAAAAGTCTTTCAGGTTTAATAACTTGAAATGAACACAGATATGGAAGTTTGAGACAAGAAATACACCAAAAATCTGTCAGTGTTCCAGGGGTGGACTGGAAGAGGTGGGAGGAAGCACAGATCTGTAAAGTGATTTGTATAAAGCCATAATATAACAAATCCATCAGTGCATTACTTTATCAGCGAGATGCCAAGCCAGTATTAGTGTAATTAAACTGATTGCTAGGTAGCAAAACATCACGGTTTGTGTCACTACACAGCAACCTGATCATTTGTGAGGAATCCCACCCCCTAGCTCCTATTACCAGCTTTACATCCTGCCAGGGTGCTGTGTAACAGTGACCTGTCCCCGGGAACGGCACCTCGCGGTTTGCAGAACTGTGCTGTCTGCAGATAGCATCGCTGTTCGGTGCTGCTGCGCCCCACTGACATCACTGCGCGGATCCGCCGCTCAGCAAGGTCATGCTGCATTCCACGGCACATTCTGATGGGTGGCACGTAGGCACTGTGGAGGGGATGCCGAGCTGGAGCGTTTCTCCGCTGCTCCCCTTGAAAGCCAATTACCCTGCGGATGAATAGCACGGCCGCATGTATCACACACGCACAAAGGGACATAAGGTCAAACATATTGCAGAAAAAAGCTTAAGGCTTCTGAAAACATCTCCATTTCCCCTCTGCCTGCCCTCCGCGGGCTCAGCCCCTGCCAGCTATGACGTGTGGCCTGTGGTTGAACCAGCTCCAGCCAGAGCCATTGAGAATGAGTCATTTCTGTGTTTTAACCTCTGCCAAAGGAGCAAGGATTGATTAACGCACCGCTAACCCGCAGGCCAAGCGGAAAACTCTTTATGGAACCGGCAGCGGCGGCACCACCCGGCAGCCGCCACCTGCCCCGACCGAGCAGGGGCCGCCCCTCGCGGGCTCCCCGGTGCGGAGGGCGGACACCCCAGCCGTGTCCTGCCCCGCTCCCCGCCGCACTCAGGCGGTTACAGCCGTTAACGGCCCGACCCGGCCCGGCCCACCGCCGTCCCGCCCCACCGCCGTCCCCAAGGGCCTCAACCCCGCCTCTAGGAAGCTGCCCCTCCTGACTACTGCGCTTCCGGCCAGGCCGGCCTGGCGATTGGCTGAGGCAGGGCACGTCATCGGAAGTGATGATTGCCGGGACACGCCCCTGGCTCCGTTCAAACCTGGCTGGCGGTAAAGCGGGGAGGAGGTGAGCGGGGAGCGGGGCTGAGGGTAGCGCGGGGCTGAGGCGAGGGGGGAGCGCGGGGCTGAGGGTAGCGCGGGGAGCGATGCTGAGTGGGGAGCGCGGGGCTGAGGGGCAGCGGGGCTGAGGTGAGGGGAGCGCGGGACTGAGGGGCAGCGGGGCTGAGTGGGGTGCGGGACTGAGGGGAGCGGGGCTGAGGGGAGCCCGGGGCTGAGAGGCAGTGGGGCTGAGGGAACCGCCGCTGCCATCTGGGGCTACTCGCTGTCAACGTTCATTTTCCCGACGTTCCCAGCACATGCAGTGACACTGCGGCTGCGTTCAAACTCCCTCCTTCTAATAAATGTTGTTTCTGAGGAAATAAAAGTGTTGTTCGTGTTATAGCCTCTCATCGCCGTGTTTTATCTCAAGTCAGCTGTCCAAGTACCTCTGCCTGAACGTCCCCGTTCTGTTTTCAGGGGATCTTTTACACATGATAACCTGTAAAGATGTTGAAGTTTAAATGCGGTGCCCGAAACCCGGCAGAGGCCGGATCCATGGAGCCCATCACCAGCCGAGTTTCTCGGCTAAATCTGCTCTTCCAGGTAAAGAGTGCCTGGCGTGGGATTAGCTGGGATCAGTGTCTGCGTCCAATGTATTGAAACACAGTTTTGCTTGTATTTATCCTATAAACTGCACGGTTTTCTCTCTCTCCTCTGCTCTCCCCATCTGCCACTTCAGCTTCTTAACATCTGATAACAGTGCGTCATTCCTGGGAGGAAGGGGTAAAAGAAAGGGATAACTAGTTGGAGATCAAAGGGGGCATCTACTTTGCACAAAGTTTGATGGACAGTTTATATACATAGAACCATAGAACAGTTAGGGTTGGAAAGGGCCTTACGATCATCCAGGCGCAGGGACACCTCACACTAAACCATGTCACCCAAGGCTCTGTCCAACCTGGCCTCTAACACCGCCAGGGATCTGTTAATATTATAGCCTGAAGTGCATTTTCCCCCATGATGATGGAATATTGCATTCTGCATCCTGTAATCTGCGGTTTTTCATGGGTGATGTAGCTGAGGGTTTTGCCCTGAGATGGATTTACCTAACCAGCTGCTATTTTATCACTGGAGAATTTGATCAGCAGCTTTTCCTTCTAGAACTAATTTTGATACTGACTGCTTAAACTATTTATGCCATGAGAAAAACCCACATGGTACAATGTCAAGGAAGAAGCCAGGGGGATCAGAGCTATCAGTAGGGTGTAGATAGTTTCTGGGAAGCTGTGATTTGAACTTTAATAATCTTTAAAGGATTGGTTTTCTTACAGATGGAATACCTGTAGCAGCTATTACAGACAGATATAGCGAGTTGTTATATTTACCTCACATTTCTGCATTGTTTGTCTGATTTCTGAAGTAGTGATTTTTAAATAAATAATATATAATCAGCTCTATACATATGTTATTGATTTGAGGCTTTTCATTGTTGTCTGAGACTCCATCTGCTGTTGCTTCCTTTTTTTTTTTCCAGGGGAAGCCACTCTTTGTAACTCAACAGCAGATGTCTCCTCTCTCCCGGGAAGGCATCCTTGATTCCTTATTCGTCCTTTTTGAAGAATGCAGAAACCCTGCTTTAATGAAAATTAAACACATTGGCAACTTTGTCAGGAAGTGTAAGTTTGTTTAGGCTTATGTTCAGGTGCCATTTTAAAAGATAGTTCTTAATTTTTAAATCATGCTTTAGCTGCTTTGAGTCATTAATGATTGTAACGCAGGTCTTGGAGCATCTGACTTTTTGTGGGCAGACTCAATATGTGAAAGGGATCTTGGCAATCTCAGTGAAGCTTTGATCAGGTTCAAAAAGGTCAAATGCAAGTGGCTTTTAAAGTGTGGTGACTCGAATACGTGTCCTTCTTAGTCTGTGCTATATACTAGGGTTGACTATATACTAGGGTTGAGGGGTACTTTCTTTGAAAGTGTTTATTACATACAGCATTGCTCCAAGTACACACAATAGAAGGATGTCAGGAGTTGAGAGCAGGATAGTGACTAGAGTTATCAAGGGAAAAAAGCTTTAGAAAGGAACTTGGTAATTATTGGCTCTTTCAGCTTGTCGTAGCCTTTGGATTCCAAGTGTTATCTGATTTTTGCATGTGTAACTTGTAAATAGTGATTCTGTAAATCTGAAACACTATTGTAAATAGTGCTTTTGCAGCACTCTGAAGCACTATTGTAAATAGTGCTTCAGAGATACAATTCTGGTGTTGTAAATATTCTACTGATAATGTGCTCAGATTCTTTCTGGGGAAAAGTGAAAAATTCATCAATTTTTCTGTTAAGATATACTGGAAAGCTATTTGGTTTCAAGTAGTTTCTCATGCCCTTTATGATAGTTCCATCCAATAGTTTGTAGATATTTTTAGCAGAGAGTAATTTTCGGCTAGTCTGAAGAATTTTTAGAGCAATCTCCTGTGAGCAGTTGGTTATCACAGTGCCGTTTGAAACTAGTCCATGGAAAACTTGAACTGAGTAGCTGAAAGAAATGTCTCCGGTTATTTGTTAGAAAATAGACTAGTGCCTCCCACAGGCAGAGGAGGAAACCCTGCCACTTGACTCGGAGAACTCTGCTGGGTAAAGCCCTCCTATTTAGAGATTAGACTTTGTATTGGTAAAGGAGGGTTGGAAAGAAATTAGAAACAAAAGAGGCTATCAGCCTATAATGTTATGAATGGGGCAGAATTATGGTTGCTATGGGAACTCTCTTAACATTTCCTGGTTCTTTTGTATGAGCCATATTTCAGTCTTAACTATGCATTAGAATCATAGAATCATAGAATAATTAGGGTTGGAAAGGACCTTAAGATCATCTAGTTCCAAACCCCCTGCCGTGGGCAGGGACACCTTATGTTAAATCATATCACCTAAGGCTTCGTCCAACCTGGTCTTGAACACTGCCAGGGATGGAGCATTCACAACCTCCCTGGGCAACCTATTCCAGTGCCTCACCACCCTAACAGGAAAGAATTTCCTCCTTATATCCAATCTAAACTTCCCCTGTTTAAGTTTTAACCCGTTACACCTTGTCCTATCGCTACAGTCTCTAATAAAGAGTCCCTCTCCAGCATCCCTATAGGCCCCCTTCAGATACTGGAAGGCTGCTATGAGGTCTCCACACATCCTTCTCTTCTCCAGGCTGAACAGCCCCAACTTTCTCAGCCTATCTTCATACAGGAGGTGTCTTTTTCTAGTTCTTATACATACTGTTGTGGTTTTGTTTTCTTTTTCTAAGATGCACAGTTTGGAATGATTTCACATTCCTTGAAAGTGGAACTAAAAGTTGTTGGTTTTGGTTTTGTGTTTTTTTTTTAAATTCCCCATTTTTGATGGTGTGTTTGTTACAAAATGCCAGTTGGCCAATGTAAAAATAAGTGTTTTATTTTTCTAGATGCAGAGACAATAGCTGAATTGAGGGAACTGCAACCTGGTGTGAAGGATTTTGAAGTGAAGAGTGTGGTTGGCTGTGGTCACTTTGCAGATGTAAAAGTAGTAAGAGAGAAAGCTACTGGTGATGTGTATGCTATGAAGGTGATGAGCAAGGAGTCCTTGCTGGCGCAAGAGCACGTATGTATATTTTTCTGTTGTGAGGGTAGAACAACAAAGTACACTTTGAACATTCTCTTTTTGTCACTACTATTAGAATTAAGTTAAAAGTGTGTCTTGGGATGGATCATCCTACATTTCAGTGAAGTAATATAACTGTGTAGTTTTGCTGTATTAAAAAGCCATTGCCATAGGCTTGAATCTATTGGATGAGGTGCCATCCAACCCCCAAAATGACCCTTGTCTTAAAGACTTTACTATCTAATTGTGAGATAAGAAAAAATAGATGGAGAAAATACTGATTGGTATTGATCAGCTTGTTGATGGCTTGAATTTTCAGGCAATGCGTTCATTAAGTTTTTTGTTCTAAAGACCGACATAGAATGTCAGGAGTGGGTGTGAAGGCAAACTGTGGTGACTGGATTTTTATGGAGAGCCTCTCACTAGCTTGAGAAATGTGTTACTTGAGAACTTAAAAAAGAGATAATGGAGGTTGTGATCATAGTTTGGTGAGAAATAGAAGTTAATCTTTCACTGACATGAGCTGACAAGTAGGACAGAGATACTCCATGAAAGACCTTGTGAATTTATACAGCAGTATCTGCATCAGTTGTTCCCAATACATGATGGAGTTAGATTGCTCCTGAGATTCCATAGCCTTGTTTGTGGCCTTCAGAAATTAAGATAAACTAAAATCGCTCTTGCTATGGCATAGGCTGACAGGAAGCAAAGTATGATACTACCCTCAATATGAGACTTGCTCAGTCTTGTTGAGTGTGGGTGAGTGAAATAGGGAATGTTGATCTAAATGAATGTGCAGCATCTCTGGTAATAAAATTAATTTCTTGTTCTGGCTGTGCATGTGAATAATTAAATAGCTCCTAGAGGATGATTTCAAGGAAGCCTTGTATTTTAATACTTTACAATGAATTTATTGCTGAGTTAGCTGTGAAATGCTACCCCATAATTGCTCTAGTTTATTCTTGTCTGATTGTTTTGAGATCAGTTTTTTTTTTATTAGGGCCAGGCCAGATGAGGTCAACCAGTTGCATCCCAGACTGGTATGCTTCACCAGTTTGAAAGGGAAGCTGGCCTTTGTTGCAGAACTACTCAGTTGAAAGCAAGCTAGACAACAGAAGTTGGAAGGAGAACAGAAAGCACAGGAGTAAAATTACCTTTTAAAAGTGCACGTTGCAAGGGAAAAGCATTTAATAATTTCAGTGCGATTTTTATTTTATGTGTGCCTTTGGCACAGACTCGAGTCTTTCTGAAACAATTGGATTCTAATGTATTCTAACTCATTTTCATCATGTTCTAACTGTTATAACTTCCTTTTCTCATAGATGTCTTTTTTTGAAGAAGAACGCAGTATATTATCTCAGAGCACCAGCCCATGGATTCCACAGTTACAATATGCATTTCAAGACAAGAAGAATCTCTACTTGGTAATGCCTAGTCTTTGTTTCTTTTCTTCTGTGATAAACACCTCTACTGTTCTGTAAGTTTTCCTGCATTACATGCCACTGTATGATATGTGTCCAATGTAATATGGAGAAGTTGAACAGAATATCTTTTCTGTATATGAACTATATCTTTTCCTTTAAAATTTTATGTAGGTTATGGAGTATCAGCCTGGAGGGGACTTGCTGTCACTCTTAAACCGATATGAGGACCAACTAGATGAGAGTATGGTGCAGTTTTATCTTGCAGAGTTGGTTTTAGCCATTCACAGTGTCCATCAGATGGGTTATGTACACCGGTAGGTAAAGATTGCTTTGCATTGTGCATAATATGTGATCAATATCATTCCATAAAACAGTGTTATGGAATGATGCGTTCTTAGCTGTTTTTTTTTTTTATATATATATTCTGTCCTCTTTCAGGTCAGTGTTTCATATGCTCTATCAGAAGGGAAAATTAGAAAATTAATCATACTCCAACTATAATTGTAGCTAAAGGCATTAACTTTGATGTAAAGTTCAAACTAACATCAAGAAAGGTTTGTTACACATATTTTTGGGAGGCTTAGGAGAAAGAAGTCTTAATATCGCACTATAAAAAATTAAAATCTTTTCCAGAGATTGTTGCACCAATATTTTAGCAGCAAATATTTTTGGGAAATTAGTGTCACTGTTAAAACTTCTGGTGTGTGATTGGTGAGCAGGGCAGTAAAGGATCTTGGAGCAGTTAAATGTCACAGAGTTTTCTAAAGATCATCTCAAGGCTTGCAGGCTGTTACTCTATGTATTTTTACATTTTACTGATGTTTAATAAATTTATTCCATTCTGAAGCTTTGGAAATGTTGTGAAGTATTTATGTTACGAAGTATTTATGCTGCACTTAGAGCATAGGCTGTGACCTTCTAATGCAACGTAGCTGCCTGGATATGAAAGACGTGTAGAGTAAGTTGTGAGGAAATTTGGGATTAAAGCTGCATAATACGTCACTGTAACTCAGTTACAATGTAATCAGGGTGCAAAACCACTTTCTCTTTCCATTGTCTATCAATAATTATCAACTTTCTGTGCAATAAGTGGGAACTTTACTACTTTCATATTTGCTTGGAAACAGAACAACAGTTGGAAATAAGACTCCCACTTGTTAAGGTTTTATGCAACTGAGCACATGGCTGAGTGCAGCTGAATAGGGTTATCCTGTTATCTAGATATGACAGCTGGGAATGGTATGGAAAGGTACTGATTGCTTTCTTCTTGCTTACAGAGATATCAAACCAGAGAATGTTCTTATTGACAGAACAGGACACATTAAACTGGTGGACTTCGGGTCAGCTGCCAAAATGACAGCAAACAAAATGGTAATAATGTGGTTGGAAGCTTTGCTTATGGGTTGGTTAGTCCAGTCAAAAAAGGAAAACTAACATTTTATCTGTTCCTTGATTATACCAGGTTCTTCTGCCTTTCTTGTCCAATATGGAGTCTATTCATAATGATATATTTCCATTCATTAATGCTTTTTCAAACATGAACTCAAGTATCTTTTGGAGCTCTCAGTAGATCTGTATCTGCTTCCTAACATTTTAATACACTTACTTGTGAAGACAGCTCTACTTTCTCATCGTGCTGCACTGCATTACAGAATCATACTTCTAGGGATCCTTACAAGTGTCCAGTGCTGTGTTTAAAGGAGGACATGGATTTATAATTGTTCATGATTGGACTGAACCCTTGTTGTTGTAACTAAGGTGGAACAGTTTTGAAGACTCGGGAGCTCTTGATTGAAATGAGTCACATTTCAACGTTCCGGGCTTTGCTCACCAGAAAGCACTCTATTCAAAGCTGTGAATCCGTTGAGGTTTTTTATAAGTTGCTTGTAAATTTAGGTAACTGCATACAAATTCAAGTGATGATTTGAAATTAAAATCTATCTAAGCGAGAACATGAAGTTCTACACCACATTCCTGTCTTGGTTTACAACTTTTTTTTGGTAGCATTTTCTTAGTATTGCAACTCTTAATGTTTTGTTTTCCCTGTTTTCTTTGCCTTTTCAGTACTTCTTTGCATAGTCTTTTTCTTTTCATTTTTTTTCTTCACATTATCATTTCAGTTATCTTGAGGTTTTTGTGTTAGTCTGCCTGCTTCTTTATTTCATTTTTTTGTATCACTCAATGAGCTGCAAAAATGACTGCAGTTTTGGCTCCTGAATTATTTTTTTCTAAGCACTCCAGAAATTTGAATACTAGTACTTTGCTGATAATGAATACAAGGTAAAAGGTAGACATGCCACAGAATGCAATGAGGGCAGGGAATATTTATATTAAATTTGACTATTTTTGATATTTCAGCTCTGATGTCCCTGTTTATACTAGTTGAAGCAGTAGTGCTAGAGTGTGTATACTGCTTAATACATTAGTTTAGTAATCCTGTGCTTTTTAGAATGCTGTTTTTCTCCTTTAGCTGTTTGTACTTGCTAGTAACAGTTAGCTCTGATAATCTGACTCTTTTTCTATCAAATAGCTTGCTTTCTGTTTGTTTACCAGCAGTTTCGTTAACCTTGCACTTTTTTGCTTAACAGTCTTGCTTAAATTTACTTACTTAAAATTCACTTAGAGACCTGAAAATTGTGTCTCATTTGAAAAAAGCAAACAAAAAAGATTTGGTTTATTATGAAGATTACAATGCACAGACAGTGCTATAAGTTCACTTGGTATATCTTTGCATCTAGGTAAATGCCAAGCTACCTGTTGGCACACCTGACTACATGGCACCAGAAATGCTAACAGGGTTGAATGGGGATGGCAAAGCTTCCTACGGTCTGGAATGCGACTGGTGGTCCCTGGGAGTCATTGCATATGAAATGATTTATGGGAGATCTCCCTTCACTGAAGGGACTTCAGCAAAAACCTTCAATAACATCATGAACTTCCAGGTAGAGAAAACTCTTTCCATGCTCTTGAGTAAAAAGGCTATAGTAAAGACTGTGGTTTTACTTTGTGGCTGTAGTAAAGACTTTACAGTTGAGATAAGAAGCTTACGGATGTCTCTTACTTTGTCAAGTTCATAGAATATTCAGTGTATGCACTTTATATTGTTTTTATATGTCTCTATATTGTATATCAAATGATTTTTGGTAACAGGTGTCATGAATTGCAAAGTTTTAGCTATCCTCTTAGGCAGCTATAATTGCAACATGTGCAAAATAGTTTGGAAAAGGGATCAGAAGGATTAATTGTGTATTCAGAAAGTTTCTAATCTTATGAAGTGTTTCAGGATAGTAAAGAGGCTATGAAGAGCTGCAGAAAGACTTGAGGATATTGACTGTCCGCATGATTAAAACATCATATGCAATTTAGTTTAAGTTAAGTTTAAATGAATGTATATGAATGGAAAAGTATCCCAACTGTACCCAGTGAAGGGCTCAAGAACAGTATCTTGATTTTATAATCTATGCAAATGTTAGTTTAGTTCTTAGTAACAGTCCAAAAGGCAGCACATAGAATGGTAGGAGGTAGTAGGGAAGAAAAAGGAAATAAAAAATCATGTGTAGCTTGAAGGAAGTCAACAAAGAGTGGTTGCCTATGATCTCTTCTAATATGGGAATTAGGGGCATCAAATGAAAGTAGGCAGCAATAACTACGCTACAAACAAAAAAGGAAACTTCATATAGCACATTCTTATGCTGAGGAGCTCTTTGCTGTAAGTTTGCAATTGCTGAATATTTATATGTGTTCAAAAAGTGACTAGAAAAAATCATAAAAGAAGAATCTATTGAGATCTGGCAAGTAGAATCATAGAATCCCAGCCTGGTTCAGATTGGAAAGGATCCTAAAGCTCATCCAGTTCCAGCCCCCTGCCATGGGCAGGGACAACTTTCAGTAGATCAGGTTGCTCCAAGCCCTGTCTAGCCTGCTCCTGAACAGTTCCAGGGGTGAACGCAAAGACATCATCCCTGGTTCAGAAAAGCCTAAGACACTAATCCTTTGAAGTTTGGGAGAATTTTCTGGGAAAGTGTCTTGTTTTCCTTTTCCATTTGTGTATGCCTTGGCCATTTTCAGCATAAGATGGTGACCTGGGACTGCCATTTATCTGATTAGAAATGGTTGTTCCTGTGTTATCTTTGCTGCAATAAATACATATAAAAGCCTAACTGGAAAAAAAATACCCAATACTTTAATTTGTATGCTATAAATATTTATCCAGTCTGTCTGGCATAGAATAATGAAATTTAATTTTACTGTTGTGGGACTGTTTTCCTACTGAGCAGAAACCCTTTTCTTTCTTGTTTTTTGCAGAGATTTCTGAAGTTCCCAGAGGATGTGAAAGTTAGTAGTGGATTTCTTGATCTGATCCAGAGTCTGCTCTGCGGGCAGAAGGAAAGGCTGGGCTATGAGGGACTCTGCTGCCATCCATTTTTTAATAAAATTGACTGGAACAACATCCGTAACTGTAAGTAGAATAACACTGCATTTATAAACAATTCCTGTTGCTTTGGGTAACGTGAACGTTTGTACAATGTGAATATTTAAGTGTGCTTGATCTGAATTCTTATTCATAATGAAACAGGGCTATGTCCTGGAGCAGGTGTTTTTAACAGAACAATTCATTTTGGTTCCTGGATAGGATATGTTATCTCTCAGGTGAAAATTGCAGGGTAAGATGAAGTTTAATGCACATCCATATGAATTTCTGAATGCAATTGCCATATTACTGCAGGCACTAGACTAGAAATTCAAAATGGTCCTTTCCATGTCCTTCCTTGGATTAAAATGCATCAGTATGTTCTTTCAGGCCTTTTCCACCTCAGTTTGCTTAACTTTGGCTTAATCTCATTATTTTTTGTTGAATCTTCAGCTTTCTCTCTTTTGTTGCTTGTGGTTCAACTTCAGTTGAGTTGTTTTTTGCTTTATGTGTTTTGTTGGGTGTTAGCTCCTATAGGTGGTGATATGTCAGTGGTCATAGGGACACTGGAATTTTTTCTCAAGCTTAATTTGGCAAATAGATGACTCATTTTTATTGACAAAAATCCATTCATTCCACTAGGAATAGAATAAAACCACTGAAGCAGATAATTTTCTCTGCAGAAAATTGTTTCTAACACTGTGGAAGCACTGGAATTCAGTATTTGGAAATACTGAGGCACCAGCATCATGGCAAAAGGAAATCTTCCACAGATTGTCAATGATCTATGTATGAGAACCTGAGTTGTGCTGGATAGTATTTGAGATTATTTGGACTGTAAGATTATCTGGGCAGGCAACATGTCTGTATTATATTCTTTAGCCAGTATGCTGTAAGAGCAATGACTTTGCTCCATTTTCATGATAAATTGCTAAGCCAATGCTTCTACTTTTGATGACTATCTCAGCACTTCAGCTGTCAGCTCCACAGAATATTTACTCACTTTTCTCTTGATTCATTAATTTTGAACTTGTGGAGCTGCTCTTCTGTTAAATTTCATTGTTTGTGCCCTTTGAGAGGCATTGAGGCTTGAGTCTTTTCTATCATTTTATCATACATTTCCCAGACTTCAGCTCTTTCTGCCTTCTTTCCCCAGAGCCCTGCCTGAGCCACCAGTTTCCATTTCTGAAACTTTTGCTTGGCATTTGTATCATATTATCTCAGACCTGGGAAAAAAAGAAGTAGCATGTGAGCATGAGCTGTGGTATTTCCTTGGCAATTGTCTGTCCAGTATTCACACAACTGCATAAGTTAATGGGGTGTTTTGCCATTTCATGTGGCAACCGTGATACTGATGGACAAGCTGGCTGGCAGCTCTGATGTCATGACAATGTTGAAAGAAATGATTTGGGATTTAAAAATCCCCTTTCTGTCTAGAGCTGACCAGTGGATTGCATCATTCCCTGTAATATCCAGACCTACTGTGAAGATTCATGCAGTTTTGACCCCTGACTTTGTTGTTATGTGTCATACTTCATAAAACCCCACTGTATCTAGCACAAAACACAGCAGTCTTCTAGCTCTTAGTAGCAGATTCAATGTATCACCTATTGCTTTGCTCTCTGCAGTGGTTCCACATTTGCTGGTTTATTCAGAGCGCTGTCACTGTCATCCTGTTCAAAACCCTTGTTGGGTTTGACCCAGGCTTTCTAAAAGCTAAAGGCGTCTTTCTTATCTTGACCTCTGTTGATAGTGGTGTTTAACTGGAGCAGTGGCCACCTAAGAAGATAAGGAAACTTGTGATTGCTGGCAAAGGTCACAGGGTTTGGATTTACATTAAAGAGTCTCACTCCCTGAAGTTAACCTGGTCAAAGTTTTGAGTATGGCATGGACTTGGGGATCTGAAAGTTCTTTTCTGACCTAAATGATTCTGTGATTGCTAAATAAATTCTGTGTCAGCACAATCAGACTTTCCTCTGGTCTATAAAAGTAATGATGTTATTTCTATTACAGACTGAGAAAGGTAGGGAAAAAATTGGTACCCTTGCCTTGCAGGTATTCAAATTGTCATGCTGGGAGCTCCAGGATAACAGTTCTTAATGCACCGATTTTGGTTAAGAATGTGTCATTAAGAGGCTTTTCAGTGTTACATTTTGTTGTTATGGTAACCTATGAAACACTTGACTTTTCAGTAGCCCCCTTCCCAAAAGATAGCTGCCTCTAAAAAAGCTCCCAACGTCCTTGGTTGAAGTAGCATGTATCTGTAGAGGCAGCTCTTCAATTACAGAAATAGGAACCAACCACTAAACATAAGGTCAAGTTTAACTGAATCTGTGTCAACAGCTAACTCTTCCCCTACCTCGGAGTATTGTACTGAAACTTATTTATAGATTCTTCTCTCTGCATTTGTTGTTTTTTTGCTATTCAATGACTTCTAAAGCTTCTAAAAAAAACAAACCAGACACCACCACCTCCCTCAAAAAAAGAAAAAAGACTTTGGAAAGGTTGTGTTGATTTACTTGACAGAATTTTCTGACAATGGAAAGGAATTTATCTACCTAGAATAAACATATTTATGTCTGTGTTTCAGCTGCATGATCAGCATTTTAACTGGAAAGTTGATAACAGAACTATTTGAGTACTTGCCAAGTATCTAAAGCTGGAGGTAGAGAATGAGGGAATGACGTACTTGAGTTATGAGCAAAAAGGTTGCATTGTATATAATTTGGGTACTTTGTTAATCACCTTTTGTTATTTAAAATCTATAAATTCCATCAGCTGTTTAATTTGGAACAAAAAATCTGCCTGCTGAGAGGTGGTCAGAAGACTTTTATTGTCATCTAAGCAGTATATATGTATAGCAAAAAGAATCTTTCATTTTAAGAACTGTTTTGTAACTGCAGTCCAAGAGGTCTTGAAAATGGAATAGCATATTTGGACTTGCATGAGGAAACTGTATATATGAGAAAAAAAAAGAATGAATGTCTTGTGCAAACAAAAGAACTTGAGAAAGTGTTGAAGACTGATTTTCAGGGTATATGTTCTGCTATTAAACAGGTAGGAACACAAATCTCATTGCTTGTAAGTTCAGGATTCTTCCTTATCCTCAGGAACCCAGAGTTGTCATTCATGATTAAACACTGTGATGTTTCATTTAAAAGAAAATGTGTTGACTTGTTTCTATAAGTGGAGATCACTTTCATGCCAGCTTGAAGATCGCTTTTATGTATATGCTGGATCATCGTCTTGACAGAACAGTAAAGATGTTAAGATAATATTATATATATTGGTTACAACCAGTATAATGCCTTTTTTTTTTTAATTTTTTTTTATTTTGAGTGGTCTTAGAGAAAACATCCTTGAATTACTTTTTATTTTTCATTTCTTCCATAACACATTACTCACATAGGCCTTTTAAAGCCTGTGAAAGGGTAATGCCTAACCTACTGCGTGGATGCTTTCCTCAGAAGGCACATATAGATCACCTTGCAGATCAAGGAAAGACACATTTTTATTCTTAAGAAACGTTGTGTATTTCCTTTCAGTTTCCTATTTCAGTCTTTCAGTGTCCCTGGGGAAATGCAGTATCTCTTCTGAATTTGCATGAAAATATTTTGAAAGGGTGGAGAGACCTGATTAAGGCAATGTTCCTTGAACTACTCGTAAATACATACCCTCAAAACCAAAAAGCAGCTTCTTTCCATACAGACATTTTCTCTAATCCTAATGATAAACCAGTTCCAGAACTGCAGTGCATGTGTGCTGGAGTTTGCTGCTTTCTTTTTTCTCTTAAACTTAGCAACCTACAACACCCCCTTTTCCTCTGAAAGTCATTCTTTGGAACAGATGGAAGAGGGTTACATCCTTCTACAAGTGGGGAGGTATCTAGGCAAGCAATGGGCTTTTTTAAAACATACCGTTCTCTACAAGATACTTTAGATGGTAAATAGAACATGTATGTTTATTTGTAACATCGGAAACAAGAAGTCTTTATACCCAACCAGTTTGTATGAATAAAAGCATCAGATTTACTGTCTTTTTGAGTAATAGTTTTGCCTCCTCTTTGGGAGGGGGTGAGTCTGAAAAACGTGCAGATTTTTCACCATGTCAGATGGGATGGCATGGTTTTAGCATTTAGTTCAGGGTTTTAACATTTAGAGGCTTGTCTTGACCTCTACTAAAGGATTCTTCCCTTTGAAGAAGCAACTGGTAAGCATGTCAGTGTATTTGCATTCACCAATCTGCATCTTGATCTGAAAATACTATAGTTGACAGTTCTCTGATTTTAAGCAAGAAATAATAATTTAACTAGATATCATGTCACCCGTGTTTGAAAACACAATTACTTCTCTGTTTTAGCTATTTTTTTACAAGACTGCTCTGTTTATTCTGTAGATATTTTGGACATCAGACAAAGGACTCCTTAGTTGTAGGAATAAAGGAATATAAAGAAGCTACCAAATAATTGAAAAACCCCAGAGTGGATCTAGCTTTTTTTCCTTAAAGATGTTCCCTCTTACTCCTAAGTGAGTCTTTTTCCAGGGTCCTAAAACTTCTAAAGAAGTTCTCATTCTCAATTACTGTTGGCAGTTCGGAACTACTTAACATCTAGAGGTATTTCTGTTGAATGACTGCTTTTTAGAAGTTTTCTTTTTAGTTGTTACTGTTTCTTGGTACAACTGTTGTAACAAGGTTATGCTGCAAAGTTGCAGAGGTTTTGGACTGTTAGTCATGGATTTACAGTGAACGCAAACTCGAGGGCAAATGGTTTTTCAGTATTTTTCAATCCAGTATTCACAATTTCTCCACTGTTCACATAGTTTATTGAACATTAGGAGAAATTGTGGTGTTAAACATTGTGCTTTGTAAACTAGTTTCCTACCAGCCCCAAAGATTTGCTCTGTCTCTGATTCAGTTTTATCTTTCTGCATCCACTGTTCCCCTATTGAATGCCCTTCCTCTTTTTATGTGCGTGCTGATCTTAGGCATATTTAAGTTATATTTTCTTTTATGCATATGGTTTGACTAGGAATTCTTGCTGTTGGTAAGGGGAACGTATTTTTCATTGAAAGGACTTGGAGATGACTCTTAAGATCATCTTAGCTAATTTCTGGTGAGAAGTAAGGCACTAGATCTGTCTTTCAAAGATGAAGTTATCTGTCAGGCTCTGAGCAGTATATAACCTGATGTTAGACCATTCTAAGAAGGCAGTTAATTTGGGCTTCGCTACCTCTTTAAGAAAGATTCTAGACTTCCCCAGACAAAGTGAAGGGGTTTTGCTGTTTTCTCTATTACTTCACTTCACAGACAGTATCTTCATAGACAGTCTTCAAAGCCAATGGTAACCCCTCCCAGCAACCCCTTCCTCCAAGAGGATGGGCAAAATTCTTTCAGCAGAGTTCCTAAACTAAAAAATAATTCCTGAACTTCTTCTCCTCTGCTATGAATTAACTCTAACTTGGGTTTATATTTACATTGAAGATGATATACTTCCAGACTGGTTTCTGCCGCTTCTCTGGGGTTAATCATGAAGAGCGTATAGAAAAGTGGTTGGATGCTATTCTGACATTAAGTGAATTTAAAAAAAACCCCACAGACACTAATAAACAATCTGTGTTCCAAAATCATGTTTACAGTACAGAAATGTCAGCTTTATATTGGATCTAAATTTATATTATAACCAATAAACCAGAAGTAATTAATAAATTAATGCTATTGAAACAAAATGGAAATGTTCTGGAGCCAGTCAGTAAAACTGCTTACTCCAGAACCTATTTAATTTGTGTATTTTCCCCATTTATCTGATTCTAATGTACTTGGAACTGCTGTACGTGAGCAGCATCCTATCTGCTTCATGGAATTTCTTCTCACTTCCTTGCTTTGGAGCCACGTCAGAATGGCTCCTTGGGGAGCTGCTTACAAAGCCTGCATGTGCACTTGTGATTTACCAGTTTATACAGACAGATTCCTTTTTTTTTTTGGCTGTTAATGCTGGTTTGGTGGGTAGGTGAAACATGCATTTGTTTAGAGAACGAAGAGTTAAAAAGCGGGCTGGGAAAGGCTTTGGCAACCTAGAGGGAGCCAGCAAGCTCCGGCCCTGACTCATTCTGCCCTGTCAGTCAGATAAGCCTCAGCATCTGTCACGACTGCAGGCAGGTAGGGTTAAACTCCGAGCACGCAGAGAGTGAGGAGCAGGGAGCCTGCACTGCAGGGGTTGTAATGTTTTTTCCCGGTTCTTCAATTCTCATCAGCCCTTCAGCTACAGGAGATCTATACTGGAGCCATGGTAACGGTTTTAGCACACTACACTTCCATCAGCTTGTGACAATGGGCTATGTTCTAGTTGCTGACTGAAGAGCTGTCTCCTTTATAGAGCAAAGAAGAGATTAGTAGATTTGCAGTGAGAGAGGACCCGAGTGATGAAATAACTTAAAAAAAACCCAAACCAACCCTTTTAGAAAACGTGATTTAATGAGGCAGGAATTGCACAGCAGGTTTTTGCATTCATTCCTTTCACACACATAACCGAGCCAGCAGGTAGCTTGGGTGCTGCACATCTTTGAGAAGAACTTGTTCTTTTGTTCTGCTGGTTAATTAAACTGAAGCAAACACGAGAAAATCAGCTGAAATGAAACAACTGCTTAACAAGTTAAATGGTACCGATTTAGAAATTGTAGTAAGAAATACATTGTGATTCCTGCTATTTATACCCCTCTTCAGAGCTGATTGTATCGGAGCCAGACTGCAGTGGTGTCCTGACAAGAGTTCCAGATCTTTAGCAAGCTCTATAGAGAAATAAAATCTCACTGTTATTTCTTCCCTTCCTAAAGACCAATTAATTTCTGGTAGCTGTAGTTTCTTAGAATTGTCCAGGAGAAAGACCATTTTGCTGTTCATTAGAAGCTTATGCTGGGAGGATTCTTGGTAGTATTAAAGGTTAAAGGTATCCCTTAGCTGACTAGCAAAGGATCAGGCTACGTTCTCATGTAGTGTCACTAATTGCATAGGTTGGAGATGCTTTCTAGATGAATCAGAATGGAATTACTTTCAGCTGTATCACAGAACTGATTTTCTTAGCCTGATGCTTTGATTTGATTCCATGTATGTGTTTAAAAAACCAAAACCTAACCTGAAAGAAACCCACCCCAAACCCAGCAATCTCAAATCCCCATCCTAAACCCCAGTTTAATCGCTGGGGGTGACATTCTGCCTGCAGAGTGGTAGCCATCTTGGTAGCTTAAGGGTTAATCTCTTGTTGCTGTAATACATTGGAGAGCAGCAGCTCAGTCTGCTTGTGTTAGCAAGATTAAAAGCAGGAGCTGCAGTGCCATTGCAAGCACTGAATGAGTGGGACTGTTGCAGAGTGAACTGTAGCTGAATTTTGTCTTTTCTTCTTGCTTTTTTTCACCAGCTCCTCCCCCCTTCGTTCCTACTCTCAAGTCTGATGATGACACCTCAAATTTTGATGAACCAGAGAAGAATTCGCGGGTTTTATCCTCTACGCGCCAGTTGAACCCAGCAGGTTTCTCGGGTGAAGATCTGCCGTTTGTGGGGTTTTCATTCATCAAGGCATTAGGGATCCTCAAATCAGAGTAAGTAGGAATTATTGCTTAGGTAGATTGCTTAGGACTGTTTGAAAAAATGTGAAGGTTTGTTACAGTGAGGATGGTGTGTGTGAGGAAAAGCTGTTTTAACTGGCCTGTACTCTGCTTTAGGAAGCTGCCAGATTTGCCTGGATCTGTTGCTACTGTGGCTTGTGCCTGTCCTACTGTTTTGTGATTATTTCTGGGATGAGGGGGAGGGAATGGAATGGAAAGATTGATTCTAAACCAGTTACTGTTAAAATTGTTGTTCAAATACTTTCAGTCAGTTATTGCTGTTAACCAGGGAGCAGTAGGTGATTGCATTTCTGATATTGCAGATCCCTGAAAGAATGAGAATACTGAGGAGTTCAGAGATGGAAAAGGGGGTGTGTGTTATTTTATTGGGTCAGAGAGTGGGCACCAAGTGCTGGGGATGTGTAAGGCTGAATCAGTGATCCACAGAAATGGAGCTCTGCTAATCTGGGAATGTGCAGTGATGGGTCAGTGAAGAAGAGAAGGATCTTCATGGCAGCTGACTGTGTGCTGTTGGGTCAAGTTAAATATGAAAACTGGACATTGCTGTATTTTGTGTTAAGACAGTGGAGATTTAGATGGAGTATGCAGGGTATGTGTCTGTGGAGGGAGGTAAAGATCTAGAAAAAGTGGGCTTCAATTGAAAGAATACATGCTTTCTGAGAGAATGCAGTCGGAGGAAAAAGAATATTATAAATAGTGGTATAAACCATTTGGTGTGGTGGGTGGTTAGTTTCTGATGACAGAGCTATTGAAAAAGTATTAGTGCAGTAGGTTAAGTTAGGAAGTCCTTCCCTTAGTATCGTGAGGTCTCTCAGGAATGCAATGGCTTTAGCTGGGTTAGTGACTCAATGCACTCCAAGGTGCTGTGTTTTTGTGTCAACCATCGTTCACTGCTGCTCATCAGTTCCCTTCAGGGACTTCGTTGTCAATCTGCCTTAATCAAGTTTTCGTGTTTTTGTCATATTGGTTGTGATAGTTGCTCTGCGGTAAGTGTGTAACCAAATCTGGTGATACTGTTGACACCTTTGATCTTGCCCACACTATGAATCAAGGTTATGTGCTGGTTATGCCAATAATAAAAAGGGAATCTTTGACTGTCTCTCTTCAGCAGAGTTGCTTTGATGACAAAAGAGGAAGGAAGGGAGAGGAAATAAACCCCCTCCAAAGTATTCTTTTACTTATCTAATTATCGAATTATTATCTAATATTGAAATGAACTAATATTGTCAGCAGAATTAGGAAAATGGAATGTTATATTTGTAGATCCTGGGGTTAAAAATCCATTGATTTAGAAGTGAAATAACTTACGGCATTACGTTTTCTGCTTGGGAACTGCAATCCGTCTATCAAACCTACATGACCATTCACGTAACAGTAAGAAGAGGCTCAACAGTGACCATATCTATATGGTAGAAATGTGTATGTAATTGGTCCCAGGACTAGAACTGAGGAAGAGGTGAGGTAAAGTCCCAGGATCAGTGGTATAACTGTGCTGGAGGTTGAAGGCTGAAAAGTAATGCAGATATAGCAGGTGGATTAATGTGCTTTCTTTGTGGAGCTCGTACTGAAAATGACTATTGAAGTTACATTTGAATTCTGGTAATCGATGAGAAGAGGTACAGCAACCGAATAGAGATTAATGTGCTCTGGAGAAATTCTGACTGAAGTAAAATCTCTGCTTGGTGTGGCCTGTTTTCTCCTGAGCTGGAACAGAAAGACATCGTGTACTTCATTTTCCCCAGAATAAATTTTAATAGAAGTACATCTCAGTTTCTTTTTTTTCTTTCTTTTTATTCTTTCTTTTTTTTTTTTTGAATAAGATGTTGATAAATACACTTTGATTTTTTAATTTATTTTTTTTTTTCCCAGTAAATACTTGCATTTTCTTCTATGAAGGTGATTTAAATATATCAAAGAGTGTATGGAGACTCAAAAATATCTGTATTTAAATAATGTGGCGATTAGTTTCTTCTCAATATCACTGCAACACTGGGTCATAAAGCTCACTTCTTACTTATAATATGTTGTGTGTTGTATGTTTTGCCTGAGGAAATAAAGTACTGTTTCTGTCCACACTAGTTTGAATATCAAATTCTGGATGGGAAAGAGAACTGTACATGAGGGGTAGGCTTATCTGTTGCAAATCTTGGGATGTCTTCTCTGGAAGGTCCTAAGCCATAGTTTATCAGTCCAGAATTTTTCTTCTTAAAATCTTTCCTCTAGAAGTCTAACGCTTTTGCTAAGTGCTGCAGATCCTTTTTCCTGTGTCTGCAGCATGATAGCTCTAATGCCTCTAGTGCTGCTCCTAGTCAGGCTGGGCAACTGCAGAGTGCCATTAACAAGGTCCTTTAAACTTTCGTTGCTTTTAATGTAAGGGCTGTCCAGCTATGAAGTTTAGAGTTATCCTGTTGCCTTTGTTCACTGGACAGTAAGAAGCTGTAGCTGAGCTTGGAGTTTCAAATACTGCAGAAAAATGGCAGTTAAAAAAAATGGACAGAAGGATAAAAGACATTCTCTTTTCCAGTCTCCTCTTCCTCCTAACCGCTTCGGGTTAGAAGGGTTCACTGAAATCACTTTGACCTGTTGCCAGAAATCATGTAGTCAGTGTGTAGTTTAGAAGGGTCCACTGAATGAAATTGTTCTATATGTTGCCCCATACCATGAGTTTATGGAAGAATTTGTGACCATGTAACAAACATAAGATTGAACAAAAGAGCAAAAGGCACGACAATAATGTGTGGTAGGAAGCAGTCAGGAGAAATCAAGGGCATTGCTTATGTCATAGGTTCCTGTACTAGCCAAGTGTTTGTTAATCACCTATATGATTCTAAGAACTGGGATCAAGCTGCAGAAAAGGAGCAGCTAACTTCTTCTTCCATCATGGCCTCTAAATTCTTGATATGGGGGAGAACTGCCTATCTGACTGCAAATCTGGCTGCTGGTTTGGCTGCGAGTGTGGGACTGTGACAAGATAACAGGCAACTGAGAGTTTAATTCCATTAAAAGCCAGCCCCACTTCACTTCTTGTCCCTAACCATGGCTGATCTCCAGTGCTCAGAACAAGTGACAGAAACCCTTAGATGCCAGAAATATGCATCAAGTGGTGAAAGAAAATTCTTCTTGTCCTTTGCTGGTGACTCTTAGAAGCCCTTAAGGCATAAGAGAAACACATTAGAAATCCAGGCATCCAAAATGAAATCCAGCCAATCCATACCAAAACATCTAATAAAAGTAAATACCTAATAAACTAAACTAGGATACCTCATAAAAATCAATACCTAATAAAACACACCAAAATGCCTAGTTAAAAATAAATACCAACATAAAAAATCGTTTATGATGTCAATTTTTGCCTGCCTCTGACTGGAGCAGGGAGCTAAAGTGGTCTGACTACTTATGATGCAAACCTTAGATTAATACAAAATGCTTGCTAAACCAAACCTAGAGATAGATTCACAGGCAAGGCTGACAGTGGGGCTAGTACCTAACCTCAGTTGTTGATATAGAGCTTTAGTTTTGGAAATAATCTATCAGAATATGATAAATGTAATCCTAGTAATTCTTGAACTGTGGTCTGTGAGGCTATGGTAGATGGTCCAAACCTTTTCTGCAAAGTTCTAGGGTTTAAAATGGGCCTTTCTTCCAAAAAGAAGGACTGCTGATTTCTTCCAACAGTTTGTCTGGTTCTGGTAAACTCTTTCACCAAAGATAGATTAAAGAGGAAGCACAGGGTGAGCATATCAAAAATATACCTTGCTTCAGCTAGCTCTATTCACAGATTGATGCTATCACTGTTTGGTTTTCGTTGGGTTTTTTTTTAGGCCTGAGCAAGCATTTACGAGGGGGTGGAAGGTACAGATGAGTATAATGCTAAAAAGAATAGAGCATGAGGGCTGGGGGATGAGATTATAGGCATGTTGTGTGGGGGGCCAGGATTAGGACAGATGGTGTCAAGCGTTGTGAGAAGGAAGAAGCACAGGTGAGTTGGGGGTTTGTGAGAGTGGCATAAAAGGACAAAGGAAGGTATGATGCACAAGAGAGGGGTGTGAGTTTGATACATCAGAATCATCTTAGAGCTTTTGCTGTACTTCCACTTTCTTCATCTTCATCTCAGCCACAGACTGGTGGAGCTTTTACTGAACTAGCACCATTTCTGATAGTTCTGCTGGTAGAGATCTGGCTGTGCAATCACTAGATGGGCACCTGTCAGCTTGGTTGGTTTTAGCTGTGCAGGCAGTGCATCTTTTGAAACTAAATTGGCACAGGTAGTGCTATCAGCACTTGGGACTATAGACTTTGGGGCTTTTCAGTCTTTTATTGCAATTTTCTTGTTGATGTATGCCGGTTACCTTTTGTTAATCTTTTCTTCACACTTGAGAGGAAACAGCAGAAACTGCTCTGTTGTGCTAAGAATTGATCCAGATGTAGCAGTTAATTAAATGAAATATTCTGAGGGGTTACCAACCCGAATGATAGCTTTGCATCGTGGCTTTTGATGTTGGATTGCATGTGTTTAATTTCCGAGATGATTCCTGACTGAGGAAGAACATAAGTGCCCCAGCAATGTGGGTATTTTCCACCTTGTCATGCTGTGTTGAGAGCTTGTATCACCATGACAAGGCTTATTAGATTAGTCAGTATTCCATTTCTCTTGATTTCCTCTGTCTGCCCCCTTTCTGATACTCTGAAGGTTGTATGGATGTTCTTGAAGTTGTTCTAATATAATTTGTACGCAGGAAAGAATTGCTGCAAAAGGACATTTCTTAAAAACTGTGTGTCCAGTGCTAACTGAAATCAGCTTCACTCGGGGATAAGATGTGCTTTTTCCATGGCAGGAAAATTGCCATGTCACCAGGACACGTATTTTTAAGGAATTCCTTCCTCCCTTTGGCTAGGGATGAGGAAGAAGATTGGAGTTCTAGTTTGCAGCGTTCTTTCCTTCCAAAACTGACGCCAACCATGAGGAGCAGCTCCCTCTACAGTCGGCTCATGAAACTAAGTTGGGTCACTGCGAGTCTCCCGTGCTCTGTTACATCCCATTGCTCTGGGCTGAACAACTGGGTCTCTGCAGAGAGAGCTTCTTGCCCGAGTCTCTCCTGTTACTTCCCGTGGTGCAGTGCTTATGGATGCTTTAAGTTGTCTTGCTAAGAGAAATGTTTGAAATGGAAAATGGTGCCTGGAATACCATTAGGCTCTGACTCTTAATAGCAAATAAAGTAAATAAGCAAAAATAAGAAATAAAATTAGCTCCTTTAGGGAGGGGAAATAGAGACAGCAAATAAAAGCAGGTCTGTGAGGACTAGCTGTACTTTGTTTAGGTAATGCCTCAGATTTGTAAAAGAATAACAGTAAAATGGTGATGGCTAATGTTGAAACTTTAAGTAAAAAAGCCAAAAATGTAGTTTTAGCCGGGGCAGTTCAGCCCTGTGAAGCTAAATTTTAATTATAAGAAGATTTTCAGACTCGTCTCAGTACATTGCAGCTATTTACATATATTTGATTAACATTTTAAAGCAGATTCCTTAGTGTCTTTTTTAGTTAATGTGAGCTTTAATTTGTATTTTTAGACTGCTTTTTCTCAACTCTTCATTTTTAGCCTTGTTTGTACACCCAGCTGTTATAGGATTTAATATGCATCTTTCTCAGATGGCTGCCTTTTCTCTGTAGGAGTATAGACACGCTTTATAAATTGATTTTAAAATATGATAATTTGATGGATCAGATTGATTGGACCAGGACTAAAGGAATGCTTTACAAAAGTATTCGCATTTTCAAGGCCAGGTTGGACGGGACTTTGAGCAACCTAGTCTAGTGGAAGGTGTCCCTGCCCGTGGCAGGGGGTTGGAACTGGATGAGCTTTAAGGTCCCTTCCAGTCCAAACCAGGCTGGAATTCTATGGTTTGTTTTTTATTAAGTCCTAATCATACCTGTCTAGTTGACGTGTAGGATTCTTTCTTCTAAGTTTTTCCGTCTCAGATGTCTGAAGGAATATTAAGATTTGACCTTTTAAGGCAGAATTGGTGGGTTTTGCTAGGTTTGTTTGCTAATATCAAACCAGTGTTTCCTAATGACTGCCTAAAGTGTCAGTACTGAAGATCTACTTTGATATAGCTAGGTTGCTGCAGCATTTTCATAAAACCCCAGGTGTCTTTCTCTTTTGTGACTACCCTGCTTCTCCCTTTGAATTAAAGAGTAGATTTTTCTCAGAAAATGGTGGTGATGGAATCAAACTTTTCCTTAGTGTTAAGAGAGACTGTGCTGCTGTGTGTGGGTGTATGGCTATATGCAGAGAGCTGCTCAAAGCTCATTTCTCTCCATGGGGATAACTGGCTGCATACCAAACTGTGGCCAGGAGAAGCAGAAAGCAATGTGTGGGCAGACTGTATGATCTTTTATTAGCACCTTCATTCTACTTCTGCATTTTCATCTATCAGTTAACACTGGTTCCATCACATCATTAACTGCTTAAGTTTCTCATTTGAATCATTTTATGCGACGGAGAATGTGATATATATTTTTTTAATTATGTTTTGATGTGTGTACTTAATTTTTTTGGTTGCAAATTACAGATTTAAGACTGCAAAGCACTAAAAGTATGCTCCAAAAAGCTGAGTGGCTGCCTATCCTTTCCTAGAGTGAATTTAGGCTAACAGTAATGGTAAACTTCTTAACTGTTGAGTCTCAATTAGAAAGCCTAAGAACATGTAAATATTTCCCCCAGGTTTCTGGAGTCAGATTGTTTTGAACAGTACAGTTGTGTCTCTTGGAAAAAAATTACTTGTAAGTGGAACTCTGATATTCTGCAGTGTGACTAATCATATTGGTATTGATTGGGTTCGTAGGGATTGCATGAATTGGGTTTGTAAAGTTTCAATTTTGATTCCCAGAAGGTAACTAAGGATATTAAATTCTTCCTGTGGTGCAGATTATGACAAGTTAAAGTTTTTTAGGTCTTTTGTACTTTGATGATGATTTTAAAACTCGTTTAAAAATAAAGTACAAAGTCGAAAGCAATTCTCTGTAAATTTGATATCTTTCCAAATGGTTACATTGACTTTATGCTTTGTTTTTGTTACACTTATAAATCTCTGCAAGTTATGCAAAATTGTTGCTGTGATCTATTGTTTTGCACTTTGATGTAAAAGTCACTGCTAGGAAATATTTATGTTGTAACTAGAAGTACACATGGATTATCTAATAAACAGGGGAAGTTCAGGTTAGATATAAGGAAGAAGTTCATTACTGTGAGAGTGGTGAGACACTGCACTGCACAGGTTGCCCAAAAACGTGGTAAATGCTCCATCCCTGGCAGTGTTCAAGGCCAGGTTGGACACAGCCTTGAGCGACATGGTCTAGTGGAAGATGCCCCTGCCCGTGACAGGGGGGTTGAAACTAGATGATCTTAAGGTCCTTTCTAACCCAAGTCATTCTGTGATTATACGAAATACTGTTGTCAGGTTTTATGGTATGTTTGATCTGTATTGATGGCTGTTAGACTGTGATTGCTGCACCTTTCTTTTATCCTGGTATAAGAAAGTACCCAATGGCTTTACCAAGGCTGCATAAATGCAGGTTTCTGTAGCTTTTACCTGTATTCACGTGCTGTTTGGCTTTGCTCTTTTAGATCTGTTTTTTCAAGTGTGGATTCTCCAGCCAAGGTCAGCTCCATGGAAAACAAACTTCTTCTCAAGAGCAAAGAACTCCAAGACGTCCAGGACAAGTGTTACAAGGTATTTATTTATGCGATTGGCCATCTCCATTGCTCCAGGAATCTGCAACCACTGTATGTCCAGGGATCTGTCAGATGCTGCTGATCATCCAGACTCGTGGTGGGCAAAGTGCTTTTCCTTCAGTGAGGTGGCTTCCTGTCCAGTACAAAGGGAAATGAATTTAGGCCATGCTGTTGCTCTAGATACTTTTATCTTAACGAGAAGTGGCTCTGGATTTTAAACAGTCCTTTTCTCAGCGTGACACAGACGACTGCTTCTTCCTGCAGGCCGTGCCTCTTCGTCATACACACAATTACAGCAGTACTGTTCTGAGGTTCTCTTCCTAACTCATCAGCTTCTACTTACATAACTGTTTGTCACGTCACTGGTTATGGTGAACATCTTATAACAGTTGCTGTACTCCAATAAAGGGAACCCAGTGGAGTCTTTTAAAACTTACTGCTTGTAAGAGACTTTTATGAGAGTTTGTTTGCATTTCTCCCTGCTCTGTTCTGGATTTGACCATTTACTCCTGACAAGGAGATGGGGGGAAACCATCTTCTGGTCCAGCATGGATTTGGGATAAGGTTAAAGTGACCCATCTCTGCAAGTCAGGTGAAAAATGATTGTGTCTTCTTTGCTAACTGGGGTTCGAAGAACGACTGAATATGAACAAGCAGCTTGAATGAATGGGGTGACTTAGACTTACTACTTGTCCTTAAGAAGAACTGTGCATTCCTGGAGCAGAGACAATGGTATTGGAATTTAAACGCCATTTGGAGAAGCATAGCTAGCAGTCTCTTGGAGACAAATTCCTTACAAACAGAGCTCTGAAAGTAGCAGCTAACAAAGCTTTTGAAGCCCCCTTTGTAACCTCTTGATATTTATTGCAGATGGAGCAGGAAATGACGCGGTTGCACCGGAGAGTGTCAGAGGTGGAGGCTGTACTTAGCCAAAAGGAGGTGGAACTGAAAGCCTCTGAGACCCAGCGATCCCTCCTGGAGCAGGACCTGGCCACCTATATCACAGAATGCAGTGTGAGCCCTTACACCAGTCCTTTCAGCTCTGAAGGCCTGAAATCTGGTGGTCTTTGCCTTTCTCATCCCTCATGGTTTCAGTGGGGTACTTGATGGAGAGCAAATGATATGTGAGAGGATATCTGTTGAACATGGAGCCCTGAATTTGTTTGCAGAAGCTTGTTTGATACTTGTATTCAAACTTTGCTTCGTGGTCATGTGCTTAGAACATAGAGGAATAACTACTGTCCTGGTCTTGCTGAAACTGTTTGTGATGTTTGTCTAACTGGCTGTGCTAGAACATGCTTGGGTTTGAATTCTTGCAGGTTTCTTAGCCAGAAGAGGATGGGGCCTAATCAGTGCCAGAAATCAAGGACAAATAAGAGGATTAGTGGTGTTGCCTCTGTCTGTGGTATTCTGAGTTCAGACTGATGCAGTTTCTGAGCACAATGTCAGGGCTGATGCTAGGACAGGTGCTATTGTTCGGGATGAATATAAAAATGAGGCTGTAAAACCATGTCCTCAAAGATCATTTGGCATTTTTCATGGGAGTTGGAATGTCTGCCTACTTGTCCTGGCAAGATTCCAGTGAGGATATTTTCATTCTAGTTAATAGTCAATGTGTTTTGGGTTGGATATAACATTCTGTTTCCTCTCTTGTACAAAGAACAAAAGTCCAGGTAATACTCTTGTTTCTGAGAACTGAAAAGCGTTTCTGATGGGTTGATTTCTTGGGAAGCAGATCTTAAAAGGGACTGAGTGATCTTCCAAATGCTACTAGGTAAAGAAATAGAATTCAGTTTGTATCTTTCTGTTGAAGAGTAACACACAGCTGATAGAAGGACCACTGCTCTGTCAAAAATACACAGGTAGTAAATGTGGTGAGTTACAGAAGCAGCTCTTCTGTTCTTGATGGAATTTTAACAATGGTTAAAGGATTTAATTCACTTAGCAACAAGGAAAATGGTAGTAACATGAAGTTGAAGGACTGTATCTAGGTTGTGAATTAATAGTGCTAGATAAAATGTAGATAAATGTTGTCAAGAATGGATGCCTTTTGGTTTTTGTTTGTTTTGTTTTTTTTTGTCTCTAAACCTGATGTGAGGAAGTAGAGATTTGAACTAAGATTGAAGTGTAGTAAGCAGCATTTGTAGTAAATGGGCTGCAGAAGTAGCACTGGCCATGGATTTCTTTAGGGTTCCATCACTGTGGCCTTGATTTTTTTTTTTTTTTGGTGTCTCCCTGCAGTCAAGGAGGCATTTGTATAGCTAAAGATCTTTATTCTACAGCCATCTGAAAAAAACAAAGGCTATGTATTGAACATTTTGCTTTCTGCAGAGCTTAAAGCGAAGCCTGGAGCAGGCACGGATGGAAGTGTCTCAGGAAGATGATAAGGCACTGCAGCTACTTCATGATATCAGAGAGCAAAGCCGAAAACTGCAAGAGATCAAGGAACAGGTATACCTGCTTCTGCGGGGAGCAGGGTGGCTATCTACAGATAGGCATTCTTGGCATATTGTAGCTCTGTTGCCAGGATTACGTTTTATGTTGGTAGGCTGTGATGATTCCCAGTCTGTGTGTTTTCACATGGTTTCTTAAACAAAATGAGGAGGAACAAAATACACGCTTTTGTGCCTATTGCAAGTAAGCAGAAACTCCAAACTTCAAGTTTTTCTCATCCTGAAAGTACTTTGTCTATAAAACCAGCTGAGGAGAAGGCTGCCATGCTTTAGTAATATGCTGCATTGAAAATGACCTATCCATTTTAAATGTTCAAGCTATACAAATTTTACAAGTTACTGAATCTTCACCTTGGGGAGAGCTGGGCAATCCTTAATTTTGTGTGTTTTTTTGTTCTTCTTCCTTAGATGGCCATTCAAAATGCTGTAATAGCCTTTCAAAATGTGTGGTGCCTAATTTAATCTATTTGCAAAGTAGATGTTCATAAGTTTTTACCACCAGAAGAATGTTGAAAATTCACTAATGTAGGCAATTGTTCATAAGAAAAAAACAATGTTGCAATTAAATGAAAATATGGTGACAAATGAGGACATTTTAGGATGTAAAATCCTGTCTATAAGACAGAACCCATTCAGTTTTATGAATTACTAGCAACATATTGTATTGAGAAAAAGAAATTGAAATTTGCTATGGCATTCAAACCGTTCTTTGCAATTATCTGTTGTTTTTCATCTTCAAAGCACTTTACAAACATTAACTGACTAATTTCATAGTGTTTGAGACAAGAAAAGCTAGAAACCCTGGCAATAATTCTCCAGACATGAGCAGCTCTTATGTAAAAAGTAATGAAATGAAAAAAACAACTCTCTGGATGTAGTAGGCCTCCATAGACTTCTACAGCATTCTCCTGAATGGTTGTTTTATGTAATACGAGGTATCTAAAGCTCATTACTCTGTGTTCTGGTGCTTTGGTAGTGAAGTTACTTTAAATATTGAAATGTGAAGCGTTTTTGGTGAAGATAAATATCAATAGATTCTTAAGCAGTGCAGACACATGGAACAGAGGGAAAATAATGCAAGTAGTTTTCAATCAAATATTCTGGCCCAGAATTTCTTAATTTGGCTTGTGAAGATTTACAATGAGCTGAAAATGCTGTTTAGGTCAATGAATGAATCTGCATTTTCATACCTGGGGTGGTCTTCTGAGCCACCTGAAACTCACGTGCAAGAATACCGCAACAAAATAGGCAGATATGTTTTTGCTGACTCATACCAGGAGGTGGATCTTAACCATGAAAGACTTAAATCATTTTTCTGAAGTCAAAGGGAACTGGAAGGTGAGATGGAAGAGTCCATTAGAGTATTACTGTTAAAAACATAAAGCTTGGGAGAGAATGAGTAAAATTAACAGCACACCAATCTTCAAAACCCAATAATGAGGCATTTGGTATTTGTAGGGCAAGACTGTAGGTTCAACTTAACCCCAGGTACTTGAATAGAAAAACGTGGTGGGTTTGTGGGCTTTTTTTGTGGTTTGTGGGCTTTTTTTGTGGTTTTTTGTTTGTCTGTTTTGTTTGGGGGTGTGTGTTCATTTTCTGTTTGGTTCAGGTTTGATTTATTTTTAACTAAACCTTTTATCCGGTAGTTACTTGATGAAGACCTATATGAATGGATGAACTTGCAACAAACCAGAATCTCTATCTTTTTCGAAAGGCCTACCCATCTGTATGTAGCTACCCTGATGCGATTTGCTTCAGGTGTATGCCCTGAGCTTTGCCTGTCCATTAATATGCACTTAAATTCATCCTGATAGATTTTGAACTATGCTCAATGCATATGCAAGAGGTATTTTTCTGTCACCTTGAGTGATGTTGCCCGTTCCTCTGACCTGAGCATGGGATTTATTCAAAGATAGTCTTGCAAATGTGTAGAAACAAAACCCCCTGAAATATTACTAAATATCTCCTCTTCTTCCTTCTTTTCTCCCTCTCAATTCTCCTCCCTTCCCAAACACTCATTTTCACTCATTACAGTGGCAACTGTAGTCATACCTATAATTCTTTGGTCAAGTGTTTGCTGACATAAAAGACATGTATTTTAGGAAGTCTTGACAAATTATGATTTCTGGGCAGAACATGTATTCCTTCAAACACTGCCTTTTTCATTCACAAACGTATTTGCATGAAATGAATATTTGAGTTTATCTATGCTCACTTGTTATAAAAAGGCTCTAATTCTTTCTGGCAAGAAAATGCTATCAACCGAAGAGAGACTAACTGGAAAGGGTAGGTCCCCTGTCTGCCTTACAAACTGGAGAACCAATCTGGGGATTATCAACCAAAGAGCTATTCTGCCATGCTCTCCCTAGTAAAGCAATCTGTTAAATCTCTACATAAGCTCTCCATGTTGCTAAAGAATCCCAGCTGACACCAGGGTCAGTGTTGAGGCAATCAGTTGTCTAACTAAAGACAGCTGGCTGTCTGGAAGGAGTGATGACAAACCTGATTTTGTCATGAGACAGTTACTCTTTTGAATATGGAGGTAGTCAGACATATTGTAAGATATTAAAATGGAAAGAAGAATAGACTCCCCCACTGTCATTCCTTCATAATTTTTTTTCCTAGCTCTTGATGTGCATGTTTTATACTTGTTCCCTCCTAAAAAACACTTCTTTTTTGTTTGTTCATTTGGTTTTTTTTTGGTGGGGTTTTTGATTTAGAGTAATTTTATACAACATGTTCTTACAGGACTTAGTAAATGCTAAATAAGCATAATTAAAATCTATTTTTCCACTGAAGATATGGGAAGCCATCTCATGAGCTTGTCTCAGTTTGAGTGCCAAGTCTCATTGAGACAATTGATTCAGTTGTTCTTTTCTGCTCCCACCATCCCCTTCCAGATGCCCTCTTTTGTAGTGTCCTGAATGGGGAACCATCATTTTTGCCTGTATAAGCAAATATCTTCTATGGGCAATGTGAGTTTTGAACAGTTTTTCTGAGTTACTATTTGATTTTAGATTGTCTGCCAGAGCGATGTGATCCTTTTTAACTCTATCAAGAGAAAACAGCTGAAGGATAGAAGCCACAGTGTGCTACCCCTCTGCTTCTCCTTCCCTTTTACCCAAGCTTTGCAGATCTGTGGCAATTGTCATGTTATCAGCCTGAGAAAATATATCTTGAGGGAGCATCTGATCATTTAGTAGAGACCTCAACTCAAAGGCACATTTCTGTTTCAGAAATTAGAAATGTAAGTAATTTTTATCATTTGTATATAGATGTATGCATGTGCTTCTGCAGTGCAGCCACTCTCAAAAAGTCAGTGTTTTGACATTATGGGGTAATGACTTAAAAATGGCCCAACTCAAACCACAATACAATGGATATGTTGTTATATTTAGCTCTTATTGTTTTATTTGTACTTTACTTTTCTTCCACATATTCTTAAATGTGCCTCTTGCCTGCAGTCAGTATTCTGGGATTTGCTGCCTCAAGTATTTCCTTATTGCCTCTAAAATCTAATACCTTTTCCTTCCCTTCCACAACAAATGCAGGAATATCAAGCTCAAGTAGAAGAAATGAGGTTGATGATGAATCAATTAGAAGAGGACCTTATTTCAGCTCGCAGGCGTAGTGATCTTTATGAATCGGAGTTGAGGGAGTCCCGACTGGCAGCTGAAGAATTCAAACGTAAAGCTACAGAATGTCACAACAAACTGCAAAAGGTAGTTTAGGCTTCACGGGGGTGTGTGTGTCCCCTCCAAAGATCAAGTGGCTTCTACAACTAATACAAAATGTCATTCAGTTGTAGCCTTGAAATAATGTCATTTATACGTTGTGTAACTGCTTGTGTTTAAATCACATGGGGTGATGACTGGATAGAAGGCCAACGTACTACAGCCTTTCCTGAGACTATGATATGTTTTATACTTAAGTTACAGGTTAAAGATCAAGGGAAAAATGAAGCGGGAGAGTTGTATTCCAAGTTGGAGAAGGTATGTTACTTCAGTGTCTTGGAATTTGCTTCCTGAGTCTTTCATATTATGCATAGAAACCAAGAGTGTCTTTGGTTAGTCAGTGCCATGCACAGTCTCACAGTCCTCATTTTTCTTTCTCTTTTTTTTTCCCCTTCCCTTCCCTTCCCTTCCCTTCCCTTCCCTTCCCTTCCCTTCCCTTCCCTTCCCTTCCCTTCCCTTCCCTTCCCTTCCCTTCCCTTCCCTTCCCTTCCCTTCCCTTCCCTTCCCTTTCCCTTTCCCTTCCCTTCCCTTCCCTTCCCTTCCCTTCCCTTCCCTTCCCTTCCCTTCCCTTCCCTTCCCTTCCCTTTTCTCATTTTATTCTGTTTTAATCTTCTTGGTGTGATCACTGCTCTGACTTGATGTAAAGCTGTGTCTGTGTATCCTGTTCTTAATGAATTGTGTTCAGTCTGAGTTTGCAGTTAGGTTACTGATACACAGGGGTTTTCTTTATAAATAAAGAATACAAATGAAAAATAAAAAGATTTCTGAGTGTTCTCACACTGAACAAGCTACTTGGTGACCCAAATACAGAATCAGCCAGAAGTTAGTAAAATGGGAATAGCTTTGACAAGTAGCATTTCGGTGTACTGGAATTTATAGGGAGAAACAAACATTTTTGGGAAGTGACTTAAAATAAATATGGTATCTTAAGTAGACAGCATGTTTTCCTTTTTGGATTTATAACACTCTTTCCTTCCATCTTTTTACTGAACTGTAGATCAACACAGAGCAGCAGGCCAAAATCCAGGAGCTACAGGAAAAGCTGACAAAGGTAATGTCTGGGTGGTGAAAGTGCATTTTTCCACAAGATTTTCCAGTGAAACCTTAATGCAGAGGAGGGATCCACTTTGTTTTATCCTCAAAAATAGAATTAGTCATAGCATGGGGGATGTTAAGGAAAAGGGGGTGGGAACTGGTATCTGAAATCATTGGTGTTTTCAGTATACTTTTGGCTCTTGAGACATGTCAACATGAAGCTGAGTCAGAACTAGAGTAGTGTAGACAAATTCTAGTTTAAAAGGCCAGTTTGGGTATGCTGTATGCAAAGACTGGTCCCTGGCTCCTGAAAAGAGGGTTCACATGTTTTTAGCTCACTAGTAAAATATGTGTTGGACTTGGTTTAGTCTCCCAGTATACTGTTTTAATTGCAAAATCACCTTCCATTCAGTTATTCACGGTAAAAATGGTGAACGGTAAGGATTCCCAGCAGGATTAAAATCCCTTATCAGTGTAAGCTGAAGGAAGTACACACTATCTGATGCTTGCAGTTGTAGTCAGTCTGTCACTTAAGGTGGCACTGTAAGAACAGTAGGGGAACTTCTCTTCTTGGGATGTTTCAGCAGAAAAGAAATAGTAATTGTAATAATTGACTAAACTTTTCAAACTTGGCACCTGGAGAGAGAGGGCTTTTTCAAGGTTTAGTGATCTAGAATATGAATCTGAGGCCAAAACTATGTAGAAACAGTCCTAATATTTCAAAACAGCCATATTTTAATCTCCTTCTCCTTTCCTCCTTTCATTAATTCAGTCTAAAGCGAACAGGTTATTCTCCTCATGTTCTAGTAGGAGTTTTTGGTGAGTTCTTCCCAAGAACTTCCACTGAATTTGGGGATAGACTTTACTTTATGTATAAAGAGACAATTAGAAACTTGCAGTCCAGCAAGACAAACGTAGATCCCTTGGATTTTCAGGGTTTTTTGTGAAACGGAAAAGAATGACATAACAGAAGTTAGGATTTGGGTTGCTACATGCATTTAAGATTGTCTTAATTTGAGGCTGCTAAGCCAAAGTTCTGTAGCAGTTTTACTCAGAATGTTGACCACCTCAGGGTTAGGAGCTTTTCACAGGCAAGTTTTTGCACGTGCATTTTTCTCATAATACCTTCCCCACCTCCCTTTGAACCTTTAGGCTGTGAAAGCCAGCTCAGAGGCAACTGAACTTCTTCAGAATATCCGCCAAGCAAAGGAGAGAGCTGAGAAGGAGTTAGAGAAACTGCAGAATCGGGAAGATTCGAATGAAAGCATGAAGAAGAAATTGCTTGAGGCGGAGGTGAGTACAGAATGTCTATCTAGAGTAAAGTAGCTATTGGGATGTGTCTCAGTTTAGGAACCCTCATGTGGATGACTGTAAACCTTCTGTATTCCTATAGGAACTATTCATGGAAAAGTGATGTTAGACATTAATCCAGTTTTAATTAAAAAGCTTCTATTTATTTGAAGAAAACTGAGAGCCTTTTTATTTTCAGTGAGGAGTCAATAAAGATGCGGTTAGCATAAGGGATTTGAGGCATGGTGAGGATTTCAAATCTAAAAGACAACCATGTATTGACTGCTTCAGCTAACTTAGAAACTGCTCACTGCTTTATGGTAATGCAGGGTTGGTTAATCTAAATGCAGTTAATAATCGCTCTGCAGGAACGGCGCCATTCTCTGGAGAATCAAGTGAAGAGATTAGAGACTGTGGAACGAAGAGAAAACCGTCTCAAGGAAGATATTCAAACTAAATCTCAACAGATTCAACAGATGGCAGAAAAAATTCTGGTGAGCAGAAGTGAAAATGAAAGATAAAGGGTAAGAGTTTGTGAGAAAGGGGTAGGAAAGGAACAGAAGACAAAATTACACTGAATAACGAGAAAATTGTTGAATGAAAGGATTTGTTTCTTGTACCAGTCATACTGGAGAAAGCTTCAGCGCTGAAATTATGCCTGCACCTTTAGTTACAAACTCACTCCTGTACCTTTAGTCTTAATACTACTTGAAACTTCTAGTTTTCTCAGTGGGAGCACTTTTATGTCACTGTACTATATTTAACTGAATTATCCAATGATTGTTTCAGAAGTAAAACATTCTCAGGACAGGATGCTGCACCAATAAAAACGTTGATTATCTAGCTTTTAAATTAAATTGCAAAGGAATTTAGAGGTCAGATCTATGTGAAATGGTTACATTTCAAAGCAGAGAGAAATTAGTCATCTAAACTGTTCGTCTCCAGAGACAATATTTGTCAGGAATCCATTTTCACCCACATACCTTCTCTGTTGGCAATTCCTTGTTTCTCTTCTTGTTAAACCTATTAAATCTTTAGAGCGAGTTGGTTTGTCAGTCTACAGTGAACCAAGCAGAGGGTGTTTTGAATACTTTTACTTCCCTGGGACAGGAAGTATAACTTTGTAATGGAATAATTAAATTAATATTGTGTTTCTCATGAGCTCTTTTTTGTGTTACCAATATGAGAAGGAAAAAAAGATTAGATTTTATTGGTAGCAATCCTGAGCATAGGCACATCTGAGGAAAGCCAAAATATAATATAGATCTATATATGTATGTATAGAGATATAGATGAATATAAAAACATATATAAATAACTATATTTGGAGCCAGCAGATGACCCATACTTGTTCTGGGTAATAGCTGCATATGTGGACTTTACCATCAGAATGCCTGAATGCTCTCAAGAAAAGGCAGAATCAGTTCCTTAGTAGTGGTGTTTGTTTCAGATTGTTTTGATAACTTGAGTGCATGGTAAGTGGGAGACTGGTTTTACTGGGCACAGAGCCAACTTTATGTTTAGAAATAGTGTAAAACTTTGAATTGTTTCATAAGCCTCTTGTGTGTATTTGGGGATTGTTCCTTAGTTGTGATTACGTTCTCTGTGGAGGCAAAACTGGAGGGGAAAGCAGAAATATCAACTAATTGTTTTACACTGAGGGATATGTTTAGCTCTTCTTATAGATAGTTTCCATGGAGTTCTGACAGAATGTTGGAGACACACAGAGGTATTTTATAAGAAAGTCAAATAGGCGTCGAAGAAATAATTCTACAGAGTCTTTCCTAGTCCTTTGCAGCTCTGCTCTGGGAGCGCAGGGTAGTGGTTTTCTTTGTTTTCTCTTCTACCCTGTTTGTTCCCTCAAGTGGATCTCTTCAAACACGTTTGACTTTTCCTGATATGGAAAGTACAGAAAGGAAGGAAGGGAGGTGAAGATACAGACTTGCATAGAATAAAATAGAAATTGTTGAGTAAAGGCATTGGTTTCATGTACAGTCATATACCCAAGAAGTACCTGCTGATCTGCCTGTAGAGATTTTCATAACAAGTAAGAAACAAGTTAGAGAAGATACTTACTATTGCTTGAAAGTATAGATAGTTGTTATGGTGCTAATAACAAAGCTTGTGCTACATAGAGAATAGTAAGTGGTAACTGGAATGGTAAGAGATTACCTTTTTAAACCCACAGTGGCTGCTAAGTGCCACTGCAGAAATTGGTGAAGCTTCTCCTACAATATGAGCAGTCTGATGCTGGTAGCTTTGAAGCTGCTGCTGATCTGGTTGTCTGATTCTCTGCCAGGACCTGAAACGTGTGGGCTTCTGGGGGAGGTGAGTTGTCCCTCTTGTTGCTGGGAGACATATTTCAATTGCAAAAAGCAGCAATCTCCATTCCTTGCAAAAGTGTTGGGTACCAGGCACTGTAGATGACCTACTTTTAGTGAACCTCGTCTTTGAGTCTCGCTTCTGGAAAAAGAGGTCTATTGCAGTTAGTGAATCAAAAAAGTCTTTGTATGTTTTCAAGATGAGGAAGATCAGAAAAGAGAATATGAAAAGAGCGAAAGTAGAAGTATCAGGAAATTTTCCTGTGCTATGCAGTAACGAAGGCAGACAGGAGGGATGCATCCCCAGGCCTGAACTAGTCTATGCAAAAATCAACCCAGTGGTAGAGAATGACAGACCTGGATCTGCCTCTTGGTTTTAAGGAAATTGGTGGAATAGCAAATAGGATGATGAGTGAGCAGAAAGTTCTAAGCTCAACTTTTACAAAGTGTCCTGTTGGAAGGTGATTATAGATATATCCTGAATAATACAGTCAGGCAGCAGAAGTAGCTAACTTCTGAGATAGAAAATCATGTGAGTCCTTGCGGTACAAACTATCTGATGTGAAGAGATTAAAACCATTCTGTTCTACCATCCATATTGCATTCTGCACTTTTCCTTTTTCAAGCAATTTATAAATAGTTATTCTGACAACATTTGTCTGAGGAATATAGCAAAGTAAATACTATTCCCACTATGAATGTAGAATGAAAAGCACAGACAGCAGTGTCCCATTATTGAGGTCTGCTGTGAGAAAACAAGTGAGAGACCTTGTTAAAAATAGATCTGAACTTCCTGTGATGCTGCTGCAGCTATAGAGAGTTTATAGCTGCATGTTTTCACAAAATGTCCTTGGCCCATCTTTGGGAATATTTTACTGAGAAATGAAGATGCTTACCATGGAAGTAGAAATCTTTGTCTTCAGCAGTGTGCCTGCTGTACTGTAGATGGGTCATCAGCAAGAAGCAAAGCTCAAGACTGCAGCTCTCTATGTTTTTTTATTACAGCAGTCCTGGCCTTGGGATTTTTGGAGTCTGAAGCCTTAAAAAAGAGAATGAATTAATGTCTGATACCTGTGTAACACATACACCCAGCACCTACTATTTCTTTGTGTCTGAATATGAATCTCTGCTGCTTTTAGGAGCTGGAGGAAAAACATCGTGAGGCTCAAATTGCAGCACAACATCTGGAGTTGCAGCTGAAACAGAAGGAACAATTCTACGAGGAAAAACTCAAAGTAAAAATATCTTCTTAACATCTTCCTACAAGCTTCTGTGGGTAGAATGAGTTCAGGGAAAAACAGTTGCCTTTAGGCTCTGATTGCTTTGTCTTATGCTTATGTCTATGCCTTATGCTTATGCTTCTGCCTTCTTGCTTACCACTGTTGAAATGTTTAGAGCTTAATGGAATCTGAGTAAGTTTTTCTTCTAGGCCATGCCACTCTACCTTATCTGTCTTTAGCACTGCATTAAAACAGATGGCATTTGAAGTCAGAGCTATAGGAAAGCAATTTTTGATTGTAACTTGACTTTTGCTGACTAAATAATACTTATTTAATGCTGCTGGATCTCAAATATCGAAAGAGCTTTCGGTTCCTACTGATGATTTTCTATGAGTATCCACACAGCCTACCTGCAAGGTTTAAATTCAGCAAATACTAGAGCATTTGTGAAATTCCATTTTCTTGGAACTATAACATCTGCCAAGAAGCCACAGAAGCCACCCACTTTGTTTTTGTCTTTTCCAGGGTAGCATAAGACTTTAACAAACAGAAATAGAATCACAGACACCCCCTAAAATCAGGAGAAACAAACTGGGAAATAGGAGTGTATGCACTGGCTAAGGATTTTTCTAAAGAACCTGCATAATGTCAGCCAGTAAATGCATGTTGTAAGAATCTTTGTTTCTACTAAGCATAATCTGTTTTGAGCAATCTTTATCTAGTACATTTACTAGGACTTTAATTCTACATTTCAGCATAAATGTGAGAGGATGTAGTATTTACAGGAGAGAAGAAATTTATATTGGAGAAATATGAAGGGAAGAAAAAAAAAAAGAGAAGAAAGAAGGTTTCCTGGCAGACCAGAGCATGTGGTAATCAGTAATGAGAGGAGAGCGATAGAAAACAGGAAGATCAGAGGTAGATGTTGGAAAGCAGAAGTTTTCCATAAAAAAAATGAAAAGGGATTGGAAACAGAATTAAAAGACAGAGCCAGTGTATTACAGGGACATATGAGACAAGTTTTAGTAGGAGGAATCAGGAAGCCAGGTGAAAGAGGTTCAAAGAGATGAAAGAGGACATGGGATGTTTGTAATTACAACAGTAAAAAATATGCCACGGTGTCCAGACTTTGTGCCATTGTCTTTGAAGGAAATGGCCTTCAGTTTAACAACTGATTTAAAGCTCTGCACATACACACATAACCTGCATTTTCAGAAGTATATAACTGTTACTTTAGTCCTGTTCCTAATGACAGGTATTCGTGCCACAAAAAGAAGACTTTTACTTAGGTGTTTGTTTTGGTTTCTCCAACTTAAAGAATTCATGGGGTCTCAGTTGCCTTCTCATGTGTACTTACAGAACCTACAAATTACTTCTCAACCATGTTGGTAGGGCAGCCAAAGAACGTGCACTTCCTTACTTCCTCTACTATACTTAGCAGGGTACAGAGTTCTGCTGTTTTCTTTTGCACGAGTCTGGAACATTTCTTGAACTCAGTTTATATGACTTAAAATAATAATTAAAAACCATCTACAGTATCTTCACATCCTCATAATAATTCCATCATTAAATTCAGTCTTCAAAGATAAACGAGGGAGTGCACTTTTTTGGAGTTTGCTCCTCCATGGATTTCATGCAGTTGCATCTTGGCTTTAATTTTGCTTGAGATATGATCAGTTGCTTAAAAAAAAAAATCTGTCTATCTTGATGATTTTCTTTCTGCTTGCCCTTTGCCCAGTGAAACAGATAGAATTTAGACAAAAGAAATGTCTTCATTTAGGTGTTGGAAAATCAGATGAAGAAAGATCTTGCAGATAAGGAAGCACTTGAGAATATGCTCAGAAGACATGAAGAAGAAGCGCGTGAGAAATGTAAAGTCCTGGCTGAACAGAAGGCGGTATGTGTATTTGAATTGGAAATCAAAGCATTTGAAGAGTAGCTTTCTGAGGCTCTGATTTCAAGCAAGATAATCTTGTTTGAGGTTTTGTAGTGGTGATGAGCTGCTTTGAAGGAAATCCACTGATTAATATTAATTTTTAAAGACATATTTTTTTTTAATTCAAGGTTTGTTCAAGAATATTTCCTTCAAAGTAGCCATGTGAATTGCTGTGTAGTGATTGCTTTTGTGTGTCGGTAATAGAATGGTTGCTTTCTCCTAATATTGAAGCAGTAGAAAGCAGCTGTACATAGCTCCAGTAATTGCACCTCTGGTGCTCTTTTGGCCATTTGATAAGTTTTCTTTTTCTTCTTTTTGTTTCTGGAAAAAGTTCAGACTTCTTTTAAACATTGTTTTTATGAATCCTTGTGTTGGGCAGTCTCAAAGGCACATTGCTCTGTTTCAGATGATTAATGCAATGGATTCGAAGATTCGGTCACTGGAGCAGAGAATAGTGGAACTGTCTGAGGCCAATAAACTGGCAGCAAACAGCAGCCTTTTTACCCAGAGGAACATGTAAGTAGAGCAACTGCAATCATACTGGGCACTACTGAGCAGTTCTCAGCAAGATGATCTTAAAGGTCTTTTCCAAACTAAATGATTCTGTGATACTTACTGTAAAAGTGGTTCTTTTTTGCAGGATTTGCTATGCTCCCTGCTTGTTTTTCAGTGATGCAAAAATACACTTGCTATTCAAAGAGTTGTTGTTCACTCTGTATTTTGTGTTTCCTCAAACATGACTAGGGAAGTTGGTTTGTATTTTCATGTTTATTTCGGAGCCTTCCCTAAGGCTGGTGCTTTTGTGAAGGTTTATCAAGCATGTTAAATGAATACTAATAATTTTAATGTCTAACATACCTTTGGAGAAGCATATATTCCTCTTTTAAACATACATATTGCTAATAGATTTAGATTTGCTTTCTTGGCTCCTGTGACAGTTACATGATGTTGAAACTGAAAATATTAAACACCTTTATTTCACAAACACAAACATCCTGCCCTGTGGGGTGAGAAGACAAGTAAGAAAACAAGAGGGTTTTTTCATGTTTTTCTATTGCTCATTGCAAGAGCGAGATATTTTGTTACTGAAATGGGCAGGAGTAATGTGAAGTAGGAGATATCCCAGCTTCAGCTTCAGAACAATACTTCAATTCATTTTGTTCTCTTCCAAGCCCAGGTAGCACTTGCTCATCTCTCAGTTGCCTTCTCAGCTTCAGCCTCTCTTTAATTCTTTTCACTGACTGGTGTAACAGCCAGTTCAGTGGTTTTGGGGTATAATACTGGTCAAGATCATCTGTCAAGTTAAATCACTGTGTAATCAGCAATTGTTCTTGTGAATCCTTATTTATTAAACACAGAGGAAATCTTCTGTGTCAGATCTTTTTGTTTGCCTGAACTTTATTTTGCTGTGGACTTCAGCTGAGATTTCTTGTCCTTAAAATGATGTTTTTCCTTCATAAATGACTTGAAGGCATTCTACTTCAAGTATAGGAAACAGCATGGATTAATTAATGTGTCTTACAAATCAGGCTAAAGTAGTATATGCTCTTACTGAGTTAAGAGGTTCATCAACTTTGGTTGCCTGATGAAAGGCTTGCAGTGTCCATCAGCTGCTGGAATGTCAGGTAGTGTCTCTGTGGGAAATGCTTGGATAGATTCATCTATAACATTGAATAGAACCAAGCAAGGATGAATTTTGGCAGAGAGTTGCTTCAGTTTTCTTCCTTTCCAGTGGTGATTATGCCTCCAGATATGTAATGGCTCCAATTTTGTTGTATTTCAACTGTCTGGCAAGTTATGAGCAGCCAAAGCCTGAGCAGCCAAAAATATTCACAGAAATAACAGAGAAATTTAATTGTGTTGCTTTATGCTCCAGATGACCTCCGGTTAATCACCCAGAAAGTTTGTTGAGGCAGCAAAAGCCGTAACTTCAGTCTGAAATAAAACAGAAGTTGTCTCAACATGTACCTGGGAAGCACACTCGGAGTCTAGTGTCCCAGTCATTGGTGCTGAACTGTGTGTAAGAACTTAGCTGAGGTAGGTGCATCCTCTGAGAGTAGGGCACCTGACTGAAGATCCATAGAAAACAAGAAAAAAAAAAACTCATAACGTTTTAGCATATGGCTTAGAACAGAATATTGAGAAGACATATTGTCAAGGAATGTAATTTTGCAGGATTGGTGGAAGGTAGTACAGAAGTAACAACATTTCAAGAGAAAATTGCTTTATTATGTATGCAGATAGCTAATGAATTTGTGCTTATTTTGCGAATTGTGGTGGAGAATATATATAAACCTGTTGTTGGACTGTAATCCACAAAAGCTACAGCTAATCTGAGCATGTTTGAAGAGGAGAACTAATGATTAAGCCCTTTGGAGGAGAGGGGAACTGTTAGCTCTTGTTCCATCAGGATCCGAGGAAACTAATGATTATCAGGTTCCTGAGAAGACAGCCCAATAAACAGCAGGAAGTGAAGTAATGCCATTTGGCAGTTCTGGCTGGCAACAATCTGTAGAGGTGAATTAAAAACAGAGAAAGGTTGAAAGGATGGTTTTCATGTGATGCGCAGAAACGTGAGTCAGAAAACTGAAGTTCTATTATTAGTTTTGTTAAGTCTTCCTATTTGATCTTGGGCAACCCACATAATTTCTCTGGGATAGGATTAATAACAGCTTAGCTCACAGTGAACTTCTTAAAATATTAATTCATTAATATATGTAGATCTTTGTGAGACTTCTAAGAAAGCACACAGGCAGAACTTTCCAATGCTTGATAAAATGATTCCAGGAATTGTAAATAATGAAGAAAGACCTTTGCTTCCTTCTTGTTTTTTCTTTTTTAAATGTTTTTATGAGGATATCCATTCAAATTCTTATGGTAGTAATTAATTATTGCCAGATCTCAAAGTTCTTATGAGAACAAGCAATTTTTTTTGATTGCTCTGTAGTCTGAGACTTTGATCAGAGACAATGAAACTTCACTTCAGTGTAGGTCAAGTTCTAGGTCAATTACAACTTCAAAAATACCCCAACAAAACAACCTACAACACACTACCCTCTCCTCAACCCCTAAGCCATAGTGGTTCTCTTATCTCAAGGAAATACATCGTATGACAGCAATTGCTCTTAGCGTCTTTTTTTTTCCTGTACAGAAAGACACGTAACAAGGAATTGGTGAAATCTGAACTGTATTAATACAACAGTATTGTTGCAGATTGCTCTGTGGCACATTAACTTTCAGACAAGGCATTTAGTGCTCTGGGGATATGTTGGTGAATGCACTGGTACATGGATCTCTTGCAGACAGGAATAAAGGGTTGCCTTTCATTTCTTTTTTTCTTTTAGTTGGGATGTAAAATTTAAGCTAAGAACTTCACTATTCCATTTTATAGGAAACTTGTAGTATATGCTTGCTTACTTCACCCCAGTGAACAGGACATATGTTAAGGACATTTTGGGTTTGTCACTTGTGCTTTTCTCCTATCAGGAAAGCCCAAGAAGAGATGATTTCAGAGCTCAGGCAACAGAAGTTCTACTTGGAAACACAGGCTGGAAAGTTAGAGGCCCAGAATCGAAAACTAGAGGAACAATTGGAGAAGATGAGTCACCAGGATCACACTGACAAGAACCGCCTGCTGGAGTTAGAGACAAGGCTGCGAGAGGTGAAAACTTGGCTTTAACCCTTCCAAACACACTTACTTGGATGCACCCCATTTTGAGCATCATAGTGAGAACTAGCATTAAGTTGGTTTAGTTCTGTGTGTCATAAAAAATGGTATTCTAAGGTGTAATTAAAACCATAATTTTAAAATGGCTCATTAAAAGGAGATAAAAGTAAGTACGAAGGATTTGTCATTCTTAGATGTAACAAAATCTGAGCCTTTAGATCATCTTTTCTCTGAACCATGTTTATGGTTTGCTTTACAATATCCTTATAAAGTTATTCAGCTAGAGTGGTTATGGGGTAAAGTGAAAAAGCTATGTGCAATGACCAGCATAACCGTAGAATCTACAGAACAGAAAGCAAAGACCAGAATTGCTATGAGAAAATAGTAGACCTGTTGATTCACACACATTTTTCAGAAGTTTTCTGGAAAGAAAGCCTAACAGTAATATGAAAATAGGATTTTTTTAAAAAGATTTGTGAGCTGTGCTTCAGTTTTAGGTTTGTATCAGCTAGTCTGGATTCACTTCACATCTTTTATCTTCTCCAGTCTCAGGCCACTGATTTTCAGCTAAGACTGAAAGCTTGCCTTTAGCTAAGAGGGTTGGACAACCAACACATGTCCTTATTTGACCAGAAGTTGGTTTGGACCAGTATAAGATTTGTGGCAGGCTTGTCACGCATCTACAGCACAATAGATTCACTTGAGACAGCAGACAGCCTGAAGAAGGTGCTATGGTTTGGAATTGATTTTGAGCACTGAGATCCATTCTGTTGCTTGTTTGTTACTTATCCATTTCTGGAAATGACAAGTTTATCCCTGAGTATGCCTCAAGAAAACCTTCAACTGAAGCCATTCACATAACCCCAGAGCCAGATGATCTGGTTGGTTTCTTTAAAAATAATCTGAAAGGAAAATGAAATATGAAAGTCAGTTGCAAAATGTATGTAATGTTTACATACATGTAAAGATAAGTCTTGATGTTTATGCCTAAAGTTTCTCAAATAAAGATTCTTAAAGAGTCTCAATTTCAGTGAAGCAAATTCATCACAAGCTACTTCAACGTTTATGCTTTTTATATCAGTGTTTGGTATGCGCTATTTGAGTCACAGCTGGAACTATTCTTGTGCCCTTGTTGTTGTTGTTTCAAAATGCCAGGTTGCTTTTAACCTTTTTCAAAACAAACTGGTAGTTTCTAGGTAGACAGAACTGCCTTGACTTAAGCAATCTGTCAATATTTGGGATAGACATGGCAATGGCATCTGAAAGTGAGGTCTGAAATGAAATGACATTGCCTGTATTTTATATTTGGTTGCTACCTTTTTTTTCCTCCAGGTTAGCCTAGAGCATGAAGAGCAAAAGCTGGAGCTCAAAAGGCAGTTGACAGAACTGCAGCTGACACTCCAGGAGAGGGAATCTCAAATCACTGGGCTGCAGGCTGCACGGACAGCCCTGGAGAACCAGCTCCGTGAGGCCAAAACTGAGCTAGAGGAGACCACAGCTGAGGCAGAGGAAGAGATTCAAGCTCTCACGGTGAGCCCTAAAATCTCTGCCATGAGCTATATATACAGATCAGAATTACATAGGTGCACATTTCATAAAGGGGTTAAAATGAAGTTATACTATTTAATTTTTAATTTTCAGAACAGGATGCAGACTGTGCCTTGTGTTGATAGGAGCAGAAATGGCTAAGGAGTCAGATTTTGTCTTAATATCTTTAACGACACGAATGCTTCCTAGTAGTGGCTCATTGCTGCCAAAACTGTTTGTAAGAGTGTTACTGCTTTTGCGATGAGGTGGAAGTTGCATATGAAATTGTTATTGTTAGGAGGTTTACCCTGTGATTTACTTGCTTAAATAATAGCTCATGAATTTGAAACTACCTGGTGATCAGAAATATTTTAATGTTGTTTTTTTCTATCAGTTACCCTGCTTTGAGTATACTTATTCAGGGGGGATCAAACAAATTCCTAGAAAAATAGTGCTGTTAGAACATAATTTTATTCCAATGCGTATTTCATTACAAATTGTCTTGTGTGTCTGAAGTCTCTGGTGAGGTCTGTGAATGGTATAAGCGAAAAAGAAGTTCAATTTCTACCTCTCCCTTCCCCTTTCATCCCCTGTAAATGCAGTTTTAAATTGCATGCTGCTGGTTGCTGTCTCTTGAGGACAAACAGATGCTTTCAAACGGCTTGATTCAAAGAAATGTTTCCTTCATAAAAGTTTCCTGGGGCTGTGGAGAGATAGAGCAGAGAGGTAGATGACCTGATACCAGCTAACTCCCATTGAGCAGCAGTCTTTAATGACCTTCAAATCTGTGTGTTTTAAAGTGTTGAAAATGTGCATTCTCTTGCTCCAGTGGCATTTGACCAAAGAACTATTCAGAATATCTCTGCCATTGCTATTTTTTGGAAGGGGTGGTGGGCTCAGCTGAGATAGGTGCTTGTGTTATGGTGATGCTTTGGGTACATGAATGGGAGAATTGCTCATTCCAAGTTGTTCTAAAGCGGGTACATGCTGGCAAAGTACAAGCAACACTGTCAAGGCGTGAGAGGGACTGAATAGAACATGGCATCAGTTTCTTTTTTGCTCAAAACTGAGATGATACCTCCCAGCTGGAAGCTTTGTATAACACCTAATATCACTGCCAATGGGATGGCAACGTGCTTGGTATCTTTACCCTGTACCACCAGGGAAACAGCTGAATAATTATGTCCTATGTTCACTCAGTTATTTGGCAAAATGGTAGTGCTTTTGGACCAGCTGCTGTAAGACAGTCCAGTTGGTGGGCTTGGGAGTATTTCTATAATGGATTTTTTAATGTACTACTCTTATTTTTCACATTGCCTCTTGTGGTAAGATAGCTTTTCAGCTTTCATGTCTGACTTCTGCTGAATGGGTTTTCCTGTTTAGTCTCTTGGCTCTAAGGAAAATATTCTAAATGAAGAAAGGTGGCTGGATGTGCCAGTGTGCTAACCTTTCATTTGTGAAGTTTTCCAATAGCATATGCCATTAGACACGTGTTAAATCAGTTTGATGAATTTTGAGAGAGGCCAGGAGGCTGAAACAAGAACTTTTGCTTTATCATGCTTTGCTTGTGAATCAGGAGGTAAAATGGTGCATGGCAGTGCTGCATTCTTTAAAATGAGTGTTTGCGCTTGTCCACATTCCGGGTGCTATCTTCCAAAAACTGATTATTGTGTTTCATCACTGCTTTTTAGAGAGGCTCAGGATGAAATGGTACGTTCTGGTAGGATTCAGGGAGATTGGCAGAGATGTTTGGGATAGCTTGCATAATGCTTCATGGTAATTTCTCTTTTCAAGCATTAAATTGTATTCAGCATTTACTTTATATGAAATAACCAGTCTGGATATGGAAGTAAAACCAACTCAAATTGAAATGTCGAGAATGTACAAAGTTGCCATGGAATTGACATGTCTTCTGGTGACCATTTCAGATGAAACCTTTTACATAATTCAGTTCTTGAGTTTGTACATTTTTCTGAAGTGAATCAGAGCTGGGTCCACAAGCATATTTTAAGTAGGATGTGACTTTTGCTTTTGCCACTACAGAGTGCTTTCATAGCCTGCAGCATCTGCCTTCCAAACTTTGCTTGCTGATAGGTTGTTCTTCAGTTTGTTTAGCAACAGCTGTTGGATTCAAATTCTAATGTATGAAAAATTGATGATTAACTTCTTACCTCCTTTAGGCACATAGAGATGAAATCCAGCGTAAATTTGAAGCCCTTCGTAATAGCTGCACAGTGAGTATTAAATACAGATCATTGAATTATTTTGAAAGTAAGGATAAGGAAACAAACAATTTAATTAATTAATCCTTGATGACACTAGTTCCTAATGTGGACTTCTGGCTTCAAGGTATTAGTAGGAGCTAGATGGATTGGACTTGATTTCTTTTGGGTTTCAGGTAGACCTCAATTTTGAGGTTATAGTCTGATCATGAAATTGATACTATTCTTCTGTTTGGAGAAGAAAGTAAATTAAAATATCTCATTGCAGTGCAGCTAGTAAGAATGGTGTATCAGCTGCAAAAAAAAAACATTGTAGGTGAAGACCTTTTCTACTCCCAAGAAGAAAAGATCTACCTGTCCAAATCCTGAGCTGCACTGTAGATCTAGGCCACAGTGGAAGAGCCTTCATGCTGCTCTGGGTTTTAAGGAGGACTCTAATACTGTTTGAAGAGGCAAGAAATGTAGTGGTTCCAAATAATACATTGCCATACAATCATCTGCTCAAAGAGCAGAGAAGATTTTAGGACCTTAATTTGCACCTTCTATTGCTTGAGATCTTTTGACATGTTTTTAGATTCATTTCATCAATCCAAGACAGGTGTCAGAAGGTTTGTCTATTGATAGGGATTCTTGCATATTTAACATTACCTTCAAATGTGTTTATGATGGTTGATAGAGAACATTGATGGAGCACATCTTCCAGTGATGTGAATTACAGAAGGGTTGAAGAAGGACCACAGCCTTCTGGGTCAGCACTGACTGCCAGCTTTTCTGCACGTTTTCTCTTTACCCCACCTTGTAAGCAGGGCTTAAAGTCTGGGTTTTTTTTATCTTGATTGCTTCCCTACTTCCAGCGGTTTCCTCAAACTTCCATTTCTCATGCTGTTGGACTGAGGAAGGTACAAGTTTTCATCTTTCCAAAGTATCTTTTCAGGATGAGAGTTACTGTCTTTTCCTTGGTTGCTTTTCAGCTCTAAGCAAGGGGATGCTTCTGTTCTGTTCATAGAATATACTGATATGAAGAAATGAAGATGTAGAGCTTGCCAAAATGGTTAACCTCTATTTAGAAGAAATCCTGTACAAGAAGCTTTACTTTCTGTTCCCTTCTTCTTTTATATAGCTTGAACCTCTAGTTCCATATGTGTTATCATCTATCTTACATCCATAGCTATCTTCTTCCGTTCTATCTTGCCCCTCATACAGAATGACAGCTTTCTATGAAAATTCTTATGTGATCTCCATGCAGGCAAAAACCAGCTGTGGAAAATCTGTAGCTTCTTTTCACTGCATGGTAAGCTGCCTTTCCCAGGTTGTCACTCATTCTCTAGTAACACTCTGGCTCCCTAAATGTGGTGAACAATCTCCAGCAGTGGAGGGTGACCCACAATGTTTCAAGAATGTTTGAGCTCTTCAAAGGCTCTGCATAAAAGGATTTCTAAGTGTTGTGCATTGTAAGGCCCTTCAGTGAGATAAGTGGGATTAGACATCCTCATCAATAAGGAATTAATTAAATAGTTCCTAAATGAATAATACATGCTCATCATACATTCTCTTTCCAGGCCAGGAGAATGCATGTATAATTTAATGGACCATGGACAGGAACTTTCTTGTTATGAGTAGTTCTAGCTGTCCATCCTGTCTACTGAGGAGCATGGGGAGAAAATACAGGACAATCCCTGTACTGACAGTGGGGTATCAGGCAATGTTTATGATGGTGCCTTCACCTTCATTTTTATCTGATTTTGTCCACTATGGTGCAGGCTTTGCTTTTTGGCAATCATGTGAATTCTACTTGAAGGTGATTAGAATATACACTCCTTTTAAAATAACACTTCAAGGGAATGATTGTAACATGCTGCTACTTATGCAGCATGATAATGAGTGGGTTTGTTCTTTTAGCAAGTATTCAAAATATATCCTTTTTAAGCTGAAACAAACTCCTTGACCCAGTCTGTCAAACTTTGGGGTGGAATTGTTGTTTATTTAATCTTACTGAGAAGCCCAAAACAGCAGCAGAATTAGGAAAATAAGATTAGGCTGGAGGGGAGGATATGAAAGGTTGAATTACTTCAGTACTTCTGTAGTATTCAAAAGGTAACTAAAAACACTTTGTCTGCTTTCTTTGGGATTTCTTCCATTTCTCCAGCTTCACCAAGCTCACAGCTTCCAACTGTAGAGAAGGCTTACCCTCCAATATGTCTGCTTTCCTTATATCCTCATTGCACTCTTGTTCTTCCTTTTGCTGAGGTCTCTGACCAAGTACACATTTTTGGCTTCTCTTATTTCAAACTTGCTGTGCTTTGGGGTGCTCACAGAGACCATTGCTGTATCGTTGGTCGCAGTTTCTGCCTTGTTTGTGAATTTATTAGTCAGTTGTTCTTATTGCTCTGCATTGTTTCATCTTGTGACATCTCTTACTGTTGGGTGTCAGATGAAATTGCCAGCATTTGCTTTCTCTGTCTTGCAATTGTTCAAGAAATAATAGGCTACGTAATTACAATAAAAACTGTAAGCTGTGGTACCTGCTGTACACACACACAGATGCATGTGGGCACACACAGGGAGCATTATTTTATCTTAATCTTCTCACAGTGAGAGCTCATCCAGCAAATATATTGAGGGAGGAGGACTAGTTCCCTCCATTTAAAGAATTATTCTATCAAAAATATGATGCATTTGAGTGTTAAATGTGTTTTGCAGGCAATCAGAAACAGACCTAGAAATAAAAAGCTTTTTCTTAAATAGGAAAATTAACGTATTTGTCAGTTGTTGCCAACTGCCTGTTCATTATGGCTTGTTGTTTTTTTTCATCAAAGCATTTGAAGTTAAAAATACAACTGTTATCTAAATAATGGTAGAGTTGTTGCAAAAAGAAAACATGCAGTAAGCAGATGTTGAAGGCTATAAATAATAATAAGAAAAGAATCCTATAAGGTACTTATACTCAGCTAAGTAAATACTATTGCTATGCCAAAGGACCACCATCTGAATCTTCTAGGGTTATTTTCAGGTACATACTGTTGCTTTTACTCTAGCAAGGAGAATGACATTTCTTAATACTAATTGGATATTGCATTTCCATTTACTCAAGTTTTCTCCAATAAGACAAGGTTTATATTCCTCCTTGAGGTTCTTTTGTCATCTTGTGTTCCTATTTTAACTGTTAATAGGCTCGGTTCTGTACTTGACTAAGAGTTTGGATATTGAGGCATTAAATCTGGAAGCCCATTAAGGCACATGTACAATTTTAGTTATGCATAAAGTCCTGCTGACTTTGGTCTAAGATCTTGATTCCACATTGGTGCAGTGACTTGGCATACAAGAATAATCTGTGGGTTTGAGAACTTCCAAAATTATGTCTAAAGGTGTTACATACTTAGGTGCTAAATTATCTTTCAGAGCAAGGGAATATTGTCTGCTGTAACAAGGCTAACACCCAGGCAAAAACTTTCACGTGGCTTTATTAAATTTGTAAAAAAAGAGAAACAAAAATTGTCTGTTTCGTGGGAGGGATATTCCCGATTCTTATTTCACAGAAAATGTGATGGCAGATGCCAGTTACAGGCAAACCTTGAGCTTTTGTAGCCTGACACTTCCAGGTTGTTGATGAGGTGTTGCTGTGAAAGAGGCTGATGTCCATCAGCTGATGGGCAATGATATCATCATCACTTGAGGATGAGGCTTATGGTGGGTAGATGCAGGTCCTGTTCTGGGAGCTAGGATAGAGGTCGGTGTGGGAAGGAGAGGAATGCAGACTGCGTAATGTCCTACTACCTCTGCAGCTACTAACGAGAGCAATGTCCCTCAAGCTAAGCCCTAGTGAGTTTTTGGAGACTGAGATCTTGATGTAAGTTATGTTTCAAGTCACAGATGATGTCTGACTATGGCAAGGGGAAGAAAGCAAGGGGTTCACTGTTATGTATTAGTCAAACAGCTGGGGATACAAGACTGGTATCTATCTGCAGCTGTGTTTGTTAAGAGGCTTCGTATTCTGCTCCATTGCAATGCTTGATATTTCTGTGCTAGAAAAGCTTTGTCTCTTGGATCCAAATGTGAGTAGGTTAAGATGAAGTGAGTCTGATGCCCGCTCTTGCTTCCTCCTCACAGTAATTGGAGGCTCAGAGATACTTTTTCTCTACTACCTTCTGACAGTTAGCTTTCTGGTAATGATTAGTGGGGATGGGGAGGAGTGGAAATGGATAGAGTAAAACGATGTCTGGAGGTTCTGAATTAAGGCTCTATGAAAAATTACATTAAGCTCCAAATATACAGTGCTGAGACCATCCTGAAACAGTTTATGTTGCTGTGTCCTAGCATTTTCCCACATGTTTGCTGGTGGCATGTGGGAATGATGGCATTTTCATGAAGGAATAAGGTTATGGAGAAGCTTGCAAGATGAAGTTAGTAGTATTCTTTAGAATACTACTGCTTCTTTTTTCTCCTTTCCCTCATTATTTTGCCTATGGTTTTGATATGTAGAGCATATGGGTCAAGTTTTGTACCTGTGCAAACCTAATCACCAAGGCCCTGAACTGCTTATACTATGATATTTAATTTGTGATCCGTGTCTGGAGAAGTTTGTAGGGCCAGGTATAATAGCTGTGGATCTGCAGGATCTCACAGTACAGAAATTTGCTTTGTTGAAACCATGCAATGCGTAGGGAATTCTGCTGAGTATGGTCACTTTTGCTGAAGAGCTGTTATGCTTGGGTTGTGCTCTGTAATATTTAAAAAAGAGATTCAGTCTTCTGTATCAGTATAAAGATCAGGTTTGTGCTTAGATGTGACATGTAGTGAGCAGTCTGCCAAGATGAGCCTGGTGTAGTTAGATTATATCTCTGTTTTATGGATTAGTTATGATGAAGATGTGCATAGATGGAAGGGAAAATTTCAGTTGCTCTGTGGGTGATGATACAGTGGCACCGCTACAGTGGCTGCCTACCTTGTCTGGAATTGCCTTTCCAAACTTTCAACTGTTTGCTTGTTTTATAAACTTTAAATGTGAAGATTTTTGTAATTATATCATGGGTTTCTAAAGGATAAAATAGTGTTTTCTTACAGACTTTCCTGTAATATACTTCTCATTTAACTCCAGAATAGCTCAGGGTTGGTTGGTTGGTTGATTTGTTTGTTTTTTTTTTGCCTGGGGATTTCCTTAATTGAAAAGAAAAATATCCAAAGCTATTAACATTTTTCAGATGCAGGATTCTGACATAGGTTTAATGTATGTATGTATGCCCAAGACAACATTTCCTATCAAAAGATCTGTGTTTTCTTTCTTCTTGGTTCCCAGGACAGGCATTTATATCACACCATGTCCCGTTTTCCTGTGTCAGTATTACCCATTACTATTTAGGCTTCAAAGGTTTATAAACTCTGTAACCCTGTTGGGTCATATGTAGCTGCAGAAAGCTTTTAAAAATTGAATTAGTTAACAAAATTCCATTTTCCCTATGTAAGGAAGGGAAAAAGAAGAACAAATTTTCTCAAAATTCAGATCTATCAATCTATACAGATTCCATAAGGTAGGTTATAATACATATGGAATTTAAGCCAAGCCGTTTTGGAATTGTCAATAAATAGGAAAATATTCAAGAACGGAGATCACATAACTTCTTCTGGAGCTCCTCTTTCTTAACTGCTTTGTTATTTGTCTTCAGTTTTCTAGAAATCTCCTAATAGATAAAATATAAAATGATCTGGTTTAATTTTAGTTCTATTCAGGGAAAGAAACCAAAATCTCAGAACCAAGAATAAAGGCAAATGGGAGCTTAACTTCCAGCCCTTAAGGGTTGAAATCACCTTGAAATACAGCCAGGTTTAAAGATTCATTAAGTAGTTTCCGTATTACTCTGCATGTCACCTTATCCATTTTGTTTCCCCCGTCTCTGCTTTCTTTTTGTATTTCAAAACTAGATTAAGAAATTTTGTGTAGCAAGCACTTGTATTACTAGATGAAATGTACATGGAAGAAGCCATGGATGTATAAAATAGATCTTAAAGCTGCCTCGATACATGGTGGGGTTAGACACAAAAACAAGGAGAAGAGAAAGAGAGATTATCCTATGTGGCAGTAGAAATCTCAGATGTTATTTCTAAGAATGGTAGGTAAAACACTGTAAAAACAAATGTCCCTTTGTTCCTTTTTTTGTATAAATATGTTTCTAAGCTCTTATCCCCACAGCAGTACAGATACTAACACATCCTTGTGACAGAGTCTGTGTTCTTTGCAAACTTGATGCATACAAGAGCAAAATGTGTATTTTGAGTAGGACAGGAAAAGTGCTCAAGGAACAACCACATGATGAGTTTTTCATTAGAACTGTTGTGTTTTGTAATATGAATCATTTTGATTTGACCCTGAACATATGGGTAGCAGGAACTCCCCTTCACCCACCAGAGAGTAATGTCAGTTGGACTTTTTCTGCTTGCAGTTTAAAAACCAAATGCTGTTAATTTCGATCTAGGAGAGGCATGGTAAAAGGCTGCCAAATATGCATTACAGATTCTTCAAAAATAAATGGTTGTCATCTTTCCAGATAGCTGAGAAGAGCTGTATGCTCTGTGCTCTACTGCTTTAGATATTTAAGTCCTTGGCTTGTGTAGGAAATTGGAACATTTCAATTCGAATGTGTGGCCAACTGTGCTCTGGGATTTTAATGTTTCCCATTTAATGAAGTATTCACTTTTCTTTGACATCTAGGCAAAAAATGCCTCTAGAACTTGTTAGAATTGAATATGAATTGTAAAGAATTACCAGTTTCAGAAATTCTTTTCATTAAGCTGAGTGCAAGATTACACTGAGGCTTCTTTCTCTTCTGTTGTGATGATGTTAGTTTTGAGTTAGGAGGAGGTCCAGGTGTTCATCCAGCCTGTATTTATGGCCTTTCATTCATACACATTAAATGGGACTGTGAAAATGGCCAATTGTTCATATTTTTCATTAAATTGAAGGGGAATGTGGTTTAAAACATCTAGTGTAATGCCATTCTGACTGAACTTGCACTTCCTGAAAGGCAAGGCTCTTGTCCTTGTTGAGTTTTCGCTTTTCCCTGATTTTCTGTTAGTCTGCTGTGTTGCCACACTTTTTTCATTCTTCGTATATCCCCTGCTGCCATCCATAATGCTGTTGCCGTGATAGAAGATCTTTCTTAAGATTTGTCTGCTTTTTCTGGTTACATACGGTGTTCCATATAGGAATACAAGCACTTGCTAGGGAGGTTCCTCAAATTGCAGTGCCTCCATTGCGCTGCTTGCTCGGTTTTCTTAAACGTCACTCTTCAGAAGCCTCTCTGAGAGGTATTAACCTCATTCCACTTGATGGGAAATTGAGGCAAAACAAGGTGAAGTGTTTTGGCAAAGGCACATCTGAGACTACAACCAGAACTCCTGACTCCCAGACCAGCGCTTTAGATGTGACAGTTCTCTCTCAAATAATAAATTGCAGTGCAGCATGTTTATACTCTAAACCAGATTTAGCCCAAGCTCTTTTCTGTAAGAAACAAGAGTCTATTCCTAATCAAAGTACACTCCTGTGCATAAAACCTACCTTGACAGTATTGGTTTTGTTTAGATTAGGGACAATTTCATAGCCAGGTTGTCTCCTTGCTTGGCAGTGAGTGGTTGTGTGAGAGGAGAACACTTTTCCACTAAACTCTACTCGCTGACATGTAATTGGATTTCTTGTTTGTTCTAGGTGATCACAGATCTGGAGGAGCAGCTGAACCAGCTCAGTGAAGACAACGCAGAACTGAACAATCAGAATTTCTTCCTATCCAAACAACTTGATGAGGCCTCAGGGGCCAATGATGAGGTTGTCCAGTTGCGAAGTGAAGTGGACCATCTCCGTCGAGAGATCACTGAGAGAGAGATGCAGCTTACCAGTCAGAAACAAGTAAGGCTTTACAAGTCTGGGTCACAATCTCGTTGTGATAGCTAGCTGATGACCTGAAAGGCAAAGAAACTCTTCTCAATCTGGAAATCTAGCAGGAATGAATATTCTTCCAGGGGTAACAGTATTTAAGCCTTTCTTACTGGAGCAGTTGAGTGACTGGGAAGTTTTGGTATTCCTTATTGTATTTTTATGCACTTTTATTTAGAAATTTTGCACTCTGGAGGTGTTTTCATTTAGAATTATTCCTTTTAATTTTGTGACCCTGGAAATGTCGAAGTTTACCTAATGAGATAGAACTGACATTAAGGCACTCACAAGTGAATGTATGGAAGCCTTGAAATAAATGGGTTGTGATTTACCAGCTTATGTTTGCTGCCAATTTGCATGTACTGTAATTTAAATGGTAAGGCTGAAGCTTAAAGTGCACGCTTGATGTGGGATGTGAGAATTGATAGGAGGATTTATTTTTAGACTATGGAGGCCTTGAAGACAACATGTACAATGCTGGAAGAGCAAGTAATGGACCTGGAGGCCCTGAATGATGAACTCTTGGAGAAAGAGCGTCAGTGGGAAGCATGGAGAAATGTTCTAGGGGATGAGAAGTCCCAGTTTGAATGTCGAGTTAGAGAGTTGCAGAGGATGCTGGATACTGAGAAACAGAGCAGGTCTCTCTCCCCTCCTCCCCTTTTATTAACTTTTATGAAAATGCTCGATAGAAGCTAGTACAAAAATTATATTTAGAATAAGATATGGGAGTTGGAACTAAATATAAAATCTTGTGAGGTAGTTCTAAAAATGGTTTATTAGTTAATAGTCTTTCACCAGTGATATTGTTCCTTTGGTTGCTTTGCAAGTGAGCGATTCGTGGGGAGTGGCATTTATCATTGTATTTTATAAAATGTCCTGGTTTATTATCTTTGACTTTATTATATGGAAAAATAGTGTTTGCTCCTAACTGTTCCTGTGGGGTCTTGACATTTTCAGGCTGTAGTTCTAGCAGGGCTGGAATGGGATTATATAATGTAAAAGTGTTGCAGCAAACAGCCTGGCTTTCTAAAGTAACATCTTGAATTTGAGGCAGCCCCCTGAAAAAGGTATTGCTGCCAGTGCACTAGGAAGAGTTCAGGCCCAGAAAGGGGTTAGGTAACATTATTTTCCATTTTAATACAGAGTGAGAGCAGATCAGCGTATTACTGAATCTCGCCAGGTGGTAGAACTAGCAGTCAAAGAACACAAGGCAGAGATTCTAGCCCTCCAGCAAGCACTGAAGGAACAAAAACTCAAAGCTGAAAGCCTTTCTGATAAGGTAAGTAACTTTCAGCCCTAGACATTATTAATCAGGTGAGACACTTTTCTAGAGATATTACTTGTAGAAAAGTGGCCTTGGGCAGCTTTTTCAAGATGTCAGAACAAATTAAAAAGACTGGAGGTCATAGAATAGAATTCTGTCTTCAAACCAAAGACCTCAGGTTTACTTTAGAAAATGACTGAAGCAAGAAAGCATCCTGTGATGCCTAGAGTGTACAGTGAAGTGCTTCAATAACTTGATACCTGCATTTGAGCAAGGGCATACCAAAATGCTGGTTGGTTGGGTTTCCCCCTTAGACCAAATACAGGATAATTGTATCATTTTTCTGTATGTGTTCTTGGTGAAGTTGGATTTTAAGATTGTGGAACACTGTTTGTTAGTGTTCAATATTTTTCTGACCATCTATCCCCCTGCCTAGCTCAATGACCTGGAGAAGAAGCATGCTATGTTGGAGATGAATGCACGCAGTTTGCAACAGAAGCTTGAGACAGAAAGGGAGCTCAAGCAGAGACTTCTGGAGGAGGTAACCTTGGAAATTCATGTTGTAACTTCAGAAGAAGGTTCCACATCTCAGCAGGGGGGCAGTTGTGAGAATAGCAGCGTTGCACATCCACCCTTTTTCTCTGTAACTGGAGAGATTAATAAACTGGGGGGTTGTTTTTACTTAAAACTTTGCAAAGTGCGTGGCCGTGCCATGGAGCAGTAAAAGTGAACTGCTCCTCAAGGGAAGGAATGCTGGGAGCAAAGGGAGACAGTGGGGCAAAGGCAGTGACCTTGCAGCCAGTGGGCACAGTCTCAAGTACCTGAATAAGAAGAGCAGAGCAGGTTTGGTGAAGGTAATCAGACTCAGCCAGCAGCCCAGGGATGATTGCAGCAGCCTGTAGTGATGAGGTGCATCACAGGTGAGATCTGCAAAGCAATGTCCATGCCCAGGTACAGCATTCCTACAACGTAGCTCTGATCACACCAGATGTGAGTACCATAGCTTAAAACCACCTTGGAGCCAGTGTGCTGAGGGAGCATGGGTGAAGGCCACTGGTAAGGCTTCTCAGAGCTCCTTATTCATAATATAGCTTAGTTCACAGAAGTCTGATCCAAGGTTACACAGCTGCACAGTATCAGTGAGATACTGAATGCAGGCAGCCAGACCTGGGTAGTGGGGGAAGAGGTTGCAGAGGAGGATTTCAGGGGAAGGGTGCTTACAGGTAATTAGGGTAATTAGAACCTTTTGGTGTACTTGTGGTACTGACAAGTCATCCCAGAGCTGAGAACCCCATTATGCATCGCAGTGAAATCATTCTAACTCTTGCTCCGTAACACATGTTAATGTTTTTCCTACTCGGAGACTTTCTTATCAAGAAAGTATAAAACCTTGCAGAATTAGGTGTAGTTTGTCATGTTTTAAATTAGATATAAGGCAGAAGCTCTTCTCTGTGAGGGTGCAGAGGTGCTGGCACAGGATGCCCAGAGAAGCGCTGGCTGCCCCATCCCTGGCAGTGTTCAAGGCCAGGTTGGACACAGGGGCTTGGAGCAAGCTGCTCTAGTGGAAGGTGTCCCTGCCAGTGCCAGGGGGTGGAGCTGGGTGAGATTTAAGGTTCCTTCCAACCCAAACCATTCTATAATTCTATGTGCCCTTTTCTGTTGTTAATTGGAGACAAATATGTAAGCAGTTGGACATTATTTTCCTTATCTCTTACGACTGTAGAGAAGGAGTTTATCCTGGTTTATAGGAAAGATTGTTTTACTTACAAAGTCTTGTGATGGCTTCTGGTGATTGTACAGAGCTTGAGAAAACAGCATCAAGAAATTCTTCCTGTATCTGCAGTCTTATTAGCAACTGCAAGATTTTAAATGCTTGAAAAAGCAAATAAAGCAAATGAACGTGCAGTTGAAAGAAGTGGTGTTGCTGCAGATTAAGATAAAATACATAGAAATACTTATTTAGTCCTAATGCCTTCTGAAAGGAAGGGAAACTTCTAGAATATTGTCACTTTCCAGCTTTTGAAGAATTGTCTGTTTACAGACATCTGAGATGTCACAAAGAGTGATAACATTCAATAGCTTTTAATTAAAACCAAGCAAAACACTGGCCTTTCTATTCCTGTTAACAGCAGGCAAAGCTGCAGCAGCAAATGGATCTGCAAAAAAATCACATCTTCCGCTTAACTCAAGGCCTGCAAGAGGCTCTAGATCGAGCAGATCTTCTGAAGACTGAAAGAAGTGACCTGGAATATCAGCTGGAAAACATTCAGGTGAGGGTGAAGGAACCGGAGCTGGACTCTGTGTGCCACATCCTAAAACCCTGCTCCCTGTTTCTGGGGTTTTGAAGGATGTGACCCACTTGTTTCTGTGTGACCTTTTCCTTACACTGTTTTTAGCTCTTCTGTTCTTATCTGTTTATTCTATTAAGATAGAATGTCTAATGTGTGTGTGGTTCCCAGGTTCTATATTCCCATGAAAAAGTGAAAATGGAGGGCACTATTTCCCAGCAAACCAAACTCATTGATTTCCTGCAAGCAAAGATGGACCAACCAGCAAAAAAGAAAAAGGTGGGTGAAAGAGATTGAAGAGGCACAGTGCAAAAGGGTGGTTTTGTGATTAGTTATGTATATTCATAATAGTGTTCTTTCTTTGTGTAACACAAATGTGCCCTCATTTAAGAGCATTCTGAGTTGCTGAATACAAGCTTTACTAGGCACAATGTGTTCTTTGTGGCTTTTCCAGTATTTTGTTATTCCTACAATACTTATGTTACAACCCAGTAGCTACAGCTCAGTGAGGCTGTAGGAATACAGAATTTTAGCCATGCTTTGTTTTTAATGGTAAGTATGTATGTGTGTATGAACACATCGTGTTTGTAGAGTGGTTGTCTTGTAGTTAGAGCATAGGATTGATTAGTCAGGTGATGTGACTTGTGTCACATCTTTGTCATGAGCCGTTCTGTCATTCTGATTTAAGTAATTTAATTTTAACTACGTATTTTGAGATCCTCTGTTTAGATGCTTTCGGAAACTCAAGGTGTGAGTGCTAACAGGTAATGTAAGTCCCTCTTTAAACTAATCCATATCTCAACATTTTCTTTCCAGTGCCAATATGAACTAAAAATCCATCCTTACGCATAACAATTGCCATTAGGCCCTCTGGCCGGACTGCCACTAGCTAGTTGCACTTTGCCTAGTTTAAGCCATCTCTTACTAGGAGTTAGGAGTTGTCTGTGTGTTTCTGTTGCTAGGGCCTGTTTAGTCGGCGGAAAGAGGACCCTTCTTTACCCACACAGGTTCCCCTGCAATACAATGAGCTGAAAGTGGCACTGGAGAAGGAGAAGGCTCGTTCTGCTGAGCTGGAAGAGGCTCTTCAGAAAACACGCATTGAACTCAGATCTGCTCGTGAAGAAGGTAGGGGTTAACAGAAAAGGTGGATCTGGAAGGAGGCGCACGTTTTTGGTCTGAAAACGTGCCTTTAATTGTGTATCACTCTAGCAGTAACATAAGTTGTTTAATTCTTGCCTACTGCTGTGAAGGTGCAATAAAGCTACGCTTTTATCTGCGGGTTGTAACCACTGAATGGTTACACAGAACCACTGCTATGAATGAGGGTTTCATACCAGTTGTGTTAACGAGTGGCATTTATCTCATCTATAGCTGCTCATCGGAAGATATCAGACCACCCTCATCCATCTACTCCAGCCACAGCCAGGCAGCAGATCATCATGTCTGCCATAGTCCGCTCACCAGAGCATCAGCCTACTCCCATCAGTTTGCTAGCTCCACCCTCCAGTCGCAGGAAGGAGTCTTCCACACCAGAGGGTAGGTTTTGGGGGAACTTTTCTATTACTGTTTTCCTGTGTCCTATTTCAATGCCATCTCTTTCGTTATTCTTCTTTATATTTTTTAGTTTCAGAACCAGATATTTTTCATGCTAGGAATATTAGATGATACTTTTTGCTTTATTTTTTGTTTTAAATTCTCTATTTGGACTATATGAGTTGTTTCTTCAGCAGTAATTATTATCAGCAACTGTTTAAAGAGCATGTGTTTCTTCAGAGGAGGATGTTTTCTGTACTGCTTTCTGCATTGATCAAAAGGATTCATAGCTGTTTCCTTAGCAGTCAACATTTTTACTTATCTAAACTGTTGATTTGTTCTTCTTAGCACAATGTTTCTATCAAGACCTTTTGGTAAAGGGAAAAGACTTTGGTTAGGCATACAAGGAAGATACCAGGTCAAAGACTATATTAATATCCCGTTAACTAGAAAAAAGGGATACCCTTTGGTGTTCTTGAGATAAAGGGGAGAAGGGTCATCACAAAAAGTTAAAGGACTGCTCAGCTATTCTTAGATAACCAATATTCCAGAGCGAGTGTTGAACCCTGGGAGTCGGAACTAAAACCTCCAGCCTTTATCTGGAAAAAGCCAGAACCCACAAACTGGAGCAGTGACTGCAGCCAGCTGAGGCACAGGGCACTGAGGATGGGTAACACTGACATGGGAAGATGTCCTCAGGGGCAGGTCATGGGCAGGGAAGAGAAACATGTTCACCAGTAAAAGACCATGCCTTGGAGGGTAGACTTTGCTTGGTAGAGATACACTAACAGGGATTGTAGGAATGCTTTAAGATCTGCTGGCACTGATGGTTGGCTGTATGAAGAAGGCCGGCTGTATGAAGAAGGCCTGCTGTGTGTTGATCACAACAGTATAGGTGTTGAAGAGTTTTAGCTCTAAGCAAAATTGAGAAATTAGTTTAGCACGTTGTGAGAACTGGAGCTGAGCGCAGACTTGAAATTTAGGTGGTTTGATTGACATAATCTTGCTACACCAAACATTAGCCACTTCAGTTCTACAGTCTGTGCTCAGGCAGCACGTTCTGTGCATCTGTATCAGGTCATTACTGAGGTGGTAATGTTGCTTAAGATTTACAGATTGCAAAGGGAAGGAGTGTCTGTGTTCAGCAGAGGTTTGATAGAGACATGCAGTCCTTTTTTATTACCTTGGCCTTAAAATGCCAAAATCTACTCTTGATTTTCATCCCTATCACAGTGCTCATCCTGATAATAAATCCTGTCCTTTCCAGAGTACAGCCGGCGCCTGAAGGAACGGATGCATCACAATATCCCACATCGCTTCAATGTGGGGCTAAACATGAGAGCGACGAAATGCGCCGTGTGTCTGGATACAGTGCACTTTGGAAGACAAGCATCTAAATGTCTTGGTAAGAGCAGAGCGTGTGCTCGAGCAGAGTGTCACTGGATGGGAGAATGGAAAAGCACCAGCCATCTAGAACAGATTTTCAGTGAAAGCTGAAGAAAGAACCAAGTATGAAGACTTTGAAACTGGTTGGTGCAAACATTCTACATCAGAAAACATCTGATGGTTTAGAGTGGCAGGAGATTCTTTGGAAAGCTGGGGTTTGCGTTAGAACATGAGGCAGCTCTGTCATGATTTTTCTGTCATATAACAGAAGTTTTTCTCTGTCCTTCTGTCAGAATGCCAGGTGATGTGTCACCCAAAATGCTCAACTTGCTTGCCAGCTACTTGTGGACTGCCAGCAGAATATGCCACGCACTTCTCTGAAGCATTCTGCCGGGATAAAATGAATTCTCCTGGTCTGCAGCTGAAGGAGCCAAGCAGCAGTCTACGGCTTGAAGGATGGATGAAGGTGCCAAGGTATAAACATGACTCTTGGTGCCGTATCAGGTGCTGAAATATTTGGAACTGTTCCTTGTATCATCCTGGCTCTTACAATGGGATAATCAGTACCTGCTCGCAATTACTTACTACCACTGAAATTTGTCTTTCTAGGAGTTGCATGCTTGTTTTATCTGGGCAGAAAATCCAATGTAACTTTGTGCTTATTTTCTGTAGGAATAATAAACGTGGGCAGCAGGGCTGGGACAGGAAGTATATTGTCCTGGAAGGAACAAAAGTGCTCATTTATGATGCAGAAGCAAGAGAAGGTAACTTGGCATTTCTAGGAAGAACTTGTGTTTTAATCTTCAGCTACTGTTTGGTGAGCTGAGAGGCTTAAAGGTTGTTCCTGCTTGCTGTGGCTGTATTAATTTAGCTAAATTTTCTGTAACAAGGCAGTGTTGTTTTTCTAGATCCTTAACAGGTTTATCAGCTGGTGTGGCTTAATAATCCAGCTGTGAACATGCAGCGTGTTTTCTGTAAACTTCCAATGTGTATCCACTTCAGTTTGCTATCACACTTGTTTTCTTGCTGCTTACTTGTTCATTCTTTCTTCATCTGTGTCCCCATTCTCTCTGCAGCTGGACAGAGGCCTCTGGAGGAATTTGAGCTCTGCCTTCCTGACGGCGATGTAACTGTGCACGGAGCTGTAGGAGCTACTGAACTAACCAACACTGCAAAGACAGGTGAGAATCTGACGTAGATGAGGTCAAATGGATTTCATCTGGCTTGCCATCAGTTGGCATTCTGTTTGACTGAACAGAATTGTCTCGCTTTAACTTCCATTCTGTAACTGTGCCATTTTGAGGTTACCTCTACTTGAATTAGGTGAATAGCTCAGTCGTCTAGATTTAGTTACACATGGGCTGTTGCTTCTGTCATGGTAGTTGAACTGTGAATAATATAATCATCAAGCCAAATGGAAGTAAATTTGAAGAGTTTTGTAACATACTCAAAAGCACTCGGTTGATTTAAATTCCTTCTCTCAATGCTCTCTCTCAAGTGTGAATTGTCATAATTCATACCACCATTGTGCTCGTACCAGAAAGTCATGAATTAGAAATACTGTGGGGTGTGTACAGTCTGTTGTTATGACAAAATGTTGATGTTTTCATTTGTATGTACTGAATAGAACCAATGATGAGTTTATGTATGTCTTGACTTTAACATTAAAGCATACAGACTGTTAAAAACAAAGGTTTCCATAACCAGATTTTTCTTGAACAGTACAGGGAAAACTTTAGTCAAGTGGCTGGTTTTGTGGGTGTTTTTCCTGCTGAAATGTCTTTCCCTTTTGAATAAAAGGTGAGAAGTTATTTTTATTTAGTAAAGACAGCACTGTATGTATGGATTGCAAACATCCAGCTGATATTTAGCTTTAAGTAGCTAGCCTATGCAGGACCTGTAAAGGAGAAACCTATGTATAAATTGCCATGGTAACACGTGATGATAAATACAACTTCTCTCCGATGAGGCTGAAAGGTGTTGATTTTAAGTCCACTGACAATATTCCAAAAACTAATCTAAGTCTTATTCTATCTATATAACATCTCAGATGTGCCATATATCCTAAAATTGGAGTCTCATCCACACACCACTTGCTGGCCTGGTAGAACACTCTACCTGTTAGCACCCAGCTTCCCTGACAAACAGCGCTGGGTCACAGCACTGGAATCAGTAGTGGCAGGTGGGAGAGTTTCCAGAGAAAAAGCTGAGGCTGATGCTGTGAGTATAAAAGTTTCATTTAATCATAAAATATTCTGGGAGGGAGCAGAGGTTTGAAAAGTGTTTTGTCGGTATTTGACATTCTGAGGTTTAACTGCAGGTAAGTTGTTACTTCTGCCTGACAAGGGGCAACAAGTACCAGGAACTAATTCGTTGTATGACTGATGCTTTATGCTGCATTACCCTGCTTCAGACTTGGAAGTGTAGTAAGAGGATCCCAAAATTAGATCTCTCTAATTCCAGCAAACAGAGAAAGAAGAGCGAGCAGTCAGGACATGGTTTAAATCCAGTCCCATAATGTACCACATGGAGTGAGCAAACATTAAACAAAAGGAAGCAAAATGCTCCCTCTCCCCTTCTTTCAGAGTCAGGGGGTTTGTTTCTTGAGGGAGGGAGGGGTGTGTGTGTGTGTGTTTAAGTTTTACTCCTGGTAAGAAGAAGCGGTTAAGTGGATTTATTTTGGTTTTGAATAGCCTTTTTCATCATTGTTGCGCTGATTACTCTCTGTTTTCTGATAAAAGGAGATTTGGTTCTATGGCATTGCATATGAGCATGTTAGCCCTAGGGAAGGGAGTGTCTGACTAGCAGGAAATCGTCTCTTTTCTCATGCTAGCGTTCCTTTTGTCTCCGAGAAGAATACATGCTCCCTCCAGCATTTGGACTTCTTTGTTAATTCTTCCCCTGGGAAGATTTTACTGCTCCAGTGCAAGAGACTGGGGAAAATGGAAAGGATAGGGACAGCAATCAGTTCTGTCTGAGGTTAAGTTCATTCTGATCAGTTTCCTAACCATGTTTCAGGCAGATAAAACTTTACTAATGCTTTTGTAGGAGGTTTCCCTGCAACATTTAGTGTTCTGAGAAAAAGACACCTGTGCCAAGCATTTTGCCTGTCTGAAATGATGTCCTTACAGTGTTAAAATGCTAGTAAAGACATCGAGATTAACTCCAGAAAAATACATCTCTTTTGTCATTTGCAGAAATTGCTGGGAAACTCCCTGCTGAAGCTGGAGGGTGAAGACCGTTTGGATATAAATTGCACAATGCCCTTCAGTGACCAGGTAATGCTAATGCTCAGCTGGGCCTTTCTGAGTATTGGCCATTTCATTCATGGAAATGGCAGCTTAACAGCAACACGTGCAATTACAAACCTGTTTGTCACTTTGTTTTTTCTCTTCACTGGTAAACAGGATTGTCCAGGCTTGCTCCTGGAGTGTTCCTTGTTATCCTCAAGTAGTGCTGTTTTTTTCCCCTGTTGTCACTGTAGGTAGTACTGGTGGGGGCAGAAGAAGGTCTCTATGCCCTAAATGTACTGAAGAATTCCTTAACGCACATCCCAGGAATGGGTGCTGTCTTCCAAATGCATCTCATCAAGGATCTGGAGAAGCTACTCATGATAGCAGGTAGGGGGCTTTACCTTACCATCTGTCCTGCCGTTAACAGATGGCAATGGCTTTGTACTGCAGTGCCAAAGGGCCCGGCTTTCCTTTGGATGCAGTACATGCTTTATTGCTGTTTTTATCAGTGTATTGTCAGGAATCACATCCTGTGGTTAACACAGCATTGTCTGGGGCTTTCTTGAAGTAAATGAAGATGTAAATGAAGGCTCAGTTAAACCTTCAAGAGAAAGTGAATTCTCAGTTTCTAAAGCAGAGGGAGGGAAGAGCCAGAGAAGACATTTTCTGTCATCATTTTTAGTTCAGTTTAAGAAGTGTCGAGTTGATCAGTGAGTGTATCTTCCTAATCACTACAGAGCCTTTAATGTAGTTAATCATTTGAGGACCAGGATGTGATAACCATGGCCTAGGGCCAACAACTGTTAACGTGCTCTAAACACTAATTCCTGTAACGAAATTGGGACTTCTGTCATGGTTTAAGATTCCCTTACGAAAAGAACACCAGCTTTAATCTCTCCATCTGTGGTTTTCCAGAGATAATCCTTCCCACACTGATGTAGGCATGCTGAACGTTAGGGCGTATCTTCAGCTGAAAGCCCAAATTATCAAGTGTCTAAATGACATTTCTAGGGAATGAAAAACAAATTCTTTCTTTTGTTCTGCTTCTCCTGTGTTTTTCCCCTTGTCAAGATTTAAGCTGTCCATGCTTTATTTGTTCCAGAGGAAAAAAGCAACTGGCAAAATGAATCTCTCACAAAGTTAGACGTTAATGTTGCTCTGTTGCTAAACTTTGGAGAGGAATTGGCCTTGGTCTATAATGCAGTTTATTAGGGCACTTGGAAATCCCTTGCTGGTTCTGGTGGCACAAAGAAGCCAAACCACCTTTTACTTCAAGTTCTGAAGGGTAAAATAGAACTTCCTGGGTAATTTTGAATAGTATCCTAATGAGGCCACTGCTACTGTCATCATCTTAACCTTAGCAACGCTGATAATCCACGGGGAGACTGGTTGTTCTCCCAGTGGATTTGCTGTCTGGTTTTGGAAGTTTTCTGTTTCACTTTTAACAGGAATAACATGGAATGAATTCTGCATGGTACATTGTGACTGTTACCACAGTAACAGCCTGTAACCATGAGCTGCTGCTTAGGTAATAGAACAGACTTTTGTAGAGAATAGGGAGTTTTCCTGTGATGAAATGTGGCCATTTTTGTTTTCAGGAGAAGAAAGGGCTCTGTGTCTTGTTGATGTGAAGAAAGTGAAGCAATCTCTAGCCCAGTCACACCTCCCAGCCCAGCCTGATATCTCACCAAATGTCTTCGAGACTGTCAAAGGATGTCACCTTTTTGCTGCTGGCAAGGTAAGGATACAGCTCTCTCCTGCCCCCAGACCACCCTTTACACTACACTGAGTTCAGTAGTAATCAAATCAGCAGCTTTATTTCACTGGCAACAAACCCAAGGTCTATATTCTTGTTTTAAGAACAGTGTAGGGGTTGAAAGAGAGGCTGAGCTGGTGGCAGTATAGATGATCTCCTACTAATACGAATAAATTCAGTCAGGAAGAAATGATGCTAGAGCCTCAACTGCTACATAATAAGAAATACAACACAGCATAGCATAGCATAGCTGCCTCCTCACAGTTGACTTCAATTTTGAGGTTTATAATTAGTGAATTCTGTCCACTGTTTGTTCTGGAACGTCTTGTAACACTTTCCAGGCTGCAAATTTACTTAGGGTTGGGTCACTTGAGAACTCCTTAAGATTTATATTAATGGACCATTTAGCCACAACAGAAATTCTCATTAACAATCACTTCTACAGACTGCTTCAATCACAAACTGAACATTGTTCCTTTCAAAGTGATATTTACATAACGGTTTCAAGGGTTAAAATTGAACCTGTTTGGATTTCTTACCCCTTTTAATGAGCCATTGTTCTGTGGAAACCCCTCCAATTTTTTATTAACTGAATCAGAGAAGCAGTTCAAATTCACATTCTTTTTTGAGAATGTGAAGAGGCTTTTCATTATTTCACTAATTCACAATAAGTACCCTATTAAAAACCTACCTGCTTATCTCTGCAAAGTTCTTTGTGGTGAAAGGTCCTCTCACATGCTCAGCATTAGAATTTACTCTATTAGCAACCTGAACTCTGCCTCTAATCTTCTCCACAGGTCGAGAACAGTCTTTGTATCTGCGCAGCCATGCCCAGTAAAGTGGTTGTTCTGAGATACAATGAGAGCTTGAGCAAGTTCTGTATCAGAAAGGTAAGCCTGGTAATTCCCTTAATAATGAGCTCACATAATTCATGTATTGCACTAAGACTTTGCTTTGGAACAAATGCCTTAAACCTTTTCGCATGCAGGAGAACATTTGGTTGCCAGCTAAAATGATAACAAATTGCCACGTGCACTGACTAAAATTGGAGTAGGCAGCAGTTTCCTTTAACAAGAGTTGGCATATTTGAAGAGATGCAGAACAGGGCTGTGATTTGTTGAAATACTGACTTGGCTGTAGTCATACCCTCGCTTAGTTACCCAAAGAAAGGCTTTCTTCTTCATTGCCCAGCTGTGTTCCCTCACCTCTGTTGTCTTTGGAGAAGTCCATAACAACTGACTTCTCCCTTCTTTCCCGCTAAGGCAGCAGTGGCTATCTGAATTTGTTTACTATACTAGTGAAAATCAAAGGGTATTTATTTGGTACTATCCCATCACAGGGTAGGCAGCTCTTTCCCATACTTACCCTGATACATGGGTACCTTCTGGCCAGCAGAGGCAGTGAGATACAGATCTCACGTGGCTGTATACACAGGTCTCCTGTACAGAACCCTGTCTGCCTCCAGCACCGGCACTGCCCTGGGCTGGGAACATGTCTTGCTTCATTCTGTGGAAGCAGAACTACTGCAACTCTTTTCAGGCAGCCAGCTGCAGGCAGGTAATGCCCTGAGCACCAGAGCCACTATTCCTCTTAAAGGCAAGTCCAATCGATTCTCACGAGTAAATTTTATATGCTCAAACACATCCAGAAAAACACCCCAAATAACAGGGATCTCTCCTCAGAACAGAGTTTAAACACTGCCCATCTTAAAACGGGCTGGTACCCAGAAACTCATGTCCTCTCCAGTTCACAAATTCAGGAATGTTCAGGTCAAACTACAGCTCCCTGTGAGCTTCTGCAGGTTACTTTGAAGGCACTGGTTCAATTTACAGCTTGACTGAGGATTTATCCCCACTGAGTGCTACACTGGCACTGCTGTGATGAAGCAGAGCCGGGGCGGTAACTCAGATGCTGGCCTCCTTGGAAGTAAAGACATTATTTGATGGAGATCTTGGCACAAACAGTGTGGATACCAGCAAACCTGGGTAGCTGCAAGCACTGTTGCTGATACCAACTCTTGCTCACAGTGGAGCAGCAGCCAGCAGGAAGGACTGTCCTCTGCTTGTGCTGCCACTCACCCCACAGTGCTGAGTGCCTTGACAAGGGCTTACATGCAAAACATGCAATGGCCTGTTTTAGAAGGAAGGTTGTCCTTATCCTTACTAAACCAGACAACTGAATTTAGATCCTGACAAGATGGCAGCAAGCCCAGAATATGCTCTTCCGTTCTGCCAACTAAACTGCCAGATAAACTAGGAATTATGCAAGGAATCTTGTCCTCAGAAGATCAGGGGATCTGTGTGTTGCGTCAGGCTAACTTGCAGAGCTCTCAAAGCTGTTCAGTCACACTGCAGATGTTGGTGGACAGCATCTCTGTGTGTTACACTGCACAAAGAAGGAAGGAAGATTGTGTATGTATGTTTGTCTTCCTTTTGCTTATGGGGCCATCAAGCTTGTTTCTGCAGTGTTAAAAGCAGGGATGCTTTAGGGAGCTGATTCTTTCTGCTGGGAGGACAGGATGTGCATACTGACAAGGGTTTTGCTCCTGGGGTTATAAAGACTTTGGGACTTGACTGGTGTCAGGCCTGCTGCAGTTGTCTGAGGATCTTCTGCCTGCCTTTCCAGCAGCTGTCTTGATTCCTGTTGACTTCCAGGCCTGGAAGCAGTCATTCCAGCAGAGCTACTCTGGAGCTGGGGCAGTTTTGGGTGATGGACTTCCTAGTGACAAGTCAAGTCTGTCATTCAACCCTAACTGCTCAGTCCTGGCCTTGTGTCACCTCCAGACACTGTTCAGCCATGCAGTCATCGGCATGGCTGTGACCTGCTGTAAGGAGGGAGCCGTTCCCCACTGCTCCAGAAAATTGAGTAGGGTATTCTTCCAAAAGGAAGAGCTTCCTGTTAGGGTTAGCATCTGGGACTGAGCTGATTGATAGGCAAGTCTGTATTCAAGCAAGTTTCACTTCCAACATAACAAACCTCTTCTAGCGAGGGTACCTTTCCAGGTGCTTTTGAGACTGTTTGTTGGTGACTCTGAGGTTGTCATCTCTCCCTTTCATAAAGACAAATGTGGCAATATCTAATCTTCCAGAAAAGGCAAAATTACAAAACTGTTACTGGGAGCTGATCCCTGTCCATACTTTCTGCTTTTCCAGGAGATCGAAACCTCTGAGCCTTGCAGCTGCATCCATTTGACCACTTACAGCATCATCATTGGAACCAACAAATTCTATGAAATCGAGATGAAGCAGTACACTCTGGAGGGTAGGAGCTGTGTCCTGAGGAAGGCACCAGCTGGCTCCACAGATTCTTTCAGTGGGGCTCTTCTAAACCAGTTTAAGAAGAAAATATTGGTGCCAATCAGGGTGTTTTTCTCCATTTTCTTTGCAGAGTTTCTGGATAAAAATGACCACACTTTGGCCTCTGCTGTGTTTGCTGCCTCTACCAACAGTTTTCCAGTCAGTATCATCCAAGTGAACCCAACGGGGCAGAGGGAGGAATATCTGCTGTGTTTCCACGGTATGTGTTGTCTGGTTGTGTAGTTGTTGCACTGCATCTGCTTTCTGGTACATGAACAGCCAGGAGGTTCTGGGGTACTGTTGTGAAAGCAAGCCAGAGTTGACTTCCTAGTGCCTGGTAATGATTATTTGCTGTGACTCCAAAAGCCCTGGAGGAGTTGGGGCTTAAGCAGTAAGAAAGACACACACCAGGCATTGATGCTGAAATAGACCTGCTGAGGTGCTGTCAGTCACCTTGCATCTGTCTTAAAGGTTCTCTGTGCCTGTGGATCAGTTGCCATGTGCTGGCTTCTGTGCCTGAATGGAAGGGATTAAACTCAGTGTTAGGCGCTACCAGGTGTTTGATTATCCTCATGAAATGTTAAGGGGTTCTCAGCCTTTGCCTTTCTCCTCTGCTTTCCATACAGAGACAAGACCTTTTAACCTTCTGGTGAGGAAATAAAGAGGCTGTTTGTTACTTTTTTGTACAGCTGCTTTTGTTGGCTCTCTAGGGTAGTGGCAAGCGCGGGTTTGTTCCCTTTGTCCCTTTCAGCAATAAAGGAGCACAGCTCAGGTGTGCTCACAACGTGGCATTGCTTTTCTTGGCAGAATTTGGTGTCTTTGTGGATTCCTATGGAAGACGCAGTAGGACAGACGACCTGAAATGGAATCGCTTGCCCTTAGCTTTTGGTAGGTGTTGAGGGAAATCCTCTTGGCTTATGGAAATCATTGAACCTGGGAAGCATCTTTGTGGGACAGGTATTCCTCACTCAGCACTTCCTCTTCCCTCTCCTAATCCTGCCAGAAACTGGAGATTTTCCCACAATTTAAGATCATTATAAATACAAATTGACAGACCTACTGAAGCAGAAACAGGTTGAGGAAAACTAAGGTGAAGTTATGTTTCCTTAATGTTCCCTGTCTTACAGTGGCTGAACCAGCTAATGGGGTTTGTAACAGTGCTTGGAAGTTTCTGAAACAGTCAGGATTTTGGAATGTCAGCCTGGTTCCCTCAGCCCTTTTGCACTACTGAGTGGGATGGTATTCAGTGAATAGTCTGCTTTTAATGCCTGTTCATGAGTCTTTGGTTGGTAGAATTCTTGAGATATGGATAGTTTCAAAGCAACAATTCTCTTTCATCTCCCTGCTTAGTCATCACATTGGGTCTTATTACAGCAAATCTACTCCCTGGGTTTCCCCAGGGCTGGGAGCGCTGCTGTGCTCACTGATGCTTTTGAGAAGGTTTTATTTAATAGAGAAATTGATTTTGTCTTTTCCCTGCCTTTGTGATGCTCCTCCAGCCTACAGGGAGCCCTATCTCTTTGTGACCCACTTCAATTCCCTTGAAGTGATTGAGATCCAGGCACGAGCTTCTCTAGGGTAAGTTGTTCTCTCTTCATTACTTTGACCAGTATGTGCTGCAAGAAGACACAACGTGCCAGGGAAAGGCACCGTGCTGTCATTGTTAATGCCTTTTCCTGCCCTTTCACCCAGAACTCCTGCACGAGCCCACTTGGAGATCCCAAATCCGCGGTATCTTGGGCCTGCAATTTCATCTGGAGCCATCTACTTGGCCTCCTCCTACCAAGACAAATTAAGGGTGATTTGCTGTAAGGGCAATCTAGTGAAGGAGACCAACAACGAGCAGCATCACAGAGGATCTTCTGCTACACGCAGGTACGGTAGTCAGTGTGTCCCTGTGCGCGCACGAGCAGCCTCAGCTCCAGGTGGCTGTTTCCCCTGGATGCTGTGGAATGCCCACATTCCATTCCTAGAGAGAGGGGTTGGTACTGGGCAGTCACTGTAATGCTGGCATAGAACAAGGAGGGAGTCACTGATGTTTTTAAATACAGAAGGCAAAGAAACATCAGCTCTGTAGGAGCATGTGGGTAACCTCCACAAACACTCCGTGATCTTCAGCTGATTTATGTTGGGATATAGCTGTGACCTTAGAGCTTGGTGAGCTTAGATGCTATCAATATGATGCAAAACATCGATTGACTGCAAGTCTCTAAAGCTACAGCTTCTTAAACAACTTAGGGAGACAGCGCTGGGAAGTGGTGATGTGATCTTGTTCTGGTCAGCATTATAATACTTCTGGGGTTGATGGTGCCACTGCGCACTGGAAACTGCGAAACTGCGGCCTGTAGCTCATCCTAACCCGGCCTGAACATCCTGGAGCCACTGATAATTTTGTATGGGGAAAAAACACGTGAAATTTTAGTGCATGTGGAAGACGATGCTGCTGAAGTGTATGAGAGCACGGAGCTCTCTGGCCATTCACACAGACGTGACTCACACCAGCAAGTCCCTGAGGCCCCTGCCCCGTGCGGCCGGTGTGACAGATGCTCAGCTACCAAAGTCCGTGCGCTTTTCGCCTTGGCTGAGGGAGGTCTGATGGTTTCACCTGAACACTGCTGGGTGTTTGGGGGGAAAGCTACAGCTCTGCTAAAAGAAAATGTAACGTGAGGTTTTTGTTGCTCAGCGGGTCGCGTCAATTATTTTTGAATGACAGCAGCCCGAACAAGAGGGGCCCTCCCACCTACAACGAGCACATAACCAAGCGGGTCGCGTCAAGCCCAGGACCACCGGAAGGTCTGAGCCACCCTCGAGAGCCAAGCACACCCCATCGGTACCGCGAGGGAAGGACGGAGCTGCGGAGGGACAAGTCACCTGGGCGGCCACTGGAGAGGGAGAAGTCCCCAGGCCGGCTCCTGAGCACCCGCAGAGAGAGGTCCCCAGGGAGACTGTTCGACGAGAGCAGCCGAGGACGGGTGCCTGTGAGTGGTGCCAGAACTCCTCTTGCTCAAGTCAATAAGGTGAGTCAGGAGCCCGCAGAGCTTTCCTGTTGCCAGGAAAAGGCATGCGCTGCGGGAGGGCTGGTGAAGGACAAGAGCAAATCCAGATCTCATCCCCTGCCCCTCAACTACCATTAAAACAGCACATACAGTGTAATGCACTGCTCCTGTGAACACCTGCCCTCCTGCCAGGCCTGTAACTGCAAAAGCAGCTTCACTCTGGACCAGGCTGAAGTCCTTCAGATCTGAAAGCAAAGGGGCATCTACCAACAGAAATCATGATATAGAGGCTTTGAAGGGGAACAATGTCTGGAGCAGGGGAGGTGGGAGCCTGCTGTGTCCAGGGTGATGCTGACAGTACTTGGCTTTGCCAATGAACTGAGCTATGGCACCTAGATGGAGCCAGGTGCAGAGCCCTCGCGCTGCAGTGGCAGCAGTAATGAGGTGATGCGCTGCTGCTGACACCGGTGCCTGTGCGACAAGAGTACGTGCGACTCATCCACTGTCACTTTATTTCCCTGCCAGGTCTGGGACCAGTCTTCAGTGTAAGTCTCAACCAGACAGAGTTCCTCATCTTGACCTGCAGGAAAAAAAAGGAAATACACTGAGTATATGCACTCCATGTGTCTGCTGCCCAGGCACCAAAACAGCATCCCTGGGCCAAAGCTCGCGCCGCATCGGGAGACGTCCGCAGCTCAGTTAATTTCTCTGCACTTTCCTGCACTCCTGTTTTTGCACTTTGTACTACTGTTACTCTTTCAAGCAGTTCATGAACTTTTTGTATTCACTTTAGTCCCTGGTAGTTCATCAAGGAAATTCAGCGGGACTCGAGTCCCACCCCAGGTCTTTAATGTGGTCAGTGCCCCTTACAGATAATTGATCATAGTTCTGAGACACGCTGGGAATTCCTGATGGCCTGGAAACAGGCCGAGGCGAGTGAGTCCTTCAGTAGGAAGTGTCATTGGATGTCCCCTACAGAACAAATTACTTCCAATCAGTCTGTTCACCTGCCACTTCTGAAAGTTATTTTGTTCTCACTACAATCGCTCTAGAGCAGCTCTGATGGGGAGGGGAGAACCCCCGCGCCCGGCCCTCAGACAAAGTGCATTACCTATCTGCTACTGGGTTGTAAGACTTTATCCAGGTCTTCTGCATGACAGTTCACTGCATGCTGCTGCACCATCACTGGCTGCTCTCTCCTTTTAGGTTGCTTTGCTGAGTAGTGTATTGTACCTCACTTGTAAGTTAACTGAAACCTTTAGATTACGCTGCAAAATAACAGCCAATTACTCTGGAAATTTGGCACCGGAGCGTTACCAAGCCTTATTCTATGACAAGAGTTACAGGCACCCTGCTGTTCCCCTCCGCACTGCACGGGCTCCCCGCAGAAAGGCTGCTGCAGACCCGGCAGTCACAGGGTCCCTGCGGAGAGGAGCGTCCTCCCGTGACCTGTAACTTGTCGTACAATAAGAAAGACCCACGTGTCATGGCACAAGAGGATACTCACAGTGAGCAGCTTTGGCGCCTTTGCTTCTGCCTGTTGGACCTCGAGCCACGTGTTGCTTCCTATTCTCTTTTGCTGTGAACATGAAGCAGAGCGCAGATGATTTTCAAAGCAGGTTTTGACCATTCAGTCTGCACTAGCGACGTTCGAAGTGAACAACCACGTTCTTGACAACTGGAAAGAGCAAAACTGCATCCAATCTTCCCTTGGTGCCCCACTGATACTTCTGCTAGTCCCTCGCGAGCCTGTGCTAACCCGTTCTAGAAACCCATGAGAGAAGTCCAATGCCTTGTCCGTGTCCTTTGGCGAGTTTCCTGAATATCGTATCCCGTTCTCTTGTCTGTTGGGTTATTTTAGGTCAGATGATTTGGCAGGAGCCTTGCTGAAAGGTTTTGTCTCCTGGTCTGAATCTTTTGAAGGGTCAGAGATCAGTCTTTAAAATCTTTGCATCTCATGGAAGATCTTCGAGACCTCAGAAATGGGCTTGTTGAGTCCCGGCAGTGTATCTCTTGTGTCTTGTTCGTGACATGCTTCCTGCTATAGAAATAGCTCAAAGGACTGTACATATTTACAAGAATCTTTATATTCGTAACAAAAGGGAATTGAATTGGTTTCTACTTTTTTATTGTAAACTGTGTGTTTTTCAACACTAGCTTTTTGTTTTACCGGTGGTTGTGGACAGCCATCTTCAGACTGGAGGGGCCTCAGCTTAGTCCTCCTCGCTCCCATGAAGAACTATTGTAACATTAACTTGCAATTGAAGCTTGTTAGCATAAATGAGGTTTTAGGTCTCTAAAAGTACAGGATTTTTCTGCATTACCTTTTTATTATGGACAAGGGAGGGAACCAGAGGGACAGTTCAAAGCTCCACCTGGAACGTGTTGAACTTTGTTGTTGAACGATAACCAAATAAAACAAATAACTATCTCGACTGGCATGGTGAAATGACCGCTTCCTTCTCCGCAGTGACACTGCCCTCGTCCCGCTGCCCCAGCGCCAGAGGCTGTGTAATCTATAGGCGTCAGCGCTTACCAAAGAGCTCACCTGATGGTAGTTAGCATTGAGTAGTTGTAATTCCCTGACCAAGTAGCGTTAAGTGGCTTCACAAACACAAAGCATGTTCATAGGAACTCAGAACAAGGTGCATTTGACCACGTAGTTCACTAGAGCAGCAGTCGGCTGCGGACACCTACAGCTAAACCCTGCCCTCGCCCACTGAACTCCTGATAGGGGTAGAGTTAAGAACCCTGTGAGTATCTGGGACAACAATCCCGCCCTCCTCAATGACCCACACACCTTGAGCTGGAACAAACCATCTTACTGAACCATAGTGTGATCTAAAGACAGGTTTGGGATTTATCCCAGCAGTGTACTGGTAGCAAAGCGGCCGGAGACAGCTCCTCATCCCACCGCTGTGATTCGCTGGTGCTTTAAGGCCTAAGAGCTGCAACTTCAAAACCATTCACAAATCAAGTCAGATTGAGTACAACCTGCAGTTACTGTACATCTGAACTTAGACCTGCTGGGAAAACTCGCTAGATCAGACTTCAATGTAAATACAGCTATTTTTAACTGAACCAGTTTTTACAGGGTCTGAAGTATTCTTTCACAGGAAGAGGTTTTTAATATTCACACTGCTGCCTCCAGTAACTTCATTTGTCCTCCTACCATTCGTGGCTTTGGCTCTGTGCACACAACCACCCCTTGCCCCAGGGAAGGGCTGTTGGAGGGCCTGGGGGGCGGGTTACTAACACCACCTCTTACATTCTGGTCTACATTACATCCTTCATAACAATGCTCTACATAAAACCCAAGCTGCTTGAGTTATCTATTGTGCCTACTATCTGATGTATACGATGCAATGCTGACTTGTTCAATGTTCCTTTATTTTACTGTGCACAAAGAATACTTATTTAAAGCTCATTGTTGCAGTCCTATGATGCATGATCCGAATTGTAACACAACTAAAATAATCCAGAAACTGGTGGAGTAAAACCAAATCATTTATTGAGCCTTTTGATTACCAAGAACCCTGCACAAATCCCTGTCAGCCTGACCACTGCACCTCAGGGGGCCGGGGCGGGCAGGGAGCTCCCAAATTGCTTTAATTGCTCCCAAAGCAATTAAAGTCTCTGCATCTACCTTAAAACTGTGCTCTCCTAGCAACAGCCAGGAATAACCTCAACACCACACACTGCGGGCTGAGGGCGGGGAATGGAAGCATCCAGCTCCTGATCCAGCTTTTGCCTTCGGAGGGATTCGATTCATCCCTGTTCAGCGAGGACACACAATGTGATTGATCTGATGCAGAAATCAACCCAGCAAATAAATAAGACAAGACATTCCCTCCCCGCCATCCCTCCCAAACCAACCCCACAGTGAAAACCAGATCCCCCCCCAGCCATGGGCCAAGGGGGCTCTGCCATACCTGGAGGAGGGGGTGGCTCCTGGAAAGGTCAGTTGAGGCCTCAGGGATCAGCCTGTGGGCAGCTGCTCTCCCTCATCCCAACAAGCAGGGATTGGTAGTGGATCACGAGGCCTCAAACGCTGTGCGGGGCCCAGGCCCTCACCCTGGTTCCTGGGCGCAGCCTTTGGGGTGCCAGAGCGTGGTCCAAGTGCTCAGCACTGAGCCCGGCTCCAGGCTGCACAGTGAATAAACAGCAAATGCTGGCTATAAAGTAATTGGTTGTGTCCATGTTCCACCATGCCAGGGCAGTGAGCCCTGCATATATGGGACTGGGAACAAACCCACAAAGCTCAGCAAGAACTAATGAGGCCGAGTCCATAAATCCCGCTCCATCTCGCATACTGCCCCTTCATTTCTCAAAGTTCCAGCTTCTTCAGTCTTTGACACATGGAATACCCGGTTTGCAACTAAACCAAACCACCACAGCCAAAGAAACCAACCAGCCTCGTTAGGGTGCCTCTGAGCTCCTCTTTTCTCCTAGTGAAAAGATTAATTCTAGGTCATTCCAGTAAGAAACCTGTGGTGCCATTTCCCTGCTGGCACTAAAAGCACCCAGGACTCACCCCACCACCCGTGTGCAATATACCATCCATCTACATTGCTTTGAACACAGCTGAGACAGATTCCTTCCAACACCTGCCTCTCCTCATCCCACCCCACACACCCTCACCCTTGCTTCCACAGCATTTAACCTGTGCTTGGCCCCATGTGGAGCTCTGGGCCCACGATGTCTGCCCAAGCACACCCAGCCTTGGCTGTGGCAGCAGACACGAGGGTTCACTTGCTGCCACTCATGGTCAGCTCGGTGACAGCCCAGCACCGCTTTTACTACGCCAACAGCAAGGCCTATCACAGGAGCCCCCCCCATGCTGAGCTACAAGACACGGGGCACCAGCACACCTTTGCTGATGGCACTGCGGAAGGAGAGGCCAGTATTTGACAACAGCATCACCAGGCAGGCAACGACTGTGCTCACACAGCACCCACCTCTGCATTCACCCCTCTCGGTGCTCCCATTTCAGCACGAGGCACTCCCACCATTACATTCGTTAACTGGAGCTGCTCAAACCTGCTCTCCCTGATGCAGCTTCCTCTACTGCCCTGACACAACCAGCTCAAGCACAAAGGAACCTCAAGTGCCTCCTGCACAAGGCGCTGCTGGCAAATGACAGCCCCAGCCTCACCGGTGCAAATAAACACTACAGCAGCACCACAGCCCACAGCCAGCATCCAACCTACACCTGGCAATAAAAGGCCTGCGTGAAGGGTGGATGGAACAAAGAAACTGCCAGGAGGCTGCAGGCCAACTCTGATGGCTGAAGCTTTGCCCTTCCTGTCAACTTTACCTTCCCCTTCTCCTTTACTAATTAACTGCAAACTGACAAAGTGCTTTAAGCTGCATCTAGGAATGAGAAGCTTGCACAACCCACCAAGGCACAGGACTGCAAACACAGGTCCTAAAGAAACAACAGCTCACGGAAGCTGGGATAATAACCAAGCAAGTCACCCACTTTCCTTGGAAATGTTTTATTTGTTTCTAAAGAGGCTGAAAACAGAAGCGATTCCGTGGTCCAGAATACCAACACTACCCACAGCACAGAATGGAGACAGCTTTCAGAGAAAACCATTGCACTAAGACCCAGATCTACTCGGCTCCTGGAGCTACTGCAGCAGGGGGGCAAAGCACCCCTGCACCATGGCTGGTTCTGCAGAACACTGGCAGCTGCAGTCTCTGTCCCTGCTCAGACTCCTGACTGGTCTGTGCAATGGGCTCTGCCCACCAAGGGACGGGACGGGATGGGGCTGGTCAGGGTTGGCACAGTCACTGGCACAGTCACTGGCACCCTCAGGCACCAAAACCAAAGAGAGGGAAGGACGAGGCAGGTCGCTGCTGGAGCAGGCTGCTCCAGGGCAGGCCCGAGGCACACCGGTGTGCAGTTTTGCATTGGTGTTGCATGTGTTTTGGGATACAGCAGGCTGCCGGTACCCAGTACAGGCAGCCCGGTGTCACTAGCATCATTTAGAAACCAGAAACAGGACTAAAAGCTGCAGGGCTGTGGAAGCAGCAGGGGGGTTATACCTGTGGTCGTGCTGCAACCTGGAGCAGGGGCCCTGCTTCCCCCCTGGGCACAGACGGGCACGGTGCTGCCGTACCTGGCACTGCAACTGCTTACACTGAGGGCCAAGCTTGGGCAGTGGGCACAGGTGACTCTTGCAGTCACCTTCAGGCTCTTTCTGAAGAGCTAATCCCTAAACTGAACACACTGATTTCCTCACAGCTTAAGGAAGTCCTCACTAGTGACAGCAAGGGAAACTGGTTTCAAAAAGCAGATTACTGCAATTACAAACACATTTATGATTTACAGAAAAATCCAGCCATTAAAAACAACTGTCTTTACCAGAAATTCCACAGGGGAAAAGCTGTACTTCAGTTCTCATGAAGAGAAAAACTACAGAGCTCAGAAACAGTGCTGCCCGGTCTACCATGCAGCAAAACTGAGCATGTAGATGATTGTGTCACTGATTGTGCCTAGAAAAGGCTGCTACAAAAGGATCATCAATATTCGCACTTACTTCAGCCATGCAAGCTCGGAACTTGCTGCCCAAGTTATTGCATGTTTGATGAGTTATGGAGGCAGCAATGGGCTTGCTTTTGCTGAGTGCTGAGCTCAAATGAGATTCCACAAGAATCCCCATTTCCAGGCTTTGGGCTGGCTTGTTTGTTACCGTTCATTACAGTCTGCCTGGCTCCTACAGGTCTTTGATCTGTTGCTGCCCACACATTTTTCAGCCTAATTAAACTGGTGGTTTTTAACTGAGCTGACAAGGGGCGCTGATGCCCTTTGCCATCTGTCTAGTTGCCATGAAGCTGCCATCTCTGAGAACTTCCAAGGCACGACTGGGAAAATACAGGAGGACTTGGAAGTCTCAGAAACCAGATGAAATCAGAGTTCATTTGCTACAGCACAGAGCAGGAGTACATTTGGTTAAGAGAAGAATTGTTTTGCTGAGACCGCACTGGCCCAGAGCAATTGGTCACAAGCTACAGCGATGTTCATATTGGCTTGTACAGCAAAGTGGTGACGTATTTCTTCTTGTACCGATGTGTAGCACTAAGCACCATCACTCCATCCTACAGGAGATGGAAAACAAGTGAGCACATCACATGGGTATCTGAAAACTGCACGTGCAAAGAACACGGCCTGGCCTCTCACCTTGATAGAAAGTGCGTAGAGGTGGTTCAACATGACGTGGTTGGGTTCAGGGAGCAGAGCAGGATCACACTGGGAAAGGGGGAAATGAGTGTGAAAAGAACAGAACTCACAGTTTACTCATCACAGCTGATGGGCGCCAAACACCGCCTGCAGCTAGCCATACCCTCACATACACCACCCTGCTCCTTGCACTGAGTCCATCAGCAAATGCAAAGTGCCAGAACCACCCAAGACCCCTCTCCAGGGTGAAATCCTCTGCACCTCACTGCCACCATGCAACACACCTCAATTATTCCTTATGTGCTTCTGACACTTTAATAGTGCTGCAGGGGGAAGATGAAGGTTTCTGGGAGTAAAATAGCAACTGAATTTTCCTCTCAGTTTTGAGGAGAGTCAAGTAGAAAACTAGATTTACTTCAGATGAATCCACCTGGACATACATAGTCCAGAACTCACCAATGTGGCAACTATTCTAAGGGTTTTCCTAAACTCTCCCCTGACTGCACCCAGGGTTTATCCCTATCTGTTCACACCCTCAAGGCCATTATTCATCAAACAAATGTACTCACAGAAATGCCTGTGTCCTTATTCAGGATGACCTGCAGCAGGTGGGGGGGAAGAATAGGTGGTGATTTAAAGCGCTCCTCTGCCTTACAAACATAGGGCTCCTGGTGATATGGTCCTGGGGGTGAACTTGACAACTCTGCCAAAGAGATGTTACATATTTACCCTTAAATAGTCTGTGAGAGTATCTGCACTTCATAGGTATTTTTTACCAGTACTTCAAATTGATTTTCACATCTGGGAACACACAGACAGAAGAAATTGATGGCATGTAAATACAAGAACTACAGCACTGATGCAGTCACTGCCCAAGAGGCCACTTCAGAGGTCCAAAGTCTGTCTGACTTGAAACTACCTGAGAAGGTTTGGGAGGCTGCGTTTGGAGGAACCTGCTGCACTCCAGAAGTGCACTGTCATCTCTGCCCAGCACTTCTCCAGCAAACACTTACTATTAAAGTGCTGCTCTACAATGCTCCCTCCAAGGAAAGTACCAGAAAGAGCTCTTCAGGGTCTGTATCAGTATAAGGGAAGGCTGTTACACCACATTGCAGGAAAGCATCTACTAGAATCTCCTCCTGGCTCCCTGCAGTGTCCAAGTCCTACAAAACACATTTTTTTCTCCAAAAAGCCTTTGCCCAGGGCAAAGTTGTATAGAGCAAAAACCAACCAAATGCACCCTCCCCCTCAAAGGATGGGGCTTCTGAAGGAGCATCTAAGGTACTACTTCAATCATGTCTTCATCCCTGCAAAGGTCTATAAAGAGCAGGCAGCAAAGCTGATTTCAGAGATGACTCAAGCTAATTCTCTCTCTTCTGTTACACTGGCACATGAAACTTCAGACAAAAATAGCATTTTAAATTGTTTTAGGATACACATAATTTATACTAAACTGTGGAGCTACGACATATTTCTGACCCTCTGTTAGCACTGCAAAGATGCACCTAATGCCCATCTCTTAATGTGCAACTTCTGACCTTCCCAGTCCACCTCCTTAGCAGAGGAAGATGGAATTAGGAGCAGTGCAGATTGTCCACATTGGTTTGATGCTGTAAGGCAGAGACTGATCCACTGATTTCACATCACACAGGCAAACAAACAGCTATTAAACACCCACGACTCCCTCCTAACCATACAGTACAGTGACCTGTGCTGCTCTGTTAGAGGCTTTTTCTTCTGTTCATCCCATGTTCTTCCTTTGTGCATCTGTGATTCCTGCACATGTCCACAGGGCCTGACAAACGTGGAGATTAACCTATACTGCAGCTTTAACTGAGATAAATAGGGAGATGACATTTTTAACATCTCAGACAAGTGTGATAGAGAATTACCAGGAAGCTCATACCAGACATGTCTGAACACTTCTGGGAGTCCACCATCAAAGCATCGAATACTTCAAAGTCAGTTTTCTTCACCTGTATGACGTTGTTGATGGTACCCAGCTGGCTGGTTACTACTGGCTGGGAAGAGACAAGATACAGAAGTCAGGATAGAAAGGCTTGTGGGACTATTAGATTCCCAAAACTACAAAATCAGCATTACCAAGAATGAGATCTATTGCTTTTAAAATGTGCCAGTACCAGATACAAAAAGAGCTCAGCATTGCTCAGTTAATGTGAGGTTAAGAGCAAAGTCACATTTAGGACTGGGGACTGCGTGTCAGTTGAACTTGTCAGGTCCACAGCACTTGATAAATTCTTGGGCTGTAGATAAGGCCTGGGCTAAAGTTAAACAGTGGCAACACAAGGAGGTAAGCTTTACCTCTAGCTTCTACAGGGCTTTCAGAACATGGCAGACTATACCTGGTATTGCTGGTTTACTACCAAAGCTAAGACAGAGGCTTCAAAGAGCTAAACTTACTACAAGGTAAATCCTGCAAGGTTCTGCAAGGTTTGCCAAGACAGCAAGACTACAGCTATGAGCTGTGAATGGTTAGTTCAGAAGCAGTGAGGGACTGATGGGCAGGCGAGGGTTAAAGCTCATTCTATAGCAGAGGAGGAAGAAAAGACCTGGTAGATTTGGGCACAATTACTGAACTATGAGAAGATCTAGAGCAGCAATAGCAACATTCTGGCACAGAGAGCAGGTACAGCATAGAGAGACGTGGGCTGTCAGCAATGCTACAGTGCATTAAAAGACAGTTTGGCAAAAGCTCACCATCTCTTATGAGCCAATCCCCAAGAGAGCTTGTCGCTCGTTTGTTACAACATCTCCTGTCCTTTGAGGCTGTCAGTCTGATGACCTCACCTAGGCTAGCATCAGAAATCTCTCTCTCACCAACTTCAACAGTCAGTTCCTGTTGTTAACCAAACCCTTCTCTCTGAAGTGGCCAGCTATTAGTAGAGAATCCATCAGTTTCTCATGTTCAGGTGCCTTTCTGAATAAATACAGTGAACCAAAGAACACGTTACCTCCGAAGGATCGTGTGTCCACTGCCCATCCACAAAGAACTTGTATTGGTGCTCTCCTTCTGGCAGATCCAGGATTGCCACAAAGTTATTGTGACTGGAATTTAAGACAAACAATCAGCCCTGAAATGCTCTGAGAAGCACACTGATTACAAACTGTGCCAAACACTAACTGACAATACAAGCCTCCTCAACGTACAAAGACTTATGAGAATCCCTGATGCAATCTGAAGGTAAAGAATCGTATTAAGGTTAAAGTTAATGAAAATTTCCTCTATGACAGCAATCCCTACACATTCAAAATTCCTATCTGCATTCCTGACATCAATTAATTGAGCTTTTGTAAAGTCATCCTCACATCTTCGTGTCACTTGTCAGTATGTGAGACTTCATTTTATCTGCGAGACTCCTGTCGATGGAACAACACCAGCTTACTCAGATCTCCTTGCCTTTCAGTATTTGCCATCACAAACTGCATTTCAGAACTGCCTGTGAAGGCACATCAAGAATTACTTATCAAGTAAGTAAACAATGAGTAGAAGATGAAAGCACCTCAATACTTCTGAGTCACTTGGGGGCTGAATAGCTGCTGCTTGGTAATTTCAATACTCCAGTGCTGCGAACTTCCTGATTCTACTGAAGCCTTTACCAGCATCTCAAACCAGCAGAGAAACAGCTCATGCTTTGTGAACAATTCAAACAGGCTACACAATGCCACATCTCTCTTTACTTCTTCTCAGGTGAGGGTGCAAGCACACCACCACAGAACTGGATTTGAAATTTCAGTCTGGAATAATGAACTCTTCTACTTGAGCATATTTGATTCAGTAACATGATTTTATCCAACCTCTAAGGAGGTCCAGATATCTCCTTTCCCAGAACACCTCATCTGACAAGAGACAAACCTTTTGGAGTTTTTTGGTAAAGAGACATTTTTGTCCTTCTTCCAGATTCATTTCACTATTTCCTGCCTCCCAGCCTTCCTACTTCAAGCATGACAGTAATAGTGATGTTCCACAGGCCTGTTTTCCAGCTCCTCTCTTGGTAATTTCTTTCCCATTCTTCATACACAGAACAGTCCTCCCACACCATTCCATTAGGCCACTATGCTCCTCCCTCAAGTTTCTTAGGAAACTAAGACCTTTCTGCAGCAAAGACAATGCAGGTAGCCACTCACTGAGATGAGAAATGCCAGAAACCAAACTTTCGTGGATATGTCACCTTTGATAGACAAGAGGGCTCAGATCAACACTTAAATTCGGCCTCTCTGCCACCTATTAAGTTTCAAATGTTTGGGAAAAAAAACAATATTGGCTTAAATGAACTACTCAAGTACAGAACTAAGGAGAGCTTCAGAGCTCTCCGGCAGGAAAAAGCAGTTGGTGCCTTAACACAGATTTAGTCTCTCATTCATGTAATTTACCAGCAGGGGTCCAGGGCTGAGTTTTCCTGAGCAGCATTTGGCCCTCTTCAGCTGGGCAAAAGCAGCCAAATATGGCCAAAAAGTACATGTGCCATCAGAGACACTATGCTTAAATCCAACTATGCCTCCTATGCCTGAACTCTGAGCCCAGGCAGCAGACTGCACAACGAGGACTGTTTCAGATGATTCGTGCACAGTGCCCAGTGAACACATCACCCCTTCAAAACTGACACAGCCCAACTTTCATCCTGTGCCATCCAAAAATCAAAGTCAGTTTCTCATCAAGGGCTTCAGGAGAGAAGCAGGAGAGTGGTAAATCCCAGCACAATACCAATCTACAGGAGACCACCTTTCTCACTTCACTAAGCATTCCCAGTCCTTGTGTAATATCCCTAATAAAGCAGCAGCAGTTTATTACCTCCTTGTCAGAGGAATTTTACTCCAGTTGTTGAAGGACCCAGATAAATAAACTTCTTTCCCTCCTCCAGTCCAACGAAAGACTGTTGGTCGAGCTTGCGTGGGGGTTTTATCATTCACTTCCAGATCCTGTTGCCAAGCTAAGAATTCTTCTTTCTCCAATGGAGCCTAAAAGCACAATGTCTTCATCAAAAGGAATTCTTTCCTGGCAGACTTAGGCAATCTCTCAGGTACAAGTCTACAGGCATTTTTTGGCAGATGGAGATTAGAAACTGTGCATTTGCAGATGCTGTTCACAAGTTCATTTGCACTTTAAAGCCTTCAAATTTGCAGATGTGGAAGGCAAAATAATCCCCCTCCCTCCAGCTAAATTAGGTTAAAAAGAAATTACTTGAGCTCACAAAAGTTTTCAAAACACACAGATATAAGAACAGGGAGAAAAATAATGAAGAAGACCCTCAAGAAGCATTTAGGTTATACAAATATGGTAGACAGAAAATTTGTAGTTGGCAGATTATGAGATGTCGATAGGAAACAGCTCTGCCCAACAGTCAAAATCTAAGTGTAATTTTCTGTTAGATATTATTATGAAACATGATACACAGCAAGACATCTAATGCTGAGTAAAAAAAAAAAAAACATTTAACAGAGCTTTTAATATGGAAAATAATAGACAGGTAAAATATCACTGGTAACTGCAAGAGCGTTAAAGATCCAAAGGAAGCTGGAGCACTGTACTTAGAGCTTTGAAGCAGCTACACTTTAGTTTTTCTACAAACAATTCTTGCTGGAACCCATAACATTACACTCATTATATCCGCCTGAACATCAGTGCACCACCTCTCTTTGGCTGGGATGCAAGGGAGATAGCTTTGTGTGTAAACTCAATGCCAGAACTGCTGAGGGTTGCAACTGGCACCCCAGCATGGTAATGTTAGAAGACAAGAACAAACCAGCAATACCTTCATTTCCTCTGAATGGAACAAGTCTGCATCTTCAGGACTATCCATTAAGATTTTGGGTCTGTCACCCTCTTTTGTACTGATGGCTCCTCCTGAGCTGTCCCCTCGGGATGCCTTATGCCCATGTCGCTCCAGTCCAGCTCGCTCACTGCTTGTGTTCCCCATTGTGAAAGACCTAAAAAAGGATGAAAAGCCACATTAGCACATATGCTTTTGAAGCTAGAGCACCTGTGTGCAGGAAAGCAGGCTCACCAGCACACCTGGGCTCTGTTTCTGAATTGAAGAGTCTAAGAAACTTGATTAACCCCAGACGCTGTGCCATAGGTCAATGTCCTAGCATCTCTGCAAGACTCAGCCACTCTGAAAGCTGACCAAGCAGCTATGTGTCACTGCAGCACGCTGTATTCTGTCTTCCCAAGCAGTGTGGCCTTCTGAAAACCCATGCACATAGCACTCTACCACATCAGCTGAAACACCAGTAGAACTTCTTGCCACAATGCATCAAAACCAGCCTACTAGAAATGTGATTTCACTGGAAAACACTCATCTGAGGTTGGCAACCTGCTAAGGATCCCTACAGCCTGCAGCTCTGAAGCACAAACAGCACAGTCCTGCTGATGCTCCACTTCATCCAGCCTCCACTTTACTCCTGGAAGGGCAAGGGCCAATGCTTCTTCCCACCCCATAGCCCATGAGGCCACAGCCACCCACAGAGGGGCTGAGACTGGTTGTGCATGGCATGTCTTGTCTGAAAGACAACTTACAGCCAAGAGCAGTAACTCAGAGGTGGCCTAGGGGCTGTGGGGAACCACACCGCCAGAACCACTTCAGAGCCCCCAGTAAGGTGCAAGTCAGGGTCTGGGATATTGCCCTACTCACAGACACTGCCCAGCTTCCAGGTGTACAGCTCCCAGCACGGTCACAACCCAGAACCAGTCTCAGGGGGCATGGCCTGAGTAAGTAAACAACTAAGTGCCTCCGTATTTTAACCGGCACCCTGAAAACACGCCAATGCCAGCTGGCTGGGGGAAACTGCAGCAGCTGGGAGCACCCGGTGCCTGCTCTGAGCACTGCCTCGAGGGTGCTACGAGAGGAACCCTGGGGAGGCCCGAGTGAGCTCTCAGCCCGCACCGCCGGGTCAGTGCCCCGCCGAAGGCCCCGCAGCCCGCACGGAGCACTCGCAGCCGAGGGGCTCCCGGACAGCAGCGCAGCGCGGCCCGGCCCGGCCCGGCCTCGCCTCCCCCGGGGCCCCGGCACCCACCGCCCGCCTCCGGCCGCCGCTGTCCCTCACCGCCAACCCGCTTCTGCTTCCGTTTCCGCCGGCCCGCCCCCGCCTGCGCCCCGGGCGCAACCCGAGCCCGGCGCCAAGGTTCCGGGCGGCAGCGGGACCCCGCGCGGGGCGCTGAGCTGTGCCTCGGGGCGGGGGCAGGCCGGGGGGTGTCCGCTCCTTACCTGGCTTTCCTCCAGGTCACCGCCGCAAGGAGGGTTTGGACCTGCGGAACTGCAGAGGAGGGAGCGCCGGGACACTGGAGCTAGGAAACAAAAGCATTTCACACACATTTCCTCTTTGGAAAGGACAGCGAGGGCCAGCTCACAGCCGCTGACACTTTCGGGCTCTGAAACCACACACGCGGCTCTCCTGCCGTTGAAGCACAGTTGGGAAATCTTAAGACCTTAATTGGTAAATGCTTCCCAAATTAACTTACACTCATGTATTACTCCAACATAATTGTGTAAGCATTTCCAATTACACTCTCTCGTTTTGCCCTGTTGCTGTCTTTCCCCCTACCTTTCTAACAGGCACAGAGCTGTGAGTCCTGGTCAGCAGTTCTTTTCGCAAGGAAGTTGTTTTTATGTTAAACCTGCCAACAGACAGAAGGATTCCTACCGGATCGAAGTGTATCCTTCTGGCATGGTGTTATGTTGTGGGAACAATTCTGCTGGGATAGACAGATTCACTGTGCCTGGCTCCCGCACTGTGTTTTGAGGAACAGTTGCTCCAAGATGTCTTTCATGGAAGGATGCCTCGGCACGGGACACGGGACAGCCTGACACAGGGGAACGCGTGTGGGCCTCCAGCCCCTCCACAGGTCACCCTGCTCTAAAATGCAGCTGCTGGTCTGATCTTTCACACAGCTTAGCACTCCTAAAGCTTTTGTCTCCAAACCTGATTGTTTTGTTCTCCCCGGTTCTTTTTTTGGTCACTAATGATGCACACGCCTCTGCAGGGTGGGTTCGAGATCCACACAACCACGTCGTACCTATCACTTGCCCAGTAGGTCCCCTGTGATGATCTGCACAAGGGCCAGCCAGGCTCATTTCAAGCAATGGCATCTTCACTTTGGGGACCACACTCATTTCTTTGCCATGGTTTTTGTTACTTGTAATAACCACAGAAAGGTAATAAACTGCAGGGTAAGGACTGCTAGTAGCTTACAAGGTGGTGGTGACTAGACTATGGCAGCTCCAAGCATTACTGAATTTAAAGTTCTGGTGTTAAAATGTGATGGTCCCTCCCTGCACGGTGATGAACCATCCATGCCAAAACCTTTGGGAGTTGTTGACCCATGGACGGGCAGAGGCAATGGACGTGGGCATCTCAGCCTCTTGGTGGTTGGGCTTCACTGTTACTGCCTTCTCTGTCTTTTCCCCATGACTGCTTCCCCTTCAAACCCAAAAGTGGATGTAGCACAGTCCTAGAGAAATCAGCCCAAAACTCTTTGGGAGGCAGCTGGTCGCAGTGGATTAGGAGGGCTGGATGACATTTACACCATGAACAATGAGCTTTACATGGCGGGTTTACCACTGCTGCTTACTAAATCACCATCCTGCCTCCTCACAGGCACTGCAGGATTGTTTTCTCCCATCAGTTTGTGTGGGAGCCCAATTCCCTTACAGCTGTTAATGCAGGAGATGTGGGAAGTGAAAGATGAGCTAGACATGCCACAGGGGCCTGGCAGAGCTCATCCACCTACTGATTTTCTGCAATCCTGAAGTTTAGCTCCTCCCTTTAACAGCGTCTCTGAGTTTTTGCTTCCTTCCATGCTCTGCAACTTTCCCCTCTTCCACTCCATGCAGCACCAGCATCCACATTCCAAAGGAAGACTACAAAATACCTTTTCTGCTCCTGCCCCTTCACATACCTGTCTTAACCTTTTTCCTACTGCCAGATGAGGGTGTAACAGGTAGGGAGGTAGTTCACTTCTTCCATCAAGACTTCCAGAAATGTCATTCTCCCTAGTGAGAATGTCAGAGGTGTCACTTGCCATTGAAACAACATATCACAACAGCTCTCTCTTCTTCTAAAGTGCTATATCTCTCAGACAGGGAACACAGCAACAGGCCACTTAGGCTCAGCCCTTGCTAAACACTCCAGACTTTGGTACCAGAATAATTTATTGCCTAGTTGCTTAGCTGTGTACATTCCCTTACAATTTTGGGGGATGCCCAGGAATCATGACTGTGAGCATTTTAATTGAAGAGGAAAAGAATTAGATAGAAATCTCTATATTAATTCTGACATTAATTGTCTGCATCGCTTAATCACTTTGGCCTTTAGCTATTAGCTTTCCATCAGACAAAAGAAGGTGATATTAGGTTGGGTGAATACTGCAAAATCTTTTGAGTGCAAATTCAGGACCGCAGATTGTTTTGTTCTTATGTGTTTGCAACCCTGCCTGTGTTCACCACCCACATTGCCACTGAACAAATACTTACCTGAAGTAAACATTAAATTCAGACATCACAAAACCAAACAGGAAATTTTGGCATTAGCAATGACATCAAAAATTTCTTTCCTGTTAGGGTGCTGAGGCACTGGAATGGGTTGCCCAGGAAGGTTGTGAATGCTCCATCCCTGGCAGTGTTCAAGGCCAGGTTGGACGAGGCCTTGGGTGAGATGGTTTAGTGTGAGGTGTCCCTGCCCGTGGCAGGAGGGTTGGAACTTGATGATCTTAAGGTCCTTTCCAACCCTAGCTATTCTATAAATGGGAGCGCCCCAGGATTTATGGCTGTCTGCTCAGGAAAAAGAAATCATGTGGTGAATCACAACAGTTTGAATTGCACGTGGCAGGCTTGAGGGTAAAAGGGTCAGGTGGAAAATGTAACTGAATGGTTTTGAACAAGAAGGTCCCTTGAAAAGAAAGAGCACAGGCTACTTCCAGGCCGTCCACAGCCCATAAACCAAGGTAAAAGTAATTGATTAAATGCTATATCGGGTGTCATGAGTGTGCCACCTCATAGGGCAATGTGAGGTTTTAAAAGGAGACGCTTGTAGAAGAGCCACATGGTCTCTGTTATTAACCATGTCACTGTCCACAAGCAAAGGTCAGCTCTTTTCTCCTTTACTTACATCTACCTTCCTTGATAAATATGGACTAGACCTGGCCTGACTGTTAAAACTCACACAGAACATCCTCTTCAGAAATTAATTTTAAGGCATTTTTGTTCTGGGCTCATAAGGTCGTGAGGATCAGCAGATGTCAGGGTTCTAACCACCATGACAGAGCACTTTTGCTGTTGTACAGGCTGGGAGTCAAATGAAGTGACATCTTTACTACTGAGTTATTCTACCCCCTTGGAGATATCACTTACCGTCTTCTCTTCCCAGATGGCTCTTTTTTAAAGACAGTAAGGTCAAAATCTCGAGTCAGAAGAGACCTATGTTAGGGCAATGTATGTCTTTGGTTAAGTGGGGTGAAGAATGGCTTTGCAAAACTTTCAAGCTCAAAGTGTTCAAGCTAAATTCTTTCAAGGAAGTAACATCACTCACCAACCACTTGTGCTCTAGACCAGAATCTCATTTTCTCTGGATTATCTCCTGGAGTTGATTAAAATCAAAAGGCATTTAAATCCCCATCGAATACTGGTTGAAATATGTGTACATGAGGCTGCCATGGCTCACCATTACCACACAGCCTGCTCTGGTTGTGGACTTTCCCCTTCTCTTACTCCAGAGTACATGTTGAAAAAAGAAATTGAGTGGCCTGAAGTCTCAGACTGTGCAGTTTAAAGTTCTGATGGGTCTGTTGTTATCTGGTACAGTTCTTTTTCCTTGACATGATGCAAGCTTATTTAACCAGAGAGAAGTATTGCGAGCGAAGTGGAAGCTGACTCAGTCCTACATCTAGATATGACAAAACCAGAAGAGCCATCCTCAGTCAGGAGCTGGTAGATCAAATTCAGGCATGCCATAAATCACATTATAAAGGACACACAAGTGCTTCTTGTAGCTTGTGTGCTAGCGAGAGTGAGCTGGGTGGTAGCAGCAGCAGAACTTACCCTAGAGATCAAGACAGGATAAACTTAAGTGCAGAAACCTCCCAGTTAATTTTTTACTATAATCTTTCTTGCTACCTTGGGCTCCCAAGCTTGTTCTTCCATTTTTACACTGTCTGAGTGATCTGTTTTCAAACCCCCTCCTTCTTTCATGTCACTTCTGAATTTAGCCCATTTTGCCAGGCTGCCAGGGTGTGATGCAGAGGAAGTTGGGCAGCCTCCTTAAAGGCTCACTCGCATTTCAGGGACACATGCCATTGCTGTGCGTGCAGAACATGCCGTTGTGCTTGGGAAGTGGAAAATTGTGAGTGCACATAAAAATCACTGGTAGACTACTGCATCCCTTCTCAACTCCTCTACTCCAACATAACACTGCACACCTTCAGAGACCTACTAATTAAAGATGAGGTTGGAGATGGGAGGATAGCAAGAGGAAACCAACATTCAAGTAGTGTTTCAGCCTGAAGGTACTGCCTGTGAAAGTCTGAAGGCTGAGTCTTAGAAAAGCTGTGGGTCAGGCAGCAGCTATGCAAACTGCTCTGCGCAGGCCTTCTGATGTCTCTGACTTTGCCATGAGGCATCCCCTTCAAAGTCCAGGTAGGATCCACATTTATTCAGCTTCTTCTTAGTTTACCTCATTATCAGGAGTGAAGGTTTGGTGATATGGACTCTTCCCTACATGAAACACACCATATAAAGGCTTCTGAACAGCTGTCAGGTAAGCAGGATGTGGCTTTGCACCTTCACCCTGAATCAATCCAGCAACTTGCTTTGCATTTAAATGTTACCTGCCTTGGGAAATGCAGTCCTTCAAATAGCATCCTCTTGTGCATGTGTGCCCACGATGCACACAAAGTGAAAACTAACTCAGAAGATGACCCAGTCTCTGGTAGCAATCACATACCCCCTATCTCCAAGCAGAGGGGCAGAACACAGTTCACACTGTGAACATGTCTAAAGATACAGGTACAAAAGCAACAGCTTCTAGAGCCCTGAGCCATGCTGTTGGTGGATTATGGTTTCAATCCCATACATTGCAGAGCCAGTAGCGATCCTGAAGTCACAAGCTGTGAACTCCTGCATGTGCCTGCAGGGGGGCACCCTAAGAATTTCATTTCATGTTGCCCCGGCTAGTTTTTTTCTGTGCAATCTGATGAAGCATACACCACATGTTGTTTAAGTGTCTGCCTGACCCCCTTCACATGGCAGCAAAGAAACTCCGCTTATATTTAGAAACCCTCTTCTAGGGTTACATATCAAGATACATACACGCTGGTGTTACACAGAATGCAGCTGCCCTGGAAGATGCTAACATGATCCAGGAGCTGAGGCCAGCATTTTCAAGTTTCCATCTGTCTCTGCCTGTAATACATGCAGGAAGGAAAAGAGAGCTGGACTTCAGGCATTAGTTGGTGCCTTCAGCATGCAGGAAAACTGCATCAAAAAATGGAAGCCCAGAGCAGCTCTGTGGGAGGAAGACACTGTTCTGCTGCCCAGGACACAGATGTTGAGTTGAAATGTGTTTCACTGCTTTCCCCCCTCTTATGTCATGCTCTTTTTTTTTCTTTTTTTCCCTTCACCAGAAAATGGTAAGTGCAATGCATAATAATAGTGGCCCAGGTCCAAATCTAGATGCATGATGATGAAAGACAAGTTATTTCCAGAGCCTGTCATAGATAATGAGATTTGCTTATATGCCCCTGCATTCTGCTTTCCACACCCACTGCTGTCATAGAATCATACAATAGTTAGGGTTGGAAAGGACCTTAAGATCATCCAGTTCCAGCCCCCCTGCCATGGGCAGGGACACCTCACACTAAACCATATCACCTAAGGCTTCGTCCAACCTGGTCTTGAACACTGCCAGGGACAGAGCATTCACAACCTCCCTGGGCAACCCATTCCAGTGCCTCACCACCCTAACAGGAAAGAATTTCCTCCTTATATCCAATCTAAACTTCCCCTGTTTCAGTTTGAACCTGTTACCCCTTGTCCTGTCACTACAGTCCCTAATGAAGAGTCCCTCCCCAGCATCCCTATAGGCCCCCTTCAGATACTGGAAGGCTGCTATGAGGTCTCCATGCAGCCTTCTCTTCTCCAGGCTGAACAGCCCCAACTTTCTTATCCTATCTTCATACAGGAGGTGCTCCAGTCCCCTGATCATCCTCGTGGCCCTCCTCTGGACTTGTTCCAACAGTTCCTTTTCGTGTTGAGGACACCAGAACTGCACACAATACTCCAGGTGAGGTCTCACAAGAGCAGAGTAGAGGGGCAGGATCACCTCCTTCAACCTGCTGATCACGCTCCTTTTGATACAGCCCAGGATACGGTTGGCTTGCTGGGCTGCAAGCACACACTGTCACCAGGGGTCTTGCTGATTTGGGCAGTAAAATGCCATTTAGCTTTCCTGTGTTTGATACCTGACTTTGTATGGGTCTGTCACACCTACCCCAGAACCATTTGGTTGCACAAGGACCATATCCATTTCCAGCACAAGCTGTGTTTGACTGCATTTCTCAAACATGCTTTAAAATTTATGTAAACATAAATAAATGAAGAGAACATATACCAGTACATTAGTAAAGCAAAAATATTACCTATGACATAGAAGCACTAAAGGATGTTAGAGGAATTGCTGCATTTTCCCCTCTCTGTCACATTAAGTGGTTTAATACAAAGCCTTTATTTTTATACCAATCAATAGCAGTGCAAGGTAGCAACATTTATCTGCAGAAGCACTGAAGATACAATGGCTTAATCCTCAATTATATTGAGAGCAGGATTCAAAGATATTTATGAGCATCAAGATGCAAGTTAGATTTCCAGTATGGTTTTCAAAACCATCTGAACAAATCGGGTGTCTAGCTGCTATTGATCTAAGTCCTTGTTAGGCACTTTCAGAGCATACTTCAAGTTGCCTAGCCCTATCCTCTAGTACCCAAATAACTTTGGAAATGTTTCTGCCCTTTCACCCAGATAGCTGTGGTTTAGTTTACAGTACTGCAGTTTAATATTCTGCAGAAGGATGAAGCTTTCTGTACATGCTTTGATTTCTGTCACATAGAAAACTATTACTACAGCAATGCAGTAGTGCTTACTTTGATGCCAGGAATTCAAGGTGGTGGAAATGTGACCTCTGTTACCTGCTGAGAGAGACCTCCTTTGACCACTTTCATGGCAGGAAAGACCCAAAGAGACCACCGAGGGACCATTTGGAAAAGGCCTCAACACTTTCTGGATGCTATTTTGAAAATGAAGCAAAGAGCCTACCTTGCTGATGTTTTGAGCATTAACTGGTCTCTAGTAACTTCTGAATGTCCTAGCTCCGCTACAGGCTGGTTGTATAGTATCACATAGGCCAGAAATCCTGCTTTTGCTCTGATTCACTTTATTTTGAAACTATCCAAGGTTAGGAAAAGGGATGTTATTCTATAAAATAGAAGAGGCAACAAAACTTAGTAAAGACACTTCCCACATACCAGAATGGACATGAATTAAAAGTAATTTTATTCCACATCTCAATTGCAGTTCTATCATATCTGATAATAAGGCAAACTACTAAAAGTCCCACAAGACATCTCAGACCATTGAAATAGTATTCAAAAACAAAAAGGAGTTCACAAAACAGCCAGTTCTTGGGATCATCAAAATCAGTGGCAAGATTACCATGTGGGTAAATCCAATCAGTGTAAATGCTGAAAAAAATCAACTGATTTCACCAGTATCTGGGAAGTTTTACACTGGAGTCATTAAGGACAGGCAATGCATCACTGACTTCAATGAAAAACAGAAAGAAAAGCAAAAAAAGCACATTGAAAGAATAATATCAAGGCACAGAAAATACATGCTACATCCAGGCATATGCTGTAACAGATAAAGGTTTCTAGGAGATTGTTTCTTTTTAAACAGGTAGTTGTACTCCTGCCGGGCATGATTCTTTTCTTACTTGCACCTGAAAAACTCCCATGTGTTTCTGGGTAGTCAGTCCAGAGTTATGTTAGTGCAAGAACAGGAGGTGTAAGCTGGTATAGCTTGCTTGAAGATGTAGTAACAATTAAAGCAAATGGAGCAACAACCACTGAAGATGTAGCCATATCTTAATGCTTACCAGAGGTTACTCCTTTTAACATGGTATATTTGTGTGACAAAATGAATATATTCCTTGAAACAGCTTCCAGCAAATAAAAAACAGATGTCCCATGCTGAGTTTTCCTAAGGTATCAAGAAACTGCAGTAACTCAGAGGCCATCAATTCTGTAACCTAAGGCTTTTCACTAAGTAATATCTTAGGATCACCAAGAGTGTAAGGGTCCAAAAGTCTGTCCATCTCTAACTGCATTGATATATAGACTATTCATAGCAAGATGAGAGGATGAACTAAAGGGAAAAGACATGAACAAAGCAGAACACAATGAAATAATGTGATTTGCCAAAGGAACAATAACAAAGGGATGAAGAACATCTATTTAAACAGATCTTTTGTCAGATAAAAAAAATAGGAGCTTTTTACATACGTGAAGTTTAAAGATGAAAATAGGATCAAGTGCAACTTTAATGCAGGACTGGAGCTAAGTCAAGGGAGTTCAACAATGAAAGACAACAAAACAAAACTGAATCATGAAATACAATATGGGTGCTATGGAAGAAGAGTGTCTCTTAATAATCAAGTGATTGAATCGGTCCCAGGTGGTTAAAAATCCAAGGTAAAGACCTAAAAGCTGAGGATGACAGAAGAAAGCAGCCGCTGAGTCAGAGTACGCCCAGGCACTATAAAATCTCACAGCAGGATCAAATCACAAACCCATGGTTGTGCCTGTGGTACGTTGAGACTATTTTAAAGTAATGAAAAAATCCTTAATGACCTGATCCAAAACCCACTAAAGACAATAGGAATTCTTTTACCTGCTTCAGTGGGCTGTGCATCAGATCTTACATTGTGCACTATAAACAGTCAAGATACGTTGGCTTTGTCTGGCTAGGGTCAGCCAGGGAACATCATGGATCCAGCATACATTCCATGTAAATGAGAAAGAAAAGGGAGTTGTTAGGGCAAGATCTCATTATACATTTGGGTAAAAGAGAAAATGCTGCTTTATACTGAGATTTCTTATAAATAAATAATTGGAAAACCTGGTCACGTCATGCTGATTAACTAGCTGGACTATCAGTTCATCCACCAGCAACATGCCTCTGCAGACTTGTAGGGTCAAATCTAACAGTCTGGAATGGTTTCCTTCTCTTCTTTTTTCCCCTCCTGAGGTTTACATGATGATATCCTCCACGTGCATTCCTGGTCTTCATATAGCATACTGCAAGGACACAGAAATACATATTTTTAAAGGAGGAAAAGACAGAGAGTTTGCCTTGTGAGTTTAAATTATTAATTCTACAGATCTAATGGATACATTATTCCACATTAGTGGCACTTGTTCTCTTAACAAACATCCCTGTAGATTAGTGGTTCAATACAGATTTGAGTCAGAGCTAAGTTTCTAATGGCACTAGTCATCTGTCAGTCTGAACTGCATGTTTAAACTGGGTTACCTGAATCAATGCAAGTTAGCATCTTTCATTGCCAGGAAATGGGCTCTTATTTGACAAAGTTTCATGAGGTCACCAGCATCTCTGCTTCCTTGAAGTGGTACATAAACCAGTCAGGCAAGAACAATACTTTCAGCAATAGACAACTCAGTAAATGCAACAGCAATGCATGACAGACATTTTAAAAGGACTGGGTAACCCCTCTTATATACCTGCATTAAGAAAGATCTGAGAAGTTCCCTCAAATTCTTGTGTAGAGGTAGTTCTCAGACATTATCCATTGATGTACTGATCCCACTGGCTTGTCCCTGAATGCTGGCCTGTCTACTAAAGTCCAAGATATCTTCACCACCAGGCAGCTGCCTTTTAGAGGCTCCTTACAGAGGAATCTAGGGCATGAGGCACTAAACAGTAAATATATCCTGCATACAGCATTAACTCCTTTGTTGATTGTCTTTTGGATGCTGAGGATTTCTTGGAGGCTCAGGACTCCAATGGGCAGAATCTATTGTTGGGACATTTCCTCCATTCACAGATGAAAGGTGGTTTGCCTTTGTGCCTCTACATGTATCTGCCCACTACTCAGTCTCTGAGCTGACAGAGCGTGTTTGATAGACAGGTGGAGGACTTTTAAGCTCTTAGGTTTTTACAAACCCAGTAACAAGAGGTAGGGTACCAAGGAGATGAACAGTTAGCATCCTTACTGAGAGAGAAGCAGCAGTATGAGCACACTGGCTAGGTGGACACCAAAAATTAGTGTGGGTAAAAGACAATAGGAATTCCCTGACCTCAGACTTCGTGCTCTGTCAGTGACTGGCAGGACAATCCCTGCTGCAAGAGGCAGGTAGTCTTCCTTGACTTTGTTTTTTTCCCTGTGGTAAGGTACAATGAACAGGATTGGCAGTGTAAAGATCTGGAGGCTGGCTGTGCAATTTCTGTCATTTTACTCAGTTTATTCTGTGTCTGAGAGACAGTCACTCAGTGAAATGGCTACAAAGGCTTTTGAGAACCTCAGGAAGGGAATGACGGATTGAAAATAACCTTGTATGCCTTTTCCCCCTGAAGAATTATTTCTAAGAAAAAGACATGTATACATGTCCCTGGTGCACAGTCTAAGTGCTTACTCCTTTTCCTTCTACCAGTAATCACCAATGTAGCATTACTGCATGTATATTTGATTTAAGACCTTACTGATGATGAAACAGTACAAGTTAGTACTTCCCTCACAGCCTGGCTGTTTCTGTGCTCCTTCAGAGCCATGCTGACAGGTGGTATTTCTGTGACTTCCTTGGGGTGAAGTTCTAGACCAAGTGAGATTAAAGAAGGGGTCAGAATTTCACACTCCTCTACGAAAGCATTAAAATATCACAGTGGTTTGCATGAAATTCTGCAGTCACTGAACAAAACTGCCCTTCTTATGTAAGTTCTTACCAGAAGATAATTCTACCCTGCCTGGGGCACTGGGATTCAACATAAACTTCTGACGTGAAGTTAAGAAGTGTAGCGTGCTGGTCCATTGGCAGGAGTTTCTTGCGGTCCTTTCCTTCAGTACTTTGGCCACCCTTCCTCATACCAAAGAGCCTCAGTCAGAGCTCTACAGAAAAGGCTTCTGTCTTTACTTGCTTTACTGAGTAGTTCTCCACATTTTCACTTGACTCACTCCTACTTGCCTAGAGTGCAGAGAACTCTAGGTTCTCTGCCTAGAGTGCAGAGAGGTGTACAAAACCCATGGGCGTTATATGATACGTGTTGTGGCTCAACTGGGAAGCAAAACTCAAGTAAGCTCTAGTTCTGCCCTGAGCAGCAGGCAGACACTAGAGATCGTCTAGACGTATGTGCTGTAAGAAGCTGCATATTGTTTCAGACTAGCAATAGGTTATGCAGCAAACCCAGCCATGGAAGAGCAATGCATGATTCCTGTGGTAGCATGAAGTAGAATATGACATGTTGAGAACCAGCTAAGAAAAGAGCTTGGGAAACTTGGAGTGTCCTTCAATTAAGGTGGTTCCAAACCCGGAGCATGTTTCCCTAACTCCTACCAGTGGGACTCAAATGGAAACCAAAGACGCCAAATGTCTTGTGTTATCAAAAAGCAAAACAAAACAGACTTTGCAGTATGTCCCAAAAATGAAGAGTCAGCTCTGAAAACACAGACTGTGAACTACTGGAGAGCCCTCATTCACTGACAAAATCATCAGCTTCTACTGATCAAAATACTTGGAAAGAGATAGGAAGGCTGACTCCAAAGTTATCCAAGTCAGTGGAAAGGCTACCAACAGGCTTCATGAAGGAGCATGGTACTGGGTCAGAGCAAACAGTCATCTTTGCAGCACCCCATCTTTGACATTGACAGGTTACAAATACCTAAAGGGACTGTATCAGAAAAGGCTACATCCAGGGAGATATTTCTCCTTTCCAGCTCTGGCAGTCTGAAGCTTAGAAACTTTCTGAGGTTGAGATTATACCTGCATCTTTGAACTTAAGCTTCTTCTTGTAACTTCATTTGTTGCTGTTGCAAGTAATTAGTATTCTTTACATCTGCAGCAACTAGAAGGAAGAAGTTCCACAGCTGCACTCTATGTCACATGGAAAGTACCTCCTCATTTAAAGCTGCTTTTCCCTGGTGCCCCTTCATCACATCCATAGCAGACAACAAATAATCGCTGTTTCACTGCCTTTAACTACAGATTCCTAAGTCTTTCCCAAGCTGAAGAGATTGTGTCTGCCTGAATAGAAACATTATTCATACCTTGCAGCCCCCCCCTTTTTTTTGGTGTGTCTTCTTAAGCCAAGGACATCAGACTAAGGCCACATGCAGGCTGTGGCACACAGCTTTGTACTGTTGCAGTTCCTAGGGATGTCTCCTTATGGAGGATGTATGTCCCTTTTCTCACTGCAGTTCTTGAGGGACAACATGTCTATGGGCACATACTCAGGGCTAGACTGTGGTGATACAAATAGTGGTTTAAATTACATCTGAGCAAGCAGTGGAAGTGTAATTCAGCATTCAGAACTGACAAATTAGGAGTGCAGGAGAAGCTGACAGGAAAGGGTGAAAGTTACAGAATGGATTATGAATAAATTTGGCCTGGTGTGGAATGAGGGACAGCTTTGGTTCAGCACATATCACAACTTAGCACTCAGTGATTCCTCACCATAACAAGGAACAAAACAGTTTACGCTGATCAAGACAGACAAGGTTTATTGCTGGGCTGTTAACTCCAGTGATGCAAGAGACAGCTCCCCCTTGGATACATGCAGGGTCATGGCTGCGGAAGGTAAATGGTTATAAAAGTGTTGGGTGGGCCTTGTTCCAGTCTATATATATGTGTGTGTATCACTGTACATCTTAATATATGTTTGATAAAGAGAACATGCCAGTGTTAAAGACAAATGACACTCTCCAAAGCAGCTGTAGAAGCCCTGAGTAAATCTCCAAAATGAAAAGTCAAGGCTGTTTTTCCATGAAGATGTAGGTGTCACCTGCTGTTACTCCTGTGCTACCATTGCTCTGCAAATAAATGCACCAAAGCCATGCAAGGAAGCTTTGGGCTTAGAGGTAGGAATTTTCTGAGAACTGAAGGGGTCTTCCTCTTCCCAAAGTCTACCAGCGTTAGTGGGGGTATTATGTCACTGTTTGTTCAAAGCAGGAATTTCTTGCACTTCCTCTCTCTGCAGCTTCTACCATTTCTTTCCTCAACACCCCTGACTAGATGTTTTTCTCCTAGCTGGGGCATGTGACGTACCATGGGACCCCTCCTCAGCTCTGCTTAAAGCACAAGACTTAACCCCTTTCCCAGGCAAGATGAAACGCGTAGTAGGTTTGGGTACTGGAAAGCCAGAAGAGATGTGGGAACAGATAACTTTGGTTGGAATTTTTAATAGACATACAGGTTTTGATACTCAGGCTACTGAAATTCAGCAAGTTAGGCACTGACCTCATTGAACTGGTCTTCTAGAAATACCATTCATAGAGAGGAAATTACTATCCAGTGTATGCTGAAGGAATCTGCATCCAGAGATGGAGATTTAAGCACTCATTCACAGAGCTTTCAATGAGAGATACTCAAGAGTGGCAAAGAGGGTTTTGAGCCATTAAGTTTTGAGTTTGTACAGAAGTAGACCTAGAAACTGTTGAAGACAGCAAGGGATTGCTTGAGACTGTGCAGCAGTGGTGGTGCTAGGCCACAGGGCACCGTGCCCAAAACTGCTACAGCAACTGTCTGGCATATCAGATGCCTTGACCCAGATGGAGTTTTGGAAAGAGAATGAAGCTGTCCACACTGCAGATGCAGGGAATGACTGCTGCCTGTCTTTGGGGCTGGGACACTGGTGGCCTCTATGGTGAGAGCTGTGCTCCGAATGAAGCACTGAGTACCCAGAGAAAAGAGCTTCAGGAAGACATGAGCAGACTGCAGGAATCAGGGTGTACAAACAGAAGACCAACAAGGCCTCTGCAGAGGAAAGTTTCTGAGCTCCACAAAGCAAGGATGAGCAACTAAAGACTACACTTGAACTAGGGCTGAATGGAGACTTCCAGGATGGGAAAGGCCTGAAGTTTGTGACTTTAGCAGAAGAAGGTTCCTTCTTGTCCTCCACGACATGTGTAGCCAGCCCCCTGGGTGAAGGTGAAGAGTTTTGAAGGAGACTTCAGAGCCAGTTGACCCTGAACTAGGTTTCTGTACCAAGAGTAAAAGTTGAGTAACAACTGGTAGAGATTCACTCCTACCAACCTGACTTGGATGTCTCAAGTTTGTTGTATTCCAGAAGTTCAGACATGGGACATGGCAGAAGAACTCCTGAGGCCCATCCAGCCCTCAAACTCATTACACATTGCATCTTTGATACTGTCAGCAGGACCATAAGTAAATCAGAATGAGCTAGTTAAGTTTATCAAAGGGTTTATGAATACTCAAGTAGCATCCCCTGTGAGAAACTCTAGCAGTCATGGGAGAAGATAAATTACCAGCACAGATTAGAAATGGGATGGTGGGATGGTAAACAACCAACTCTAGGGTGAGATACATCAGAACACGGAATACAAGGGGGTACTCCCAGTGGTAATTTGCATTGATAGTTGTTACCCTTTGAAGAGCAAAAGGAGCCATAAGGAATGTCAGCAAGAGCAACTGGGTAACATGGTAGCTGATGAATTTCATGTGGATAAAATACACAATAATGAATCCTGGAAAGGTCAAGCTTTCCATAGATATTGCTGAAGTCTAAACTAACTTCCAGGAAAAAATAATCATGTGTAGGTCATAGAAACCAAGACTACTTTAAAAAAATCCTCAAAAGACAAAATAAAAAACCAAAGCCATATTACAGTGATTTACTGCTGCTTACTTTCTTAAGGGTAGGAGAGAGAGGTGCTTGCAAATACTAGCTAGATATAAAGTGCTAACTACCACTAATATCTGGGAATGGGCACAAAGAAGCATGCACAAATTCAGCACACAGTGTCCTACTGTAGCAGAAGTGAAATGTTGACTACAACTAAATGTATGTAGCATGCCCTGGTTAATGTTTGTATGCTTGAAGGCAGTGCTGTCTGCCAGTTACTGAGCTGCTATCCTTGTCTGAGGAATGATGAGTAAGGTAGTAGAAGCGACCAAAGGAATTTACTGCTGCTGTCAGTTACAAAACTTGGCACACCCCACCTGAAGTGGCTTGGTTTTAGATATGTGAGGGCTGAGCAAACTGAACATGAGCTGAACCAAAGAAAGAGTCATGCTTGCAAAATGCATGGGAGGTGAATGAATATACAATAAGCACTGATATCCTACAGAAATGAACCCCATCTCCACTAACTTTCCTGTAGTTCAATATGGCTTTCTTCTAACCAGCCACTCCATTCCACTCTCTGGAGATGTTTGCGTTTCAGTGGTGGATGAGGTGATCTCTGTTTATACATAAGCTTGTACAGTGCACTGAAAGGCTCTCCAATCAAAATAAATGGATTTAAATTAGTTATTTTAATGTGAAATGCACATTACTATGGAGAAAAGAACATCCTGTTGCATAATCTTGTTTATTTTATCAATACCCCAATTACTTTTGTCCTCTTTTCCAAACAAGTTTATAATCCAACTGGGTCACCACTGTGGATAGAGATTCCTTTGTCCACTGTTGTTCCAGGTGTAGGAAGGCAAATCACAATCAAACAGCACTGAGAGTGAACAATCCAACCCCATAGCAAGCCAAGCCAAAATGACATTTGTGGTCACTTTTGACATAGTTAGGGTCACCTTAGCATCAAACACTAAAATAGTAATCGGCTGCCACCTTCTTCTTGCAAAGGTAAAAAGGTATGTTGGACAGACTGTGAGACTGAAAATTAGCACCTGAGGACTCTATTACCTGAAATCTAAGGATCTCTATGGACTTGGTCTTGCAGATGATGAAACTGAGGGGCAGAAGTAAACAAAAAGCAACTTGCCTAAACTGGAAACATGAACGGGAGCTGCAGGAGTTTCTAGAAAATCACTGCTGCTAAGACAGAGTCACTTGCGTTTAACCACAGGCAACAGAATTTGCTAAATTGCAGAATAAGTAAAAATTACGTTTTAACATTAGTGGATAGTTGTGATAATCTTTAGTATTTTATTCTGAGGCCTGTGCACAGAGAAGTGTTTGCCCTGGAACTAGCAGCACCGCGCTTACCGTTGTGAAATGAACTGCACAATAGACTCCGACGACAAGGCCGATGATGATAGACGCAACAGCAACCCAGAGGGCATTGCGACCCAGTCTTTTTGAGCCTTCGATATCTCCTTGGTTATAACTGTTTAAAGCCTGCGAAAGAGAAACAGAGTTTGTGACTTTTTTAAACAGAAATCTGTACACAAACCAACGTGACTGCTTTGAACTAAGATTAAGTTCTCTGTACACTGGGCCTGTAGGAAGAACTTCAGACGATGGTGATTTGCTTTGTAACATCCACTGCCACCAGCTGGAGGGAAGCAGGGAATCCACTTTTCAGTTCTGCTCATTTCATCATTCTTATTTTCAGTGGTGAGGCTATAGTCATATGATGAGTTTTCTTGTACACAACAGCATAAAAGCTGTTAGATCAACTCTAATCCACCTACTTGAATAAATCAGTTTTGTTTATCTCTGGAAGTATTTTTATAGCATATGTGAACTGTTAGATGGCCGCTTTACCAGCAAATAAACTCTTACACTTTATAGGCCCATAAGCATAAAAGGGAGCATAATTAGGCTGCATTTTTACAGAAAGCCTCAGGAAAACATGAAAAAAAAAAAGCTTACTTATTTCCTATTTTTCCAATTGTTTGCTCTTCAAAAAGTTTGGAGAATTAATAGGTAGTTTGTTGGTGGTGAATAAAACCCAGCCCAAAACAAACCAAAGAAATACAGATCATCTGAACAAAAGATCCAAGCGCCATCTTCACGGGCTAGAATCTCTGTCCCTTTGAAGTTTTTGAACACACTGATAATTATCATCATCTACGTCCTGAGGTATCGCACCAGACGTACAGATATTATCTCAACACACTCAACTTTACTCACCCATGATTTAGCAGATATTCATTACATTAGATATTCATTACATAGACCATACAAATATTCATTACATGCACAGATTGCAAGTCTTTTGTGAGACGGGCTATAAGACTTCCTGAATCCATTTTTGGTTTAACCAGACCATATATTAGAAGACTCAGTGAAAGACACTGAAGTATTCTCCTACACGAGTCTAATGCAGTTTGTAGTAACTTTATACCAAGAATAAGATATTACCACAGAATTTTTAAAAACAGTATTATTATTAAGAATTATTTTGTAAGATCAGGAGTGTTTGAGCTCATAAACCGTGACATTGAGTGGAAATTTCGTAATCAGATTGCACTACTGAATTCTTTCAGCAGACTTCCTCAGGGAATCAGGTTAGTCATAGCCTGATTCCCTGAGGATGTTCTTCAGTTCTTTATCATACTGTTCTTTATTATCTGTGCGGTATTGCAGGAAGTATCCCAGAAACTGGGAATACAGGGGGAGAAATATGGAGACCTGATCAAATTAACTCTTCTGTGCACTAAATAATTCAGATTGCCTTTAGAAAACAACTGGATGAGGTATTGCCAAGTGCTGTCACGGAAGTGCTTTAGTTACTAATCACTTTGTGGGGCAAAGACAGAGCAGCAGCTACTTCAACAGAATGAAGATCCAAGACTGTGGAGAGCAGAAAAGGAATGAACTTCAAAGGACACCAAGCTTTGCTGCAGAGCCTTTTTTCCCAAGCAGAAAAATAATTAGGGACATTATCTCTGTGTGTTCTCTCAATTAGTGAGCACACACAAGTTAATGGGCTAGATGCATCCTTGGTGTTAGCACTGCAGTAATACCACTCTGCCAAGACAGTCCCAAAGCAATGAAGTCTATATTCCTACAATTGCATCTCATGGATAAGTGCAGGTACTTACTCTCTGATGTCTAAGAAAGACTGAGCTGCTGATGCACTCTGGCCCTTAAAGAGAGCTCTGATACATTTCTTCTGTTTCTGGAAGCTTGCATGCCTAAACATTTCTCTATTTTATTTCCCTAAAGAATATTGCTAATACCTCTACTCTGCTGTCAGATTTTGTTGAAGTTGGCTACTGGACTTAAAAGATATAGTGGGGAAAGAGGGAAGAGATGGAAATGACAGATGGATACAAATACCTAGTCAAATAGGATGATGTCACCTCTGATTCTTCACCCATGCAGCCTCCTTTTACAAAGCGTGGCTGGCATAGTTCCTCTCACCTAAGGTACTCCACAGTTCTCAACACTCCTATCTGCAGAAGAGCTTGCTTAGGTTTTTCACAAAATACATTTGGGAAGATCAACAAAAGGAGGATCAGGAGAAACATTGCTTGGCCTTGAGCAGGCTGACTTCTGCCTCTGTCAGCACCTATGAATGCAACTGTGGCTGCAGGGAGCTAGGTGGAGAAGCACCACTGACAGCCCAGCCCTGTACTTTGTTCTCCCCACCCATTGTTCACTTTGGGTGACATCTAAAGAATGGTCCTGCAAACACTCTAAACTCGGTTCTCCATATATGCAGCCTCAAGACTGACAGAGTTGTAAGTGAGACAAGGCAGCACCAGCTTGCAGTTCTGTGCAATTTTACTACTGTATTTAGGAAGCCTGGAGAATGTCCATGTGATTTCTGCAGGTACCACATAAATAATTCACCCTGTGCACTTTAATAAATAATGTCATTTTAATACAAATCCATGATGGAGAGGAGAAAAATGGCATTAATGATAAAGAGGAGGATTTGGGAGAGACAGGAAGGAGACAAAAGTTTCTTTATTAAGAGGTTAAATTAAATAGCATAACTTAGACAGCAATCAAGAAGAAAAGAGATTCGGGGAGTGGTTGGGGGTCTGATGCAAAGCTCTTTGAAATTCATTTACTTCTGTCAGCTTCAGAGGGCCTTTGCATCAAGCATCCAGTTTTCAGTGTTAGACATAGACAACATTAACATTTAAAGCCTTAAAAGTTACATCTGTTTATTTCAAAGGGCTAGGCGATATATACGGGATACAGCATCTGTGTGAGACATTTGGTCTGTCCAACTTTTCAAACCAATTTCAGCCATTTTCAACCTAATACCGTATGATTTCTCAGGTTTCTGCTACCTCACTTACTATGAAGTCATAAGCTAAATTAAAGCCACAGTTCTGCAGCTGCTTATTTACTTGAGTAACCTCAGTGACTTCACCAGGTTCATACATATCTATTTATAAAAGATATTCACAGTTCAACAATGAAGCAGCTTCACCTCATATGAACAGAAATTCACTGAATTAGTTACAAACTATTAACCTCTTTTAATGTGCATTTTCTGATCCACATTCTCAGAGTGCCGTAATTCAGAATACTGAATTGCTTCAGAGATGCTCCTCTACATCTCTCACAAACCAGGGCAGAGCACACTGATGTTCTCTGATCAACATTCTCCTGGCTTTCTACGAGCCAGACTGTAACAAACCTTATCTGGCTGTGCCTGGAAGTGAGACATTCTCTATAGTTCAGACCAAAGGAAGAATGAGACATGCTAGCTCAGTGTGACTCCTCACTGCAAGAGCAACTTACAGAGGAAGAAGAGGGGGACTCAGGGAGCAATTCAGAACCTCTGCTTTCTGGCAAGCAGGCAGGTGATGAGCAGGACACAATGAAAGGGGAACTTGCTCTGCAGGTTGTATAGTGGCAAGCAAACAGTGCTGGACTTCTTTTCCTTTGCAACTGTCTTGGTTGCAAAGGAAAAGCTTACCAGTTTGCAGAGGCAAGGGCCATGCAAAAATGCTTAAGAAAAGCAGCTGAGCCTTGCTGTTTAATACTCCTGAAGTAGGTACAGGCTGTCCCATATGGTGTCAGGTGTCCAGGGACCTGTGAGTTACTTAAGAAAAGCTGTATAAATAATAAACTTCCCAAATAAACTTTCTACCTAAAGAGAAGTATAGCTGTACAGGGACACTGTGGTCACTGTGCTAGTCACTGACCTAACCAAAGCCAACACACTGTACAAGGCCCTGTAGGATCCAAGTTAGAAGAGGTGAATGACCCCCTCAGAAAGTAAGTTCCATGACTTCTACCACCCTCTTGTTTGTTGTCTTTGCTTAGGGAAACTAATCTACAGACAAGGCATGTGAATCCAAGGGTAATAGGTGCAAAGAGCTTGTTACTATCAGAGGCAGATGAGCCAAGATTGTCACAGCTTAGCCACATACATTGTTTGAAACATGCAAATAATTAGAAATGTGTCAACATAAAGAGGGAGTTAGGAACAAACGGGCAGGGAGAAATAACTTTTGAGAGACTATTATGAAGTTGTTACAAATCTAAGGCTCTATAAAATTAGATGATGTCCTACATACACTTATTTGAAATACAGACAACTGAAGATGGCATACTGAGAAAGGCCAAAGTTAGTTCAACTATCAATCCTTAGTGCTGGCATTAGAAGTATCAGATTCATTTTTCAGAGTTGTCCCATAGTCTCCCTCTGATTCCATGAGCTGGACACAAACCAACCCTGCTGAGCCAGGTTTCACATACAACAGGCAGTTCAGTGCCAGCAAAGTGCTTTTTGGGTTCACAACAGGGGAAAAAGATACCACTGCAGATAAGGAGCCACACCATGGGAGTCTCTCTGTCAAGAGCCTCCTAACTGTGGTACCTGCCCCATACTCCTGCCCTGATGCCTGTGGTCCCACCTATGCTAAAAAGAATAGGGAAGGTCTGAGTAAGGCACCTCTGGGACTGAGTGAGCCAAATAATTGTACAGCAGCATTACATAGCAGCTGGAAGCAATAGGAAGCAGAAGAACTGATGGCATCTGGCTGGAGCTGCAGGGGAGTACTAAGTGCTCCTGCAGGCAGGAGTCCTGGCCAGGACCCTGGGGAAAACAGATGTCCATCTGCTAAAAACACCAAGCAATCCTCACACCTGAAAGTGACCAGCAAGAAGGGGGCTGCTCTTGTAATGCCAATGTATCAACGCCCTGATGCCATTGAGTGTCCATTCTAGCAGTTCTTCTCTTACCCCATCACAGAAAATAGATTTCCTTCACAAAGGAGGTAAGGAGCAAGAAAGGTTATTATCACAATAGGGAGCATTTGGGAGAGGTTGATGCTAAAAATATATTCAAGAAGGTAAGACCTGAAATGGTAAGGTTTGTGTGTGTGTTTGTTAAGGTGAGAAAGACGTGAGGAAACCAGGGCTGGAGTTGTAAAAGTAGCAGCAGAAGAGACTGAAGACAAATGTGTCATTTAATTTGAGGGGTGTTAGAGCCCAGACTCTACTTTTAGAGTGAACATTGTCTGAATTGAGAGCACTTAAGGAGGACACGACACAGGCAAACAGGGTGTTGAACCATAACCCTCTTTCTAGGGGCTCATAGAACTTTTCCTTCTAGACCCATTCTAGGAAGTAGAAATTCATAGACAACTCCACTTTTATGGGTCTTTCTCTCTTCTGACACAAGATCCCAAGCAAGCTCTGCAGATTATAAAGGTATCTTCTGCAATAAAAGCAAATAACTGGCTTCTGTACCTCAGTGTTAAACCTTAACAACCCTAGGAAGAAGGCTGAGAAAGAGAGAGAGGATGTAGATCCCATCAGATGTGGAAATAAACCCAGCACAGGTTAAAGTGCAGAACCTGGAGTGGAGGTTAATGGAGCAGGTACAGGCTGCAGCTCTAAAAGGCAGGGGCACTGGGCTGTGGAAAAGAAGTTGGACATGTTATTTGCAAGGAAAAGGAGGGGTTTTAGGTAGGAATATGTTGAAACAAAGGATTCAGGTACAGTGGAGGTTATGGGTTTGTTTTTTGTTTTCCCCCTTTCAGGGAGTGGGCAGCTGAGACCTGCACAGACTGTTTAGCATTCAAGAAGTGCTCTTCCCACCCTGGTTTCTACATATCCCCCAGTGACAAGTTACTTAAGCCTGACTCCAAAAGCCTGCATGAACTTCAGCTGGGGTGTGGGTGGAGATTTCTCCATATGGGGTGCAAAAATCTTTAGAGGCCAAATTGTGTCCTTGACAGTTAACTTTGTGCAGCCCCAGTGCTTTGGTGAAAGCACCGTCACAGTGAACAGATGCTCATAGCCCCAGATCATCAGCTCGCATTACTTTATATAGTGTCCACAGATAAAGGATGCTGCATACCAGCAGAACCCAATCTTCCCAAATCAAGGAAAAGAGCATATTCTAAAGTTAACAACAAAGAAAATAAACACAGAGGGGGAAAAAAAGTCAGCTAATACTTATCTGGTCAAAATAGGTTGTGAAGGTGGAATAGTTCCTTTAAGTGATTTTCAAGCTTAAGCAATGTGATTTGTGACCAATCTTACTAGTTGTAGGAAAGTGTGCTTTAGTACATTTTAGACACTGGGAATTGTTCTTATACTTAATTGCAAAAAGAAAGAATATTTTTACTTACCTTTTCAGCCTGGCTGTCAGAGAAAAGGATGAAAACACACAATATGTTTTAAACCCTTTTCAGCTCCTAAACAACAGAAATACATTGCAGTATTACTGAGAACACTGATCATGTATACTATTTGAAAAGTCTGGATCTGACTCTGCAACTTCTGATTCAGAGAGGAGGATTCTGTTCTAACAATCTTCCTGAAGTTAATGGGATTGCTGGATTATTAAGGACTGTGCAAATCATTATGGGTTATAGGAGTAAGGCTGTTTTCTCAGTGTGGTAAGAACTCAATTTTATAAAAGATTTTGCCACCAATCTACAGTTGTAACTGTTGTGTGTTTTATTCTAGCGAAGAGTTTGGATGAAGCTAAAGAACATGCTTACTGGAAAAAAGGCACTTATATCATAGTTGATTAGCTGAAACAGAAACCATATCTCTTCCTTTGCAAATCAGATTTCTGTTGCCCAGTTGCTCCTTTTACACATAGATCTGTGTCCAATTTAGTGTGCAAGTTAGTAGATGGAACAAATCCCACCGACTGGCATAAAGCTCCCTCCCTTACATAGCCTGATATTGAAAACTTGATTTGAACAGCCTTTTACTCCTCAGTCATCTGCTGCTAGGACAGCTACATGGGCACCCTGACCGAGCCTGCTGATGCTTTCAGGCTCGCTGCCTCACCTACCTTTGTCCACAGGGTCAGGGACAAGCGGTTAACAGGCGGCTGGGTGCCCGCTATCCTGACGGCTCCTCCAGTCCCGCTTTGCTCCCGCAGGTCCCGGCCGGGAGCGCGGCGCCCGGGGAGCCGGCGGTCGCCCCGCCGAACACCCAGCCCCAAGCCGAAAGTGGCTCGGGCACCCAGCGGGAGGCTACTCACCATGACGGCGAAGACGAAGCCGACGATGTTGATGGGATAGGCGGGACAGAAGCATGAGAGGATGCTGAGGACCAGGTAGCTCTTGGGCCGCGGCTGCGGCGGCTCGTCGGGCAGCTCATCCTCGATGTTGGTCTCGGGGCTGTTCTCCAGAGCCCTCTTGATGTCGGCGCCGGGGGGGAGCGCGGACATGGGGCTGCGGTGCGGTGCGGTGCGGCGGGAGGCCGGGAAAGCCCAGCGCCGCGTACCGGGCAGGCGGGACCCGCGGCGCTGAGCCAAGGAGCCGCGCCCGGCAGCGCCGCAGGGCGAGGGAGGGGGGGACGGGGGGGGGGGGGGACGGGGACACGGCCCCTGTTAGGCGGAACCTGTCAACCGGGGAGCAAATTCACCGGAGCTATCGGGAGAAAAAACGAACAGAAGCCGTCGAGGGTTTGCAGCACTGCCCGGCGCCGGGAGTCTCCGCCGCCGCTGGCACAGTGGGTCCGGAGCCACATGGCCCTCGGCTGTTCCGGTCCTTCCCGAAACTTGTTAACCGTTTGCAGCTGAACGACTTTAGAGGAGTTTGCATTACCCCCGGGGAGAAGTTCGCTGTGTGCTTACACCCTCGTTTCTAGTGCCAGCGGGCACCATCAGCAAAGGCGTTTCCCTTGAGCTGAGTTGAATTTGTCACCTCCTAACCCCGGTGACTTGCTAAACTTCGCGAAGACACTGCAGATCGGCAGAGAATGACCAACTAAAAGCAGTTTGGTGGCTCAGGCCCAGGGTATTTTTGCCAATTTTAGCAAGTGATTCAGTCCTCACTGAACATCTCTAAGGTGAAATCCACTTTGGGGGCTGCAGGAAGAGGAGGAAGCAAATGAACCTGTATTATTTCCCAACCCTAATGTATGGGAAAAAAAACCCCAACAAACCCCAACCCCACAAAACAAGCAAATTAAGATCTGCTTCCATCATGGTTTTGAAGGTGGTGAGGAAAAGTATGAGAAGCCTGCACCTAGAAAGGAATAGGCTCTGGTTCTGCCGTATGATATTGGAAAAACGAACTTTATACTTGCATGGAGCTTCAGCAAAATGGAGAGACATCAGATGAAGGTTGGAGTTGAGATTTCGCACTGCCTAGCTCCTCCTGAGAGCATTTCATTAATGGAAGTTACAGAAAAGAGCAATGTGTGCTATGAGCTTTATGAATGAGCTCCTTGTGTCACTGGGAGTTTTGCAGTTGACTTGAATGGAGCCATGTTTCCAGTTTCTGGATGTCATCCTTCAAGATACAATGCAGTTAACACAGTAAAGACATACGAAATGCAAGTGCAATATTTTTACTTTCATGAATTAATTAATCTCTCAACTGCATGCCTGGAATATAACATGGAATGAGAATCTGCTGAGCTATTAAACTGTCAAAAGAGCATAGTCTATGTCTTTAGGAAAGAGTAAGAAACACCAAGTTACATCATGCTTGCCAATGTATCCATTAGTGTTCAGGCAGAAGCTCTTTGTAGCTGTAAAATCTCTTATACGTTTGTTCTCAGGGGACTTTAAGCATAGTTACCAGACAAGCTCAGAAAACACAGTTCACATCACACCACACAATTACTTTGAATTGATTTCAGTGGGGATGGAGACCATTGGATGTATCTTCCACGAGGGATCAGCACCATCCAGGGCCACTCAGGTCTTTAATCCATGAGAATACTTTCAGGGACACATTGTAGTGCCTTCATGAGTTTGAGTTTGTCTGCTTGCAGTTGAAACACTGGTAAATAAGAACCTATTATCAGACATGTGAGTGAGAACATCCAGCTCACTTAGGGCAGTTTGAGCTGCTAATGTTGAACATTAACAAGCACAACAAAAAGCTGCTGCACATCAGTTATATAGAAGAGACTAAACTGTGTGCAAAGATTAGCCAGGGAGACTTGAAACTTGGGTATGAGGAAAGGATGTTGATTTTCCCTGTCTAACATCAGACATTTAGTTTGAGTGCCTTTTAGGGGACCTCCAATTCAGAGGCTGGTGGAGTTACCAGTCACATCAGGCCAACAACCTGCACTACTTCTTTCTCAGAGGACCATGAACTGTAGGAGGAATCTGTTAAATTAGACCATGTGAATCCCTTCCCAGGTCTCTCAAACACAGCACGGACCTAATAGTAGAATTGTGCATTTCTAGAAACAGTAAAGTTTAATTGTTCAAATGAGGCTGCTAAGGGATGCTAATGGATTGTAAAGAAAGCAGGAGACAGGAAGTGGTGAGATGTGTGGAGCTACAGAGGATATTATACAGTGGCAATTTGTTATAATGAGAGTTCATTAAGAGGTTCTTGAGACAGAGTTGTGTCACCAGGCAGTTATTGTAGCTGAATCTAGTGGTTTGTTTTATGTAGATCCTTTAAAATCCAAGAATTATATCCTGTTAGGACAAGAGATTTAATTTTAAATGACACTGACTTCTAACCACTTACTGAGAGAAAGGAAAAGGAGGTATTCGGCCAGTAGTTTGGTTTCACAGATGGCATTGATGGGGGTTAGTTATATTCCTGGGAACCTGGGAAAGGTTCTCACCTCAGAGGTAACCCCTGTGCTGAGGTGGCTCAGCAGAAAAGCTGTGAAAATGATTTAAGAACATTAACTGAGAGTTTTAAGATGTAGTTCCAGGAACAATCACAAAAATAGCCCTCCAAGAAAATGAGTCAGAGTACCCAATATTCTTGCTTACAGCCTTGCACTTCAAGCTGAGTCTTGAAAAAGAAACTGATCACTCTGCACAGAGCAGCAATTTTCCCAGTGGTATGAGTAAGGCAAGATGCTGGATAAATTGCTTATCATGATGGGCAAAGCAGATGGGCTAAAGGCATGACAGTTTCAAGATATCTTTCAAAGGTGTTCTTTCCCTGATTTCAAAGGATGCTATAGCTTGACAGTAGGATTTGTTGTAAGGCAGAATACGGTCTCTCCAGTACACTTAGCTGTACTGCTGGCTGGCAGGACTCTCCTCAAAGGCATGTTCATAGCTTGCAGTGGTTCTGGAGAGAAGCTACAATGGTTGCACACACAAGTCAAAGTCCACATAAAGATCAAAATGGTAGTTTAACACTCCGAGGTTGTTTGAGCCTGACACGTGTCCAGACATATGAGGAGCTTCCTCACTGGTTCTCCACAGCACTAAGAGAGAAGAGTTGCTGTAAATCCTGAGCACTATGAACTCTTCTCAAGTGCAGAGTTACAAGAGAAGATGCTGTTGGGACCTTGCACTGGCCTGAGGGACTGGTCTGCTGGGCTGGGCTTCCCCAGTTCCAAGTGAGGTGAGGGAGGCATTTCTGGATCACAGCTGGAACAAACTGGCATTAACACAAGACTGTGTACAGTCAATCCCAATGCAGCAGACGTTCAAACAAACCTATTTTCAGACCATGCTCTCTGCTGTCCTATGGCAAAAATGAGCATATTGCTTTTTCCCACCTACTCTTAGGAAAAAAGAAATTTTTAAGAGAGTGCAGTATGCCCAGCAGAGGAATGGTAACCTGGTGGTAATGCAAACAATGTCTTTCTAAACCAAACAATCTGTTATTTCTCAGTATGGTCACACAATTGCCTATCATTGCCTCTGTTTGCAACCCTTCTGAGTTATTAAACAGAGAAAAGGACTATAGAAATAATAAAGGAGGTCTGTGAGCAACACTTCTATACTTTTCCACAAAACTGTTGTTCTCTGGCTAGTTCATGGACTCAAGCCTTTCTAAATACAGCAGACAAGATGTTCACAGAAACCTTTCCCCACCCAGCCTTAAACACCACTTCTAGGAAAGGAGGTCACAGGGACAGTCCATGGCCATTAAGACTCCAGACTGAGTTCTACTTATCTGAAGAAAAACCCACCCAAGCATCTTCCAATATTTAGCCATACATTATCTTTCCTGAGAGAACAGTAAATCAGGCTGCCTTGTAATCCCAAAGGAAAACTATAAACTGGAAATTAAGTAATGTGATATCTAAAATTCTCATGCTGTATCCATTGCACAGTAATTTAAAATTCTTCATCGATTTCATCTCAGTATCTTATGACAGTAAAGCCACACGTTTTACAAAGTGAACAAGGAAGCCCATGGGAATTAAGGCCGTGTGTACACAGCAGGGTACTTCTGTCATGTAGCTCAATGCTCTGACTCTCCCCTGCCCCCCAGAATGTGGGTTACCTGGAGATGAGCCACACAAGATCAGATGGAGGTCTCCCATATTCTAAACCCAAGTATTTCAGCTTGTACAGAAGTATTCTTCTACAGGGAAGCAGGGGAAAACTGACCTGCTCAGTACTGTGGGGAGACCTGTGCTGTGCTGTGAGGAGTCCTTGTTTCATCTCAGTGTTCCATTTCCTTGCAAATGAGTTCATGTTCTTGGAAGTTTTTCTCCTTGTGACTGTCAAGACAGTCTGTTGTAGCAGTCTTTTAGGAGCACTGAAATGGCAGTTTTATTTATTTCCAGGACTTCCTGAAAACATTTAAAGACCTGTTAGTGTAGGAATTGGAACAATTTTGCCAACTTGAGTGGCGTTTGAATTAGCAAAGTAGTTGCAAACTGATTTGAGCTAGCAACTAACTGAAAATTGCAGGTTTGTTTTCATAAATTCAAGTGTTTCAGGATTATTTAAGCTTGTTTCTTATTCTGTTAAGACATTTGATGCAGAGAAGGAATGTAATTAGTTCTCACCCACCCCACAGTCAGTCTAGAATCTCTTCATAGATTTCTCTGGATCAGCTCCAGCTTCCCACAATACAAACAAGAGCAACACACAGGCATGGCTATATGTACTGTTCTGTGGCTGGACTAGGTCAGTTCTGTTACTTACAAGCAGGGTAAGGCTTGAATCAAAAGGCTAAATTCACCCATTAGGGAAGGTTTGGATCTGGACTTGGATCTGAATTGTGGGATAAGCTGAATACTAATTGTTCTATAGATAATTAATATACTTAGCACTTTTCCATTGTATAGCACCCCATAGGAACCCTCTATCCTCTCACAAATATACACATGTACTCTTCTTTCATTAAGAATTCCCAAATACAGTATTTAGAGCAGTCACAAAATTTGGAGCTGACTGACCAATGCCTCTCCAGCCCTATTTCAATGTAATTGCAGTGGCCCAGAGTGCACTGGTGAACGTGACCCAGAAGTCATTTAACTGTCACTTCAGGAGATCATTTAATGGGAAAAAAGAAACTGAGACACTGTTTCTGGGAGATGCAACCCACCAGGAAGTAGTCTGGATGTAGACGTAAAAGGACACGATTCTTTTTCCTAATTTATACATTTATCACAATTCCAAAAAAAGCTGTTCAAATGAATAAAGTCAGTGTTCACTTTTGTCCCGTGATGTCAAGCCAAGTTGCAGGACAGATTAAGCTACTGCTTGGGTAGACACCAGCACGTCAGACTGATGAATATGCACATACTCTATTTTGGGACAGAACCATGCTACGCTCCATGGCTGTCAAAAATGCAGATGAAATCCTAACACAGAAATAATGCTCCATGGAGGGCTACTCGGAGAACTGAGCTTTAAGCATACACCTTTAGCTGTGTGATTTCTCTTAGGAGCCTCTGTAGCTAACAGCAAGAGAATTGAGGAGAATCCAGAGTACTTACACGGACTTGTGTGGGCATAGGTGAGCCTGGATTTCTGTGGAGGGGCTTCTTGTCCCCTTTAGCTATAGAGGGGGCTGTAGCTGCAGAGAAAGATTACCTAGCTAATGTTCCTTGCTTATGACCAAGGAGTCCGATTGCCCATTGTTCATCCCTGCACAGTTTCTATACTGAGAGTTTTGTTTAGTATTTCCAGTGTTTTCTTTTCACACTTCATGCATGAGAAAACCTGGTCATTCTCTTGTGGAATTTGGAGAGGGCTTTTAAAAGAGCTGAACAATATTCAGTCCTTGCTTATGTCCTGGATTCTTTTCACAAGCCTGCATAAGCAAGTCTGTTTTCCCCTCCAAGAGTCAAAGCTTGCTTTTTTGTCATTTTTATCTCGGCCACTTAGATTATACGGGTCACGGTTCTTCCTTTTCTCCTATAACAAATGGGAACAGTTGAACATTGTAATCTTCCCTCCACACTTTCTGTGTGAAGTTTTCATTATAGACAATACGTATTTCCCATAGCTGCAAGCTGCCATACTTTGTAAACATGGTTTAAAGAACCAGGTAGGAAACAGCCTCTTAAAGGCAAGTATTCATTAGAATATCCTCAGAAATGTTCTAATAAACTATGTGTGCAAGACAATGTTTTGATGGCTCTTATAGTAATCTGGCACTAGAAAGAAATTGGATGCTCCAGCTGTCAACCATGATGGGTTCCTTTAAAAATCCACTGCAATTTATAGCACATTGACTAAGTCCATCATATATAGTTAGGTGTAATTTATAGTGTAATGTACTAAAATATAGCCACCCTAAAAAAAATCTGTATGAATCACATAGAAAAGAGACAGCCATTTGCCAGGAATGAAGAAGGAAAGCCATGTCAATAAAGAGACAAGGCTTTCTCTTTCAACCTTTCACTACTTTAGGGTCTAATCTTGCCCCTGTGAAGTGCACTGCAGAAATCTAGGTCAACAATAGGAAATCAGAATCTTGAAAACTGACACTGCTAATCAGGACTGACACCACTGAGAAGATTGTCAATGTGTGGGGCTGATGCAATGATCAGTCTAAAGCCAGCAGATTTGTGTAGCTGTGGCATGCCAGCTCCTTTGGAGAAAGAGTTAGTTTTGAGGTTGCTCTGCTCTGTGCAAGAGCAAGTTCTTTTCTTTCCAGTGGAATACACCCTTTATTTCCCTTCTTGACTGCAGAATAACATAGCATCTGCCTTTTATTCCGTAAGATAGCACTTTAGGGTGGAAATGGCCACTTACCACAAAGAAGAAGAGAGTCACAGTCAGCTGTGGTAGTATCCTCAAAACATGGGACTTAGTGGCTTTTTCAAGGGGATGAGTATTGCCCTGTCCCTGTCCTTCTGGCATAGCAGCAAAAGAGTGTTCCTAGCTTCTCTCTGTTGAAAGGGCTCCTGAATGATCATCCTTTCTGCTTCCTGTTACCCTAATGAATAGATAAATACAACTTCAAATGTGCTACAGTGACACTGGTATGTTGGACTGCCACCAAACGGTCTCAACTTTTCCCTCATTCTCAAATTTTGTCATAAAACACAACCATAAGGTAGACCAAAATGCATCTACATCCCATCTTTGACGGGAGAAGAAATCTCACCAGAGACAGAGAATTAAGGTTTGGGTATCTGAGAATTCTTCCCAGTTGCATTCTTTCTGTCCCATTTTTTTCCTTTCCTTTGACCACTTTCTTTTGGTGCTTGGTCAGCTTTCCAACTGAGAAAGTATACTTTAATTTGGCTTTGCATAGGCTTGCTGCATTACAAAAAGTACGGCTACAAACACTCAGTGCCTTGAATAAAAGCTCAAGCTGCTGGTTACATTAGCCATTGCACTTGTCGCAACAACCTATTCTGATTTTACAGTAATTAATGCTCAACATGGTAAATAAGAACCTTTCCGTTGACCCTAATAGGAGGAGCTGCATCTAGTCCCAAATATCCTGGGGTTTGTTAATCTGAGTTTTTATTTTCTGCAGTGCTACAATAGTGATCTTTATTAAAATTTAGCAAAAATAATTGCTGCTGTTATTGTGTGAGGCTAAATATAGTTGCATCTCTAACACACTGGCATGGTGTTATTAATATACAAGACAGCAGAAGAGAGTGATGATATATAAAGCTGAAATTCCAATTAGAAAGATGCACCCTGATTTCTGAATACCCCCACAATGACTGTGATGCTTATTTACAATAGAACAGCCTATCTGCAAGACAGAGTTGTTTATTTTATAATCCCTATTTATAACTTGTTCCTTTTTATGTCTAATATAAACCACAGTGGGAGTATTGTTGATGTTAGAATAGGATGGTTGGCTTCTTTTCTACCATGGCGAAATCTTTCCTATGAAAAGAGAGTAAAGATGACAATTTCAGAACCATTGTGAAACAGAAGGAAAGGGTGAATGGTCAAAGAGGTAATGCTTGCTATTTTAATTAATGAGTTCTCCTGTAATGCTTGTCAGCCTAATACCCAAAGCAATTCTCATGCAACAATAACTTTCTGCCCTGCTACTAGTGACACCCAGGAAAATGTTCTTATTTCAGTTCCACAGAGGTGTAAACTGAGGAGGGTGGGGTTTGGATGACACTCGCAATACATCAGGCAGCAGGAAACGGGATCAAGATTCTTGGGTTCAGTGTCTGAGTCCCACCCACACCTCTCCAGTGCATGAAGCAAGTGATGAACCCAAGCTTGCATGGTTTGTTTTGCCTAATGGAAATTGTGAATGACTGGCCCATTGGCTGAAATTATAAAGGACAAGAACAGAAAGGCAGGAAGGATGAACAGACAGAACAGTAATCCAAGCAGGTCTACCACATGCTCTGTTGACCTTTAACGAATTGCTTGGACTCTTGGTGCATCCGTCTCCAATGGGTTACTTGCAAGGGACTGCTGAAGCAGTGAGCTGGAAATTGTGAGACTGTTCACAGAAGTATTTGGAAAAATCCAGTATATCTGCAGGGAAAAAAATCCCAAAGTTTTAAAAGCCCCTTTTATTTAGGTATGGACCTCTAACCTCTTCCTATCGTTTCAGTCCTTTGCATTGGCAGACAAACACTTGATTAAGGTTGAGGATCTTACCTGAGGGCACTGTAAGTTTGTCAGGAAGCAGGAAAAGAGAAGCAGCTATTTTGCTCCAGAGGAGCTCTTCTCCACCTCAAAGTAAAAGAAGCAGAAAGTTTTTCATTAAAGTGGTGCTGGAGGAGGAGAAAAGATGATCTCTTTTCTTTTTAGAGGAAGAGTCTCTTTTGTTACCTGGTGGCAATTTTAGAGAGAGGGGAGTTATTGTCAAATGAAAACATAGGTATTTCATAATCCTACAAAAACATTAGAGACTCCTAACATTCAGCATGGGCATCCTGCTTTGGGAGCTCAAACAGCTGCTCAGACATTGGCTATGTTTGACGCAATCATCTTATCTTGCATGCAGGCAGACAAATTAGGTCCTGTGCTTGGCTGGTGTGAAGTTTTGATTTTAGCAGCATGGTTCAAGTACTCCAGCTGAGGACAAGCACCTTTGTTTCCATTTCTTAATGTAAGGAAAACTCACCTTGTTATCTGCAGTTCCACATGGTGAGGAAGGACCAAGATGAAGTTTTACCTTGTGTAACCACAGTTCAATGAGGAGCTCCCAAGGTGCTATATTAAGATGGCTGTTTGTTTGCCACAGGGTAACACAAGAGTACTGTCAATGAAACTTGACTCAGATCATGGTGAAGTGATCCCTAAAGAACAGCAGAATTGGGATTTCTCAAAATCCATGGAGGCCTGCAAGGAGGTTAAAAGAAATGGCAGAATATAGTGAACAGTGGAGTTGAGGTCTCACAGATCAGAGTAAGGACTCACCCTGCTCATCTGGCAGCAGCACTGCCACTGATTTCACAGGGCATGAGATCAGTCCTACAGAGTTTTGGAGGGAAGTTTGCCACTGGATACTGAGATGGAGCGAAAGAAAAGCACAGACCAGGGGAACATATGGCTTTGCTACGTGTACAAATGCTAGCTTATCACCTCCACATGTAGAATGAGAAAAGTGGAAGCACAACAAAACTTTAGGAGCTTACTCTTCTCTGATGGTAAGTCAAAGGAATCTGTGTTCCTGGCTCTTTTCCTTGAAAAACATTTCTTACTTGGAAATGTGGAAGGGACAAAATAAGGCCTTTAATCAATAACATACTATACAAGTGGTCACTGTACTCAGCTAGACTGTAAGCTGTCGTTGTTGCACTGAAGGATCAACAGCATTTCTCCCCATGGGTCGCCTGGAAGCTTGACAGGCAGGTAAGCAGCTCATTAAGATCATCAGCTTAGAAGGTCTCTGGGTCACCAATTTCATCACCCACCAATTAGACCCAGCATGAAATACACGGCTAAGCCCAGACAGGTTCATGTAGGTCATGTATGTGTCTGTGATTTCAGGGGTGTCATTCTGATGTCTTACCCACCAGAGTAATGACAAGCATATGCTAAGGTAACCAAGGGAGAACATATCTTCTGGTGAAAACTGGGACATGCACCTAAAGATGGTTGGTTTTGAAATACTGAATTTAATAATGCAAGAATTTATCCATAATCACAGAATAATTACAGAATAAACTCAGTGCAAAAATAAAACATCTGAATTGCATAAAAGAATGTAAAAAAAGACTTAAAGCTTACAACTACCCTGTGCTTGGAATATTTTTTATAAAGGAGTGATAAAATGAAAACAAAGACAATGCTGTTCAGATGTGGAAATCAGTATATCCCAACTGAGTACGTGCTGGAGGAATATCTGAAGAAATGACATGACCTGTGATTAGAAATTCAGCCTTCATCCTGCATGGTTAGATGAGACTGAAATGCAATGGTGTGTCCAAGACATCATACAGGAGGGAGCAAGAGTATTTAGCTTTTATTTTCTTTGTCTGACTACAGCCAACAGAGCACACTAGAGGGACAAATTTCAGCTGTGCAAGAGTGATCAGTGGGACTTCCTGAAGTTACCTTCCCTTCCTGGTCTTCCTCGAGGCAGATCTCAACAGGCTATAGTTTTCTGCTTGAAGACAGCTGTAGCTGGAAAACCATCTCATCTGGTTGTCTGATTAGAAGGTGGAGGACTTCTAATCCACCGAGGAATTAGAAAGCAAAGGAATTCTAGCGCTGAGGGGGCCTACTTTTGTCTGAAACCACTTGCTGAAATCCTCTTCTGGCATCCGCACAATGCTCTCACGTACAAACTGAAACAGAAAAAGGTTTTTTTTCCCTGAGGTTTTGATTTACATGTAAGAGAGAGATAATATGTGGGAAAATGTGACATTGTAACAACAGAATAAATGTAATGGCTTCTGCAGTTAGTACAGCACTTTGTATCACCAAATATTTTTAGTGTAACTTCCTGAAGAGATGGATATACTCTAAAATGAAATAAAAGGAAAACTCTACAATCTTCAGTGCAATTTATATCCTGAATCTTTCCAAGTCTTTTGTTTTAAGCTTGCAGCTGTGTTCTACATACCCCTGCAGTACATACATTAAAGCAACTTGAAGTTAAATGAGAACTTCATCTAGAATCTCTGTCAGCCCGCAATCAGTGATGCTGCTCTTGCTCCTAAAATGCGACAGTTTATTTATTCCAGTCAGAAGGAGCACCAAGGTCCTCCTTCCTCTGGGGCTATTTTCAAAAGATGTATAAATAAATAGGCAGGGGATTCAGCTAATGTGGTTTTCTCTATTACTATTACACTAACATTAGGGATCAAAATGCAAAAGGAATAGAAGAAGCAAAGAAATAGATCTAAAACCAGCCAGCAGCAAAGACCTGCCTATTGAACATTAAGGCAAGGCTGCCTCCCTGGTTGTGCAGATTAGTGCACATGACAAAATAGTTATTTTTACAAACATCAAGAAAATACAGAGAGTGTGATCAAAGGCAAAATACTTTTGCCTTTGTATGGCACAATATATATAAGATGCACAATAATCCCCTGCCTCTCAGAGATTTCTGTTGGTCCGGTAGATGAGGGGAAATAACCGTGATGAGAACAAAAACCACAAGGTGGCATCATTGCCATTTTTTGTACCTGAATTACCTGGTTGGACTACATATTACAAACATTCTACATGCATTCTCTTCCCTTTCTTGTATCCTTCCTCTTCTACCATTTACTTCTAGAGCTACAGGAATTGAGCCCAACGTAAGCTCTTGAGAAGCAGATTTATTTTCTTTGTAATGTTCCTGAAGCAAAACAATGATCTGCAGAGCTCCTGGATCACTGACATAACGTATTACTTGGATAGCTCATGGATGTAACCACTGGGAATGACAGGCCTTCTCAGAACTCAACAAGTTAATGTTTCTTGTCAAGCGTCCTAACAATTTATGACAGATGCCAGTTTTACTGCAGTGGTGAATAAAACAATGACATAATGATACTGATTAATAATCCAATGCTTGTCATAACATCTTTCTTCTGAGCAGTTCAAAGTGACTTGTAAGAGGTGAATAGTAGCACCTTCATTTAGTGAGATCCTAAATGATTTAATCTGGTAACTTTCTACTCTATGAGTTTCATCCACAGGTACCTGCTCTCCCCACCCTCCTCACACAGAGACTCAAGATCTGGACTCATCTCACCTCCACAGCTGCAGCAATTTCTGGAGAACACAGCTCCCACACACGCAGATCATCCAGAACCTTAAGAAAGGTCTCTGGATCGATTTTCAAGTCAGGATTCTTGCTGTATTTTTCCAATTTCTTTAAGATTTTCTGGATATAATGGTCATTCTTCACAGACTCTGGGAGTCTGGCAAGCAATACAGGAGCCCTTTAGCAGAAAGAACAGCAATAAAAGAGAAACCATGGGAACAACTGCACATCTGATTAGAAACTCTAGGTTTTATCTTGCATTTCTGCCACTTCATCACCTCCATAACTTCCACAGGAAAAATGGCTCTTTGGGGAATGCAATGCTCAGTCCGGGTTGGATGGGACCTTTAATGCGAATAACGTGAAAGAGCTTTACTTTATTGGATTTCTACACCAATTCCCTTTGCAGGGCACTGAAATAGATGCTTTCTCATTGTCCATTTAAATTTGGATGACAAACTTGGGTGTGAAAGGAAATAATAAAATCCTAACAAATGTTTCCATTTGTCCTCTCATCTTTTCTCTATTTATTTTGTTTAATCTCCAGGGGTTTTCCAGCGCACTCAATGCCTGATCTGGCACACTTTCTGATTGTCTTTACTATCGCTTTTCCCTGTGCTATCATCATTCTCCTTTCTCTGTGTGCTAACATAAATCTCATTGATGTAAGTGCACTGTAACATGCAGTCTTTATCGTTTCACTCTGAATATAAAGATTCAGGAGAATTACACATTACAATAAAAATAAAACTCTTGTGAAAACACTGCCTTTTCTTTTAGTGTTTTGTGTAAATTCTGCAGTGATGCTTTGACAGTCTTGGAGATCAGCGTTCCAAACCTTTCTAGAATGTGCATGACCGGGGTGTGCTGTAGTTTTCACTGGAAAGGGCTGACGATTTGGCAGCACAAGTGCTGCCTCCCTCCAGTTTAGGATACATGTCACTGGGCAGCAGGGACAGCAGGAGAGGGATGAGGCATTTCTTCCTTAAACCAGTAAAAAAAGGAAACACACAGGTTCTATCTTCAGTAGGGCCAGCTCTACACTCAGTAGTATGCTGCTGATAGCTGTAGAGCCAACTCTTTATTATCACTACCTGGATTACCTGGGTTACCATAACTATGCCACACACAGGCCTTTTATGACCCATCCATGCATTGAGAAAGGAAGCCATGCTCAGTGCACTCTCACATCACACTGTTCATATTTGGTATTATTTTGGGCTTTTCTTACTTCATGAGAGAGACAACCAGACTGGCAGAATAAACTAGTAAAGTGTTCCTGTTCTCTTGGCAAGGCAGTGTTTGCAAGAGTGCGGAAAAGAACAGCCCTGCTGCTCATGAAGCAAGTGGTATGGTCCTCTGGCATTACTTTGTGTCTCCACAAGGGGGTTGACCAGCCTTTTTAGAGATCTCACACCCCATACCCCTCATGGACAGCATGCTGCAGAACAGACCTGATGTGGAGAGCTGTCTTCAGGTAACTGTTCTGGCACAGTCAAAGCAAGACAGTCTCCTCAGGGTGGAGGCACGATTTTCAGTGAAGGAACAGCACACTCACAGCACTATTCTTGCATAGGGAGAACAGTAAAAAGCCATACTGGTATAGTCTCCTTTATGCTCATGGAGTTTTGTCCAAATTAAGGCTTCCAGTGACACTACAAGTATAAAAGTAAAACCACATCCACTCCAGTTTCAAGACTTATTTACATGCCAGATCTTAAATTCAGGGGACAGCTGGAGCACAGATGTTTGACAATTAAAACCAGTGTTCTGCTAGATAGGCCAAGACTAGGTTTATTGATTAATGCGTGACTGATGTGTGCTTGACATGTCCTGGGCCACCTGCATTTTGGACCCAAGATGAGAAATGAACTGTGGTGAAGGACAGAAAGCTTACTAGCCGATAAGATCAAAAGAGGGCAGGCTGAAAAACACCATTCTGTGCAGTCTGTGTATTCAGTAATCCCATGCCCAAGGAGTTCTCATGGACAGGGCAATAAGGAACATGCTGTGAGTTTGTTGAGGTATTCAGGTAGGCTATTTCTAATGTGTGATCTGGAAGCTGATCACTGGATACAGCGAGTATTCTTTCAAACATAAACTACTAATCATTTCAAACCTAACACACTAGTAATCTGCAGAACTGCTGTAACTGGGAAGCATTTAGGTGATCCCTGTTGTTGTGGTTTAAACCCAGTCAGGTAACTGGTTCACTCACTCCCCCCCTTCTTTCCCTCCCCCTACTACCGGAGGGACGGAGAGGAGAATCGAAAAGAATGCAACTCCCATGGGTTGAGATAAGAACAGTTTAGTAACTAAGGTTTAACACTAATCACTACTGCTACCACCAATAATAACAATGATAAAGGAAATAATGAGGGAAGAGAATACATCACCTCAGCACCAGCTGACCTACAACTCGCCCCCCCAGCCCAGCCAAGCCCTGACCTATACCTCCTCCAACCCCACAGTCTACCAGTCCTTCTGGCTAACTCCCAGTTACATCCTGGGCATGACGTGCTGTGGTATGGAATACCTCTTTGGCTAGCTTGGGTCAGGTGTCCTGTCTCTGCTTCCTCCCAGCTTCCCCTCCTCCCTGGCAGAGCAGGAGGCTCACAAAGTCCTTGACCAAACCAAAACATCGCTATCAGCTCTGTTCCCAGGCTGAAAGTCAAAACACTGCACTGCACCAGCTACCAAGAAGGAGAAACATGACTGCTACTGCTGAACCCAGGACACTTGTAAATGTTGCAGTATTATCCATGTGCAGTTCAAATGCTGGTAGGGCAATGCTTTGTTTTTTATCATGGGTGGGCAGCTAGAGTCAGGTTCCTTTGCCGCCAGCTTTAGTACTGTGAATGTTCAGTTCAGTAAGAAGTTCTGACTCTAACCCATGTACATTTATACAGTATCTCTCATCTTTGGGGTACAGTGCATTTTACATACATCCTGGTGAAGGAAGTCTCCTGTAAAGCTGCACTGGAGTTGGTGTGTGAATGCAAGCACCGAGTGCCTTTTGCCCGATATCACTGGAGAAGAACTCTTTGTTCTCCCCTTTCTTACCATTTCCAATTAACCTATATGCTGAGCAGGCCAGGATCTGCTCCTAGACATCACATCTGTATTTTTGCTGCTACCAGTTTGAAAAGTCTGCATTTCCAGCAACAGATTCAATGGTTTCTAGTGATACTTTGCTTTAGAGAGGGAAAAAAAGAAAAGATAAAAGCTCTTTTATACTAAAGGCAGAAATCTGGGACCCTGAACATCTCATCTGAACAAGGGTTGCTCCATGCCTGGCAGTGTTCAAGGCCAGGCTGGATGGGGCTTGGAGCAACCTGCTCTAGTGGAAGGTGTTCCTGCCCGTGGCAGGGGGTTGCAACTGGATGAGCTTTTAGGTCTCTTCCAACCTGAACCATTCTATGATTCCTTACCAGTTTAGTTCATCTTCATCATGTTCTCTCTCAGCTCTCATGCTCAGCTGTCTTATTCTGTCCAATTCTTTTCTGAAATCCTTTGATTGTTTCATAGCCCTGTATTTTTGGTAACATCGCTCTTCCTGCTTCCTACAAAAAAAACTCTTGAAAGTTAAAGCTGTGTTGTAAATATTACCATGCTTCTACGTAGCTAACTGGGAAGATAACAAAGAAGGGAGAAAACCAGGAATGTGAAGATCACGTTGTATGGCCAGTCTGGACACTAATAACAATTCTGGCTTTTGCAGTGCTCTGTATACATTCATATTTCTACAAACATATTAAAAAGCGTTAATGGTTTTTATCAGCTCTGGGATGTAGGTAAGAAACAAACTTCAAAATCAAAACATTGACCTGAAATTGAACCTCCACTTTCTACAGGTATCCAGTACTTAAAACCACACTGAATACTGTACAGTGATGTAGGCTAAAATATTATTCAAAATACAGCAGAAGAGAGGTGGAACAGAGTGGAGTGCCTCTGGGATCCCCAACACAAAAGGAATGTAGACCTGCTTGAGTGAGTCTCGAGGAAGCCACGGAGATGCTTTGAGGGCTGGAGCAGCTCTGCTCTGGAGCCAGGCTGAGAGAGCTGGGCTGGGTCAGCCTGGAGAAGAGAAGGCTCCTTAAGGGGAGACCTCCGAGCAGCTCCAGTGCCTAAAGGGGCTCCAGGAAACCTGAAGAAGGGCTTTTGACAAGGGCCTGTAGGGACAGGCCAAGGGGAATGGCTTTAACCTGCCAGAGGGGAGACTGAGATGAGCTCTTAGGCAGAAGCTCTTCCCTGTGAGGGTGCTGAGGCGCTGGCACAGGGTGCCCAGAGAAGCTGTGGCTGCCCCATCCCTGGCAGTGCTCAAGGCCGGGTTGGACACAGGGGCTTGGAGCAAGCTGCTCTAGTGGAAGGTGTCCCTGCCTGTGGCAGGGGTTGGAGCTGGATGAGCTTTAAGGTCCCTTGCAACCCAAACCAATCTGTGATTCTGTGACATGCCCTGAGCTAGAATTTTGACCCAGAGATTGGGCTCATGTATGAATCCTTACAAAAAGTAACAAAGTAACAAACCCAAACATCTGCTTTTCTTTACAATAAATAACTTATATACAATAAATAACTTATCCTGCCAAACTGAGGTTTCATTTCCAAAAGCTGACCAAACAGAACAGTTTTAGGTGGCTGTATGTAGAATGGCAAAATAGCCGCAAGTAGTAAGTTTCCATCTGACTTGTCCTTCCATACTGTGGGATGCTGGATTGATTATGCAGCCACAGCAGCTGCTCAGGGAAAACAACAAGGACCCAACTCCAGATAAGGAGTGCTCTGGGAATAAAAATATCTTAAGTACAAAATGAAACAGAAGAATGGAAAGAAGGAAGTGAGGGGGAGGAGTGTGCCTGCAACACTCTTCAGAATACCAATGTAGGGAAGGATCTCAGGTCTGGTGCTTACTGAGACAAAAGAATTTGCACAAGCATCACAGATGAATGTTTCTGGGTGGAAGGAAAAGGATGACAGGCATTGGCTGGTCAACAAGGTAGAAATGTCACTGATCTGGGAAAAGGCTTTGCCAGAGGACATTATAACTGTTCCTATGAGAAGAGTCAAAGTAATGTTGAACAACACAGTGATCTCAGAACTGAAAACACAAGATAGCCATACAGATTGTATGTGGACAGAAGTTATTATTCAGTCTTTGGTGTAAAGGACTGCAATGTTCAAAGTAAACATATTCAATGTTTTTAGCAAAGCTATTTCCATAAATACTGTTCAGAAATATTCCAAAACACTGCTGTAAATATTTCACCTGCAATGTTTTTTTTTGTACATGGTCATAAAACTTTCTAACATCGTCCCTATATTCTTATTTTAATGCCAATCCATATAAATGCATCTTTAAAAAGGCCTGAAGTCCTAAATCTAGTCAGAAGCAAGGTATGCAGTGTTTCAAGAATATAGGAAATCCAGTTTCCTCCTACCTCTCAAGGCTCACTAGGATATCATGTAAACAGCAAGCTGCCTCTTCACGGACTGCTGTGAACCTCTGCTTCACATCAGCACACAGGTTAGATTTGCTTTTAATGAAAGAGCTGATCTGGCAGCTGCAACCAAAACAACACATTAAAATAGAATTAACATTTTGTGGTCACCATTTTGTGGTATGCACATGTGTTGCTTGAAACATACAGTGATGTGAGCCCACTGAGTTTGAGATCTTATTCTCAGTAAAAAAACAAATTTAACATAATTTACACATTTGGGTTTGTTGTTTTTTTTTAATTCAGCAGATTTATAAAATAATTTGATGAATTAAAAAATTGAAAATTCTATAAAATTTAGATTTTTGCACTCTTTCGTTCCAGTCACATCCTTCCAGGAAAGTGCCTTTGCATTGCACTAAAGTGTGCTGCAAGATCTCACTGGCCTGCTCTAGTCTCCTGTAATAAATGCTGCCTGACATTTGCATGCCAAATGCTTTCCACAGAGAGCACTGAGTTAATAATGCTCTTCAAAAGCAGATTTGTAGCCTTACCTGTCCTTTCTGGGTCTCTGCTTCCCTGGTGTTTGACTCTCCCTGCGCGTGTTTATGCTGTGGTCTTTCTGAACCTCTGGCAAACTGTAAGACGCAACAAGGTTTAAGGCAGTGTAGAGTGTGTTCGCTCCAGAGCAACAAACTTCACAGGTGCTGAGGAAACATTCTTAATATTGCAGACTTGCTGGAGCTATCCAGGTACAAAGTTAGGGCTCTTCACCTCAAACCGAAGGGAAAAAAATGCTTCAGCAAAGTCTAATGGAAAGAATGGTTTGCCAAGTTGAGGTTACTGCTGTGGAAACCACCACAGAACTGAGGCAACACTGTAATGAGGCAACACATCTAATGTAAACTTAGCTAGAAATGTAATAGAGATACTACTGAGAAATGCAGTGGTTGAAACAGAAACAGTTTCCTGGAGGAAGATAGAACATCACTTTTTCTATAAAGCTTCTGGAGCAGAAGATCTCTTCTGTTTACAAAGGCAAGACTCATGTGGTACTTTCCAGAAAGTACATATTGCTTGCACTGCAGTAAAATAGGCTGTTCTACCAGCTGTGCCAAAACATGTGAATGTCATCTGGCCCTGAATGCTGAATTCAGTTGTTTAGGGGGGGAAAAGAAAGAAAGGAGGGAAGAAAAGGGTAAGCTTTGTCCTGATTAGTTGCTTCTAATCATTCAGAAATCCATCAGGAAACGTACCATTGTGGTCCAGTCTTCTTAACCATAGCTTTTTCTTTACAGCCATCTTTTGACACCTCTCCACGTGCTATCTGGATTGATTTCTGCAGGGCTGATAAGATACCAAAACATGCCAACTCAATAGTGCATTCCTCTCTTCCTTCCAGACACCGTATATGCTGGCCTGAATGAGATATCCTAAAGAAATCTGCTATTCATTGGTTCTAAAAATTAAAGTTTCTTCGAAGAAAAGCAGCTTTTTGAAGAGGTTTTAAGATAGGTACCCAAATATGAGTGCTGCCAATTCATTAGTCACTTGAAAACTTTAGCTGTGAAAAAAAATCAACTAGAAGATATTAAATATTTTTTAAACTAGATGCTTATAAAAATAGTGTCTCAGAAAACCAGATGGATTTGAACAAACTATGCAGAAAGTCTATTTTCAGTTCCTGTACTGTGCTGTTAGCATTCTAGTGGCATAACTACCAATTTCTGGATTTTTAAGTCTGCTGTATCACTTAAGTGTCACATGGAATTTAATCCATCAACAGGTATCTGCTTACCTCTCTGTATCTCCTTACCAGCATCCACTAAAACTTAAGACATGTCCTCAAGTCATTGGTTATAGTTTCTAGATTATCCACCTTTGAGAAGATCTCTCTCACTAATAGCACTCTACTCTTTCTGCCTTCTACTGTAATGTGAATGCTTATATTCTCCTCTCCCTTGAATACCTGGAAAACAAATTTAACTCACTGGTTTCCTTCAGCTCCTTGTTTTCTTTTCCACTGCTGTTTCATTAATTCTTTGATGCCAAACCCCTGGAGAGGCAGAGATGGCCATCTTCTCTGTGTTATTCCCTCCAATCACACATGCAATAAAACAGCTGCCACACTTGTTATTAAAAATCCCAGTGTTAGCTGTCAAATTCTAAGTCATCCTCTGACATGTTCAATATGTCCTACATGGTCATAAGTGACATTTTACTGAGCACTCAACACCTTGAAGTTGTAATCTCCAAATTCCTACATTTTTGTGAAGTACCACGTTCAGTATAACAGAAAATGACTGCTGAACGTTGACTGTGTTAAATAGCAGCACAAATGATTTCTGCTTATTAAAAGCAGATTTGAATGTTACACTGTGAACTTGGAAGCGTAAGACATGGATGGAAGAAGTTGCTGGGCACCAGCTAATGGGCTAAAAATGTAAAGAATCGTGTTGATTATGAAGATCATCTATTAGATGTGGCCAGGTGAGTTTCAAGAGTGTGGAGATCCCAGTCAGATACTCCTAAGTTCTAGTACTGACTAGTTCTAATGATGGCTCCACTGTGATCCTTACTAGTCTGCAAGTGTAAGCCTGTAAGAAGCAGCTGCACCACTGGATCTTTTGGAGCCCTAGACCCGAGGAGCAGTTTGAATACAAAGGCTGATCTTTAGAGGGTCTGGAACATTGATATGGGCAGGGAGCTTCTGCTCAAACTGAGCTAAGGCTGCATACAAGCCTCACCTGCTCTTGCCATGCAGGGTCAGAATCCTTAGAAGAACCCAGCCCTCTCTATTTATGGTAACCATTTGGGCAAATGGAGCAGCTGGATATTTGAAACCAATATACTCTGCAGATAATACTGGTGCTTTGGGGAAAGAGGGCTATGCAAAGCAGTGGCTGTATTTGATGTTTTCTCCAAGATCAGTTGTCTAAAGCCAATCTTGAAAGCAGCCCTGTTGGCAGGTTTTGGAGACAGATGACAGGAAGCAAACCAGGGCTAAACCCGCAAAGATACAGCTTTTCTTTTTGGCTGATCATCAGAAACAGAGGGCACAATACCTCTCTGCCCTTCATTTTGTAGCATTAGAACCTGTTCCAATTCTCCATCTGGATAAATTGACAAAACAAATACTCAAGGTTGTCCATATTCATAATATTGTTTAATTATTAGCCTCCATGGCTGTGAGCTAGTCAGACATTAATTAGAAAAGAGAAAAAAGCAGAGAATGTAGTAATTTCACTTGACCTTGTTTTCTATGCCTTAGTTAATCATCTGTGAAATGGGATATTAAAATTTACTTCTTTTGCAGGAATCTAACAGTGATAAATCAATTGAAAAGCCATTGATCAAAACCAAATAAACACCCCAAATTCAGGTATGTTTTATAAAGAAGACCCTCTGCACATCCTCTTTTAAAAGTATGCTTTTAAGTGAGAATGCAAAGTTAAGCTGCTGGTCAGAAAGCTTTGGGGATACCATCCTGTTAGTGTTTAATATCTCAGATACAGGTCTTGTATTTTACACTTCTGTGTGTGAAGAATATACACCATTTGAACTGATCTGCAGACACAAATTCTTCATTACACAGTAACCAGTAAAACTTAGGCTTACATTTAGATCATACAGTCTCTATCTGCACAAAAGGAGGGTTTTTTTTTTTAAATGTGGTGAAGGAAGCAATCTTAGAACACTGATCTGCTTTGTAACACCTTTGACTTATAAGGTGGAGACTGAATGATAAATGAGACTACCTCAGCAGTGACCTGTTGTTGTACCAAAGCTACAAGGACTGAAGCTTTCACATTTACCTCTGTCAACCTGATGGAACATTTAAACTTTTGGCCTAGTAGAGGTCCTCACTCAGCCAACAGCGCTGGAAAATCAATTTTGTATAAGCAGACATTCTACAGCAGCAGTGCCCAAACAACAACATCTAAATTACAGCAAAAAGCTTTATACTGAGTTATGAATTCCTGCCTTAAAAGAAATCTTGCTGTAAAAGTCCCACTCAGCTGTATCTGCTGATCAGATTCCTACTAGAGAATCCCTCTCCCACTTCTGAAATACATGTATATGTGTATATGTGGGTTAGGGTTGTGTGTGCTCTCAAAATGATGTCTGTATGAGTTACATGAAGCTTTGTGAATTTGGGGTGTAAGGCTACAGGGCAGCTGTACTTGCAATCCATTTCTGATCTGTCCATGAAACATCCTATAACCAGAATCTTGGATTAAACATGATTCTAGCAGCATCAGAATTCATTAGAGAGTCCAGACTCCGCCCCATGTAAACTGACTTCTCACATTTTTTAGAACTAGGAACATAATTCTTGAGGTGACCAGCATGGTAACTCAGTCCCAGTAACCAGCCCCTGAAATCCCAGGCAATCACGTGATAGATGTTATTCCAAAAGGTACACTGAACATCCTACCCATGTATCACATATACCACAAGATACTTCTTTACGTACCACAGCAAACAAAGGTCCCAGCTGTTACAGCTCTCAAGATTGCTTTCAAATCTCTTCTCACACAAAACCCAATTGTTCACATACATCTGTAAACAAACTGCTTGAAATTATAGCTTTGAATTTGCCACTACTCCCATTCATGCCATTGAAGGCCATTCACCTGTGCACACCATCACAGGCAGCAGTGATTGTATAGGTAGAATATAGTGTTAGTGCAAGCTTACTGATGTATCTATGCAGCTTCTGGTGCTTTGAACCTAAAGGCCTTTCAGATCCAGAGAATGTGTTTATTCCTTTACACTTAAGAGCAATTAATTGTTTTTTCTTCTATTAATTTAAATTGCTTTTGGACCTGAATATACTTCCAGCAATATATTGCAGCAATTGAATCATTAAGTTTGATCATTTATCCCATTTCAGACGCTTCCCGTCACCTTCAGTTTTCCGACAGCTAATTTAACCTGGTATGCCATAAATCAAGGGAACCTGGGAGTAGCCACTCTCTAATCACTGCTTCCATGCACTTCAGGATGTTAGAGATCTGTCATAACGTTGTATTCAGTTGCTTCTTTTCTGCACCAAAGAGCTCTAGTCTATTTAACTGGTTCTTCTATGGAAGCTATTCTGTATATCATACCTCATCATTTTTTTACCTGTCAAACTTTACCACTCCTCATACCAACCTATCTGCATTGGAAGGACCAAAACTGAAGCAGCACATACAGAGACATTTGTATTTTTGCACAACAAATTTTCTGCTTTGTCCTCCACTTCATTCTTAGGGTTCTTCTTGCCTTTCTAGTAGCTGCTGAACCTTCACAAAACTATCCCGAATGACTCCAAGAGCTCTTTCCTGATTTAACAGAGCATGATGCCAGCCTAATAATAATAATAGTATAACTATCAGTTAAAAGGTAATATGCAGTATTAAATGCTTACATGTTTTTCTAGACCAGCTTTATTTAGAAGGAAGGGAAAAGACTGAAGATTACCCAGCTTCGTATTAAAATGTATTGCAGAGCTAGCAGATAAAATGTTGTCAGGTCAATCAAGCTCAGGTAATCACTGATGGATGAGTAGGAGGAATACAGAGCAAGAAACCATTAAGTTAGACAGATACATATTCAGTGGATCAATTGGTTATAGCAGAGAACAGCTTCACTGGTTCCCCTGCCTGTTGGGTCTTACAGATGTGGATGACAGTTTGATTATACAGCTGCTGTAACTGAATAGTAATTAAAACTCTTACTACTCATATGGGATTACATTGTCTTTAAACCAATTTGCTAATGGGAAGGGCACAAAGAGACTCATACAAAGTTCCACATGCCTGAACAGAAATACATCGGGACATGTAGCAGAGTATTTGACATAGGTTTTCCCTAGTAACACTGAAAGCAATTCCATTGATACTGGCAGTTAAGAAAAAGTAACTTACAGGGGAAAAGAGGTTGTTGCTCTTTAGCTGGTGCTGACTCACTCACATCATTAATCTTGATGTTGTCTTCAGAGCAATGTAGAGCGGAAGGTTCACTGCCTTGAAGGGTTTGACCACGGAGAGATGACTGACTGCTAAACTGAGAGATACCTGGAGTAACGTTCTTGTTTATAGTCCTGCTAAGTAAATTGTATCCTGTTTTCCAGGTGTATTTCTGTAGATGAAAAGAAAAAAAAAAATCAATAGAAAGGAGGGGCTTCCTATAGTGCTTTGACAACAAACAATCATATTTCTGTAACAAATTCCAATATTAGATCCTTCTGGTTTTCCTGTAACCTCACAGATTTTTCTCCAGTGACTTCAAACAAGATAGTGATTTCTTGGGTAAAACCTCCTTCATTTTGTTATCTTTCTTCAATACTCCTCTGCTACGGCATAAATGACAACAGATTAAGGTAATTTGTAAATGAGGAACACTGCAGCTGCAGAGAGGGTTGGTAATACAACAACCTTCTCCTGTACAGGGAAGAACAGGTCAAAGTGGTTTGATAAATGTTCAGGTCTCCTCCCAACAATCTGGCAAATGAATTTCCTGTGTCGGGAATGTAAAACTGAAGTCTGAAAGCAGACTGAATTCTGCAGGCTTGATAATCAGAACAATATGTATTATAAAGCAAGTGCTCCTGAAGGAACCCAGTATTTCCATTAGAAGTTTCATATCAGATATGAAAAGCAGTCTTCAAGTAATACTAGCATGAATGGCACAAAAGAAATTGTCATTAATTCAGGGAGGAAAAGAAAAATAGTCTCAACAATGGAAATGCTGAAAGACACATGAAGACTGACACGTGCTTTGGTTTCTTCTGCTCATGTTTATTTGAACCCAACAGTTTGGAAAAATCAGAAAGCCTCATATTTAGAAACAACTCTGTCCCTTAGGTGGCTTGCTGACTTTCTTTCTCTGTTTTGTAACAGCAGGGAGAATATTTGCATAAAAACACAGTCTTGATCCTCAAAAAGTCTCACAACTTTTGTTGCTGTCCTGGGTTCAGCAGTAGCAGTCATTTTTCTCCTTCTTGGTAGCTGGTGCAGTGCAGTGTTTTGACTTTCAGCTCGGGAACAGAGCTGATAACAAGCGATGTTTTGGTTTGGCCAAGGACTCTGTGAGCAGGGAGAATATTATTCCATACCACAGCATAAAAACACAGTCTCTTCCCTTGATTTCCTCATTATTAAAGTCTTTGTGTTATACAACTTTTGTTGCTTATTCCCCAGTTGAAAATGTAATCTTCTATTGAATCATTTGAATTATGTCATGGGGGTACAAGCTGCAGGTGTTGACAAATAACAAGAACAAATTGCATGCAACAATAGCTCATATTTCTAAGTGCCTTACCTGGGGTTCTAAGGGTACTTGACAAAACTTGTTTTATTTAGCTTATAGGTGGCAAAGGAACTAAAAGCTTGGGCAAACTGCTGCAGATCAAAATGGAAGATGTGCTCCAGAGCGAGAAACCCACCAGTTCTTTATCGACTTCTCTTGGTTATACTCCTAAGTGTCATTCATTCCCCCTTCATTTTCCAGCAGTCACTTCAGCAGTTTCAAAGAGAAAAGCATTTCTCAGGTTTCAGAAAGACAGTGAAACAGTTACCAAGTGTTACAGCTAGTTTTATAGCATTTAATTCCTTTCAGGTAGTAACTTCATTTTTCTTTTAAAAGGCTTTTATCTGAATTTCTTGGTTTCGTCTTTCCTTGGCTTTGTTTTGAAAGTGGCAAGTGAATTCTGCTTTCTTTAAAGGCCTTAACATTTGGCATTTGTTTCCAAATTTAGCTTTAAATTCTGTGTAAAAAGGCAACCAAACAAGTCATGACTAGAACATAAGAGAATAAAGCTTCCAGGATACAAGTCTGAAATCCCCATTTGACTGAAAAAGATGCATTTGTGTGAACAAGTACTGTTACATGGCTCTGGGTCATTAAGAAAAGGGCAAATAAGAGGCTAGTTATGTTTTAGCTGAATATTTAAGTCTTCCCACATCAATACTTATCACTAAGAACAAGTCACAGTTTCAATCTAGGTATTGTTTTTCCTATTACCTAGTGTTAAATAGTTATTCTTTAAAACCAAGTGAGAGAAATCCTCTGCAGTCACAAGACCCAGAGCATAAACATGGTATCATGGAGTTTAATTAAGCAACAAAACAAATGCCTGAAATGTTGGATTAGGTCCCATGGAAGACATTAACAATGAAGTTACCTTTTTCTTTGTAATAAAGCATTCCCACATGCATGTTGCTAACTTTAACTCTTCCGCTTCTTTTACTCTTTTTTTATAACCACCACAATCCCTAGGTGAAAACAATTTTATTAGTTTTCCATTTTGAAAGTCTTGCTTTTATTATAGGTTCTTTAAAGAAATGCAACAAATGCAGAGTAAATGGTGGCTTACTGCTGCTATGATGTACATGTTTGCTTATAAGACATGAAAAGAAAATGCAAGGTGTATAAGCCATGAGTAAATCAATAGTCACAGTTAAGAACCACCTCAAGAAAGGTGTTCTACAAACTCTCATATGCAGATACTGGCCCAGATGATGCCCTCAACTTCCTCTGTGCAAGTACTCCACAATTTTGTCCAGCAGAGAAAGTATACAACATGAGATTACACTCTTTAGAACCTGGAATCCAGAGCTTTATGCATTTATACTCTGTTCTCAGCCTGCATCTGTGAGACTTGCTGACAAACTGGGTTTTTTTATCCCAGTCTATTGGTTGGTCCTCATATGTAAAGGGGTCAAAACCACATCCAAAATATATACTGGACTGTTTCTCCCCTCCAATTTATCAGGCTAATTCTATATAATGCTACTCTTCCAATTCTGTTATACATAAGCACAGTTTGTCTTGACTGAATATACAGAGAACACAGAACAGCTTTGGAGAGCTCTGCCCTGCAACTAGAATATAAACTGCTCACTGTTTCACCAAATGCTCATGAAAGATTTAAATACATGTTATGTCAACATGACTAGAAATGTTGGGAACTTAAATTAATATTTACTTTAACAGTATGAAATTTCAGAAGCAATGCATCTTTTACAAGTGGCCATCACTACCCTACATAATTGACAGAATAAAAGCAGCTACTAAATACCCCTTAATAGCTACCTTTGTTCTGTAATTATAATGTACATGGAATTCCTGTTTTTACTGGGTTAAGGCTGATGGAACAGGCATATATCTATTACTGTATGTATTTAATTTGCATAGTTATTAACCAGAAGAGAAAAAGGAAAACCAACCCCACAACTATATTTGGCTGGGATAGCTCAGTATTTTCTCCTAGTTGTGCAGCTTGCAATAACAGAGGACCATGCTGTGCTGCTGATGTTACTGATTTTACTCCCTGCTGACTGCAGGGGGGCAAAGTCAATGCAAGATTTGTTAATGTTACATGGCACAGAATTTTTAACATTTCATTCAAACAGTTATTACTGGAGAGAAACAACAACATATTAAGTGCGAAAGATCCTAAACTCCTCATTCCATCTACCCTCATGCATTGTGCACATACTTTGGATTCCAACAGGTCGATATGGGATGCATCGAACTGTTGGATTCAAGAGTCACAGCTTCCAAAAGCCAGTGTATGGCACACAGTTGACGGAAGAGATGGTCACTGCAAAGAGGAAAAACAAATGTGTCATTGTATAGCAACAGGAAAACAGTCAAACTAGCAGTGTGTTGGCTGAAATAGATACATCTGCACCTTTCTGCAGCAGATCACCTGTTTTAATTGTCCCAATGAATTCCACACACCTTTCAAACTTTTGCAATGTTGACAAAGAACTCTAGATACCGAAAGCATATTTTTGGATGTGAAATTTTTGATGGTCTTATATCGGAGGTGTGCTCAGTAATTTCATACCTGTGAGGATTCTGGCATTTACCCTTTCCAGGTATGGATTTTTATGGGGTTTGGATTTTACAGTAGGTGCTAAGTTTTGCACTTAAGAAAAAGCAGTGTGAGAGTTTATAACATTGGAACCATCTTCTTCTGAACCAAGATTATCTTTGGCATTTTAGCTTATTCCATATGCAAATGTAAATACATGAAGATACTTTGGTAAGTAATTGGATTAATGAACTTAGAACAGAACAGACAGTGTGTATTAGTGACTAATCTAAAACATACAGAAGGGTACACAGTACAATTACCATCTTGTCCCATTCTCTTCCATAGACCTTTTTTTTTTTAAACTAGGCAAATTAAATATGAATTTTGACAGCTTTTCCTTAAAATGAGCCTAGACTTGAAAGCTATATCACATCAGCAAGTCTTACTCAACTTACAACTTGCTGAGCCAAGATCAGCAAGGCAAATGATGCATGTTTCTGTACAGGTGCATATACAAGACTTTCAGTAACTCATTAGGATTCACTTGTTTAATGTTAGAATTTAACAGTTGCTATTAGTAAAGACAGACTACTTTACCAGGAACTGAAATTCTCAGGATACACAGTCACCAGCTGAACAGCAGCTGTAGGTATGTGTGTTATGGGTTTGTATTGCTGTGAATTTTGCTTATATCCTACATCAAGGAGGGCAGGACATAAATCTGCTTCAGATATACCTTTTGGATTCAGGGGAGCTTGGAATCAAGAGATTGGTTTGAGCAGGAATGAAGGATTGTAAGGTCATTTTTTTCTTCTCTGACATCCCCAGGTGGTTGCCTTCTGCTTGAGAGCAACTGTGGGAAAGGACAAAGACTGAACTTAAAAAAGGAGTATGTGAAATGAAGACACAACCAATAAAACTGTTTATTGTGGTCCCATCACCACACTCCTCTTCCTCACATTTAAAAACCCAAAATGGTTAATTACTGCATTTATTAATATTACAAATTTTATGTTTACCAGGATATATAATTATTACTTATTTCTAACAAGTTTACATTACTTTAAATTATAAACATTTTATTATTTGCATTTATATATTTATACTACCACTCATTATCAGTTAACCATTTATGTGAAAACAAATTTGGGAGCAGACAAAATAACATGACTGACTTGTCTGAGAAAAGATGCTGAGATAGTGCTTATATTCCATTACACTTGTTTTCTCTTGTTATCATGAAAATGGAGTCAGTAAGGTTATATACATGAGGCCAGCGTTTCAGGAGGTGCCTTAAATTCTCTTCAGTTTTTCCTGGGTTAACATACTGCGTGCACAGAAAACAGTAAAGATTAAGCTGAAAGGTGTCTCGAGTGCTGGCCAAACCAAAGTAACAGAAAACTGAGCTCTTCACAGGCTGTGAGCATTGTTTCTTCACTGCCATAAGCCTGTTTGGCCATTTACACCTGTGTAAAGTGTTTGTAGATGCTACCAAGCAAGAAAAGAAGGTTTACAGCTTTTTTCCACATAGATGTAAATACCTGCCTGCATCTGGTGTTAGATAATGGAGATTCAAGCTTGATAAGCACAGTAGGTATTGTAGCCTTCATATATTGATAGTATAAGGCAACTAAGATGATTAAGGGAGTGGAATATCTCCGTTATGAGGAAAGACTGAGGGAGCTGGGTCTCTATAGTTTAGAGAAGAGGAGATTGAGGGGTGACCTTATAAGTGTATATAAATATATAAAGGGGGAGTGTCACGAGGATAGAGCCAGGCTCTACTCAGTGGAAAACAATGATAGGACAAGGGGTAATGGGTACAAACTGGAACACAAGAGGTTCCACTTAAACTTGAGAAGAAACTTCTCAGTGAGGGTGACAGAACACTGGAACAGGCTGCCCAGGGAGGTTGTGGAGTCTCCTTCCCTGGAGACATTCAAAACTCGCCTGGACACATTCCTGTGTAACATTTTCTAGGTGTTCCTGCTCCGGCAGGGAGATTGGACTAGATGATCTTTTGAGGTCCCTTCCAATCTCTACCATACTGTGATACTGTGATATGGAAGACAGGAGGTCCACACAGGAAATACAACATGAACTATTGTATGCTGGATCATAAATTAGTAAAACACTCAAATGATACTGTCCATAAACTAGCTGAGATGATAACCGAGATCTGAATGGTGGGTGAGTCTTACAGCTTTATACAGATTTCTTTGACAGAGTTCCTAGATGGATGAATGATCCTGGATTAACATTTCCTTTCTAGGTCTGAAGCAGTTTGGGGGTGTCAGCTTACTATTGCCGATTATGACCTAGCAAATTGTTGGAATAAGGTTTGAAGTGTGCATGCCCCAAGCATTTCATTGATATAAACTTTCTAAAGCAAAGCACTGGCTGTAAATCATACATACACCACCAGTACGGCATCTCAGCACTGTATTTAGAGAGCAACAGGTCTATTTTCTTCATCAAATTAAGAAATTAATAAACTTAAGTCTTCTTTAGTCTAACAAACGAGCTATTTGACAATGATATAAACTGGCAGGTATTCCTGCTGTCCTAAAAGAGATTTCTTACACAAACCTCAAGGAGTGGTGGTCTTCATTCAGGTAATCTCATCTGAACTGTAACAGCCAATCTCTACTTATTGGAGACAAACGGCACATGAATGCCACAGACTTTGTTGTTCAAAGCAAGTCTGCCTTGTGCTTCCCCAAATTACACTTCCTATTTCCCTTTCTGTGCAGTCCTAATGAACAATGGAGTGCCAGGACAGCAAGACCATTGTACACCCACTGAAGCATTTGGCAGAGTCCATTATTCCTATTGAAAAGGGATAACTAAACTTTACTCCTACTTTTCTACTGTTATGATAAGAAGCTGGTACCAAGTTTAGAGTGTTGATACATTTAAAATAATTGATAACACAATTAAATGCTACAGCTTATGTAACAGCAGCAAAAAAAGTCACGCTAGAGGCTTAATATTTGCTGTTGTCTTACAAGAGAAAGAGGAAGGGAAGTTGGAAAAGCTGGAGTCACTAGAATCTGGGCATATAAAACCATGCCAACAGTTTCAGTATCTGTGAAAGACCAAAGCTAGACTTCATCTGTTAGAAAGACACTTTGCACCCCAGCAGTTTAACAATGCTTCAGAGCTCTTCTTAGTCCATGAAGTTCCTAATTTTGAAGTCAGTACTGTGGAAGCCAGGAGTGAAGTAAGTCTCTCCAGACTCACAGGGATCTGGATTTTGTATCTAAGCTTCACCTATATATGTATACCTTCATAAAGGAAAAAGAGGAATATTGAATCTTTTTAAGGTCAGCCTTGCTGAAGAAAGAAATCTTTCCTGACATAAAAAAAATCAATGATTTCAATAATCTGAATGATCACAGTAATAAAGGCAATGATATTTTTCATACGTGTAATAAAGTGTTTGCCTGCAATAAATGTGGATTGGCTGAGTTATGGGTAGATGGAACAGTTATGTATTAAAAAGAATAATGAACAGGGAATTTACAAAAAGCTTTCAGGTAGGTTCTTATGTACTTTTATTTTTCTCTAATTAAATAATTTTGTTTCCCTATAAAGTTCACATGGCTTCACAACCCCAGGATCAAAGCACTAATAATGCCATTTAAATAACACAACTGTAGGCAACTTAAGTGAGGAGAAAGTTTCAGATGATGCAGACATTCCAGGCTAAGAGTCCAAACTACTTTGACCAATACTCCAAACCTTTTCTTCTTCCATAACACTATCTCTCAGTAATACTCTGTTTCTTCCCCACCTTTTCTAGCTATTCAGTTAGTGACCCTTCAGAACGCTGGACAGTAAACGTCACTCCAGTAAACACACTTCTGCTCAGAACCTCTCAGTCTGTCTTTGCTGCTTGTTTGCTGTTGGTCTGGGTTTCATAAAACAGGGAAGATTTTATTTCTTATTTTTTATAATGGTTACTGATTATTATAATGGCCCTGATAAGAAATGCTGCATGCTTCAATGGGTATACGATGGTCTTGCTGTCCTGGCATTCTGCTGTTCGTTGGGACTGCACAGAAAGGAGAATTGCATCTCAGATGGCTCTGAAGACTGAATTTTCCAAGTTAAGAGTCAGTTCATGGAAAAAAAGATGAAAGAGAGGAAGTTGGCACCTGAGAGTGACAAAAGCCATAGCAGATTGATTGGAAAAGACTGTTGGGGATGAATGAGCTTTTGGCACAATGAGTCTCAAAAGGTGTGTAACCTCTGGAAGAGCTACTCTGTCCTGCAGAGCAATTATTTAATCACCACTTAGTGAGGGTGACAAATGGAAGATAACTACAGAGTTCAACAGGCATTAGAGGTGCACTGAAAAGATCAGTGTGAACCAAAGGATGGGAGACCATCTAGTGATCAAAAGGAAAAAACCATGACGATAGTAAGCAATAGGTCTGAACTAGCAAAGAAACCCAGCTCTGCAACCTTAGCCACTTATTCTGCTGAATGCAATTCTTTTCTATTCTTAATGATGTGGTCCCACAGTGGGAACAACAATATGGTACAAACTCACCAGGCCTCCTTTTCTCCTCAGAGCATCAGTTTGAGTTGCCTATGAAACTTCTCCCAAGTTCACCAACCTTCTACCTTCCAAACTTTCCCCTTCTAAACAGCACCTCAAGCATATTTTTTGTTGCCGTGCTTGCCATGTCTCCAGCAGCTCACTTACTCAGGTTTTAAGCATTTTTATTTTCTAGTTCACACAAGTAATAATATTCTGCCTCAATACCAAGTAACAACAGAAGCTGGAAACTGCCACCTTTTAAAAACACTGCCCTCAGACCACCAGAAGCTCCCTGCTCCAAGTTGACTTACATGGCTCTTTCTTTTCGTGAGCTCTCTGCATCAAAGGAGTACATGGGTGGCTCGAAGTCAGTTCTCCACACCAGGGTCTGAGCCTGTTGGGATGCTTCAAGTGCATTCTTCCTCTCCAGTGATTCTTGTTGAAGGATACCAAAGTAGCCTCTGCCTCGCTTCACAGAACTGAGATGACGCCTGACAAAATTCACCACAAGTAGTCAGTGTACTCAAGACACACACACTATCAAATTGATTTATTTCTCTGTGGCCCACCAAGTTAAATCTTAACAGAGATTTCACATTCTTCTATATTCAGGAGTTCTACATTAGTATTTCCTTCTGCAGTATGATAACAAAGGACAATTCCCCAGTATGAAATGACAGATCTTTCCATGATCTCTTCCAGCACTGCACAGGTTAACTGGATGTCTTGAACTCAGCATCACTTTGTACAGTACTTGATTTGAAGCCTCCCTGCCTGATTCTAATTTATATCAGCCAATTGATCACTGGGCCCCTCACTGTCTTAGCTCAAGTTGTCACAGCCTGACAAGCACTGCCCTGAAGCTACCTGTTAGCTGCTAAATTCCACCTGCTGTCAGAAGGCTGCATTGTTAGCAAGAGGGAAGGTGCCAGTGAAGCCTGTGAGAGAGCTGAAGACAACAGGGTATTACTGCAAGATAGAAAAACAATGAAACCATAGCTAGGGCAGTGAGAGGGACATGGTACACAATTACTCTTCTGCCTTTGATTAAAATGATAGCAAACTGAACCAAGTCAGATGAGCATCCTACCAGGCACAGGACACATCCCTTTAAGGTGCTGCTGACTTTTGCATCAGGCTATATTGATTCTTTCAAATACAGTCTAGGCTTCAAAGCTGAGCCTCATTTGTTTTACTGGCAAGTAATAACTCCTTTTTCTTACCAGACATGTATTAAAGCACCTAAAGGTCATATAGGGTGTAGATTTCAGGCACAGAATTCACTAGTCCTCAAGGGGAGCAGTTTACTCCCTCCTCGCTTCCCTTGATGAAAACTCACTTGCACAGTGAGATAAGTTTAGGTTTTTGGCTTTACCGATACTATTTTTTTAGTCCAGCAACTATAAATACAAGGCTGAACACATTTCCAGTTCAGGTAGATAACCTGTCTGCTAGAGATTTCTCTACTAACTTTGGGAAAAGAAAACAAACCAACCCAATAAGAAAATAAGATGTCCCTGATAGGAAATGCTGCATACTTTGGAGCATTTCAGAGCTTTGGAGCATTTCATGCTTTGGAGGATTTCAGAGTCATGTCAGACTGGCTTAGTGTTCTTCATAAGAACCCAGTATTTTGCATAACAGACTTCTGCCACTGATCAAGATATAGAATCACAGAATGGTTTGGGTTGGAAAGGACCTTAAGATCATCCATTACCAATCCCCTGCCATGGGCAGGGACACCTCACACTAGACCATGTCACCCAAGTCTCTGTCCAACCTGGTTTTGAACACTGCCAGGGATGGAGTATTCACCACTTCTCTAGGCAACCTGTTCTAGAGCCTCAACCACCCCCACACATATTTCACATATATATTTGTACGTACAAGCATTTTTTTCCCTTCACAGTGCTTTTCCTACATTTCTGCACACTCTGATGTAAGTAATCCTCCTTAAAGATCAGAACCCCTGCGTTAGCTGGGTATTATAATGCCACAAATAGTGAACTGTGAGGTTAGTACATGTACCAAAGACAAGTGGTAGAGAAAGATAATTATAAACTAGAAAGTTCTTTTACACTAACAACCATAACCACTATTAATGGAGAAAAAATGCATAAATGGCAAGTGCAAGCAGTATATTTTTAAAGCTTTATCTAATAGAGAAGACTAATATGTGTATACCAAAATCAATGATCACTCTCATATACCCATAGGAATAGGAAACATTATGCATATTTGTCAATAAACATTTAGTCTGCGATTTTCTTCAAGTCCCAGGTATGACAAAAAGTAGCTCTACAGTCTCCAAGTATGGAAAAAGAAATAAAATAGAATTAATAGAAATGCATAAAGGAAAAAAAGCTGTGACAATCACCTGATTTAAACAAAAAATAATCCTCTCAAAATTCCATAGAATTATTTCTAGGATATATACAAATAATCCTAAAGCTTCATGGACTCTTGTCAGGAGAAGAGTAAAAATAAAGCCAAATACAGAGGTGACCAGCATGCTTTTTTACAGTTCAGATTTACAGTGTAATGCTGGAATAGGACATCAACTATTTCTCCATTTAAATTCTAGCATCACAATACCCAGTTTATACAATAACTTAACGAATTTAGCAGGGCTGCCTATTTGACAAGTAGGTGAGAATCATTCATTAAAATGCAAATGTAATAGAGATGAAATTGGGAATACATTTATTAAAGTAATTGAGCTTCACTCAGCTGTAGTCACAACATAGATTTTCAATTGTCATTCAGACAAAAGGATTTGACTTATTTTTCTAAGTTAATATCTTTATCAGTATGAAAATTAAGAATTTCCTGAGCAGTAACAATGTACTATGGAACACTTCAAGATTTCTCTACAGGAATCTATTATAGATAAGGGTCAATGACATGCACAAAGGAATGACCCACTGGCGTGCTACACATGCAGGAAATCGGTTGCAAGCATATTTTAAGGGCTTGGTGTAACTACATACTAATTATATTACTCTAAATCCTTTAGAGACTCAAGGTCAACAGTTAATTGTAATACAAGGCCATTAAAGTATTGGGGAATTGAATTTTTACTGCTCAGATTCAGGATTCTTGGTGCCTTTCTTTGAATAAGAAATTACTCACAAAAATAAAAGGAAATCGTAAACTTACCTTAATTCTAATTTAGGAGCTAGAAAAGCATTGAGAAACTATAATACCGTCAGAAATCTTTTTACTGGGGTAAGGACACGCTAGAATTTAGCAGGGTTTGGTGTTTTTTTACATTTTGTTTAAGTATACCTTAAGTACACTTGGTCATCTTCCCTAAATTCAGAAGAATCATTCTAAGGATGTATTTGTCCTTGAAGGTCAAATTTTACAGTTAACAACATCACATCTGCTGTGTGAGCAAGTAAATTCAGTGGGAGATGGTTTACTAAAGGAATGACACACACTCCTGAACACTGGATGTCAAACCCTTGATCAGCTAAGCTTGTGTACCTCCAGCCTGAGCAGAATTGCTAGAAGGATGAGCAGAAGACTGCACACCCATGTGTGTGTCCCTCCACTAAGCTCCTGTGCTCAGTGCAGTGGGTGGTGCTCCCGTTAACTCTTCCACCTCACCTCCCTCTGTCTCATCCCCTGAGATGCAAACAAGTTGCAGGCTGTTTGTACCAGCTTGATTCTCTAAGGCCAAACATTATGGAATGATCCTGGTGAACAGATATTGTGAGCTGCAAGTAAAATAAGTAAATAGCTATCAAGCAATTTAACTCCATACATATTTCTCTGATCATGGTGCTTGTTAGCAACTGTTTCATAAAATGTCTTATTCAATTTTCATAACACATACAGCCTTTATACCAATAAAGCTAATAACAGGACACCTCCTGCTCCAGACACTCCACAGAAAGAATTCAGCCTTTTCCAGGTTATAGCCAATTGTAAATATAAATGAAACCCAATGTGGCGTTGCTTGGAAGCCACAGAGAGCACAGGCTTTCCAAATGCCTGTGCCTGTATGTTCATTAAAGCGTTCCAATCTGCATCTGCAATAACTCCCTACCAGACCAGTAGAAGCTCCTCTTCAGGCACATTGCTGAGGGTGTTGAAAGGTACCTGATGGGCAGTACCTAACTGGTTGCACTAGTGACAAACTGAGCATGAGCCTGGGCTTCACAGATGAAAAGCAAGTGTAATTTTATGCACACTGGCACTCAAAAACATTCTGAGTATTTTCTATAGCAGAAAAAGTAATACAACAACAACCCTTTTCTGTATGGCAGAAAGCACAGGAGGCAGTAACTTTGAAACTACAGTAAATACACTTAAACTGTTATTCTGAACATTACAGACTAAAACTGTAGATTAAAAACACAGCACAATTCTTGTAAATGAACACTGAGCATTATGGTGCTGCCATGCCATTGTGAGCTGTGATCCCATCACAAATCTCATTTTAGGCTGATGAGTATTTGGATCCTGAAAAATTCAAAGCAATGTCCATGGAAGGCAGCAGTGAGAGCAGGAAGCTTGATTCCTTTGGATTAAATGTGACATCTACACTCTTACCTACTTTTAGGGGGCACCATGGTACTGTGGGGTCTGTCTTTTTGAGCATATAATAGCTGAAGTATTTATTTCATGTCCCTTAACTTTCTGACCAGGTGCTGTAACACCTGAGGAGCCAATAACTGCAAAAGAGGAGGAAATGCCGAGATAAAAGAAAATTCATAGGCACACAGTGATTTTCCTTATTTACAAAGCACACACAGAACAACGGAAGAGCAAACTCAGCATTTCTTGTAAATTGTTGGCAGTGATACTGATATATACCAGTGATGAATCTTATGTCGGTGTAGATTCCCATTTTAGTCTCCTGTGGCTGAGTACAATATTCTGTACTCAAATGTCTGTTTATAAAACAAACCCAGGATCTGCATAATGGGAAAGATGCATATTATCCCATGAAAATCTGACCATGAAATAAGTAATGAAACAAGTTAACGTAAGGTGTGAGTAAATTTGCAGTATGTTCCCAGAAGATTGTGTAGCAAGAAATAAGGATCTTTAATAGTAAAAACACTACCTTACACTATTAAAGATGTCACCAGGTGAACGTATTCACGTATTACTGCATATTTAAAGATGTCTCAGAGTAGTTTTTAATTAACTTCAAAGCCATTAAAATACAGAAGATGCTGCTTCCATTGTGAAATGAGGCAGAACCTCTCCTTTGAAAATGAGATGCTCTCTAACACTGAGAAGAACAAACACATTCGGCTACCTGGAGGTACAAAAAAACCCATACCAAAACCTGGCTTATTTTTAGTTGGAAATGCATTCTTCTCAACCTAGAAAGAATGTCAGATAGCTATTTCTCTTTTAAGAAGTCCCAGAACACAAGAACATGCACAACCCCCCTCCACTTGTGCCATACTCTAATTCCAATTCCTGTTGATCTTCATATAAAAGTTTTCTTTGCAGGTAGGCACATTTAGGTTTCCAGCTCTTGGTGTCTCTGGAGAAGTACATAAACAAAGGTGAACAGGGGAAGTACTTCCAGAGCAGCACAGAGAAGACAACTTTGTACTGAAAAATAAATCTGTGAGATTACGGCTTTGCTTTCAATTCTTCTCCAAAAACCTGTAGGAAACTACTACTAAAACTTTAAAAGAAAAATAAATTACCTGGAAATTTTTGGGCTATTTTCTTGCTGTAAGAATGAACAATAACACCTTTATGTTCCTATTACTGACAAAACCTCACTGTACATTCAGTGGAACGTCACTGAGGTCCCTGATCCTTTACCAGGAAGAGAAACAGCCTCATGCTGCACCAGGGAAGGTTTAGACTGGATATTAGGAACAATTTCTTCACTGAGAGGGTGGCCATACATTGGAACAGGCTGCCCAGGGCAGTCAGCGGTGGAATCACCATCCCTGGAAGTTTTCAAAGGATGTGTAGCAAGGGTTAGTGATGGTCTTAGCAGTGCTGTGGGAATGGTTGAACTTGATGAGCTTAAAGGTCTTTTCCAGCCCTATGAGTCTATGAAACACTGCTGGCTCAAGATTTTCATGTGAAAGTAGAAACCACTTCCCACGATCTAGCCTTGCCTTTACCACATAATGGTATTACAGAGCAATGACATTTTACTGCTAAATAATGGAAACCCATTGTGTTAGCTTTGTTTGAGCATTAAGTGACAAAGTGTCATTTTGTAGCCAAATATGTGGGAACAGACTGCTGTGTTTAGATAGATAGTGAAATCTAATAAGCAGTGAGCTATTGCCACTTACAGAATTTCAAACAAACATATTTTTGCACTAAAGGAATGGAGATTGAGACTCAAATGAACAGCCTGGAAAAGCAGCAATGTCGATGGGAATAGCAGCCTTTCCAGCGATTGATGATAGCGATTCCTACATCCATACACTTTAATGGCTGCCTTTCCCCATGACTGCTGTCTAATTAATGTGAGCCATCATTCATATCAAAGGAAATTTTTGCTTCTGGAAAAAAAAAAACCAAAATGCTGCAAACTGCCGGCAGTGACAGTACTAGAAACATGCCAATTAGAGTGATTTCTGCCAAGCAGCAAAAGGGCACAAACCACTGGTTTCCAAGCAACTGACATTATGAAGTATTAAACACACTGGAAAGTAAAATTGATAGATAAACATTTCACCTTCTCAGTGCTGCCTCACTCTGCTTCTTAACTCTACATTGGCTCTCCTCCCTGCTCTTAGAGACTCCTTTGTACCTTCTATTAAACTGTATGCATTAAGGAATGCCAACTTATCATAATCTCTAAACACTAACATCTTTCTTGTCTGAATGTATTAGAAGAGGATTGGCATATATTCACAGGTAGGGACAGACAAGGTCATAACCAGAATTCCAATAAAAAACACATTTCTTTCCATTTAAAAATCTTAGACTAGCTGCCATTTGAATCACAAAATCTAAGCAGTTCTGTGCCGAAGTCAGCTACACAGTCACTAACAGGCCAAGAAGGAGGAGAAACTGCTCTTTCAGGTAACAGTCAGTCTTGTTGCAGGCATAAAGAATGCATTAGTAGAGGCTCAGCTTTCTGCACACAGTGACTTTTCAAGATCTGCCTTCAAGGAAACTTGAACCATTTTAAAGAGCCATCCAGTTTCTAATTTCAAACATAAAAAGCAGCCAGTTGAACACTGTTGAACTGCCAGCCGTTTGACATTTAGTTTAATTTAACCAGCACAGCACAGTGGAACAGATGCACAGGAGCCATTTTCTTCAGACTATAGCAAATGCCACTCAGAGGTTTAGTGTGCCCTTTTGGGAAATAAAGGCTTGACTGGCTCATGGGATGATATGGACACTTCCCCTTTGAGCCTGCAGCTCAAAGCTGTTGATCCCTAGACATCCTTTGCTGGGGAAGTCCACCACTTGTCATTTTCACATATGGATGCCTATGCTTAGATGACTGTCACTGCACAGTTTTCTGTTTCCATCAGCTTTTCTACCTCCTTTTTACACAAAGAAAGTATTTTCATTTAGTCTTGTTTGAAGCAATATGCTTCTTTTTAAGCTCTATTTGCTGTGGTGATTCTTAACAAGAGTATTTCCAGCACACTTGCATGGTCTTGGTGGGCTGAGTTAGCCTACGTAAGTGATTTATGGTAACTTGCTTTTATTAGGAATTAACAACTGCAAACTTCCAATACTTTGGTAATCTCTTTTGCTGTGTAACTGTTCCTACATCTTTCTGCAGTTTCTTAGTTAAAGACTTCTGCTTTCTAGCTTCTCATACAATATATCTTCATGCAAGCGTGGATTACTTAATGTTATTTCTGGATCCAATCTACAGATGTCATTGGAACAATAAATAAAGGCTCTCTCTCGGAGCTGAATGTCATTTCAAGGGGGCTGTGCTTCTCGAGTTTGCTTAGCTTTATCAAGAATAGCAACAGAAATGAAGACATAATTTTTAGCACAAAGTTAAAGATATGCTCAGGGACAAAGGTGGTGTCTTTTCTGCCCTACTGCATTCCACCCACTGAATCTGACATTGGGAACTACTTAGCCAAGTAAGTCAGAGCTACTTTGTGTCTACATGGGCAATCTCAACTAGAAGAAAGATGTATTGATCTACAGGGAAGAGGAATGATTATTATCTATAGATTACCCAGATGTTCTTAGTTTTAGGCTGCACAAAGATAAGTAAATTCCTTCCTACATTTTAATGCTGTGTTTAGGTGAAATGAGAGCTGAGAGCTGACAGGTGTCTCCTAAAGTGACTGGGTATAACTCACCAGTAGGAAAGCACTGGTAGGACTTTCTGCTTGGGACTAGTGACCGGTAGTTTTGAAAGATGACTAGTTTGAGCAGTCTCTGTGTTCTGTCATCATCCTCTTTTACGCCCTCATGAGGACTCAAAAAGAGAGTATTACTGACTCTCTGAGGTATGAGGTCATAATTACAAGGTTTATCTTCAGTTTAATTATGCTTCTACCATGTAAGGTAGTCTATTAAAGCTCTGTGAATGCAGCTCAGTCTGTACCAGTGATGACTCCTCAAGCATTTTGGAGATAATTTTAAAATTCATACTGCTGTGCTCTGTCACTGATCATTAAAAACTTCCTCACAGTTGGTTCCATTACAGGCTTTCATACAAACAAGCTGCAAGATCACAGACACTGCTTCCTGTGAACAGATCCCATTCAGACAACTGCTGGGCGTTCCTTTGCAATCAGGAGGAGGAAAAGCAGCAAAACACAAATCCACAAAGGTAATTTGTATCTCCTGGCTCCCCGTAGTATGTACCTGCATACTGCTCTGCTACCCTGACTGCTTTAATTCTCTGCTGCCCCAGAGAAGAAAACTCCAATTTTCTTCTTTTACTTGCATTTTCCACTCAGCTTTTCTCTAAATTAGCTCTTTCTCTATAGTCTGAAATTTTTGCTAAGTATTGCTGACATGTCCTTTGGTCCAAACCAGTAGCGCAGCCATTCTCACTTTACATTATCGTTTCCCGCAACCTCGTATTGCAAGATTTGGTTAGTCTGTGGGTTTGAATTCTTTGCTTTCCTTACTGTTTTTTCACCCCATACATGAACATTGACATTAGTCAAAGGAACACTGTGCAAACCCTCAGGATGGGCAGCTAACACATTTTCATTTTTAAAAGCTCACACAATGACACTCGAGGAATTTCCAGGCTTACACAACACAAGAAAATAAAAAAAAGAAAACAACCAACAACAAAAACAGCACAAAAACCCCACTCAAATAAACACCACCCCCCCCCCAACAGTCAGTGCATACCCTTGCTTTTGATTTCCAGCTACTCAGGCTGTGGGTTGTTTTCCTGCATACTGGCTCATTTGGCTACTGTACGTTTCAGAAAGCATTGGAGAAAGAGAGTTCAGATTTCAGAAATCTGTTTTCTTGATTCATTCAAGCCATTAAATCTCACATCATACTTCACTCCTTGAATAACACAAAACCTGTAGGATTCCTGATTTAATTGCCACAGTAAACAGAATAAATTCTATTAGGCATGTTACAGGCTCACTACTTGGGTTACAATTTAAAGAATGTGGTATGACACAACATAATAGGCAAGCTTCAGTTCAGCATTTATTCAGCTAACAGTGCTTTCCAGAAACTGATGTTAAAGTGACCACTTCACTAAGCAGCTTTGACCAAACCCTGACAGTGTTACTCTTCTGATCCTCAAAAAACCAAATGTGCGTAAAGATATCATTTACTGTTGAGTAAATGTAAAAAGTAACTATATATTCATTTGTGCACAAGATTAAATCTTCCCTTTCTTAATCTTACACCTGTTTCAATTGTCATGGAAAACTTCTGATTGGGAATATTTCACCCCAGGCATCTGAAATCACATGAAGCTAGTTTTGAATGCAACTGAATTAGATTTATAAGGCTGGAAGGAGATGGCAAAGTTGGAGATGCTTTAACAGGTAGATATTTTCTTACTTATCAGCACTTCAAACTCTGCTTGGGATATTAAAATGGAATTGGGTTCTTTCCAGCTTCTGTATAAAATATTCTCCAAGCCAAGTTTGATTCTTGGGAACAATTGCACATCACCACTATCCTCTGTGGGTGTGCTGCAAGTACAGCTGATGAGGACTTGACAATTCTGCTGATAATGTACATAAAGGAATATATTCTTGTTTACCCCTTCAGGTGTATTGGCTTCTGGAGGGGAGGAGGGATGAATGTCTAAAATCTGTGGGTTTAATCACTCAGAGAAAAGATACATCAAAACACATTAGGATCAAGTGTATTCACATCATTAAAAATCTACATTTAACATAATTTTGCAGATTGCATTACTATTAAAAAATCAGTGGAAAGCAAATCTGCATTTATCATAATGTGGTGCAGGAAACACAAATGTCTTCAGTTAAAAGTAGGCTAGAATAAACACTTCATCTGCTACAAGAAACAACTGCACTCCCCCAGAGTAATGGGCTGGATCCCAGAAGCAGCCTTTCCCTGGAGCTTCTAATTTAGAAGGGCAATTTCAGAAATAAAAATCAGAGAAACAGAGGCATCACTGAAGTCGGGAAGGATAAGTAAGGCAATTTCCTTACCTGAGACACCCAAGTTCCAGTTGTAGCTGTTCCAGTGATAATTAATCTTACATCCCCAATTTGATTTTCAGAATTTACTTATGAGAGCAATAGTATTTATCCACCTAATACCCAGCAGTGCTGCAGAGATGAGTAAAGCAATGCTTTCATGTACTTGAGAGCTAGGCATTCTAAGAGTTATCAAACTAAAGCACCTCTAGGCTGGTCAAGAGACACAAAAATGCCATCTAGCTCATAGTGGCATTTCAAAAGCACACTTCCCAACAGTATCAAATCAAGTGTTAACCTACTATTAAAATGACACTTCATTTGTTCAACCTGTGAATTGTATTGCAATGAGTCCAGTTTGCTATATCTAAATGTCTACATATCGATTTGTTCATCTTTTAACAAATTAAGCTTTTTAGTACCAACGGCAATGGTAATCATTGCTCTACAGAACACTTGCAAGTATTTTTCATGCTACTCATTTGAAAATAAAGAATATAAAGCAACCAAGAGCAAGCTCCAAGCACCTGCAACTCATATATCCAGAAGTGAACTGATCTTTGGCAGGTTATCATCAAAAGAACTTTAACTTGACCTTGGGGAGACAATTCCACTGAAAACTAGCAATGAACAAAGAATGCAGGCAGTCAAACATAACTAACAGGGCATTTATGGCAACACCAAGTCATGATTTACTGAAATAGCGTATCCAACCTTCAAAGTACATAGCATTTGTTATTTTGTTTAGAGTTAATCATGTGAAAATTCACTATAACTGAATTAACAATAAGTTAACTTACATTACATAATATTAGTTAGTAGTAGGTTAATATGAGTAATGAATAATAAAAATTGGTGTAGAGAAGGAAAAGGAAGAATGTAGAATACAGTGTTATCACAAGTAACTAGTATGAAACTTAGAAATTGCTGTGATTTAAATATTTCATTTTTACAACCACTACATTATTATGAAAAGTGAAGTTCTGATTCCTCTACAACAGAAGCTATTCTTTCTCTAACCTCCTTGATTTTTATGCAGCTAATCTCAGTCAAACAATGCAAGAGCCCAATTTATCTTCAACATATTATGCTCATAAAGTATTGTGTTGTCTTGACTGCTATATTTGCTTAGATTTAACCTAATTATGAAGTTTTTATATAGATGTCTGTCTAACTGCTTACCTTAATTCAACTGTTTTACCTAGTGAATGCTCTTCAAAGACTTAAAGTCTAGGAACCTGTAAATACAGGTGCAATTTGTACCCTGCTGTGGCTGGCAGTGGTAATTTATCAGTTTTATTTGCAGCAGGCTGTAACTAAACCTTGCCAGATGTAAATCATCTTTTTGTAGTACTGCTTGCTGTTTCAGTTGCAAATGAATCTCATTTCTTAGCTTAACACTCACATCAAGAAAGCTAGAAGGTTCCAGGGAAATTTAGAAAACCCTGGAGTCACTGACTGCAAGGCTTATTATTCAGCTTAGCAACTGTTTAAGCTAATACTGAGAAAATAGAGTGAATGGTCTCTGTAGGCAAGTTGGGAGTGCAATCAGAGCGTGTAATTGCAACAGAAAAACATATTGAAGCCTCAGCCATGTCAACTACAGTACCGCCTGCAGTGCCAATGCTGAAACATGGGTGACAACAATGGCCTAAGCACATTTGAGAGAATGAGTGCCTAAATAGCAGAGCACACTTTGCTATAGCCTGTTAGACCCAGCTACTTTCTATAGTCAGTCCCATAAAATAAGAGTTGCTGGCTAAAAGGTATATATAGGATCACATATCCACATCCCATCCTAACAGCTCATTACCCATCAGATAAGGGGAACAAAAATCTCTTCCTTGTATGGCAGCATCTTCCTGAGCCTCCAGCTGGTATACTCCAAATGAGTCCCACGCAGATGTTTCTATAATATTGGTAGATATTTTCACTGTGATTTTCTATCACATAATGGACATTATATGTCCTAAAATTGCTCATTTTTGACTACCTTATTACCAAATCCTGGCACAGCACTGTGTCATGCAAAAAACTGCAAAGAAGTAACAATCGCCTTCATAATGAGCAGTGAAACAATATAGTATTAACATAGAGTTATCAAACAACCATTCCTTATACAGCACTGACAACATTTTGAGTATACATAAAGCCTATAAAGGAGAAATTGTAAACTATCTTTTTGAAGCTGTCAGTAGAGTTGATTATTTCACCTATAATTCAACTGCTGCCACTGCAGAAACAAAGATTCCTTCAGCCTTGACTGTCCCATGTGTGTGTGCTCTGGATTCCCTTACCTTGAGCTAGCTAGAGAGTCTCTAAGAGTCCTCAGCTCCTTTCCAGTTTCTGTAAGTGGGGAGGGCCTCTTCACTGGTTCCGGTGCATCAGACTGAAAGTGATCACACTGAAAATAGATAATGAAGTATTAATTAAGAGCTTAGCATAGAGTAGGTATGTGCAGTCTCAGGCTTCATTTTAATCACCAAATATTTTCTGAGATTGTCATCACCTGGGACAGCACTGTATCATTTCACAAGTGTGTAAACAAGTCTTACATGACACTGCTGTGCATGCCTGTGTGTACATGTGTTCCAGCAGCTTTTAACTCATTGGCTGGCTTCAAGTTTGACAGAGATTTTACAGGCAGTTAAAGCACCCAGGAGCTTCATTAAACTACCAGACAGGAAGAAGAGACTGTTCAATGGCTCAGGCTTAAGGAATGACTGCTGTGAGTGCTTATGCATTAACAAACTATGAACAATATGCATGGGAGAAACCTTTTACAAGTCCCAGTCCAGAAAATTTTTCAATCAGACCCAAAACAGAGAGATTGACATTTATAGGAACCAAAACAGTAGGAAAAGCTCCACAGACATAGGTGGGTTTGGAGCACAGGACACAATAGTTTTCTTATTTTCTCTCTCTCATTTTTTAAGAGTGAAGAAACCAGGTCAGCAATTTTAGGTAAAAAGAATTAAAATCACCAACTCATTATATCGTTCAAAATGCCTTCAACATTTGTTCTTCTGAGCAGCTAAGGAACTGAAACACATGGAGATGAAAGCTTGTATTTGTTGTTGAACCAGCCCTGGCTTAGAAGTACCTTTGGGGTTTCCAGAGAGCAGCTGCATCAGTTTCATAGAATCATGACTGCACATTGTGCATATGCAGGGCTTTGTACGTGTTAGGTAATAAAATATGCAGTAGAGGCAGCTGTCAATGTGCAAAAAGTGCATGGCTAAAACTGTTATCCACTGGGAGCATAGAGCTGGTGTGTAGAAACTGCAGTGCAGTCCACACTATTCCACGAGGCAGTCCTGTGCGTGCATGAATGTCCTAAGTTCCCAGGAAAATTAATTCCAGGAAATAAAGATCCTTCACTATGCACCTGGGAAAGTATGCAATAGGATATTGCAGATCTCAGCTGGGTCTATAGAGAAGATGGTCGCCTACTCCGGAGAGACTGCAACTCTTATTTCAACACCTTATGCCTGTCCAAGTATTGGTTTTCATTGCTGAGACAACTGGTGCTCTTTGTGGTTCTGTGATATGATTGAGCTGCACTTCAACCCTTTCTTAGTAACTTTTTAACTTTAAAAGAACATTGTGGAAAGTGCAAACAAAAGAAGTCTTTTCAATGAGATGTATAGATCAAAATAAGAATTGTAACAGAGAAGTGAATGTCAGTGTCACTAAATGAATGTCAGTGGATGTTTCTGGTACTCAGGCCAGAGAGCTTCTGCAGTAAAACACCTGGCACAGTGGCACTTCTTAGCAGGACTTCCCCAGCACTTTTCAACTTACTGTTCAACTTTATTAGCTTCTGACAACCCTGACTGATTTGAGTTAGAGAAAAAAGGAAATTAAGCATTGTGTTGGGATAGGTAAGATAGTAAAGGATGCCGAAGTCAGGCTAACACACACTTGTGTTTGCTTTCTTAAAGAAAAAAACTTTAAAGACACAAAATCATTAGTGTTAGCTGTCAGATTTCATCTAATTGTAGCTCCACCATTCTTTCTCTTTTGTTTGTATTTTATTCTTTTCTCTTGTACAAAAATTGTGATGAAATCAGCTGCCTGGCATTCAATATTGTCTAAAGAGAAAGGAGCTGGATCAGATTATAAATAAGCTAACAAAGACTGTGTATGAGGAAAATTAAATCTTCTTGCTGGATCATCAAAATAAATTCAGGTAAATCATTAAATCCATACAGAGAAGTTAAAATGTACTTTAATTCCAACATTTTATTTATCTTTACAAGACTTGAATTGCTTTGGGATAGATAGCCACAGACTGAACTAAGTCTGCAGTATTGTATGACAGACCTAAGTACATATCAAATAAAACATACACTTGAGCAGTCTTGGGTGAATTAGAACAGACTCACCAAGTGATTGTTTTGTGCTGACCAAAAAGTGGCATTTCAGTAAAATTGTCTCCAGGCCTTTCAATATTGAAAAGTGAAGGTTAAGGTCTCACCAAGCAAAGGCTGAAAATCTGGGTGGAGACTAGACCTTCAACAAGTGTTTATTTCTGCAGCTCCACATAACACTCAAAGGAACAGTCCTTTCAGCTTCAAGGTTTTGAGACCTAAAGATGTACATAGTGACCTGTATACTTTTATAAAAATATGGAATTTTGAAATGCAAATCATTCTGAATGTGTCAGCCATTTCTGTGCTAAACTGTAACATAGTTTAAAGATCAGTCTTCTAGAACTGACACATGGCATAACTAAAACAAATACACTGAATTTTCAGAACACTATTTTTATCAGATTGCAGTAGAAGCCTACACATCACTCAGTGATTTCTTCTGATACCTTCAGGAGGAGTGTTACAAATTAAGATCTAGGAAATGTTCATCAGCCAGCAAAAGGCTGCTTCCTTAAGTACAGTAAGGCTTTAAAACTTTAATTCAGCGAACATATCAATGATTAATTAAAACACAATGCTTCTCTGTTGCCTTCTTTAACTCCATCTAGAATCAAAGCTTCACCAGTGGTCTCACCTCTGGCTTGGAAGAGTGCTTGTCAGTAGTAACTTCAGCCACTTCTTTGGGTGTTTTTCCCTGCACATCTTTTTCCACTGATTCCTAGAAATAAACAAATTCATATTTCAAACAGTGCTAATTACCCATACTGTAGCAGGTCATAATTTTCAAAATTAAGTGGTACAAATAAGTTTTTCTATAGAGATGCAAATTAAAGTAAAAATAATGGCTGGTCTATTGTAGAAAACTTAAAATGTCACTAAGTAACTCTGGTGTACAAGTAGATTCTCATCTGATGTACCTGCTGACAAGTTACTGTGCAAAATGCATACATGTTTGCTAAATTATTATACTCAAATGCTTTGAGAAATGTAATTTTTCTCTTGGGAGGCTGTTATGTAGACTACTGTGTCAAACATAAAAAGAAAATCCAATTTCCAAAACCAGGAAAATTACTTACCTGTAATTGCTCTTCCCTGAAGATACGCACTGTGGATAGACAACTATTCTTGGGTCTGTGCTTTCACCCACAAGGAAGGCACAGATTCCTAAAAAGCCCTGAAGTCAAACACAAGCACACTTTTCAGAAGTCCTTCAACCATCAGTTTATTCAAGTGGAAGGAAGACATATTCCTTCCTATTAAAAAGAATTATATAGGGAGATTAATCAAAGACTTCAGCTCACTCAGTAGTGTGCAGTGCTCAGGATAAAAGGATATGAAAACAGGCATTTCTTCCTGCACTAGTTTTAGATCAAAGAGCTCATTTATTGATTCCAAGCAAAGCTGTAGGGCCTACCTAGGAAGGTGCATCCATATAGTCAGGGCAGAGCCAATGTACAAAGGCTGCTTCACAGCAGCCTTAGAGCTGTGGATGACAGTTGCTATGCTGTATAGCTTCTGCACAATGGACCAAAGCTTGAGAACATTCAAGTATTTAAAAGAAAGAAAAATCAAGGGCAGAGCATTTTGCTTGTTGGAATTTGACTTAAGAAGGCACAAAAATATTTTCAATTTTATGTTCTTATGCAACATTTCAGCAGAACAAAAGTTCAAAGTGTAAAGAACAGAATCTTTATCCACTGGAGAGCTGTAGACACCAAAGTTCTTCTATAAATAACTGAGACAGCCCAGAAACAAGTGGAAAACTAGGGGGGAAACCAAACCCAGAGCAAAGCAGCTGGAATGAAAAGATGATTTTCTGCACCCAGAGTAAGGCTGAACTAGTGAGATGTCAAAGAGAAGTCTGAAGGCTCCACTGTTACATGCAATTGGGGTGCACTTGACCAAGATTGGTCAGCAGAAGAGACAGATGGCAAACCAACACTGCTCTGGAGAACGTGTCATACAAGGCTACCAGTGTACTCAAGATCCCCCGTTTTTGAGTGAGAAAACCTCATTCACACACTCAACAGGAGAAGAATAATTTTCCCATTTCCCACTTCACCTGTGGAAAATGCTATTCGGACTACTGGTGATGAACATGCATTCAATCTAGAGTCTCTTACACTGAACTTGAGGAAAAACAAAACTGAAGTATTTGCCACTACATAAATTTAATCATCATATATTTGGCATGTTTTTTTCACAGATCAAAGTTATTTATTTTAACCATTTGTAGTAAGAAGCAGATTCTGAATACTAAATGTCTTGATCTGCAAAAGCAGGCCTTCTGAAGTAGACTGGATTTTGGAAATGAGCTGCCAAATAAAGGCATTTATAAGGAATTAAACCCTCCCCTCCTGCAACATTTTCAGCATAAGTGTGAGACATTTGTAATGACATTCCTGTAGTACATGGACACAACGTATCTATCCAGAACAGAAATAATGCTAAAAGACAAATAATTACTTGTATCCTGATTTACCCCTTCTAAATTTCAGAGCACTCTTAAAGGTAGAAAGCTGCCAGATGGATGGAGCAGAAGACTTTGTTGGTGAAATGCCTTCAGTGAAGATGGTTCAGAAGCAGTTTGGTTTTTAAACTGAAAAGTTTTCATATTGGGGCCCATATTTAACTTGTACCATGGCACTGTTTTTGGAAGTACAATAAAATGTCCAAGTAACTCTAAATATTAGGACATCCTTCAATCTCCTTTCTCCTTTTCTGCTACTATTTGCACATGGCTGCCTTCTCTGCATTGCGTATCTATTTATCATTTGTAATGCAACCACCACAGCATCACCCCATAGCACAATAAGCAACAAAATCCAACACCATAAACTGGTGTTGATTCTCTCATCTCTGCTATGGGAGTAGCACACAGCAGCCTGACACTGGTGTGATTTGTTTTTTAAGATAGATAGATTCGATTAGAGAGAGAGAGATATAGATGATAGATAGAGAGATGATAGATGATAGAGAGATGATAGAGAGAGAGAGATATAGATGATAGATAGAGAGATGATAGATGATAGAGAAATGATAGAGAGAGAGATAAAGCCATACTTGTAGCAGAAGCATCTTACACTCCAGGAAGAGCACAATTTCCAGTCTGCTTTGCTCCTGACACTCTTCCGGACAGCCAGAAGAAAGGATAACCTTCCTAACCTTTCCAGTTGCTCAGGAGGGGAGGTAGCACACCATCCCCTCCACTCAGGCACTGATAATGTGATTCAATTTGTCTTATCACAGGAAACAGAAGGGAATAGCTTCCTTTCCCACAACATTATCTTTCATTACAACATTATGTATTGAAAAGGTGCAATTTGAGCTTAAAATGGTAACAGTACATAATTATAGAACAGTACAACTCAATTTGTAGTGTGCAAAGAAAACAATACTGCTCCATCTAATTTGTTAAACTCAATATATTATCGTGACAATCTTAACAATCTTTGGAATTTCAGTGGTGAATTTGTTTTTTTAGTGTTTCCAGCTTATGAAGACTTCCATCATAGTTCATTCTATCTGCTTTTAAGCCATCAAAAGACCTGCTTCAGTGATCATTTCCTGCTTTCATTAGAGTGAAGTAACAAAATCTCACACTGCTCCATATGTAAGAAACAATAATTATAAAAACAAAAAAAATCATAAAGTGATATCTGAAGCATTACCTTAAAGTCACATTACATGAGGAAATGACTTCAAACTTTTTCATGCAAATGATTACGGTCATTTTTGTTGGGATCCCATCCAGCAGCTCCAGGTAAAACGAGCTCCAGCAACACTGCAGCAATACTGCAGTAGGTGGAGCTCGATGTCACCCAATTGCCTAGCGCTGGGCTCCCGTGGGGCCGGGAGGGACCCCTCTCAGTGCCCTGGCATTGCTGCCTCCTGCCTTGAACAGCTCTTTGTGTCCTCTTCATCTTAAATTTTAGGCTTTTTAAGTATTTTGGCATGAACAAATTCTTTTAAATAGCTTGTTCAGTTGAAACCCACTCCCTGCAGACTCTGAACTTTACCCTAACATTTCCCAAGTACATTCATTTTGTCTACTAAATAATTCTGATGATTAAAAATGGTTTAACTGACAAATCCTTCCTTTTATGAAACATTCTCTTTATTTTACACACCTGACACCTTTGCAGATGTCATTCTGTAACATTGGAGAATATCCAGCATTCTCCTCCAAGAATTTCTGGGGCAATAGCCTGAGCTGGTGGTACATATGCCAGCTAGGGATGGGGAATCAAAGTGCAGTTCTGGGTAACTCAGTAAGTTTGTAACTTATTGTCAGACCTAGCAGATTGACACACTTATTGCACTCTTCTTCCTTCTAATATATCACTTGAATAGGAGCATTATGATTCCATTCACATGCAGTGAATGCTTTGTGATGAAAATAAAGCAGTGCAGTCTCATCAGAAGCCAACATTTAGTCCCCCAAATGCAAGATCAACCTGATATAATATATTTAATTTTACAAAAATGTTTAGAAAGCTTTTGCAAAGTATTACATAGAGATGACTACTGCTGTGCTGCAAGTGGCATTCTAAATGTTCAATTTTAAAGGTAGTATTCTAGCTGAGTTCTCTGATTTCCCACTATATCATCACAACTCCTGCCCCCCCGATTTCTTCTTTTATTGCTGCTACTCAATACTGACCCTTTCTGCCCTTTCACTAGAATGTGGGAACACAGAACAGACATCAGGACCAAAGGGAATTTGCAGTTAAACAAGAGAGGTTCCAAGACAAAGGACTACTGCAGAAAATTAAGATTCCTTTAAGAGTAATGCTATTAAAGTACTTCAGCTTAAAAAAAAAACAAAACCAAAACCAACCAAATAAACAAACAAAAAAACCACAAAAACCCCAAAAAACACAAAAACCCAAAAGCCACAACTAAATCTGGAGATATAAATGTGTATCACAATCAAAGACAAGATACCTGATTCATTAAGGTTGTGCTGTAGCCTACCAATAATGCAAAGCACTTTACCGTTGAGAATGTCTGTTGCCAAGGGTAGCACTTGATCAGAGCTATTGCAGCAGCTTCCCATCCTTGGTCTCTGGTCAGAAATGGTGCTGCTATCAACAGAAAGGGGCACTTATCCCACTGTTTTACCAGGAGTAGTTTTAATGAGCAAGGGAGTTCCAGTCCTGGTAGGTCTCCTTCTGCACTTCAGTGAACTCATTACTGTCTGTATAGACATATCAGGAGAATGGAAGGAGACAGCTGAAAAGTGAGAGGAAGGTTGTCTGCTAGTGAAGGCATGTCAATGAAATTTGGAATAAGTAGTTTCAATTTTATCTCAGAAATGTCCTCTGACTTCCTAAATAAAATATTTAACACCTTATCCCAGCTAGCAGAAGCTTTTTTCTTTCTTTGACTATAATGAATTTTAGTATAAATTCATTGTGCCTCTACTCCCTGTATCTGAAATGGGAAAAATAACATTTCTCTTTCATTAACATCTATGAAGTATTCAGATACTATAGTGATGGACAGCCTCTGTACAGCAAAACTGTTGTTCTCATAACAAAACCAGCTTGAATAGCTTGGTATTGTTTATTCCATCCATTCACCTCCCTTTCTCATATACCTTGGAGAAATGCTCCTTCTATTTTCTTGTCTCCAAAGAATATTTACTAATTCTGGTAAGTTTGGGAAGCTTTATAAAACAATTGGATCTAACTAATCTCAGTTGTAACATCATTGTTGTCAGTGTATTTACCCTAGTTACTTTTAACCCCTTAAGCAACTATGTTATTTCAGCTGCCACCTTTACAGTCTCCACAAACTCTTGTCATTAGGATGATTTGAAAGTTTTGAAATGTGGAATTTTGGAAGGCAATGGAAATAAGAAAAAAAATCACTTCTAGCCAGTATTTCTCTATACTGTTTTTATTTCTGTCTTCTGTTTGTCATGTACATGGTCTCCGGGCAACGTGCAAGTGATTTAGGTATATGCAACGCTGCCAAGGCCCTTTATGCACATTTTTGGGTGCATACTGGCAATGATAGTATTGCTCAGCCTTAGCTAAATTTTCTAGATATTTGCCCCTACTGAAGAATTACAAATATCCCATAGACATTTTGGATTACCAAAATTCCATTCTCCTAGAAATTAACGCAGCCTATGTTAAGCTGAAAGAAGAGAAACCCTTTTGCACCACAGTAGAGCTTAAAATAGGTTACAAAAGTGGTGAAAACAACCCTTTAGGCACAAAGGACACGCAAAGTAAAAACACCCATAAACATATCTAAAAATCAACTTCTTACTTCTGCTAGCCTAACACAGAATTTCTTGTTGGAATGCTATGTTAGACCCATGAAAGTTCATGAACCAAGGCAGGATCACCTAATAAAATTGTCAGATCAATATCTGCTACAGCACAGAGTCTCTATTCAATCCAAAAGCAACAACCAAAATAAAGCACATGCTATTCTGCTTTATTTCATAGCGAGAACAAAGTTAATTTGACCAGGAGCTGGGGGAGGGCACAGCTGGAGAGCAGAGTTACAGCCTCAGGAAATTCAAGGAAATGTAATTGAGAACAAATTATCTCTTTAATTACTTTTGACCAAATCAATAAGCCCCATGGAATAGAAAGCACGATGCCTGCCACCTGGGAGAGGACAAACACCACCAAAGTTGAACATTGCCACAAAACTAAGGCACAGCTGTTTGAAGAACAAAGCACTTCTCTCACAAAAGAAAAGAGGGTGAAGGATATTAGCTCACTAAACAAACAGTCACGCAGAAGTGAATGGTTGGGTTTGGCCACTGTTCCCTGTTCTCAGCTGTGAAGATTGTTAAGGCTTCACTATGTTAGAATTTCAAGTTGTCCCATCATTACTCAGGGATCAGAAAAAGAAAAATCCCCCAAACTTCCTGTCTCCTTCTAGACTTCCATGGTTTCTTCCAGGCTGGCTTTTATTTACTAAACACCAGTGCAGGAATTATTTAAGGCACTGCAATTATTCTTGTCAGTGTGCTAATAAACCAGAGCAAGATCTTGCTTCTCCTTTGGCTTCATTCCCAGGTATGAGTAGTAACACTCACACCTGGAGGTCACAAATGTGTAGGTAGGCATGGAGTGTGATGGGTAGGACATCGTACACAGACCACAGGGGCTACAACAGCATCCAGTAGCAGTGAAGACTCCAATGCTTGCCTATCCATAACACTTACATGGTCCCCATTGCTAAACTACTGTTTAGCAGTTTACCATGTTTAGGTCATAAATCCTCACAACATTCTTGTCAAGTTGGTGTGGTATTACCCTCTCTGTATATATGAAGGCAGAACATGATAAGCAACTTCTCCTTGCTCACATAAAACATCTACAGGAAAGGTGTAGAAAGAAAAAGTCTTTTTATTTGGCCTTGGGGCAGGAAAACTACCATTAGAATGAGCAACTCATTATGGTTAAATTCATCTCTGCAAGGAAATGGGGATGCAGAAGCAAGCCCTGCTTTGCAAACAGAACACTCAGTGGCTCAGCCCCAAAAGCTTCAGCTCCGAGACAGTGACTTTCATAACTTATTTTAGAAAACCTCTTTCACGCATGAAAGTTGAGTTCAAAATTAGCAGCTTTATGTGGGTGATTTTTGCTTTACTAACAGCTCAGAACACCCAATAGCTTGTGTGAGTGAGGTTTATTAGAATTCATTGTGTCCACCTGGATTTGAGTTGGGGGAAAAAAAAAGAGAAAGGGCTTAGAGAATTTTCCTGTTGCTTAGAGTCAAATTACTGAGTATAATTCCAGTGTGAAAGGTTGTACTTACTTTATTTAAAGGTCTGAGAAGTCTTAGGAATAAGTCAAGAATCTAATTTCTGGACAATCCATGTGGGTAGTATAGAATTAGCTGTGAGACTGACACATTCTAGGGAAAATAGCAGTGTCTTAGGCTTAGGATAAATGATTAAGATATTTTTCTGTTTCATAGCTCTTTTTTTGCTGAGTAATATCTAAACCTCATGTAACAGCAACCTGAAGGTGTTGGAAAGACTGGACAGCTATATTGTGATTGGAGGAGAAAGTGTCAAATGTATGGTGAAAGATTAAGTCTGAACTTGTTAGAGCAATTGTTTCACTTGTATTTTCTCAGCTCACTAGCGGCTCTCACTCTAAATGTTGTTATTCCGGGATCATAATGACTCATATTTCTGGGGAAGAAAATAATGGAAAAGCCAACATTAACAGAAAGCTCAGCTGATTAAACATCACTTCCTCTCAACTACAGCTTTCCTAAGAATACTTGTGTGGAGGAGAGCCATGTTAGTAGATTGCTTTCCAAGGAAGAAATCTAAATGATTTATTCCACAGGCCAATAGTTATCAAAACTAAGCACTTTTTTCTAAAGTGGTAGCTGTTATCTCAAGCTTTTGGCAAACAAACCTTACACTCAGTTCATGGAGGGAGAAAGGGAGAAAGTTTTCTGGGGGAGTTCTCCTCCAAGAATGCTGACAGGTTAATCAGCATCTCTACACAGACTGGCAAATACAAGACCTTTGTTTGGTGTTGCTCTGCAGGCAGCGATATATCTAAGGTCAGAACGTAACCTTCCATATGGAGTAGCTAGGCAATGAGAATAATATAGTAGGATCATTATGGAATTTATCCATCAGTTTTTCAAACTGTTTTGTCTTTCAAAATTTAAACTTCTACATTTATCTTCCACACTGTGTAATCTTTTGGATAGTCTAAATCATATTTTAAAAACTTAGATGATTGAGTTTGTATAATGAGAAATTTAATGACCTGTAAAATGAACAGAGTACATCTGCCAGCCCTAAAAGTCATCTATTCCCCACATGCACGTCACAATATGGGACTGACAGTTCCATTGTTATTTTCCAGGCAGCCGCTCCTGTTGCTTCCCTAAAACAAACTTGCATTTTTGGGTGGAAGTTGAAGACTAAGATTGTAAAGATGCTTAAACAGTTCTTAAAATATTTTTTTTCGGTAACACTTTCCATACAACAAACAAAAAAATACATAATGGTTGCTATATAAATGCATATTCTCCCAGGGTAAACTGAAAATACAGAGTTAACAAACAAAGATAACTAAATTCTGAAACACGGTTTAATCTCAGTTATGCATGTTTTTGTCAAAGGGTCAAATTCTCTGCTGGGATAAAGATCTTAACTGAATCCATATTTTGACAGGGATGAATATGGTCCATACTGCAACAGCAGAATGAATGTGTATCCACAGACTGGCTGTCACCAACTTTATTTGTGATAAACATGAGACAGATGAATACGTCAAGAAAAGGATCTCTGTGGCTATACTTTATGCAAGATTACAGAGTATTCTTTAATCTGATACAAAGTCCAAAACACCCTTTATAGCTATACCAAGCTCCTAGCAAACCGCTCTACATGGGCTTTAGATGGAACATACTGTGCTAAAAACGCCCTCTCTTTACTGTGTATTTTTAATTTATAGTAAAACTTAAGCATGCACACACACACATCCTCCTTGTTTGTGGCTAGTGTAGGCTGGATCATCACATTAAGTTAGTTAACCTAGTCAAATCTGTGAGAATGTTATCTGCAAATAAAGCCCTGTATCATTTTATCCATGACTTTAAAATATTAATATTTAGGAACTACTCTACACTTCTTGTAGAAGAAATTCAGTCCAAATGTTAACATCTGACACATAAGGGAATAAGCCACAGCTAAAGTGCCAGAACTTGACTTTCCAAAGGACAGCTATTTTCAGAAGTGTTTTGTGATAGCTGTGCCAGCTGCACACACAGACTGCATTACATCTGTGTCCCATTCTCCTTAAGCATTATCTTTGTTTTGATTTCCTATTTTGTATTCCATTAGTTTTAAGGCTGTATGTCACATTGCCATTAAATCATTATTTTCAAGCTATAGTGTCTTCCAGCTGACCTCAGAGCAAAACAGCACAAAGACTTACATTCATACTTCAATGTTACAACCAAGAGGTGCTGGAAAGCCTCACTCCAAAGCCTCTATCTTACATAGCTAACTTGCTCTGACTCACCAGTTCTTGTCATGCACCAATTCAGATCTCACATTGATAATATAACCTAACATTAATTTAGGAGAACAGCTGAAAGTGAAATACCTTAAGGGAAAAAACTTGAGTGCACAATATTTTACTGAAAGCAGCTTTCTTAAAAGGGAAGGATTGAAACACTTCTGATGAGCTAATGGAAATAGCAAAGTGATAGCAAAGTGCCTGTTTGGAAAAGGTTTGTTGTCTGTTCTTGTTTTGGGTTTTGTGGTGGGTTTTCTTTTAATGTTTTGATCTGCTTTCACTAAAAGATGAAGAGAGCTCCTTGTCAGCAAGGGTGATTTCTGAGTGTCAGATAGCAAAGCTGAATGGATTCCATGCTGCTGAGCTTTTAGAAAAAGTCAGAATAAAAATAAATCTTTAATCTGATGAACCTGGAATGGGATCACTAGGATACTGCCAAGGTTTAATTTCTCATTTTTCATGGATTAACATCATTGTTTATAACGCAGGCTGTTGCATAGTGACACAAGCTCTAAACAGGGTGACAGGAAACAAATCCAAGCAAACAAATAACAATTCCAAAACATAGCAATGTCTCTGATGGAAGGTTAAAATAAGCTTATTTTACAGAAATCCACCTATGAGCTTCACCAGCAATAGGAGCATTTATGGAGGCAGAGCTTGCAGGTGAAGTGCCCGAGAAGCCTCCAGCGATCGTACAGCTGTCTGCACAGAGCATTCAGCTCCCTCAACTGTAATGAGCAATTTGTCTCCCAGCTTTGATCTACTGTCAGTTTGGCTGACACTGACTCCAGGAATTAACTTCTAACATTTCAGGGTAACCTAATAAAAATATTGAAGCACTGTGTGGTAGATGTCTGTAGATAACCTCTCACCTGCTGCAAGTGTTCACAGCAAAGTTTAATGTGTTTCTGTTCTAGTACAAAGGCTCTTAGTTTCTTTGGTGCATAAATATGTAACCCTAAGACAAAGTATCAATAATGTAAAGCAGCATAAAGGACAGAATACTTTAACCACATGCTCTAAGCTCATGCTCTGTTGGTACCACATATTTGAGAAGATGCCTTAGAGAAAAGGCTTCCCTTGTACAGCTGAACAACCTATCCACTTTGGAAAACATGTTCAGAACTAGAGGGGAAGCAGGTCCAAGTTTTTAAACCCATCACAATGGAATTGGACTGGAATATGTTTGGGTTTTAATAAGACAATTGTTACAGATTTTCAAGTATTTTGTCAATGGAATAAATGGACTGTATGAAAGTCAGATACTTGTAGCTCTGGCATAACTGATGAACACTAAATAGAGCAGTAAACACCAGCTCTAGAAAACATTCAAGAAGGGAGTATAAAGTCCCTTTAAATTCAGTCCTATTGTCATACTGTCATGCTGAACATGGATCACAATCCATCTGTTTCAGTCTGTTCTGAGCAAAAATCTTTGCCATTACCAGACTGCCTCTATGTTGTGGGTTAAGGCTGTCACACTTGACCACTGTGAACCAATTGGCAGCCACACCATTCCTCATCAGCCAGCCAATGAACCTGCCATTATCATCACAACTGGAAGAAAGTACTAGTCCTAAGAGTTACCAATGCCCAGACTTCCAGACCTTTCCTCTTTCCTATTCCCCTGTATTCAGGCATGTGTCTGGCAGCAGGTTATATGACAGGAGGGCAACACTGCTGCTGAGCTTTCATGTGTATTTTAGTGGGGAATGTTTTGCAGGTAGGCTCCACAAGGTAACATCCACCACCTGTATCACAGCTTCTCTGACATATCCAACACAGCCAGCTAGCAGGCCGCAGATCAGGATGACCCCTGTCAGCTGGGGTCAGACAGTAACACAAATACACATGGTATCAGACTAGTCATGGGGGAATCAACCATATGTAGTCTTATTCTAAACCTGTCAAGATGTTGACAGGTTTGACTTCCTGCCATTAACTCTCCAGTGAAAAAGATAATGTTTGCCCTTTATTTTTAGGCTATAGTTATGAGATAGCTTCATTTATTCTTAAAATAAATAGCTCCCCAAAGATCAGGGCAAGCAATTAGCTATGAGGATCATTTGTTACCTGTTAAAGCTGTAAGTATCTAAACTGGGAGCTAACAGATTTAAGGGGTACAAGCACCTAAAGAATGACTTCGAGGAGAAAGGGAAGAATCAACTGGAAGCAGAGGTCAAAAACACTGGGTTCCTAAAGCACCAGGAGGGAAATGTTGATACATAGTGGGACCAAATGATGCCACCTGGACAGATCAGGATCCTCAGCATGGAAGACAAATGAGGCTATCTGATCAGTGGGAACCATTGGTCGTACCTGCAGGAGAGAAATGAAGCATCAAGGACAAAACTATTGAAGTAAATACACTTTAGTCTGAGTGCTGCAGTCCAAGGACTGCTCTAACAGATGAGGAATGACATGATTTCACCCTCCCAGAAGTGCCACAGGCATTAGCTCAAGGCAAAAGACACAGCAGAGAGCACTCACAATGACTAGAATTAGCCAGAGGCTTCAGTGAATTCTGTAAGTTACTGCAACGTAACTTTAATTGCAGCAGAGAAAATATTACAAATAACCCTAACAGCTTTGCTTTAATTCAAACATATGGATTGTTATCTGGACCCCAAATTAACACATCTAGAATTTGCCTTTTATGAATAAGTGAGCTTAATTAAAAAGTCAAAGTCATCCTTAAAAAAGGCATATTTGTAATGGATGTATTGCGTGAATGAGCAATTATGGATTCACATCACAATAGCTTTATGAAGCATCTTTTGAATCTTAAACAAAGTTGTGTAGGTATGCATGAAGTTAAATGCTTGCAGACCAAAATCTAGCAGTGTTTCACTTGAAGAACTGTGCCCTACTCCATGATCACTCCACTGAGGTTGACAGACAGGCATATGATGTATTTAAATATTCCACACCAATAAGGACTGTGAACTTTGCCTTTAGATTAGCAGAGAGGATGCATAAACCTTTTAGCAGTAAGTCATTGAGGAATTAAGTTAAAGCCTCCCTCTTAATACACCAGAAAAACAGGATCCAGGCTACAATACCCCAAACAATGTCACAGCCTAGTCTTCACAAATAACATAAACTATTATTATTTTTTTTTTAAGATTAACAGAATCCAAAGCAACATTATAACCCCATTCCCCATACACTGCTTTTTAAGCATTTAATGCAAAGAGTGACAGTTACATAGCTGCCTAATTAACTTGACTATTGTCCCCTGAAAATCCTCTCTTTTAGCTCTCCTTCTGTGCAAATAGAATGGAAAGGTCACATTATACTACAAAGAATACAGTAATGTTCCATTAAGTCCTTTTCTCCCTGATTACAGTCTCCCCCCTTACCCCCCAGCTCTGTTGTGCATTCAACACTTTCTATAGGCATTCCACGAAAACTGAGAAGCTACCTTAGCCATGGAAAGTGCTGTTGTCCACTGCTTGCAAGTTGAGACACATCATTCTACAGTCTCAAGGAAAGCAGGACGCTACCAATTAGATTTCACACGTTTTCCTCTGCAAGCCAAACTCAAGATTTATTTATTATCCTTTCCCCCCCTCACTGCTGAATGCCTTCATTTATTTTTGAAACCATCCTTTAATTGTAATATATCACTCCATAGGGTATGTTCTTCATTGAAATCAGCTTCCCCGATGATGTTTTCTTTGTGAGAAAGACGATTCTTCCTCTGCCATGCAGAGTTTGGAGGGAATTAGCAAGGCATCCTGGCTAAACCTCAATTTGCTTCAACTGCTGTCTGCTCACTTATGTTCACCTCCCCTTTTTCGACTGGATACATTATTCTTCATCACTTTCTGTCCTGGATTCTCAGGTAGTATTGCTCTGTTCTGTGACTGCAGCTAACGATGGCTGATACGACTTCTACATTCAGCCTGCAAAGTGCTTTTGGCATCATTTGAGGTAAAATTGATCTATAAATATATTATCCATCCTAGAAATGAGCACAATCCAACCTACCTACAAATTTAATCCTGCATTTCTACATCAGTTCTGATTATTTTTTCTCTCGCTCAAATGTAAAAGTCTCCATATTGGTCATGTTCTCCTGCCCCTAATGAAATGCTTACCACTTTCTACTAGTGATCACATACACAGAATGGTTTTTAAGTTCCACATGTACAAAAGAGCTCAGCCTTCCCACCTGAAACAATTTCTTCCATTACTGGTACACATACATTCGTTCCTGACATAACTCCATTGAATGTGACATTAGAGAAATCCACCAGTGTCTGATAAGATCAGCATTAACATTTCTTTGTGCTATCAGAGTGACACAGTATAACCAGAAACTCATCCATGAATTACAAAGAGCATTATCTTTACTGTCTAATGCAAGTTCTAAACTGATCACACTCATAAACAGTAATAATTTTTTACATAGCCTTTCTAGTCCAATATCAAAATGTTTTTTCCCATTCTCTCACAACAGTAGCCATTTGATGAAATGCTTTCAGTTATCAAGTGATTTAACTGTCACACTGCAGAGAGGGGAGAGCCAGGTTCTTCAAACATAAGGAATAATCTATTTCTTTGGTTATGTAGCCAACAAAGTACTTGTATGTACTATTTAAAAGAAGCAGATATCAAACCTGTTAAAAATCTAAGTTTTGAATATTCCCTGTAAAGTATAACCTTTGCAATGCACTTCTCTCCTCCCCCAGGCATGATATTGCAGACCAATTCCCAAACCCAGGTGAGCATTGCAATTTGCTGTACTGACAACTCGAGCTGTAATCACAGAAATGTAATGCACCATGACTGTACCAGCAGCCTGACATTTGGCAAGTTTACTAAAACCTTAGTAACAATGCATTATTCCATTTGGTATGCTTCCCTTCATTCATTATGAAAGCAGCCTTTAGGAACAGAAATTGAACTTTTGAAATTGATTAGACTGTTTGGAACTTAATAGCATGGAGACTCTGTGGACCTTACTGGTTAGCTGCTGTTCCACAGGTATGTCAAACTAATTTAGCGATCATAAAACCTGTATTTTTATAGCACATAACATTTTCACGTAGTTAGGCTCAGGTCACGAGTACCACCTAACATTTAATATTCATGTTACAAAGTAAGACTACCACTCTTAAACAAAACAAGCCTGGTCTTAAAACATAGTTCCATACGCATATGTCTTATCTATAGTCTCATTTATATCACCATTTTTGCTTCATACTCTAAAAGACAACACAAGAACATCTGCAGGAAAAAACAACAGCTCAGTATCAGAAAGTTCTTTGCTATAATACCAGGTTTATACTTTCCATACTCAATTAGCCAAGATAATTCACTTTCCTAAGTCACTTTCTCCAAAGGTACTAGAAGGGTAACCGTTATCAGCCGCACAAGGCCATGAAGAAAAACATTTCAACAAAGCTCTCAGTACATGAGTACTTAAATGCTATTGTTAACCGTAACAACACTACTTCAGCATTGAAGGACTGCTGCTCTTCTAGAACGGCCAAGAATTTCCAACAGACAGATGAACGCAATGCCAGAGCAGATCACAGATAAGAATAAAACATTAAATTCAGAAGTTCTGTGTTAACAGCAGCTTTGCTATGCCCACTAAATCATCTCAAATACTTGGTTGACAATGTTGTTTTCCTCTTGTCTGACTTGCTGCAATATGATGTAATCTTTCCCCATTTTATCCATGGACATGTGCAAATAGGAATTTTAGTTCCTCTGAAATGGTGACTGACATTTTCTTTAACTTATTAGTAAGGGCTTTTAACTAAGGTTTAATTTTTAAAACAAATATATTTATGGTTCAGGCTAACAATGGAGAACAAGCTGTGTCAGTCCATCAGCCTGAGCTGATGTAACATTTTGTTGAAGGAGGAAGAAAGCTGCCTGCTATTACAATTTAGGCATGTATCTCAATTTGATAAAATGTCTCTAAAATTGAACTTTCCTTCCTACATCAATTACTCTGTTCTGGTTCTGTCTATAACGAGACCATTATCTATCATCTCACTTCGCAGCTTCTGTTTATCTTTCATTCCACTCTCCTCTTAGTACCACTTTCACATAACCAAACTTCTCCAGCCCACTAGAACAGTCACCTAAAGCTATACCTTTTCCTGTTATTCCATAGCCAACCACTTTCTAGTATGCCCTCAAACCTTATGCATTCAGGCTTACTAGCATTTAATAACATGGGCATAAAAGCAGCAAGATAATGGTAGATTACCATTACATTGCAAATGTCTGGTGGGTCAATGCCTTCTTGGATGGGTGAGAAGAAAGTAATAAGAGAGAGACACACACCATTAGGCTGTTCATTTCCAAACATTCTCTGAGTGTCTTTGCAACAAGTTATCTGTTAGCATTTTAAAAAGGAAAAGCAGTGCAGTGTTGTGCTTGGTAACACAGTGAAAGGCTATAGAAAACAGTAGAAAATAGTTAAAGAAAAGAATAGTTGAGCAACTCATTCTGTTTACTGGAAATCAAGATTGTCCATAAAACATGTGCAACCAAAGTTTCACTGGCTTGTTGCTAGCAGCGAAAGCTGGAAGTGTACATCAGCTTTCATCATGACAAGCGGAGCAAAGATGTCACCTCAGATGGATAGTATGCACAAATTCTGTCTTGCCTGACGATTACCAGACTGAGGGCTTGCACACGTAAGTGATCAAGAGAGGTTATGGAGCTTGTAGGAAAAGTCATTGATATAGAACTCACAGTTTCTTCTCCACACACACATAGAGTGAGCAGAACAGCTGCTTCCCTGTATATTCACTCCAAAAAGAAGAAAAACCTACAAGCATCTCACAAATTGCGTCTGGTTAACACCAAATAGGGGAAAAAACCCAACCAACCAACAAAACCCCCACAACCCAACAAAACTACCCACAACATGCTTTTACTCATTACATACAAAAAAAAAAGAAACAAAAGAATGTTAGCCAAAGGAAAATCTATCTGCAAAATCCACCTATGCTCATTAGGTACAAGAAATCTCCATGGAAACCTAAGCCAGGCAAACCTGTACCCCCATTGTGTAGTAGGTTACGTTCAACCATGTCTCTCAGGCCCAAAACAACACACCCTTTCATTTCTGTAAGCAACAGAACCTTTCTTACAAGGTGACACCATGAACTCTGAAACTGTAATCAGTGTCACTGTGCCTGCACCTGCTTTTTTAGGTTTACATGCTCTGTACATAACACCCTAATAGGTTTTGGCAATAGCAAGGTGATAAGCTGTGGTCAATTGATAAATAGCAGTTTTCCAACTCTGATTTTTGTTGCACAGCCTATTTCTTTCCCTTCTGTCCCAGAGCGTTTCTAGCATGTAGCCTGCGGTAAACTGCTGTGACTTTAGAAAGCAAGGAAAAAAAAAAAGGTACAAGTTTCCCATATTTCCTGTGCTGCACTCAGGAAATTTATTTTATTCATGATCTGCAACAGATAATCAAGATTAAATAGATTGTGTCATGGCTTGCACGGCTATTGCAATGGAAGGGCAAAGCCAAAGCTGATTCGCAGTGGTTTTTAGTTCACACACTGATACTCAGATAGAGGGCATGCACTGCAGTCATGGCTTCAAAAAAAGAAAAGAAAAAGAAGACCTTGGCCATAATTTTATGTTTCTCATTTTCATTCCCATTTTCCATCAGAAATGCACAAGGACAAACAAGGCGAGTTTAGATCTCTGGGGAAGCTGAAAGCATGACCCTCACTGCTACAGTCGCTTCTGTACCCTCCCTATTTTTGCTTGTTCCCTTCATGCTGTCCAAAACACCACCCCATATAAACGCTAATTCCTGAGCTGACAGACTGTCATGACACGATGAGCCTGGTGAAATAGTACAAGCAGGGAAAAAAAGCAAACCAAACAACCTCAAATCAGATACGAATTAACCCTTTCAAGCGAAGCACATCTCAAAATTCTTACTTTCATGCTACCAATATGCATTTTTTAAACTGTTAAAGAGATACTCAAGCGTTTACCAGTAAAGACTTTGAAACCATCTTTAGCAGGCAGTGGAATGACATGGAAGGGTCCAATTCCACCAGCCAACAATACACCAAAATACCCCAAGAGGCACTTGAATCTGAGCATCTCTATCAGTGCTTCGGCACTGATGAGTAACAGCCATCCCAGTGATAATTCACCCTTATAATTTACCTCGTACAGATAATATGGAAAAAAATACTCTAGAAAATACTAATATTTTGTAGCTTTTCACTTTCAAAGACACTTTAGTAGTTAATGGAAACAAATACTGTGCTCTTTCAAATATTGGTTACTCAATTTAGAAAGCATCAGGAATGTCACCACACCAGTGTATTCTGGCCTGACCAGTTTCACTGTTTTGGAGATATTAGGAAGACAACCCACTACTAATGCTTTCCAGCTCTTCCCAGAACAAAGAGGAATTACAACTGACCTTTGCATCAGAGAGCCAGCAGGAAAAAGGTTCTTTGCGTTATAAGTTCTGCCTTGAAAGACATGGTTTTAATCTTATAGAGAGGCAGGTTTTAAACTGGAAACCCTGACAGATCGTTAACTGCACCAATAATAAATAACATCAGTGTGATTTATCTTGAAAGAAATTGCCTTGTTTTCTTCTCCAGTTTCCAGCTTAAAACCTTTCATTGTGGATGCTGTTGTCAATCTTATCTAGTGACCCATTTACCCAAGCACAGAATTACAGAACAGAATTTTATGACAAACACAGAGCAGGCTTTGACACTAATAATTCTCACTCAAGATTCTGTGGACTTGGCTTGTTTTTAGGACTTGCTGCGAAAGGCCACCTTTCTTCCATGTAGAAAGTCAACAAGTTACCTCAGACAGGTTTTGCAAATGAATTTGTCACAGCAATTAAGGGAAGGAAGCTATATAAACATGATAAAAGGTGACTTAACATTGCCATGCACCGTTACATTAAAGAATGAGAAAGAGACCTTTAACATATTAGTCTGAACGCTTAGGAAATCAAAAATACTGTCCGGATAGCTACATTCTTTGACTTTCAATGAATCAGTGCTGTCTGCAGTGTGCACTCAACCTTTGAGACAGGGAGAGGGAAATTCTCAAAACAAAGTAACTTCCAGTTACCTAATGGAAACTTGAAGGGCTCTATCTCCCAGCATGGGTATGCTCTGATACTAACACAGAACCAAGCAGCCCCACAGGGAGCTCCTCCCCCAGTGCCCCAACAAGTTTGGAAAATGGCAAGAACCTGAAATCCATTGATAAGATCTGTGGTGAAGCTTCTGTGGTTAAAGTACATGGTCCATTCAACTTGTACAGATTCTTCTAGTAATGATAGTGGAAGGGAGCAGATCACACATGCAAGACAGACACTGCGCACTAAAGCACATTGGAAAAACTGAGGCACTACTGAGGATAAAAGTTGGGATAACTGGCAATCTAAAGGCATAAGGGTCACAAAATCCACATAATTTTGAAAGCTGGCCACTCAGTTATGCTTGGATAATACTGTACAGGATGGGGAAGAGAATCCTCCTTGTTGTGGGTTTGGGGTTTTTTTGATTATTGGGTTGGTGGAATCTGGGTGTCATGGGGCTTTTTGGGGGGTTGGGGTGTTTTTGTGTGTGGGGAGGTTGGTTGGTTGTGTTTTTTTAAACATAAATGCTACACTTCCTGAGCTTCCCCCATCCCTTGCTGGTATTGCTAGTAGTTTGGACTGGGTTTGTTTTGTTCCAGTGGGTTGCAGTAGAATAAGACTCTTCCACTGCACTGGCACAGCTTTACTTAGTGATTTCACTGTAAGATCCCACATTGTCTGTGTGACTACAGAACAGCAGTTTCCAATGCAGCAGTGAGAACATTCGAGTAACAGCTCTACACTTTCAGATACCAAATTTTCTTAAGATATAAAAGTATCTATGAACATACAGCTTTCCTAAACACATTTGTTGGCATTGAGTTAATAGAAAGGCATCCTAAATGTGCAATTATTACATACAATATCCTATGCCCACATAATTTTGTATAGTCCATCATCCCTGCTCAGCATCCCTGTTTGCAGCTCTTAAAATCTAGTTTTTAATAACATGAGTTCAGAAAGTAGCATTTGCCAGCAGATATTAGCATACTCAAGTCCTCTTGAATTCACAGGACTTTTATCACCATCTTGTTATTTATAAATGTTACTGTCATTCATCACTGCAAATCATCAGCTGTACCTGTGGCTGAAGAAAATGCTAACTCAGAAGGCAGAGATGAGAGCAAATGCATAGTCAAGAGGTAATGATTTTTACTACCAAGAATGTTTTTGCTCTCAGACACCTATAATTAGACATATCCAGTATCTACAGTCATCTCAATCATTCAAAATACGATGGGCACTGCTAGGTGTGGGTAGGAATGGTGTAAATAACCCATATAAAGCAAAATTACAGGTAACACAAAGTAATTTTAGAATTAGGCTACAGAAATACATTTCTAGTATCTCTGAAAAACATATAAATAGATTCTGCAGAGCACGCTGACAGCTTAAATAGTAAGATTTGGTGTGTGAGCAGCATGAAATCCCTGGGCATTCCCCAGGTTGTGGGATTGAGGGAACCACAGGACAGTTACTAGTAACTATTATCTTTTAGGAAAAAAGGGGAAAAAAAGATCAGTCTGAGATTTCAAGATTACATAGTGCTTTTAGCCATGCTCACCACAAAAAGGAACAGCAGGTGTGACCCATCCCCTCTGATAGCTTTATGAATCTAAAGCAGAAGCCACAGCTTATGGTAGTCACACATTTGGTGACCTACATACAGTTTATTTTCTGTATGAATTGTATGCATTACATTTGGTCAAGTAGCTGCGTTCCAGCTGGGTTTCACAGCACAATTAAGAATCAAATCCTGACATCATTTTTCAATACCAAAACAACAAACAACCACCTCAAATTAACAAACTCTTCTGGAATTATCAGAATTTTAAAGAGTATATCTGCAGCTGAAAAAAAAACAAACAAATAAACCAAAAACCCAAACAAACCAACCCAAAACTTTAAAGCAACTTCTAATACTCAGAAGGAAAGATATTCTATAAGTTCAGGATTAAAACAGGAACACCGGCAACACTTGCTGGATGTTGACTGATTTACAGAAACAAGCCTCTAAATGTAAACAGCCAACAAGATGCTGCTTTAGGTAGAATGTAAAAATAAAGTGAATGCCACCTATTGCCTATCTACAGCTTACAACACTTGATCTAAAACTTTTAAGCTCTGAATGCAACACACAATGAGAGCAGAAAATTAAGCAGTGGGTGGACAGAATCTTTTCTGCCTACCCTGAATAACAACCACAACTGCTTCAGCTGTTAGAGACTATCCCTTGGGCACTCCATTAGAAAGCACATAGCAAAATGTAGGCTCAGAGAGGCCAATGTTACTGAGAGGCTGCAGGAACTTCACTCTGTTTCCACAAGGAAAATTGCTCTCTGCACAAAACAGCGTGGAAAGATCTCCTCACATGAGCCAACGGCATTGAGGAAAAGCGAACAGATGGCAGAACGCTACGAGTTCACCTTAAGTATCAACAGCAGCGTTCTTGTCTCTATGGTTTAATGAGTCAAGCTTGACTTAAAGCAACCTGAGATAGCTCAAGACCCACAAAGTTCATGGACGTGCAACACTAAGGAGATCAGCAGTAATCACCACACAGACAATCAAAGCAGCACAGCCACTCCCAGCTGATCCCCTTACACCTTCCTGGAACCCAAATACAGGTGCAAAGTAAAGTACACAGTAATTAACCCACTACCTCTAAAGCCATCCCTACTTATGTAAGTTGTATTACAAACAGTTTACTTTTGATACGATTCTTATGCTCAGCTTTTGAGGTTTTTACCCACCCCTCAAATGCTACCATTGATCATTCCTTTTTAACTCATCTTTTACTCTGTTTGATTCCTCTCCTTCCATTTTCAAGACTTGTTACCTCCCCTTGAGTATCTTCCCTTAAGTATGTTCTCATTATCTCATTTTCTTTTTCATTCATTAGTCTGCTATTCTCTCTGCTCCATTTTAAGTGCTCTCATTAAGTACTTTAAAGACCAATTTCAAAAGCCAGTTCCCAAATCACAATATACACGTCAAAGCAGTCCTGCTTTATTCACCATCATCAAATACTAATTCAGACTTGCGATTATTCACGGAAAAGCACAGAATATTGTTTCAAACATCTCTTTAAACAGAAATAATGACCCCTTTTCCCTGGAAACAGGGGCTTGTTATTTCCTTAGCAGTAAATCCTCCCTATTTTCCTATTTAAAGTGGAACCAGGAAAGTCAGGCCTACCTCTGTGAGCTGCCCCAAGGCATAGAGGGTGAGTTGCTTCGGGTCTGTGTAGGGAATTTCTCCAAGCTCCAGATAAGGCTTCCCAAGGGGAGTGAAGAGCCCCTTATCAAACTGCTTTAGCCTCCTATGGTAGTTTTCCCAGAACACTTGCTCTCTTGGAGGTTCACTGCTCTTGTAAATGGTCTTGCTTCTGGCCAAGACCTTCCCTTCCCTCTGATCAAAGCCAGGCAGGGCCTCAATGCGCACAAAGTCCTTCGGATTCAGCACGTTAGGCACAGCCAGCACCCTGACCCTGGTGTCCTTTGGTGGCTCTGATCCCACGGGTGCCTTGAGCCTGCTGCTGCTGCTCCTCCCTGTGTCTGCTGCCACGGGTACCTCAACTCCGCAGTTCTTAGGTACTGACATCCTTCCAGAACAGGAGCCTTGGTTGGTTTTAATGAAACAAAGGTATTAAAAACTCTTAGTTTCATGAAAACTAAGTCATGAAAACACACACCCACTGCCCAAACTCTGAGGCAAGTCTGTTTGAGTCAACTAAAGAGTAGCCCAGCAGAACTAACACTACACGAGGTCGCATTCCCCTCAAACAACAGCTATAAAACCTGAGGCACCTGCACACCTAAAACCCACCCAGCCTCCTGAAGAACACCCACAGCCGGAGCACCTCCCTCTGAAGGGCTCGGTGACAAACACAACTCCATTTATCCCTTACCAACACCAGCAGCAAAGCCCGCCCTGCCCACAACCCTCCCAACAAGGGGCCTCCCACCTCACAGCACCGCGGGCCGGATTAACCCCGCCGCCTGCTCCCCTCACGGCTCCGGGGATGGGATGGGATGGGATGGGATGGGATGGGATGGGATGGGATGGGATGGGATGGGATGGGATGGGATGGGATGGGATGGGATGGGATGGGATGGAAGGGGGGCACAGGGTCCGACTCCCCTCCTGAGCCACCTCAGGGGACGGCGCCCTCTCAACGGACACCGCCAAGCGTCACCCGGTTGCCCGGGAAACCCAGCGAGGCGCACGGCGCATGCGCGGGGAAGGGTGGGGCGGGAGCGCGCACGGGCGCGGGATGGCGGGGGTGTGTGGCGTTGGGACTGGATGGGATTTAAGGTCCCTTCAACCCCAAAGCAGGCTGGGGTTCTGTGATTGTAACAATAAGGATAATATTAATTAGTGTGTTAATCAATTAAATGGACAGCGACACCTTCCACTGGAGCAGCTTGCTCCAAGCCCCTGTGTCCAACCCGGCCTTGAACACTGCCAGGGATGGGGCAGCCACAGCTTCTCTGGGCACCCTGTGCCAGCGCCTCAGCACCCTCACAGGGAAGAGCTTCTGCCTAAGAGCTCATCTCAGTCTCCCCTCTGGCAGGTTAAAGCCATTCCCCTTGGCCTGTCCCTACACCCCTTGGCTTCTCTCCCAGCATCAGCTCGGGGTGCACGCAGAGCAATGGCAGCCCTGCGGATGCTCAGCCCTGGAGCACACCCATCAAACCTCGCTCCTCCGATGGCCGTTCTCAGTAAAAGCCTTCCAAACGTCACTCACATCTTGTCAAACAAGCAGTAACTGGTGGGAAATGAGAGCTCAAGATGAATTTCATGCTGTATCTATTCAGCCCCCAAATACACGGGCGATCAGCGGCAATAGGACATTATTTGAGGTACATGATTTCCAGCAGATTGGGGTTTTAGCCTGTCAAGTGTTTCAGTTCTTACTAAAGGGATGTGGTCCCTGCAAACAGCTCCTCCCCATCTTTCAGCCTTGAAGAAACCCACCCTGGCCGTTATTTCCCTGCATTTTAATCTGTCCAACACGTCTTCGCTATCGCAGCCTGTGATGGAGAGGGACCAGGCACGGGAGGGCAGAAGCAGTGAGCCCCAGGAGCAGAGCTGTGCGGCTGCAGGGTGATGTTTGCGGGTGGGAAGGTTCCCCACACACACCTCATTTCCCTCCCTGGTTCTGTTCTCTGTGGGCTGAATTGCGCCACAGACCCCGGTGTCTTGAGCTGCTTTGTTTCTCAGCACGCACGTGGTGGCTGCGGCCGGAGGTGCTCACCCACTGATCTGCTCAATTGTGGAGCTGGAAATGCAGTTTCTGCTGCTCCTCTCACTGGCTGCGGGTTAATGATAGATGTTGGCAGCTGAAAGGAGATGTTCCAATTCCCAGGGTTTGAGACAGTGTGAGAAATGTCACAGTTCAGTAACGACACCCCTCTGGGCACCTGCTTTTGTTGTACCTGGGCGTACAGGCGTGTTTTCAACTAGAACAGCTGAGAAAGAGCTAGTTTCAGTGATTTGCCTAACACAAATGCTGACATCCCATCTAGCACTGGGATTCCAGCTCTGGGGACTTCAGGGGAATACCTGCTAGAGAATCACCACATGAAAAATAGAAAAGTGGCATTCTGAAGCAGCCTTCACGGCTAAAAATGTTCTTCCACATCCACACAGGGATGCTTTCGCATGAGGGAATGGTACTTGATTGGTCTTGCTGATAGCTTTGTGTTTGAAGAAGCAGGTTGAGACGTGCCAGAGGCTTTGGGTCCAAGAGCGTGAGGACCCCAGCTGAGACACGTCACCCCCCCTCCCTCCTTCTGCTTATTTAACTGGAGTCATTCCAGATGCACCCACACCCCACAGGCTTTCATGCTGTAATGCTTTGGAGTTGTGCCCAAAACACACTCTGCTTCCCCAGCAGATCCATTTTTCAATGGCCCTAAAAGAACTGAAGTGCCATTTGGCTTCATCAGGGTGCTCCGGGGCCAGGAGGGGATGTGTGCAGGGCGATGTCCTGCTGGTGCTGGTGACATCCCATCTCTCCCGGGTCTCTCCCGCTGGCACAGGCACCTGCACCCACGGGCAGCGTGCGTGCCTTGGAGCAAAGCTCTTGCAGAGATCTTCACGCTTTTCTCCAGGCTGTTTGCAATTCATTTCCCCCAAAATTGCCCATCCTGCAAACTCTTCCTTGGCAATAAGTTCCCTAAGCTGGGAGAGGAGCAAGCTGCCTGTGCCTGGCTCCTTAGTGCTGTATCTATATAAATAAGCCCCCTCCAAGACAGAGGAGGATGTGTTATTTAGAGATAAACAACAAAGATGGGTTTATGGGGCTTTTGCAGACACTTTTACCCCCTGCAGCCCATGGAGGCTCCTGGGTAAAGCTCTTGCAGGGCGTTTCTCCCACCTCTTCCCTTGCTCAGCTCCATTTCTCCTCCGCCCTGTTCAGTCTCTGGTCCCGTTTTTAAGCAGTACTGCAGAAACAACAGGTATGCATTTGTCTTTTTTCCTGCCTGGTCATTTCTCCACCCAGCTTACAATTTTTGGTGGCAATTTACCAGCTTTTACAAATTACATTCCTATCTTTTTCTCAGGTATTGTTAGAGAGGAGAAAGTCCCATTTTTCACTGTGATCCTTCAGGTTTTGGCTGTCACTGTATTGAAGACTTCTTTTTTTTATTTGTCCTTAGCTTTAATTTTCTTATCCCTCAAGGGCAGCCTTGGAAATTCAAAGCTGTTCCCTGACTAGCAGCAGACCTGGTATTCTCTCTTGACAGTTCTGCAGCAACTGTCTCTCTCCCTTCCATCCTTCCACCTAAATGACACCCTTTTCTCAATAAATTACCCTTTGTCTTTCAAAGCAACGCTTCCATTTGTGACAGTTTGGATGTATAATAGTTGCATCCCAGCGGATACCTTCAGGAGCATCAACTAACAGGCCAATACAGACTCAGTGGTGCAGAAAATAAAGAGATTTATGTATTTTGAGCTTTATTTCCCCCTTAACAGTTGCGCTGTGCTCTGAATATTCAAAGTTTGAGTTTGAAAGTATGGTTTCCCTCACCACAAATGACTCTCCTGGAATGGAAGGATGGCTGAACCCATGGCAGGGTTCCCTTCTTTCAACATAGCATTCCTGCGGTCCCTAGGAAATGTACCTGGGCAGCCAAGCCCCACCTAGGGTAAGGTGTTGTGGTCCTCACATGCTGACCACAATGCATAAAGCACCAAATCCTGCTGAAAGCATGAGTCTGGCCCCACCAGCAGCACATGCCCAATCCCTCAGCCCCATTTAGCAACACTCACACATCACCAGCATGGAGCAGCAGGGGAGCGAGCACCAACCAGTAGGTGCAAGGGGAAGGCAAATGGAAATAGCACCTGTGGTAGTGCCCATGGGCATCTTGCATGATCCCTGAACACATGCAAGTGGCCTGGGAGGGTCTCTGCACCGTGTACAGCACGTGCCCAAGCATGCTGGGTTGCTTTGAATGTCTGCAAAACCTTGCCTGGAGAGCGGGCGGCTGTGCTGCCAAGCATGAGGAAATCCGTTGCATCGTACTTTCCACTCTTTATGGCAGAAACGTGCCTGAAAAACAGCAAAAGGCCTGATTGCTTGTGCTGCAGAGGAAGCATTGATTCTGCAGACATTTCCTAGCAATAACGGTGGTGATTGATTAACGCTGCTGTTCTCATCATCTAGCTAATGGACAGTGAATGTGCAGAGTGGCTGGAGCAGTGGCTTTGGGGTGTTTCCAGGCCCATGGGTACATGCACACACCCAGCACTGCTGGAGGGGGGATGCAGGAGATAAAGCTTGGGAAGATCGGATGCTCACACGGAGATGTCCAAGCCCAGGGCTGGCAGCAACAGCATCCTCCCCAGCTCGTCCAAGCTACACAAAAGCAGCAGATTGGACATTTTGTAGATGTTGTCAAGATCCAGACCTTGGCTTTAGCAGCCTGGGACTTTCTGCTCACAGCCCTGCACCTTCTGTCTGCTTTCCAAACACCAGACAAGCCAAACATTATTTTACAATCCCAGCATCTGGCACGCATCTCTGGGCAAAGCTCTCAGCCTGTCACTGGTGAGATAAATGAGCCCGTTTCAGTGGCCGACTTCATAAAAGTATATGAAAAGTAGTTAACAAAAGGGTATTTCACAAAGCAGGAATGCAAATGCAACCTCTGAGATAACTAATTAACTGAAGCAGCCATACAAAAGAGAAGCAGCTTCCCATCTGTGGAAATAGATGTCATTTTATAGAGGCTCTAATTAGTTATGCCCAGTCCTGCTGCTGTGCCGGTGGCAGTGCGCACAGGCTACCTCCTGCTCTGCAGCTCCTGGGGCTTTTGAGGTAAAGAGGGGGAGAGCAAAGGCAGGGGAAGAGCTGCTTTATCTTGCAAAAGTCCCTGTGAGAGCTGGTACCCAAGCAGCAAACAAAGCCAGGGTCATTTTGTGCACCATGCAGAGCATAGCACAGAGCAATGGCAGTGCTAGACCCCGCCTGCATGGCAAGGTTGGTCCCATCATCAGGTCCTGGCCGCGGGGAGGTCTGTACTTACCATCTCCTCCGAGCCCAGAGGGACTTGTGGGGAAGGTTTGCTGGTAAGTGGGGCTGGTTACTGCTTACACTGCTGCTGCAGCCTGTGGCTTTCGCACGGTTTGGGTGTTCAGCACTCACAGTGTGCTTGGGAGGGTTAATTGCTCAGCAGAGCAAGGGGTTTGCCAGCTTTTATTTGGTGGCAGGCAGCCTGTTTACAGATACAGATTTACAGTCACCTTGTTTGAGCTCTTCAAGCTGTTACCCCCTTGAGAGGAAACGTCCCTAATGGGGAAAATCCCCTCCCAGCTCTTCCACAGAGAGGGATTTTCTCCCCTTCTCAAACCTTTCCAGCAGCTTTTGGGCAGCAGCTTTAGGATTTGATGCGCCCCATGCTTTAGGCTGTATGCCTGCTTTAGACCAAGAGCACAGCTCACACCAGGGAATGCCGGCACTCAGAGGAAGCATGCTGGGGTCTCTCCTCACCCTGCCACTGCCACAGCCCCTGCCTGCCCCTTTGAAGTTATTCTCCTGCAATGCTCATCTTGTTCTTTGTTCCTCCGCCTGCAAGGATCCCTGCAAACCCTCGAGCCTGCAGTGAGCTCAGCAGGATTAGCGCTGGAGTGGGGCGTACCACGGGAATTAGTCACCACCGGGACCTCAGTCAAGTGGTTTATTTAATGCCCCTTTCCAAAGGCATTTGCACTCGCAAGAAGGAAGAGTTACGAGCTCTCTGCTGACAAGCGTGACTCAGAGGAGCTGTGGGCACACACCACTGAAGCGAGAAGTGACTTCACAGTGCCGACGCACCGTGGGTGAGGAGGGAGAGGGGCTGCTCCACCATCCAAAGGAGCCGAAGTGCGGCACTGCTGCATGGGAGAAGGCATTTCTCACTGCTGAGAAAGCGGGGTTTGGTAAGAAAACAAACTAAATGGCTTAAATTTGCACTGCAGACAGCTTTGCTACAAAGGGAAGAGCTCAGACCACCGACAGTGAGAGCCCACCACCAAAACTGCACCCGATGCCTTAGCCAAGGTGTGATGTGCTCTGGTAACAGCAACCGGAGTGGCTCTGGCAATCAGTGCACCAAGCAAACCTGCGCCCAAAACACAGAGCAGGCAATGCTTTGTTACCAGAGGCCACGCTGCCCCTCACCGTGCTCTTGTGTCTCTGTGGCTGCCAGGAACCTGCTCAGCAAGAAGTCTGTGGGACATTGCCAACCCTCTGGAGCTGGCTTTAAACAAAACGTGCCTTTGCCAGACGTTCCCTGTAACCTGCCCCAGTGCACAGGCCCATACACGGGGCACCGAAGGCACAAATCCTTGCAGAAGCCATGTGGGGATTGCCCAAGTCCCCATGCCAACGGTGGCAGGTTGCAGCATGGGCATCACGGGAGCTGGGAGGGCTACAGGAAAGAACAATGATCATTTATTCAGCTCTTCTCAACACAAATCTCTCACCTGCATCCAGCACTGGGCTTGCTGGCAGTTAATAGGTTGGTCATCGCCAGCAGCTGGGTGATGCTGTGCAGAGGGAGGGCAATTGGCAATGCAACACAAGCCTTGAACTTCCTTCGGATTAACTTCCAGCGTGTTACCGGGATGGTGGGGATCAGCTGCCAAGAGGAGGCAGTTGGAAATCTTCCCAGCTCTTTCCCAAAGTGGATGAGGAGGAGGCTTTGCCTCCTCTCCTCTGGTGTCACGCAGCATCTCCCCATGACTTGCCCAGCCTGGGCTTGCAGAGGGTTGGGAAGAGCTGTGGGTTTCGCTCCTGGCTGCAGCTTGTGGGAATACATTGAAACGTAGAGGGAAAGTCATTAAGGTCTCGTCCATTAGCACCGTTCCTTGCAGGCCTGAGGAAGCTGAGGCTTTGTCAGATCATGTTATCACCACGGCTTCGCATTTCCGAACCTGGAGGAGATTCTTCCAAAAGCACAACCACCCCCTTGCCTGCTCCCCTTTCAATCTCGAGCTATTTTTATTTCACTCCTTGAGATACGTGTGTGGGAGATATTTACACACACAGAAGGTATAGATGTACATAAAAATAACCTGATGATTTGAGAGACACATTTTCATTCTCTGTTCCATTACGGAAGGAAAATGCTGAAGCTGTTGAGACTCAGGGGGAGGGAGGTTGATTGTGCCATGGCTCTCATTGCAGATCCAGCAAGCATCTTCCTGCCCACAGAAGGCTCTGCTTATTCACAGGGTCTGAAGCCTCTGATGGACAGGGTGCCAGTGGGGGGAAGTGTGAACTGGGTCATGCTGAAATTCCTCAAGAGAAAGAATAAAGAGACTTTTTTGACCCTGGAAAACGTATGGCTCGCTGTGGGTTGAATAGAGGGAATTCCTACAGAAAACTTCTTAGACCCTTGTTACATTCCTGGTACATTTCCAGGTGTGTAACCGCCCGTCTTCACATTGCTTCTATATTTGAAACCTCCTTTTTAAAGGAAGGAGGAAGGAGAAAGATGAGTGCCCGGTACCACCAGCCACAAGTCAACACAAGTCTGGGAGCTCGGCTATGCCTAGGCACTGGGTGATGCAGCATCTCTCTGCCATGGGGAGCGAACAGCCGAGGGGCTCACACGCTACCCTGCACATCCCATGGGATGGGTTTAGCATCCATTGACCCCAGCAGAAATTTGGGGTCCGTTGGGCAGGACCAGCCTCCCAGCAGTGTGTGGAGGGAGTGATCTCACACAGCACGGCAGGCTCAGCCGAGCTCAGGGCGAAAACAAGGCAGCTCTTGAACATGTGGCCCAGCAGTGCTATTGGTGTCCCTACAAGCCACAACAGGCCAGGACATCGGCGCTGCCCTGCCAGCCAGCGTGTCATGGGCTGCACCAGCCAAACCAGCATAGCTGTGCAGAACAGAACATCCTCGCTGGCTCCAGCACAGGGAAACACGATCACAGCCCAGGGCAATGCGCTCGGGCTGGCTGCTGCCAGCCTTGTTTTGACTTTCTTTTTAACAGGCTGCCACACACAGCATTCTTGGTGACAAGTGACAGCCTTGTTGCATTAACAGCGCTCCACCAAATGGTATTACTATTATTATCTGGGTTTGAGAGTATAATAAACACAACTACCCCCCCTCCAAAATAACCTGGTGTTTGAAGGAAAGATTCAAACTATTTGCTGGACATCTCAAGCTGTGATAACAGGAGACAGTACCAGAAAGCATTGCTGTGTTACACACACCTCACCTGCAGGAAGTCTCCTGCATTAAACCGCAGGGTAGGATCCTAGGATCATCGGGTAATTGCAGGAAGAGATAACAAGAACAGGCAGCACTCTGGCAAACCTGCCTGGCCAAGGTGGTTTAAAAATACCTAGCCCCAGCCCTCATGGCTTTCTGCAGCTCTGCATGGGAAAAGCCCACGCTGCTGGTGAGCTGGTGCTCCCTGCGGGCTCACACCACTGAAATAACTGCTGGGAGCTCACCTAGGATCTCTTCTCCCAAAACTGAAGCCAAATCCCAGCCAGAAAGTGCTCCACTGCACTGGAAAACCACAGCAACACACCCCACCAGGGAGCTCCGTTTCCTGTTGAGCACGAGGATGTCCCACCACCCATTGGGAGCATGGCCCTGCCCTCTGGATGGACCCACCTGCTGTAAGGAATTTGGTAACACTGGAAATGACTTTTAGAAGTGCATGGAAATGAAGCTTGTCCAGAGGTGGGCTGAAGGGGCAGCTGCCCCACACGGACCAGGCTTGGATGGGGCTTGAAGCAGCAGTTTAGACCCAGCAGAAGGTCAGAGGACCGTGGGTGCAGATGCTGCCTGGGCACTGATGCTCACCCCATCGGTGCTGTGGCACAAGTGGGGAAGGAGGTACAGACATCCCTGACATCTCCAGCATGTTCTCCTGCGAGGCAGCGCAACCAAGGCTGCATACTTGCTGCTATTGCTCACGGGCTCTCCTGAGCACCCTAGCCCACCCCAAGGAAACGAGACCTGTCAGAGGAGACAAACCAGCCTACACACGTTTCTGCTGCCATGACTAACAGCTCAAATAAACAACCCGGTAAACAGGCTAATTTTACTTTCAAAACAAAACCCAAAAGCCACAAAGCCCGGTTCCTGCTCCCTGGGTGCAGGCGGGCGTGTAGTTATTGGCGTTTGTCCTCTCGGTGCTTTTGCAAGCTGCCAACGTTTTAGAACCTGGCAGCCACTATAAGACACAGTGACGTGCTCAGCTCAGGAGCAAAAACACTGCTCGCTTGTGCCTGCCAAGAAGGGGGAAAGGAGAACCACCTGTAAGGGAAGCGCCTGCTGCCCCACAGAGTGATGCTGGGGGGGGGGCTCTGCAGCCTCGAAGCCAAGGAGATGGAGCCTGTCCCTAAGGCAGCACAGCTCTGGGGATAGCTGGTGTTAGGGCGATCTACAGCCAGATGATCTGTTCTTGCACCTGGGGGGTTGTGCATCCTGTGACAAGTGGCTTTCCAAAGACAAACACAGCTCCAGCCATCGCATCTTGCTCCCGCTGCAAACCCCAAGGCTGAGCTCTCACACCTGGGGTCTGCCTATGGCTCTCTGCTTAGAAATGGGTTTGGGCAAACTCCCCTTGGAAATCCCAGCCCAGGGAGCAAGGGAGGAGGCTTGTTGGCATCACATGCAGTGACTGGGCTCTCATTCCATGCCAAGGCTTACTCTGGGGTTGGCTCCAGGGAGCAGCACATCACCTGCAACCCCAGAGCCATCACTCCACCGGGTCTACAGCCTCTCCCCATCACCCCAGGCTCACACCGTGGTCATACAAAGGCCCCATGGAACCTGAAACCCCTCCTTGCATCCCAGCGCATCCCAGCCTCCACAGAGCAGGAGTGAGGAGCCCAGCCAGTCCTGACCCTGCCAGGTTCGGGATCTCTCAGTGTTAATTGCCATCAGATGCAGGATTGAGATGGGGCCATTTCCTAAGCAGTGTGCCCATAAGGATCTCACTCGCTCGGTTTGATGACTCCTCTTGTGCCATTTCAGTAGCAGGTGGTGGAAGGGGAAGAGGGGGGAGAAACCTATAAAATGTTTAACATCCCTTTAGCTTCAATTTATCTGCAGAGAATTCAAACAGCACCATTTCCCCCCACCATCTGGGTGCCGCTTTAAAAGACATTTTCTCACATCACTGCAATTTCAGGAAATCTTGTTGTATAGCTATGGAAATGTAAGACGTTTCCCCTAAATTGGGCATCAGTGCGAAGCTTTTTAAAGCTCAGCTGCAGTTTATGATGTATTTTGACAGCTCACAGACGGCTCCTGAGAGACTTTACCAGTTCCAACACCACCCGTTCAGGGGAGCCCAGCTTTGGGTGCTGCAGTCCCATGAGGCAAAGCTCTCTGCTTGGTTTTGTGCCAATTTCTACTCGGTTTTCCTGTGTTTTGCTTCAGTAATAGGAAGAAGATTCCCTTGCAGAGCTTTGAACCTGCTTGCTAAACACTTGAAGCTGCAGGATGTGCATATGGTACACACAGGTGTGTGCATCCATGACTTGTATTTCCCACTGCCGTACCCCGAACTAGCTTAGAAACACATTGAGTTACTCCAAAACCTGAAAAAAATCCTAAAGGGCCTTAAAAATGCCCTGCAAGCAGGCAGCCTGGAAGAGGAGAAGGGCTCTGGTGACGTCCCTGCTGCACTCAGCCCTTCTTAGCCACCCCAAACCACTGCAGGGAAGCTGCTCCTTGCAGACAGCCAACCCTAAAGCACAGCTCCATAGGAGAGGGGCTTTGGTGCTAGCATGAGCTGTCCCCTTCAGTGTTCCCAGATGCCAGCCAACAAGAGGAACACCCCAGGCCCCAGCTCTAAGCTTTGGCTCTGATGAGCCTCAACCCCTGCCCGCCCAAGCAGATCCCCTAATCATGGGCAAACTCCTACGACCGGTGACACACAGCTGCAGCCCTGGGGAAGCTCTCCATCCCTGCGCATCGTTGGCAGGGGGAGAGGCACAGCTCCCACACATCCCAGCATCCTGCTCCCCTCCAGCCCTGCTGACCTCCTCCAAAGCACCCACGCTCAAGCACTGACTCACAGCCCGAGGAAGTGACTGAGGAGTGAATGGAAGGGTTAGCGCAGGTCAGCGGGCGGTTGGTGTCAGCCACCTTGAAGCCTAACGATGACACAAACACAGCAGGAGTACCTCTGGAGCAGCCAGTTCATCAAAGGGATGATCCGTGCCCATCAGGAGATGGGACATGCAGCGACTGGCTGCTCCTCCCCATGCATGGCAGGGTTAGAGCCTGCTGCTCCTGCCCCAGAGGGGTCCACACAGCCTCCACCATGGAGCTGCTACTGCCTATAGAGCTTTGCTTGCCCTGACGTGCTTCAGCATCCCCTGCCTCTGCAGCGAGGTGCACAATCACCATCACTGACCATGCTCACCGGGGTGCTAGGGCAGCACCCCAAGCCAGCCCCATGCTGCACATGGAGAAGGAGTCACTCCTTCCCATAGGAAGCACTGGGAAGGGAAAGACAGGCATTTGGGACCAGGAGAGATTTTTCTTTAAAGGCAGTGGATCTGCTTGTTTCCCCAAGGAAGAGAGCAGGACATATTCAGCCCTTGAAATACAAGATGCTTCTTCCAAGTTTGCATTGATACCACCAGAAACCAGCCCTGGGAACTCAGGTGGATGCTGGTTCCCTGGTGTTCATCCCAAAGCTGGCTCCTGTGGATGGAGTTGAAATGCCATGCACGCCTTCCTGGCGCTCGCCCTGATCTTCAGAGATTGCAGTAAATCAGAATTGCTGCAAATTGGCCTCTTTTTTTAGCTCTTGGCTTGATGTAAAGAGGAAAACAAACAGAGTTTTAAAATGCAGCTAATCAAGGAGGTAGAGAGGTTAATCCTGGTGGATTAATCAACTTGCAGGAGGACGGGAAGGAGGTGCGGGCAGGGAGGAGCAGAGGAGCAGCCAAGCCTGAATGCTTCTATCAAGGGTGACAGCAACTTTCAGGGAGAGTTTGGGTACTGTGGTAATGCTTTCTTCCACACAGCTGCATCAAGCATGGGGACCACAGAGGTTTGATCTCACAATAGCAGGTGAATCCTGGGCTCTCCTTTCCTGAGGAGACACTGAGTCCTCGATGCACTTGCTATCGTGCCAAGGGGAAAGCAGTGAGCAGTGTTGACTTCACCACCCTCACCTACTGTCCATCATCTCCCTTCAGCCACCAAGAGGTGTCCCTGGCTGCTGTTAACCCCTCTGCAGAACTCAGGGGGTGACTGGGAAAGGGGCTTTGAACACACCAGAGCTTCCACCACGTCCTGCAAGAAGCATCCCCCACCACAGCTGCCCTGACCACCCTGCAGCATCCAGCTCCCGCAGCCAAATCCAAGCATCTTCCTGCCCAGTAATCCAAGACATCAGCATCTGCCTCCCAGCACAGCCACGCATTCTTCATGGGGGAAAGCTGCTTTATAGGCAGCTAATTGGGCTTAGACATAAGAAGGGCTTGAACATCATTTGTGACAGTGAGAGCAAGGAGGTTTAAAGAAGGTTATTAATGGTGTACACGGCAGTATACAACAGCATAATCACCAAAAAAATATGAGATCCATTAAGTATCATTATCAAGGCCTGGAGCTAATCATTTAAGCTTAATGAAACTAATACATTTCTCCAGCACTGGCAGTAGTGCTCATTCCTTGGAGAGAAGCAGCAGTCGGGAAGGATCGAACCACAGTGTCTCAGCAGCATTACTGCTGACCCTTCCCTTTCTCTTTCCCTTTTCCCCTTTCCCTTTCTTCATTCCTCCCTCTTGTACTGCAAACCTTCTAGATCATACTGTAAAGATGACCCTGACCATGGCACCAGCGCCCGTGCTGGCTCTGGGCTCCACATTCCCAAGAGCTGAGCCCCCTTCCAGGTGCTTCCAGAAGCAATTCACTCATTTCAACAGGAAACCTTTTGCTTTAGCAGCTCAAAGACCCGGCCAATGGTGTCATACACGGGGCCTCACCAGTCCTTGGCATGGCTCAGGCTGGTGCTATGGTCTTTGCTCCCAAGGACCAAATCTCTCCATCATCGAGGAGGACAGCGAGATCTCCCAAAACTCCCTTAGCTGGTGCAGGAGCAGGGCTCCAAGTTGTCCCACTCCAGCACTCTCCTGTGCCACCAGTCCCCCTGCTTCCCCCTACACCCCCTCTCCCCTGTTTTGAGCATCCCTTTGGAGACAGGAGAAACGCCTCTGAGCCAAGGCGGTCGTGATGCTCTCACTGCTAGTTATGCAGAGAAGTCATTTAGCTGTGGCCGTGTGCGTGATGGAGCGATGTGACAGAGAGGAGCCAAACCCACAGCCACTTTGTGCATCACAAATGAAAGAGGGGAAAAACCCACCCCAAAGTGAGCAAATCCAAGCGCCGTGCCCTGTGTCTGCCCCTCTGCGAACCACTGTGCTGTGCTGCCCTCAAATGCACTGCAATTAGGGACAGGCAGCTCAGGCTGGGAAACAATTAAGAATCCCATTAACTCCACTTCCCTCTCGCCTTTGTCTGGGCCTGGTTTCTGCCCTGGGCCCAGCAGTGGGGTCATCACTGCAGCAGGACTCAGTGTCACTTTAAAGAGGAGCCTGGGATTAGCGCTGGCCTTATTAAAACACTCCCTCGCACCTCATTCTGCCTTCACACTGGAGATGATTTATCTTGATTTATTCTAATTAGTTGTAATTTTTTTTGTTTTAATGAGCTCTTCAGCAGGCTTTTTGTGCTCCATCACCACCCTCCTCAGCTGCTAGAATACCTTTCAAGGAGGTCTTTTAATGAGGAGAGGTTTCCAAGGCCACTTCAGATAGGAAGCTTTTTGTTGTGATAAGAAAGAAAAGAATTAAGACAAGATTTGCCTCTCCTCCAGGGTGGGTTTGCTGTGGGAGCATCTGCCTGGGAACAGGAGGCTGCACTTCAGCACATCACCCAAGTGGCAAGACAGCCCTTAATTACCAGCAGCATTTGCCACCGGGTTTAAAGCCTGACAAAAGAAAACAAAGAGGAGAAAAGTCTCTTCCCCCCTCCCCTGGCTACAGCACATTATTCGAGGGAGGAATTCATGGCTATGAGATGTTGCAGTGCCCAGAGGCAGCGGCAGCTCCAGAAGGGGCTCGTGATGCTCAACACCAGGCTCACACACACAGCCCACCAGGAGGGTCCGTGCTGCTGGTGGTGGGGGGGACACAAGGCTTGAGCCCCAAAGCAACCCCAAGATGGGTACAGGCAGAAGCATCCAAACCACGATGCCCTAACACCCCACTGGCACTGTTTCATCCACAGAGGCCTCTCCTCTAGGATGGGCAAAGCTTCAGGAGCTCCTGGGTCTGCTCCCAGGGGTGGCTGTGCTGGTTCAGGCCCAGGAGCTCCTGCAGAATCCCCTGATTTCAATGGGGCAGAAGGGCCATCTGGTCAGCCAGGGTGTGTTATTTCTATGGCACTGGATTCTTTCATTAGAGGAAAGGAGAGTTTCTGGTTCTCTGACCCCTGCAGCCATCATGCAGCAGTCTCCTCTTTGGGGACATCCAAAAATAAAGCAGATGATGCTTTGCAAGTGGAGACCAAAGCCACAACAAAGCCAAGCCTCCAAACAGAAAAACTCCTAAAGAGAAACATGAGAAACCCCAAATGACCTCGACTTTAGCAGAGAAACAGCTGGATGGCTACGGGATGCTCTCGGGGGGGAAAGGGACCGGCTTGCACGGAAAGGGCCTGAGTTTGTGTGAGAAACTGCGGGAAACCCTCGGGGACCAAGGGAGCGCTCTGGGAAGGAAAAACACCCTCAAGTGTTGTATTAACCCCCCTGTGTAAACCCAGATTGGATCTGCAGCAATAAGACCCAGCTGCCAAGCCTGGAGGGTCTGAGGGGAGAACTGCGGCACAGGGGGACCAGGGAAGAGGATGCTGGAGGAAAACAGGCTGAGCTCTTGCTCAGAGCTGCGCAGAGAGGAAGCAAAACCACCCCCATCAGCCAAGGAAAGGGTCTGTGGCCACCCGAGGACCCCGCAGCATCATCCATCAGCCTGCTGGGAGCGTGTGAGAGGCATCAAGCGCATCCCAGTAAGTGTCCTGACCGGGGACACGCACGGGTTCAGGTGCGATGCTTACCCAGAGCAGAGCTGGACACAGCTTTGGGAGCTGCTGTGCCAGCTCTTGGCCATGAGCCAGCTCCTTCCATGGGAAGTGGGGACCCTTCCTAAGGCCAACCAGGCTCCTCCAGGAGAAGAACGTGGGCCTCTGGAGATGTGTGGTGTGTCCGGACAGCTCTGGAGCTTCCTGTGGGTTCTTTACCCCGCTCTGGAGCAGTAGCCAGAATAAATCAATCCAGCTTTAGCTTCCATTTTAGGAAGCTCAGGGAGCCTGCGAGGAGCCACGCGGGGGACAAACCAGCACTCAAACACAGCCCCATGGAGCTTCCCTTTGCTGAGGGCCAGTGGTGGATGCAGCAGTACACGGCTGAGGGGTTCAGTCAGCCTCCTGCCAGCCAAGCCTCTGCTGCTGAGCCACCGGCAGCTCTCCCAGGGCTTGGGTGACCTTATCCTTATCTCCTTGTGTCCTTCAACCCCTCCTCTGGATGGTTTCCCATGACGCAGCCCCCTTATCTCCTGGCGCCTCATTCCCTGTTCAGAACCCTCCCTATCAGCACATCCCAGCGCAGGGATCACCACTGCAGAGCAGTTGGAAGCCTCTTTCCCAAAGAGAAAGGCCACATGAACCATCCATATTCCCCTCCAGCTGCCAGGAAACCTTTGCTGGAGCTTAGAGCTGAGCTTCCAAGCACATGGTCTTGAGGTGCATCAGCTCCAGCCCCAGCATCTCTCCCCAGAGCAGGCACACTCATGCTCCTTGCCCTGGCTGCTGCCTGGGCAGCAAGGCACATGCTGTGGTGATAGCCAGCATTAGGACTGCTTAATGACACCAACCCCTTTCACATGGGATTGTGTGCTTGTTTTCTCCTTAGAAAGAAAAGGCTGAACTCTTTCAAACACCTTCTCTTCTCCAGTCACCAGCCTTGCTCCAGGAGGAAGCTTTGAAAGGCCTGATTAGGATGGCTCCTCTCTTCCTCCTTTAGCAGTAAAAATCATTTGACTTTGAATGATGTGGATATTGATCAGTCTAATGCTGCTCCAGAAGGAGAATTAAGGGAGCACTGTCCTCCTGGAATGGTTTGGATGGGGCCAGTGTAATGGTGCTGCTGGAGCTGGGGGTGCCCTGTGCAAGGCAAATTGCTGAGAAGCACAATCCTGCCCCTTCAACATGTGAGAGGGGTCCCAAACTGCCCAGTCCTGGGGGTCTCAGTCCCTCCTGAGCCCCCTCAGCCAGCCTGGAAGCTTGCTTCCCCCATCCAGAGGAGCTTGACCACAGCCGCATCCCGCACAGCATCTCCCTGTTAGAGCCCATATTAAGCTATAAACACAGTGTGCTATGACAGCACCCGACGCACTGTAATTGCTCTAAACCCATGACGTGGAATGTAATTGGTGGAGTGGCCATTACGGGGTTGTGTTACAGGGTCTAACGGCTCCAAGCCACAGCCTCACACGCAGGCTGAGGAGGAGCAAACAGCTCCCACTGACCCCAGCTCTGCAGCACCCCAGAAGCACACGGTTCCCACCCCATCCCCTGCAGACCCAGCATTGATGCTGGTGCAGCCACGCTCCACTGGTCCCAAACTTGTTTCTCCATCTGCAGGAACACCGGTAGGGATTATTTATTTTAAAGCCTCCTTCACTTCAGTAACCAGCTCATGCTTAAAGAAAAGAAAACAGATATCCACTTACAGCTATTCCATTAGCACAGGATACTCCAGAGAACGCAACAGCTTGAGAAGCCGCACAGGTCCACGCACCCTGCCTGTGTAAGAGGTCCTCAGTGCTAACTGCCAATGCCAACCTCAGCCATTAAGAAATTATTGCTAATGCATCTTACAGCAGCCTTTATAAGATGCTATTAAAGAAGCCAGCAGACCCAAATAAACCAGAACGTGATTAAAACACAGCAACCTTCCCCCAGACTGCAGGAGCAGCAGGAGAGGAAGCAGAGAGCCACCACCTGCCTGCAGCAGCCCCAGGGTGGAGCCTGGGACCTCCCCATATACCCTGTGGTGGGAGAGGAGCTCAGCTGCAGTCAGTTTCGCCCCAGCCGCTGCAGCTGGTCCCCTGAACCCACGGTGGGCGCCGTCAGCATCCCACAGCTGGGATCCCAGGGATGCTGTGGGGCCGCATCCATGCACTCGGTCCATGAAGACACACGTGCTTCCCATAGGATCCTTCCCATGGAAAGTGCATTGAGGGGATGGGGGCAAAACGGGGCCTGGGGATTTTTCCAACACCGAAATCATCCTTCGAAGGGGAAGAGGAAGAGGAGGGACAGCTTGTGCGGGTGCAGAGTCACCCATGGGGCACGCTGGTGCTAAGTGGTGTGAGGACAGAGCTGGGGCTGTGACTCATGGCTCTTCGGCTTCCCATCCCCGTGTGGGGACTGCATTTCATGGATTAATTTTATCCATAAACTCACTGTGCTCACAGCCCTGCCTGGCAGAGCCCAGGGCTGGCTCCCTCTGACGTGCACGGGGTGTTAAATACACACACGCCTCGGTACAAACAGCATTAACCATCAAAACCAGGGTGAGAGCCCCCAGGCTCCCCTGTGTGACCCGCTGCGAGGTACCACCATGGCCCCGGAACAGGGCTTACACCACGTGATGGGCTGTTGTTGGTAACCGCATCCCGAAGGAGCCAGGCCCGGGCATGTGAGGCTGTATTTTTAACTCCCAAGTCCTGGTGATATGGAAAACCGAGCCCAGGTGCCACAGGGATTGATGGACAAACCCCTGCTGCCCACTGGCACCTCTGCTTTGCCAACCCTGAGCACTGCAGCACGCGGGCACTTCTTACCCGGGGCTTTGCCCCTGGGAGTGGTTTTAAGGCTGTGTCTGGATCCCCATGGAAACCATTTGCCAGTACCATTAGCTGGGAAGTGCCTCCCCATGGAGCTGGATGGAAATGGGGATGGTGCAAAGCCAACTTTCCAAGCGCGGAGGTTTGAGCATCCCCAAACAGGAAGAACATTTGCAACCTCTGAAGAGGGTAAGGAAAGGATGAGCCCATGGTCCTCACTGCACCTCCCTGCACGGTGCTAGCCAGGATTCATCATTCCCAGGCTGCAGAACAGCCAAAGCTTCAGCTGCCCATGAGTGCAAGCATCCCCACACATCCCTCTCCTCCTTCCCCCCCCATAGGCAGCACCAGTGCCAGGCTAGGAGATGACATGGGGTGACATCCCCCCTTGCTCCCTTTAGGCTCAGCTGAGACACACAGAGGCTAAGAACATCGACTGGGTTTTATTCCTCAGGTCTGACAAGAAAAAGCACATTTCCTCTTTGGAAAAGAAAAAAAAAAGAGCAAAAAAACCTGACCAGAACACAGAAAACCCCAAACCAACGTTCAGAACACGCAGACGGGTGGCGCTCCTCGGGACAGAGGCCGCGCCATCCAGCTCCGCTGCCGGATGCGCATCCTTTGCAGAGATAGTTTATAAAAACAAACCCCAAAACCTACAGAGGAGGGAAGGACGCAGGACTGTGGGAATCCACATCAATTCTAGAGGAACAAAAAGGGCCCTTTTTATGCTACTGTCATAAATAGCCCATCCGGGCGACTTGGAGCAAAACCCAACCATGAGCAGGAATCCGTTCTGCTCAGCCCCATAGGCACAACGCCTCTACCGGCTCCTCAGACCACTACAAGCCCTCGGGGACGGTGGCCTGGCACCCTGTGTGCACCCTGGCTCTCAGCTGGTCCCCCCCGGGGTGGCGGGGGTTGCTGCCATCACCCTTGAGCCAGAGGCAGTCCAGACGCCGCGCCGCAGGGGACCAGGGAGCGGGGTTCTGGGGGGAGAGGGGAGAGGGGAGGAGGGATGCAGGGATGCGGGAGGCTGCTCAGGCACACGTGGCCTCCTGGCTCTCGACGGGGATCTCGCTGCCGCAGCCGCCCTCGCCGTGCTGCTGGTAGGGGGGGATCTGGGGCGCCTCGATGATCAGCAGCCCCTCCGGCGACAAGGAGGCGAAGACCGTGATGGGATCCACCTCGTAGGGCAGCCTGCAGGACGGGAGGAAGGACGGGATGGGTTAGGAGCTGGGGCTCATCCCTGGGTACCACCGGTGCCCACCCAGCAGCCCCGGCAAAGCCGGTGCCCTTACTGGTGCCCTCCCGGCCCTTGCGGGCTCTGTTTAATCTCCCCAGCACATGTGTTTGATGCGATGTCACCCGCCCAGGAGCAGACCCTGCGCTGCCGCAGCGTCAGACACAAGCCTTGCCCGTAAAAGGAGCCGCCGCGGCTGCTGAGCACAAGCAGGAGGGAGCTGGTGCTCGCCCCAGCGTTCCCATGGGATGCACAGGGCTCCTCTGGGGTGGGAAAGCAAAGCTCAGGCTGAGGAAACCCTTCGTGTTCCCAGGGCTTGGCTGCTTCTCCCTTTTAGCCCTGCGAGCGCTGGGGCTGTGGGTCGGACCCCCCTGCACGGGTGAAGCCTCCGGATTTGCCTTTCCTCCCTGCCCTTTGCTGCTGTTGTTGCCAAAATGAGGCACCGGGGTGAGTCAACACGATAGCAACCTAACTGACATCATTCAGGTAGATGGGATATAGATACCCTCACACACAGGGACGGATTTTGGGGCTGATGATGGTGTCAGCCCATTGTGCCCTGCTGAGCCCCAGGGGATGTGCTGGCACCAGGAGTACCCCCTCAAGCTTCCTGTGCCCTGACTGGCTCTAAACACAGCCCTGGGCCTCAAGGAGACTGGCAGAGCACGCAGAAACAGCTCTCCTCCTCTTTTACCTCCCTTGGGGAATCACTGTGAGGCCTGAACCAGCCCGGCACAAGCTGCAGAAGGGCAGGTTTCGGGGTGAAAAGAGCCAGGGCGTGGGGACTGGCACAGCTCAGCCTGCAGGGACGGGGTCCATAGCAGGGCAGTGACATTTGGGTGCTGGTCAGAAGGACGTGGCAGCCCCCGCTGCGTCCCAGCCCCTTTGGCAGGAGGGGGCTGGCTGGTACTCACTGGATTTTCTTGGTGAAGTTCTTGGAGACGATCCCTCCTTCCACCTGCTGCTCCTCGTGCTTGCCTGTGAGGAAGGGAGCCCCTCGTCAGCACCGCACCCCAACAACGGAACCTGACAGCAGAGTCTCCACAGGAGTCATTCCCCTTCCCCTCTTCAAACCCTTCCCTTCAGGAGTCTCTCCTATGTGGGGCAGGAGAAGCCGGACACAGCACACCCAGATTTCCAGTGGCAGCCTGGGGTCTCACAGCCCGCCAAGAGCTGGGCCTTAAGGAAAAGCCCCCAGATGCAGTAAATCCTTTGGAGGTTGCAGCATCCCCCTTGTCCTGCTCCCCGGGCTAAGCTCCCCTGCACTGCGCTGTCAGGATGGGGCTCCCTGGGCCTGGAGCATCTCTGAAGGCAAACCCAGGCTGCCCGGATCCCCTTGTCCAGGGGGTTTGTCCCCATGTGATGCCAGGAGCCACGCTGCCCTCCCTGGGGACCCAGCTCGGGGTGATGCAGGATGGGGGTGCTGGGCCGCTGCTCCCGGCACCATCCCCACCGGTAACCGCACTGTTAGGGACGTGTCTCTGGCTGGCTCATCCCCAGGCTGGGCTCTTTCTGCTGTCCCCCACTTCCCAGCGCTGGAGCTGCCTCTCCCTTGGCCCCTTTAAAGGGTATCTCCCTCCGCACCGGCCTCACCCCAGCTATAATTAACCGAGCCGAGCCGGGGCCCCTCTTGGCAGCTGCCGCTCGCCATGGTGCCTCCCTGCGCGCTCACCCCACGGGAGCCTCGTCCTTCTCATTTCTGCAACCAAACCACCACGGTTTGTGCGCCAGGTCCCCCCCCCCCCATCGCACCCCCAAACTGCCCCAAGCCCCGGCCCTGCTCCCGGCTTCAAACAGAGGCGATTTCTGTGCATTAAGGCGATGCCCTGAGCCAGGACCTCCTCCTGCCCCCTGCTCCCCGCTCTCACCTGACACCTCGACGTAGCCATCCTTGGTTTTGACCGTGAGCTCCTCGGGTTTGAAGCTGTGCACGTTCACGCACACCTTCCACGGCTCGCGGGGAAAGGGCGCGGGGCTGCGGCTCTCGGGGTACCCCCCGAAGTGGGCTCCGTAGCTGGGGGCCATGGCGGAGGCGCGGGCCATGCCCGAGCGCAGGGGGCCCGGCCAGGTCGTGGTGAGCCGGGGCCGAGCCCAGTCGGGCCAGTCCGCGGTGAGGTCCCCGGGGAAGGGCGACATCCCGAAGTCATCGTCCAGCAGGCGCGAGGTCAGGCCGGGCTCCCGGAACGGGTCGCGGACGCTGCGCCGGCCGGGGTAATGGCAGGAGAAGGGCATCTGGCTGTCGGCCATGGCCGCCCTCAGCGGGGTCCGCGCGGGTCCCCCGGGCTCTGCCCCGGAGCCTCAGCCCCTGCGCGGCTGCTCCTGGCTGCGAACTTCCCTGGGGAGCCCTCCCCGCAGGAGACGCATCCACCCCGGGCGGGACGCGGGTGCCGCGGGGACCGTCCCCTGCTCGCCTGGCACCAGGGGAAGGACGAGGCGCGGATCAGTGCGGGGCTGAATCGCTGCGAGCCGGAGGAGCGCAGCGAGGACGGAGGGAGCTCTGCGGCCGCCAGAGAACGCTTCCTGCCTGGCCGCGATCCCAGGCACCGGGAGCAGAGAGGCAAAACTTGGCGGCAGAGGGAACTCAAACACCCCAAAAAGCCCCGAATATCCCAAGGTCCAGGAGCGCGCCCCTCCTCTCACTGCTTTATGGACGGCTTTCCCTGCCGCTCCTCGCCGAGACCTGCAATAAATGCCCCAGCTCGGAGCCGAGAAACTTCTCCAACCTTCCAGCCACCGGGCGAGCCCTATTTATACGGGTTTGGGAGGAGGGGGGGGGTGTTTTGCAATCCCTGCCCTGTCAGCCGGGTATTTTGGAGAGGATGAAACAGCCGTGGAGAATCCGGGCTGCGGCAGCTGACCCCTGCCGCCGGCCTCAGCACCGCGCTGCCCCGGCCCCCGCTGCCCCCTGCGCCCAGCCCAGGCACCCGAAATAGCCCCGAGCTCAGCGCCGGCTGCCTCCAGCCCAGGGTCACCGGTTAAAAATACCCCGGTGGGGCTGGGCCCCGCACTGTAAATCATGAGTCCCCGCGCCAGCACGGAGCCACTGCACTGGGAAATGGGTCACTGGGGGCACCTCCAGTGCGGGGCTGTGAGGGTGGGCGCCTGGGGACACTGGGGCAGGGGAAGGACCCCTTTGTGGCCCGGAGCATGAGTCACTGAATCCCAGCCTGGGGTGGGTTGGAAAGGTCCTTGGGGCCACCCAGCTCCAACCCCTGCAACAGGGGCAGGGACACCTTCCACTAGAGCAGCTTGCTCCAAGCCCCTGTGTCCAACCTGGCCTTGAACACTGCCAGGGATGGGGCAGCCACAGCTCCTCTGGGCACCCTGTGCCAGCGCCTCAGCACCCTCCCAGGGAAGAGCTTCTGCCTAAGAGCTCATCTCAGTCTCCCCTGTTTCAGTCTGAACCCATCACCCCTTGTCCTATCGCTGCAGTCCCTGATGAAGAGCCCCTCTCTGCATCTCGGCAGCCCAGCGCTGCACTGCGGGATGCAGGAGGAAAGCCGAGGGATGCCCTTCTCCAGGGGCTGTCCAGAGCCGCATCCCCCTGCAGCAGACGGACCCCAGCGGCGGCGGGGCAGGGTCCTTGCTCAGCACCGGCCTCCCCTCAGCCTCCTCCTCCTCGCCCCGCGGCGGGCGCAGGCAGGGCGAGGCGTTAATCACAGCCGCGGCGCTAATTACAGGGCAGCGGGAGCGGGCAGCGCCGTGGGAAGAGCCTGAGAGCTCCCGTCGGGAGAGGCGGCCCCGGCCCTGCACGCAGCGGCCATACCTGGTGCCAGCGAGGGGCTTCCCGTGGGGTGGTCCAGGCACGGCTTGGGTGCGCGATGGGATGCGGCAGAGGATGGGATGTGATCAGTGAAGGTGGTGCTGGGTACGGGACCACTTCCTCGTGCCGCATCCTCCCTCCTGCCTCTGCCTCATGCTCCTTCTCTCCAGCATCTGCAATTTCTCTAATAGACTTGATGGAGCTAATTGCAGCAGGAAGCTTTCATGCAGCCCAGGCCGCGCTGCAATTCAGCTGATGGTCACTCCAGCGGCATTAATCACGCTGCTCCGACGCCACACTGCAGGGGAAGCGAGCTGCCGCTCCCTGGTGTGGGGCAGGGATGCTCCCATGGGATCAGCTCCTTTGTCCCCGCCATGTACAGGGGTCTCCCTCGGGTCTGAGGGGGTGCCTGGGGAAGTTCTGGCTGCTGGCTGAGCGCCCATGGATGCAAGGAGGCAGCTTCCAGTGGGGGGGCAGAGCATCCCCCTCCATCCCCTTTGTCCCGCCTGGCCCTGCAGCCCAGCTCCTCTCAGCTTGGCTGGGGGGCGGGATCACCCCAGTTCCGCACCCGCTGGAAGGGGACGAGCCCCGGGGTGGTTTGGGGCAGCTCCAGGGTCCTGCCATTTCCAGGAGCCTCCCAGCATCTCCAGCCCCACATTTCCCTGCACAGCTGCGGGCCACGCTCCCTCCCCGGCCAGGAATCCTCCCTGGCACCTTGTTTATCCCAATTAGTCACATGTCCCCTCCCTGGGCCATCCCAATTTAGCTCCTGTTGTCACAGGAGCCTCCGGCCGGGCCCCACCGCATCAGCTCCGGGCAGCACGAAGCAACCTGCCCCCATCCCTTCTCCTCCCAGTGACCCATGGACGCTGCCCCCCGTGTGCCCAGGCCCTTCCTGGGTGCCCTGTTGGGAGCAGGGAAGGGCAGGGGGAGCTGCCACAAACACCAACCCACAACTGCTCTTGCTTCACCCAGTGCCCCAGGGAGCCGGCCCTCGGAGCCCTGCCCTTCCCTGTGGAGCAGCTGAAAGACCCCAAACCAATCCCACCGCGGATCCAACAGGAACGTGACCACCGGGGCTGCGATGAGAAGGAAACACTGTCTGAGCCTTTATTGGAACCCTTCTCCTAACCAGGCTAACAACAGGAATACCCCAGGAAGACTAAGGAATACAGTCTGCGTTTGGATGGAGAGCAAAGGGGGTGTCACAATGAGGTCACAGCAGCAGACGGGAATGGACCAGCGGGTGAGGACACACGGACACCGGTTCCCTCGCGGCTTTTCTCACCTGTTTGCTCCAAATCCTCTCATTCCTGGGTTTCGGAGGCAGAGCTGCCCCGGGCTGGGGAGGTTCCGGGAGTTGTTCTCTGGGCACGAGCCCAAAAGTCTGGATGCTTGACTGTGGATGTGTTGCCACAACAGCGGATGCAGCAGGGCTCCGGAGACCCTCCCCATCATGTGCAAACTTCCAGGTAGCAGCAAAAGTCATGAGAGTTCTCTGGTAAGGAGGTAACAAAACCCCGGTGGGCACTGAAGGGCAAAGGCATCACTCAGGCACCTGAATCTGCCCCTTTGTCACACAAGCATCCCGATAGCCCCAAGGATGGGTGCCTGCAGGTGGAGGGGAAAGGCAGGACATGGCATGAGGATGAGGGCCTGGGGATGGGGCAGGGCCGACATCCTTGCTGCCTGGCAAAGCACTGCAGCCCTATCCCTTTTATCACATCAATGAAAGGGTGACAAGTCCCTCGTTGAGAGCCAAGGGGGGGCGTGGGCAGTGGTGGGAGATCAGAGATCTCCAGGGATCTCTGCATGGCACAGAGGAGGAAAAGCGGGATTATTCCTCCACCACAACAGGCTCTGTCACCTCCGGAGGCCCAGCTGTGATTTGTCAACAGAAGCTGGTCCAAGAAGATGGAGGATTTTCCCCTGCCTCGCTCATCTTCATCTAAACGAGATCCCTCTGAATCACTGGCGGTTGAGCTCCAGCTGACCCTGATTTGTCTCCATGCTGGTGACAGCCTCACTTACCCCTAATCCCCCTCTCTGATAACCTGTCTCTAACGCTATGGCAGCACCTCGAAAGCTCCCTGCCTTCCTGGACCCGATGGCAGGACCCAAAAAGCTTTTTCAAAGGAATGCTCAATAAATAGAAGAAATAAATATTAAATAGAGGCCAAGCCCTCTCAGCCTGTTCAACGTATGTACAATGCATAGCAAAATAACAGTGATTGGCTGTTGCACACAAGTTTGGTACAAATTCAGTCCCCCAAAGCAACAGAGACATTGAGGAAAGCTGCAGTCAACGCAGAGCAAAGGTCAACGGGATGCTGGGACTCAAGAACCCAGCAGTGCTCTGGAACATCCCTTATCTTTGCTGTCCAGCAAACCTGCAGAGATGGTGCTGGGTTGTCTGAGCCTGGCCCCAGTGCAGGGGTTGGGAGAGGTGGGATGAGCCTTGCTCGGTGTGATAACCCCAAGGTAGTCCCAGGAGCATGGGGAACCAACAGCACAGCTCTGGGGTCAGGGTGACGTTTGGGATGGGTGCTGTGGTGTGCTCTGCCAGGGAAAGGCGAGCGGGGTGCTTATGGGATGGAAACAAGATCATGGGTGGGGAAGAGCCTGTGATTGAGGAAAGCAAAACCCTCCGAGATGGGGCCTCCAAAAACCAGCTGAGATGTTCCCCTGATGCCTCGAGGCTGCAGCCAGCCCTGGCCATCCCCCATGAGGCCAACAGCAGGCAAGCAGCGGTTCACCAACACTGAGCTGCCTTTCCAGCAGCTGAATGCTGCTCGCTGCAGAGAGCACCAGCAGCAAGCTGAGATGCTGGATGTGGAGCACAAGTCCATGAAAGCAATGAATGAGCAAAACAACGTTAAAAACTAAGCGAGTGCTGGCAAAAGGCACAGGCAGAAAAGCTCACGGGCTTCAGGCAAAGCAACAGGAAACCCACGGACAGGGAGGGTGATGTTCCATTGTACTACACATCTGAAATAAGTTAAAAGGTCAATACCACCACTGAGGGATCTCGTGTACGCCTGCACATGTACCCGCGCATCCACGTGCACGCAGAGGCTCGGTTGGGTCCTGTCACCACAGCGGGGATTTTGCAAGCACCTTCAGCCTGGCTCACTCGCTCGCAGCCTCATTCCTTTAGTTTTTCCATGGGTGGATAAACAGGGCAGGGGAGTCCTGGCGATGGCATCCTCCCAGGGGGAGCAGCGGGGCCTCTGCAGAGCCGCTCGGTTTTGGGCTGTGCGGAGCCAAGGCAAACAGCAGCAGCAGCCAGCTGGCACCCAGCCGGGTGAGCACGGACCGGGCTGAGCAGGGATGGGCTCAGACTTCCCCTCGCAGCACCGCAGACACCCGAGTGCATGGGCAGCCGGTGAGCAGACCCTCGCCGTCACCTCCGTGAGGTCCCAGACCCGTTTCTGTGGTCACATCCGTCACAAATCGACTGAGAAACCCTGGATTTTACCATGAGAACAGACCAACAGCTCTGCCCTGTGTCCCGCTGCCTCTCCACCCTGCTCCAGAGAGCGCAGCCAAAGGGATGTGTTGGCAGCAGCGGTGACCGTCACTCCTCACCAAGAGGGGCCAGGGCTGTAAACCTTTACATGAGACCAGTGGCATGGATACATTCAAACAAACAAACAGATCCCAAAATAACTTACTGCTTCAAAACAAATAGGAATAAATAAATACTGGTACCAGGGAGCACCTGCATCCATTCTGACATACGATTAAACACAGAATCACAACAATAAATAAATAAATAAATAACTTCAGAGGTTTACTCCAACATGAGGAAACCCCAGGAATCTTTATCTGCCATGGACCACGCAAGCAGAGGCAGCCCTTAAAGCATGGATCAGCTGGATGGGAACGAGAGCTGCTGTCAGCCCCACACAACCCTTGGAGTCATCTGTTCCACGGGCGGTGGGTGCTGCTGGCCCTGATGTGGTGCTTTGATCACCTGTCCCCAGTCAGTTGTGTTTGGTATTTACACCAGTGGCACAAAGCCCCTCTTCTCTTCTGTCCTAGTTTCTGACCTCATGGCTTGTTGCTTCCTTCCATATGCTTTAGGAGGGATGAGGATACTCTTGGAACACTGGTGGATCTGTGGTTTGGGCTCCCATCGCTGCCTTTGGATCTTCCCCAGGAGCAGAAGGGCAGGGTGCTCAGTGTCACACTGGGAGAGACTCTTTGGGGAAGAAGTATGAGATTTCAGCCCTTTACAAGGGGGGAGTCCACTGCAGAAGATGGCCAAGGGGCTGCTGTCAAGGGCAGCACAGGATGGAAGGCTGTGGCACCCCACCGCAAGAACACCCCATCTCTGATCCCTCATCCAAAGCCCTGGAGCGATTGCTCAGCCTCACCAGCCAAGCTTTTCTCTATGTGTCCTACAAAGCAGAAGGACACGGCCCCAGCAAGCCACTGAGCAGCGCCCAGCTCTGCCTCAGCCACCCTCATCCTCCAGTTACCTGCATTACCCAGGCAGAGGATGAGGGGCTGGGAAAAGGGGGAGGGTTTGGGGTTTGAAGGCAAAGGACAAGGGGGACCTTTGTGTTTTGTACCTCTCAGGTGGGAATACACCCCACCCTCTTGTCCTTTCCAACAGGTAACAGGTTCATGTGCTTGCTAAGGACCATCCAGCTCCACCAGAACACCACGTGGCGCTTGGCCTTCCTCCACTTGCAGCTTTGCCCCTCTAACTGCTGGGGGGACTGTGGTAACTGTAGCTGGGGCGGGGGGGGATGTTGCATTTCTTTCTGCCCCCTCTTCTCCTCCCCTTAGCCCTTTGCTGTGACATTTGAGTGACACACCTCCTTGACTCATGGAGCCCAAACTTGTTAATGATCACGCAGGATGGAAGGGGAGGGGATGGAAAAAGGGAGGGAGGGATGCCTTAAGCCCAAATTAACGTCTCTAAGCACCCAGGTGTTGTAAGAGAAATCCTCCTGAGTACCAGCTCAGCCTGGGCTGGGAGAAGCCTTTTGTTACCCTGCAAAACACAGGAATTGCGCAGGAGCTGGGCTGGCAGGGAGACAAAACCCCAGGGCCCAGGGCTGCCCGAGCAGGCAGGGCCCTCCTCCTGCTGCTTGCAGCTCCTTGGAATTCCAGGCAATTGGTGGGCAGCCCTTTGTTTCCCCCCTGCTCTGCTCCCTCATCCCAGCAACACGCTGGGGCCAGTGCATCTTCTAGGCCTGCCTCAGTGGACCCTGAGGAGAAACAGTGTCCTGAAATCTTCCTGGCACTGCTTAAAATCGCTGCCTGTTACGAGGAAGGGGAATGGGGGTCCCTGTGTGCTCTCACTGCACCCCACTGCAGATCTTGCAGTCCCACCAGCACTGCCCTCCCTTTAGAAAAAGCTCATCCCAAACTGCAAGAGGATTTCTCTGAGAAGGGAACCCCACGGCGCTGACCCTCGGAGCACAGCCTGGCACCACCATTCCTCTCTCTTGTACCCCACTGGCCCCGTTCTCCTTCAGACCTCAGCAGCTCGCAAGCAAGTCACAGTGGTGGGGTGGGGGTGAAACAACCCTGCCAAAGATGATGCACAGCTGGTAGAAAACAGCAGGAGGAAGAGAAGGAAGAGCCTTTTTTACCCCCAGGAATAATGCCAGGAGGGTTTCTAGCCTATTTATAGCAGGGGCTGGCTGACCAGCAATAAATACGTATTTTCTCATGGAAGAGGCCTGCTGCAGAATGGGCAGAAACTCTGGAGGAGAGACCCACGGGACCTGATACTTGCCTTGGTGGAGACAAATCACGCCCACCCATCACCAAAGCTTCCCAGCAAATCCATCCCTATCTGGGCTTCTCCCTCCAGCAGAAAATCATTCACTGGTTGCTGGCTAGGCAGAAGAGCAAGAGGCAGAATTCTTTCCTTTGGACCAGCTGGTAGCGCATTGGAGAGCGGCAGCGATGGGGAGGATGGAGCAGGTCTGCTGTGACAGACCCTCTGTAAAGCACCAACCCTTCTTCCAGCCCTGGCTTGGGGAGCTGGGACTGATCCACTCACTCCATGAGGCAGTGAAGGGGCTGCACTGGGCGCACGAGGGCTCTTACTCCAAACCGGGGAAGGGGGACCCGGCACTGCCCCCACATCGGTACCGGGATGATTGCTATCGATGGCCAGGTAGGTGGGAAGGAAGCGGAGAATGCCAGGAATTCGGAGGTGACGCCAGCCCTGGGAGCCGTCCGCGGCACTCCCTACCGACGCAGGCTGTCGGAACTGCCTCCTGAGTCATAGCTCCTGCTCCTGCTGCGGCTGCTCCTGGGGCCCGAACTCCGGCTGCGGCTCCTGACCTCCGTGCTGCTGCTGCTGCTCCAGCTTCGGCTCCGGCTCGTCCGATAGCTGGAGTAGCTCCGGCTCTGGCTCGGGGAGCGGCTAAAGCTGCTGTACGAGGAGGAGTAGCTGCCGGCGCTGCTGGAGGAGGAGGGGCTGGGCCGGTAGTAGGGGATGGGGCGCTTGCGGGCGCTGTGGGGACAGAGATGCGGGTTACCAGCCGCACAAGGATGGATTCACTGCTAAAGCCTCCAAAAAGCACTGCTTATTCTGTAAAACACTCCCCCAGAATGTGTGTTTAGAAGAAATAAAGCAGATCAGTTAGCTGACAGGCCTTGGGATACAAACCGCACACCCCCATGGCCCTTGGGAATGTCCCAAGCACCAAGTCTGAGGTTGAACTCTGCTTGATGTTGTCCCAAAGAGCCCTCAGTGGGAAGGTTGCATTCAGTATTTGACACTGTATAGCGTGGAACATCTACGACAGCAGAGGGTGAAACAAAAAATTTTGGAGGGGGTTGCTCATGGCACATGATGGGGGAGCCCCTGCTCTGACTTCATCTGTTGTAAATGAGACCCTCCATCCTCCCTCTGCCTCTAGCTGGAAATCCCCAACCTCTAGGAGGGGCAGCAGGACCTGATCAGGCTAAGGGAAACCAGTCTCCTCCTGGAGAAACCAAGGGCTGGGACCCAAAGAGAGCACACCCACATGTATGTCCCTGAGGAGTGCTGGCTGAGCTTGTCTTCAAGCGATGGGGCTGCATCCCCTTACCTCGTGATGCGCCGAGCTTCGAGGTGGCTGGGAGAGTCTCTCCTCCGCTTCCTCAGGGGTGAATAGGAGCGGCGCTGCCGGTCCCGCTCCCGGTGTGACTCCTTGTCACTGGAGCTGTACTTGTGCTCGCGCTCTCTGGGGAAGGCACACATTGAAACTGTCACTGCTGGGGTTTTGGGTGGGGAGAGGGGCAATGACCCACGGAGGCGCAGGTGAGCAGAGGACACTCAGCGCTAAAGCAAAGTGCTCTGGTAGAATCAGCCCTGTGCTCATTCGTTCAGCTGGACACGGAGGCACTGAGCACAATGGATGTGAGCAGTAATCATATCGGGGGGTTTCAGCAGGGTGGCCCTGCACTGCCAGGCTAAGATGACTTCCACATACCTGTGTGTGTGGATGCACGCTGTATTTAGCTCTACCAAACCAGCCCTTGCTGGCTATGCAGCAGAAGCAGGCCAGAACAGCCCTGGCAGCAGGCCCCACGTGAGCAGAGGGCCCCAGTATCCCTGCAGGGCTGTGCAGCTCTGCCCTGCTCTCCAGGAGGAGTGCCGGTGTTGCTATGGTTTTCTCTTTTGTTAAATTCCCCACACACGTCAGCACAGGCCCTTCTGTGGAGTGGAGCTGACTTCATACATCCTGCTCAATGCCATCTGCAAAGCGCTGTTACAGGTCAAGGGCCTGATCCCAGCACGCAGGATGTGTTCTGTGACACCACGGCAGGGATTGTCAGAGCCTGCAACAACCAGACCCTGGCAACATAACATTTAAGGGTGCAAAATGTTCACAGCGGCAGAGATGTTACCAGACAAACCTGCCCAAAGGCATCTCTAGGGCTGAGCTTGTGGGATGTGCGTTTTCAGTTGCCTGGTCTGGGTTTTCCTCTGCAAGGCTGTGTGAGTGCCAGCATGAGGGTACCTGACATCTCCACACACAGCAGGGGCACTTCACAGGGCCTGACAACTCTTTGGCAGAGCTGTGACTAAGATCCCTCTCTGACAAGGGCTGCAGCTCTGCTGCAGGGGCTGCTGGCCAGCATGAACTCCTCTGGTGATGAAAGGTGTGGGCAGACCCAACTGGAGCCTAATCCTCTGCCCACCATTTACACCAGCATGATAGAGAGGGGCAGTCCCTGGGCTCTCCTGTGAGGCATCTCCCACTTTGATGATGCTCTGGCAAACACCAGCAGGCAGCCATCTGTGCACTCTTGGCTGCAAATGCTCTGAGCAGAGGAACAGCCACTTCACCTGCCACACGCTCCGAGTGTGAGGTACCACGATGGTCCAAAGCCAGGGGTAAACCACGTCTCTTTCCCAGCAACCTCGCCTAGCTCCAAAAGTGCTTTGTGTGAAAGTCCCCCAAACCAGCACAGGGCTATAGGAAATCCACTTTTCCCCATAGGAAGTGAAAGGCTCATCTCTGGGCTCTTCCCTTTGCAACCAGCACCAGCCCTGGGGCAATAAACGGTGAGAAATTCCCACTGGACTGAGGGCCAACATAATGTGCAGCAATAATCCTTACTCCACGTCCCCCTGCTCCCTCTGACCCCAAGTGCTGAGGACTAAAGCACCCAGTGAGGAAGCTGAGGGAGCAGTTTGGGCCTGGCAGGAGACAGCAAGTGTGCTGGAGTCCCAGCAAGGGAAGGAGCAGTGGGAAAGGATGAGGCAGCAGATACCACACAAGGAGACAGCTGTACCTGCTACGGCTGTAGCGGGAGTAACTGGGGCTCCGACGAGGCCTTGAACTCCTGCTCCCAGGACTTTTTTTGCAGGATTTGGAGGAGTAGCTGGGGGAACGTGAAGAAGACCTGGGGACAGGCAAGAACCATTCAAGAGTTAAAAATGGAGGGGGAGGTGGTCAAGGCTCCTCCAAATCTGGGTTTCATGGGGTTGGGGGAAGGAGGTGCCCCATATTTCAGGGCTGTAGCTCAGCTCTGTGTGGCCAGGTCACCCCAAGCCATGTGGGATGAAGTAGGTACCCCCCGAACTCTTACACCTCCCCTGCAAGGAGCCTGCCAGGCTGCAAGAGCTAGACATTGCCCAGGGTCACAGGGGCAGCCGTTTAGAGGCCTTACCTCTTTCCTGAAGAACGGGACCTGCTTCGGGAGTACCTGGGAGAGGCCTTGTGGTGTGAGGAGCGGGAGCGGCTGGAGCCAGGGGAAGACCTGCCCGTGCTGGTGTAGGACTCGCTGCGGGAGCTGCGGCTTGGGGACGGGGGGAAATCTCGCTTCTTGTCCTCTGAGCAGCTGAGACATAAGGACAGGCACCCTCTGTGGACATATATTTGGACAGGCGTTGAAGCTGGGGCTGGGCTGGGGCTGGTCCCTGGCTGAGGGGAGCATCATGCTCCGGCCAACCACTACTCCCATCCTCCCTTTCCACAGCTGGGGATAAAAAAGACCTCTTGGCTCTCCAGGCTGCTGCTGCAGGAGACCCTGTGGGTCAGAGCTCAAGAGCTCACCCTCCAGGCTGTGCCGGGGAAGAGCTCTCAGGTGGTGTGAGAGGCCGCTCTTCTGTCCCATGCCCAACACATCAGAGCTGTCTGGTTGCCAGAGCCTGGGTCAGGCCAGCGAGTGGTGCAGCAGCAGCGAGTGAGGAGGTGAGAAGTGCTGGAGCAAGGGAAAGCCAGAGCATGGGAGGGCAAGGGCCTGTGCTCCAGCCTGGCTGTGGAGCAGCAGGAGCAGGGCTGTGTGAATTCCTCTGCTTCCAGGAGCGCCCTGGGTTAGAGCCCAGCAGAAGAGCAGGTCAGCTCCGAGGCAGCCAGGGCCAGCTGCAATCCCAGCTGCACCCATGTGAAGGCAGAGTTATCCCACTGGAGTCACAATGTGAATAGCACACACAGCCCTAAAATGGCACCCTCTGACTGCAAACCGAGGGCTTGTTCTTCCTAACACCAATTCCCTGGCTCCCTCTCCTCTCTCATTCAATGCTCCCACCCCTAGACCACATCCCGGCCCTAACTTTCAGCCTTAAAGAGCCGAGGGCTTGAGCTGGAAGAGCTCTCTACCACCACTGCCTGCTCATAGCCTTGGGTACCAACCACTGCATTTCAGTGCCTTCATCCCCTACATCACTGGGCAAACTCCCAGGAATGGGAGGTGGTGATGGAGGCTGGCATCCACTCCCCTCTCCTGATGATCCTGCAGCACTGGGTCATGGTTTGATTTGCTGTCCCCAGCCTTGATGCCCCTTATCCCCAGCGCACAGAGCTGCCGCTGTGTTATCCTGCAGCCAGCCAGGCACTTGCCCTTCCCTGTGCTCCCCATCTGCAGGAGATGCTGTCTTGTCACCCAGGAATGGACTGGGAAGGGGCAGGCTGGATCTGGCTCATTGGAGAGGTGAAAGAACAGCCCAGAATGGTTTTAGTGCAAATGAGCCCCAATTCCCTTCCTCACAGTCAGCAAGCAGATGGGGAAAGTTAGCACAGCAACCCCTTGATGCACCTCTCAGACTTTGCCCAGAAGGACCAGTGACTCTCTTCTTTGCCATGGTCATGCCCAGCTGAGCAGGGACGTGTTCAGGACACAGCTCAATCCAGGGCCAAACCCTCTGTTAACCACATTGATACCAGAAGAGCTAGCACAAGCAATGCCCGGGGCTGTGATGGCTGGGTTTTCATCTTCCTCCTCAGGCTACAGCATCGATTAATGCTGGGTTCTGGCCTCCAGACTGGCAAGACCGCGGGTCTCATCTACATCTCACTGCCTCCAGACCACAAACCCCTCCCTGCCAGCTCACCACTGCAGCTGGCGAGCGGGCAGGAGATACAGAGCAACAACGTACCAGGTATGTGGCTGCCAGCAGCAGCTACTGGTAATCACTGACCTTCGGTCTTGTCCCTGGGCATCTGGAGACAGATTTTCCAAAGCTGTTCCCTTGGTCTGGGAAAAGCAACTGGTGAAGGAATTTCCTGAATCAGAGCTGTTATCGCTGTTGGCCAGTTTGGGCTTCCCGGACGAGAAGGCATGGCCAAAGCCATCATGGACTAGACTTCTTTTCTCCTGGCTGTCCTTTGACCTGGATGAGCTCGTTTGAGTGGAGGGAGGGGAGGAAGTATCGTTTCCTGAGTCATATTCATGATACTCTCCATTGTGGCTGGCTAGGTTGCCAGGCGGGCTGTCTGTTTTGGTAAAGAGGTCAGCAGAAGACCCTGACTGAGAGATCTGAAAGCAAAAAAGCCATTTGGCATTGTTTGAACGGGTTTGGAGGGGGGGGTGGGGGTGTTTCTGGTTTTATTTTGCCTTTTTTTTTTTTAATAAACCCAGAAATTTTACCATCATGATGCACTGAAACAAAAGGAAAGGAAAGAAAGTAAGAGAGAAAGAAAGAAAAAGAAGAAAGAGAAGAAGAAAACAAAAGCATATATCCCTGAAAGAAAACCACAGTAAGAAGAAAATTCTTTTCCCCCTGCTATGATAACGGGAAGATTTAGAGATCATGCAAAGAGTATCAGCATGCGATTCATGTTAAACAAAAAGAGTTCAGCAAAGTAAACGGGCAACCAAAGAACCAAAGTAACTAAATCAAAAAGAGGACAAAGCCCTTATTTAACCTTAAAAGAGGGGAGGTGGGAAAAAAATAAATGAGTAAATGTGTATATACATATAAAAACCCCTACATAATCCTTGGGAAGAAAACAAAAATGAAACAAAATCTTAAAGGAGTGAATTTTTTAAGCTTCCTTAATAAAGAGGCTGAATGAATGGCACTACAATAAGCAAAGAAAAAAAAAATCAAATCAAACCAAGGGCTTCTGTACAAAGGAAAAACTGGCAAATGAACAAGTTCTTGTTTGGAAATAAAATAAAAAAAAAAAGAGAAAAAATAAAAAAAGAAAAAAGGGGGAGGGAAAAAGAAAAATCCCTCTGGAAATTAAAGGTATACAGATACTTCTTTGTGTGCTTTTTTACCCCCTGAAGAAGATATAGCTAATGCGCTCAAGTGACCTCTCATACATTCCCTGGTGTCTTGCGGATAGCATCCACTTACCCATCAAGAACTCCTCCTTTAGTAGGTAAGGTGTAAGAAAAAAGGAAGAGCGGGCAACATAAGTCCATCATTAGAGTCTCAAATGACATGAAAAAAACATAACCCCTCTCTTCAATCCACACTGCCAACTGTTTGCTCGCCTGCTCTATGCAAATGGCACCACTGCTTTGGGGCTGCTTGCTGGTCTCCCTCATTATTCAGTTTTGTTTCCTTCTGCTTTAAATCAGGCAGTTCAGCCCGTTCCTGGAGGCTGAGTGTTTGTGGTCGCACCTTGCACTAATCCCCCTGGGTTTCATGGAGTGACAAAGGGAACTCAAGTGAAGGAAGAAGTAGGGAAATAGAGAAGGACAAATATTCCCCCCTGTGCTGCAGTGGAGCCCTATGGGGAAGGGGATGCAGCCCTGCTCCTGCCAGCCTCTGCATGGGGTTCAGCCGAACTCTGGCTGGGTTTCAGTGGTTGCTGAACCCAATGGGGTCAGCAAGGACCCCAAACCCCCATCGGCTGCCCTGGGCAGGGCTGTTGTCTGGGGCCCTGAGCACCACCAAAGGGATTTACATCATTTGAGTATTTTACAGGTCAGTTTTAACTCCATTGGCATTTACCTGAGCTGGTCCAGGAATGTACCAGCACTGGGAGGGAGGCTATATTAGTGCTAACACCCTGCCCTTGCAGTGGGGTGAGGTTTAGGGCCAAATGCAGACCCAGCACATCTGCACTCTCATGTGGCCTCCTCCTCTTTCACTCAGATGCTCCCCTCATTCCGATCCATGAGGTTTGGTCTAGGGTCCTTAGCATGTGGACACATAGATTTGGTCCTCCCAGCTTGGAATAGTCCTCCAACACGTTCCCAACAAGCTGTACTCCCTCAAACACCTGCACGTGTGCTCACACTGTGCTCTAGGGCATAAAATGCCTTCCCTCTGTGCCATGCTCTCCACACTTGGAACTGGGCAATGCTTTGCCTTCACAAACCTGGGGTATTCTGAGTTGAGAAAACAACACTGCAATGTTAGTAATATCTCAGGGAGCAGAGACCTGGGTCATTTGTCACACAGCAGTGCCAGGGCCAGCCCCTTTGGAGAGCGTAGCCCTGGACTGGCTGGTGCGAGGACGGGGTTCCTTCTTATCCACAGAGGGATTACAGACCCTTTACAATCACCTTTTACTTGGAGCTCCTTCATCCCATCAGATGGTGCCTTCACATCCTGCCTGTGGCATCTGATCTGTGTCCCTTGGGTGAAGGTTGCTGACTTGGACACAGATGCTGAACCAGCAGTGACTGAAACCAGAGCAAAGCTACCAACACACACAACAGCTTCCAGCACACAGTCTGTGGTGTGACAACTGCCCACAACATCCTCACACTGAAAATGCCCGGAGCTGGAGGTTCTCCAAATACTTCCTATATTGCCAGGGAGAGAGGCATTACTGCTTCTGGGATAAGGGACAACAGAATAGGAACTGGTTCATCCTAGCAGATCCATACTGGAGCTGGAGACTCCCCCATCCCCACCCCATACTACCTTCTGACTGATGCTTAGTGCTAACTTGGAGACATCAGGAGCCCCAGCAGCAGACAAGGGAACTGAAGTGATCCTTCTTCACTAGCCAACTTGCACCTTCAAAGCAGAAACCCTCAACAGAGCAGAAACATCTCCCAAGTGTTCCCAGCTAGGAATGAATGGAGACACACATTGAAAGTCCTCATCTGGTAGTGCTCCTTACTTCTCAGCTCTAGCACTTCGCTGCCAGTCCTTGTTTACTCCAGTAGAAATTACAATGTCAAGGGAGCATAAGAGAGATATTTGGTTATGTTGTTCACCAATTCTTTCTGAAACCCTGACGCCACATCCAGAGCCCTAAGAGAAATGGCCTCTTTGCTTTGAACCACTGCACTGTCCCCAGCCACACCCCAGAAGATACAGGATTGTCTTTAAAACATGCCACTAGATATTTTTTAATAGGTGGGTTATGGTTTGCATTAGATCTGCACCCAACCCAAGAGACAGCCAGCTTTTGATCACCTCCCATTCACAGGCATAAAACCACCATGTGAAGTACTCCCTGGCTGCAGAGGTAGGAAAGGACTGGAGTGGGATGGGGCTGCTCTGATGGACACCGATCCCAGTACCACACGCATGTTTCTGCTTCCTCCCAGTCTAAACCAAAAGGGCTTTACTTCTGCAGTTTCTTAGCATTTCTAAACCAGCTTTCAAGGCTTCTGCTTTGCCTTCACTGACGTCTACCTTCAAAGTAGCAACTGTTGTCAGCACATCACAAAATCTGTCAAGTGACCAGGGGATCAACAAGCTTCCCTGTAGCTCGACATCGGTGGTAGCAGCACCCTGTGGGATACCCACAATGTGTGGGTATCAGTGAAATGGGGAGCCCACAGTCCGTGTGAGGCCTGGAGGAGCTGGCTGGGCCAAGGCAGGTGCTGGGGGGACACAGCAACTTCCAGCCCCCATACCTCAGGGCACAAGGCTGTAGCCAGTAACTCCCTGCAGGCTCTGGGGGAGATTTCTGTCGTGTGGCTAGAGCCAGGACAAGCCTTGAGATGCTCAACTTGCCTGTCTGCTTGGGTGAATTCCCCGCCTGATGACCTTGGCTTTGCTTCTGGTCCCATTTTACAGCTTCTGAAAGGCATGCCAGCCACTTGAAATGGAAACAATCCCACATCTGAAAGCACTGTGCGACATCTACAAACACTGCAGAGCTCAGCTGAATTCTAATGGCTTTTTGTTTTTCTAGAGTGTCCTAAAACACTCTGCTCATTCACAATCTCATTTTCTCTATGTGAACATGTTCATTTTTCCACCTCTCTAATAAGTAATTAAACAATCCCAGGGAACTTTGCCTCCTCCAGCTTTCAGCAGGGGAGCTACTGCTGCCCTCAAGGGAACCCAAGATGCATTTATTGGAGTTTTTCGGGTTCAAATCATTATTTAATCAAGATGAAGGGGGAGCAGAAATAAGGCCCTCACCCATACACCAGACTGTGAGTGTGATCCTAGACCAAGAGGCAGTGCAGTCTAATAGGTTACAAAAACACAATCACTACTCATCTTCCAATTAAACTGAACAACTCCATTTACTGTGCTGCAAACAGCCCTGGGGTGAGAGATGGCTCTACATCTGCTCAGCCATAAGGGGGCTGAGACCCATCAAAGAGCTGCGTGGCACAGCCTCACTTCTGCTTGGAGGAGTTCTTTCTTGGGTCTTTTTATTCTTGTCTTGCAACTCACTTCAAAGTGGAGTTAATTTCCTTTTCAGAGGTGCAGAATATCTCCCCTTCGCTCTTTTCTCTGTGCATTGCAATAATGAAAGGAATAAAACACTTGTGTCAATGACCCTGGTGAGCCTTGTTCTCAGCAAGGGCTCAGCAGACATCTGCTGAGGAGCTGCTGGTGCAGGGAGCAGCACCTGCTGAGGGCTACACAACTACAGATCCTGCTATATTGAGCAATACTGAGTGAAAAATACCCTTCTTTTTGGCTAGATGGAGAGCTCAGGGTGAGGCTTTTTGTACCACAAGGGCTAAGCTAAGTCCAGGAGCATGAAGGCAATGACAGAACTGTCCCTGCAAGGTCAGAGCTTGGGTTCTGTGGAGCTGGGTGATAACACTGCTGAGCAGCCTGGCTCCTGGATCCATTGCTGGGGCTGAATTCCCAAGAATGCCAGGCAAAGGTCTGTTCCTTTGCAAAGATCTTTTCAGCATGCTGAGGTGCAGGCAGTGTTATGTGACACAGGGCGTCTCCACCTTGGCTTCAGCTAGGCTGGCACTACTTTGCCTTTCCCACCTCCTTTGGTACCTGGTGTATAGCACAGCCCATCAGTGGCTGCTGGGCTCCCTGTGTCCCAGTGCTGAGCTGCAAACTTCCCACACCAGAGGGAACCTCAGTTCCTTGGTGGGAGTTAATGGAAGCTCTTCTCTCTTTTTCTTTTCATGGCAGGCTTTGCCTTTCCGCTCTTCAAGGGCCCTCTTTGTTGACAGAAACACGCTGCCTACCAGTTAAAAGGATAGCTTTTCCTATGTAAACCAGAACAGGCTAGAGCAACAGCAAGCCAATATGAAGGTCTGCTAGAAGGTTTCCTGAGCCCTCCTACACCTGCTATCCCAGTATTTTCTCACTCCTACCTTTCTGCAGACACACGAGCATCATTTGGAACACCCGTGCCCCACTGAAAATCTGGCTCGAGCCTCTGTGAATTTGTGACATTGTAAATGAGTCTCAGTGGAAGTGAAGGAGCTGGCAAGGCAAGTGTCTGCAGCGTGCAGTTATCTTCATCAGGTACAACAAAAGCAATTAGATTCATGCCCTGCAGGCATTTCTATTGCACTGCTCGACTGAAAGCACACTGGCATGAAATGCATCTGTGTCAGTGTAGAATAAAGCACCTGCAGCAGGTTAAGGGGATCCTGTTCAAAAATAGATGCTGTATATTACCCAGTTTCTCCACATGCTGGGGCACAGACCCTCATGCAGTCCTGTTCTCAATAGGTGGCTATTGTGGCTGCATGGGATTAAGGGGAGAATGAGTAGGAGAAGCTTGGGAATTCATTGCCAAAAAGAAAAGCAGCAGGGAACTTTGGGGTGTCTCTGCATGTGTGTGTGCATGCACCAACTTATGCATAAAGGCAAAAGAGAAAGCAGCAGCAAGGTAGAGGCATAGATAGGGCATTAGGGCATTATTTCATATGCTTTATCCCTTATAAATTACAGGTAGACCTAGCTAGAAATTGTGGCTGTTCCAGTAGAAAGGAAGGAAAACAAACTGGGGGAGGAATAGCAGAATTTACTACAAAATGTTTCAAGTTTTCACAAGAAAAAGAATGTGGAATAAAGAAAATGGCTTAAAAAGCACAATCTTTGATTTGGAAGTGCTATAAGATTACCCCATGGGAGTTCATGCCTTGTCTCTCTGAGTCTCTTCATTGGGATCCTCCCCGGACAATCCCCTCTCCTTTGGATACATGACAATGCATCCCCCCAGGTAAGGATGGTTTGGCTGGGAAGGGTAGGGGAATGTGACACCCCAACCCTCAGAGGACTGAAACATGGCATTTTTGACTCCCAGTTCTGGATTTTTTCACACAACCTTTTCTTTCCCAGTAATTTATTTCTATGCGATCACCATTTTCTGCAAGAGCACATTTTCATTTCTAACACATCCAGCCTGCTCTCAAAGTCGAGGCTGACAGGACTACGCTTATTTATAGAGGAACTGTTTAACTCACAAAAAGGAGAGGCATCAGAGAGTTGTGTATAGGCATTAATAAATGAAACTACAAGTTCCCATTCCATTTTTCCCTTGCCAGTTTTGAGTACATGATATTTAATGACCTTCTACAGAAAAAATTCAGGAGCAGCACTTAACCAGGGGCTTCAATTTAAATAGGTGCTTAAATGTGAGCTTGAATGATGTCCCAAGAGGGTTGACTTCTTTTGGGGAACAAAAGGACACTAGTGGGTCGCATATTAAAGGTACTGATGCCTTTTAGTCATTTAAATATTTGCCTGTGCTATTAACCCTTACTAGAAAGAAAGCAGTAGGGGCCTGATAACATTTATTTCTGTCCATCCTCTGCATTTCTAACTGTAAAGCTCTGATTTTCCCTGCCCTGTAGCTTGTATGCTCATTTACCCCAGTGAAGCAAGTGGAAAGGGGGGTGCAGCATGCCTGAGTTGAGCTCATTTTAAAGCTTTTACAGTTTTAAATTAGAGTTTATTCTTGCTCAGGGAACAGAGCAGCTGGTAGTCAGCCTCACAGGACTCGGGGAGCCTGGCTTCAGAGAGAGAAAACCTACAACTCATTAAAAACCAGGCTTAGACTTGAAAACAGTTACATAAAATATGCCTCTTGAACCAAAAAAAAAAAACCCTGGGGCCATGATGCAGTCTTTGGTTGGCTGGTTTTTGGGAGGAGCTCTTAAGTCATTCCTACCTTCCCAAGTTGACAGAGGGCAACACCCCAGGCTCATGACAATAAGAGCTTCATACCTTGTTACTCTTTCTTCATGGGCATGTGTTGATGTGTGGTGTGCAGGTTCTGCTACTCACTCTACCTTATATGGTTTTATAAGCAATGACTCACATGTGCACTGCACAATAGAGGTCCATAACGAGAGCAAATATGCATATCTATAATGTTGAGAGACAGCTTGTGCCTGTCTGTACCCACGTACAATCTCTGTGTATTTTGATCAGAGCACTGTCTGTGTGGGAGAGCAGATAAAGTCTCTCCTCTTGCTGGCACTACCTCATATCTGATGTAGCTAACTGCCTGTGGCTGAGCTATTTCAAGTTGATGACTGGGCCTAAACGAGAAAATCAGTTCCCCTTTATATATCACTTTGGCGATTGGAGGACTCTGTACTGAAGACACCTCTAATGTTACACATCCACACAAGTACCAGATTCTGCACTACCTTGAATCCTGTGTAGCAATTTATCTCTCCAAAATGCCTATTGGATACTAACACCACAATCAAGGAGCATCACATCTCTGCTTTGCAGCTAACTGGGAACAAATGGGAAACATGCCACGGAAAAGGAAGACTGCATATCAGCCTGTATCTAATACTTCTTTCAGTTTCTTCCTCCCTCAAATCTATCATCTCTTTCCATGCACATGGAAAAACATCCCAAGGCACTGAGCCTGATTTTACCCTCAGCTGCACGTGCAGTTCCCATTAGCATTGATGAGAGTTGCTCCTAAGTTCTGAATTCAGCCCCTGGGCTTGTCAGTCCAGAGCAGCAGTGATCCTAGAAGGATCCTGATAGTCAGAAAATATCCCCTTGCCAATAATCACCAACTCATTAAACATAGATGTTTCTTTTATATATATGTTTGATTCCCTTTCTTCCCCTGAAGGAGTAAACTTTTGGACACGAAGACCAGTGAATTAAGTTCACATCCAGCTGAGCAAAGACTGCATAGCAAACCCTTCCCTGTAAAATATCATTGCTGGAGGCCACTCTTTTGTTTCTTTTTTGCTAAATGTCCTCAATTCATTATTCATAGGCTAGAGCCTTTGCAAATTTTTCCCCTCTCCAGCCCCACCTTTGGTGGGAAAGTGCTGAAGGAAGGAATGACTTGAAATACATTGGAGAACAGCACCATTAATAAGTCATAGTTTTAAACCAACTTTGTCTAACATCACTGTAATTGAGTTATAAAAATTTCATATCAGATTTCTTGCCCAGATTCCTGCAGCAAGTTCCTAGTTCAAGCAGAGGAGCACAGTGTGTAATACTTACTACTTCCTTAGGAGACAGGAAGCTGTAGAGCTGGAGGGTTTGGCTGGCTTTTTGGCTGGCCTTAACCTCTGCAGAGGAGCTTCGCTTTGCCGTGATCTTGGAATGGTGCCGGGAGTGTCTTCGCCGTGTTTTACGCCTTTCCTCCCGAGACCTGGCTCTGTGCCTCCAGAAGACATGAACAGGCAAACTGTTACTCCTTGGTATTGCTGTAGTGCCCATTACCAGCTCCATACAAAGCCTTGGCAGCTCTGTGCTAGGCCATTGTGTGTGGGAAAGGTTTTCCACATGACTGCTCTGTGGAGTTATGATGCAGAGAAAAGGAGTGGTTTGCTTTTCTACTTTTTTTTTTAAACAAAGAATATTTTGCATCCGGGCTTTGGACCTCAGCCTTGTGTTTCAGCTCCAGTTCATGACTTTATGATGGCTCAAGGCAAACCATACTTCCATACAGCCTTGAATGTCCCTATGGTAATACACCTCTAAGAGAAGGCACATTCTGTCTGCTCTTGCATGAACACCCCTCTGATTACCGATTGCATTCTTCCCCCCAACTGAACATCAGCTCTTCAGAAGCAAATTCCCAGTAGCTAGGAGTGAAGTGGGAGAGGGGGGGTGGTTTGCTCAAGTGCTTTCAGAAAACATGAAACATGATGTGTGTAAACTGTGTAACTTGCTATTGCAGTGATGCAGGGTCTAACACCAGCATCCACTTAGCTGGCCCCAGGATGCATCTGTCATCCACAGGACGGAGATTTTAATCAGGTCAAAGATGGTGGCTATGGCCATGGGCAAATACATTTCCATTGCTAAGACTGTTTAAGGATCTCTTGGGACATCAGCAGTACACAGCCCTTGGGCTGGGGAAGGAAGACTAGGCTGGAATCAGCTGTCACGAACTGATCATCAGCCATGAGGATTAGAAGTGACTGCCAAACCAAAAAGCAGCAGCCACTGCTCCTCAAGGCAAAACCCTTCCATAGCTGAGACCACAAGAAGCTCAGCCCTCAGTGATGTAGCATAGCTGCTATCAGAGTAGGATGAGGCTCTGTGTAGAGAGTATATGGGTCACAGAGGCTGTTGCAATCATGTCCTTGAGCCCATTGGGAAGCATTACAGGACACAGCTCAGGGAATGGTGACATTACCTGCTTCGGCAGCTGGGGGAATGGGAGTCGGAGCTCTCCGAGCGAGAGTGGCAGTGGCGGTGGCGATGGGATTTCCGGCTGCGCCCACGAGAGCTTGAAGAAGCAGAGAAGAAAACCACCGTTAGGCCAGCAAACTTGGGGGTGCAAGATCCAGCAGCTGGAGGCTGAGGTCAGTAACATTCAAATCAGAAAGGAGATCTACGTTTTAAGCCAAGGAGATTGTGCGGGACATCACTGCAGGAGAAATTCTTCATGCCTTCAGAGCTACACTGGCATTAAGGCATGTCATCTTACAGAGATCTATGCAGCACTTTAGCTGCAAGCTATTAGGTTGGCTCTGTGGCTTTCTGGGGGAAGATCTATGGAGTAGCATGCAGGAGTGCAGCAGACAGCACCAGTCCTTTCTGGTTTCAAGACTTTAAAGAGCTATATGCCTGCTCACTCATCTGCTTGCCTTTCACCCTGCAGCCTACCCCAAGACAGGCAGAAACAGCCTGGGACCTTCGCACTGCTGACCCTCGGTGGCAGGGCACTGTCCCTTTGGCCAACCCATCACAAAGCTCCAGTCCCTGCAGTTCTTGCTCCAACCCTCTCTGCAGTGCAAGCTCCCTGTTAAAGAGCAGATGCAGAAGGACAGGCTCTAAATAACACAGTACACTCAGTAACAGCCAGCCTTCCCCAGCCTCCCTACCTGTCACCCTGAGCCCATTCCCTCTCCTCATTGCCCACCGCAGCAGTCACTTCACATGTGGCAGTGTAGCCATCTGCTGAGGCTGGCATTGCTGTGCCAGCAGGCAAAGCTAACGGTGGGTTAGCCAGTGGGAACGCTCTGGTTTCATGGCCACACTATTGTCACTGAGCACTAATAGTCACTGAGCACTAATACAACCTGCTTGGACAGCATTTAGCCATTTGCTGCTATAAAACTCAGCAAAGCAATTGCTTGAGAACAGCATATCCCTTAAGACAATGGAGCAACCTCCAGGGCAATTGCTTGAACTCCACCTGGCTGGTTTCTGTGATGCTCTTCACACCCTATTATTATATTTAAAACTTCATATTTGGGGATCCTCGTTCCTCATTTCCATATGGATGAAACCAGCAATACTGAACATCTCTCCCTCATATGGTGGATTTATGTTAAAATCCCCATGTTTACTCTTCACCTTCTGCATCAGTCCCTCCACTTTAAATGCTTTCCCTTTCTTTAGGAGAAAAAAAAACTGGCCTTGTGTAATTTAGATCAGCACATACACAGATAAGCCAAAGCAGCATGATTATACAAAAATCCTGACTCAAGATGGCTCACAGGATGCTATCTTATCCACACCAGGAGCAACAAGGAGGTTTGGAGAAGCCAGGAGTCACTCAGCTCTCTTTGAGAGCTGGAAGATGAGGGCTACACTGCCTTGGCTAGTTTAATCCCCAAGAGCAATTGTGGCTGTGCTACTGAACATACAAAAATCACAGAGAAAAGGAGATGGGCTCTCTGCATGCATTAGAGAGGGCCTGTGCAGGCAGCACAACATGATGTGTGCCCCATGCACTCCCAATCAGTCCCAGCGTGTACTGGGGTGACACTGGTGGCACCAGGAGGTGTTCATACCAAACCAACCATCAGATTTCCATCTGCTAGCCCAGTTTCTGTCACTAGTAGGGTATCCCAAGTCTCAGCAAAGCTAACCAGGGACTTCATGCCCAGGGCTCAGCCCCAGAGCTGCTTCCTTGCTCCGAAAGCAGGTGAGAAGCTGCAAAGTGCAATTCCCACGAGAAGACAGAGGAGGTGAAAAAAAGGAAAGGGTTTACAGGTCTTCCTTCCATCTCTGAGGAGCCGTTTTACTCCATACCTCTTGACTGACTGCTCCATAGGACAGGGGCTGTGCTCTGCTAACACTAGGGCAGATGGGATCCTCAAACTCAGGTTTTTACAACCTCCATCACCTCCAAACAATCCCTTCTCTTCCCTAATCCCCATTGCCTTCTGCTCCCATTTGGAATATTTGGTTGTACTGTGTATCAGGAGTAGCCTCCACTGCAACCTCCAAAAGCTGCCAACAAGGAGGAGCTTAAGCCTTTTTCAGCACAAGCGTGCCAGCCTGGCCCTTGGGAGGCTGTGTGGCACTGTGCTCTGCAGAGCTGAGCTCATCCCTCATGCTGCCCTCATCCGAAATCTGGACCCTGCTCAGAACTGGATGAACAAGACACCGTACATCCTTGGGAAACACAGAAAAGGTACTGAATGAGATGGCACAGAAGAGAGGGAAAGATCTCCAGCCTCTACAAACCTTTTCCTTTCCAGCAAAACCAGAACTGCTGCATTTAGCTGCAAAATAATCCTGAGTTGCTTAGGGCTGCGCAGCTCCAGGGGACACACCACATCAAGCACTTCCTAGGGTCACAGCTCTGTGCAGGCAGGGTAAGGAACTCCATGAATCACTACTTACTGTTTTTTGTGTTTTCTTTCTTCCTTTCTCTTACTTTTGGGGCTTGAAGAACTAGATAAGAAATGGCTAATTAATTCAGAGATTTCTGCTCTGATAGAAACTGCACAATCAGACGTCAGTGTTACAGCTGCACTGCCCAAGAGCATGCAATAAAAAATGAAAGGGATTAGTGGTTCTGCCACAGCACAGGGGGTCTCTGAGTGCCTGCTGACAAAGCTGGCTGTGGGCTTGGCCAGAAAGGATCTTCAAAGGGATCAGCCACCTTGGTGGCTTCTTGGTACTGTGCACACATGTACTGGAATCAGAAGAGCTCTCCCAGTACACACCTGGAAAGCCACTGACCCCGAGTGTTTCAAAGATGGGCTCTGCTAGGGGATTCCTTACTGTTTGCAAATGAAACCAGAAAAGAAATGAAGAGTCAAGGTGCAGGATGTATACAACATGGATGAGGTTGCCAGGGGCTTGGCTATACCAAAAGGTCTTTTCCAGTTACGTGCTTGGCTGCACAGGTTGGGCTGGAGACCTGGTTCCTATGGGGTCTAAGGAATGCTGTATAGGGAGAGGGTAGCTCCAGACCCACAGGGAAAAGGGGATTCCACAGGAGTCACACAAGAAAAGTGTCTTCTGCCCCCAGGTAGTGAACATCAGCCTCGTGAGACACCATTAAATTTGTATTTCTATGGGACCACCCACACTTGACCAGCTCTTACCTGTGTCTTCTCTTCTTTGAGGATAACCTGCAAGACACAAACACGTACATTGGATACAGGTCTCACAAAACTGGAGGTTTGAATCAGAGACAATGTGTTTAGGCCCAGTATCAGATTGAGAGCACTGTGAGACCACCCCCATGTACCTGCTGGGGTGGCTTTCCTTTAGGCAACGGGGTAGCTGAGAAATGCTGATGTGGGAGAAGCAACCAGCACCCTACAGATAACTGAGAATATGATCCTCAGGATAACAAGTCCTCAGAGATCAGATGCATCCCCTGGCCCTGGTGGACCTCTTTCCTCTGCTACAGCCTCCAGTCTTGCACTGCACTTAGTCTGAGGGGGCAGAGGTGAGGTCATTCACTGGTTTTCTGTCTGAAGGACCAAGTAGCAGTCGAAGGAAGAATCCTTTCTGTGTCATTCCAGAGCATCCTCACAGCCAAACCAGCACCATGCCCCTGCCTTGCCTCCTGGGGCACGCAAGACATGCTCCTATGTTGGAGCACAACATCCTGCAGAAGACACAGCCTGAAGTCCTGTCTAGAGGCACCGTGAAGCTGCCTATAGCAAGGAGAGCTGGGATCTGTAGGTGAAGTGCTTCCATGTGTCTGGAAACAACCTCCATTGGTCACTAATGCTTAGGGGTTTATCATGCTGCCTTTTGAGACCAGCGAGCAGGATCCTTGGTTAGCAGGGGCATAAACTGGTACTAAAGGTTCAAAGCAAAAGAGCATCTGACCCCAGGCTTCCATCAGGAGACGGCATCCATAAATGAGCAGAAGAATCCTTATTTAGGGAGTATTCTAAAGGGCTCCATATCCTTCTTTCTCTTTTCTCCCTGTTCTTTTAAACTTTATACCCTGTAACCCATCTTTACCAGCTTCTGTCTTTGGTTCAACGCATTACAAATACATGAATGTTCCAGGGCAGATGGCACCCCCTGCTCCCTTCAGACACTGCTTCAACAGTTGAGGGAAAACAGTGAAATATTTGCAATTTGAACACTTAACTACGTTCTTTAGATGAAAAGCAGCCTTCAGAAGGGGGACGTGGAGGCGGTGACCCAGGGCTGCGGTGGGAAGACTGGGAAGTCTTTCCCTGCTCCAAACGCTAACGCTTGCTGCAGGCTGAGGGAGAGAGGAAAGGGACTGGTGCCTGTCCCTCCTCCCCTGCACCCCAACGGCTCACATTTACCCGTTGCACTGCACTTGCACCCCATTCTGTGCCCTCCTCGCCTGCAGGGACACCATCGCTGCCCCTCCTGCGTCAGCTCCCCTCCAGGCAGCCATGACCAGGAGCTGGTACCTCTCAGTGCTGCTGGGCACTGGGCTCAGCCACCACAGGCTTCCAACCCCCCCAGCAGCCCTGCCAGCACCGGGAATTACATTTGTAATGGCAAAATACCTGTTCCTTTTTCGCTTCTTGGAGCTCTTCTTCTTCTTCTTCTTCTTCACAGGCGAGGGGCTGTAGGAGGGAGACCTGAGGAGGCAGAGGGGCATTAGGCTCCCCGCAGCCCTCCCCAACCCTTACCCCACCACCAGTGGCATTCCCTTGGGATGGAGAGGAGCTTGGGAATGCCGGGATCCCCCCGGACAGGCTGCAGGGGAGCCCTGCCCCAGCCTCTGCTGCCCTGAGGGGAAGGCGAGAACATGGCGGCCGCTGCCTGGGCCTGTGAGGCGCCTCCGCACAGGGAGCTCAGCCTCCATGTTAGTCACAGAAGGCTTTGGGTTGAAGGGACCTCAAAGCTCATCCACTTCCAACCCCCTGCTAGGGGCAGGGATGTTTTAGGCTGACTTTCTGCCCTCACACAGAGCCAGGGCTGCCTGTCCCCCCCGGCTGCCATGGCCGCCCTCACCTCCTTCGCTTCTTGCGCCCGGATTTCTTCTTCTTCTTCTTGCCCCGGGCTGGCTGTGGCGGCCGCTCCCCATCGCAGGACGGGCTGAGGACACGGTGGGGATCAAGTGAGTAGAAATTAACCCCAATCCACCCCGGATCAGCTCCCATGGGGCTGCTCTGTCCCAGCCCCACCTCAGGGACACGTGGGGCAGGGGGATCCCCATGGACCCGGGGCACAAGTAAATGCTTAATTACCCTCTAACGAATGCTTTGGTCCCAGTTAAAGGAGGGGTCTCCTCTGGGGGTCTGATGGAGCTCGAATGAGACAGCTCCCGTGCAGCCACGCTGGGGGATGATTTAAAGCGTGTTTGCCGAGGTTAACAACGCCGGAACAGATTTATGGGGTTCCATCGCTCTTTGTAAATATGCTTTAAATAATTAATCGCCCTTTCATTTGCATACAATAATTATCGCTACCAGATGCGCCTGGCGCTAATAAAAGGCTTGACATATGTTAAATAGCAATTGATTAGAAATATAGATGCGTTTATTGAGATGCTATGGTAATTTAATGAGATATGCATCTCTTACACAGTCGTTAAACCTTGGGAAAAGAAGCCTCCCGTAAATCAATTTCTCTTTTTAAGCATATGCGATGTTACGTTTCAATGCAAAGCAAGCACCGTGGTTAAATTAATTCAGAGGCTGAAAATGCAACAGATCTGCTGTGGCTACTCATTCACCATGGTAAATGCCCCTAAAGACAAGGGCAGCTGGTGGCTCCCCCACACGGGTCCGGATTGAGGTTTGTGGGGGGCACAACCAGCTCCCCAGGAACTCTGCAAAGCCCCTGTTGGAAATGAGGGTGCTGGGTTGTGCCTCAGTTTCCCCACTTCTCGCCCTGCCAGCGGGAGCAGCCACTAGCAGGGAAGGTGTGGAAGCAGCCCCATGTTTGGGGAGTGCTACAGGAACGGGCCAAAAGTTGAGCAGGTCTCTGTGGGAAGAACAAATGTTGTTAATACAAGTCCTAATGCAGAGCAAATGGCACTTTGGACGGCGGGGGATGCGCTCAGGTGCCACTGCCTCCCAAACGCTTGCTTATCTGGGCTGAATGACTCCCCAAATTACCCTATCATGACAAGCCAATTGCTGAGCTCTTTTAACACACTCTGAAAAACTGCTCTGCAGCATGACACTGCGCACCCATGCTTCCATTGGGAACGGTGAATGGCTGCGTGCTGAGCGCTGCCGGGGCAGTGAATCCAAGGTGGAACCACACTGTGACCCCAAGGAGCACCCAAATGCTCCTTCTTGCTCTCTTTCTCCTCTCAAGGATTTCACGGAGCAGCAGAAGCACTGTTAGGGGATACAGCACACCTTGGGCTCAGCAGGTCTTTTGTCTGCATTAAGGTAGAGGAAATGTGTTTTCCAAGACAGCTCATTGCTAAGCTCAGCCATCTGCCAAAAGACATCCTAATGGTGTGTGTGCTAGACCAGGGACCTGAACACTCATTTCAGCTGCTCAGTTGTCAGGATGCTCAACCCCAGCTCCGACATGCTTTCCCCTAGGACAGATTTGGACTCCACACACAAGTCTCAGTACATCTCAGCTCCTGCCTTGCCCAGGGCCACAGCCATGGGAGGACTGAGAGGACCTTCTGACCATGCAGCCGCAGGCAGTTTCAGTAGAGCCCTTGTCCCTCTCCTGAGATGAAGCCTTTTGTCTTTGATGTGGAAGCTTTCTCCTTGCACTGATACTACTTTAATTGTTTCTCTGCGATTGTAATCAAAGTCTAATTAAAAACACGCTTTAGATTATTGTTCCGGTTAGCCTGAAATCTGAAGATATGAAATGTGCTTTCTTGCTCTTTCTTTCCAGCATCTTAAACCAAACGGAGAGGCTTTAATCCCAGAGAGTTTAGCAGGCAGAGCTCAGGGCCCCCAGCTGCTTCATTTACAACATTCAATTCATTTTTCCCTTCCCAAGTTGTCAGGGGCTAATGACAAACTGATAATGAAGCTGTGTCCTGATGAAGCCAGTGCTGCTGGTCTGGATGTGGGCATGCAGAGAGGGTAATTGCTGAGGGTGATGCCCAGCCAGGGGTACCCTGTTAACCTGGTAGCACACAGAGATGCTGGCAGGTCACAGCAAGGAGGCTGTAAGAGCGAGGTGTGGAGTGTACATAAACTACAGGTTTCTCCTTGCAGACACACACAGGGGTTTCACACAATTGCATGCCTTTGCTGGACACACACAGAGCCATCGAAGCCATCCCAAGCTCTCACAGGCCCCCATAGGGGCTGGGGAAACAGTCACAGATGCCTCCTCTGCCATCCCCCTGGCTCGTACCTGCGTGACCTGTGGTGTGCATGGTCTCGTCTCTGCTTCCCCTTCACACAGCCATTGGTGCTGGAGGCATCCTTGACTGCACGGCCACTCTGCTTCTCAGGACGTCTGTCCTCTGCGGGGTACGACAGGCAGCTGAGCGTCCCACTGTGGAGCCAGAGCACATAAAGAGAGCAATAAAGGACTGTCCATTCAGCTGGGCTCGCTGGCTGAAGGTTTCCCATGTACTAGAGAATCCCCTTGCTGCTGTGAAGGAGAGCTGCAGATTGCTCTCAGACCTCCTGAGCCCATGGTGCTCAGCCCTGCAGTGGGAAACACTCCTATGAAGCTCCAGAAAGCCCCCACTTCCAAGCCAGGCTGCATCCCATCGTGAGCATGCTGTGCTCAGCTCTCAAAATGCCATGACCACCCTGTACTGCAGGGACAGCATGAGGTCTATGTAATACACCAGCAAGGAGCAACGGTACCAGATCAGGACCAGCACCCCTGACATCTTCCTCTGCATTGTGGGTTTTAGCTCAGCAGCTCTGCAGAGGCAGCACTGGTTTGCCCTCTGGTAGGAAAAAAAACCCACTTTTGCATTTCAAATGCTATTCTCCACACCAGCCATTGCATTGGAAATACCTTGCCCCACAGTTCTCATCCTGTCCCTGTAACCAGCACTCAGGTGGAAGAAACTTTGGGCAGCCAAAGAAGAGGTCTCTTTCTTGCTCCCATATATAGGGTGCTGGGCCAGTAAACACAGCTGGTCCTGCTGATAGCCTGAACTGGAGAACCTGGGGCAGCCCAGCAGAGTTGTGGGGAACCACTGGTCTAGGTAGGTGCCTGCAAGAGCCCTGGGAAGGCCGTGAGAGTTGACAAGGAGCAGAGCCAGGGCAGGCAAAGCCTGAGGTGAAAGGTCTCCAAGAAACAGCGGGTGAAGCAAGCTGAAATGGAGAAAAGAAGCCAAATGGAGAAAACAAACGCCAATGAGCCTGAGCTCAGACACCTGGGAGGAAATAAATGGGTTTCCAGTCCCTGCTGATGTTTACCTCAAAGATAAGGAAAAGCCATAAACAATACCCAACAGGGGTGCCAGGGATGCCACAGTTCTGGCGTCAGAGTATTATTTGAACAGATAAAGCAAGTATTGGCATGACCACAGTGGCTCAGGGATGCCAGGAGGATGCTCTGGCTGCAGAGACCATCACACATGAGCTGTGGAGATAGCAACAAGGGGTTAGAGCCAGGTGCATGCTGCACATCATGGCGCTAAATGGGGCCAAACCAGTGGTTAGAGAGCAATAGTGATGCTCCGGTTAGGCATGGCCCAGTCAGAGGAACATCCTGCTGCCTCCCAGCCATGAGCAACATGGAGCAACTGCAGAAGAAGGGTCACTCCTCGCTTTCCAGCTGTGTTTTGTCTCTCAGCAACCCCTCACTTTCTCTAATAGGTGACTCCTTGGAGCCTGTTTTGTAATGCCTGAGTGTTTAAGGATGTGCATCAGCCAAATACAAGTGACAGGGGTACAAGTGAGGGCAAGCTGGGTGATATATTTCTGGCCCAGGACATGCAGGAGTTGATGGTCCCTCTGGTTTTGAAAATCTGTTACTCTGCTTAATAGATTCCCAACAACTGTGTTATTTTTAAGCACCCAGGAAGCTACATGGTTAATTGCTGTCTTTGTGTGAGCTAATTAGCCGGTGGCCTTTCCCGAGCCCCTTTTAAGAATAGTCTTCTGAGGCTCCATCATTAGGATCCATTAAAAATGTCCCAAAATTAATGACCTGTGCAAGTCTGGGTTGAATCAGCTCCAGCAGCAGTGGGAAGGGTCCCCCGGGGCTGGTGGCACAGTGGGCACTGCTGCCTTGCAGGAGGAACCCAGGAACAGCAGACAATGTTCTTCTCACCCCAGCCTCAGCACCCACTAATGGGATTTTCAGGTCCTGAGGTTAAAATACGTTGGCCTTGAGACAGCGAGGGACTCCTGTCCTGCAATGTGCTAGGTGAACCATTTCTCCTGGACTTGCAAGTAGCTATTGATGGAAATAATTATTCTCCCAATTCCATCAAAGGCTGGATTCAGTTCTCGCTGGGAGTCATGAACATTCTAAACTGGCTGGTAATCCCCTTGCATTAAGCTCTATAGACATTGATTGAATATATATGTGTATAGAAAAACGTCGCTGTTGTTCTTGTCTTTCGTGACTGGTGTAAGAGTGCAGAGTCCCATTGCCTGATGCCACCCCTGCCTCCCTCCCCTGGGGGGGCTGGCATATCACCCCCACTTTGTAGTGGCACCACTGAGGCCAGTTAACCATGCTGTGCCCCCCACACTCAGCAACAGCTTCCTTTGGGACTGGACATCCCTGTTGGCTGGGGAAAGGCAGAAAGTCACTGACAGGTTTGTCAGGAGGCTTTTGCACCAGTGGTTGTATGGGAGCACGAGGTGGCCATGCACATGGGTGGCAGGATAAAGGGCACTTCTCTGCAGTGGGCAAGGAAAATGCAAGACCGGGGAAGTCCCTCAGAGTGTTTGCAAGACACTGGGAGATGTGCCAGGCTCAGCATGGAGCGATTCTAGCAGCCTTTGCAGAGGATGGGGCAAAGGCACAGGGTATCTGCTGCCTCAGGGAGCACAGGCATAAACCATCCCCAGTCCTCCATCCGGGGCTGCCATGCTCGATGCCATGGCCAAGTGCCATCACATCAGGACATGAAATGTGGCACTTGGTGATACGCACTTCACCGGGAGCTGAGCCCAGCAACACCCATCCCCTGCAGCCCCACGGTGACAAGCAGTCACTGCGGGTTTGGTGTGCACTTGACAACCCTGCCTGCTGGCACCTCAGTGCTGCTGGAGCCAGGCAGCTGCCCTCCCCTGCCCGCAGGCTCCTGTGTCCCAGCCCCAAGCAGCCCCCTGCCATAAACCTTCCATCAATCATCCTTTTGCTTGCAGAAACCCATCCCAAGAGGAGAGAAAAGGAAGCAAATTTCCTTCCTAGTGACCTAGTGCTGGACGCTGCCACCAGCCCATCTCCCACCAGCAGCAGCGTCGTCCCTTGCCTCTACAGGATAGGCTCCAGCAGTCCCAGCCCTCTGTGGCCTTGCTGCGGCCCCTCTGCCCTTTCCTGCTGCTTTGCAAGCAGCAGTGTAAGCACTCTGGGGCTGAATCATGCTAACCAAGCCATTTGGGGTATTTTAAATCATTTCTTTTACTTTGAACACACAGCCGCATACACAAGCACTTCGGAGGCCCCAAGCCCTGACTGCACTTGGCAGACCTGCACCAACAGCATTTCCAAACTCAGGACAGAGTATCTGAGAAAGCCTATATGGAAACTTGCCCTTTTCAGCCCTGGGAGGCTCCACGTTCCCATCATCTCTACAGCCCCCTGTGAAAATGTAGGAATGGCTCCAGCCAACCCAAGCCCCCAAAGGGAAAAAGGTTAAAGCATCTCTGTTGAGCCTATTAGCTGTGAATGTTCCAGCATTAAACCAGTGACGGATTCCTTGCCTGGGGTCTGGGGACATCAGCCCATGAAAGGACACAGGCTTCCATGGCACCCACAGCTGCTCCCACCAGGGATGCTCTTCTCCTGAGTACCACGCAACACGCGCATGGACACATGATTCAATCTCACCTTTCCTTTCTCCTTTCCTCACCTGGAGGGTTTGGCTGCACAACAGGGGCTGGGACTGGGTTAGGGTCCCCGTTGTCCTGCATCCCTGTGGCTCTCTGCCGCAGCCACTTCCAATGTGCTTCTGCTCTGGGCTCTTAGGGTGGCCTGAGCTGCTCGCAGCTCTTCTAAAATCCACCACTTTGGGCTAAGAAGCCTTTTGGTGCTGTCAAAACAACCCTTTGATTTTCTGTTTTGCTCATCTGATTGTAACAGAAAACGGTCGAAGCATTGCTTTGTCCCTGGAGAGGGAAGGGGCAGAAAGGAAGGTTGTAAAGACACTGCCAAGCAAAAACTCCAGCAGATGTGTTTATGTAAAGCTCTTTGCAATAGGCACTAAAAATACCTCTTCAAAATTAGGAGATGGGGAAAATTGCAAGTGCTTCCCACAAACACACACACACACAAACACCCCATGGCACCAGGTTCTTTCCCCACCTCATTCCGCCCGTTATTATTAGTGCAGCAGGAGCCCTGCAGTTTGTTATTGAAAATTATAATAGCAAATCACTGCGATATTTTCCCTGATTACACTGACTCCAAGCCAGTTCAATTTTAATCTTCTCCCCGCTATTTTTTCCCCGTGCATCAGCAGAGGCACCAGCTGCAGAGGAGCGCGTGGTTTTCTTGAGGCAGTTGAAACACACAAGTGAAACACAATTCTGGAATAGACAGTTTTCATCCAATGTTTGCCAGCCGGGACTCGCCTCCCCCTCCTGCTCCCGGGAACGGTGCGTCCTGCTGCAAGGCTCTATGCGGCAGTGGCTCCTTTTGCTGCTTGGACTCCAAGAAAGGTTTAACAACCGCTCTTATCACATCCCAGGCCAAAAAAGCAGCTTGGCTCTTTATTTTCCAGCAGTTGATTTGCTATGCATGGTTGAATCAGAACAGAGGAGCTTCCCTGCTGGAAGAAGCCCCGGGAGCAACGCAGGATCAGTGCCAGATGCTCGGGGGGATGCTGTGTGGTCACAGCCCATGGGGAGGGCTCTGTCCCAGGCACCAGCTGGTGTCGGTGGGGTTGATGGCCCTGGAGGAGCATAAAACTCCATAGGGGAAAGCAGTGCTCCCGTAGATGCTCTTAGGTTGTCATGAGGGTGAGGACAGCCTCTGCGTGCTCCCCATGGCTGGGTCTCCTCCTCCCCTTGTCACAGGAGCCCCTTTCCCCTTCCTTCCTGAGCACCCGGTCGCCTAGCAGGGCTCGGCGTCACCTTCCCTCAGTGCAAGCAATCCGGGATGGCTCCACTCACCGCCTGCCAGCAGCAACAGGGATAAACCCAAGGAATAGAACATGCGGTCCTATCATGTCTAAAGGAAACCTGGACTGCTGCCCCATCTTGAGCCATTTCCTCAGCATCTTGTGCCTCCCACGCTGCCTGCTCGGATGTCCCTGCAGTGTTCCATGCCCATCAGCACCTCACTCTGCCAGGCCAGGCTTGATCTCAAGGGGGACAAAGCTGTGCCTCTCCTATCCTCAAATCCTCCTTAGACAAATACCCTGCAGGTTCCCATGCCTGGAAAGGAGCCAGTTTTCTCCTCAGTCAGGGAATAGGAAAGGAGAAGCCTTGGCTGCTCCCAGTGCCCATAAATGAAGCTGAAAGTACTGACGTTATCATGCTGAGCTGTAGCACAGCACTCCTGCACATCCCTGATCCATGTTTTGGAGGACTCAAGGCTCCTGAGTGACCCTGGCATGGCAGGGACTGGGGCCAAGAGCTTACACCAAATAAACCCTACATAACCCCACTGCCACTCTGCTCCTGGCTGGCCACAAATTGCACTCCCAGGCCCTTGTCCCAAAAAAGAAGCCCTTTGCCACTGTCTGCAACATGGTCAGGCTGGAGGGCTTCTTCACGCCCAACAGGCTTCACAGTGCCAACATCCCCTGTGCCCCAGAAGCATCCCCTGGACCACTGCAGCACCCTGGGTTCAAGCCAAGCCTTGCTGCTTGGATGGGGCTGTGCTTGCACACAAGATTCCAATCCCTCACACAGGTTAATCTGGGATCTTTGGAGATCATCATCCTCCAGGGTGGCTCACTCTCTAATGAGGAAGCCACCCTGTGTGCTGCCAAGCAATGGCAAGGCCAGGCCATGGGATGCCACATCTGCAGTGCACAGTCATTCCATGTGCTCCCTGCGAAGCATCGATTCCCTCCTTTGTCTAAAAACCCAGCTCATTTGCTGTGGTGAACAGCAGCAAAACAGTGTCTTTGCCAATGATATAGCTAGTGAAATTTTAATCAGATAGGGGATTGTAAGCACAGTTACCAGCAGCTCCTGGGAGCGTGGAGAGATCACTCTAAAAATGAATTAGTAATAAGGCACCTTGGAAGCAGCGAGAAGGCAACTGGAGAAGATGCTCTTGGAGCAGCAATGCTCCCTTTGCCGCTCACATAAAGCATTTTCCTCCTCTCCCTGAACTCAGGTTTTGAATGAGGGACATAACTCCTGAACATCCATTCCACCACAGTGCCCAGGGCCACACTGCCAGGGTCCCACAGGGCCTGGAGGGCTCAGTGATGCTGCAAGGAGCAGGCGTCCCCATGCAGGGATGTGTAGGCAGCAAGTAGCTCCTGCAGAAAGGAATTAAGCAAGAGATTTCTCCTGCTGCAGAGATGAGGATACAACATTCCCACCCCAGGAATGGAGGTGGAAAGTGGGCTTGAACCCCCATGCTACATGCTCCTGGTGGCTTTTTGTGGCCAGAAGGGCCCTTTGCCTCCCTGTATCACATCTGCTATGTTAGCTGAGCTGGGAAATACCCAAATTGCAGCTTCATGGGTGGGAGGGTTTGATTTGATTCCAGTTGTCCTTCCCTGTAACATCCCTCCTCCCATGGGAAACAGCAGGGTGGTTTTCCCAGCTGCCCAGAAAGGACCAGTGAGGGGGGTTTAAGTTAAGGAGAGTTTCTGAGAGGGAAGACAAAGCCTTTCCTCCTCCTGCTGTGCTCCCAGGAGGGAGAGGTTGGTGTGGCCATGCCATCCCTGCCACACAGCAGGCACCAGGGTGCCCAGTGCTGCAGCAGCCTGGGCTGTTTTGGGGTCAGAGCCAGAAAGAAACCTCTCTCTCTGTTCCCAGGTCTTGGCCCCAGCCATTCCCACCACCCTACAACTCTGAGCATTGTTTGAAATCATCACAAAAAAGAAAGAGGAGGATATGAATATACACATATTTGCTTGCTGCTCCCTAGAGGGAAGGTTTGGAAGAGGCAGTGGGTCCCCGGACCCATGGCAGACCCTGCTAGGAGGGGATGGAGAGAATCATTTCACTTTTTGGCACATCCCTCTTTAACGGGGAGTAATAATAATTTTGTTGCTTGCTGGGATTTGTGAGGTTGAACTAATATTTGTAAATGACTTTGCTATCCCCAGCTGAAAGGCAGCCTGGTATGGCAAAGCCCCAGCGTTATTCACATTTGGATAATCCAGAATTATTCATAAACAAAGTCAAGATTATGCAAACATATTCATTCGTTCTTAGAATACCTCCAGGAAAATAGAGGACTTAGTTTTGTTAACAATCACATCTTATGTAAGTGTGTCTCTAAGCACACTGTGACCCGCACACTATCGGTGCTGGGGCACATTCACCCCAGGATCTCAGAGCACTGGGGAACAAGGGCCTGTACAAAGTGGCCACCTCAATTTTGGGCTATCCCAGTGCCCCATGGCAAGTGGCAGCACCTTGCACAGACCCTTGTGCCCCCCCCACACCTGGGGTCCCACCGGCTGCTCTTCAGGAAGAGCAGACACACACTCAGCACCTGCTTTGCACCCATCACAGGCAGCCCACACGTGAAAACCATCCCCTTATTCTAGCCAAAACAGCCTTTCTTACCCAAATGAAGGTTTATGCCATACATGCAGGGCCAGGAGGCTGCGGAGGTGGGATCTGCATGCAGCCCCCTCGCTCCGGATCTGCCCCTTTCACCTTGCATGAGACCTCACCCCAACACAAGCTTGTGCCTAGCTTGGCTTCCCGCAGTGCAGCGCAACTCTGTTCGGGGTGTGCCGGGAAATGGGAGATAAAGGTGCCCTGAAAATAGCACATGGTTTAATTAACGCCGCATGCCTTCACTCCATAGGTTGTGTGGATTGTTAATTATTTTTATAAAGAAAATAATTAGTCCCAATCAAGGCAGAAGCTCTCCAGAATTACAGCTCATTAACCGCTCTCACATTTTTCTGTTCTGTAAAGTCATGTGGTGCTGATGAAGATTATAGACCCTTGGAATCAGCATTAAATACAAATTCAGACAGTGTTACCATCCTATTACCATCAACTGCATCGACTTGGCTTCGGTAATTGCAGCTGGAGATGAAGGGCAGGGATTTCTGCTCTGTGCAATCTCTGGAAAGAAGCACTCTGCCCATTAGTTTGCGGGAAACAACCTGACACCAAGCCCCGATGCTCAGTACATCCCTGAGGAGATGGCAGCCACCAAGGAGAAAGGGGAAAGCAAAGGTGGCTTTAGCGAGGATGGGAAGATGAGGGTTGTTCAGGTTTGGTTCAGCTCTGGTTGCACAGAGTAGGGTGAACCATGCAGGTTAAGAGGATGCTAACGACATGGCAAATCTGTCCTATGGGTTGGGGTAACAAAGCAAACAGTCCAAAGGATGGAAAGAGTTAGGAAAAGCAGAGGGGACAAGGAGCAACCTTTAAGCAGTGGGATTACCCTCATGGGACATGGGGAACACAAGACACAGAGGGATGCTGTTGTCAGGGATGTAGGAGCATCCGCAGGCACCTCCCTCTGGACTTTCCAGTGCCAGTGCTGGGGTCAGCTCTATCGACCGCTGCAGAGGCTTCGCTCAAAGCCTAATTGAAAGAAATTACAGCATGTTAAAGGGAGCTCGGGTCAAATCAATACCAGTGCAGTGGGGAGGGCGAGCGGGGGGAGCAGGGCACTGTCCAGGGATGGCCTGTCCCAGAATGGAACATGGGCTTCCCTGCCTGCCTTTCCAACATGGAAAAGCAAGGTGAGACCTGCTGTCCTCTGCTCTCTGCAGGACAAACCCAGCGGCACTGCAGCGGGAGGGTTGGCAGCAGCAGCCTGCGGCAGGGAGAGGCAGGGAAGCCACGGGTCCTCGGGATCCTACTTTTCGGTTTCCATTAATCAGGGATGAATGTGCCTTCGGTGGCATTTGAAGCCGGCAGCCAGCTCTCTGGCTCACAACATCCACCACAAAATTAACCCACCCATCCCCACAGCAGCAGCTCCCTCACTGAGCTCCTGCCCTTGAGCATCCACTTGGAGGATGGGGATATGGAAAAAATACTTCTGGGGAATCCCTGAAGGCAATGGTACAGTAACATCTGAAGGGCATCCTTCGCACTCGCTCCTGACCCAGGTGTGGGACATGTTTGGGACAGCACAAGGCCCAGTCCAAAACTGCACCACCAACACCTCCAGCCATCAAACAGAATGGACCACTGCGTCCCTGTGTCCAGGAATGCTGCAGGATCCTGGGGGAGACACAGCCAACATGTCCTGTGTCCTGCAGAGCTCAGCCCCACATGGGGACACCGCATGGCACCCAGGGCCAGAGGAGGTCACCAGGAGATCATGTCCATCCTCGATTAGTAGGCATGGGGCCAACAGCCCGTGTCCTCCACTGCTCCCCAGCAGGTCAGGCTGCAAAACTCCCTCATGTCAGTGAGCAACCAGCATCTGCCTTAGTTCCTCCTCCATCAGCGGTGCCCACCCAGGCCCTAGCACACGTTATCTGCTCTGGTGGCCCTGCTCCAGCATCCTTCATTAACTGCCCGATGCGTGGCTGGCTGATGGGCAGACAAAGGCAGGCACAGGGCGGGCGGCTGCGGCACGCAGATAACCACAGAGCCAGCCCCACACAGCAGGGAAGGGCAGACACAACATGGGCACGGGGCTGCTTTGTTATTTCCTTTTTATCTGCGTGTTCCTGATCTTGGAGGGTTTTGGTGAATAAAACCCCCATCCCTTGGAAGCAGCAGTGCTGAACCCACTTGTCTGGCTTTTCCCCATCGTAGCAAACCTGGCTGTGCTCTGATTGAAGTAGAGGGGATTTGAAGAGGGCAAATGCTTTATTGGGCGATAGGTTCCCAGAGTTAAACAGTGAGCCTTAGGGGTAAATCAGCCTAAACTGCCTCCAGCACTCAGTGTGCCATGGCCATGCCCTCTCTGCCCAGAGAAGGGCTGCTCCACAGGCTGAGAATAACTTCTGATCTCCGTAGATGCTCTTACACATCGCTGTTCTATATGCACAGCTTTGGTGGCTCCAGCTGACCCACAGATGAATTCAGCAGGTGGCCTTTAACTGTGAAATCCCTCTTAATGCAAAAATATTTCTCTTGCTGGGCAAGAACTCATTCTTCCCCCTGACAGCAATGTAGCTAAAAGCACAGCCGGCTACCCCGCTCCCTCCCAGTCACACCCCAACGCATGGGCTCCCAAGCACACGCGGGCCCAGAGATAAACCCAGTACAAGCAGCCCATTGCCAAAGTGCTGCGGGGAGGATGCGCTGCTGGAGTTTGGTGTTAGTGAAGAAACCATCTCTCAACCTGGCCCATGGGGCTCGGGGTATTTTCAGCCACCTGCATGTGAGATGGTGCCCCCACTGCCCCCTCTGCCCCTGCCAAAGCCCCTGGCTGGGGCTGGGCAGCAGCAGCTCTTTCCTCTGCCATTGATGACAGGACATGAATGAAACAAAAGGTGTTCAACCGGGTCACCGGTGAGGCGAGCCCCAGCCTTGCTGCCTGCAGACCCACCTCAGGCAGCCTGAAACACCAAGAGTGTTTCATACAGTGTTTTCCCTCCTGTTGTTGCTGAAGCCCTTCCTGCAGTCCCTGCTGCACTGGCAGGGAAAGCGCTCCCTCCACGTGCGGAAAAACTGGCTATTTTTAAATTCCCAGTGTTTTTTAAGTTCCCAGCTTTTGGCTCGAGCGGCTCATGAAGAAGCCACTTCCGCAGTACCCAACATCCCACAAGGGTAGCATGGTCCAATGGTAGCATCAAGATGTGGGCACTGAGCCTGGTCACGCTGCTGGAGGTGCTGGTCCAGCCCACTCATCCCTCTGGCATGTGCCAAATCCGAAGTCCTGTTATGGATGCTGTGCCGCTGCGATCCAGTGCTCCTGCCAGATTTCAGGCATCCCAGCCTCAGCACCTTTGCTGTCAGCAAGCAGGGCTGCGCAAGCAAACTGGTTTGGTGTTTCTCCCTTTGCTGGGAATGCCAAAGGGCTCAATCTGGGTATCAAATCCAGCCCTGTTTTCCAGCCAGTGGTACCACCAGGGATTAGGGCCAGAGGAGGGCCTGGGAAAAGAGCCCTGGCACCACCCGCAACCGAAACATGGGTGGGATTTGCTGGCCTGGGTCAGGCTTTGCAGTGATGAAGAGGTTTTGGTGGATGTAGGGAGAAAAGGAGGAAAATAAATAGAAAAGGAGAAAAGGAAAGGGTGCTCATGCATGAAATGATTTCATTACAGTGGAGCGGGGTTTACGTCTGATAAGTTCATTTTACACAAAAACATCCATAGAGAAAGGTCCAGCCGCCAGACATGGAGATGTGGGAAGGGGCAGGAATAGGGCTGAGCAGAGGACTCAGATCTAGCCATGGCCCTCTGGAAGGAGAAATCTCCCAAGGCCAGGGACCACAGAGGAGAGCTGGGCCTGCAGAGCCCGTCTCTGGGGACAAGACACAGCGGGACAGGCTGTCCGGGATGGAAGCAGGATGGAAGGAAACCAGAATGGCCACAGGACCTGCCGGTGGGCAGCAGCTCTTCATCAAGGAAGGAAGAAATCAAACCTGTTTGATCCCTCAAGAGGAGGAGGAGGAGGAGGAGGACAGGAGATCAGAGAACCCTCAGCTCCTCATTCACTCCTGAGGGCTTTTAGGTGAAGGTGACAAAGCCCCAGGTGACCAGAGCAGGGGTACAGCAAGGAGAGGCGGCACTGCTTAGAACCCCATCCGTGAGTTTGGGGTTCCTAGAGGGGCTTCCAAAGGCCCTTTCCCTAAGTCCTTAGGTGCTTATACACCCTCTCACACTGGAGCACAGCATGCCTTGCTACAGCACCCATGGGTGCTGAGCCCAGCTCTGCCACATAGCACTCACTACATCCCGCCCGGCCCTGGCAGGAACCTCTATCCTGACCTCCCAGACACACTGGGGCACACTCTGGGGACAGAGGTGTCCCCAGACCCACCGGGGAGGCCAGCAGGGTCCCCAGCACCAGCCCAATGGGTAGGCAGACGGATGAGGCTGGGAGGACGGAGGAGCAGGAGGATGATGAAGGCTCTGAGAGCAGCAGGGAGGGGATCCCGCAGGCATCCCCAGCTCTTCCCCTTGCTCAGCCCAGCCTCCCAGCAGCTCCCGAGCTGTCTAATTAGCTCTCCCCGCCATCCAGCTGGAGGGCAGGGGCAGACAAAAGCCTCCCTATTGACAGCCCCTCCAAGGAAGGGTCTTTTCTTCTCTCCCTGCTTTTCTATTCAAGCCCCTCTCCCCCCGCCTGGGCCGGGGCCATGGGCTCATTAGCGCTGGGGCTGGTTGGGAGCAGATGGCAGCCGGGCTGGCGCGCCGGCCCTGCCTCTGCCCGCACAGCAGATGCCCGGCCAAGGAGGGGGGGATTAACGGGAGTGGGGGGGCCACCAGCACGGCAGAGTCAGCGAGTGCTCCCCCCCCCCGGCCCAGCACCAAACCCCGATGCCCAAGGGCTGACGAGCAGGGACTGGGAACACCGAAAAGTGGCCGGGAAGCCAGAGGTTGGGTCCCCAGTTCAATACATGGCCAAAAGTCACCGCTGAAGTCACTGGGCTACTGCAGCTGCCTTCTGCCCTCCCTGGGGTGCTGGGACCCCCCAGCACTGCCACCCTTGTCTCAGCAGGTTGGTGGCAGCAGCACCCCTGTCTCTGAGATCACCCGCAACGGCAAACGAGGCACGAAACCCACGTTTAATCCCACTTCAGCAGCTCCCCTTCCCCCCTGTGCACGGTGCGGTCCCGGGGATTAAGGGTTAAAGCACAAATCCCCTGCCCTGCCCTGAGATGACCCACTTAGACCATCTGGCAGGGAGGGATGCAGGAGCCTCCTTTCCCCCGGCTCTGCTGGTGCTCACCCAGCATCACCAGCTGCCCAGGAGCCGATACCAGCACCCACAGCCCCCAGACTCAGCCATCACGGAGATGTGGATTTCAGCTGAGGTTTCGGTGCTGGGACAGGGCAGCCTGTGCTGCACTGCTGTGGCTGGCGGGGTGGGAGCAGGGAACCCAAACACCCCCAAAAGCATCCCACAATGCCCTGGCCTGCTACCAGCTCTGGGGGTCCTGGGGGGGGGACCGTGGAGCAGCTCCCAGCCTGGCTGGGTGCTGATGGAATACACAGCAGCACTGGGAGAGGTCAGACCGTGGAGTGCAAAGGGGCTGCCGGGCACCACGCTGTGCCTGAGGTCACAGCCAGGGAAGAGATGCAGGCAGAAGCCCAGACAAGAGAGAGAAGAGGGGATCCAGGCTGTGGGGCTGAGGCTACAGGGTGGTGGTGATAGCCACCCCCAAAGGCTGGGCTGAGACTGGGTGAACCTTATTACACGAGGTTTAAAGACTGTTTTCAGTTCACAAGAGCCAAAGCCGCCTGCAGCATCCTTGTGGGCCAGAAAAACAGAGCGAGGGCACCCTGCTCCTGTCCCTAGTGCTCCCCAGCCCACTGGGCACACAGACCCCTTCAATCCCACCCTGGGATTTTGCCTATGCAGAAGCTGTACCACGAAGTCCCGCCGGGCCCTATGGAGAGGAAAGGTTAATTGGAAAAGCCCCTTTCTCCATCACCTCGGCTTTTCCTTTCTCACTGCAAACTGGTCAATAATCCATTTACTTTGGCAGAGCCCTGCTCTGGGCACAAAGCTGTGTTTGGGGCTGAGTAAATACCCCATCCCCCTTTTCCCCTCCAGCCCCTGCAGGACCGGGAGGGAAGGGATTAATGTATTCTTTTGTTCCAGGATGAACCTGCGTTTATCAGAGCTTTAACCCTCCAAACATCCCAGAGATGCTTGATGGCAGTTTAGACGGAAGAGGCTTTATAACCAGGACCAGCAGGAAGGTGGTGGCGAGGGATGGAGCACGGGACAGAGCCAGCTCAAGTAGTGGGGAATGACAAAGAGACACAAAAAAATCACTTTCTATCCCCAGGAACCCCACCATAGCCCCACAAGGATGCAGGATTGAGCCCTCAGCCATGCCCTGCAGGGATGGATTTGGGCTATGCCCACTGTGGGTGCTCCCAACAGGACCCCCATGACACCCCACAAAGGCACGGGCTCAACCAGCCCAGCGATGGGGAGACGGGCAGCACTGTCCTAGAAACGCTGCCATCGCCTCCACTGCTGCGGGAAGCGTGGGGCCAGATCCAGGGCACAGGACCAGCTGTCAAGTGTGGGAGAAAACAGGGATCCAGATGGTCCTCTTAACCTTTCCTTTGGCTAAAGGGCCTCCCCAACTCCTGCCCGGTGCACTCTGCTCGCTGGCACCGCAGTCATTTGCTCCTGAATTAGATGGGAGCATCGTCAGGGAAGAAAGGCCAATACGAGCAGCAGCCCGGCAAAACCGTCAGGAAAACAAACCCAGAGTGGAGCCAGGCGCGGAGACAGCTCCAAGAGGAGCTGCTGCAAGCCTTGGGGCTGTTCTCTCTGTGGATGAGTAGCCAAACCCGCCTCTAGCTATTGCTGGTGCCAGCTCAGGGTGCTGGGGACATCGCTGTGCACCCCGTTAGGGAGGCCTTTGGGGATGCGAGATCTGGAATCTCAGCAGTGTGACTGTGCCGAGAGAGCAGCCTCGGGCTCTCGGCAGAGCCCCGCAAGATGCAAGCGGTGACGAGAGAAGCCAGGAAGTCTCTTTCTGCTCCCTCAACCTTCGGTTTCTGCTCCTCTGAACAGCAAAGCCCCTCTGTGGCACAAGGGCCAGCACAGCAGAGAGCCCTGCCGGGGCTGACCCCCTGCACACCGCAGTGAGGGCAGCGGAGCAGATGGCTGCACCACAGGGAATATCCCCTCATCCCGACCGGCGGCACGCACTGCAAGGAGACAAAAGGAGCTGGGACGGGGACCTGCCGCGGGGACCTGGCAGTGTCGTGACTGGCTGCCCGGAGCACACCCCTACTTGGGGACCCCCTTGTACAGGATCTGCCGGTGCCAAGGTGCAAAGCACAGCAAAGCCAAGCTGGCGGGTCCATTTGGCTGTGTACCAAGAGCTCCTGACCCCGACACAGGCTCCGGTTGGAGCTGGCATTGCCAGCGAACTAGAGAGAGCCCCGCGCCTTCCTCAACTTCGGGATGGAGCTGCCAGCGCTCCGAGCCGCTGCGCTCAGCCTGACAGGCTGTCTGCGGCAATCCCAGCCGCGGCTTAGAGCCGGGCATCATCCCTGGTACTCAGGCTTGCTGTGTTTCCCCAATGTCCTCATTTGCTGCTGTATTACATCTCCAACCGTGAGGTATTTAAGCAGCACGGCTTGCTCGGGCACAATCAAGCTGGAGAAGAGTGTGTGTGCAAGCCAGCACCCAGCCTGCGGATAGCCCCTTTGGGAGCTGACTGAGCCCGATGCAGGGGAGGAGGAAAGCACAGTGGTTCCTCTCCCCCATGAAGGCTGAAGCCCTGCAAACACTGTCCCTGGAAACACGATTTGCTCATCTCCTTTAGAAGCCTTTCCCACTTTCCTACCCTGATTAATGGCAATTGGAGAGATCGGAAAAATTCATGCTTGGGCAGCTTGGTCACAGAGGCAGAAATGATCCTTGCATTGCTTGAGCGCTGGGACCCCCATCCCCATTGCTACTGTGGCTCACAGCCTCTGCCAGCACAGGAGGCATTAAAAGCAGCTCCCCACGAGCTCTCTGCTCCTCAGTGCAGGCTGAATCTGACACCCAGCCCACTGCACACCGAGCCCCTCTCTTCTAGAGACCCATCACTTTCATGAAAGTTTGGGGTGCTCCCCACACTGTGTGAGCAGCCAGCAGTGGGAATACAGAACAAGGAGGGAGAAGAACCAGGAAAAGCCTCTTTTCCTCATGAAAAACAGTGCAAAGAGGATATTTGTAACCAATGTTGAGACAGTCAGCAAAATAAAACTGATCTAAATTAGTGCGTTGTTGTGAAGAAGCCACACGGATGCTTGCCCATGCGACAACCTGGCAGCAGCGCCTTTCCCTAGTTTCATGGGGTTTGGCCATTGTCCTGCCCCTGGCAAAGATGAGGAGCAAGAGGGATAAGGCAGGCAGGTACCAGACGTGCCAAACCGAGACTGCTTGGCTTTGGGAGCTGAGGGACACCAGATCTGGAGCTGCTCCGGTCCATGGCTGTGAGCAGGCTCCTTGGGCAGTATCAGCCTTCCCCTGCACCAGGTCAGGGTCCACCTGGACTGGGGCTGTTCCCCTCCCTGGGCATCGCCTTCCCAGTGGTCCCTAGTGAAGGAGTGATGCAGAAACAAGACAACCACCAAGCAGGACACACACCCCGGGGCTCTGCGTGGCTGGGATGGAGCTGGCCACACTTTCTGACAGATGACCCCCACCACTGCTCCCCCTCCATATCCCAGCTAGAGCTTACCAGGCTCCCCTTGGGAAACAGCCAGCTCCAGGGCTCCAAGCACCTCTGAGCAAAGTTTCCCAAGCCTGCTCCCCTCGGGAGCACAGCACCTACCGGGAAGGGGGGGGGCAACCAGCCAACATCCCTCTTCCCTAGGCATGGGGGGTACCCCCACGTCCTCCACTACCCAACTGGCATGGAGCAGGGAGAAGATACTCCAGACCCTCCTGATGGGGAGCTACAAATTGGGGGTGATGGGGGGCTCGGGCTGATGCAGCCCCCATCCGGAGGGGGTATCCCCGACTCCGTCCGTGCCCCCCCCACCCCGTTCCCTGGCAGCCCTTACCTGGACAGCGGCTTGCGGGCAGTGATGCTGGCCACGATGATGCTCTCGGGTCGCGGCGTGGCCACGGCTTTGAAGGTGCCTCTCCAGAACTTCTCGAAGAGCTGCTTCTCGCCCTGCTGCACCCCGGCCATGTCCCCCCCCGGCCCGGCCCCGCCGCTCTCCGCGGTGCTGAGCGCTACATCCCGCGGAGCCGGCCCCGGAGCTGTGCGGGAGCCGCCCCCCGCCCGTTATGTGCCGGCGAGGCGGGGAGAGGAGGCGAGAGGAGAGGAGCGGGGCTGGGCCCGGCCGCGTCCGTCCCCTCCCGGCACCGCCTCCCGCGGCAGCCGCGCCCCGAGGGCAGCCGGGGCCGGGCGCGCTCCTTCCGCTGCGGGCACCCCGCGCACCCGCTCCCAGCCTGGGGTCTCCACTGAGCCCAGCACCTCCCTTACCGCATCCCCATCACTGCCTTCCCCAGCAAGGAGGTGCTGCCTGCGCGCTGCTGGATCACGGCACCCCCATGGCTGGCCTGAGCCCCACAAGTCCCGACCCCCGAGCAAGGGCTACCTGTGCTTTTCCCTAGTCCAAACTGTTTAATAGGCACAGAGGGAGAGCGTAGAGCCACCAGCCCGGGTGGGCGAGGGAGAAAGCAGGAGGAGGGCATGGAGACCTCTCTGTAACTGGTCCATACTCCTCCCCATACAAGTCCCAAAGCCTCCCTTTATTTCCCCCCCTCCCTATCCCTTCCCATTTAGCAGGCACTGGTAGAGGGACAGGGATGGGGCAGACTCCTGCTTGGCCACAGCAATGAGGCTGGAAAACCCCTCAGTGGGTTCCCAACCAGCTCAGAAAACAGCTCCTCACCTTCCAGGGCAGGATTAGACCCGCCAAGACCAGGCACACGGAAAGTGGGAGGGAAGGGCTGGGGCAGCACAAGTGCAGCAGAGCAATTCCCCTTCGCCTCTGCACCGAGTACAATAAAAGCATCTTCAGGAGAAAGCGTTTCTTGCACCAGATGCTTTGAAGTGCAAGTAAAAGCCAGTGACCTTGGATGAATGAGACTCTCTCTATTGTGCCTTGGAAACCCACATGATACATTTATGTAAGCGGCAGGGGGATAATGGAGCCAGGAACAATAGGTGGTGGGAGCCAGGAAAGAATGAAAAATGACGGAGAAACTCAAATCACTTTCTTGCACTAAATACAGCATTAACGGGAGGCTCCCTCTGACAGCGCTGCCTGTCAGCTCCCCCTTCCCTGCCCCGGTGGCACACGGGGCAGGCAGCCTCGACCCGTGTCTCCACGCCGGCAGCCACAAAGGGGGAGCCTCGGCGGCACGCGTCGTCCGGCAGCGCTGGGCTTTGTGCTGCGAGGCTGGAGACGGCTGCTGGAGCGGGCACGGGTCCAGCGGGGCTCTACAGAGACGCTGTTGGCTCTGCCAGACACCCCCAGCCAAGCTTGCGAGGGAAGGAGGATGCTCAGACACAGCGCAGGGATGCTGCTTCCCCTGGGAAACCACCCGGGGGCAATAGGCACCACGAGGGGCTGGGAAAGGCCAGACACAAGCTCTGGCTCTGCCCTAGCCCAGGGCACATTGCACATGCCAGGGTCAGGCATGGGCACAGCACACAGCGGGGCAGAGCAGAAGGAGCAGGGCAAAGGGCGTGAGAGGTCTAGAGCAGCCACGCTGCAAAGGCACAACCGGGGGAGGGCGCAGACAGCGCCCATCAATGGCACAGTGAGCACCCCCCAGCCCCAGGACAGCCACCAGTGGGAGCAGGCACTCACCACTCAACCCAGTCCAAGCCTGGGTTTCCTCTGGCCCTTCCAGGCACTCTCATAACACACAGCCTGTTCGTTAGGAGCCCGTTTCCCTTCGGAGCACATTAAACTCAAAGAGAGATCAAGTGCCCGTACGCCCTGGCCTCGCTTGACTGACCCAGATGCAGGTGGGGATTAGCCGCAGCCCTTCTCTTGTAGCTCATTAACCAAATACCCTGCAAGGCATCAGCCCCTGCATCCCCCTGGGCTTTGAAGGATGAGTCCAACCACCCCCAGCTGCAGCCAGGCTCCTCATTACACCGCAGGGCACTTCACCCCCTTCCTTCTACCAGCAACCCCGGAACAGCTCTAAGCATCCTAAAATTAACTACAAAATAAAAGGAATAAGAAATGTTTGCACTATTAAATTAGCAGCACTGGTGGCGTGTGGGCAGGAGGGAGGCTGTGATCATTACAACAAGAAGCCTCTCTCCTGGCATACCTTGCGGAGACATCAGTGAGCCAATTAAGCAATTGGCTCAGTTAATGGAGGCTCCTAGGAATAGACTTCCCTGCTATAGAATAACTGTGCCATAATAAATTGTCTCATAAACAAACAGCCTGGAAAAGCATTACAAGATACCCAGAAAAAGCAGTATTATATATAAGCAGAAATTAAACCTTACATTTCTAGCGTGGCATTGCCAGTGCTTCCCCAAAGCTGGGCTGCGAGGAGCTATGGGACAGTGCCATGGGGCACAGGCAGCCCCTCCTGCCCTCCCTATCCCAAGCCCTTGGGGTGGGCACAGCCATACTCTAGAAACAGCATCCCCAGAGCCCCAGCAGATGCTGCCTTCCCTGCCACGGCAATAAATGCCACCTCAGGTTATTTACAGCCCAGCAATAGCATGGGGCTCTGCCAGGTTCAAATGTTTGCACTCAAATGGGTACAATAAACTGTAGTGAGTCCTGGGATGGGGACAGAGAAACACGGACTTGGAGGGAGGAAATAAGATAGAATAAAACAACCTCTTCTTTAGAGGGCTCTTCTTCCAGGATTTGATGGGGTTTGATTGGATTTTAATGACACAAAGGGCTTCCACCCATCCCCTGCACAAGAGCTGCAAGCAAGGCTCTCCCCAAGGCTGTGGGGCCCCCAGCACTGCTCATTGCACCCAGCTCCACAGCCCTACAACAGCCTGCACCCCACAATTAAACACCCAGCACCCCAAAGGCCAAACCCCCTGGGAAACCAGAGAGGGACCTACCTGGCTCGGAGGCAGGTGGGGATGCTCAGCACCCAGCCCTGTCTTCTCCTGTTTTATCCTCTTCCATGCTTAAAGGGCCCAACCTCCTCATCACCTCCTGTCCCTAGGCTTTGATTCTGGGGGTGGTCCAGAGAGGAGAGGGATCCCTGCCCTGGGTGGACACCTGCTGTGGGTGCTCAGCCTCTGCCAAGGGACAAGGTGACCGGGGGGGTGAAGCTATGTGTGTTCAAGAGGTACCCGACGGGAGGGAAAGGAGAAAATGCATTTAGCTGGGATTCAGTGTTAACCTGCTCCCCCTAGGAGAGAGCAGAAAGCCGGGGCTGCCTTGCAGCTGCACTAACGTTTGTCTATAGACGTTGAGTTCTGCGTTTCCTCCTTCCACTGGCACCCAGGGAAGAGCTGGAGCCGGATTTTGCCCGAACCGCCGCATGCCCGCCCCGTGCGGCGGTGCTGCTCCAGCCCTTCCCCAGTTACCAGGGCTCCTGCGAACGCACAAAATCAATGATTACCTCTGGAAGTGTTCATTATCACTCGAGAGTCGATAAACAAAGGCCACGAGTGCCCTCTATTCATGGCACTTGAGAAGCACCTACCAATTATTCCCTTGACTAAGGCAGCCTTGCCTGGTAGGAGGGGGGGCTCTCCAGCACGGCTGCCTGCTGCAGGGTCTTCTGGCTTCGGCCAGGGAGGAGGAGAAGGAAGAAGGGCTCCTTGCTTAAAGCAACCTTTGCAGCTGAGATGTGAGCCTCCGGTGTGTTGCACAGCTCCAATTTGGATGCAGATGGATGCTGAGTGGGTCTGGCCATGGGGCTGCTTGGGCAGAGGGGCTGGGAGGTGCTCAGCAGGGCTGGATCCAAGCTGGTTTTCCCAGAAAGGTGGTGTGGAATGGGCTGCAGGGCAGGGAAGCAGCAATGGCCATGGGACAGCGTGCAGCATCGCAAGTCAAAGTGGGAAAAGCCCTTTGGAGGGTGGTGGGCAGCTGAGCAGCCCCATGCTGCTGCTGGAGCATCTTTACCTCAGTAAATGCACCTTGCAGAGTCGAACTGTTGCAAAAGGGTGTTCATCATCCTCCTAATGGGGGGAAATATCTGGTTTATGGCTCTTTCCCTCCCATTGAAAGGCTCCTGGCCAGCCCCATAGCCCTGAGCAGAACCTGGGGTCCCCCCTCTGCCTGTCCCACTGCCAGGTACATCCAAGAACAAGGCACTTGTGAAGGGAATGGGCTGATACTGGGGGATTGTACCTGTGCTCCCCTGGTTTGAGGGTGCCCATATCCCCTCCATCAGCGCCGGCTCCACTGTTCCTATGCATCCCTTGAGAAGGAAGGGGGGAACCTGCAGGCTTGGGGTGTGAAAACCTGTGGTGGGAGCAGGACCAGCGCAGAGTGTCCCCCCCAGCATGCAGGACACCCTCAGCCAGGCCCGGGCTGCCTCTCAGTGGCCCCAGAATTCCTTTCCATCATCTCCAGATGGAGACTGGGCACTTGCCAAGCCCCTGCATCACCCTCCTGGAGAAGAGCACCCGAAGAGGGTATCTCCCACCCTGGCGTTCTCTGCTGCCTCGGAGGAGGTACCCAGATTCCCTGTTGGCACAAGGGGTTCTGCAGCTCTCCTGCCCATACATCCTCTCCAGCAAAAGCACTTTTTCCTCCTCGCTCACCTACCAAAGCCATCCAGCCCTGATATTTAGGCAGCGCAAGATGAAAAGGCACAGAGAACAGATAAGTGCGAGCGCTCAGAGGCAAAGCCATTTGCAGCTGCCGGAAAGAGGGGAATGAAAGGGCAGGCGCGGAGGGGAAGCAGCAAAGCCAGACCACAGCCTTTTCTTCCCTTTGGCTCTAAGAAAGCTCCCGAGCGGGAAGGGGGGTGGAGGGATGGAGATGAAAACACCATTTCCCCCTGCGAGCCGCAGTGGCCGTGGCGCTGAGCCTGCCCCTGGGGACCATGCAGCAAAGCCGAGCAGCCGCTGAGGCTCCGAGTGCCACTGCCCAAAGGTCACAGCAGCTGATGGGGTGATGCAGGGGCTGCAGTGTCCCGGCAGGAGAGGCAGGGCCCGGCTTGACAGCCTGGGAGCAAGTGGAGGAAAGCCCTTGCTGGGGTCCCAGCAGCCTGAAGAAGCATCCAGCAGAGGGGCAAGGTGAAATGCAGCCTGCCCTCCTCCATCGCCTTCCCTGGCTGGCAATTCGCAGCCACAATCACACCCAAGCAGCTCTGTTGCCTGGCAGGGTAATTACTGGCTAGCCAAGTGGAGTGGCTCAGTGGATCCCAGCCTCCAGCTTGGGATCTGGCTGGAATTGGGGATCAAGGATGCTCAACATAAGTTTGTGCTGCAGAGCTGGAAGGTTTTTGTTTCCAGCTTGGGAAGGGTGGGATGGGCCAGACCTGTCCTCCTCCAAGCTGGCACTGGGATTTTCCCATTCCCAGCTCACTCCAGGTCCCAGTGCCAGCTCCTGCCTCTCCTCCTCCAGCACCTCCCTGTGCCTCACTGCATGAATCCAAACCAGGGCAGGAGGAAGTTTGGTTCCCCCAAACTGCATCAGCTTTAAAACCCCACTGGGCCCAGCACCCCTCACGGTTCCTCGTCCTCCCCGGCTACAAGAGCCCATACCCCCATAGAGCTGAGATCCGGATGAAAAGGGATGAGGTACAATCCCTGCTCTTTCAGTCTGGGCTCAGACCTCAAAAACTAATTTCACACCCTGAACCCTCCATCCCAAGACCACCAGGGATGGGGAAAATGCTGCCCAAGAACCAGAGACGTGGCCACAAAGCCGAAGCCTGCCTGGGGTGCGCCTATGGGGTGAGCAGTCTGTGCCATCACAGGAGGTTTTTCCCCTGTTCTGGATCATCGCACTGCAGCAGCAGCCATGGGCAGAGGAGCCTTGTTCTGCCATGCAGCGCTGCCCGTGCCGTGGGGGAATGAAGCACGAGGGAGCAAAGTGTCACATTCCAGCTTTTATAGACCATTGCTTATAATGGAGAGGAACAAAAATACTGTAAAATAAAGCACTTGAGGCCATCAGCCTGAGCATTAAATGGGCTTCTGCTAAAGAGCTGCTTCGACTGGGAAAGCTTCCTGATTTGGATCAGAGGCATTGCCTTGCTTGTGAGAAAGCCGGGGGGGCCAGGCAACACCATCCCAGGGCAAGGCCATTGCCCTCCTCTTGGGATGCTCCTACCCCAGCTCCCTCACCCCAGCCACTCCCAGTGCCTCAGGGGAGCACCCAGACCCCTAAACCCGAGGCTTCGCATCCCTGTGGAGCAGCAGAGCACGGGCAGCGTTTTGCCATGCCCATTAAGAGGCACCAATGACACGTGAAAACGTTTTACTCCGCTATCCCTTCGTTCAGGTTCGAACCCAGCCGCAGCTGCAGCGATGTCCCGTTGGTGGCTAATTTAAGCACCAATTAAACAGGGCTAAATTACAGTGGCAGGAACTGATTTTGACAAGGGATGTGGCCTGGAGCCCCAGATCTTGCTGACCTTGCTGTCACCGGGCAGGCTGGTTTGCAAGCAGGATCAAGAGCTGGTGGGGATTTGTGCTTCCTTTAGGGTGAAGGAAGGAAGGAATGAAACACCTAAAGACTGCGGTGTGCCCAATTGGTTTCCCCTTTGTAGCATCCTGAGCAGGGCTGGTCCTGGCTCCCTTTTAGGGGGATGGAGTCCAAATGCAGCATGCATGTCCCACAGCCTCTGGTCCTGTGTGGTTTAGGGTGCAGAGCTGGTTTTGGTCAGCTGATGATGGCCTTAGGCTTTGCTCCAGCAAGGATAGCTCAGAGGGCTTCCAAAGAGCTCAGGTTGGTGTTCTGCACTCGCAGCCCCAGTGTGGGATCTGCTGGCTTTCCCGAGAGCTCTATTTCCTATAGTTGATTTAGGCAGTTGCAGTAAATCCCCTGTGGTTCTCAGCTGAGCCAGGTTAGACCCAATTTAGCTGAGGGACAGCAGGGCTGGCATCCTCCAACAGCCTGTGGGTATGCTCCTTGTGCCCAGGAGCACCCCATCCCTGCAGTCCCCTGCCTGCCCCCCCCTTTCCTTGAGCCACATGGGCAGCAGAACACACAGAAAGCTTTTCCTATTGCCTCCTCACATGGATGTGGGAGCAGGGGTGACCGAGGCATCATGTGCTGCCCATCAAACAGCCGAGGCTGATAGGGAAGTGACCCCATCCTCTCCCTGCCGAAACACCCCCCTCAGTTCCTCATCTTGGGTCCTACCCCCCCCCCGAGCCCCTTGGCTGGTGCAGAGCCCATCGCAGCCCCTCTGCTGCTGCCTCTTGGAGCAGCGTTAACCAGGCCATGCCTCATCAGCTCCAATTAGCACGCAGGTCGTTTCCATCAGCCGTTATCAGGCTCCAGTGCCCACCATAGGGTGGGTGATGGCCCTGGGGAAGCAGGGCTGGTTTTGGCATCTCCTGTGGATGCTGGTCCAGCACCTGCTGGGCACGGATCCCACCGCTGCACCCGGGGACAGACGTCCCCAGAGTGGCGGCTGGCTCCTCTCTCATTAATCTAATTACAACATTGAGCTGGCAGCACGACCAGTGGCTTAATTGCAGTTTGCTCCAGGTAAATGGTAGGCAGAAAATGCTCCTGTGTTCAAACGGGCTCCTTGTTTGCTATTGACTATGAGAGGCCGGCATCACACACAGCTGATGAGGAAAGCAGTCCTGCCACCAGCATTATCCTCACTGGGAGACTCCCTCATGTTGCTCCTGAAAACCAAAGGCTGAAAAAGCAAAGATGAGAGGGACGATGCTGGGAGCAGGAGTGCAGAGCAGGAGGCTGCTTGCTCTTCAATATATATGTATTTTAATAGAACAGAAAGGGGTTTATTGGAAATAACTGTTCAGACTGCCCGCAAGATGCAAGTGTCAGGAGCAAGCAGATGCTGGTCACGATTCAGCGCTTGTTAAGGAAGGAGAAGGATTCATTTCACATGCGTGATTACCTCCTGGCCCCTGATGAGTTACACAGCAGACGATCAAAAGAGGATTAATTACTGCACAGATCAGGCTGCTGCCAGCCTGGCCCTTGTCCTTGCCAGTGCTGCCGATGGCACAGCCTGCGGTCCCCGAGAGCAGGGCCCCGCAGCCTGCACCGGCCTGTGCGCTGCCTGCCCCTGTCCCCCCAAGTGCTCGCTGTCACCTGGCACCACGAGGACCTCCTCGGGCACCTCCGGTATCGCTGTGTTCAATGTGGTTTTGTGCTGCCAAGCTATCGGCTTCCTGACAGCCAGGCCAATAATGTCCTCTGTTAGCAGTGATTTACCCAGGGAAGGGCTCTCTTCACTTGACACCTTTTCTTTCCTTTGCAAAAGGAAGACTGATGGAGTGGCTGGCTGTAACAAAGGCACGCTGTAATTGAAGGAACTCCACTCCCTCCACCTGATTTATTGTTTAATACAGCCCCCTTTTGATCTTGTCTTAATTAAATTAGGAGCCGTGAAGCAACACTCTGGCACTCGGAAGCTGCTCTGCCTTGCTCGCTTCCCTCCGCGCTGTGTCTCCAAATCCTGGTGACAGGGAATCGCTGAGGGCGACAGGAAACACCAGCTCTGCTCTGCTCTGCTTGGGTTTACGAGCAGCATAAAACCCTGTGTGCTCATGGAGAGCAAACTTGAGCCCCCAGCATCGGGGTGCAGAGCAGGGGGTGATTTCTTTAGAGCCACCCTGTGTCCCTGATGAGTGATGGGGCAGCTGAGGGACCATGGCCCCATCCCCATCCCAGCATCACTCTCTATCTCCTAGTCCCAAGGAGGGGAAAGCCATGTCAGGAACAGCACCTGGGCTCCGCAGGGCTTGTCCATCTTTGTCAGTCCTCAAAGCTCCCCCAGCACTCACCTGCTCCAGGGCTCAGCTCATCCTCAAGCATCCCCAGCGCACATGGTGCATCCCTGCCATGCCGGCAGCATCCCTCCTGTGCCATGGCACCCCGGGGTCCATGGGCTCTCCCGCACCTTCCCTCCCTGCTCTGAAACCAGGGGAGGGAGCCCACTGAGGGAAAAGCAAACGCCAGGCCCCTCACAGAGCTGAGCCCTTGGCCGAGCACCACCAGCCCATCATCTGACGTGCATCACCGCGGCTGCTGTGCGGGGAGCCCTGTGTCACTGGGAGTGTAATGGCCTCATAACTCTTTCCTGTGCAGTCTGGGTGATGACAGAGCTTTTAATGGAGGATAATGGCGTTTTGCATTTAAATCTACTGCGCTGTTGACTCATGACTGCAGCAGCCCCGGGACAGGAGGAGTAAATCAGAGAGGGCTCCTGGCGATGGCTGGGGCCTCGTCCTGCTGCAGGCATCGCTGCAGCATCCCATGATGGAGGGTTGGGGGGAGCAGAGACACCCTCTGCCTCCTCCCTCACCAAGCGCAAATGAGCCTGGTGCTGATTTAATGAACTTCTGATGATTATCACCCTAAAATCTGAACTCCTGCAGGAGTCACCTTCAGCAGGGTAACGCAGCACACACACCACACACCCCCCCCACCCCCAGGGGGGATGAGCTGATTGCCTGTGTCTGATTAGCAATTACACTGCCCACTAAACGCTGTCACCCTGGGCTGGGGATGAGGTGATGGCAGATTGGGGGGTCCCCGGGGGGGGGATGCTGGGGGAAACGGGAGCTCACAGGGATGCGATGGGAGCATCGGCATCCGGATGGTGCTGGCACCCACTCTGGGCTCGCAGCCTGCAGTGCAGAGCAGGAGGCCACCAGAACCTCCCAGCTAGAGGGAACAGGCCCTGAAACCACCAGGGATGAACTCACCGCCTCTCCTTCCCCAGGGATAACCGTCTCCTGCTCCCGAAGCCGCCGGGCTGGAGCTCGCAGGCGTTTATGAGTAGTGTCTTTAATATGGTGCTGCAATATTTGCCCTATAAATTCTTAAGAACAGATTTATAGCTGAGCCATTACTGACATTACAGACTATTAATAAATCTGTTAAAACCCCAGGGTAAACGCGCATTCCCTCCCTTTATGTTGGCACAATAAACATGAGGACGGACAGGAGCAGCGCTGCAGGGGGGGCTGGCGATGCCTGTCCATGTGCTGTGTCCCCTGGACCACTTGCCCTTCCCCGGGAAGGCAGCAGCCATCCTTCCCTGCAGCAACATGGGGGCCACATGGCTGAGCCAGCCTGTCAGCCAAGCTGGGGATCCCGGGCTGGGGCACAAGCACCCGGACACAGAGGACCCCGGCACATCCCGTTGTGTCCTGGGGGAAGCGGAGGGTTTCCGCATGCTGGAGACAGCTCCAGGGCACTCAGGAGCGTGGGAGGGACGCAGGGAGGATGCTCCTGTGTGTCCGGAGGTGAGCTGTTTGCAGAGCCGGCTGCTCCCTCTACGGAAGCTATTTCTGGAAGAGCCTTGATTGAGAAAATCCATCTGGAGAACGGCAGCAGCACAGCCGTGTCTCCGGGAGCAGCCGGTCCTGCAGCGGGATCTGGTGGGGTGGGAGAGCTCTGGTGTCCCATCCGCAGCCGCCAGCTGGGCGTCAGGGGGTGCTTTACCCCCTAATTCAGAGCCAGTGAAAGCCAGTGGCTTTATCCCCTCTCCCACCCTTGCCCGGGGCTGTTTCCAGCCGGAGGTGATGCTCAGCTTCCGCACCACTGAGGGTCACAACAGGTCTGTAATTGAGGCAGACAAGGTAAGCCCTGGATACGCTGTAAGAGCGACTCCTGGTGCTGCTGTGGGTGGTGGGCTTGAATCCAACACAAGCTCCTGGGGTGGGAGCACCAAGTGAGACCCTCTTCCTGCAAAGAAAGGGGCTGAGGAGATGAGTAGCATGAGGACAGCCCCAGCAGGACGCACGGCCAAGGAGAGGGGCTTAGGGTCTGGTGGCCAGCAGTGGCCCTGCTGCAGTGGCTAGGGTTGTGCTCCAGTTAACAACAGGGCAAAGCCCGTGCCCTGCGGTGCCATGGAGCATGAGGAGCCTCAGGGAGAGCCAGGATGTCTCCAAGGGAGTGCAGGGGGAGAGAAACAAATAAAGATGCATCATTTCCCTCTGCTGCCACGGCTCCATCAGTGCTGGCTGGCTTTGATTAAACCTCGCATTTATTACATTTGGGAAGAGGATAATTTAGCTGCCAGATTAAAAGCAAATCAGACCCAGATAAAGGGTCCCAGCGCATCCGTTTCCCCAGAGCTACCATGTGCTATGGCAGGACGGGCTGGGGGTGACAGCAGCACCTTGGGGTACCCTCAGCATCCCTACTGCCAGCTCTGGGCACGACCTTGTGGCTCCAGCATCGCATGGGGGGGGCCTTCCCTGGGCATTGCAGTCAAGGGGCACCATGCAGCCAGGGAAGGGACTTGCTCCTCCAGCAGGCAGGGGCTTTAGGACACATCACTTGGTGAAAGGAGACCCATGGGCCACAGCCACCCAACAATGATCTGCCCATGCTGGTGAGCTAGAGCATCCCGGGATGCACCGCGTCCCTGGGGCAGCCGTTGTGGTCCCATCCCTGATCCAACCCAGGCAGCTGCTGGAAGAAGCCCTGCTCTCCCAGATCATCTGCATACAGCCTGTTCAATAGGCACACACCAGGCTGCTGGCCTGGCAAGCTTTCAGCTCTTTGCTTATTACTTTTAGATGAGCTGGCTATTTAAACAGCACTTACATATTACAACTGCTGGGCTGTAAAGTGTCTCTGTGACATGAGCCCCTGTTCCCAGGCAGTATAAAAGCCTCTGTGTAAAAGGACTTAATAACAAAGCAAACTGTACTCAAACAGCTTCTGAAGAGATAAAGCAGTGGTGGAGGAGCAGGAAGGGGGGGGAGAGCAGTTGAACCTCCCCTCCTGCACGCCCCAGCCAGTGTCGGGTGATGCCATCTTCAGGGCATCACAAAACGAGGTCAGGTTAAGAGCAAAATGGGCTGAGGTCCACCAGGCTTCCTGCTCGGGGTCACTGCTGCTGCTGCTGGGATCGGATGTCTCATGGCACAATGTCAGACACGGCTTTCTAAGCTGGCTGCTTTCTGTTCCCAGCCCAGCATCTGGAAGCCAGGAGGGATGGAGTTGCCTTCTGACACCAGAAGGGTTTCGGTTGGGTCTCACCCAGCAGCCAGCAATTGATGCTCAGCCCACGGCCAACCATCTCCAGCTTCAAGGTGCCATGGATCTGCCCCTAATCCTGGTGAGGATGGAGGAGGGAAACCCATGGCTTTAAAAGATGCAGGATCGTGAGGGACAGCCATGATCACTGCACGCTCTGCGGACACAAACAAGAGGTTGGCATGGAGAAAGAGCATCTCCCGTGGGCTTCGATCCAGAGGGGGACACTGTTTCTTCCCGGTTTTTGGCTGGAGTTTGCAGGGAGCAGAGCACAGTATCCCTGTATCCCTGCCTGGGGAAGCAGCAGCGATGGGACCTGGTGTCACAGCTCCACCAGACACCACGCAGCCATGGGGTTGATGAGATGTCTGAGCTGTCGCTCAGCGCTGCAGCGTGTCCGTGAGAGCAGGATAAATCAGGGCGAAACACTCAGGGGAGAAGGGAAGGGAAGGGCTGGGCTGTTAACTCCAAACCTGACAGGCTCCTGCTGGCATCTGACTGCTCAGACAGGGAGCATCCAGGCCTCAGCCGCATCCTTCCCAAGCACTGTTTTGCTCCTTATTCCTGAGGGATTCGCCTGGCAGGGACCCAAGGCAGAGGGAGGCAGGAGCTGGTCCAGCCTGCCCAGGGAGAGCAAGTCCATGTCATTGTGGGTCTTGCCTCCAAATCCCTCTGACAAGAGCAGAAATCACCCACTCAATCTTCAAACAGCAGTTCAAAGCCTGTACAGCACTCTCAGGATTAATTGGTAGCTAAATAATAATACGGGATAAGCCTTATCAAGGCATGAGAACTGAGACATGGTCAGGGATGTGGGGGATCCAAGGCAAGAGAAATCTTTATGTTCCTGGTTAAAGCCAGCAGCCTCTTCCCATAAGAAAAAGCAGTGTCAGGAGCTAATCCTCACCGCAGGAACACCTCAAAGAGGAGGGTCTGTTTGCTTTACCTGTTTGCTAAAGGAGGGAGAGGAGCAGCAGAGCTCTAGGCACCACTGGCCAAGCCAAGCACCCACCACGCCAACATGTGGCTGGCCCTATAGGACACAGGTTACGGGTGGCACAGAGCTGATGGTCAGGCAGGTCCTGGGGCAGGAGGCTATGGAGAGAAGCGCCTGAGGATGCCCATTAAATACAGGGACACTGCGTCAGACCTGGGACATCCTCATGTCAGAGAAGAGGCTCTGGAGGATGCCTGCGATTCCTCTATCCTGTTCTTACACGCCGTGGTTGGGCACTGAGTCCATGGATGTCCAGCATGGCCGGAATGGCTGATGTCCTGCTCCAGTGACCGCTGCTGCAGGGTGCTCCCCACCAGCCTGGAGCTCCCATTCCTTTATTGCCAACCTCCCTTTTCCCAGACACCTCCAGCCACCAGGAGGAAAAGAAAGAAGGAATTGGCTGCAGCAAACTGCTGGAACCAGACCTTTTATTTCATAGAATGCATCATTTATTTTCAATTATTGTGGTCCTTTCCCCCTGCCTCCATCTCTCCCTCCCCACACACTTGGGGATCACTGGTGGGAAGTCTGCAGAGCAGCAGAAGAGCTGTGGCAGGAGGAGCAGCTCCATAGCATGGCAAAGGGACAGACGTGGTGGGGACAGCACCGGCACCTCTTACAGCAGCTCGGGGCTGGGAGGAGGATGGCAGCCCACGGGAATGGGGTAAGGATGAGCACTGTGGGGCCGTGGGTCAGACAAGATGTCCTGGCTATCAGCTCACCTCCAACTCACGTGATGGCAGCGAAGCAGAGGTGGCAACTGGGATGCTGAAGGGGAGAGCACCGGGATGAGAGCACCATTATGGGCATCTCCACCCCCGAGACACTGTTTCATACTCCCAGCCCCAGCCAAACACTGACCTTGCCTTCCTTTCCTGCAGGGACCCACTCTCAATGCCTTGCAAGCTGGAGCTCGGGGATGGAGCCAAGCCAACCTCCAGCTCGCAGCTGTCCAGACCTGACCTCTGGGATGCAGCTCCAGGTGTGGTTTCCATACAGCTGGTAGCTGAAAAGCCCAAGCCCACCCCAAGTGCTCCGGGCAGGACCAGAGGTGTGTGTGGGACCACCATGTCCCGCAGCATCCCCATCCCATGGTACTGCTGCTCTCACTGTCTCTGCCCCATTCCTGCACACCACCGAGCTGGTTTAGCTCCAGCTTCACCTCAGCCCAAGCCATTTGAAGATCCCTGGTGCCTCATGAAGGATTTTCTAATGGGGTTCAGCAGACTTCAGGATTTATATCAAAAAGCCTCAATTTATTGAATTAATGCTGCAGAGCAAAACCGTGGCTGCTTAACTGGAGTATCAGTATTTTACAGCAACATAACTAATAAGGCCATTAATACCAACTGGGCTCACTCCTGACATTTATATCACTGTAAATCTCCCTCTCAGCACTGGAATTATTTATGCTGTCCCAGGCACTCGAGAAGCGCTGTCATCCTTTATCAGGCTGAAAGATTTAAGCGGAGAAAGGATGGATATAAACACACTAAACAAAAAAAAAGGAGCTCAAGAAGAGCTGGGACAGGCCCCTGATGCAAGCACAGCGCTGCCCTTGGCTTTCCAGCAGGGATGGGATGAGGGGGCACCCGCAACGCAGCGAGATCCCTTGGGCCCGAACCCATCCAATGTACCTGGCAGGTGAGGGCTTCCTGAATAAACCTGAAGAAGGGCAGGGAGCAGCGAGGGAAGCAGCAGCCACTGCCCCTACACACTGCCCGTGCTGGCACCAGCTAGAGCCACCTCTGATTCCCATTTAATGGCCAGCATCTCCTTCCCGTGCATCTTTTCCTCCTGATCACTCAAGCAGAAGGAAGCTCTCATGGTTTCCTCCAAGGTGATGAAGTGCTGCTTCTGCTGCAGTTCCCGTCCAGAGCCTGAGCTTCCCTGCAGCCAGCGAGCAGGCAGGGCACGGACAGGAGCTGCTCTGGGTCTGCATGGGACCCACTCCTGCCCCTGGGTTTATACCAGCCCGCACCTCCTTGCCCCATAAGCCCAATACAACCTTTCTCCAGATCCGCCTGGTAACAGCAGTGACTTGCTCTGCTTGGCAAGGAGGATCCAAAAGCAAGATTTCCATAGGCCATTCATTATCTACACAGAGGTCCCCTGGAACCACCCAAGTGAAGATGAATGAGTTATTTAAATAATAGCTAAATTGAGAGTCCAAAGGAGTTTGGGCTCCAAAGTAAAGGCTGAAGATTACCCAGCCTGCCCCTCCATTTCCCTGTGCCACCCTCAGGAGGACGTTTGTCCCTTTCTCATTAATCAAACCAGCAGACGATGCTTCCCAACCCTGGGAACAGGCAAAAAGGAGGAGGAGGAAGCAATCACCCAAAGGTTAGGAAAAACATCCCTAAACCCAGAGAGGAGCAAGTCCAGAGCCCATCTCCCCAGGAAAGGCTGGACCTGTTCACCTGGAGGAGCTCTCTTGGACAGGAGCAACATCTCCCGTGCCAAGCAGGCACCAGCAGCAGGAGTAATTGTCTGTCTTTAAAGCAAATTACCCGCACTAATCCCGGAGGCAGGGATTTGTGTCCCCAGGCTCACCCAGGTGGATGTCCGAGCTGTCACTGCCTGCCAAAGCTTTCACCCAGGAGTGAGCCGCACACGTGTAGGACTCGCTCCTGCATGTCCTTGGGGTGCGTGCCTGTGGGTTTGTGCCTCTCCCATCCAGTGCACGCTCCATAGGAACACCTCTGTGTAGGAACATCTCCAGGCAGCACCGGTGACAGCTCTGCTGGCACACATAAAGGTGCACAAGGAGCACGATGGCATTCCATGTCTTGTTCCCTGGCAAGAGCAGCCCCCACTGCTCCCTTTATCCCTGGGCATCCAACCCTGCCCTGGGGATGGCACAGCATGGAGCCTGCAAAACACCTTCACAGCAGGCATCCACGCAGGCAGGACCTTGTGCCCTCCCAGCCCATAGGGACAGGCGCTCTGAGGGAGCAGTTCCATGTCACAGCAGCCCCATTGATCACAGCAACCAAACCAAAATCAGATGGAATCATAAAGGAAAATCCTGTTTCCTCTTGTAAGTTTGTGATTTGTGTCCTTGGATGTGTTTCTGGAGCTGAAAACGCCTGGCATTGCAGGGAAATAACTGTTACTGTTATTCAGTTCAGGGTGAGCGTAGGGAATAGAGTGGAATGGAATAGCATGGAGAGGCATGGAACAGAATGGAATGGAGTAGAGGCATTGAATGGAATGGAATAGAGTGTGAATGGAATGGAAATCGAATTGAATGGGATAGAGAGGCATGGAATGGAATGGAATAGAATGTGAATGGAAAGGAAATCGAATGGAATGGGATCGAGAGGCATGGAATGGAATGGAATAGAATGTGAATAGAAAGGAAATCGAATGGAATGGGATCGAGAGGCATGGAAGGGAATGTAGAGCCATAGGATGGAATTGACAGGCATTGAATGGAATAGAATGTAGACACAGAATGGAATGGAACGGATTTGAAAGGCATGGAATGGAATCCTCAAAACAGGTGATAGGCTCTCACTTCACACTGCCCGTCAGCAGGATCAGACCTCAGTGGTTTGTTGCACTACAGCGAGGGCTTAAGCGGTGCTCAGAGGAGAGATCCTATTAGATAAGAGGGTGCAGAACACACGCCCATAGTAGAGGGAAGCCACTACACCTCCAGGAGGCTTGGGTTTGAGTTACTTGTGCGCTGCGCTGCTGCAGTGCCTGAACTGCATGAGTCCCTCCGGCCACGGGCAAGAGAAGTGGAAGCCGTCCCTGTGGCCGTTACGCTGAGGTTCCATCCTTTGCCCACTGTGAGTAAAGAACCCACGGTGAGAGTGGCAGCCCCTCAGCGCAGCCTCCATCACCACCTGCAAACCCCTTCCGTGGCCGGGCTCCAGGGGTGGGTACCATGCTGGGTGAGGGCAGAAACCAAGCCAGCCTGGAGCCTGCCTTGGGTGCACTGCTGCTTGTGAGAACGGGAGAAAAGAGAACTCCACATTTCCTGCCCCCAATCTGCTGACTCATTAATGACTCAAGGGGCTAAATTTAGCTCTCCAAGCATCGGCATCAGGGTGAGCGGCTGTTGGCCTCTCCTTAACCTCCTTATCAGAGCTTCTAAGTAAAGCCTTCTCCAGGCCAGGTGAGATTCTGCTCACGATCCAGGGGGATGATAAACCACCTTTGAAAGCTGGAATAAAGAACATCTACACGCTGAGGCACTCACACAGCAAGACCCGGGAGCGGGGAAGACAGCACTCGTGCGCATCACCGCGTGGTGAGTCGTCATGGCAACGGGGGATTTTACACACCATTAAGTGTGGGTTCATCTGCATCACACCCAGGGATGTCAAAGAGCCCAGGAGGGATGCGGACAAGGGGTCAGACATGGTGGCAGTGCCCAGACATAAAAGGCAGAGCCTGAATGGGTTTGCAAGGCAGGCTCAGCATGGCCTAAGGAGAGAGGTCCTTGTGCTGCTTATGGACCAGGGTGCAACAAGGCAGAGGGGAAGACTTTCCACCTGAAGAACTGTACGTTTCTAATGAGCAACAGCATCATCTGCAACACAGCCAGACCTCGCTGCAAGCTGAGCGTGGCCCTGGGCTTTAATAAGCCCTGTTCCTGTAAGGTCAAGCATCAAATAACCTCCCACAAAACCTTCATCGACCGCTTCCCAGAACATCCCATCCCAGGAGCAGCTCAGCACTCGGCCAAACCAGTGCGTGTGATCCAGGGCAGCCCCAGGGCAGGAGCCAAGGGACCCTGCCTGCCCCAAGCTGCCTGTGTTTCCCAGACTTCCACTCGCTGTCACACGGGCTGAAGGCCCCATCCCTTCTCCATGGGTAGCAAACACCTCTACACACTCTGCTTGTCCCATTCCAACAGCATCGCTAGAAGGCTTTTTCTCCCCCCCTCCCTTATGCTAAAAATCAGTTCCTCCTCCTCACTGCTAGAGACTCCTCTGAAGTTTCCCATCAATCTTTTCACTCCCCTTCACAATTCCTACATTTTCCAGGCTCGAGGCTGGAGGAACCGCTGTTGATTCCCAATTTACCCTTCTACATTCAACTTATTTCCCCACATTGTCTGCAATCGCTTCTTTGGCTGGCCCTGACTGCTGCTGCAGCATGGGCAATGCTGTGTTCATGCCTTCTTTAGCATCCAACCTCTTATCTGTGGGCTAGAGAAGGGGCTGTAGCACTTACTGAAGGCTGGGCTGGCTGCTGCCCCCAGAGTGGCAATAGAGGGGGGTACCACATCTGCAGAGGGGAGATAAGGTAACCGGGCACTCAAACACCTGAGATCTTATTATTGGCTGGCAAGGCCCTATTGCTGCACGGGAATAGCTGGGGCTGCAGCCTCGCTGTAACAGGAACCAGAACAAACTGAATGAGAGGGGTGGTCAGGCTGGGCTCCCCTGCAAGGAGAGCTCCTTCCCTGGAAGGGCTGTCCATAGGGGTAGTACAGTCCCCACGCTCCTTCCACCAGGGCCCTTTATCCCAGGGGCTGAAGGCAGCTCCATGGAGCTGTTCCAGCAAAGCCTGGGTGAAGCTCTGATTGCAGCTCCCTTCTTTTCCTGCTTGTCCCTACACCTGGGAGCCCCATTTATCTCAAAAGCCATCCTGTGCAGCTCATTCCCCTCGGGAACAAGCTCATCCCTCTTGGGGCAGGCAGCAGCAAAAGGATTGTGCCTGCCAACAGACACTGCCCATGCCAGGCCAATAGAAGCAGATCCAGTGCCACATGCTCCTTCCTGCCCAGGCAAAGCTTGCTTTGGTGGAGGGGGTTCAGAGAGCACTTAGAGCCTCACCAAGGGCAGGGACAGCAACAAACAAGCTCCAAGCAGTTACTGCACGCTTTGTGTCAGATTAAACTTGATGGAAGCCACTGGAAGAACAGCAATAAATCCTTCCCCTCGCTTCCAAAGGGAAGGCAGGAGAGCAGGAGCCTGCTCTAAGCTCTCCAAGGAAGCAGAAGAGGATGCAGCCTCCAGGTACCCACCACGCTCCCTCCAAAACGCCTGGGAACAGCCTGAGTCATGGGGAGCTTGGTGCCACCTCCACCCAGCCACGGGAACAAAAGGAGCCTCCTCATCCTCCTCATCCTCCCTGCACGGCGGGGGGGAAGGAGGTGCCTCTGCTCGTGGGGAAGAGGAGGGAGCAGATAGAGCCCCGCAGGCAGGAGCGTGGGCAGAGCGTGACAGCATCTCCCCCATGGGGGCTCTGCTCCGGGAGGAGCGATTCCTCGCAGCAGTTGGGAATGAGGAGAGCACGGGAGAGCGCTGCTGGGCTCGGGGCACCAGAGAGAGGAGAGGCCAAGCCAAGCCCTGCAGCAGGGAGCAGACACAAACGTCAGTGGCAGAACCACTGCGTCCCTGCAGGGATGCTCAGAGCGGGACAGCATCTCAGGAAGGGGGTGATGATTGTGGAGGAGCAGGCACAGGGAGGCAGGCCCAGATGCACCAAAGCAACGGATGCACCATGCTTCCATCAGCTCCTCTCTGTAAGTGCCACTCTGGAATCACCACGCTGGGGGTCAGAGCCTGCCCAGCACAGCCCCAGCTCCAGAGCAGCAAGAAAACATCAACACAGGGGCAAACACGGATCTGGGAGAGAATAAAGCATCAAATCACCCCACAAAGTGCATCTGTGTGATCCCCCTGTAGGGCTGACGGCTTGAGGTAATACCTTGTGCTTCTCAAGATGGGATGACTACAGAGGGCAAGAGCCACATTTAAAGCAGCCCTGCTGCTCCTGGACTCCACAATTCCTCACCCAGAGTCAGCTCATTAGCTCAGGCACCTCTGCATCACACTGAGCTGCAGGCAAGGAAGCCCCTCTGGCTGAAACAGAGACCTGGAAACCTTTGGATGATGCTGAAGGAGACGTTACCACCTATTACCCACACTGAAAAGATGCTACCTGACTTATCCAGGGCAAACACTGCTTGTCAAGAGCACACTCGCTGCGTTGGTCAGTGTGCATTGACAGCAGTGGTGGAGGAGAGGTAACCAAAGTGCTGCTGCAGAAGAGCTCAGATGCTGATGAGAAAAGGAAGGAGGTGAAAGTGCTGACAAGCCAGCCTCATCTATAGTAAGTAGGAGCAAGGGCTGACATACAGCTGGAACAGCGTCTGAACTAACGCAATAAAGGAACAGAAAAAGCTCAGGGGGTTAAGGAAGAAATCCATTTCCTTTATAATTGATGAACATCCAGAATGTGATGCTCTTGGACTTTTTATCATGAGTATGTGGCAAGGTAAAGGGGCAAAGGTGGAGGAACTCTGGCAGTAGGTGCTGGGAAAGGAGCTCCACACAGCCTGTTGAAATCAGTTCCCTCTGTGGGTCTGCAGCTGCCCCGATGTCCCTGCCTTGCCATATGAGGGGACCAGGGATATTTGAGCATTTAAGGATGGCAGCAAGTGCAGGGCAGCAGGAGAAAACAGCTCTGGCTCGGTAACAAGCTTTGCTTTGTACTGCATTAACCCAGAGGAGATTATCTTGTACAGCCCTGTATTTCAGCTAACAGAATGCACAATACAACCAGCAACCAGCAGGCAACAGACCCTTTTACTGCAGCCCCTCTGCTGCTGCTGAGAGGAGCCCCAGGTACCCCAGATGCTGCTGCCTTCAGCATGTGGCTGGGTGAAGAGGAGCAGCCACTGCTCCTAATGGAGCTCCTAGCTGGGTAAGGAAGGAGAATTCTATTTGAAGGAGTCAGAGCCTTTCAAACTTACCTCCCTTGGAAAGGAAAAACCCATCTAAACTTTCCAGAATGAGAGCTTTTAACCTGTTTGCCTCCTGCAGCCGTTGTCTGGCACTCCAAGAGCTGTTTCTCTGCAGGTGGCAATGGTAACCAATTGCTGTTTGAAGGCTTTCCTCCTGCGGAGCAGAGCACCAGCCTCAGGATGCCCACTCCATGCCCTGGCAGCTCTCTGCACAACAGGCTTCCCAAGCCATTCCTCCATCACTCCCTCCCCTTCCTCACCTCCCAAGCACCATGGAGACGGCCACATCAGCCCTGCCTATGGGGCCAGCATCGGGCCAGCATCCCCTTCCCAGCACAGCATCAGCGGGGCAGGATGTGCAGGGGAAGGCAGCACAGTCAGGCAGCAAATCCCCCCTTTTCCCAGCACAGAGGGAACAGCACCCTGCATTAACACAGAGCTCCCAGCACCCCGGGATGCCTACATGACCCTCCCCAGGGAGGGACAGGGTCTGTCCCCCCTCACAGCCCCATGCAGGGTGATGAACAGCTCTTTCTCCTCAGTTTATTCCCTAGACAAGCAAGATTTAAAGCTTTAAAGGGAAGGTGCAAAGGGGAAACTGCCGAGGACACATGGGGCCTGACAGCTCCATTTCAACTGGAGGAAAAGCCAACCTGATCTAGCATTGGGTAGATGTGTGTTTTGCATGAGCTGGTGAGAAGAGCAGGTTGTCAGGAGGCAGAACAGGCGTTTTAGTGACAGCTCTTGCTAAAGGTTCCTCTTTTAAAGTAATTGCTACACCTCATGAAAACATAATATGCCTCATCAGGAGCCGAGGTGGTTTTCCTTCACGAAACCCTTGAGGTTCAGCGTTTTCTTCGAACGGGAACGAGAGCAAGGCTGGGGAGCAACGTGGCACAGCACTGCCCTCTTTGGGTACCAGCCACCCGCAGGTCCCGCAGGCGCAAGCGACCTTGCCCCTCGCTGCCGCTGGAGATGCACATGCACATGCGGTGCGTGCCCTGCAAGCCTCACCCTCACCCATCCTCTGCCACGAGACACCTAAATCCCGCTTCCATCCAAGCTCTGCCGTGCCAAACCATTGCTGCGGGGGTCTGCTCCAGACGCGTGGTCCAGGATCTGCTCCAGAAGCGTGGTCCAGGATCTGCTCCAGACGCGTGGTCCAGGATCTGCTCCAGAAGCGTGGTCCAGGATCTGCTCCAGAAGCGTGGTCCAGGATCTGCTCCAGACGCGTGGTCCAGGATCTGCTCCAGAAGCATTTTCCAGGCTGTGGTGTCCTCACGCCCCAGCCAAGAAGGGATTTCACAGCAGCAAAGAGTGGCAAGGACTGGGGGTCAGTGAGCATCCTTCACCGCTGCCCTCTTTCCCACAGGACTCTGGCACGTGCTTTGGACCTGTGGTGAACCACAAGGAAGCACCATCAGGAGAGCGAGATAAGGACATCAAACAAATGCCAGACCTAGGCTACAACGTGAATCATCTGCAAGAGGAGCCACCCAGAGCTCCCTGCTTCATCCTGTGGGGTCAACAACATCTGGAACAGGAATAGGGTCCCACTCATGGAGCAGGGAAGGCAAAAGCAAGACACTGGTGGGTTGTCCACTATTCCCAGGGAGAGAACGGGGAAGAAGGGGCTGTGTGCAGGAGCAGCATTAGAAATCATGCTGAGAGAGAGCAGGAATGTTAGAAACACGTGTGCCTACAAACCAACCTAACCACAAGCACAGCAAGAGCATTGAACAGCTTAGTGCAGAGCTACAAGCACTGCAGCTGGTTTTAGATACATAAATCACCCCAAACTATAGGCAGGATTGCTGTGAGGCTTTGGGATCCAACACATTTCCCTTGAGGCCAAGGGAAAGCTCAGTGTCTTAGGAGAAAAATGAGGGAGGAAATACTCAATTTAGGCAATTTAAGAGGAAAGCAACTCTGCAACCCCCAAACTCACCCCATGGGACTCCATCTTCTACTCCCTTGGCTGCCCACGTTCGTCACAGCTCTCCTGAGAAGCTGTTCTGCTGTCCCAGAGGTGGTCAGCATCCTCCTCCCCTCTGCTGGGTTATTTGCTCAAGGGGCCATGGATCTGAAGGCTTGAATCCTGCTGTACGTACCTGTAGTAAACTGGGATGCTGCTTTCTTTGTACCTCTTCTGTATGAAAGAACTTGCAGGAGCACAGGGTAGAAAGCACATCCTGGGGCATGGTGGTGACAAGAGGATGCTTGGCTGCTGCAGATGTGTTACAGTGGTGAGCAACATTGACACGTCCTTTATCAGGGAGGATGGGGTTTATCCGGTTACCTGTGAAGAAGCAAGCAAAGGATTTCATTGGAAGAATGCCCTTAAGCCTGGAAGGAAAGGCCTAGGAAAGAAGCAACCGCTTCAGTCTGCTCCAGGATCCCACTGGGACAAAACATAGGCAATACGCATCCATACAATGCCTCTGCAGCTTGAGTCTCACTTCTGGATGGGCCATCTCCTTCAGCCTTGTTCTGCTCCGGCCCTTCCTGGCTGCAGCTCTGGTTGAGCTTCCCAAGCCACCTGCCTCTTAGCTGCGTTTGGATGGAGACTGTTCCATGCTCTTTGGTGGCACACAGCCCCGCTGTGAGCAGTCACCTGGGGGCTACTGGCAGGAGACTCTTCAGCAGGGCCTCTGGAGGAGCAGGATTTCCTTTTCTCCACATTAAGTGCTTTTAAGAACACTCCAATGGGTTTTGACATGGCAGTGGCCCCGCGATGCTGTCCATCATAGCACTCCAGGCAATAACAGTGGGTCCACTGCAGGAGAGGAGGGGTGACCTGCAGAGAATTGCAAAGAGCAGAGAAAGCAACAATGAAGAGCAGAAGGAGGTTAGAAACTGCAGCTATAGCAGCAACTCCAGAAGTCACAGCCTTACCTGTGCCCACAGCAATACATCACATGGTATTAGGGTCAGTGCTGGTCGCAGCCATCTCTCTGCTCGGGCTCCTATAGATTTCACAGGGACAAGCGATGTCTTGGGGCTCTAAGAGGCACCACAAAGGGAACAGGGTTACAACCAAGGAGAGTGCTCTCAGTCCAATGCAATGGGAGTGTTTGCTTGCAGAAAGGACCTGGCTCCTCTGTCCCAGAGCCTTGCAGGTGTTTGTTTAAATTGAAGCTAATCACAGCTCGGGCAGGTGCAAGGAGGCAGCAGGACACAGCCACGCTTATCTCCAGTGCGAGCTGATGGAGCTGCTCCCGACGGGCAGAGCTGATCTATTCAGCCCCAAACCGAGCAGCCGCGCTCTGACGCCTGCAGCAGCACAGGGGAGAGGAGGAAGACGGGGTCTGAATGGGATTAGTGCGGAGGGGAGGGGGCATTCAGGGCTGTGCTTTGGCTGCTGCCAGGGATGCGCTTGGGAAGGGCCTGCCTTGGCCGTCCCTGTGATGCCGAGGGCTGGGATGGAGGCCAGGGATGTCCCCTGGGGTCTGGTGGAGGAGTGAACGCAGCCCCAGCCTCGTATCCCTGCCAGCACAATGCATGGGGAGACAGGCACTAGGGCCAGCAAAGCCAATGTGCACATCCCACCTTGAGTGGAGGTGTGCCACAGGGAGGGAAGGGACCGGGCACGGCACAAGGGCGACCAAGCACCACTGATGAACAGACCATTCAGATCTTCTTTACACAGCCCAACGTGCACAAAGACGTGAATTATCCATCTAAAGCATAAGTGTGCCATGACCCCAGGCTGCTCCAGCGCAAGAGGCAGTGCCCAGGTAGGGCCATTCCCTAAAAGCACAGTGGATTTCCTGGCTCCATTCATCCACAGCTCTTTGTGACAGGGGACAAGGAGGCTGGGGCTCGGCAGCAGGGGGTACCACTGGACACACGTGCTTGTGCCTTGGGATGGAGTGCTGGGCAGGTCCCTCCCCAAGCACTCATAAGCACCTTAACCCAGGCGTCCCCAAGGCTCTCTGCAAGCAGCCCTTGGTGGCTGGGAGCACAGACACTTCCCCATCACCCCTTGGCCCAATGGACCATCCGCCTTCACCCAAAGCCACCAATCCACAGGAGAGGATGCTCTGCATCGCTTGTGCGCACGCTGAACACTCAAAACCAGGGAGGAAAGACAGAAAGAGGCAAAGTCCTGCTCTCCACTCACCTGCTAGACCATGACATCCAGTGTGACCTCCCTGCCTCCTCACTGCACCTGCAGCCCTTGCTCCTCAGCCTCCTGCTTGGCCCAGAAGGTGGTGGCAAGTCGTTCATCCTGCTTCCTTATGGCCAGGTCCTCAGCCCGTGCTGCCTGCTGGAGCCCTGCTTCCCAAGGGCTGGCAGAGCCATCATGGGGAGCAGCCCCTGGGTCCCTCCTGCCCTCTGGCTTCATGGACATGCACTAAAACACCACCTGCAGGTAATTTTCTGCAGCTGCCCCGCTCAGGGGATGCTCTGGGGCCAGATTCCTGCTCTGCAGCCATGCAGAGAGGAGGCCCCTTCCCCACAGCCCCTGCTCGCCACATCACATCACCCAATGCACAAGGAAGAGGTCAGGAGTAAGAAACAAAACCTGAAGCCCCTCTGGCAGCATCCTGGCATGCTCAGCCTGGGAAGAAGCAGGTCGTGCTTCTCCATGGGTACCTGGAGCAGGGTGCTCAAGAGGAACACCGGGGCAGGCAGGCAGCTGCGCCAAGTGTGTATGCGAGGAGCCAGGGCTGCAATGAGGAATCCTCCCAACAGCAGAGGCTCTTCCTGCAGGATCCTTGGTAACAAACGGCCCGGCAGCATGCCAGGTGGCCAATAAATCCAGGCTGCACGCACCACCCGAGAGCTGAGCGCTTCCTGTGCCTGCAAACAGGCACTGGAGATCAACCTCAACTGGGTGTGATGGCTAAATCTGTCCTGTAGAACAACTGCTGCAGCAGGGCCGTGCGCAGGGGGGTGGGAGGTAAACCAGGGCTGGGTTGCACTAATAATGCAAGCCTGCACAGAACATCAGGTTACAGCGGTGCCTCTGGAGCTGGGCCGAGACAAGGACCTCATCACTTGTAACCACAGGAACTCAGTCCCCCTGCCCCGTGCAAGGAGAAGACGAGCATCTCTATAGTGCCCTTCTCAAATGGTCCTTGGGAAGTCAAAGGAGGTGAAGCCCCTGGATGAAATGCCTGCATCAACCTCCAACATCCCTCCCCAAAGATGGGAGGCCCATCCTAAAGATGCTGCTGGTCCAGAGAGCAAGATGCAGTTCATGGGCACTGGTTCATTCACACAAGGGAGAGCTTCTCCATCCCCAGAACAGGGGCTGCCCCCTTCCTCTCGCCACAGTCCAGCCCCAGCAGTCGCAGGACCTCAGAACTAGAGCTGAATCATGGTGAAGTGTCCCCTGTGTCTACCTGGATGCTCTTCGGGCACAGAGCTCTGCCCCACCGCGCACCTCATCCTGGAGGAGCTGGGTGCTCACAGCCTGCTCCAGAGGGGTTACTCACAGGGCCTCTTCCCATGTCAGCAAAGCTCCAGCACTGAGCTCAGTGCCAGAGAGACAAAGCAGCCCCGGGCCATCCGCGGTGTGGGCAGCCTGAAGGACAAGTGGGGGGCACCTCACTTGCTCTTGGCCCCATTGCTCTTCCATAGCTCTGCCTCCAGGTGTGCACGGGCAGGCAGGTCACTCAGCCTTGCAGCAGCACTGGAACAGGATGAGGATACCCGTGCCACAACCGAGCCAAAGAGCAGAGACAGCAGAAGGCACCGCAGGATGGGTGGGTTAACACAGCCACAAAGGGAGGATGGGCATTGCTGCCCCACGGCCCGGCCCCGTGCCCTAGGACAGGGCCAAGAGCCCTAATTCAGACCCAGCAGTATTGAGGACACCTGGGGACATCCCTACCTGTTGTTGTGTGGCTCTGCTCCAACACCAGGATACATCCCAGGGTCAGATTCCCCCTGCCAGCAGAGCAGCTCTGTTGCAAATGGCTTTTAAATACCAAGCTAGCTTCCGAATGCTTCTAAGGGATACAAGAGAATCAAATCAGATGGCATTAGTCAAGCCTGGGCCCTAGTGCGTGAAGCAGAGAAGACTGTCACTCAGTATTTGCAGTGGATGAAGGTCAGCGATGCTCTCCTCCTCCTCCTCCTCCTCCTCCCAATGGTTTTCAGCCCTTTGGCATGGCCCAGCGCTGGTGGGAAGTAGGTCTGGACATGCTGTGGTCATTGGGAATGAGCTGTGTGTGGGGACCATTCTGCAGCAGCCTTTGGGCTGCAGCTCTAACCATGCTAGGTCTGTGCTCCAGCCTCCAAGCAGTCTGTCCCCGTGGAGGGAGCAATGCATTGTCCACATCTTCCCTTGCCCGGAGCAAGCCTGGACTCCATGAAAAGAAAGCCTGGATGCATGTGTGCTTCTGGGTGATACGGGGATGTTGATGTCCTTCAGTTACTCCATCTGCCCCCCCAGGCACCTCAGGGCTCCCAAGGGACTCCATCCCCCAGCCTTGCCAATGGGGGATCAGGAGGCAGGGAACTGGGACAGGAGTGGTCTCCACACCTCCAGCTCACTGGAGCTTCTGCCCCTGGTCCTCACCGAGCACCCCTCGGTGATGGGCACACAGCCCCGCTTGCTGCCAGTGCCTCACAGTGGCAGCACCGCTGCGGAGCCAGCATCCCGCCCCACACACAGGGATCCTGATGGGGAAAGCAATAACCCCCTCTTCCCACCCCATCAACACATCCAGGCGAGCAGCACGCAGCCCCCTGCCACAGAGCACTGCTTTCTCTCTCCTCTGGCTCCTGGCGGGGCTAGCACGTAGAAGCCTTTACTGAATGTGACCCAGCTCCAGCACAGAGCAGCTCCACTGCTTGATGCAGAGTTTAATTTGATTTCTCACTTGAATAGCTGAGACATCCTTGATACGCTCCCTTCAGCTCCTTCCAGAGCTATCTGCTTCATACGGCCAGCACCGGGAGCCACCCGCATCCCACCAGCCCTCCCTTTAAATCCGCTCCAGCCTCTGCCTGCATCTCCCAAGGCTGCAAAGCAACCCCAGAGTTTGGAAAGGGCTTTCTGTGTTCACCTTCCTTTAGCAAGGGGAAAGCCAAGGTTGAACAGTGGCAGGCATGGAGCCGAGGTGATGAGCAGGCAGAGGCCGGGGCAGGACCTGCAGGCAGCTCAGGTCCCCCCCAGCCACCTCTGCAGTGCAGTCACAGGCAGCAGCATCTCTTTCTACCCCAGGCCGTTGCGTTCTTCCACTGCAGAAGCTGTATTTCAGCAGCAAGGCTTGCGTCAGCCCTGCAGCACTGCAGGAACAGCAGAGGACAATGCCTTAAAACAGGCAGCAACCGCTGTGATTGATATGAAAACAAGGGAAGCACAAACGGGACCGTGCGAGCACAGGCAAAGGTTGTGCCCGAGACTCGAGAGCCCCTTGGGGCTGCAGCAGGTTTCTGTCTGGTTCAAACCCCACAAGCAGCATTGGCTTGGCTGAGTCTGCTCCCTTCCCAAACCTCTGGAGCACAGGAGCTGATTGGGAAGTCTTAGAGCACACGCTGGGGAGCGAAGGATGGATTTGCAGACAGTAAAGCCCCAGACCAAGGAGCAGACAGACGCCTTTGATTGAGAAATCAATGCCTTGGGTTTACAGCATTTCACACTGAGCAGCAGCAGGGAAGAGCCCTGCATGCACCTCATCCCTCCTGCGCAGGGGTAGAAACCACCAAAGAGCAGAGAAGCTGCTGATGCTCCCCATAGTCTTATCGAGGCCAGAACAGGCTTTGGGGACCTTCAGTCCATGGGGCACAATGTGTTTTCTAAAGAGATCCCTCAGATAACAAAGCGATAGGGAAGGGTTCATTCCATGCCTCTTTCAGGGGATGCCTAGGTTGGGGAGCACCTGAGCATCACACCGAGGAGCCCACCAGACTGCCACATCCCAGTGCAGCAGACAGGAGCTGCTGCTGCTGCTCTGCCCTGCCACAAAAAGGCTGGCCTAGAAAGGGAAAAATTGAGGGGAGAAAAGATGCAGAGACTGGGATTGATGGAGGCGCCAGAGGGAAGGAACAAGTCATGAAGAGGAAGAACGAGTCCTGCACCCAACAGGGGTGCTGTGAGCAAGAGAGACATGCTGACAAATTAAACCAGACCACGAGAACCCCTGGCAATTTTAAAGCCCTTTCTTTCTCTCAGCTTTCTTCCTCTCCTTTGTACGGTGAAAATTCATCTCCAATTGCAATCACAAAGCCCCCATAGGGAAAAATACCCCAGCACAAGGCAGACTTCCCCCTAGGCAACGTGAATCTGAGCTACCCGAGTAGAAAGGCTTCCACCTCCTCATCATTGGCTTCCAGAGCACTTGCTCCAAAAGGAAGTCTTTATCTCTATAAGCTTGCTTTCTCCACCTCCCGTGGCCTCAGAAGGGAGCTCTTAGGCAGTGTTCTGTGTTCAGAGCCCTTCTCTTGCCTACAGCAGCAGCCGATACTGGACCAGCCCCACAAGGGAACCTGGCACTGATGGGGCAGGCATCAGCCCCACTCTTGCAGCACCAGGGTGGCAGCAGACTGCAGAGCTGGGAGCTCAGGGACCCCCTTGCTCCCCAAGGAGCTTCTCTGCCCCAGCCAGGAGACAGTGGCAGAGGGAGACCTTTCTCCTATGGCACCCATCCTTCACCAAGAGCCAACGTTTGAGGTTATTGATGCCTGACTTGGTCCTCATCGGATGCTCCCAGCCACAGCCAAGGCTGTACCTGCAGTGCTCAGGTGATTATGGAGAGCTCGGTGGTGCCACACAGAAACCAGCCTGTGCACGTGGTGGAGCAGGGACCTGGGGACACTGCTGCTGCCCAGGGAGCTGTGAGACACCACAGGGGTGTCCCACTGAGGCACTCACACCTGGAAAGGAGGGGGAAAACAGCGTTAGCAGCTTCGGGAGAGGAAGGAGAAGGGCTTCAGATCCTACCACTGACAAGGAGCTCCCAGCCCAGCACAGTCAGGCCCGGATGCTGCAGGCCACTGCTCCACGGGTGACAGGACAAGCTGAACACGTACACCCCTGCTGTGTCCTACAGGGCACTAACTCCAGCCAGCCTCGCTCATGTGGGACAGCTCAGCAGCACAACCTTTTGCTCAGTAATGCTCTCATCCATCACAAGTCACCGTTCCAACGCTGAGCTTTGCAGTACTTGATGCACAGCTTTAATGGCCCAGCCGTGGGTCGGGGAAAGGACAACAGGGCCCTTGGTTTACAGCTTCTATCCCTCCAAGCTCAGGGGAACTTGAACCCCAGCCCACCAGTTGCTGAAAACCCCAGGGATTCCCAAGGCTACAGGAGAGCTCCGGTAACTCCATGGGGTTTGGGCATCACTTGGGGCTGTTTTAAGGGCCAGTTGTTGGGAACCCTGCAAACAGCTCTGCTCTCTCCTCCACAGCACACCCAGCATCCACACGTAGCGGGTCTTGGCCATCCTGCAGGGAGCAGATCTATCAGGCAGGACTAGCAATAAAGACAGCAGCCTTGGTGATGATTCCTTAGGCTGAATTGCTCACTGCGCACCGGGAGGTGGTGTCCAGTGCAAGATACCAGCAAAGTCTGATAGAATAAACACAACCTGCTCCAATTTATAGGAACCACCTCTGCAGAAACATTAAAACCCAACAGTGTGGCACTAACAGGGAGGAAACAGGGGACGGGATACCTGAATTGCCTTTCCAGGAGGATGCAGCCTGCTGGAGGCACCATCTGTACAGCAGGCGAAGGCAGCATGCACCCCCTCACACATCGGGGTACCTCACTACATTGGGGTACATCATTACATCAGGGTACACTACACATTGGGGTTCATCACTATGTCGGGGGTACACCACTGCATCGGGATGTAGCAGCTTGAGCATCACAAGGTGATACCATTGCCTGTGGAGGCTCAGCACCCACTGACACAGCCCAGCAGCACACAGGCTGAGTTCAGGGTGAGTGTCTGGCTCCAGAACCATCCTGTCCCTGAGGACAGCGCTCGGCCCCAGCTCATGGCTCTGCACAAAGCAAACCCACTGCAGCTCTTTCTGCTGGCACAGCCACACAGAAACCCGGCTCCCGCTTCCCGTCCTGGGAAGCGGTGCAAAGCCGGCGGCTCCCCATCAGGAACACGTTCCCACTGCATATGAATTAGCAGCACGTACAAACAAACCTGCTTCCTTCCAGGAGGGAGCAGAGGCCCCGTGCAGGGTGAGGAGCCTCGCTCTCTGCCGAGCGGCAGATTGAGCAGCAGAGACAACAGCGTTTTCCCTGCTCCATCCGTGCTCCTGCAGCAGCAGCACGAAGCAGGCAGAGGCAGAGGCGCTGTCTCGGTCTGCTCAGGTGGGTGACAGCTATTTCAAACTGGGCTGACTCCTGTGTGCCTTCAGCAGGGAGCTTTCTTGGGCTTCCCCTTCACTGCTCCCAGCCCCCCTTTTCTGCGCACCCCAAGGAAAAGGCAACGAAAACCTTTAAGGAAAATAACTTCCAGTGTTCTCGGAGATGGAAAGGTCACTGTTGGACTGACGAGGGGGAAAGCATGGGGTGCACTGAACATGAAACTTAGGCTAGACGGACTGCAGTGGATACTTGATCTATTAAAGCAGTGGATGCCATCAGGGAAGTGAGCAATGTCCTGAGAGCCAGCAGAGCCAGATGCATGTCTGCTAAAGCACATCTGTCCTGCCTGCTCCACAGCTTCCCTCTCTGCCTGCCCAGCCCCAGCAGCCCAGTTCTAATGGTGCCATTCACCCCATTGCTCTGTTGGCTGCCCCATGGCACATTTGCCACTGTGTAAGCAGCAAACAGAATGGTGAATGCATTTCTGGAGGCTGCAGCAGCAGGGAGGCAGGCAGGGGGATGCAGAAGGCAAGGCTAAAGGATGGGGGGACATCACAGCCCCTTTCTGCCACTGCCTGATGACACAGGAGCCAAGGGGTACGAGGTAAGGCAGCACTTGGTCAAACTCACCCTTCTCACGAGCCTGAGCTGTGACTGTCCCCCCACTGTGCTTCATCCAGGTCAGCAATTAGGAAGCATCCGCAGAGGTGGGAAGTTAAGATGGCTCCAAGCCTGGTCCCTGCCGTGCTGAGCTCCCATCTTCCCTTTCCCACATCGCCCCTGAGCTGGGCCCAGGCCTGGCAGCACAGAGTGAGCGCAGGCAAGAGGTGCCACAGAACAAACAGAAGGGAAAGCTCTGAACACCCTGAAGCAGCTCCCTGGCGCTCTCTCATCTCGGCTCTTCCAGCCCGGGGCAGCTGACAGCCACCTCCCCTCCGGCATTCCCTATGAGCACACCCGCTTGGGTGCTGGCTCCTGCTGCCTGCACCCAAGGCTCAGCTGCTGCACAACAGCACACGAGGCCCTGTGACTGCCTGGGGTAAAAACAGGAGGCCTCAAATCTCACTGAGTTTCGGTCCCAGGGCATCTCCTAGAGGCTGCAGTGGAGTTCAAGTGCCAGCATGGCCCCTGAGCCCCAAGGCCAGCCCACCTGAGACACCACAAGCACAGCCTGCTCTTCCTCCCTTCCTCCAGCCCCACTCCCTTGCTCTCTCTGGGTGCTGGCATCCCTCCTGCTCTAACGGGCTGACGTCTCTTTGGGCATCACTGAAGCACAGCTGAACAGAAACCCTCCTCAGAAAGGGGATGCATATATAGATATAGATATAATCTGTATATTCCAGCCTTAGAGCCATGCTTCTAATATCCCATTCATTTTTCTGCCAGAAGAAAGCAAATTCCTTATGTTGGCTGTGCTGCAATCTCACCCCCTGCCTCAGCCAGCCCTGGCTGCCAGCCCCTGCAGGCAGATGGTGAATGCAAGGCTCGCATCCCCTCCTCACAACCCCTTCTGCTCCTGCATCCCCCAGCGCCGGTCGGGCTGGACCAGGCACAGAGCCCTCAGCAGATTGAAGATATTGCCCTGCACTGAGCACCATGGGACACCCCAACAGACCCCCTGTGGTGGGGAAAGGTGACAGGTCAGCAGCCCCCAGGTCACCCTGAGTGACATCCATCAATCACTGCCATTAAACTGTCTCAAAGCCACCATTCCACACACAAGCTGTCCATCAAGCATCACCTGCATCAAGCCAAGCAGTATTTTAATTCTAATGCCTGTTAAGTGTTTTGGCTTTCAATTACAGTGCAGCCCCACTCGGTTCAGCAGCGCTTCCCTGTCTAGACAGAACAATCTTGTTGTCAGTGTAACAGATTCACCCTGACATCCCATGGCACGCAGCGATGCGGCTGCTGTTCTGGAGAAAGGATGAGAGCTAAACAGCTCTTTCTCTTACAGTTTTGAAACATGATTCCCATCCATTCAACTTCAAACAAACACCTCAATAAATAATCCTGCTGTCTTTGATGTCATCTGTCTCTGTTAGGAGGCGGCATGGATGGAGAAAGGGGGAACAGCTCAACATCCGTGCGATGCGATGCCTCCCAGCGCTGCTTGCAGCATGCCTGCCCTCCTGCAAGGAAGGGATTCATTCCTGCCCTGCTCTACCTGCTTTGGCTCTCAGCTCCAGGCTGCAGACCGAGGGCTGCAGTTTGGAGATCCTATGGCACCCCTCTGCAACACCGAGATCCCTGCTCCCAGACACAGACCTTGGCCACAGAACAAGCCTCAGGTCATTGTCAGGGAGATGCAGGCAGGGATCAGCAGCCTGAAAGAGACATCAAACCAAACCAAAATGCATTTTTCATGTATCAGCTTTGACCCCGGGCCTCTGCCAGCATGGGAGACTGCAATGAGAGACTGCAGATGCTTCTGTTATGATTTAAAGAGCTCTTCCTCCCCCCCGTGTGAGACGCGTGCACCAAGGGAAAGGGAAACCAGAGAGAGCACTTGGCAACACTCTGTGTCTTGTTCACTCCAGTGCAGCCTGTGGTGCTCAGAGACAAGAGCCCAACCAAACCAAGACCACCACAGTTCCCCTTTCACTCCATCAGTGACCAGTCCTTGACACCTGCAGCAAAGTGACAAACACCCACTGGGGACCTTCCCATCGCCTCTCCCAGTAATACACAGCCTCAGCACTGAGCCCACTGGACACGCACACCATCGCACAGGAAGAGAGGCTCCTCCATCACAACAGCTCAGCCCCAAGGATGCCTCTCGAGGGTACTTGTGGAGAGGTGCAGGTGGAAAAGAGCCTGAATGCATCAGGAGGCATGTACACAGCACTGCAAAGGGGCATATTACACAGCTGGGCTTATTTCCCCCAGTGCCTATGGACCCCAGAAGCTGCCTGGCTCAGCGCAGACTCTATCAGCACACTGGCAGCAACACTTAATCCTAGCACTGGAGCATCACGCAGTAAATCAGCTGAAGCTGTACTATAAAGAGACACTTGCCTCTAAATACTCCAGCAGAACAATCCCTCTACGTGTTCAAACAGGAAAAACCAAACCAGGAAGCAAGGACTTGCTCTCTGCACGTCCAGCAGTGTAATGGGGAGAGAGATGCTTCAGGCCACCACCGCATGCCGCATCGTTTATAACCTCATGGATTCATCCTTTCCTGACCTCCACAGAGGTGTTAACCTGCTCACAGGAGTAAACAGACGCTTCCCCCTGGCTCTGCCCTGTAAGGAGAGCCCTGCCTGGGTGCCTGCTTCTGCGCAAGAGCCAAAGCAGCTCCTGGCACAGCCCCAGCACCTCCACCACCAGCCAGGAGCCGCAGCAGATGGGCCGGGGATCCAGAGAGGCAAGGCAGGATCTCAGCATCCTGGAGACACACTGTTCAGAACCAAAGGACTGACTGTACCAAGGGAACAGCACCAGGAAAACACAGGGAACAGCACAGAGGTATTGGCCCTTCCCTGGGGGCACTGAGAGCATCCGACACAAGGCTCTCCACAAGCACATAACCTGATGCCATAGCTGGCTGGAGAGCATCCTGCAGCAGCAGGTTCCACCTTGCACCTCTTCTTACCTAATAGTATCATTTTATCAGTATATGATATTTTATCAGTGTATTTATAATGGTATTATTTTGTCTCTTTATTTCAGTGAGAAGGTTTTGCCATGTCTGGGCTACCAGCAACTGCTGGTCAATCCTGTATCTTGAGCTCCCTGGTGATGGAGAACAGAGCCAGCTTGCTGGGAACGCAGCTTCTCTCCTCACCCCCTCTGCCTGCACCAGCCCTGTTGGTGCCCAGACACATAACAGATGGAGTTAGGGCACCAGCAGTGTTCACTATCCTCCTGGGATGGAGAGTGTTAATGCATGGGCTGAACTGCGGGTGGGGGATCCGGGTGGTGAAAAATGAGGCACAAAAAGCCTCATTATCGCATCCTCAACAGCCCTGAAATCGCTGTGTGGGTCCTGTCAGTTCTCCTCCCCCTGGGTCATAAGGAGCCGTTCCCATCTGTCTGGCAGCAGGGCCCGGGTTCCTCACCAGAGCCGGTGGCCACCCAAGCACAGCGGGCACCTCAGCACCTCTGCTCTAAAGCACCCAGCTCCAGGAGGGGCCACTGGCGTCAAGCATCACGTTTTACTCCTATACCCTGCAATAGGTGGCCCCTGCCTCAGTTTCCCACCGGTGTGAAGGAGCTGTGACCTCTCCCACCCACGTTTCAGTTTCTGCTGTGTACTCACAGAGCTTCTTAAGGTCCTTCCCAGCCCTGAACCGTTCTGTGATCCTGGGTCAGTTCCCCAACACCAAACAGCTCCGCTCTCAATACGGGTTTGATTGAAGGAGCAAAGACCTGGGGCAAACCCTTCTCACTGAACTCATTACCAGCGTGTCCTGTGTCAGGATGGAGGCACTCAGCCACGACAGAGGGGCTGCACCTTTAAGCACTGAATCCCAGTTCCACTTTTTCATGGCACCTGCACTGAAGGGATTTGATGACTCCCAAGAAATGCCAAGCCAGGAAGCTTTCAAGAGCTGCTGAACTGCTCTTTTAAGAGGCAGGGGACATGTGCAACTAATCCAGTCTTCAAACTAATGATTTAATTTACCTTAGAAGCAAACCAGCATAAATTATTATCTCCCAGTAGTATAGCACAAGCATGTTGTATCTGGAGACGATGTTGATTAAATCATCAAGTGCCATAATCTTCCTACCTCGGTAAGATGGGGACAGGAAAAAAAAACACCCTAAAAATACAAATACAGCCTTGTAAGCCACAGGAGGGAAGTGCACATTCATCTCTGAGCACTCTCCTGCCTCAGCAGAGCGTGCACACAAGACTTGCCACCCTGGAAGAAGCTGCTCCAGCTGGTGTGGTGCTAAGAGGTGCAATGAACCTGTGTGCTCAGAGCTGAGGAGATGCCAGGAGATGGAGGAGCTCTGTACGGGAGTTACACTGATGGGGTTTCAACTCTGCAGAAGCACCTGAAGAAACCAGATCTTTCTCAAGGTTATCTATCACCAAGGCCATAGGGCTGGAAATGGAAGTGGTTTAGATGCACCATGTGGGAGATGTGCCTTAGGAGAGGGGAGGGAAACAGAAGCCCATTTGGAATGTCTTCCTCCCACCTCCCTAGTGCCACATCTGCTTGTCCCACCTCTTGCTCTATGCTGCAACAGAGGACAAAGCCACCTGCCTTGATGAGTGAAGCAACAGGACCTGCCTTGACTTCCCCCAACAGAGCTGTCACCCGCTGAGGGCCGTTTTACAGACGAAGCCCGCTCCTGTGGGACTCGACAAACACCCCTGCAGCCTTCTGCCAGGTACCCAGGGGCACTTCACACCCCTGCCTTTGTCCGCTGGCTGTTTGCGTCGCAGTGGAGTGCTCTGCAAGCCCCCGGGCAGGGCACTTCAGAAGCACCCCCCCTTTCATTCAAAGCCGATTCAAACCCGCAGTTGTGAGCTTGAAAGCTGCTCTGGAGGATGACAAAGGATCTCGTTGAGCTCGTGGCAAAAGAAAAGGGATCAAAGGCCAAAAGGGAGAATTCTTACAACAGAAAGCTCCCGAAAAAGCCACATTTATGGAAGAGGTGGGTATTGTGCAGGAAGGGTGATGAACAGAGGCGGGTTGATTTGCTTATTGGAAAGCTGGGGCAAGCAGGAAGCTTCTGCCCTCAGTGCTGAGCATGAGCTGCAGCAGCCGCAGTCCCCTGCCTCATAAATGGGATGCTCACTTGTCCTGGGTTATGCTCCTATTCCATTATTCATCTCTGTGGTCCCGTGATGCTGCACAGGGATTCACAGAGCAGAGTTTGAAACAAACTCGGACCCAAGCCCCTTTCCCAACCAGAAGCAATGCACAAAGTGTTAACAAAACATTACATAAAATGATTTGGGTGGGGAAATATGATTTCAGGCCGATTCTTCACATCCTTCTGATGCAGCTTTACAGTAGAAATAACCTGCTCTGACCCTCTTCCTCCAGTGGCTCTGCTTTCCCTGCTGTGAGCAGGGCTTTGTGACCTCCTCAATTCAATTCAAAGGGCTCCTGAGAGGCTGGGGACTTCAGGACTGCTGAATGAGCATCTCCAAGCACACAAATGCCACTCGTCTTCTGCAGGACCCCTGCTCCAGACAAGGCTGACCTTTTGACAGCACCTTCACCATCATTTTCCCCCAGTGAATGCACCATTACCCAAAGTCTCCTTTTTAGGATGGGGAGAAAACCTCTCCCTCTGAGTAAACACCAGACAAACATCTACACAGGGCATGGAATTACACGTCAAGCCACTCAATAAAAACAGCTTATCTGCCAGGAACAAGCCTGACAAATCCTTGGTACAGATGCCTTTCTCCCCCTGCTTTATACTGCACACGGAGTCCTCGCAGTTTAGAGGGAGGGAGGGCTTTCCACTCATTGCTCATCCTGCCAGCACCATGGGCTCGTGCTTCACCCTCCTGCTGAGATGCTGCCTCTGGGAAGGCAGGTTTTGAGGAGATATAAAGGGAAAAGCGATGTGAGAAGCAGGCACAGATGCTGCTTTCCTTCTGCCTCACACGCAGGGCTCCAGGGGCACTGGAGATCAAGTGCTGCACGCAAACACCGCCTTGACCGTGTCTCCTGGCAGCGCGGACCCAGGAGGATGCTCAGCTCCTCAGTGACACGGCCATCGGATCACATCATTCTGCTGCTGCTCACTTGCAGCACCTCAGTCTTTTCTAAGGAGAAACCTCAGCTGAGGGGCTTGCTCATTACTGCAGTGCTGCTGACAAACCAGACCGGCAAGTGTCTGCTGCTTTGAATGCCTTGCTCCTCTGCCCAAGCTGGGGGCACAAAGTCTTTACAGCAGATCAAAGCCTACAGGAAGCTTTTCTTCCTTCCTTTTGCAAGCCCTTAGCTCCATGGTGCCGCAGGAAAGCGGAAGGTAGCAGGCAGAAAGCCTGTGACTCCCCAGCAAGATGGACTTCACTGTCCCTAGCTAGTGAGACCCACCTTTGAGGAGAGCTCCTCCTTCCCAGGGAGCTCAGGGCCGTCCTGACCTGTCTCACACAAACTCCTGCTGGAATCTCTACAGACACCATCGTTCCACACCTCACATCCTGCAGGAGCAAGTGATTAATTGATCCCAGTGAGCTGCCATCTGCCAGCTGATCATGGACAGCTCTGACGAACAGCCCAGCCCTATGTTCTCCACCTACTGCAAAGCAAAACAAACTCTTCCAATGGCTTATGCTGACACATTCCTACTGCACATTTGCAACCAGCTTCTCAAAGTCCAATACTAAATGTAGGAGTAACTCATTATCCAGTTGTCTTGTGGTCATCTGCCTTGGCTTGTCCAAGCTGGATGGAGAAGAGACAAGAAGGTAATACTGAAGAGATACCCAATGAGAGATGTGGATGAAGTTCTGACATAGCTGAAGCCCTACAGCAAAACGTTACGGAAGGTTTAGTTGCCCTGAAGTCCAGAGAATCATAGAATCACAGAATAGTTAGGGTTGGAAAGGACCTTAAGATCATCTAGTTCCAACCCCCCTGCCGTGGGCAGGGACACCTTACGCTAAAAATTATAGGAGGAGAAGGGTATTTCTGGCTGAACAACAGACACAGCTCTCAGTCTTTGGTAGATCATTGCACATCTATGCCTCAGCCTCCCCAAGTGATCACTATGTTCTCATTCACTTGTCTCTATAGAAACCTTCGATATCTGCATATCAAAACCATGATAGGGGTAAAACCACTGCCAAGACAGGCAGCAGAAGGCACTGGATGCCCTTCACAGCACTGACCATGGGGGAAAGCAAGATGCTCTTGCACTGACGCTGGCTTCTCACCCCCCCCCTTTCTGCTCAGCAGCAGTCAAGGTTCCCCCAGCAACAGGAGATGCAGGAGGAAATACTTCCCTGCATCTTAGTGCTTTTTAGTGGCTTGACAGAAGAGTTGGTTTACAAATATGTCAATAGGATGTCTGTGTGGAACTGGGAATGAAAGCGGACGGCAGCACGGTGAGCAAGGCACAGGGCTGGAGGAGATGAACCACACAGCTTCCCCTGAGCGAGGCACAGATGCACAGACCTGAGGGAGAACGTGCAGGATCTCAGCATTAATCAACTCCATTGAGCAAAGAAAACCCTTTTCACTAATGCAAACAGCCTCCCGGTTGCTGTCGGGGGGCTTGAGGAGCGGCTGCCTCCAGAACACCCATGAGCTGCATTTGTGTTCCCCTTAGGAAGAAAAGGCCACAGCACCCATAACGGCTGCTCTGCTTCCCACTGCTGCTCCATCAGCACAGGCACATAACCAGGCAGGAACAGGGATGATGCAGGAGACTGAGGTCTGCCCCTAAGCGATTCTAGAGGCTCATCAAACCAGTGCAGGAGCACTGACACCGTGCTGCAGCGTTTCCAGTGCCCTTTGTAACAACATCTCAAGAGACTTGAGCACCGAGCTTGGGCACTGAGTGGCATCTCAAGAGCTCACCCAACCAAGCCTTGCCAGGGGCTGGAGAGCAGCCCCTCCTGGGAGAGCCTGGTCTCCCTGCTGGGCAAGGTGAGCAAGCAGGTAGGTGCAACTGTTCCTCCTCCACAGCACCCTGTTACCTCAGGCACATCAGTGGGCACCAAGGGACAAGCATCCTCCATCATCATCCTCACGCAGAACCACACTCATCTTCATCTGAGACACTGCACTGGTCCAACAAGGTGTTTGGCAATCAGGATATCCAGAAACAGGGAAACTGCTCACTGTAATGAAATCCTTTTAAAAACAAGAAGAGTAGCAGCACCTCAGGATTGCAGTAAATACACAACAACAGCACTGACACAGGGGGCTGTAGCAAGGCACAGTCGGCTGGAAGGGCCATAAGGAGACTCCTTGGCTGTAGCCATCAATTAGATCCCCATTACACAGGGGAAATGCACCCAGCAGAAGCACCCGACTGCTCTATCACCCAGCCCAGGAATGTGACAGATAGACCTCAGCTTTTTGTTGTAATTGAGATGAAGTGGCTGTCAGGTGCTCTGATGGAGGGAGAAACTCCTCTCTGCCCAGAGGCTTTGCAGATTAATACCTTTAGTTACATCAAAGGATCAACAGGAACTTGTTTGTGCCTTGTGAAGGCTGCAGCCAGTATTTAAGGTCGTTCACATCCATTACAAGGCAAGTCTACTGGTATGTTCCTCGAGGTCTTTAGCACTTGGGTATCCGAGGGCAGCCACATGCAGAAAAGCCAGTCCCAAACACATGTTGCTGCATCCTCTGTGCTCTCCATGGCTCTCAAAGTATTTCAGAGCAGACTAAACCCCTGGACTTCTTTGAGCAAGTCAGCCTCAGAACAGAGAGGTGCCAAACCTTGCCAAATGCTCCAGAAACTCCTTATTACACCAATCCCAGCCATTCCCCTCAAGAACAGCTCAGAAATCCACCTTCCCACAAGCCTCACTTCCCTGGCCCAGACACACCACAGCAGTGGTCCAGGGAAGACAGCACCAACACAGCAGCTTTGCATCCCAGAGTATCTGCTAAATACTCCCCTTTGCAGCACCTGGGAAGGACAAGCAAGCACCCACATCTCCTCAGATGGAAGGAATCCTCAGTGAGCAAAGCCCTGCTGTGGCATTGCCCCTTGTTGGAGTGCCAGTGGGTTTTCCTCCTCAAAATAGCAATTTCTATGAAAGAGAAAACAAACCAATAGTTTGGAATTTTATTAGGGGAGAACAAGGCCAATGGAATGAGCCAGGGCTGGTAACTACCCTGCTAGCTTCATCATGTTACTCCCCTGCCCTGAACTGCAAAACTTCATAGCTGGTACCAAAGGAGACCTGATCAATACTCCAGTGCTGAAACACTATTATGGAGCATGCATTCTTGGGTCCCAAGTTCCATGTGAAACTTTTCTGCCATGTTTTACTGTCTTCAGGAGAGCCTTAAAGCCAGGGCTTTAATAATTCCTGAGGTCAGTGGATCCTGTGTTTAAGCTAATGTTGTGCAACTATATGATGAGATTCAGTATCATTAGTATTCAGTCTTCCCCGTTTCACGTTGCCTCATGCTATATGAGGTTTGGAACACTGCTTTCCAATCACAGGAAAAATATTCCTGTGACTATTATGCACCATTACTAAAATGCCAGTTATGGGCAAGAGGATATTTGTTCCCCATAATGAATAATTCTTCAATATGAGGAACCTGACATGATCAGCAGCTACCTTCACCTATTTGCTTCAAGAGAAATCAACTCATTGCCTATAAGACTTCCATTTTTTTCCCCTAATAACCCAACCAAACAAACCCAAACTGACAACAGAACCCCACCAAACCCCTCCACCTACCTCTTCATTCAATAACAGAAGCAGACCCGAGGCTGCATCCATACGTCCTGAGCCAACCACACATCAACCCCAGGTTAGTCAGGGCAATCAATCTGCTCCCTTCCGTCACCAATTTCAAACAGGATTTGAACTGTCAAGCAGAAACCTTGATTTAAAGACACCAATTTTAACCTTCATTTGCATTCGTATTTATTTTCATTAAAGATCACTGGCTTTCATTAACCGGGACAGCCATTAAAATAGCAGAGATCTGTGGGCAGTCATCACTGTCAGCACATTCACTCCCAGCTCAATAAAACCAAGGAACATTAATAAAGTGAGATGAGAAATGCGTGTTTCATCCCCATTCTGATTCTTTTTTCCTCTCAAGATTAGGGGCAGAACACAAGGATGCAAATTAGTCAAATGAAATATGACGAAGCTCGGGAATACAGGGCAACTGATAGGTTTCATACTTAAGACTGATTAAATAGCTCAGTAGCTGCTTCCTATGGGTTAGATCTCCAGATTCCAAAGCCCTAACACCAATTGGCTTTGCTCAAAGCATTGCTATCTTACAAAGGCTTTAGTAACTCTTCCCTTGTTGCTGTTTCTTGCTCCTACAAAAGGAGTTGAGACACCACTGGAAAAACTTTGCATTGATGCCTTTTGCCACCTAAATGTTACTTACATCTTGGTGCCAAGGTTTCTCAGTGAGGTAATATCAACCCAAACAGTTCTTCACACATATTAACTAGGCTGTAACCAGTGTCTTAGAGAAAAGCACTCTTGCATACAAAGGAGGGATGGAAATAACCAGCACTGGCTCCACTGTACTTAAAACATGGCAAGATAATTGTGGCATCCCAAAAGTTTGAGTTGATCTTCAATGTTAAAGGTGGTTCCCAGTTTCAGCTTCACATTAAAATAGTGGAATCAGCCAAGTGGATGAACCATGATGTTCCAATGACGATGGGTTTTCAATAAATCACAGAAAAACTGAACCATTTCCTTTGTTTTCTAAATACTGCAAAATACATTGGATTTTTAGTTTGAGACTTGGACAAACTGAAACTGGTAACAGTAAGCCTTTGACACCCATTCATATTGTCCTAAACCGTTTAGTGTTTGGTATTTGCTCTATGGAACAAGAGCCCAAAAGGTGTTTTCAGTTCTGAAAGAACCTCAGCTATTCACAAAGGCCACAGGAATTTCTTGCTCTTTTAGGCTTTAGTTTTCTAAATTCCCCAGAGACGTCCAAAAACTGCCAAGAATCAAGGCTGCTGTTGGTAAATCAGTTTATCCTTTAGAGCTCATGTGCTTTGTCTGGAATACTGTAATACGAGTCAATACCCAACCACAGTTTAACCCTCAATAAGTCTCATTTGGCAGATGTTTCACCTGTCTTTACAATTACTCTAAATGGGGGTTAAAACCATTTCTTAGATTTACTTTAAATGCTGCTCATAATGTGGATTAAACCTTTCCATACCTGCAGCAAAGACGCCTCTGTTCACTGAGGGTTTGAATTCTTGATGAGACTGATGCTCGACAGGCAAATAGCAGCCCCCAAAAGCCCATTTTCTCTTTGCATTTAAGCAAGACCTTGCCCATCTCCTCAAGTAACTTGCCTCTATTTTCCAGCCAGTGGCAGGAAATCTTCATTTCCACAGCTGATGTCTGAGCTCTTGAACTCCACATGCGTCATCCTCGCCCCAACACATTTGGAGCATCTTTCTAGGATTAAAATGTACTGTGTTTCCCCGAGTGCACAATAAGGCACTGCAGTTTTATCACTTCCAGCCTTGTAAATGGCACAGGCCATTACAGAACAGCCTGCCTGAGAAAAAACAGGGTATGACATTCAAGTACTTTGTCAGAGGAGACAGATCTACTTTTTATAGTGATCAACAGCAAGAGAAGACTTCTACTAAGAAACTAAGGATGAAGTAGCCTTTAAACAAAATACCTTCAGTTTAGTAGCAAATTTTGAGCAAAGCCCGTAACTCAGGACTGTCAAAAGCAGAAATCATAGTTCAAAGGTTAGTCCAGGGTGTCCTGGGTCCAGCAGTAGCTGTCATTTTCTCCTTCTTAGTAGCTGGTGCAGTGCTGCTTTCAACTTTAGCTTGAGAACAGTGCTGATAACACCAGTGGTTTATAGCTGTTGCTAAATAATGCTTGCTCCAATCAAGGACTTTTCAGTCTCATTCTCTGCCAGCAAGGAGGGGCATGGGAAGCCGGGAGGAAGCAGAGACACCTGACCCAAACTAGCCAAAGGGGTATTCCATACCACAGCACATCATGGCCAGGATAGAAACTGAGGGGAGGTACCCAGAAGGCCCAGATCGCTGCTCAGGTCAGGCTGGGTATCAGTCAGTGGTTGGTGAGTGATTGCATTGTGCATCACTTGTGCTTATGGTTTTCTTTTCCTTTTCCCCTTCTAGATTTATGTTCTCTCCCCTTGTTATTTCCCTTACCATTATTATTGGTGGTAGCAGAGTGGTTTTGCATTATACCTTAGTTACTGGACTGCTCTTCTCTCAAACCACAGGAGTTACACCCTTCTGATTCTCCTCCCCATCCCTCAGGAGCAGCGGGGAAGAACAAGGAGCAAGCAGCTGCGTGGTTCTGTTACCAGCTGGGCTTAAACCTTGACACAGGGGCACTGGGGAACCTGACAGTGGACAACGAACTCTGGCAGAAGGAAGTTGTACAAACCTCAGGCACCATCTGTGCTGATCAAAGACCAGCGTGAAGAGTTTGAGATCAGGTTTTGACAACTTCCATGCTGAAGCAGTGCCCTCAATCAGTATCACTTCACCTAACCCCTCTCCCCAGTCACTACAACAGCACACTTCAATTTCCTCCTTCTCACCCTGACCACTCACTGGCCTCATTCTTTCTCAGCTTGTTTTCTCCCACATCAGCTTGCACGCTCCTTGATCATCTGCAACAACAGATGATGATTCCTTATGATGACAGGAACTTTCTCACCAGCTGAGGGTCCACAGGGGGGTTACAGAAGAGGGAAATGGTGCAACAGTCCCACAGGTATTCGCTTTCAAGATGTCCTAAATTCTGATTATGACACGAACCAGGAATGTGTGTCCCACCCCATCTCCCCTTCCAACACCTGCAAGGTAGGAGCACAGCTGATGGAAAGACAGACTTTTGGCTGCAACAGCAGCTATTCTTTCCCTGCTTCTGCCAAGGAATAGGTATGGTGAGCAGATGATGTTGATCCACATTAAGATACGGTGTTGAAGCTATACAATTAAGCTTACACAATGTGCATCTATCCCTTGCCTGGCTTGAAGAGAGCCACTGCACTTCCACACTTCGACCATTACCTTTAAAGTTACCCCACACCAGACATCACCACAGCAGCAGAGATCACCAGCCGGCTGGCAAGGCATCATCCCAACACTGAACAAGCTGCTTCCCCAAACATATAGATTAATAAAATGATACAGGGAGGAAAGTAAATCCTGCTATTTACTTAGCACTTTTTATTATAAGAACTATGATGTTCGTTTTAAGGCTCAGTGACAAATCCTGTTTGGTACATCATCACCTTGTTAAAAACCTGTCACACGTGCAGAGAATGTGAAGTTACATTAAGTATGCTGTTAACTTGACAAAACACAGCCTGCTGCTTTCCACCTGACTAACGCTGCAGCAAAGGTGGCACATTTTCAAGGGGTGGGAAAGAGACACCCTCTCCTTTCCTCATCAAAGCTTCAGATCCAGTTGAAACTCTAAACACTGTAAAAATAGGTGCTTCAGCTGCAAAGGCAACACATCAGAAACTCAGCCATAACACTCCACTCCAGATCCACGTACATGCATCAGTTACTGGGATGTGACTGCCACCCAACTGCAGTAAAGGAAAAGAAATGGAAGCAGTCATTTCAAATACTCCATTTATCCAGACAGGAAAGAAAGGCTCGACTGACACTGAACAAACCAAAAAATGCCTCAAAGTGACACATGTTGAGAAAGCCAGAAATTACAGTTTCTTGTCCAGGAATCAAAAGGAGCACAAAGTTCTTCCGCACAGAAGGCAAAGATGTGACAGCACTGCTAGCGAGTGCACTGTGTCCTTCGTGCCAATGCAGTTACACATGGTATTGGTGGATTCAGCCATCAGCAAAAGACTGGGAATAATGAAAGAAGGACAGAGTCAGATCCTTAAGCATCTTGGGAGTATGTTTACATCATTACTTGAGTGTTTTCACTTGTGCTATTGGAGGGCAAGTGTAAAACCAGAGTTATTTTTAGTATTTAAAATACGCTTCAAAGGGAAACCTTTGTGTGGCATTTTAGGGAATGAAGGTTTCAGCTACACACCAAGAGCATGTCAATGCTGCTTCCTACTTTGTAGCAGGCTTCTTTGGAAGATGCAACAGATCTGGTATCTTCTGTCAGCAGGATTCCAGCATAACCTGTTACTCTAAGCATCTGTGACGACAGTGGAATTTACCTTTCATCTCTCTACATATGCAAGTGATTATACTCATCCACACAGTTCACAGAGTCTCACTATCTGCAAAGTCCAGTCAATTAATCCTTTGGTTTACACTCACCTGCCTATTTCAGGTAACTAACTTCAGCAAACAGACATACTCTTTGCTTGTTCACTAAAGGTTTTTTGAATCTGAAGAGAAAGGGAAGCTTCTGATTAACCAAGTGTTGCTGTTTAACCACACTAAAATCAATTGGACTTGCAGCACTTCTAAGCTGTTCGCACTCTCCTAAAATAGGCTCAACACTCAAGACTTTAAACAGTCCATCCAATAAAGCTAATGTCAGATACAAGGTATTATGGATGCATCTCAGCTGCAGCTGAAGCCTGGGAAGATTAATCTCCTTTTGCCCAACATCCCGAGCCTTGAAGGACAACAAACCCAAAACCAGTAACTAACCGCAGGTCTTGACAAGCAAAGCTTCTTCCATGGTCTGATTCAAAACATGAATGTGACGTCTTCAACATACAAGTCCCATCTGTGCACCATGAAACAATGCTGAAAAAAGTATGATGCAAAGTCTTCTTAAATAGCCCAAATATAAAGAAAGCATACGGAAGCTTGATGCAAAATCCAGGTAAGAGTCCAGGGCAGTGCTTTTGTATCACTAAAGATTTAAGGACTACTGGGGATTATGTGGCCAGCCACAAACTGTCTTGTAAGAGGTCATGACAGTGTCCTCTGCTGCTGAGGGGACAGACTGCCATTCCCCATCAGAGGTTTAAAAAAGAGAAGACCAAGGAAGAGCAGAGTCATGCAGCCGATCGCCGACGAATGACAAAGACTCCCCGCTGCAGCTGTCCCAGATAGATTCTCATCTTTGTGCTGTCACTGGTTTTCCTCACCCAGATCTGCATGAAAAGAAAAGGAGGGGGGGTGGAAATAAAGGCAGCAGGGAGATACATTGTGGGGAGAAAAAGGGAAAATCCACAGTAAGCAAGGCACAAATAAGTCAAGGTATTCTTATCATCAGATCTCTCTTACTCAGGGTGCCCAGATGATTTAGCTTTATCCCTTCTCCCTCCACACAAGACATTTGCAACCTGAGTAGACAGCCAAATAAGGTTTCCAACTTTATCACCGTAACTTTCTGCTCCAGTCATCAAGAAATACTACTCTTTCCAAGCATCACAGAATCATCAGAAAAGCAGGTTTCCTTCTGCTCCAGTCAGCAACAGAACTCTGGCATTAAGCTTCACCTAATCAAGAAGAAGTCCCTCTAGATCCACAGATCATAAAATTATCTATCCTGGGATTTGCCCAGACAAGTAGCTATTAGTCAAATGCAAAGCTTATTCTGATTTTGTTCAGTGAAGCTCTTCTCACTGTATATGGAATAAATTGTATCTGAAGATAAAAAAGCTTTTTTCTTTTTAACACCTGCATGGAAAAAGTATTTTTGTTTCCAGTATTTCCTACTGCAAAGAATTATAAAGTTAATGTTGGCATGTGATCTGGGGATTTCTTTAGATATATTCAGATCTATCCAGATATACTGGCTACAGGCCTGGCACAGCAGATTGATTTAACTCTATTTTAATTATAAATTGACTTCACCAACAGAAGCCCTTAACATATTTAGTATTTGCCTGCATTTGTACTTCAGTTATTGCCCCAGAGCAATCAAAATCTACAGTCATTGATATTCATCTCTCTACTGCAACATTCCCAAGAATTTGGCATGTTTTACTAACCAGCATTCCAGAACCTACAAACTCTGAGCAGCTGTACAGAACAGTCACCATGTACAGTTTGACACTGTACCACTAAACCAACTGTCCCACTATAGAGTGGAATTAATGCCATGGTAATTAACAGATTACATTCCCCTCAGGTTTCAGGTAAGATGCTTCCAAAAGATGGAGTTTTCATGTAGTAAGTTAAAAGTAGTAACTTTGATCCAATTAGGAGTACTACATCTTCAACACATCCTCATCCATCAGCACACCACTACTACTTCAGATAAATAATCAAGCATTGATCTTAACAACTGTTACTGCAAGGGGAACAGTTGTGGTACAAAGCATTGCCCATATGCAACCCATTTTGTTGAAAAGAAAATATCTTCCCTTAGCTGCCAAAACAAATTAAAGTTACTTTACTGGCTGACTGAAGAGAAGTGCATTCAAGTCTAACATCTCTTTCCTTGAAGCATCTGGAATCAAAGAAACTGCTCCCTTTGCCTGACTGATGCACTGCTCGAGGACTGAGCTTCATTTGTAGCAAGATTCACATCAATTTTGAGCACACACCTCCCTTCACCTGCTCTTCTAAGCTTTAATCATTAGCCACAAGGCAATTGTCTCAGAGCAATGACTCACCTGCCCTAGCTCCCACGCAGGTGATGAATGCTGCCAGTTTACAGCACACATGCTCAGGTTAAAGGAAGAATTTCCTTCACTTGTAACAACTAAATTTGGTGACAATGTTTTTCCTAATCCTCTTCCGAATTCCCAAGATGGGATATTTTATAGTTTATTATTTTTGCATTAATAACTATGTTCTTGAAATAATGGAAATGGAACTGATGGAAGGTAGTGCTAGTGAAATGCAACGCGTCAGTTCTCCCCATTTTTCCTGCCTGCCAAACTACTACTTGCAAAGTGTAAGATCACTCTTTGGAAAGAGAGCAAGTCTCTTCCCATCTCAAGAAGAGATTGATCAGTTTGGTTTTATCTTGGATTTAGCCTCTTTATACACCAGACATCTTTTCTGAAAGCAATACTGATTTCATCTTTGTCCTTAACTACCTGCCCACACTGACCCACCACACCTTTCCCCACTCCCATGAAAACCAAAGCAGCCCACTACCTCATTGGCACCCACAGAACTGATCACACAGCTGATCTTAGTGTTCTCTTTAGATTCCAGGTAAATGGCCTGGCTCTTGTGGTACCTGCAAAAAGAAAGAATAAAAAACCCAAAGGAAACATATGAAACCATTAGTTGTCTAAAGACTGAGAAAAGAAACAGGTAGTAAGATTGATAAAGCTAGGATTCTACAAGCATTTGGATAGAGTAAATATGAAGTATGTCTTTCCACAACACTTTCCCCATCTCCACAACATGGCGGGTTGATTCTACACACACTTTGCATCTAAATGATACTTCGAAATATATGAAGCTCTCAATTCACAACCCATTCTATATGCAATTACTGAAAGCATTTCACACTGAAAGAGGGGCAGAGCCCCAAACCCCAAGACAGGAGAACCCTCACTGACAGTAAGCCCATGATTCATGAGTTAATCAAACTGGCCTTTCACATGTCAAAGAACAGATTTCAGAAGGCAACTCCACATTATGCCTGATAAGACAGAGCATACCACAGATGCTCAAAAGTTACCCACATTCCTCAACACCAAGTTACTAGTGCACCGCCACCAAAATGAATTTACTCAATCAATGAAGTCTATGTATTGTTTAAACAGAGACCTCAAGCTTGTAATACTGTTATATTTTGTAAAAACACCCAAAATGTAAGTGATGTGTAACTGACTCTGCAAGAAGCTCTATATACCTGCCATACAGGAGGAGGCTGTGTCTAAGCATATGCATTTTTGCCCCTATTTCTCTCGGTGTTACTTTGTACAGAACAAAGGAAAAACTTTGAATCACTCGATTTCAGTCTTGTCTTCTCCACAGACCATGTTTCTGGGAAGTGCTGTGAAGTGTGCTGGACAAAACTGCCCAGTCTCTGTTTCTTCTATTCCATAGGCAGAACTAATTACACTGAAACAAGTTACTTGCAAGCAAATAATCAGAGCACCAAAATGCTTTACAGTTATAAAAGCAGATTTCCACCTTTACCCAAATCATGATGTGCTTCAGATTTAACTGAGCAATCTAAGTTGCAGAGTCACTGTACACATATTTCCCCTCAGTATGCAACTCCCTGCAGCCTGACTGGCTTAAAGCCATGTCAAAATGCACAGATTTGCATAATCATTCCTATAAAAACTATGCTGTAAATATGGAATTCTTCCAATAGTTTATTCCACAATCTCTTCCTACTGGCTCATCTACTCACACTGCTTGCCAGTTACAAGAAGGACAGAGGCAGCTTTCAGCCTTCCAAACATACTAATTACAATGGGCTGGGTAAGGTAATGAAAATCCCCCAAATCCTGCTTCCTTTCGACACCTGTGCCCAACCACAACCCCTTCTCCCTCATTTAAAGGGGAAGATGTCAGTGGGATTCAGGACAATGCAATAGCAACAATCACCCAAGCCAAAAATCTGTTTGCTGAGCCCAGATGTCATTAATGGATCTTAAGGAATGGTTTAATCTAGTACAAAACCCAGACCTCACTAAGATAAGACATAAAAGTCTCAGCCCTGCAGTGTCTTACACCATGCTGTGTGTGCTTAAGCAAGGAGAATTGACGATCTTGATACCATCAGCTACAGAGTGCAGAAGATGCCACAACTCTCCAGTGTTATCTGTGCCTGCACAGTTAATGAAATTCTTCCACTCAAAGCTGTGAATTCCAACGTTAATGCAGGATCTCACATTACAAGTTACAATCCCTCAGTAAATCTGTGTTAGCTGTGGACAGCAGAGGCAAGGTAACGAGTTGGTTCAGCACTTTTTCATTAAAGACCTGTGTTGGGTGTCTCTGTGCACACAGAGATGGGTCAGCTGAAGGTACAGTAGCCTGGTACACCTCAGTTGCATGCTCTTGTCTCAGCCTTTTGCCATGTTTCTATATACAAGGAGTACAGAGGAGTGGAACTAAGAATACTTCTGATGAAAAACATAACGGAATTGAAGTTGGCTTTCAAGAGCAGGAAAATGCCAAACAGCTCTTGCTTTTGCAGTAGATAAAATGCACTGCAATACTGAGGCAAGCAGGAATAATTCCACTTTCTGCTACAAAATATTTTGGTGAAAGGCCAAGATTTTCAACTGCATCTCCCTCAGAAGATCGAAAGAAATCACTCTGCAGAGTATGCAGACAAAGCTAAAAGCAAAACGACAGTGAACTGTATTTCAGGATCTGATGGGGAGCGTGGAGCAAACTGAGGATAACAAACCTGAAGTCTAACTCCACATCCATCTGAAACTCCCTAAACAAAGACTCCACTTTGGAAACATGGTTGTGAAATGTCTCTGCAAGACCTTGGCGAGCCCATCACTAGCCTTAAACATTCTCTGCTTTGAGATAATAGCCCTTCATGGCTAACAGAAAGTAGTCGCTCCTGAGCTGCCACCTTTATTATTGCTGGTGCACACCTGCAGCTACAGTCTTAATACACCTTAGTGAAAATTACCCTCCCATTATCAAGAGTTACTTCATTCTTTTAAACTACCAGCTACTTTGCACAAGTACTACTGCTATCAATCAAAACTAATCTAAGCAGGATTATTATAGCCAAAAAGAAAGGTAAAATACTTATCTTAAACCAGCATAAGAACAAGGTAGATAGGAAAGGTCCTCACTGGAATTTCTGGCAGTGAGACCTCCCATGACAACTGAATTCAGCAAGGTGAAAATAACTTACGTGGTTTATATTCCAACTAGCTACCTTTCAGAAAAGTGATGCTATTGAGAGATTCATCTGGGCTCAGGGAAGCTCTCCCAGGTTTGAATTTGGTGGGAGCTTTACTGACAGGTTACTTCAGATTCTATCTTTCCTTTTCCTTATAAACTAGATTAAGTTTTTACTTATGCAACACTTTTCAGACCTGCACATGCTTAAAAGTTCTAAGGAACAGCTTAGTCATCTAAACCACTTTATGCACACACACACAAATGTATGAAAGCTAAAAAAGAACTGAAACAAGCAGCCCATTCAGCTCATGCCTGCTTTATGCTTCATGGAAGTTTAAAGCTCTATGCAGCAGCTCCTCTCAGAGCTGTGTACATAGAGCCCTTGATAAAACTTCACTATCAGAAGATCAGGAGAAGTTAAAACTGACCAAATGTACAAGGTGGCTGTTGTGTAGAAAACAAGCTTCACACCTAACCTGTGATAAAATTACAACCTTGTCACTTCTTATTTTGGGCCACTAGAACACTAAAATAAGGAACAAATAAGCATACAACTTGCAAATGGCTTTCTGCTCAAGGAGTACTATATTGTCCCCTTGATGATCCAGTTTTGCATGTCTCAGGTTTAAAAGCTACAATGATCTCTCTGCAGAAATTAGTATTTTCCTTGCATTTTGTCAGGCTTGCACAGCTATATGGCCCTAACATTCCACAGAGCTAAATCCAGCCAGCAATTCTGAAGTTGCTTCTCCCATCTGGGTTTGATCTTTAAAGGTTATTTGGATTAGAAACATTTTTCATTCTGCTCAGCTGGTGCATGACATTTCTTCTGCCACCTTGTGGAACAATGGGCTGCTGTTCTACAAAACTGAGCACCAGGACTGCAAATCCATCACTGTACCTGCAATCACAAAGTATCTGTATCACAGCTGAGTGGCTTCGCTGCAGCATCGCGCCCTGTCTGCTGGTACCTCTCTTACCCAGCATTAGGTTTGACAAAAAAACATTTCCCAAGCACCACTGGCTCCATGGAAAAGATTTAAGTGTCCTTTTATTCAAGCCTGTAGTTATTCCTGAAAGTCTATGAGGTCTAAACACTCCATTATCACTTCTGATTTACCAAAGTCACCATGATTAGCCCTCAGAGGAAGTGGTTAGCCTCTGCCCAAAAGTGTTTTGTCCTTACATTATTAAAGCAATTTCACTCTGCAGTCTGTGTCACCTCACTATGCAACACTCAGACTGATAAACCAGAACTTACCATCTCTTATCATAGTAGAGTTTTCCATCTTCTATCCGGGCCTCAAACCGCTGTGCTGGAGACTCTGCTGGTGTAGCTGGGAGGTGTTCAGGAGAGGAGGGAGAGGCTGAGAACAGGAGAGAGACTGTGTAAAGACCACCACACAAGCAGCATATCTGAGTGCAGAACTGCAATTAATAAAGTCATATTAAGCAGAAATAATAAGCCATAAACTCAAATTTTCCATCAGAAAAATATTCTCTATTAGGATGAATACTTCATCCCAACTCTGCCTTGAATATCCAAATGGTAAGTCACTGAAATGTAACATCTATCTGAACAAAACATTGATAGGGAGGTGATAGATATCCTTGCTTTTAATTCTCACCCATAGTAGTTATATAGGGTCAGACTTACTTAGGCAAGTCAATACCATTGTCCTGAAGTAGTGTACAGACACATTTAGAGAGCTAAAAGCATGGAACCCAAAGTTCTCAACACCTCCATCTACCTGACCAGCAGGCAAGCTGTCCAAATGCATCCAAATATAACAGAAACACCTCTTTACACACATTGTTCCATGCCCAAATGTTTCAGACACTAAAAGATACACATGCCTCCCTTCCCACCCCTGACATGCTTCAGAACAGAAGAGACTTCACACAGCATCCATTTGCTGCAGTAGCTGCACAAAGAACAGCAATTACACAGTCAAAACAATTATACAGTCAAATTCCACAGTCGGCAATTATATAGTCAAACAGCCTACAATATAGTTGTCTGTTCAACTGTGAACAAGTTGCAATGCAACTGCTAACTCACCTGGTCTCTTGGGTGATTTAAGCTAGATGGGAAGAGAGCAAAGAAGTGTTAGAGATTTGATGTGAGCTATACAAGTCTGCAGGTATAATTTCAAATAGCCTTATTTTAAATGCTTTTTAAAATGTACCATTAAATGACATAACAAGAACAGCATGCTGTGAACAGCCGGAGGTGTAGATAATCAATACCACGATACAAAAGGTCTGTAAACGTCAGAGGATTCAGATAATCCACTAAAGACAAAACCAAACCCATTTAACACTGTTTTTTAACATGAGCCAACATTTCTCAGGGTACATGAAATACAGGAGATAAATCATTAGAGACACCTCAACAGCTGGCACAAAGCACATGCTCCACCACCATCCTCAAATGCCTCTATTGAAAGAAATCAGATAAGCCTTAAAGTGGTTAGCAAGAAAGCAGTAAATTAATTCAATCCAGGAAAACCATCAACTGCACCCAGTGCAGTTTGCTGAAGTATTGTGAAAAAGGAAAACAGGAAAACCCCACCCCACGCTAAGGCCTGGAACAAAGGCAGCCTCTGATCACGAAGAGAAACACAGCAACACCAGCTCAGCCATCCGGAGGAAGAAGCTCCTTAAGGCAGCTCTTCATTTGGCTCAGACAAAAGGTAACATTTTTAGATGACAGCCATTTTAATTAGGTTAATTAAACCTATGGAAGCAAAAGGGAGGAGATACCATCTTGCTAAATCTTTATTCTTACTTCTGAAAGCCTACTGGGATGAAAAAGCCCCACATCTCAAGGAGGAACACAAACCAGAAAGCTCTGGTCTCTTCAGGGGAAGGCACTAGCTTTCTCTTTCAAGAAAAAGAAACCCAAATCAAGCCATCAGCCCTACCTTGTTCAGTGTTCTCAGGTCCTCCATTATTTGCTCATCAGTCAACAAGTAATTTAGCTGAGGTATCCAGAATTAAGGTTCCCATAAGCTCTTGACAAGCAAGGTTAAAATTAAAGGTCAATGACATTCATTTCACTTGACTAAATGTAAGCCAAAAGGATTCCCTAAAGTTGCATGCGATTGTAGTAAGTGCCATATTTGAGCTTTTTTTGTCATATGAGTTAATAGAAGTTCATCTCCACAGAGCTTAACGATTTAGCAGCAAATAGAGTGCAAAATCATTTTAACTTATGCAGACATAACCATCAATGGAAAACCTTTAGTGCATTGACTTTTACTTTATGGAGGCATCATCACTAGTGTTTTCCATGGGTTTCCTCCTGCATTTCTGCAGAGGACAATGTGGAAGCTGGAACAGAACAGACTTGCTTCACATTCTGTCCAATGAAGCCAAATCCACCCAAACCTGGGAAAAGAAACTTAACACTTTACAACTCAGTATGCAGAAACAGAGAGCTAGGGAAAGAGGCGAAAGATCCACCAGAAAATAAGAACCAGAAAATAAAGCCCGGCGTGAAACACATCCTTGTGTGGATCAGGACGAATGGGAGGCTACCACTGACCTGAAAACAAACCCAAAATCTCAGCACAACACTTACTATATCAGAGCTCTGCTGACATTTTGTGTACTTGCACACTCACATCCTCCTTCTTCCTCTGTCTACTGCTCCTCTGTCACTTCCACACTAGAAGAACCTAAGTACACAGGAGGAAAACACCACCCAGCAGAGGACCCTCCCTCCAGCTTTAATCTACAGTGTTTCTTCAAAACAGCCCTTAAGTCAAAAGTTTTCAAAGTAGTAAAGTCAACAATTGCTGGGCTGCATTTTAAGGCTTTTAGCTCTGATAAGACTTTAATCCTCTCCTCAGAGAGGAAAGGCAGACGTTGTTTCATGCTGTGGCTGCCGTATCACGCTCCATTACAAAGTCATGTTCACTGGGAAACTCATTTATTTTGGATGAAGTAGGGGCACTAATAGATTGATTTTTGGGTTTCCTGAAAGAGTGAACAGAATCTCCAACCAGAAAGAGGTTAATTAAAACTGGAGATACTTGTGAGCACCCCACAGGAATGACAGAGTTCAAGGTGTGATACTGCCTTAGAAAGTGGGAGTCACTCAGAAGTTGCAAGATAAGGTTTTCTTAATCTGATTTAAGCCATATAAGTTTGGAAGCTAATAATAAGCCTCTGCAAGGCAAATATCATTGCCTTCCTCTCCAGGTGAATTTAAAATACAAAAGGTGCCTAGCATCACAGTGGAGCTAAAAACATACTTTCAGAAGCTAAGGAACATTTTACTTCTAAGAAACATGCAATAAGGCAGCAGGATTACACATATGTGTTTCTCTCTTATGCACGATATATAAAAACAAGATGGATTTTCATCTTTCTTTATTCAAAGAACAAAGCTAGTAGTCCTTGCTTTTGCTATGCATCTCTCTGGATTAGAGATCTGAAGCCTTTATCAGTAATGGAAAAACTAGTTTGCTATGACAAACATGAGCTTTCTGGCAAACATTTCGTCACATCTTGAAATGAGAAAAGCTTTGGCTCATGTAAAAAGCCATTTACTATCAATGGAATCCATTCCCTCAGCATTTATGTATAATGCTCTTTTAAAGTTTTTCCTTTGTGAAAAGAATTGCCTGAAGAATTGAAAAACAAATAAGTTAATGAAATAAGTTATCTCATGGCACTGTGAAGTTTAAGTCAGGATACTAAGTGACAGCCAAAGACTGGTTGAGTTATAGTAGTTTATCACACATTATACAGGACAAATTGTGCTTCAGTATTTCCTGGATTAAAATCTGCTCCAAGCACCTAATTTTGTTTTCCTTCCTGTACAAAACACCAGAGGTGCAGTACAACAGCCTCCAATGGCACTGTGAAAGGATATCAGGGGCAGGTTTCCTCCTCTTGTCTGGGATAGGAACTGGATCATTTGGTCGCCGCCTCAGTTTTCTTGTCATAATAGGCTTCACTTCCATTGAGTCTGTAGAGCAATGAAGTTGGAGAGCTGATAAGACCAGAGGGAAGGGACTAAGAAGCAGCAGCTTTCTACACAAGGTACTAGGAAAATAAATCTTTCCTCTTTCATATAGAAAATTGATTTTTTTACTTTTGTGATAGCTTCCAGCATCCAGGCTGGAACTGCTGACAGCAAACACAAGCTCTCTTTCACACCAGGTCACTGTTTCACACACTGCAATGCCACAATTACAGCTCTCATTTACAGGTGCAGATAAAGAGCACAATGATGCTACAATGATTCAGGGCAAATTTCTTTAAGGTTAAGCTGCTACCTGCTTTTGCACACATCATTTAAAAGGCAAAGTTCACGGAGTCCTTTGATAACAAAACTTGGACAGCTAATAGCATGCAAAACATTAGCTATAAATCCACTGCTCTTTTTCTTGGCTTCAAGCTGGAAAACTAGCTTTTTATCCAAGGAATACACATAATTACTGCTTTCAAGTCTGAGACAAGTCTGCTGGAGTCATTTTAAACACAAATAATATTTCAATTCAGATAATCGGAAAATGTTTCAAATTATGATTAATGAAATGAAGCTAATTAATAACATGCAGAGCAGCAGTTGACAGGAACTAAACTGTAGCATATGCACTGGGAAAGAAGAAAACATCTGTTTAACATTGAAACACAAGTCTCATCACCAAGTAATTATGTGAAATTACAGTTTGTCCAAATGTCTACAGGCAGTCTTAACTGAGCTACTTCAACCCTCACAAATCATTCCTTAATTTATGAAGATATCTTCAATCGGCAACTAAGAGACCACATCTTAAATGTTAAACACATCATCTCACCTCCCTATGTGCTGAGAAGTATTTGCTCATCTTGAAATACACCTGAATCACATCCTAAGCAGCACTTAAGTCTACGAAGCCTCTTTGGCTCCCTCTAGATGCTGAAACCTTGAGCAGATACATATGTTCAAAATACAGCAGATGGGTTTTTTTCCTTATGGCAAAGGTGAACAAGAATGACCACACTACACATCAAGGGAACAAATGCCACAATAAAAGCTTTAAACAATAAGATGAACTGCAACTAAGTGTATGCCAAAGGAAACCTGAACTCTAGGATTCAAACTTGAATTTGAAAACCACTGAACATTAACAGCCCTGCAAGACACTCACTGTGTTGAGTTGAACGTAAACCACTCTCCCCATCTGTTAAGACCAACTTACAAAAGCCTAAGAAGAGAGGTTTAAAGCATGTACTCAAGGTGATACACAACCAAGTCAAGAAGGTTTTTTCTCCTTCTTGAAAACAAGTCTCTAATGAGTTGTCAAAGAAACTATTGCTTAAAATGTGAATAAGGCAGAGATCAGTTTCCTTCTTTACCTTAGCATCCTGTACCTTAAAATTGTGACAAGTCAGCTGAAAGTCAGCATCAAGCAAGCTTTCAAAAAGGCCACAAAAAAGCCCCTAGAGCTTGAATGTCTTACATTTACTGATGAAAATTTGCAGAACTTCAGGACTCAAAGAGATTCATCAAAACTTCCTAAAGGAACTTTTGAAGAGTGACATCAACAGATTTAACATAAAACACAGCCTTGCATGAGGATTAAGAGTTAAGAACCACAGTGTGTAATGCTCCAGAATGAAACTGCAGTGCTCCCCATACTCACAGATGAGCCTCTTCATTAAAATTCATTAAGTTTAATGGGTTTAAACTTAAACGGGGGAAGTTCAGGTTAAATATAACGAAGAAATTCTTTACTGTGAATGTGGCCAGGCACTAGAACAGATCACCCAGAGAAGTGGTAAATGCTCCATCCCTGCCAGTGTTTGAGGCCAGGTTGGACAGAGCTTTGGGTGACATGGTCTAGGGTGAACTGTCCCTGTCCATTGCAGAGTGCTGGAACTGGATAATCTTAAACTCCTTTCCAACCCAAACCATTCTTCGATTCTATGATTCATCAGATTGCTAACTTGCATCCTTGCATACGCTGAGCTTCCATAGGTTCTAAAACCCATCAAGTCCACACCAGTTTCAGCAGTTTTGTTTCCTAGCCTCCACTGCTTGTTCACAACAAAATCCCACTGCACTTCTGCTAGCCTGGAAGGAAGGAAGTGAGAGAGGACTAACATGCAGAGAATGAATTTTTTCTCCACAGTTACCTACCTGCCTTTACCTAGAGCTGTATTTGGTGAAACAGCTCATCTCTGCAGGACACATTTCCCTGAAGAGGACTAACCTGGTCCCCAAATCAGACTACTAAATACTTATTCCTCCCCAGTCTCCCTTTAACATCAGAATTTGGATTTTCAGAGTTAACAGCTGATAGAGAAACTGAATTCCTTTAGACTCCTAAAACATTGGTATGCACATTTCCAAAGGCAAGATCTAGTCAAATTCTGATCTGGAGAAGGCTTTAAAGCCTTCACACTAGCTGTCTGTATAAAACAGCACTGCTACCCTGATATCTTTGTTTTCTAAGCAGTAGCAGAGTGGACAAGACAAAAGACAGAAGCCTCTCTTGTTTTTACCTCCTGTTAATTCCATGGTTAGCTTTTCATTCTCGATCATCTTCTTTTTCTCTTCCAACTCTGCGATCAGGTTTTCCTTCAGCTCAATTTTCTTATCTTCAAACTCCTTTGCTGCTGCCTTCTTTTCCTTGACATAATTCTTCTCCACTTGATCTGTCTAAGGCAAACCAAAAGAACAAAAAAGTTAACTAAGGAACCAATTATGAGTTAATGATACCACAACAGCTTCTTTCAACTGCTGGATTGATTAGCTTTTCAGTTCATAACTGTAGCGAGTTCTAAAGATTATCAATATTCACAATCAACAGAAAACCATCTAAAAATTACTTAAGTTAGCAGGACTATATTGGCAAATGAATTATTTTAAGAAGAAAACATTCTAATGTTGCATAACAAGAGCCTCTCACAGAGCTCTTCACATTTATAAACAGCACTATCATTTATCACCTGAAACAAGCCACATGCACAGCCAGCACACAACAGCCCGAAAGCAAATAATGCTTTTCATTCTATTTTAATGAGAAAGTACAGAAATTACCCATGGCAATACCAGAAGTAGACTGCAATACATTGCAAGTGTAACAGTGCTAGCTAGAGGAAGATTTAAGCCTTCTGGGAACTACTACTTTATGAAACAGGAGGTTGATACCTCTCCCATCTAGTTAACATTGATTTTGATAAATTAAAGAGTACTTACTTCCAGCTGGAGGAACAGTTCTGAAAGACAAGACAGACATTATTTGTTATCTTCAAAGATGCACAAAATGACTTGCGTAACATTTTAAGTCATCGAATATCGCAGCCAAGAGCGGCAGTGAACCAAATCAGGTACATACTCATCCAACCTCTACTCTCACTTGGCAGTTTTAGGCTGAAAATAAAGGAACTAGGAAAAAATTCCACAAAAATACATTGCTAATTGAAGTTTTCTACTGATTGTCAAGCAGATTTGCAAAGCTTACACTGCAGTGCTCCATACGACTTCATTTAGCTACTACTCCCAGCGGTACTAAGCACATAGTCCATCTTTCTTGCAGTTTGATTACAATCAGTTATTACTAGATACAAACACCACACACAGAAGCTTGAATCATGGAGCTGAATGTGTGGCTGGCAAAAAAAATATAAAATCATAGTTTAAGCCAATTTCATGAAGTTCAGCAATGACCAGTTCAGAAATCATCCTGCAGCTGCTGGAAGATGCATCTGCTCAACTCACGTCTCGTTTCAGGCTCTGTATCACTGAAGATTAAGTTCTAACACAGGGCAATGTGTTAGAGTCAAGTCATACTTATGGATGAGGCAAATGGATTTCTGGTGTGAAGTAGTCCTGTGCAACTCCTACCAACTTGAAATTAAGAAGGATGGGACCCTTCTTGTGTTTCCTGGAGGACATAATGCCCAAAACAAAGCTCTTGTTCAAGATAGTGGCAATAAAAGCCAACTAAGGCACCTGATCAGTCCCCAAGGCACCATATTTCACCAGCATATTAAGCTTTAGCAAAACCTGAACTAGTAAAAACTTCTGTGAAGATCACAGGTTTCAGGTATCTTGGTGCTAATACAAAACGCTGCAGCAGCAACACTGTACTACAGTGCCTTTCTATATACAAGTTTAAAAACCAAGATCATAGATACCAAAGATGATAATGGCCAAATAAAAATCAAACCTTTGTTTGCAAAAGGCTCTATAAGTTGCACATGGAAGCAGTATTATGGAGGTAATCAAATACAGGTAAATCTGAATCTGTTGCTTTATATCTGTGAATTCTCAAAATTCAACACCTAGCCCAAAACACACACACACAAAAAAACAACCACCCAAGCAAACAAACCCGAAACAAACCAACAAGCTCAACACGGGAAGAACGTAAGAGACCGCCCTTCCTGCAGTACCAGGCAGAAAGTGATCCTCATCTGCCCTCCTGTGGAAGAAGCAAGGAGCTGCAGCACTGGTCTTTGCCAGCCAGAACTACAAGGTTGCAGGTAGGTCTTATTTCATCAAAATAACCCAAACTTGCAAGAATGCAGCTCTAGGGCACCAGGAATTCATCTCAGAAGAGATATTTCTGTTCACAAAAATTAGTTCAACTCACTTTAATTCCTCAAGCAAATCCTTTACCACACAAGCACTTTTAGAAAGACACAATTGACATTACTCCAAGGTTGGAGTACGTCAGCTATAATAAAAGTGCCACTGCCTCCCTGACCTATTTGCCAGAATAATGGCCCACACACTATAGGATTCATCCCTTTTTCTAAAGGAGGAACAGCTACATTTCCTATTTGTACTTAACAGTTTCTATAAAAGGCCCCGATTCAGTATTTGAGAAAAGAAGCTACTGGAAAGAGAACAAGAAAGAGGGAGAGTAAGCAAATGGATCTGACTTGTATGCCATTTTTCTCCAGTAACACAATAAAGGCTACCCAGAAAGGCTGAGAGTTAGGCACCTTAACTTAGGCCTTTGCTCCTGAAACACAGCAGAACACAAAGTGGAGGCAGCCCAGTCAATGGCACAGCTATAGAGACTAACAGTTGCAGCAGCAAAACCTCTGCAGTCATGGTTCCAGGGCACAAACCGAACCTTTCGGAAAGCATGTAGTCCTAATCTTCCATCCCACACACTGAAAGGAACAGCTCACCCAAAAGAACAAGCTAAAGAGGGGGACTAGGTCAGGCACAGTGCCAGCTAAAAACAAAATCACTGTACTTGGGCTTTTTCACATAAATGAAAACTAAAACTCCTTATCAAGTATTTAGGAAACAGTCAAACAATGCTGATGAAAGGTAAAAAGCCCCATCAAGATAGATCCAGGGATGCTCTGTACACTCAAAAAGCCCTACACTATACCCTCAGAAGCAGAACCACCCTTTGCTCCACCAAGTTCCTTTTCTTTGAAGGACAGAACTACCATGATTTTCCTTCAGGTGTTATAAAACCCATTACATTTGTGTACAGCATCTTAGAAGAAAATTCAGCTTACCCGCATTTCGTATCCTTTCCTTGTACTGCTGGTCCAACTTCTTCATTCTCTTCTGATACTCCTGAAGAGTACCTAGTGGAAATCAATTTGTTGGAAGCAGTGTTACATTTTCTCAAGGAACCATACACCACTTGAAACACAAATACTAATGTATGGAATCAGAAAACTACAGTTCTAGCTTAGCTTATTTTGATAAGCACATTCCCTGGTTTCTTGATTCAGAAAGTGAATTTTAAGAAATGCTTTAGTATACAGAGGCTTCAGTATACAGAGGCTTAACTACAAGTGTTTATAGGGCAAAAGGATGAGAAGTGGCAGTGCAATATCTGAAAGAGACCTACAAGGATGCTAGAGAGGGGCTCTTCATCAGGGACTGGAGTGATAGGCGATGGGTTCAAACAGGGAAAGCTGAGGTTAGATATAAGGAAGAAGTCACTTACTGTAAGGGTGGTGAGGCACGGGCACAGGGTGCCCACAGAAGTGGTGAATGCTCCATCCCTGGCAGTGTTCAAGGCCAGGCTGAACAGAGCCTTGGGTGACATGGTCTAGTGCAAGGTGTCCCTGCCCATGGCAGGGGGGTTGGAACTGGATGATCTTAAGGTCCTTTCCAACCCAGACCATTCTACAATTCTGACTTTTTCACTCAGCAGCATGACAGACACCATTCAGTGAAGGATCCTGCTTACATCTTTCAACCCCCTCATCCTTCTGTGACCTTTGCAAAGTGCTGAGAAGTGCTCAGAAATAAAAAAGCTCCCAACTTCAAAGCTCACCTTCCTGCAGTTGCTGTAACTGCCTCTTAAGAGATGCCAGTTTGTCCTGATACATCCTGCAAAGAGACAGCATGCAGCTTTACTCTGAGAAACAAGCATAGAGAGCTTATTTCACCATCTGTTTAAGTTACAACACGTTTACATGGAATTAAAAACCTTTCAGGAGATCTTCAGGAAACAAACAACAACTAGAAGAGTATGATTCAAAAGAAAGGTTAATATTCTCTCTACAAACCCTGCCAACCCCACTGGTTGTACAATGCCCCCAACCAATTATTTTGGGAGCAGTTCAGGGTAAAATAGGATTTTACTTATTTATTTTTTTATGTTGACATCTAAAATGACATTTAGATCTACAGATGCCAGAAACTTTACACCAGAATCATTCTGCCACTTTGTCAAGCCTTAATAATTTGCATGTTAGCTCCCTACCTATAAAACAGAAGACGTTTCCTCACGTAGGTCTTGACATTATAAAAGACCTCAAAGCCTATTCCTGGTGCTGTTGCAAACTTGTGTTTCCTTCACAACATACCCATGCTTTAACACAGGTCAAGTCTTCCTGACCTGTCTAAAAACATGCCTCTGCCAGCTAGCAAGAGCACAAAATACTGCAAATACACCTGAATACCAAGGGAAACCATTTCAAGTCACCCAAAACCCCACCATCTTGGACAACATTCTATTGTTTAAGGAGTTTTAACAGGCATCTTGCTTTTTGCTTGGCTTATATAAAGTAGACACTTTATTTTATTTAAGGGATCTGTCTGCAGCAGGATTCATTTGCAGCAACACTCAGCTGCTCCCAGAAACTCCTATTCCTGTGTCCAAAACAGCAGCAGCAGCACTTAGTTTCTTGACTACATACAGTACACAGAAAGTAACTGAGGAGAGAAGATACACAAGTATATGGACTCGTTAGCTATTGCACTGGGCTAGGCACTTAAAACTCCTCAATCTTGGCCCAAAACTTTGCAAAGCTGTATTAAAAACAAAACCCAAACCAAAACCCATCAACCAAATAAACAGATTTCCTTCCTTTTGATTACAATGGGTTACTTACTGTTCTTTCATTTCTACAAAGTCCTCTTCCTCATGCTTTGCCAGGTCAGTTTCACTGGCATCCTCAGTGTCTAAATGAGGTAAAGAAATGACTTGTTAAAGAAAAACCAAAGTAGTTTTATTTACAAACAAACAAACTTCCCAAACCTCAGGCAATTTAACCTCAAACACACAACCAGCTAGATGGGCCTCTGGAGAGATGAATTCAGAGGTGAAATGAATCTCTTGTCTCCCCGGAAGGTAACCAATCTAAATCCTCTGGTAGCTCTGCAATGAACTGTTACACTGAGTCTAAACAACCTCAGTTTAAGATAGTCTGGCAATTTCTTTGTGGTTTAAGACAGCAGGTTCTACATTAAGGTTCAGTTGGAAGACTTTGAAAATCATTTCACAGGTTCCTTCCTATAGTTCTACTCAACGTATCTGGAGGACAATGACTGAAACAGCTGTAACTCATTCTGCATCTTGACCTGGACAAACATACTCCAACCAGATGCTATTAGGATTGACTACAAAGGTCTCACTGAAGGTAACAAAGTGACTTGCTGGGGTCTGAATCTGGCTTTTCAGCTACACGTCACACAGAAGTACTTCAACATTTACACACAAAGACAAGCACTACCATAAAGATAGCCCCATTTTTATGAATAGATAATATAAACTACAACCAAATTAGACCAGTATGGGACTGCTAGCTTTCTGCTATGCCTTTTCAGGCTCCTATTTATAAGACGTGGGTAGCCACGAATGAATTAGCTTTCCTCCCGAAGGACAGGTCTGTGCCTCCAGCTTGGAGAAGCTGTGGTAGGCAGGGTACAGCTGTAAAGCCTGAACTACAGATACATTCCCAACACATGGACAAGGGGGACTGGCCCCTCAAATCAAACCTTACTTGGTTTCCTTTAAAGCTAGGAACAAATGGGTTTAAATTTACACACATTACAATTCTATTTTATACACCAAAGATAAACCAAAAGGTTTTAGCTGCAAAACAAACAAAAAAAAATACTTAAATGTCCAGGTCACCATAAAGGACTTTGGTTTACTCTCCGTGGAGCTGCACACTGCTGGCCTTCAGAGAGGTCTGGCTTTGGGACCTCGTTCCTGAATGTCCCAGACGTGATAGAAAACTGGCTGACAGAGCAGCAGGCACTGCCCAAGGGCCGTTCATCTCCCTTGTTATTTTATGCATCCCACACCACAGGATACTCCAGGTTTTACTTCCATTCCCCCTTCTGCACCGCTGTCCTGGCTCTTCTACGAAGCCCCTCTTCACTCTAACATCTTGCACTCCCTTCTCTGCACACCTTCACTGCCTCCTTTCCCCTTCCCACCACAGATACCTCCCCAAGCTCAACATCCCGGACTTCTCCACCCCTGTTGTCCCACACCCCCAGTCCCGCCTCCTCTCCCTCACCTGAGAAAACCGCTTCCATCCCACCTCTGCACCCGCTCTGCTGTTCTCCTCCTCCCCAGGGAGCCCCAGCGATCGAACCCTCCGCGTGCTCTCCAAACCGCTCCCGCACCCTGCCCGGCCACCACAGCCCAGCCCGCCGCGCTACCAACCCTCATCGGAGTCACGGGCCCGAGCGCTCCGCTCGCCATCCTCCTCCTCGGCGCTCTCCAGCTCCTCCTCCTCGTAGTAGTCGGGGCCGGGGGGCATGGCGGCGGCGGGCGCCCCGGGCGGGGCGGGGGCCGGCGGCGTGGCGGACACCAGCCCAGCCGCGCTCATAGCGACGGGACGAGGCCGCCGCAGCGGGGCCGGCGCTCCGGTAACGCCGCCGCAGCCCGCACCGACACTTCCGCTTCCGGGCGGACGCACCGGTGCCGGGGCGCTGCAGACCGGCGAACGCGGCGGGTACCTAAAGAGGTCCTTGGCGGGGGGGGGTGTGTGTGTGTGTGTGGAACGGGTGGAGGCGCTGGTTCGAGACCCGGCCCCGACAGACAAGGGCTGTATTAAAGCTGTATTAAGCCTGCGCTCGCTGCGGGCTCTTGGTGCCAGGTTTCGGGATAAAGGGGCTTTGCTCCGGCCTCCGGTAGCCCGCGCTCTCCCGTTTTGTCACCAAGATGGCCCCATCTGCTATGAGAAGCCGGTACTGCAGGATGCAGACGCCCGCCAAGGATAAGGACGGTGCCGTAACTTGTAAGGACACTTAACTCCCCTCCTGGCAGTTTCTTTTAATACAGGAATTAACTCCTGTTCCTCCGCACTCTCAACAAAGCCCCGTCAGCGTTCTGTGAGCTCACATTCACCACGGGAAGTAGCAGCTTAACGCCAAGAAACAGCAGCTTTTGCAGAAGCAGGAACAAGTTATGCCCCTGATGAGGCACTGCCGCACGTTTAAGGACCAAGATACAGATCCTGCGGCGAGATTCACACACAGGAACCCTTCAAACCAGGATCCCACCCCGTATGTAAATACCTCCCGTTCAGTATTCATTCCCATTTCAGGCTGAATGTTTCATTTAGCCCCTTTTCTGAAGATCTAAGTCACAGGGAGGAACTATGTACCCTTGCTGCCTCCAACAGAGCCATGCTAGAACTTCCCTTAACAGTTGTGAGGTGCCTTCCTCAAATGAACAACTTGCTCACTGAGACACTATAAACACCTCACCAGGGGAAGAAAAGAGGGTTTACCTAAAGCAGGACTGAGCTCAAAAGCATTGCCTCGCTTTTACAGGCTCTCTGAACTAGGCATTCAGCAGTTGCGAGGAGCGCCAGGTCACACTCCTTGTTCTGGAAAGACTCATAACAACACAGTGTAGGCACTTTGCTTCCCTGCCGCTCACCTCAAAGATCTGTTTGCCCTGACTGACAATGCTTAACTCAGAGCACTCTGCCAAGCATGGTCAAAACCACCTTTCCCAGGAGAAGAGGCCAAAAGCCAGGACCAGTGAGGGCACCTCCCAGCACTCGGTGTCTGATTTAAAGCAACCCTTTACCTTTCCCCTTGCTTAGGGCTGCTTGCAGCCAAGGGCAGAACAGGAAAGGGAGTGGTGGCAGCTGCCACATGGCACCAGTGAGCTGACTGGATGCCCACACTGTACCCAGTGCCCATGGGGTTGTCTTCTCCCCACCTAGCTCAATTGTTCAAGTAACTTTCCCAAGTCATAGGGTCACACAGTTAAAAACAGCAATGGAACTGGCTAAAGCCCTCTCTCAAAACTAACCAGAGCCCCCTTAACGCTTTATAAATACTATTTCCCCCAGTTCATCTCCATTTCCTGCCTGCATCTCTTCCATCTTTCCAACATAAGAACATGGAGCTGTTGGAGCAAGTCCAGAGGAGGCCATGAAGATGCTCCTGCAAACCTGGTTCGTACCACTGTGGATACCAAACCAGTTGCAGGTGTGTCTCAACCAAGACTGCCCTTATGAGGTTTATTTACCCCACATGACACTGCCTCAACACTCTGCAGAAGCTGATTTATCCCCTGAGAGCATCCCACCCCTCACACATCACATAAAGGGCTGGTGCATTTATTAATGGGAGGGCACACAGGAACCCTTTGAACCGAAGGAGCTGTGTGCAACCAGTGAGAAACAAACTGCACACAGCTGCTGATGCAAAGGTTTTAGCTCATTCTGTGGTCAGCAATGGAACTGCACTTGCTGTTGCTCCCTCTGGACTAATTCCTCATGTTTAATACTAGCCTTCTGGAGACACCCTCTACTGTCATCTCTCAGGCATCCAGTGGGAACCCAAGGGAGGAGGTTCAGCTTTAAGGAATGCCCTGTTTCCCTTACAAATGCAAAATCTTAACTGTCTACACCCCAACGAGCTATCAGGGGAAGCTGGAACTTCTCTGGCAAGCTGTTGCTCTAGGCTCATGTTTTCATTAAAGCTGGTTCTCTCACCCCAACTTGTTCATTGTTTTATCGACATTCAGTCTGAAGAAAGATTCCTGCCTCCTGCTTTGTCAGCAGCAGCTATTCACAGAACAGCTGACACAGAAGTCACTTTTTCCTTCCATTTGTAAGAAACAGAGAAAAAAAGAGTTATGAAGCTCAGCTTATAAACAGAGATCATGGCAGCTCATTTATTGTATAAATTAGATGACTGCAATGAGGAAACATGTAATACAGTACCTTGGCCTTTGAAGCACAGAACACATACCAACACCACCAACACCCTTCACCTGGAACACATAGCTTTCAAGTTTCTGTACCTTAGGTTTCAAAAGGCTGTATGATGATGGTGTTACGAGAACAGCTGTTAGAAACAAGTTAGTAGAGTGAGGTTGCATGAGGTGCTGATGGAAGATAAAGATCTGCTTCTTCAGTTTTCTTTAACAAGAAAAGGCAAGCAATTAAAAAAGAACTAAAAGGGAATAGGCCACTGTTGAGTCTCTAACAGCTATAAAAAACTGTTTGCTTCTAGATTCAGAGGCTGTAGAGGAACACAGTGTGGCAGAAATAGCATTAAACCACCTTACCCTATCTCTTCTCTGAGCTAAAACCAGACCTCTTAACCACTGCTAATGCTCCTTCTTCCCCTTTGAGGCTTTTCCTCCGTAAGGCATCACCACTAAGTCAGACCAGAGCTTTTTGGGTGGGTTTTTTGTTACGAGGAGTCTCCTCCTGCCGTGACCCGCCACAGCACCCACCGGCACTGCCGCAGCTGCCCTGACCCTCTTAGCAAGCATTTAAAGCCTCATGAGCGGCCTTTTCACTGCGCCCAACACCACTCCTCACACACCTGATGCTGCCAGAGGCCTCTCACACACCTGAGCGCGCTGTGGGCCCCGACACCACCCCCCACACACACAAACCGGCCCCGTTACGGACCCGGACACCGCCCGCCGCAGGCCCTCACAGGACTCTTCTGAAGGGCTGCCCCAGCGCGGCCGTTAACGGCCAGCCCTTGGCAAGCGGAGCGTGCGCAGGCGGCTGGGTCGAGTGCCGATACCTCATCGATGCGGCGGTGCCGCTCCGCCGCCTCCCCTGCGTAGCCGAGCGCCGACGGCTGCTCCCTCCCGCCCGCGGCGGGCAGGCCGTGGAGCCGATCGCCGAGTGCTTGGGCGCGCCTGGCAGGGGGAGCCGCACCTCAGGCGGCGGCGGGGCCGTGGCAGGAAGCGGCGGGACGGGCACGGCTCCGTTCCGTTCCCCTCACCTCCCCTTCTGCTCTCCTCACGCCTCTCTCCGGACGTGTCCGCTGCCGCTGGCCGGCTCCAGGTGAGAGGCAGCGCGGAGGAACCGGCTGACAGGCGGGTCCCACCGGGGAGGGAGGGTGAGGGGGGGCAGTGGTTTTTGGGGCTAAAGAACCACTTTGCTGCTGCCGGGCCGTGGGGGGGTGGTGTCCGGCGGTGCCTCCCGGCGCAGCTCCCTCAGGGGTGTGCCTGCGGTTGGGGGTCCCCCGGGGCTGCAGGCTGGGCATGGGGGGCAGCGGTGGTGGCTGCAGGAGGAGCGGCTCCGTGCGGTGCTGTCCCGGGTTGGCTGAGCGCGCTGTGGGAAGTTGGAGGTACCGGACAGCAGAGGGTAGACGTGGAGAGAGGGGAGGAGGAAAGCGTTTCCTTCAGCTGCAAACCGGGGACGCTGCCCCAGCTCGGATAAACGGCGTTTGTTCGTTGGGGTTATCCCTCGGGTGCGTTCGCGAGCGAGGCGTTTGAACGGCGCCGGTATCGGCCTAGTGAAACTCCAGCGCGCAGGGGAGCTCGGTTGCTGTCAGCTTTCTTGAGGCTGAGTTGGAAGTAACTGCGTAGGTCTGGTGCTGGCAGATGTGCCTGTCCTTTTAATGACATCGAGAAGTGATTTACTGGGGGTGCTGAATGTCATCTAGTAGTACTCGAGTTTGTGTGGGAAGGAGAAAGGAGGAGGACACTAGGCAAGTACTAAGCCCTAAGTATTCGTTTCATATATATATATATATATATATATTTGTGTCTTCCCGCATGAACATAAGCAGAATTAACTCCCGAATCCTATAGCTGATACTGCTCAAATGTAGTACCCCTGAGCAGTAGCTTTCAGGTTCTCCCTGGTCTCTTCCTCAGCCCGAGCAGAGCAGCTCGCTGTGGGGTTTGCTGTCCGTACCCAGCGGCCTCCCTTGGGCCGGGCTCCAGCGCTTGAACCCTGAGCTCATAGGTGTGCGAGTGCTCAGCTCAGCACACATCCAGCGCCAGCTGCCATGTTTGCTTACAAACAGCCGCACAGGAGGTGCTTGGAGTGGCCTCCTCGCAGGGCTTCACCCATAGGAGAGATGTGCTCAGTTCCACTTTGTGGCCGAGAGGCTTTCGAACCGTGTCCCCCCCCTCGCCGCCGTACAGTGATCTAAAGCAGAAGCTGCGGGCTGTGGATGGATGTGGGACGCTCCCCACCTCTCCTGTGGAAGCTGTTTTAATCACGCAGCCTCATTAAAAGTGAGCTGGGTAAGAGCGCAGCAGGGCTGTTCGATTCTGCCACTGTCGTTTCCATTATAAATGCTGGCAGGTATGGATCCTGCTGTTAGATTGGATATAAGGAGGAAATTCTTTCCTGTCAGGGTGGTGAGGCACTGGAATGGGTTGCCCAGGGAGGTTGTGAATGCTCCATCCCTGGCAGTGTTCAAGGCCAGGTTGGACAGAGCCTTGGGTGCCATGGTTTAGTGTGAGGTGTCCCTGCCCATGGCAATGGGGCTGGAACTGGATGATCTTAAGGTCCTTTCCAGCCCAAACCGTTCTATGATTCTAGGGCTGCAGTTTATGGTGCTCCTGTTTGGGTGAGGGTGAGCGGGCTCCAGGCTCCAAGGTCTGTTTATGTATCTTCAGCAAGTGTTTAAAATGCTGCAGTGTCATGTAGCTTATTTTGCTAGTGGTCATTAGTTTAATGTATCTTGTACTAGATTTATTAGTGCACACATGTCGGTATTGCTACACTGATAATGAGTTGCTTGTGAAGTAATACACCACGCTTGTTCATCTCTGTTTATGTCTTTAAAACTGTGTTGTTTCTGGTAGCTAGCTAATTCTGAGCTCCCAGGGCATAATGTAACAATATAGAGAGTGCTTTCAATCTAAATACCTGTTCACAAACTCTTCTTTAACATTGAAGTTCTGACAGATACCTTTTCTGCACTCACGGTGAGGCTGCAAACTGTTAATATCTGCATTAATGTGTGGTTTGTAGTTTGTCAAATCAAGTTTTCTTGTGTATAACTTCCTCTGGCATCTGATTCGAGGAAAACTTGAGGTAGGCTGTTTCCATCTTCCCAGTGGGAGGGTTTTCAGATTGCAAATGAATTCTTCTATATGTGTATTCTTTACAGTGATTCTCTGTAGGTACTTTTGCTTTGTTGCATTCCTCATCAGGATTAAAAAGGATCCTTGTGAGTCCACACTTTTCAAAATGAGCTATTTCTCCTCATGTGCATTCTCAACATGGACCTTGTGTCAAGAGGTTTTTGCTATTCAATGTGTGTTGCAGGATGGGGTGGTCGTTCAACAGAAGTGGGCTCTGTCTCTTCTGACTTGAATTAGCTGCCTTGCCTGTGGGAGAAAACCTTGGTATGGAGCTGGGCTGGAGTTTGCTGGGCTGATAGAGGCTGCTGAGGAACCCCTGAGGTGGGAAGGAGAGGGGCAGCAGTGTGTGCTGCACAAGGGGCAGGGGCAGTGACTTGGGACCAGGAGCACAGGTTAGTTGTTTGCTCCATTTACAGTCTTTTGCTCCAGTTATTCTGTAGCCTCATGAAATGCTGCAGCATTCAGGCCCTGAGGAATGACAGCCGAGGAGATGTTCATGAAACGCTTTTCCATTTTATTTATTTGTTGATTGTACAGGGAAGAAAACTTAGTGTCTAAGGTTGATGTTTTTAAATAGCTAAACAACCTTTTCCTCTAAAAGAATTCAGATTCTTTCAGCAGAACCACGCTGTGGTTCAGGCACAGCATTTACAGCAAACTGTGTTTGAATAAAAGTACAATTTTGATATCCCAGCTATTCAAGTAGTAGATTTTTATGGAATTGTACTTCAGCACATGCTCAGCTTTTTTAACAGATGTGCTTTCACACAGCAGAGGGGGGAAGAAACAGAAAAAGTAAGCCTAAAAGAGTGCTTTAAGCTTACGATTTTCAAACTACTTCCTTATTTGAAGATCATTGATTGAACCAGCCCGATTTGATTGCCTCTGGCTTAGTGCTGTGTCATGAACATTGAGCAAGTGCGTTTCAGCTGCTTGTTCAGGAGTTCTTTGCAGGGCAGCTCAGGGAGTTTTCCTGACGCTGTCCTGTTATCGCGCTCTGAAGTCACTGGGTAGGTTTGTTTGACTTTATTGAGTGAAACATACTGTAGAAAGTATTGATCTGATAAAACTGGGGTTCCATGGATACTCTGGGTATGAAAGAGGAAATATCTCTTCCTATTTTTCCATAGGTAGGACACATTCTGGTGTTTCACTTGGGTCTGCTGCGTGCGTTTGCAGCACATGCAGTGTGATCGTACAGCGCACACTACATAAAATCATCATGGGTATTGCACACCAGGAGCTGTGATCTGTGCGAACCTCAGCTCCTGATTAATGAGCAGGAAAGTTGAAATAGAAATTAAAGTAAATTAATTGGGTGTGGTCATCCAGCTCCTGAAGGATGCTGGAAATCCCACTGCCCTCCTACTTAGTTGTGATACTGTGGCAGCTTCTGTTGACTCTTTGTAAAGCTCCGCTTAGCAGCATTAAAGAGCAATGCTTCTAACATGCCATCTTGTCCTTATTCTGTAGAGCTATTACATCAGTATTTTATTTTTACTTCCCATTGGAAATGTGAAATTTTTATGTTTGCAGGCTAAGAAAGCTGGGGCTGTTCAGCCTGGAGAAGAGAAGCTGTGTGGAGACCTCAGAGCAGCTTCCAGTGTCTGAAGGGTGCTACAACGATGCTGGGGAGGGGCTCTTCATCAGGGACTGCAGTGATAGGAGAAGGGGTGATGGGTTTGAACTTGGAAAGGGGAAGTTCAGGTTAGATATAAGGCAGAAGCTCTTCCCTGTGAGGGTGCTGAGGCGCTGGCACAGGGTGCCCAGAGAAGCTGTGGCTGCCCCATCCCTGGCAGTGTTCAAGGCCAGGGTGGACACAGGGGCTTGGAGCAAGCTGTTCCAGTGGAAGGTGTTGCTGCCCATGGCAGGGGGTTGGAACTGGATGAGCTTAAGGTCCTTTCCAGCCCAAACCATTCTATGATTCTGTGTTTATAAAGGTCCATAGGTTTTGCTCTCAGATAGCAGTAGCCTGGAGTACAGCTAGTATTTGTTGGTTTTTTTTTAAAAGAAGTGAATGCAAAGAAGTTATTGAAATGAGGTGGGCTGGGTGGGTTGAGTAAGCTCATTCTTACTGAGGATGGCAAGGAATGCATTGGATTTGGGCAGTCTGGAAGTTGGCTTGTTTATATCCTCAGCCTTGTGTTTGTGTTGTTCTTACTGGACTTTCCCTTTGTGTCAAAAATTGTTAATTTAATTTGTAAGGGCAGGGAAATTTCATATTTAATCTAGGCAGCTTACAAAACAAGTTTGTCTGAGCTGTTAATGAAGCACTTATGCCCTTGAACAGGTAATAGCTTGATGTGGATGTAATTACTGTTTTTTCCCCCACCTTGAATATTAGGTCGAAATGGACTCTGGTTTCTTTCGAAGTTAATGAAGCCAATAGTGAAGTGGGAACGTGCAGTTGCATGTCTTCCTCCTGAGCTACAAAAGGCTTTCAAGTAAGGACATTAAGTTTGAAATTAAGCTTAATTTCAGTCTGTCTTTCTGCATATTAATATAATTGGGCATGGTTGGATAGTGGGGGTTAATGGGGCAAATCTCGAGAACATAACTCATTCAGCTGAACATATCTTCATCAGGTTGCATTTAAAGTTTGCAACTAGTGACCCCCCCCCATCTGCACCCCCTTTTTGCTGTCACTCTGTTAATTCTGATGCTGGGTTGCCCAAGAGACCAAGTTATTCCTCAGAAGAAGGGCCCTTGGTGACCTTGGCGTGCCGTGACTTCAGGCCTTTGTGACTTTGATTCAACACAAGCAGCAGTGGCTTTGGGAAGAGAGAGTAAGCTGTTTGTTGCTTTAAGAGTGGAGTTGTTACCCCCGAAGTCCTGCATAAACTTCTCTGTAGGAAGCTATCCACTGTCTGCTGTGTTTCCCTATAGCCTGACATGCAAACATGGGTTTGTTTTGGCTTTGTTTGGGGTTTATACTTTTCTTACAAACTCCTCTCCAGAATGGCTGTGATGCAGAACGTGGCAAATGCCACGTTCCAGAGTAGCTGCTTTGCAGCACTGGGAGGAATGAATCTTGTAAGTAGTGTACATATTTTCACAGACATTAAGCAGTTTAGATGAAAGGTGTTATGACTACCAGATATTATCATTTTATGAGCAGGATGTCATTATTAGATTGGAATTGATAAATGAGTGCCAAATTTTGTGCTTGGTGAGGCTGCTTCTGCAGAGATGCAAATAGTGTGCTTACTCCTACATTAAAGCTCTTCTCCCCCCTTAATTTTAACTAAATGATCTGCAATTCTGGTACACAGAATCTGGCCGAAAATTGAGCAGATTTATTTGGGGTTGCCTCTGAACGCTGTGAGAGTTTAAGCCAGATTTACAGAATATAGTCACTGATGATTCATGTTGAGATGATGTTTTTCTTCCCTGTAATGGAACATATGGGACCACATAGCATATGGTGCTGCTGAAAATTGTTAAATGCAGAGCACTGATTTATTACCCAGCAAAAAGAGTTTGGATTTTCAGTCTAACACTGAGCAGAAAGCTTTGTAAACAGCTCTGGCTGCTGCTGTGTGGTGGATGTGCTCCTGTGTGCTAGTGGTAAATCTGCAAAGAATTCCTTTAAGTGAATTAAATTGGGGCTCTTCCAAAAGTTGTGGATGTGCCCGTTGCACTGGAGTGAGTATGAGAACTCATTGGGTGTTTCATTAAACATCTAGATGGGTTTTTTTGTCTTTACAGGACTTCTGGAGGGGTTTTTGTGGTGAGGCAGGTGGAGGAAGAAAACACCTTGATCCTTCCAGAGCACAAGGGAAAGCAGTAAAGTGCAGGTACAGAGAGCATAAGTACCTATTTCCTTGTGCTCTCCTGTGTTTCTTAACTATTCATCTTTTAGATGATGATAATCTCTTCAGAGCAGGCATCACTGCTGCTGTGGCTTTGTAGGTCTTACTGCAGCTCACGGGTGCTGTAGTAATATAGATAATAAACAGTTGTTCATAAGGGTGCATTGAGTAAGCTTTATCAAAAAGGATTTAAGCAACAACAGGAACCTTCATTTGAAACTTAGAATGGGGTTTGTCTCTTCTAGTAAAAACTTGACTGCAGTTTATTTGTGAACAGTAAAGCCCTGGTTAAAACAGATTTATGCCAAATTTGGTGGTACTTTTTGGTGGTAAGAAAGTATGGAAGTCCTCTCTTAACTTTCAGGTTTTTGCATAACAATCAGGTGAGTCTTATTCTTGGTTTGTGACAATGTGCCTTTCAGTTCAGGGCTTCTGGTGTGTTTCTTGATGCTTCTTTTGACTGGTTCAGGTAAAGGTTATGCTGTATCCTTAAGGAAAAAAGTATGTGACAGCGTAAAAATGTGCTGTTCTTTAATAAAAGGAAGTAGTATCTATTGCTGAGGGAATTAACTAATGACCTCTTGTTGCCATCGCCTTCAGGATCTTAGATCCTCCCTTCGCTTGCCTCATTCTTAGTCATAGATTGGAAAAGGAAAACAGGCTATTTTTTCTCTCCTCCCAACTCTTGAGCAGTTTCTCAACTTCAGATGACCTGATCGTTGTCCTAAAGCATGCAAATGAACTGAAATCAAGAAAATCCTCCCTTTCCACTTGCAGAATGTCTTAGTCTTGAATGAATTTAACTATTTAACTTATTTTTAATCTGAACGTTGTTTGTCTTGTCAGTTTTAACACCAAGCTTCTTTCAAAAGGGGGGGGGGGGGAGACACACGACATTTCTTATCTGGCAAGTATGCGAGTGGCAGAGCAGATAAGATAATGGAGCCCTAAATGTGAGCTGGGATGGAAACAGTCTCTGTTAACAGGTCTCATCCGCTTTGCCCCAGTCAGGCGGTGCTTTACTGCATACTAATGGAACCAGTTTTGGCATCCTGGGGAGAGCGCACTGAGTTTTTCACTCTGCTGCTTCTGCATGAAAAGGCCTGATCCTGAAGTGGGAGAGCCTCATGTTTTCATACCCAGGAGTTTTGGGTCATTTGGGAAGCAGACAGCCAAAATCAGGTGGGTTTTATGTACCCATAAAAAAACCTCGAATCACATTTTGCTGCTCCACTGAGGAACAGAAATAAAAGAAACATTCCAGCTCCTTGTTCCATTCAGGTAGCTGTTTCTCAATTTCTTGTGTGCATTTCTGTGTGGTGTCTTTTCTCTGTGGAGGATCCCCTTGGAAGATAACAAGCTTTCCATTTCCAGCTCTTCCCAGAGACTAAAAGATCCTGTTACAGTTGTAATAGGTTGTGTGTTTCAGCAGTTTGATAATGGCCCAGGAAGGTGGGAGGTAGTAATGCAGGTATCTAAAACCAGAATAAATAACTACTGGCATTACTTTTTTAACCTCACAAAATCTTTGTTCACTTTTACTCTGCTTTTGCAATTTTCTGTGTTGTATTTTAGGGGGTTGCCTTGCCAGGAATATGTAATTTCAAATGAAGTTAGACTCTTGCAGAAGCACAGGAGAGGCTTTTTTGGTTACAAAATCAGTATTGGGCTTAGTATTTTGCTGCAGGAAATGCAGTCCAGGAATTAACCCTGCTGCAGGTGTTGGAAGCTGTAATGCAGAAAAGAACCTGCTTCTTTTTAGCACTGTATGAAATAAGTCAAAATACATTGAACTCGTGCATTCGAGAGCAGGAGAAATTGCAAGTAAATGTGTGATAGCCAATAGCAGCAGTTCAGATCATAAAGGCTGACTAAAATGCTCCAAAATCGAGGTCTGTTGGGGCTCTTTTCTGTGTTTCATGCTTCCAGCTGCATGTTACAGTGAGGTTTCTGCCGGGCTGACTATGATCATTTAGTGCCTCAGAATAAAGTAGCAGCAAGTTGCTGACTAAGGCTTGGTTCTTTTTCCTGCTACCTGAGTATTTTAGAACAGCATTGTTTGTATTTTTGAGCAGTCTTCCTATTTCTTGATGTGCTGAGCCCAAACCAGCCAGTGGTGGTCAGATGAGGTTGTGGTCTGATCTATTGCACAGTTTGGATCGGATTCAGGCTCTGGAGACATCCAGAGAGACACAGGGACAAGAACCCCGACTAGTAAGCTGGTGACTGGAGCCCCAGGCTACCAGTGCAGCTCTGCGGGTGTTTTAAGGTCAGCTCCTTGCAAATATTTTAGGCAGGCTTATATTCAAATGTTATTTATAAGACCAGACTAATTTCTTTCTTCATAATGATGGCCTTTTGGCTGATGACAGGGCTGGAATCTGGAAGATCTGGATTCTGCATGGCACTAGTCAGCTGGGTATCCACAGGGAAGTCGTTTGCTAGCTTTTGCCTCAGTTTTTTATCTGTATTTAAATGAAAGGAGAAAAAAAAAAGGTTGAATAATCCCTGCCTCACAGTGCTCTGAGAGCACAGTTAGTAGCCTCATGCTGCGAGATCTTTGGGAAACACTATAGGAATGTTCAAGGGGCTTATTATGGTTAAGGCCCTCGCAATGAGAGAACTGGTTGTGCCTGGGTTATTGTTAGACCATTCATTAAGGAGCTTTAATAGCTTCAGCTATGATGGGAGCTGTTCCTGGCTTCACCTGCTATTACCCTGGGTAGATACAGGCTGCTGCAGTACTGGAGCAGAGTGCTCTGGAGCAGAACTGGAGCATCTGCATTCATTGTTGGAGTCTGCCTTGAGCATTTCATTTCTGCTTCATGGCTGGGTTTGCATGCAGGTCATGCTGCAGACTGAGTGGATTTTGGCAGTTTAGCAGCATGATGATTACTTATTCTGCCACTGGTGAGCCCTTAGCACTTTCTTGCCAAAAGAATAACTATATATTCAGCTGAAATTTCCCTGTGTATCTGCCTGGCTCTTTTAATCTGCCCTGTTTGCACTTTGTAAATTGAACTAAACGTTAAAATATAGTAGGCAAGAGACATTTTAGAGCACAGTATTAGAATCAACCACATTGGAAAAGACCTTTAAGATCATCAAGTCCAACCTTTACCCCAGGAGTCCAAATCCACCACAAAACCATGTCACTAAAAGTGTATGAAAAGGTGTAAACCAAATGTTAAAAGCCTCTTAAGGTTTGGCGATGTTCAAGCTCTGGTTGTCTTTTGAGAAGCTGTGAAACTTCTCTGTGAATGCTCATGTCACAGTTGTTAAAACCTCCTTTGACTGTGTGTTTCTAAAGTACCTGTTAGAATTTGATCTTCTGGCCAGCAGTTAGGCAAGAAAAGGAGAAAAAACCTGTTTTAGGAAAGACATGGTCTGGGTATCAGGGTTTTCTAAAACTAAACCTTGTCATTAGCAGTGGTACCTTATTACACTTTAATGACTCTCAAAACTCAGCAGTGCCACACTCGTACTTGAAAGTCAAGATACAGCCTTGACAACTGAGGTCTAAATCCAGCCATTTTCATTTGCCTTTGGAGTTTCCTCTCTTCATGATTGTATCAGTAAGTTGTTTTCTGTGTCTTGACAGATCTGAAGTGTATTGACTGAAGGAAAAACACAAACTCGGGTTCCTGTTGAAACACAGGGCTTGAGGAGGTTGGGATCAGGGGTTTGGGAGCATGGAATCAATTGTGAATGAACAGGAATTTTAAGGCAACTTAAACCCAGCTGTTACTTTGGCCTCTGCTTCCTCCCACCTAGTTGAGTTGGCACAGACCTTTAGAGTGTGATACCGATCCAGCTGCAGAATAACTACAGAGGTAAAGGCAGAGGTCTGGGGTAGGGACAGATGGGGAATGAGGATGGGGCTGGAAGGCAGAAGCTTCCTGCTGAGGAAGTAGGGGCAGCACCGCTCAGTTACACTGTGAGTTGTCTTTCTTACAAAAATAAAGCACTATCCATCACAAAACCCATTGTGCAGTTTAAGTTAGCGAGTAAACCGGCAAGTTTCACTTTCTGTTTCCTGTGCCCTTGTTGGGTCTAACAGCACTTGTGTCTTCCCCTGCAGTTTGGAGCCCAAGGTGATGTGAATCACACTTAAAACATCTCCTTTCCCTGTGTTTTACCTTATTTTCTGACCAGTGTTTTAGGGAACCCAAGTTTGGTGCTTTTCATTCTTTGCACCTGCTTTTACTTCAAAATGGGTCTGTGTTTGGATATGTGATACAAACAAGGAAAGACTTTGTGAGAGGTCAGTGTATTTTGCTGTGTGTTAGTTGTTCAGTGTGTTTTATATAGCCCACATATAACAATATCCCTGCTTTAAGAAGTGGGGGGAAAACCCGAAGCAGAATGCTTGTCTCATAGGCACTGAGAATACTGACTGGAAGGTGATGCCATGTAAGCAAATGGGTGTTGCCAGACATAAAGGTTTATTTCCTACCCAGATAGGCAGTTGTAAAACGTCTGCTTATGGCACCCTATGACAGGAATCATGTGAAGGTGAAAAGTTATTTCTTAAGTCCTATTTATTCTTGAGGTGTGAGAATTACTTGCAGTGTATAACCAAGAACCTACAATTAGACAGGGAAGCACCAATGCATGCTAATTTTCTTCAAATGGACTGTTTTGTTAATGGAAATGAGGAAAGTTTCTGTTTGCTTGCTTTCTTCTTGGCAGATCTTTAGTTGAGCTGAGCAGTACAGCACCACAGAGACCTTCCCGAGCACTGCTGAGCTTCCAAAGCCATCCAGGGAACTGGAACCATGATGATGGCTTCTGGTGGCAGGGCCTCCCCATCCAAAGGACATTCGCAGCTGCTCTCAGTGAAGTTGTGGGTAAAAGTCTCAAGGGTGCATAGAGAGGAAGTCAAAGAACTTTCATGTTCATGATCTCTGTCTTCCTGGTTGCCTTAAACAGAAAGGACAGCTTCATCTGTGCCAGCATTCATAAGTTAAGAACACTTGTGAAGCTCAGCTGGGTGTCTGGATGAAATTCCCTGTCCTTCGTACTCCTGCAGCTCGGAAGCTGTGTGGGAGCTGGTGAGAGTGTGGATGTGAAGAGGTATCTTCATCTTGGCTGCCTGGCAGGAGGAACTTCCTAGTGCTGATGTTGCAGAACCACAAGTGTTTGCTAGTACTATTAGTAGAAGGGGGATGGAGGGTGGAATCTACCTACCTCCAGCTAAGGTCTGACTTGAGAGGGCAGTGCAAAGCTCAGGATGACCTAATGAAGTGGATGGCAGTCACAGGGGGTCTGTCCTGGTTGGAACAACATGCAGGAAGAGTGGTGGTTGGGTTGGTTTTTAAAAGCCAGGGTATTTAACCCTGTTTTTTTTTGCATGTTGGTGGTTAACTGGTGCCCATTGCATGCAGTAAGGAAGGTTTTGGTTACTGGTTGGGTTTGTGGCACACCCTGCCCAGGCTGCTGGGCCCCATGGGGCTGTGTTCTCTCTGGAGGTGGGTTAACATGAGCTGTGTGACCTGGAGCCATCTCAGTGGGTTTCCAGTTGCTCTTTTTTGTGCCAGGGTATCAGTAGAGCACAAAATCTTGGATAACTGTGGTGTCATTTATTCTGTCTTAGGGGGAGCTGTATATGATGTGGAGGGGGGGTTATATTCCTGTATTGGTGTGTGCTGCCCTTTGTTAGGGCAGCTCAGAGGAGAACACTGCCTTTTTAGTGGAAGCTTCCAAAGACTTTGGAGGGTCTTTGCTGCTTTTGTACATATCCCTCTCATGTCCAGAACCACCTTTTGAGTGGGGCATCTGCACAAGGGAGTTTTACTTCCGTATTTTCCTAGGTTTCCTGTGTTTTTTCTCCTTCACTCACTATCCCTGTCCTCCTTCATGCTTCACGTTTGAAAACAAAGATCAAATACACCTCAAATATTCTCCTTAAAAGGCTGCATGTTTAGAGGGGGTTGATCCCTGTGTGATGAACGTGCTGGTGTTCTGCAGTGAGGTTTAATGACACATCTGGGTGGAGGGAGCAGACCTCAGAAACGAAAATTGCTTTTCTATTTTATGAGCAGTCAGGACACTTTGGCATGAAAGCAAAATGGAAGTGGAGTATATTAATTGTCTTTTTTTTTTTTTTCCTCTTAACCACTTGTACCAGGAGCTTATTTTATGTAATTACTGGGGTGTGACTTTAAATCCTGGGCAGGACTTTGTGGCTTGTTTAACATCAAGTGCAGCTTCTGATGTTGCAATGAAGAAGGAAGTGTGCGTGTGCTTGGGGAGGGGGACAGAGCAGCACTTCTGCCTCATTGCATAAGGTGGGAACTGCAGCTGCCTGGTTATTTTTAGCTCCCAACTCTCTCATTGTCAATGTGAATCTTTTTGTCTTTTTCCTTTCTTTTTAATCAGCATATTTGGTAAATGGAGTTGTCGGTTACTGTGCTGAAGACTCTTCCGCACCAACATGCACTACACATCGATAACTTCTTCCCCCCAATTTAATTCATTGCACACAGAGCTCTTTTGAGAGCCCCAGAGTGGCAGGACTGTGTGTGATGCATTTCACAAGTATCTGTTTGCTGTTGATGTTTTACAGCTGTACATCCATAGCTTAGAGTATAAGCAGAGTAGGGATCTCCAGGAAAGGGGAGACCCTGTGGATCTAGATGGAGAAACAAGAGCTTAATTAAAGGAAAAAAAAAATGGATGGGTTTGATTATTTTTTTTTATCCATTTTGATTATTTATTATCTATTTTGATCAATGCATCTTAGTGATTTTTCTCCCCCCTTGCAAAAACATGCAACAATGTGTTCATAAGGACGTTTTCATGGGTAGGAGGGAGAGGCAAAAGATAGCATCAGTTTCCATCAGCGTGTTTTCCAGTCACTGGCTGTAGCAGTGATGCAGTTTTGTTTGGTGGCTCATCCTGAAGAGGCACATACAGAATGTTTCCATTTTAAGCTCTCCAGCACACAAAGTCTGTTGGTTTTTGCCACAGTGGGTGAGCTTTTCTTCCTGGGATCAGGTTTGCTGCACTGGCCTGAACTCTCCACCCTCTGGCAGCTCTTGGTGTGCTGTCAGAACACGGAGGGAAGAAGCTGTTTCAATCAATGAGCTTCAGGGTTGCTGATCTAAAAATGCACTGTTTAACAAGTTTTCCTGGCTCCCTGCCTCTTCCCCCCATGTTAGATGCTACCAAAACTTAGCATTCCCTAAGTGAGGTGCTCAGCTGTGTATTAGCATTAGTAGTGTCTATTCCAAGCTTGCTTAAAGGAAGCAAAGGAAGCTTTTCATAGCTGGAAACCCTCTGCCTGCCACAGTGAGTACCATGAGTTGTGCGTGTGTGTGTTTCTGTATCCTTCAGCCTGTGGTAACAAGAGAGAGCCTGGGCATCCTGAGTTGGCTCCTGGTGTTTGAATAGGCCCAATTGTGTTGATGCTGCTTCTGAGGAGTAGCTGTGAACCCAGAAAGGCTTGTGAGCACCATTAGGAGTTCCTGTCTGTATCTGCTGCCTTGTCACAACAGCTCTTCAATCCAGCAGTGATCAGAAGAGGTGAAAACTTTCTGTGTGCAGTGGAAGGTACCCTGCTATAGTTTTAGGTGTGAAGGAGCAGAGGTAGATATGGCTCATGGTAACCTTTAATAGTGTGGTGCTGGCATCACAGTGAAATGCTGCCATATTATCATAGAATGGGTTGGGTTGGAAAGGGCTTTAAGATCATCCAGTTCCACCCCCCTGCCATGGGCGCTGGGGTACCGTTTCCATCCTTATTTACTCTTAATGTGTTTTGGGATTACTTTAATGCTGCATTAAGCTGTCTCATGCTGTCTGGCTGTGAAAGTCTGAACACTGACAGTCTGGAGCAGGGTTTCTTCTCTCAGGGGAACAGGTACATTCTAGGTATTGTCTTCCTCTGTGTCAGTCTTGCTGGTTCTGCTGCTCTCACTGTCTTTGTCTTTCCTCAAAGATCATTTCATTCCCTGAGCTCATGTTAGGCTCCATCAGCCTTTGCAGATATGTTTGTGGTGGCTCTTTTGTGTCCTTGTGAAGAAGCTGCATTGAAATCACTGTGTCTGATAGCAAATGAGAGAGACCTGATGGAGAATGCTTTCAATTACTGCTTGTATAAACCAGCTCTAGAAAGACATACAGGGCCAGGAGGCATTTCCATGCCAATAAGTGCAGGAGTGTATGTAACAGTAGCTAAATTCCTAAGCTGTAGCAATTCCAGAATATTTATATAGTAATCTGGGCATATTCCACTGTTTTCAGAAGCAGCTTTAAAATTGCATCCTCCCTCCTTAATTCTGTGCCAAATGATGCATTTACTGAATTGAAACAGAAACCTCTGGCTCAAAAGGGAATCTTGAACCCACGTGTAGGACTGGCAGGTTTATCTGCTGAAGTGTGTAACTTACAGCAGGTAGTTAAGCAGCTCTGCTGCCTGTCTTGGGACTGACTTAAGCCCAGATCCCAGCCTCTCAAAGCTTCCAAAGACACCTGCACACCAGAGGACAAACCAAGTTTTGCTGTGCAATATGTGTAAATAGCTTCTGAGCACTGGAACATTGCTGGCCTCTAATTAATTTTATGATGGTTTGATTTGCTGTCGCAAATGTGCTTCAGATGATTTCAGTGGCCTTTCCTTTTTGTGCTGCTCATCTTGTTCCTCATCCTTAAAGTCCTTTTGCCCTGGCTGTCCCTGTTTCGGAAGACAGAACAGCCTTTCGAAGGACACTTTGGTTTCTGTCTAGCCTTTAGACTCTACCAAGTTTGTTTAGCACTTGTCTTGGGTAACCCTTTGAGATTAACACAGCATTTGGTGTTTGTTTTGACTGTTCATTTATCTCACTTTTTTATAAGTCCTGTTTTTTTGGTGATGGATGATAAGGATGGGAGGATTAGGATGTCCCTGGAGCCTCAACTTGGAGTGCTGCACTTCAAGGTGCAGGCTTGGATTCTTTTTCCCTTAGGCGTTGTGTTGAGCGTATGATTGTAAGGACTATAATGGGATGATAGAAATGAAATAAATGATTAAATGTCTTATTTAGATGTGAAGTGACGTTGCTGCTTGAGCTTCCCTTAGAGCTTCAGGGTATGGGCCCATCTTTGGTGATAAAATCCTCATAGTTCTGCTTGTGGTAGTGGTGGGACTTCCTCTGCTCGGCTCATTTATGAACTTTTGAGCTTGACACTGACATTTCAGTTGCAGGTTTGAAACTATTTTACACTCTGCGGGTATAAACATCCCTGGTCATATTTACAGTGTAGTGGTTGGTTGATAAATACACCCATGGTGAGCTGTGGGGTGATTGCCTGCTGTGTTATTCTTAACATGCCATGGAAGTGCTTCTGGCTTCCTGAGTAACACTCATACAGCAATAATGTACGTGAAATATGTCTTAAAACACTTTTAAAATGCCAGTGCTCATATTCAGCTGTTGACTGCATTGAGGAATGATGCAGTGCTGAGAGTTGGTGGTCTTTGAATTGAAGGATTCATGCAGATGCACTGGGTTTTTAAGAGCATTTTGAAGCTACATGTTCTGCATGTGGATAATAGGGTGCCTGAGTTGTACTTTATGGAGAAGACCAGCTTGAACCTGCTTATTCATGCAATACCAGCACAGGTAAAATCTTTGGGTCCTCCCGTTATCCAGACAAAGTGAATATAGAGCTGCAGTGTAGGATTCCTGATGCCTGTTGGTGTCATTTATCCTAGACTTACTGAGCTCTTCCTGCATGAGCCCCTCAGGGATGCTGTGCTGTGTGAGCACTGTCAGCTGGAAATGACATTGGAGCAACCACATCACTAAATGGATTCTGTAGATGTTCTTCAGGTGGAACTTCTCTTGGTGGCTGACATCAGTGTTTCTGCTTGGAGGCGATGCCCAGCCTCAAACCTTCTTGGTTCTGGAAAACCAGTTCTAGTGAATGGGGGGAGCCTCCATAATTGTGCTTACAGTACAGACACTTCTTGTGCCAATACCAACTCTTCTGCATGCAGTTGAGGCTGGCATTTTGGTGAGCAGGTTTCCTGGAGCAGCCACCTGTGAGCTCTGCTTCAGACTCCCAGAGATCTGTTTGACAGATCTTGGGTTTATTCTGGTTTGTGTTTCAGTAGTGTTTCCTGAAGCATAGCTTACAATACATTAGGGCAGGGTTTTGCCTCCCCATCTCATGGTTTTTTTCCTGTTGCTTGAGGGAATTTGGATTTGTGGCATAGTTTTGCAGAACAGGAGGGGCCTGGGTTTTGAATGGATTTACATATGGAAAAGTTTTGGTTATAATCCTGAGATTCGGTATCTTCATCTTGTCTATGTAGTGCTAATTACAGCTAGAAACAAGATCCCGGATATACTAATATGTTTGTATTGATATCTTTTCATTCTGCTTTGATACTGAGTGCTGCTCTGCAAGCGAAGGCCACGTCATGTGTAAAAAGAGAAGAAATACTGATCCAGTTGATAATCCTTCAGAACCAAACCCAACAATGGACTGCTCCAGTGCAGGGCTGCGCCTTTGTTACTACCAACTGTAGTGATCTGGCACTCCAGCACAAACCCTTAGTAAATATTTGTAAAGAATTCCAGCTACTTTATATCAGGTTGAACCCAGTGGATGGGGGTAAACGTCATCTTGAGGTACATCTCATGCTGGTGAGGGGGTTCTATGAGTGCTGGTGCAAGATCTGTGTGGTGTTATAGTCACCTTTATCACCTGATATAGAAGATTTGATTATGCAGCTTTAAATAAAGTTTAGAATAAACTTTGTAATGAGGTGAAAGCTTCTATTTGCTGCTTTGAACTTGCTCTTACGCTTCTCTTTACAGTGCTGCTGTGGTAATTAAACCCTTGTCAATAGCCAAGTACTAAGTAGTTCTCTTTGTCCTTGTAGACATACTACTGCTAATTCATTACAGTAGCATTAAAGACTACATTTTGCTAAGGAATATATATTTAAGTTCATGCTTGGAGAAATTCAGTGTAACTATTGCAGATAAACGGGGTCTGTCCCATCTTAGAATCAATCATAGAATAGTTTGGGTTGGAAGGGACCTTAAGATCATCCAGTTCCAGCCCCACTGCCATGGGCAGGGGCACCTCACACTAAACCATGGCACCCAAGGATCTGTCCAGCCTGGCCTTGAACACTGCCAGGGATGGAGCATTCACAACCTCCCTGGGCAACCCATTCCAGTGCCTCACCACCCTTACAGCAAAGAACTTCTTCCTTATATCCAATCTAAACTTCCCCTGTTTAAGTTTGAACCTGTTACCCCTTGTCCTATCACTACAGTCCCTAATGAAGAGTCCCTCCCCAGCATCCTTGTAGGCCCCCTTCAGATACTGGAAGGCTGCTATGAGGTCTCCATGCAGCCTTCTCTTCTCCAGGCTGAACAGCCCCAACTTCCTCAGCCTGTCTTCATACAGGAGGTGCTCCAGTCCCCTGATCATCCTCGTTGCCTCCTCCGGACTTGTTCCAACAGTTCCATGTCCTTTTTATGTTGAGGACACCAGAACTGCACACAATGCTGCAAGTGAGGTCTCATGAGAGCAGAGGGGCAGGATCCCCTCCTTTGACCTGCTGCTTGCGCTCCTTTTGGTGCAGCCCAGGATATGTCTCAAGATCTTACAAGTGTCTTGTCTAATACCTGGTCCATGGTTGTGCAGGAAGCTTCTGACTCAGAACTAAGTCTCAGTAAGACCAGACTCCCTCTTTACGGATTATTGTTTGGAGCAGTAAGGAGTATTTTGTACTCAGATGTAGCTCTGCAGCCACTCTGATGGTGAAGAGCAATGCATGTTACTCTGCTCAGCACTCTGGTATTAGCAACTGTCCTTCCAAGCGCTTCGACCTGTTGAGATAGGGTGTTGCTGGTGTGTGGTGGATTTAAGTTCACTCCACTGCCAGATGAGGATGTAACTTTCAGGTATTCTAAAAGGAGGTGGAATTTCTCTTTTGTCCTACTGGATTTTTATCAAGAGTCCTGGTAATTCAAGAAGGGCATCTTGCACACTCTCTGACGCTGAGGCTACTGCATTCAGTAACTCTAGGAGCCTGAAGGCTTATCTGGAAGTGTTATTAGTTTGCTACTTTCACACAGATGTTTGAGCTCTTGTTATCCTGTTAGAAGTCAACCCCAAAAGTGTGTCACAGCTGGAAATACCCAGCCAATGCTCCAACACAGTGTAACTGAGCCTTCATCAAAATCCCATGTCCTCCCAAGCTGACCATGGAGTAAAAGTGTTGGAATTGGTCAAAACAACATAAAATAACTTCATAAAAGGTTGGGCTGGATCTTAACTTTGTGCCTGGCAAAAGACTCATCTCCTTAGTACCTACTAAAGCAAACCCAGTCCTGTGTATGTCAGTGGAGTTGGATTCCTTCACTAGAAGGTAGCTTGACCTGACTTGTAATGTCCTTATAGTTCAGTCTGACCAGCCTCACACCCAGAACTTGGATAAAGACAGATTCTGCACGTCCCAGTCCCTCTCCTGTAGAAGGTAGTGGCAGACTGTTTGGGAAGCAAGAGAGGGAAACATAACCAGGTTGCTGTTAAGGTCAGGACAGCTTGGGGTTTACTACTGAGGCCAATCTAGAGGCAGCTGCTGCTGTGGATGTGTCCTCGGAGGGGTTTCCATGGGGCTTGTCAGACATCTCAGAGGAGGAACAGAATGAACCAGCTCTGCAGTGTGAAGGATCTGGCTGTCAGCAGAGGAAATGAGAAGTGTCTCTGTGACAGGGGTCATGTGGGGACAGGGCAAGGAGTGTGCCTGTAGAAAACGAGACTTTTCTAATGTAGGGGTTTGGAGTGGAAAGAAGCTGGAAGGTGAGAGGGAGCTTGGTCCTTTGTGGTGTTGGACAAAACAGGAGCTGTGGGCAGGGAGCTGAGATGATTTAAAGCTTGGGCAGGGACAGATGTGCTAAAAGATTACACAGTTAACGATGCAGTGCTGAAAATGGAGGCAGGTGCTGGGGGGTATTTATTTTCCTCCTTCAAAATGTCCTCAAATCCATTCATTTAAATCAGTTTTTCTTCCAGTTTCCTCTGTCCTTTCACATATCCTGACAAAATTTATGTGGCGTTCAGATTAAACTGGAATGTTTTCCCAAAAGGATTTTTCCAATTCTAATCTGCAGTCAGATGTTAAATATAATGTACAGTTATTGATAGAAGCTATTCTCATTTGTGTGGGTGCATTACAGAGTCGGATCCCTGCTTCAGTCTTTGCCTGCCTAACTGGTTCCTAGAAAATACAGGGAATTTCCTATCTGACAAGTAGCAGATGCTTCGTGCTCTCGAACTATGGTAGTTTCTGGACTCTCAGTAAATACAGTTGAGTGTTGGAGGCTCAAAACCATATTAGATGACCTTCATGATAACACAGGGCTCCTATGGCTCCCTCTTTAGTGAGGACACTCAAGTGAGATCTTTCTGAAGGTGATTTCTTCCATTTCTGGGCTTTAGCACTACTGTGAAAGTGTGTTTCCACTTTGAAGTTTCATTTTCCACCTCCTGTCACCAGAGAGCAGCTCTGATTTTAGCACTGAACAGGTCTGAGAGACAAGAGACCTTCCCCATCTTTTCTTTCTTTATCTCTTTTCTTTTGCATCCTTTAACCCTGGGGGGGTTAAAGTGACTCTTGAGCCATGTGCCACTCACAAGCAATTGAAGCCCAAGTCCCTTGTCAGAAGTAGATCATGTCGCTGGCAATGGGTCTGTGTTGCTCTGAAGTTTATGGGTAGCTGCACATCTCAGGTACAGGAGTGAGCCTGCACATGCTGTGCCATTGCCTCTGCAGGGCTGAAGAGCATCCTGTGCTGTAGCTTCATGTTCAGTGTGCTCGTGTCAGGGTGAATCAGAGACAAGGAGCTGCTTGGGCTCCAGAGAGGAAGCTCCATCTTGTAGCAGAGATGATGGGGATGCAGCCTTGGAACACTTCCCCCCCACTTCTGCCATGTGAAGAGGCAGAGTGAGAAGAGAGGGTGGAGGAGGAGAGGACAGAGGCTGTTTGAAGGGCTATCTAAGGGAGTGGCTCTCCTGCAAGCTGAGTGTGCAAGATACAGAGCCTAAGAATGGGTTCTTTTTCCAGCATTGTCCAAATAAAACTGGCCTGCCTGTTTCTTTCAGCGTGGAGGCCTGGATTCCCATGCAGGCAGAGGTTCCACCTGGAGGCACACACAGTGCTCCAGGGAAGCCCCTGAGTGTCAGTGGGGTGCTGTCATGTCCAGACCCACTTTCAAATCCAAGAGAGCCATAAGGCTTGCCCTGTTCTGGGTTGAGCAAGGGTTGGCTTGCCAAGGGTAAAATGGAAAGCTTTTGGAAGCAGCTGGAGGGCAGGCAGCAGGGCTGTTAGGATGCAGGGCTCTGGTGATGCCTTTGCCTAGCTCCTTTGTGTAGGAGAAGCTGTGAGACCTGGAGACACATGGCCTTCTCATGCTTAGGGAGCTGAATTTGCTCCTGTGGCTATCCAGGACCTGGATATTTGTCTTCCTGATGTGTGTTACGATGTACTTTAACGTGGGACAGCTCAGGTTAGGAAGGTTGCCCATCCTTCTGCTGGTAGCTAACGTGGCAGTGGACAGAAGAACATTGGCTGGGCTTTCTCAGCCACTGATGTTGGGTGCAGTGTTGTTAAGAGGGCAGCTCTTCTGTTCATCAACACTAAGCGAGCACAGTGAGTACCTTATCTTGAGCACACAGTATCTAAGGAAGGATGGAATTATGTTGTTACTTGATGGCTTTCATGTGAAACAGACATATCCTTTCAAGTGCTTTTCCTACTACCAATCCTACTGATTTTGCCTCCTCTGGACTGCAGAAAAGGGCTTTTCCTGTAGCTGCAATAGAGCGAACAAGCAGCAAGCAGTTCTGGGTGGAAACCTGGGATGTTCCATTCATAACAAGGAGCCAGTTTTGCAGAGCAAGACACAGTTCCTGGCCCGTTACTGCTGTGGGAGGTGGAGCAGGGAGGAAAAGGAGGAAAAGGGGAAGCCTGGAGCTGCCCCTTGCAGCTGCAATTGCACTTCCTTCGCAGAGTGAGACGAGGAGAAGGAGGTTCCTCTGTTTGGCTTCATGTATGGTTAATAGAGTTTAAGCACAGTGTAAGGTTTGCTCTGGAACTTCTTCATGCTCTCTCATTCTTTGCCAAAGTTTGTTTCTGACCAAGGGAAGATGAATTTGTGTGTTTTCAGCAGTGTCTGCATGCAGCATGGTTTCAGGTGGTTTGGAGCAACTTGTTTGCGTGTGCAGGATAACTAATGTGGTTATGTATTGCAGTGGGATTGTTTCTTCTTGAGTCACAATAGACTGAATTTCAGCCAGGTTAGGAGCACGCAGCTCTGATGTACATTGTTTGTATCCAAATATTTGGTGCTTTTCTTTGTAGTTACACTTCTGGAAGTGTTGGTTTTTTTCCAGCATTATGAATATTATGAGGAGAAACCCACAGAACTCTGTTATTTGATATAAATAGAAGAGTTCAGTGCAGCTTCCCCTGAAGGGCCTCCCTCCTTGGAGGCAACTGCTTTCAAACTGTAATATGTATTTGATATATTAAGTTGGATGGAGCTTGGAGCGACCTGTTCTAGTGGAAGATGTTCCTGCTCGTGGCACAGGGTTGGAACTGGGTGAGTTTTAAGCCCCCTTCCAATTCCAGGCTGGGGTTCTATGGTATATGTGTAGAATTCATGGTTGGTCTGATAATCCTTATTAAGGCCTTCATTCTTATCATATTAGACCTAGTTATACATTTATAGGATATATACATTACCTAGGAAGACTCAGAAAGTAGTTTTTCCTCAGTCTTTTTGTCTAGAGGCTGCTTTCCCCATGGGAGGCATCACTGGGTGCTCCAGTACAGCACTGACCGTGGTACCAGCCCCTCTGAACTCATTTAGGATTTTTGAGCTGACAGTAAAACGTTGAACTGTGCTGAATTTAGTAGTTAATGATAGAATTTGTCCTTTTAATTCCTGGCAATATGCCCCAGTGTGCCAAAGCTCAGACTTCATTCACAGAGCATCTCAAAGATGTGCTTAAAATGAACCAGAACAAGCTAATGGGTGTTCGAAGCTAACCTGTGACTGAGAAGCTGCCCCTGATGGAACATACTCATCGCTTAGACACTGTAATGTGTAGAAAACACAGAGTTATCTTTCAGTATTTCAGTCAGCTTTGAGTATCTTGCTAAATATAGGAATATGTATAGAAACATAACTGAACTCTGATCTTTTGGCTGAGTTACAGATTGGATTCTTTCATTGTTTGGTGCTACTATGCCCTGTGGTTCATTATGCCTTAGATGCTGAATCCATAAAGTAAGCCTGTTAATACGTACATGAGGCAGCAAGAGCTAAAATAGCACTGGAGCCTTCCAAAACCTGATAATTCCTTGATTTATTCATCAAGCAGGGAGCAGAACTGCTGAAAATTTGATCAGGTGCCAGTTCCTTCAGTAGCCACTCGAGTCAGAAACCTTTTTATAGCTGTGCTACGTCTCTGAGCACTGTTGGGCTTAATGAATGTTTAAGACTCTTGAGCAGAACATGTCATGGAAAGGGAAGCTTTTCTAAGGGAGCACAGGGAAGCAGGCAGGAGGTTTGCTAAGGGGAAGGCAAAGGATGTACCAGCATTTAGGTAAGTTTGTGTCTATTCTCTCCCTTTAAAATACCCTGTTTATGCTGGGTTTAGAGGATTTCTGTTACTTGGGGTGTTCAGGTGATGGGTTGTGTGCAGAATCCTTAATGGGGACTTTTATATAGCTAAAGGCAATTCTAGCTTAAAAAAAATACCTAGGTTGGCCTTGATAAAATATAGACCCCTCACAAAAAGCTTCTTTTCTGTGGTGTGAGTATGGCTAAAGGCTGATAAAATGGTCATGAAACTGCTCGGAGTCAGGCAGAGCATTTCCATATCTCCCACCTGCAAACCAAAACAGTACTTTTATTGTCTCAGGGGTGAAATGTGGGGACCCTTCTCTGGAAAACTGAGCATCTTGTGCATAAACCTGTTAGGAAAAAAATGCTCATTTTGGGATCCATGAACACTGTCGTTTTCCTGCACAAATGCCTTCAGTGCAATGCATTATCAAGCAGCAGCAAACCTTTATCCTGTGGGCATGTTCAGTGCTGCTGTAGTGAGGTTGTTCGATGTTCTTTATCAGTAGAAGATTGCATTTTCTTGTGTTGAAAACTTGCTTAACAAAGGTACCAAGCACTCAAACCTTGTTCCTCTGCTCTTCCTCCTTGGCACATTCCCCCCAAAGTCTGAATTATGGATGGCAAAATATCAAATGGAAAAGAAACTAATCACAAGGTAGGGATGTTTGCAGAGATGTGTGTATAAATTGAACATGGGGAAGGGAGAAACTGGATTATTTCTGAAGCATTTGCCTTAATTTTATGAAGGGTGTGTTTTGTGCTTGTCTGAGACCCCTGTATCCTACACAGGCATATTTCTTAGGAATTGAAACTGTGATCCATACCCAAACAGGTGAAAGTCTGGCATCATGAACAGAGAGGAAAATGGAACGTGGGAATACAGGTGTTTAACCCAGCACTCGGATGGGAAAAGGACTTTGGTTTGACTTAATGGGAAGCAGAACTGGAAGGCACTGACAGAAAGGCCTGACTTCTGATTTAAGTCCAACACCATTGCCTGCAGGGGAGAATACTCTTGGCAAAGAGGTTCCTAGTGATGAAAGCTTTACTGGAGCAGTTAAGCTTAGTTGTCTTTAGATAAAAACCTCATGTATTATTTAACCTCCATTCAGGCTCTTTTTTTTCTCCTGGTTGAAAAGGTAACAAGTAGGGCATCGAGATCCTATCAGTGAATGAACTTTAGATGTTTTATTCAGCAAAAAGCCCATTTTGGTTTCTGTTAGGTAAGTTTAATGGCTTCATTGCATGAGGTTTAAGATCATTTTACTATACTGAGGTTCTTCTGCAGCCTTCAAAGGCTGCTTTGTTTCCTGTTGCTGCCAAGGCAAGTTTTGTAGAAAAATTTACTGGAGGAGATTTTTTGAATAGAAAATGGGCATTTTCCTGGCAAAAATCAAGCTCTGTTGTGTAGGCTTAAAATAAAGGATGTTCAGGCCTATCTGGTGGGCCTGATCTCCTGCAAAGACAGCCTGCCTACAGATAAGCATGTAAATATAAGCCATTTATAGCTAGGGCCTTGCTCACACAGTGATCTTAGCTTGCTATTTTACCTCAATATCCAAATAAACAAAGCTTTAAGTGCTCAAGTGATATCCCTTGAAACCATTAGGCTACTCAAAGCTACTCAAGTGGCTGTGTTTTAACCCAGAAGAAGGATGGAGCTAGGTCTGCATGGTTTGTATACACGGGGAACCTTGCACCCTGTCTGCTCTTAGTCAAGCAAAAGCTGATGCTGAAGGATGAAGGGAAACAAGGTGCTGCAGTGTGGACCCATCCCTCCTGGGTGCAGCTGCTCCTCTCTGCTCAGCTCCACATCAGCATCACTTGGGAGAAAGTTTTGTAGCTTGTGGAGCACTGGAATGCTAAATCACAGCATCCCAGCCTGGTTTGGGTTGGAAGGGACCTTAAAGCTCTGCCAGTTCCAACCTCTGCCGTGGGCAAGGGCACCTTCCACTAGAGCAGCTTGCTCCAAGGCCCTGTGTCCAACCTGGCCTTGAACACTGCCAGGGATGGGGCAGCCACAGCTTCTCTGGGCACCCTGTGCCAGTGCCTCAGCACCCTCATGTTAGTGTTCAATGGCTTCCATTTCAGGATGACACTATTTCTATCCTTTTAGCTTTGGTGATGGTCAAATGTGACTGTTTGCCACTGGGGACCAGTGAGTGAGGCCCAGTACTGAGCTGAAGCCTTGCAGGGGATGGGGTCTGTGGAATCCTGCCTTGTGTGTTAGGCTTCTACCTTGTATTTTGATTTTAATGCTTTATCCATAGTAACCAAACTTCGGGCAATAACTCTTACTCCCAGACCATCCTTGGAATAAGTTTGACAGCTCCAAGGAGCGTTAGAAAGTGTAGCTGGAACTTGTCCATGAGATGAAAACAAATCTACAAAAGGAAAAAGTGGCTTTTCCTTTCCTTGTGTATGTAAAAGCTGGTGCCCAGGGATTTGCCACAGAAATAAGGAAGAAATGATCTGTTTCCTGTCTTCAGTTGTTGGCAAATCTGAATGGGCTTTAGAGCTTAAAATACACCTGCTTGTAGCATCTGACTGCAGACTGCTTCTTAACCTGACCAGTAACGAAAACGGGGTTTGCCTATGGAGGGGCAGAATTAAATGTCCTATGGTGGAGGTGCTCCTGGGTTTCTGCCCTGACCCTGGTCCTGGGCAGGCTGCAGTTGTCCCCTCGCTGAGGTGGAAGTGTTCTCTGTTTCAGCTGCCATTATCTGAGCTTTGCACTCAGTATTCCAAGTCACTGAATTCATCACTTGAGAAGGTCTTGATTCTATATTCGGTTACAGGAACACATATTTTTGTGTCTGTCTGAATTAACTGTTGTATTTTTAAGTTGAAACTTGTCACTTCTTGGCTCTGTTCCTTGCTCTCTTCTCAGAAGGCAGAAGAAAGGGGACAGCCTTGTGTGTTCTTCACTCATTTTGTTGAATGTATCATTACCCTTTCTACCTGGCCCCTGTGTAAGCTGGCTTTACTTTCAGTTTACCTTCATTCCTCTACATCTAATGCTTCTTTTTCTTTCTCTGCTTTATTTCTGCATCCTTTTTCATGTAGGATATTGTAGTTGGGTAATACAATAGTTTTCATCCTTCATTTCTGTTGTGACATTAGGACTTTTGGCATGGCTTTCTGCCACTGTATTTATACATCCCACACTCCATTGGCCTTTCTGAGCGCCTCTGCACATGGAGCAGATGTTTGCAGCAAGCCCCAGGTCTTTTTCCTCTGTGATTACAATTAATTTACAACTCTGCAGTGTGTGCAAGTAGCTGAAAATATTACTACAACTGTGTGTTACCCTGCTGCTGTGATAAGTGCATTTATCAGCTGCCGCTCTGCTTCTGGCTCCTCTCAGGTCTGAGCTACTCAAGCTGGACCTGTTTAGGTTTAACCTAATTTCATCTCCTTTGCTATGAATGAGTGTGACCTATAAGTGACTGAAACCTATGTGGTGGGGGTAAGTGTAATGTATACACATCTATGTCATTCCTCTAGATGCCTACTCAAAAAATAGCAAGCAACTAAATGGCTTTCTTGGTGGCAATTCAAAATAGTGAATTATCATTAGAGCAAAAATAAACCTCAATCCTATCTTACAGCAGTTTCCCAATGGGCTCTTCCTATGCAGTGTTGCCCCATAAGCCTGGGTTTTGTTGCTGCTTAGTCATTGAACACACATTCCACCATCAGCTGCCAGTTCCTTGGCTGCTGCTCCTACAGAAATATCTATATTTCTGAATAGTTCTTTAGGTTATGATGGTTTTTCATTTTCTTTGATATCCCTTTAGTTGTATTTTCTTGCTTTAGTGATGTCTCTGACCTGAATTTCTCTTGTCTGTTGCTTCCTGCCCTCAGATGCCCCTGTAAATGTCACTGCCACCCAGAGCAGAGATCTCTATGGAGTGCTCCTTTGTCCCTGCAGCCACCCTCCCAAATGCTGTCACCTCTTATTCTTGTACAGATGGGCAATACTCTGACATGACTGAGATTCTTTGGGAAGGTGTTGCGCCAGCAGTAAGTCTGACCTTCCCCTCGTTGCAGCTCTCTCTCATTGACTGTGTGAGTCTTCAGATGTCTTCATCAGGCAGCCCAGCCACCAGAAAGCTGCATTTAAGCCGTAAGTTCTGTTCCCTGTCCAGTATCAGCATCAGTTTTTCAGTATCAGAAGTGACAGCAAACAGAAATGCACCCCCTGTTTTTGCTAAAAGCTTTTCTATTTGGTGCAGGAGGAGTGCTTTTTGCCTTATCTGTTATGTTCATGGCACATTGCACTACTAAAGCATCTCATAAAGTACTCTGTTGCCATGGTGATCTACCTTCCCTTTGCCTAAAAGGACCCAGTAGGTCCTGGGAGACTGAGTCTCCTTTCTTTGCTTGTGAGAAGATGAGTCCCATCCCTTATTTTACCCTTATTTCTACCTTGTTTTCTTGAGAGCAACAAGCAGGTTTTATTTACTGATCCTTTTCTTTAACATTCAGAAACATTAAATCTTAGTACTTGCAAGCTCAGCTGCAGATCTGCCTGTACAGGAGGAGGCAGTGCTGGAACTTGCATTTTTGTGTTTGCCATGGGGAAAATCACATTTATTCATTTAAAATCAGAATCAGTGTCAGTTAAAACAGTGTATTGGTCCTCCATGACTGCAAAAAGAGTATGCTGAGGGGACAGGCGCTTGCCAGCTTGCATCTCCTAGCCCAGGTGGCTGCTTCTATTCTCCTCTCCTGCCTCTGCTGGTGGCCCTTGGGTTGGAACCAGCATCTTTGCCTGAGGAAGGCACGTGTAGAGTGTTGGCTGTTCACCAGCTGAGCTGACTTTAAACATCCCATTCCATTGCCCAGTGAGGTGAACTCCTCCATCCCCCAGTTCTAATGTAAAGCTTTTCTTAGTTAAAGCTGCTAAAAATGTGCATTAAAGCAACATTAAGGGCCTGTTGTGCACCAAGGAAATAAGACTTATGGCTGAAACACAGACCTGGATCTCTCCGTTATCCAGCTACTGCAAGAGTCTGAGTGCCGTCGTCGTCATGAGGATGTTAAAATAGCCCCAGAGAATGGTGGGACAGTGTGCTGGGATGTCATTTCAGTCTGACCCAAGGATTGTTTTATCTGCTAAAGCAAAATAGTTGCCGCAGTTCAGCAGTTTTACTCTGGAACTTGGCATTGATGTGCTTGACAATATACTGAGCTGTTGGGAGGTTGTGTTTTTGTGTGATCTCCATTCTTCTCTCCCAGCTGATAAGGAGTGCTCATCATTCCTGATTATATCCCTGGCTGAAAAGTGTCATCGTTCACTGCAGGTTTTCTTTCTGCCTCAACAGCCTGCACTGCAGGTTGGAGAATAGAGGATTTCCAACTTCAGGGTTGTCTTTGAGACAATTCATGTACCCTGGTGTCCTATACACTAGCAGCCTATTAGCAACACAATTAGCTTCTCAGCTTACTTGTCAAGTACAAGCAATGAGGAAAAGGTGGTAACAGTATATTGATTATAGGAAAATACAGTTGACCCCTGAAGGGGTGACTGCAGCACTCCAGAACTGAGCTGCCAGAGTCATCAGTAACCAGCCAGGAAGCTCCTCCTGGAGAGGAAATGAAGTGTGAGAAGGCTTCAGGATGAGGGATTGACTTAATTATATTTTGATAAATGGGTGGCCAAAAATTGCAGTGTTCCCTGAAGGCCTCAGTGACTGAAACCTGCTGGAGTTGTGGTAGGAGTTACCTCAGCAGTGTTTGTCTGATGGTGAAGGTACTCAGGGATGAGTAAATCACTCTGGCTTGTAGTGTTGAGGTACTGTGGAAATAAATGCCTTGGAAAGGCTGCATGTATTTATACATTTCGTACACTTGCTTGGTTTTATTCAGATCTTTAAGGGTGATTTCTCCGTGCATCATGCACCAAGCAACTGTCAGCTTCCCTGAGCCTGGGAAGGCTGCATGGAGACCTCATAGCAGCCTTCCAGTATCTGAAGGGGGCCTATAGGGATGCTGGGGAGGGACTCTTCATTAGGGACTGTAGTGATAGGACAAAGGGTAACGGGTTCAAACTTAAACAGGGGAAGTTTAGATTGGATATAAGGAGGAAATTCTTTCCTGTTACAGTGGTGAGGCTCTAGAATGGGTTGCCCAGGGAGGTTGTGAATGCTCCATCCCTGGCAGTGTTCAAGGCCAGGTTGGCCGAAGCCTTGGGTGAGATGATTTAGTGTGAGGTGTCGCTGCCCATGGCAGGGGGGTTGGAATTGGGTTATCTTAAGGTCCTTTCCAACCCTAACTATTCAATGATTCTATGATTCAGTGCCTATGGATGTGAAACAGTCTGTTGGACCATTTTATAAGTGTAAAGCTGGGTGCTGTTAGGATGCATGGTGCTGTTTATGAATGATTTACTGGGTTACAGCAGATAAAAACGTATTTGGTACTTTCATGACTCCATGATAACTGCTGTGTGTCAGTAATTGCTGTCATTGTCACAAGGACGTTAAAATCATAGCACCAGAACATGGTTTGGGGTGGAAGGGACCTTAAAGCTCATCCAGCTCCAACCCCTGCCGCAGGCAGGGACACCTTCCACTAGAGCAGCTTGCTCCAAGCCCCTGTGTCCAGTCTGGCCTTGAACACTGCCAGGGATGGGGCATGATCCCTCAAAATGATCCTGAAGAATCCACAAAAGAGCCATCTCAGAAGCACGTTCGATGGCTGATAGAGCAAACTCCATTCTCTCTGGGTGTTGAATAAGAGCAGCACGCTGCCTTTTCTTCTTCCTGGGTTTTGAGCCATCCAGTGCGCTTTGCATAGAGGATAATCATTCTCTTCTTGCACAGAAGTTGATAATAAGGATGCTTTGGGCATTAGACATCCGTATTTCACTTCTGTGTGTCTTTTTCTAGCCATAAAAAATACATATGCTAGAAAAGAATCAACCTAGAAAGCCAGTGGGTAACTCATGTAATATTAATGACTGCTTCTTTCTCAGCTGCTGTGTGCTGGATTAAATTTGTCGTGGTTTAATAACAGTATTCCCACATGAAATTGAGTTTATGTGGATTTTTTGTGTTTAATTCCGCTCGTGAAGCACATTTGGGACACCTGAAAGTGGATGTTTTTAACAATGTGTGGAAGACGTTGCTCTTGTACGTGGCAATGGTTGTGGTTGTGCCTGTAAATAGGTCAGGAAGAGAGCTGGATGTGCTGGAGTCGCTGTCACTGGGGGTGGACCAAGCTACAGTGATAAACCCCAGTAGACAAAAAGGCCATTTCCCAAAGTGTTATCTCTGGCTGGCACTAAGGGGCAGGAAGGAAGGAGCTCTGTAAAAGAAGTGTTGTGGTAGGGAGAGATTCATGGGGCAAAGAAAGGGGGAAGTGTAACCCAGTGAAAACTGACCTTTTGGGGGGCAATCCAGTGGGGTGCTGTGGCTTCTGAAACCAGCAGCAGTGCGGGGTGAGAGTTCAGAAGCCTTTCTCTGTAAACCCTGTCGATGGAGAGAGCAAATGTGATGCACTGCACAACTCTTTAGAAATTAGGAAGTTGGGGGCTTTAACAGTAAGCTCATAATGAAGATCCATGGATTTGCTTAGAGTCGTGGAGAGCATGCATCCCTCTTGGCTTCCCTTGTCTCTTCAAACAGAAGGAAATCATTAAAATCAGTTTGGTTTCTGGTGAGAGGTACTCTGACCCTTGTCTACATCCATTCCCTTACTTATTGCTAAGGACCTTTTTGGCCACTTCTGTTGTCTTTTATTGTCCAGAGGAGGCCACGAGGATGGTCAGAGACTGGAGCACCTCCCGTGTGGAGCCAGGTTGAGAACACTGGGGCTGTTCAGCCTGGAGAAGAGAAGCTGCACGGAGACCTCAGAGCATCTTCCAGTGTCTGAAGGAGGCTGCAAGGATGCTGGAGAGGGGCTCTTAATCAGGGACTGTAGTGACAGGACAAGGGGTAATGGGTTCAAACTGAAACAGGGGAGGTTCAGGTTGGAGACAAGGAAGAAGTTCTTTACTGTGAGGTGCTGGCACAGGGTGCCCAGAGAAGCTGTGGCTGCCCCATCCCTGGCAGTGTTCAAGGCCAGGTTGGACACAGGGGCTTGGAGCAAGCTGCTCCAGTGGAAGGTGTTGCTGCCCATGGCAGGGGGTTGGAACTGGATGATCTTAAGGTCTTTTCCCATGCAAACCATTCTATGATTCTACCATTTTATTGCAGTGCAGCTTCTGGAAAGCTACATTCAGAGTCTGAGTTACATTTTCATGCAAAAAGAGAATAAACAGGTATTAAATAGAAAAGTACTTTCCAAAGGCATCTGGCATTGTGACAGAAGCTATGTAGCTACACTAGGACATTGTGACACAGAGGGTCTCACTCATTCTCTTGCACTTTACACAACAAAATTGTTTCTTGCCCCAAATGATATCACAGGCTTTTCATATCTAAATGTCCCTGCACTGAAACACACCTTTTCCTTGGGTAGCACCAAGTAGCAAAGTTACACATGAACCTGAATTAGTTAAATCTCTTCCCTGCAGTCTTTGATGTGCTCTAAGGAACACAACCAAATCATGGCATCTAAGGTAAGGATAGCTAAGTTATAGAATTAGAATTACATAGAATCATAGAATTACAGCAATTCTTCACTTCCTTTTTTTGTGTTCAGAGTTACTGGAACAGTCACTTCCTGTGTTTGAGGAAAACTGAGCTTGAAATGGAGATGGAGGCATGCTGCAGCCTCCTGACATGTTTACTATTGAAATGTGATTATGTGATGGTCAAAAAATAAACTCTTTAGAGATACCTAAAAATAGCTTTCGACCACAAAATGGGTACAGGTTTTTGGGAGCCATTACATTACTAGGTAGGAAACTCTGAGTGTGCTGGTGTCTCCTCAGGCTTTCATAAACAAATGCGATGACTTATTTTTGCCTCCAAGTAGCTCACAGTGTAATACTTCTGAATCTCTTAATTGTCTGGAGCAACCTGGCTCTTCAGCAGTGTGATGAAGAGCCTGAGGAAAACCCTACACAAAAACTCTGATGCAAGCAGGGAGGCAGTTTCCTCAATGTCACGACCCAGGTGTGATGTTTTAGAGATGTTTTGATGAGAGGAGCTGATGAAGTTGCTGTTTCTTGGTGTCGTGCTATTTGGGCCTGTGTACATTAGGATTTAAAAGGATTCATGTCTCTTTCCTCCCTTCCAGAGGCACTGCTGAACTGTTTCAAGTGTGCCTTGGTGAAATACTAGGCAGTGTTGTTCGGAGCAAGGGAAGTGTTCTTTCATTTTTTAACTCCACAACATTCATGTCATGACTTAAAGTTTTGAACCTTGTCAAACCTGAAAAGCCACAATAATACAGTCTAGATTTTATGATGGTCTAAGAGATGTAATAGAATCATGGAATCATAGAATGGTTTGGGTTGGAAAGGACCCTAAGATCATCCAGTTCCAGCTCCCTCCCATGGGCAGGGACACCTCACCCTAGCCCATGTCACCCAAGGCTCTGTCCAACAGTGTTAATTTCTCCTTAAACGAAAAAAGGGATACATATTTTCATTAAATTGTTTAAAGTTTAACTGGAAAAGCATGGGGAAGCATCACCCCTTGTCTCGTGCTGTGAAGGGTTGCTTTTTCATTTCATGCCTAACGTCAACATGATGCTGACTTCTTAAATAAAGCCCAGGCTTTACCTCCTGATCCTTGGGTACTACTTTTAGACACATTTCATAAAGAGAGAAGGTAAAGCTCTTGCCTTTTGCCTGTAAGACACATGTCCCGGTACTAAGAGATGCCATCATACCTTTTATTTCAGTTCATTCTGAAAACGCCACTTGCAGACAACATTTGGGAGGTATCAGCTTCTCTGCTATTTTTGACTCTTCCAGTTGTGCCCATCAGCTGAGGCCTTAACTCATTCAGTTTCCTCATCCTTTTGCCATGAAAGTGATTTGCTGACATGTGAGTTCTGTGGGTATTAGGGAATGCTGCCTGATACTGACTTTGTTACGTGTGTTCCTTGAAGAGAAAACCCAAACCAACCCCTCAACTTGGGATTTATGGACAATAGCAAAGCAGGGCTGCTCCTTGCAGTAGTTTTGAAGCTCTGTTGGGGAACCTGTCTAAAAAGGCACAGGAATTTTGAACTGGAATACTGTCTGACACCACACTTCCTTCTGTTCGTGCTGTTCCTATACTGTGAACATAGCAGTTAATGTTATCAGTGTCTCTGCTTCATAGGTAATGAAAATACTGGAGTTGTATAAAGCCCTTAGTAATTAGGCGATGTTTGGTCATCCGGGGGAAGAAGGCCCCACTGTTACAACATGGTCTGTAGGGACATGTTATTGGGGAAGACCCCTTTGGTTGTCAGCTTTCTTTATCTGCCTTCAGAGAGATTTGTGGGCCTGAAGGGGTGGTTACTATAGGGAAAAATTACAGATACCCTTTTTAAGCTGGGTTTAATGCTTCAGAAGAGCTGTACAGGGCTCAGAAGTAGGTTTGAGATGAAGATTTATGCTTGTGTTGACCTAAATGACTCTATCAGAAGCATCATAGCTACGTCTCCTTGTTCTCCTCCTGCTTCTTTAAAGAACCATTGGATGAAAATGTAAAAAGCAACACCGAAATGAAGCACTGCTGTTTCCCAGGCTTTAAAATTCCATGGAGCTGCATGAAGCAAATTGCAGTAGGACCAACAGTGCTGGTCCTTATGGAAATGCGCACTGAGTTGTGAGCTCTGGATCAGGTGCTCAGTAGAGATGGCACTTCGCCTTTGAGCAGCAGGTTTGGAAGAGGCTGTTGCTATCAGGATGTTACCTCCATTAGCTGCTAACCTGGGACACAGCTTATGTTCAGAAAGGACATAAACTTGCTGGGACAGAAGCATGGTGTCAGGATTTGGGGGATCAATGGTTGCCGCTCTTCATGGCACAGGCTGCTGTGTGCCTTTGTGCTGTGGTTGCTGGATTCCTGTGTGTGGTGTTTAGTTCCTAGGGTATTTCCACAGCGCAATTTGGAGTAATGCTACTCTTAGGAAGTATATGACACTTTCCCATAGGATTCTCATAAACAAGAACATAAACTAACTCTTTAATTGTACTTGTTATCTGGCTGTAGGTGAAGGTAGATCTCTTTAGTACCTGAGCATCATTCTGCAGTTACTGGAGCTTAATACATCAGCCATAAGGTCTTTTTGGAGAGCAAGGAGAAAATGTATCAATGGTTTTGATGCATTTGCATTCTGCCAGGTCTTACAGTATCCCTAAACTTGAAGTTGCTGGTGTGTCTTTGCCAGGGGATGCAGCTGGTACTGATTCCTTCAGAAGCCTGGCATACTGCTTGACTTCATATTTGTGGGAACGTTACCTGTGACTGAACCAAGTTGTTTCTTGACTTTAAGCTCACTGGTTTTATGTTTTTAGTTTTTTAATAAGTTTATAGTCTTTGCATTCCATATGAGACATAAATACTGGTCGTAGAGGAGTTATAGATGGAACGTTTCCTTTAGAACGACTGCTTTTAATGAGGAGAAAAAGTTGCTTCAAGGAAGGTGTGTGTCTACAGCAAGACCTGCAAGTTATTAATTGAATTTCATATCCCAGGGGCAGTGTGCGCAGGGATCACCTTAGTCAGTAAAGCTCTGATTCAGGGCTTTTTATTAGCGTGAATAATCTCATTTGTTAACACTCCGTGACCTGATGCTGGAGAGCACTGACTCAACGTAGGGCTGTGTCGGGATGATCCTCCAAACAGAATGCTGAGCACACAGCATTCTTGCAGTTCTTTGTAGAAGTTATAGGTAGCAAAGAGCTGTGATTGCATCCAGATATCATGGAACCACAGACTGGTTTGGGTTGGAAGGAGCCTTAAGATCATCCAGTTCCAACCCCTCTACCATGGGCCGCCCAGGGCTCTGTCCAGCCTGGCCTTGACCACTGCCAGGGATGGAGCATTCACCACTTCTCTGGGCAGCCTGTCCCAGTGCCTCACCACCCTCACAGTATTCTTCCTTAGAGCTAACCTGAGCCTCCCCTGTTTAGATTTAAACCCATCACCCATTAAATATTACTCGAATGTTAGCAAAAATGGAGCATGGGATTGACTCAAACGTTCTGGGAGGTGACTTGTTTGAAAAGCAGAGCAGAAAAGGTAAGGTTTGAGGAACGAGCAGATGAGCTTCAGCTGCTAAGCATGTATCTGGGCACCTTTTGTGCTTATGTTCCTGCTCCGTTATCCAGCTTTCCTAGCAGACCGTGTCCTGATTCCTGAACCTGCTCCCCCGGCTGTGTGCCCTTGGGGAGAGCGATCCTGATTTCTGCCGAGCGCTTCCAAATGCTCAAAACCCATTTTCTCTGCTACTGAAGGTCACCTTCCCTTTCTGTTATGTACAAATTGGATCATTTTGCTTCTTAGCAATTGCAGAAGGGACGTGAGAGGACTTGCTGCTTCCAGACCAAAGTGCTTCCAGACCTTTTGTGAGTGTCTTGGAATCGGCGATTAATTTGAGCGAGCAAAGGCTGTACCATAACACTGTCAGCTAACTTGTAAGTAGCTGGAATTAATATACCAGATATGTGTATCTGACTGGTTTAAGCATTAAAGTAAATGAAGTGCTCATATACTAGGAAAAAACATGTATGGTGCTTTGCTACATAGTGCTAGCTGGAAAAGTAATTCTTTGCAGTCAGAGAACTAACAGAGAAGCTTAAAATACAGAGGTTGAAGAGTCTGGCTTCAAAAGCCAGAGTACCTTAGTGATGGACTGCAGTCTGCAGGGGAGGGAAGTAGCTGCAGAAGCACTTGGATGGAGGGGTTGTGTCCAGCCATGTTAGCTGGCCAGATGTGGCTGCTTAAGCGAAGGGAAAAAGCTCCTGCTACTTAAAAACACACGCACACATCCCCCAAAAGAATATGGGAAAGAATATAAGCTCCTCTGTGAGGACTGCAGTGGAACTTGAGCATGTGCCTGCTTGGAGCTCAGATGGTTTCTTATTTGGGATAGCTTTTATCAGCTGAATTGATGGGATTATTTCCTTCTTAATGTTGTATTCCAGGTTTCTTTGTTGAGACTGGACTGAAGAAAGGGGATTCTGTGTTTGTTGTGCTTGGAAAAAAAGGATTTTGGTGTAAAATTATTCCCCCAGAATATCAATCTAAAAATGAACGGGTGATTCGCATCGCTCCTCCTATGAGTGGAATCTGCTGCCGTTCCACCCTGCTTCCTGTAGTTTGTTTTTCTGCTTGAAGTGGAAAACTTTGGTCCTTGTTTTGGGAAGCTCCCTGGTGGTGTTAGGAACTCCAGTGAATTTTGTGTGTTTCTGTAGGCATTTGAAACAGGCCCATAGTGCTGTGGGACACAAGTTAGGCTGTGTTTTACACACACTTGAGCTTCATGGGAGGGAAATGGAAATGCTTGTAGGGAGTGGAAACTGCGCCATGTGTGGAATCATAGAATCACAGAGTGGTTTGGGTTGGAAAGGACCTTAAGATCATCCAGTTCCAACCCCCTGCCATGAGCAGGGACACCTCACACTAAATCATCTCACCCAAGGCTCTGTTCAACCTGGCCTTGAACACTGCCAGGGATGGAGCATTTACCCCTTCTTTGGACAGCTTGTGCCAGTGCCTCACAGCAAAGAACTTCTTCCTTGTATCTAACCTGAACTTCCCCTGTTTCAGTTTAAACCCATCACCCCTTGTCCTATCACTACAGTCCCTAATGAAGAGTCCCTCCCCAGCATCCTTGTAGCCCCCCTTCAGATACTGGAAGGCTGCTCTGAGGTCTCCACGCAGCTTCTCTTCTCCAGGCTGAACAGCCCCAACTTTCTCAGCCTGTATTTGAATGTCTTAGCCTGTGTATTGAATGGGCTGTGGGCTACAGATGTGGGGCAGGTTCCTAGGTGTTTAGTGACCTTGATGAAGAAGTAAATACCTTGAGTCTTCTGATGCCGTGCTCTGAGAAGACATCTCATTAGCAGCTGCAGAATTGGGCACCTCAAGTATAACTCTCTTCTCCTCAAGTATAACTCCCTTCTTATACACGGATGTAGCTTTAGGTCCATGGGATATTTGGAAATGTGAGTAGTCCAGCTGCTCTTACGGGCACTGCCAGTTATGTTTTGTTGCTTCCTTTGTATTCAGGTCAAGGTCTCTTCTGTGTTGTTAATGCAGCACATGGAGGTCCTAATTGGTAGCAGGAGAATTCTTATACAAGCCTATGTAGGCAAAGCAGGAATTTGTTGTTAATTAATGTGAGGGTTGCTTATGAGTGAGGAGACTTTGCTTTTCTGTCAGCTGTTGGAAAAACACTTGTTTGGTGTAGCAGTGAGACCTGTTACAGCATTATCCAGGGCTCAGTCTATGAGTAGTCCTCACAACACATCGCTAGTGTGTGTTATTCCTCATTCTGTGCTGTACCTGCTTCCAGGCATGGCTGGTCCATACTCTCTACCCTCATTTTCTGGTGAAACTCCCATGGTGAGACCTGCTGTCCTCTTGCCCCAGCCACTCAAAGCATCACATTTTTGTGCTATTTAAAGTAAACGAAGAGTTGAGACTCTTTAAAACACTATGAGATGATGGCAATGGGACAGAACCATGGCAAAACCAACACACTCCATCAAGAGGGCTTAACTTTGGCTGCATTTTGCTTCTGAGCTGCTGTGTTTGAAGAGGGGGAGAGGAGGGAGCAGCGCAGCAAACTGCTCCCAGCAGAGTTGCTGTGGTGGTTTAAGAACATACCTTGCACAGGTAGTGTTCAGTGCAGCATTTCACTCCTGCTTTGGGCACTTCTGTGCTGGGCAGGCCACAGGTTGCCTGGTGCATTTCCCATAACAAACTGGATTTTAAAGTAAGTAGGGATTTTGCTTTCCTCTGCCTGTGCCATTACTGGGAAGCTGAGATGTTACCATACAGATGTGTCCAACATGACAGTGTTTTCCCAATTACAGCTGGTGTAGTCGTAGGCCTTTAGAAAACTATTTGCTTTCTGGTTTTCACAGTATGTTCTTTAAGTCTTCATTAGAGAATCTTTTAACTATTCTTCTTAGTATCATTTCTGCTGCTGAATTTACTCTCAAGAATTAGGTTGGTTTTCCTCTTGCAGTATCTCAGAAATGGGGCACAAACACTTTTTCCTCCAAGACGGGGATTTCTCACTAGGAATTGTGGATTGAGAGCTTTCATCTCGAGGTGAGCAGTTTGGGGCATCTCCAAGTGGCATTGCCTCACCTAAATGCTGATCTCTCAACTCTGCGAGATCCACGCATGGAGTCACTCGTCACTTCCATAGCTCACCACCAGTGGGATTAATGCTGTTCTCACTGGAGAAGATGCAGAGCCTCAAATGCTGCTTTAGGTGTTTTTTGAAGGATGAAGAGTAGAAATCAGGCTTCTGATAGAAATTGTTTCTTGATGTGTTAATTCAGTAGTTTGGTGAATGAAAGAACTTGTTTGAATTGATCATACCTTGAACTTGAGGTGTTTTTCTAGTAATAGTATTCGACTCCTATAGTGCTCTGCCATTATCATAGAATCCCAGCCTGGTTTGTGTTGGAAGGGATCTTAAAGCTCCTCCAGCTCCAACCCCTGCCACGGGCAGGGACACCTTCCACTGGAGCAGCTTGCTCCAAGCCCCTGTGTCCAACCTGGCCTTGAGCACTGCCAGGGATGGGGCAGCCACAGCTTCTCTGGGCACCCTGTGCCAGCGCCTCAGCACCCTCACAGGGAAGAGCTTCTGCCTAAGAGCTCAGTCTACCCTCTGCAGGTTAAAGCCATTCCCCTTGGCCTGTCCCTACAGACCCTTGTCCCAAGCCCCTCTCCAGGTTTCTTGCAGCCCCTTTAGGCACTGGAGCTGCTCTAAGGTCTCCCCTTCAGGAGCCTTCTCTTGTCCAGGCTGACCCAGCCCAGCTCTCTCAGCCTGGCTCCAGAGCAGAGCTGCTCCAGCCCTCACAGCATCTTCATTTAAACATCTTTATTTCAGCTTCCACATACCTAGAAGAGAATTGTAGTGTAAAGAACTCGTGACCTTACCAGTGTGCCTCAAAGGGGTGAGATATTTCACACTGATGTGGTTGAGCAAAGGATTCCTGGTGTTGGTACCAAGAGGCACTGCAGGCACTATGGCATCATCATGTGGAGGGGTTGGTGATCATGTCCAAATCAGCAGGACTCAAGTTACTTTTGCTGCTTTCCATCCGAAGTTTTCCTGATAACCATTACTGGGAAACACCAGCCCTGCTGAGAAGATCTTCTTATCATATGGCCTCACTATATATGTCTGTCCTAACAGACATTCTTACTAAGGCCTTTAAGTATTGACACTTAGTTTCCCATTTAAAATACTGATTTATCCTGGAACATTAGAGCTGCCCAGACTTTGTTTAAGGCAGAGAAGTTAATTTGATTGGAGATGGATAAATTGTTTTCTTCATTAGTTTGGTTTTATTGCTCCAAAGCCAAATGGGTTTTTCACTCCCCTGAAGAATGCCAGACCTGAACTGCTGCATTCTTTGCCCCTGGCTGCAGGCATGGAGTAAATATAGCACCTTTGGGTGAGGCCAATCAGCTGAGGATGAATAATCGTGTCATTCATCTGGCTTTTGTTAGGAATTGAGATGGGGTTTTAAGCTTAATGGTGTAGGACTCTTTTTCTGGAGCTCTTCAAATAGCTTCTGGATAGCTCAGTGGTACTGTCCTGTGTGGAGAGCAGGAGACAAAATTGCCTGGTTTTGATAATGCTGCCTACTAGCAGGAAGGCATCTGCTCGTGTATTATTTCCTAATAAATGAGCTGAGTTAACCTGTTTGTCATGAATTCAGGGTTTGGGCAATATAACTATTGCAGTGTACTTTCCTTGGAAGCATTTCTACTGTAGGTGTGGCTGCATGTAACTGCATCCCCTTTTCTCTGAGGGCAAGCTCATCTCAACTCTTGACTCCAGTGAGAGGACAGCTCTGGCTGCGAGGGGTCCCTTGCTTACACCAGTAGGAATGAGTGAGTGCAGTGAGTTGCATCCTTAGCTGTGAGCAGTCTAGACCCGATCTCAGCTGATGGAGCTAACTGATTAACCTCCCTTTTCATCCTTTTCATTGCTCATTCTCTCCCTGGTTCAATCCAACAGTGTTTGAGAACAAGTGCTGTGCCTTGTGTCCCGTTTTATACATCCTCAGGTGCAACATGCTGCGCGAAGTAATAGACTCAGCTTTGTGAGGTTTGTCCTTCTTATAGGCAATCTAAAAGTGTAGTCTGAGAGCAAACTTTCCTGCTCCTCCTATGCCTCAGCAAGTGTAAGAGTATAAAAGTCAAAGAACTTTGGCATTTAACCTCTTTTCCTGGTTTCCTGTCATAGAATGACATATAGTCCAAGGGCTACGGAGCACTGGGAGTGTATGCTTCACCTGAAAATACGCCATTCACAGCCAGTGCTCCTTTGAACTCTGCTTTCAAATGGTACCTTGCTAATTGGTCTTTTCTAGTTGTAGTATTTTTGTGTATTACAACAGGATGTAAAACTTACTGCTCTCTCTAAACTCTGGTACTTGTTTTCCTTTGCAGAATAAAAGAGTGCAGAGAGGCTGGAGGGACAGGGGAGAGCACGGTACGATGCTGCTGAGAGGAATCTGAGCCACAGAGCATGCTTCGTGCTGCAGGGACCCAGGTACGCTCCAGCCAGCAGAGCACTGTGCACCTCCAGGGAACCAAAGCTGGTTGTGCTTGGTACTTATCCCGAGCTAAGGAGACTGTCTCAGCAGCAGGCCAGAACTCTGCCCTGATTTGATTGTGCCGTCTGAATGGCACTTAGAGTCTGAAACCTCCTAAAATAAAATTGCAAATAAATACAATTTTGGGGATGAGCATTGAAAACCTTCATTTAGATGCAGCTCAGTGCTGCCTGCTCATATGCTTATGCTAAAGAAAGATACCCAGGAGGTAAAGATGTGCTGTATGTGATGGAGTCTAGGATCTTTCAGAAGCAGTGCTGTGACCTGGGAGCCATCCCAATCCAGTCACACTGTCTTATAGCTCTGACTAAATGGAAATCAAATGACTGTGAAGTGTTCCTGTGGAACAGAAGTTAACTCTTCTGCGAGCACCAGCTGGCAAGTGGGAGTAGAGAAACAAAGCAAACAGCAGAGAAAAGTAGGAGGGACAATAGTGGCAGTCTGAAAACTGACACATTAGGAGACCAGCATGAAGAATAACAAACTCGTGTCACAGGATGTTTTGCATGGCAACAAGACTCTTGTCTGCAAGTGGACTTTCGTGTAACTGCAGCACTTGCTTCCTGTATGAGATAAAGAGCTGTTGTACTCTGAATGCATTTTAATCTCTCTATCTAAATTGGACTAATAATTAAAAAGAACCAGCTGAAGGAAACAATAGTGAATTCTATTGCTCCTGAAAGTGTTTCCTTTGATTTTGCTGTCAGAGGAATGAGAACAGAAACATGCCTAAAGGAAACAGATTAAAGGTGAACTTTTTCCCCAGGTGCTGAATGCTGTCTACAAACTGCTTTGTCGATGAAGGAAGAAACTGATTGGGAATTGAAAGCACAAACTAGTTTGTGATCCTGTTCAACATGCGCAAAGGGGTGCCAAAGGACCCGGAAATAGCTGACCTCTTCTACAAAGATGATCCTGAAGAAATATTTGTGGGTTTACATGAAATTGGACATGGAAGCTTTGGAGCCGTTTACTTTGTGAGTATAGTTCTTGACCTCCTTTGTGGAAAACAAGGAAGCAGTGCATGTGTGTTTAGAAGGATAACTATATAGTTCCTTAATGTGTAATCCGGTAGAAATGATTCTAAACAGGAGGAGAGGGGGGTGTGTCCTGCCGTTGGGATTGATGACAGTGGGACAGGCACTTCTAGATGTTAGAGTGACATGTTGGTGAAAGTATAATGTTAAATATACTACGTGTGTAAGAGGATGAGGCTGAGGAGCTTGCAATGCATGTTGATCCACTCCATAAGAGGAGCAAGCAGGTTTTTAGATGGAGTAGGGAGGAAGTAGGCAGTGTTTTCCAAAAGCAAACAGTTATGTTTTAGGGTAAAGGTGAAGTAGTGAAGGTGCCACCTTTGGTGTTCTGAAGTTCCTCATGCTTCCAGGGGAAGAGCATGAGGTATGTCAGAGGTCCAGCCCCCCAACAGCTTACAACTGAGAGGCCACTATGGTTAGGCAGAGTACTTGTGATTCCCCAGTGCTTCTCTTCCTCCTTTCCCTGGATGCTTTAACTGGTCCATGCCTTGAACACCTTAGAGCATTTAGCCAGACTGCAGCTTCCTGCAGTACACTTGCAGCACTGCATCCTCCAAGCCTGATGGTTATTGCAGTTAGTAGTAATCTTACTGTAGTAAGCTTAGAGTAGCCTGTAGTAATCTTACTGTAGTAACACAGCAATTAGATGCATCACCACTTTCCTGTGATACATCCACACCTCTTTGCCACTGTTTGAAGCTTAAACTTTCTTTCCTGTTGCAGAAAGCATTTGGTATTCAGTAAATTGTTCTTTGGTGTCTTATCCCAGGATCCATTCTTTCACCTGAGGAAGGCCTCCAGCTCTACCCTGCTTTCTACAGGTCAGGCCAGAGCTCTTCCCTGGCACACAGGGATGCTGTCCACCTTTGGTTTGGTTTTCCTCCTTTTAAATGGCTTTTGTAGCCTGTCCTACATCTTGATTCTTATGCATCTTATATATGTAAGGCAGGGGCTGAGAATACGATCTCTGATCATCGTGGTAAGATTACAGGGATCCTGATGTGCTTGGAATCAAAAGAGGAAAATAGGTTAAAAAAAAAAACCACCTTTGAAGGAACAGGGCTTTGTAAATCATCCAGAACAATGGGAAAGCAACATCAGATGCATATAAAGAGGCAGGGCAAGGATTATTATGCTGTTGCTGCATCTTGTTGCCTTTCTCTTTAGATTGGTATTGACACTAGGAGATGCATAGATGCGTATCTTGTCACTGCTGTTGTGGATTAATATGGTTATTCTAGTATAAACTTCAATGTAAGCTCCATTTTTGCAAGCTGTTTTGTTTTCCTGTGTACTATTGCCAAGGCTTGGCAAGATGGTTTGGAACTGCCTTTCTTGCTTGGAAGAAATACCTCACATAGCAGAGAGCTAAGAAAAGAATACATTAGTCCTTGCAGAGTTTTAAAGCTGATGCTGACTGGCCTTGAAATCAACTAATTTCAGATTTGACTTGAGAAAAAGAGTTTTCCTCAAAGCCAGCCTACTTATATCCATGTTAGGGATACAGAAGAGTGATAAAGCAGATGAGGGCAGTGGAAAGGACGTTTTGCAAGCGAAATGTGCTTGTTTTCTGCCAAGCTTTTCATTAAAGATCTACAAGTATGGCCAAAAGCACTTCAGCAGGTGGATGTTTCTGTCAAGTGTGCTTGTACAGCCCTTTGAGTTATTTCAGCCAAGAGGATCCCAAGCACTTGGTACAGCAGGAACTTCACCCACACCTATGAGAGCATGTAACAGCCAGAAGTACTTGGAAATTCCTTTGGAATACCAGCATGAATTCATCTATTTGAGTAAAATACTCCTGTTCTTTTAGGTGCTGAATCAAGATGGTGAGTGGTTGGGAAGGGTTTTGCCTTATCCAAAAGTGACTTGTTTTCAGCTTTCTCTAACTCATGTGGGGAAGAGTGTGCATTGCCAAGAGTAAATGTGTTAACACCCTCTAGTAATTCCTGAGCTCTCTTGCTTCACCCAACATCATTTTTCTTTGAAGTCACTGTATATCTCATGAAATGTCTTCCATTAAGCCATTCCTTGAAAGTACAATACTCATCCTCTCAAGCAGCTGAAAGAAGGATTTACCACATTTAGCTTCTGTTGTATTCTAAGCTTTTAACTGTCACTAACTTTTTGTCCCCAGTATGGTGACAGGTTGGAGGTACAGGGTTTTCAGCAGCTCTTTAAAGACTAAAACCTTCAAGCTTTCTGTCCCTAACATGCAGAAACGAGGGCAGTGCCTATCCAAGCTAGTAGAGCTCATTCTAAAACTGACTTTTCAGCTTCCTGTCACCATCCGTGTATCATCCAGGCTGTAGAAAAGTGTGATGGTAGAGGCATATTCATTGCAAAACTGAGAGCTGGTGAAAGGAAAGTTGCTTCTTCGAACTGAGATAAATCCCATAATGAGGCATCCTCTTGAAACTGAGAAGTCAAATAGCTGTTTAAGAATATCAGTGTTGTATGAGGGTTTTGGATGAAATGGTAGAGATTTTGATACACCACTTCATTTATTTCTTTGGAAATCACTTTCCCAAAGGTTTATCTAAAACTGTACTTATTGCAGTTCCAATAAACTGTGTTTTGCATGTTCTCAGGAGGTGCAATATTGGGCCTTGGTTTGGGTGTCAATAGAGAGGTAGCAAGTGCAGTGAGGGCTGAGGGAGGAGCAGTAGGTATGGACAGATGGGTAAAGTCAGGGAAAAGTGTCCTAATAGCTGGCTGCTGAATCTTATGGCAAGGAAGATGTCTCTGAAGTGGGGATGCAAACAGCATGCAGTTGCCAAGGCACAGCTCGCTCCATGGGGAGGACAAAAAAGAAAGTCCTTTCAATGTGTTTCTTTCTCCCTTTTCCAGGCTACAAATTCCCACACGAACGAGGTGGTGGCAGTCAAGAAGATGTCCTACAGTGGAAAGCAGACAAATGAGGTAAAGAGGAATAAAGATAATTCTGAATGCAGAAGCTGTTGTAACCATCATGTAAATCTGAACATTGGGATTAGCTGTGCATTTCCTGTGACCATGGCAGGACAGCATTTTAATGTGGGAGTGTTGCTCTCTTCTGTAGAAAGCATGGGGGGGAAATGAGTTGATGCAGATTTTGACAGTTTAAGGCAGGGAATGGGAATTCAGAATGCTGCTATGATGGTTTATGCAGTAATAATTTCATTACTGAGTGCATTAAGAGCTGCTGGAACCATAGCCACAACTCTCCAGCTGAAATGTTCAGCTGACTTGAAACGCATTTCAGGATCTATGATCTAAAGTTGCATAGACCTTGTATTCAGAATATCAGGCTCACTTCAGCTGTTGCTTGTTAGATGCTCCCCTTATTTTTGTGTTGGATTGCCCTTGTTCAGTCAGACTGTGTTGGCATGCAGTGGAGAATGTGTTTCTTAAGAGCAAACAGGGATGTTTAAATTCATTTTTCCTTGCTTACCTCTTGGTCTCCCACATATGCTGAGGTGTTAACACCCTCTAGTAATTCCTGAGCTCTCTTGCTTCACCCAGCATCATTTTTCTTTGAAGCCACTGTATATATCATGAAATGTCTTCCATTAAGCCATTACTTGAAAGTATAGTACTCATCCTCTCAAGACTGTCAGTGGCTTTGTGCTGTGCTATAGAAGGAAGAGAATAGAGGGAGTGAAAGAGTACCATAAGGATGCAGACAACTGATGTATGCTTGTGCTTTTGCAGCTCTGACTCTTACTATCTTCACATTGTCAAATAGTTTTATGGCTGCTTTTCAGACTGTACTACAGTGTGTAGTGTATGAGTATGTAAGGGGTTAAGCAGAGAATGTATTTATATCTTTCTGCCTTTCTGTTTTACTAGAAATGGCAGGATATCATCAAAGAAGTCAAGTTTCTACAGCAGTTGAAGCACCCCAACACCATAGAGTATAAGGGCTGTTACCTGAAGGAGCATACAGCATGGGTGAGTGATGTGGCATTTGGAGGTCTTCATGAGCAGGAAATGGACAGAACAGCAATCAGATACTCAGCAGACACAGTGGTTTTTGCATGCAGCAGTAGGCATCCCATGCTGCCTGTAGTCCCTTTCATCTGAAGAATCTTCCAGGGAATTGAAAGGGAGTAGATATTTAGGATATGGGAATAAATCCTGGCTTCTCTGAGGCAGGCCTCTGTTCCTGCAGATTAAATAAGTATTATGGGACATCTTTGCAGTATCTCACCACAAACTTGTCAGTGCCTAAGCCTTTACAAGAATGTTTTTACAAGGTGGAATGTTTGGAGCTTTTTATTTTGTTCATCACTTGTTGCATTTCTTGCAACTTCAGGTTTGATTTGCTGCTTCTGTTTGGCAACCACTCAGGTAGTAACTGCTTGGGGGGCAGTGTCTACCCTGTTGTTTAAAAGCATGCTTTTTCTTGCAGCTGGTTATGGAGTACTGTTTAGGATCAGCTTCTGATTTGCTAGAGGGTAAGTTTTATATAGTCTTTGGTTTTCTGTTTGCTGGTGCCCCTTCTGAGTATAGTGGGAGGCTGTTTTCTCACAGACTGGTATTGTGCAGATGGTAGAGGCAGTCTGTCTGCACTACTCCATTCTGCTGCTAGAATGCCTATGTTTGTGATACTGAGGGTAAGCTGAGACTTTCTCAGGAGGCCAGTGCTACGTATAGTTGGCACGCACATTTATGTGTTGTAAAATGAAGGTGTGAATGTATATAGCTGTGTTCCTGTAATCTGTGCCTTCGAGATGACTGAACCAGGCTGGCTGTTTTCTGAATACCCATAACAAAAACCTGCAGAGATCACTTTTGTCCTTGCCTTGCAGTTTGGAGGAATAATTACAGATGGGTTTATGGAACAAGAAACTGATACGACCTCAAAACTAGAACAGCAGCACCTGCAGAGGAGCAGGGAATCTAAGCCAAACTGGTCCTCTTTGTGAGCCATATATTTTGTATCAAAGATGTGGTCAGCCAAAGACACATGCCGGTCATATTTAGGCATATATGGAAGCTTTGGGGCATCTCTTTTATAGCTGGTGTTCCTCATTTTTCTGGTTTTTTGGCTACTGGGGGGAAGCCAGCAGGAAGCTTTCCTTTCTAAGCATCAAATGAGCATTTCAGATACATTGGCAAGCTGCACTTAGCCATACCTCCTGGTATTAACAGTTGGCCCTAGCAGGAATGTGAAGAAAACCTTGGTTTCCTATGCTGTGAAATACACAGGCTGTGATAGACTTGAACTAATGGCCATCAGGAAACTAGTCTGGTGATGATGCTCACCTCCAGCTGCAAACTTGGCAGGGTTTCTTCTCTTTAAAAGCACTTTCTCAATAAAAGATCACTCCTACTTATGACTTTTCTTAATCTTTTTCCCCCTAGTTCACAAGAAACCACTTCAGGAAGTGGAGATTGCTGCCATCACCCATGGTGCCTTGCAGGGGCTGGCCTACCTGCACTCTCATTGCAAGATCCATAGGTGAGCCTAGAGCTTGGTGCTGCTCCATGTCCTTCCATCTTCCCCTCTGGAGTCTGCAAATTGCTCTGCTGTGTTTAAGCAACTTTGGTAAAGGTTGTTCTATCTAAAGTTTCTCTAATAGACAAGTCAGTACTCCTAATGGTAGGGTAGATGTGGAGCTAAAAGCTGTTGTTAAGGAGCGTGGCTGTGTTTGTTTCAGTAACTCCATGTGGCTATATCTTGTGCTGAGTTCTCTTCCATGTTAGCAGTTTTTCTCTGCAGACACTAGGAACAAAGAATATACCTGAATCATGGCAGCAAACACTGGCAGGAAAATATCCCCCTCAATTTGCCAAATAAAGAGGAGTGATAAAGCTGGTCTGGTCTCAAAACTAGACATTGTGAGAAGCTTTACATGGGAGTAAGTAAAATTTGATGCTTTTAGAAATCAGTCAATGAAAGCATAAGGAGTAAAACCTCCGTGGGAGAAATTGGAGCACACAGGTAGAAGATTCGTATAGGAGCCTGCTCATGGAGGCAGTTCCCTCATTTGTCTTTCATAAGGGGGTGTTTTTCAGGAGTTTAGCTGTATTTTTTTTGACTGCTATGTCAGTAATGCGGTACCTTGTCATTTTATGGGGTTTGTTAGTTTGTCTTTGGCTTGTTTGGGTTTCTGTCTAATTTGGTATGTCAGGGCCTTGTGAAATGCCTGAGCACCAGGTTAGTGTAATGAGTGGGGAGTCAACACAATGAGGCAACTTGAGACTAATTCATGGGGCTAAAGGCCTCTATAGGCAAGCCTGAGCCAGAGAACTGGTATATCTGAGGCTGAGGGGAGGGATTTCGAGAGACACAAATTGTTTGTCCCTTGTTAGAATAACTATTTGGGGCATATCTACACGTGGTTAGGAAATCATTTTTAAGTGAAACACTAATTGAAATACAAATGCCAATTTATAAAAGTAAAATAAGATGATTTTTGAGCAGCCCTTTGCAATACATGCTCTTATTTGAGCTTGAAAGTACCTGTTCTGGAATATTTTTCATGCTTTCAGAGTGCATTGAATTGTTATTTATAGGAAATGACTCCCTGTATGGACACTGAGAATTGTTTTTTCTCGATGCTCATTAGGACTTTCGGACATGTGTTGTAAATTCAGCTGTTTCACATCCTGAACACTAGCTGTTCTGTATGAGCTGTTCAGAAGCATGCTTACTGCATACTGGAAACAGAGCTGGCTCTTTCTCTTTCAAACTGGAACAAGTTACTTCGCTATTGCTGCTTGCAGCATAAGGACAGTCACTGCTAGAAGCACTAAGCACATCTTTCCCATGTAGCGACTTTCCTTTCAAGGGGTTTCCTGCCTTTTAACTTGTGAAATGGGATGGCAAGTCCTCTCTTTTAGGAAAAGAGGACCATTGAGAGATTCCTAGTTTCCTGGTAGAAGTTATGCCTTAAAAAGGAGAGGTGAGAGAGCCCTTTTCTAGCTTCCTGGTTTGCTCAGCTGCGCTGGTGGGTGCAGCTACAAGGACAAGGTCCAGCAGCACTCAGAAAAGTAAAGTTGAATGAGAAGGGCTCAAAGCTGGCGGCTGGGACAGCTTTGGTCTCCCTGCCCCACAGCAAGGAATGCGAAACGAGGACCTGGAATGGAGGGACACCTTGTGGAGATGCACGACAGAGCAAGGCTCTCAGCTCTCCTGAGCTCAGTTAGCTCTAACGTTACGCTGTGGGATGGCAAAGGATGAGGTTATGTTATGTTTAATTGCAGGCACAAGACAAAAGCAAAGTTCACAAGTGTGTGTTTGCTGATACCTAACGTGGCTGCCGAGTCCTTTGTAGGTTGCTGTGCAGTGGAGATGGTAGCAAAGGGGATGCCAGTGCTGTGTCTTCTGTACTTTTGAGGTGTTCAGTCTTGCATATACAAGACACCTTTAGCTCTTGTCCTCCAGCAGAACTGGCAGATGCACAGACCCAAAACATGAAGACATGTCAGGATGTATTTGAGTAGCAATAATTCCTTAATGCTAGTTTTGAATGGGAATGAAGGACTAGAGGTTCTTACTCTGGCTGTGCTGCTGCAGTACTGCGAGTACATGTCTGTCCCTGTGGTGAGGGTCTCCTTTTGCAAAAGCCGATATCTTTCCCCATGTAAAGACATCTGTGGTGTACCTCATGTGCAGTTGTCCCTTTGGTATTGAAGTGCTGTATCAGGATTATAAGGAGCTATCACTATACTGTGATTTCAGCTGGCAGCGTGTAGGTAACTTGAATTCCTTTAAGCACTCATTTTTCTGTGTCAGATGTTTGGGATATCACTGACAAGTTTGTCTCAGACCTTGAACAGGGTCATTGCCAAGTGCCTTGGAAGTGATGAGTTAACAGTTCTCAGCATTCCATGGGCAGCTAATTTGGAATTATCTCACTCACTGCAGGAATTGACAAACTTCGGGTGCAGAATGTGTTGTGCCTTTTGTATTTTAGTAGTGTCATTCCTGTTGATCTCTGAAAGGTGGGAATTGCCTGAGAGCTCTAGGAACGCTCACGCATCATTTGAAAGATGAAAACAACCTCTGGTGCTTGTTGTTTAAGGGGGGATCACAGCTGGGGATTAGGATACAGCTCTCCTGGATCCCAGGTTGAAGCTTCAACCTTGCAACCATGGTTCATCTCTTCCTTCTGCCCTTCTTGGGTACAGCCAGGCTTCCATTCCCCAGATCCCATGTATCTGATTTCTCCAGCTTTCTGTAATATTAGACGTCTGAATGTTCTTAGGATTGAGAAGAAATCAATGGGTTTCTCTGGGATTGAAAATCTTTGACTTTACTGTAACCAGAAGTATACTTTCCCCTTTTTGTCTTTTAAAGGGATATTAAAGCTGGAAATATTCTTCTAACAGAACCAGGTCAAGTGAAACTAGCTGATTTTGGGTCTGCATCTATAGTCTCCCCTGCCAATTCTTTTGTGGGAACGCCTTACTGGTGAGTCAGCCTTCAGTACTTCACTCCTTTACCAGACCACTCTCCCATTTCCAGCCTTTTCCAACCTGAAAATCGTACCTGGCATCAAAACTTTATTAACAAGCAGATTTCTTAAAATCCCTATGTCCAGCTCTTCAGGAAGAATGTTCTTCCTCAGGGACCGTAAGTAGAGGCTGTGCAGCACTTTGGAATGGCACCAGTTATTGTTTTGACTGGTATAATGCCATGGGCTTAAAAAATACTAACACGTACCGTAGGTAATGAAACTACGACACGGAGAAAGGGAATCCTGTTAATCTGGCACACTGGATCTACTTAGAATCATAGAATCAGCTGGGTTGGGAAAGACCTTTAAGATCAAGTCCAACCATTTGCCAGCACTGGCAGGCCACCACTAACCCATGGCACTGAAGGCCTCGTCTACATGGTGTGGACAGTGACTGCAGCCCTGCCCTGGGCAGCCTGTTCCAATGCCTGAACACCCTTTGGGGAAGGAATTGTTCCTCATCTCCAGTCTAAACCTCCCCTGTGCAGTTTGAGGCCGTTTCCTCTTGTCCTATTCCTTATTACTTGGGAGAAGGGACTGACCCCCACCTCACTACAACATCCTGTCAGGTAGCTGCAGAGAGCAATAATACTTAAATTGTGTTTGGAAGAAACTTGCTCAAGGGTCACTGCAGTTGCTTGGCATTCCTCACATAGTGGACCAGCATAGCTTTATGCTCCATTTATTTTGTGGCAGATGCCCTGGGCATTGATGAGAGGTCACCAATGGCCTGAGCTCTGAACAAGCCCATTTGGCAGGAAGCCTCCTTCACTGTTGAAGAGTAAAAGTGAAGAGGCTGTATTTTTGCACCCTGGGCCCCCTGCTTCTTCCTGCCTTCCTCTCCCCTCCATCCCATTATCCTGGACCACTGTATTTCCCCACTGTTCCAGATTTCCCTGTTCCTTTCATAGCTACACTTACAGGCTGCATATATCTGCTGGAAAATTCTCCTGGTGTGCCAATGGAAAACCCACCATCTCTGGTGAGAGTACGTGTGATGCCTTTAGGACTCTCCCTGCCCTTGCTGTCTGCCTGCAGGTACAATGCCTTTGAAATTGGTCTGGGTCTCCCATGTGCCAGCATGTGCTAACCCCAAGATGGTCAGGCTAGCCTCTTACTTTCCTTTCTTAAACTGCCTCTTGAAAGAGATGCTAGTGCAGGCAAGCCTTGTTCCATTTCATCATGGCTTTACTCAGCTCCCTGCTGGCTCTTTAAGTTCTGCTGAAGATGATGAAACCATCTCATTTGAAGTTATGTGCTGGGACTCACAGTTTGTAACCCCTAACCCCCATGTTTTGCTCTGTGCTTGGTAGGATGGCACCAGAGGTGATCCTTGCGATGGATGAGGGACAGTACGATGGAAAGGTGGATGTCTGGTCTCTTGGGATCACATGTATTGAGTTAGGTGAGTAAATACTTGGCAAAGTTAATACTTGGATAATTCACTGTCTGCTGTATTGGTTAGGAATCCTGAAAAGCCTGAAGATTCTTATTCCTCATAAGTTTGTTTTGTTTTTTCTTCATAAAGCCTGACTTGGGAAGCACTGACAGTTGAGTTAAATCTTTTACTCACTGGCAAATCATGAGCAAGCCACTGCTGCTGTGTTTTAATGTTATCTGGTGTGATTAGTTTTTCCCGGAAAAACTAGAGGATTCTAGTCTTGTATGAGAGGAAGCTGTGGTCTGTATTTTCCAAGCTGGATTTGGAGAAGGATGTTCCAGCTGTTGTGTCAAGGGCACTGGTGTCCTAAGACTTGTGTGTCACAAGGGCCCTACATTGATTTTTCAATTCCTTTTACTTCCCCACTCTCTGAAACCAAAAATCTTCCATCTCAGCTGAAAGTTTGTGACATGAATCAATGTGAGCAGGTTCTTTACATGAGAAGAAGAGCAGTGCAAAGGGCAAGTGGTAGACACAACCTGAAGCAGATGCAGATGTGAATAGCAGGTATAGAGAGCACATGTGTGCATTTTCAATTTGACTGTTGACATTGCATGTGCTGAGTAGATTATATTCAGAAATAGGTTTGATATGGATTATACTTAGCAGCAGTACAGCAAGAACTTATTGTGAGGGCAAGTGCACCAAAAATGTTATTTATAAAGGTTTAAGCAGCAGAAATACATATAACAAAGAGGGGAACATACAGATTGTTGACTCCAATATGGATATGGTAACGGTGCAGATGAGTACTAACTTCCAGTGTTGTTTTATGTGCCAGCACTAGTGCCTTGCTGCCACAGTCTGTACTTTGATCTAAAGAATACCAAAATCAGAAGTTTTAAACCTCTGTTCTTCCACATGATGTTTATTTGTGTGTGTGTGTGTGTGTGTGTGTTTCAGGTGTGTTACAGCCTCTCAAGGAGTAAATCACAGTAGTAGAACAGATACTACACTACCCTATGTAGGCACTGAGTCTTGATAGCAGAAGTCCAATGGCTCTTTTCCCTCAAGAACCTCAAAGCCATTTTACATAGTTGAGGGGTTTGCTTTTTAATATTACCCTTTTGAGAAGTATTAAACTTCTTCTTTTGAAAGAGCTTTAAACTTTGCCTTTGCGTGAGTCCAAATCTGAATATGGGGTCAGGTAGCAGTGGGAGGAAATGTCTTACTGAGCACCACTTGGCTTTCTTTCAATGCTGATGTCTTAATTTCTTGTGTAGCCAAAAGTAGTGTTTAAAGAAAAGGAAATGTGGTGGTTTGCATGCGTGCTGCAGGTCAAGGACAAGTGATTGCTCTGGCCTGACGTGACCTTAGAAGTCCTGGTGTCGTTGGCTGATGGGCATGACTGAGCTTAGATGGGGAAAACCTACCCTTCCCCATTTCTGTGTGAGCTCTGCTGCACCCCTGCAAGGTCAGGGGCTGGTAGGGATGTGGAAGGACTAGGAAGAAGTTTAGTTAGGGAGAGTGGATGACACATCTGGCAAACTGCCCCACGTGCAGGTGACTGCCAACGCCAAATAAAACAGGCAGCTGCTCTTGCTCTTAATTCAGATGCTACAGCAGCGCACCAGAGATCCAGAGGGATTAATACGTACATTTTCTAGCCCTGATGTGCTGTGTGTCTAAGCTCTGTTCTAGTCAGCTTCTGCTGAATTTACCACAGCAGCTCAGGTGCAAAACGTTGCAGTTAAGGTAAAATTTACTGGAAACTTTTCCTCTACAATTTACATCCTGTTCTCTTTGGATTTCATCATCCCCTCTTCAAGTGAATAGCAGCTTTCCTGGAGTGGTTGTCCTGGTCTAACCTAGAGTATTAAAATAATTAGCTTAAATGTGATGACAACAGTAATGAACTACTCATTGATTTAGCAGTGATACCCTGCTCATACTTCCATATCTTTCTCCTTTTCTTTCCAGACTGCCTTATCACACCTTTCTCTTCTCTTTCCAGCTGAAAGGAAGCCTCCACTTTTCAACATGAATGCAATGAGTGCCTTATATCATATAGCCCAGAACGATTCCCCTACGTTACAGTCAAATGAATGGTAAGAGAGCTATTACCAGATATTCTTTGTTTTACTTCCCTGAAAAAGCTCTGTGACATTCTGCATGATTAAAGTCTGACAAGAAAAGTGTTTGTTGCAGGGTAGTGATTTGACTGTGTTCTCAGAAATGCTCCTGTGTAGGCAGGTTCAATTTTGACCTTCTGTCACTTTGGCTATGCTACAATCTAAATGTGTGGAGGTGTTAATTATGGGGCTGTAGATGCTGTAGGAATTACAGTCTTCTTGGATGCATTAAACCCGCTGTAGCTCAGCATCAGCAAAGTTCGCAGCTGCACAAGATCCCTGACAGAATTATTAGCATTGTGGTGCAGCTGAAATGTGGAGAGAAGGGAAGAGGGATGCAGATTATAGAGGTAATTAGATTTCTTTCTTTTTTTTCAGTGAGTGACTTCAAAAGTCATCAGAGCTCTGTGGCCAGTAAATGCTCCCCATGCTACAGGCTTGGTCCAGAATGGTACAAGAATGCTTTGTTATTGTGTGGGAGCAAAGGGGTTCCCTGATTCCTGTTCTCTGTGCCCAAGAGGGGAATGTAACTATGGAGTGATGCTTGGCAGAGTCTGCACGTGGCTTGAAGCAATAGCTCCTGACGAGGTGTGGAGTTCCCCCAGTTACACTGCTAGGCAGTGAAGCAGCATAATTATTTCATTGCTAATCATTTTCTCAGACCCACTCTGCTTCAGTTTCCTTATTTCATCATCTCTGTTTTGTCCATTCTTCAAGAGTCAAACAACCTGGTCTCACATCAGCACCCATGTTCTGTGCAGAATTTGCAGTGCAGAGTAGAGGCATCTTGTGAATACAATGTGAGAATCATACTCTTGATTGCAAGTTTGCTTAGAGTCACCTGTTTGCTCTCTGTGGCTTTGAGAGCACAGGGAATAAGAAGGGTGCCTTTTATGCTCCTTCAGAGTTCAGTGGCACCTAGAGCATCAGTTTTCTTTCTAGTTGGGATAGTACCTCGTATACGGTTTAAAGTCATGTTAAACTAGGTGTTGTAGCAAGGTGCTGTAGTGGGTCAGGGTTACAAGCAGTGGGAAGCTTCTAGGGAATAGAGTGCTAAGGTAACAAACGTGTTTCTGGAGTTACCAGCAACTTCAGTGCCATCAATTTTTAAGTAGTCAAAGTCAAATTGAAACCAGTGACTGGTACACACAGTTCCTGCTTGGTTTTCAGTTTGTGGCTGGGGATAATTGGGCATCCATGGTTGTTTCAACAGTCTTTAACTGGTGAGAGAACTGATGGCATCGACTTACTCGGAGTTTAGAGAAGTCCAGTTGATTTCTCTGCCCTAGAACTTAAGGACAAATCAGTCCAGGTTTTTCTTTTGCTTTGCACTGATAAGTTTGTGTCTGTTCCAGCTCCTGAGCTGCCCTTTCCTTTAGAACTTTTGTTTCCTTTATTTGTTTTGTTTCTTTTTGATTTACAGGTCAGACTCCTTTAGGGGATTTGTTGATTACTGCTTACAGAAAATACCTCAGGAAAGGCCATCATCCACAGATCTCTTACGGGTAACTTTTCATGTCTTTTCCAGAAAGTTGGAAAAAAACCCTCTTTGTCTGCCAAAAGCGTTGTACAGATGGGGAACAAATACTTACCCCTTCCAAAAGAAAGATTGGTTGGTTGGCTTTCAGTTGAATCAAGCGAGTTTTGGGGTCTTCTAAAGTGTATTTTGGGCTGAAGTAACTTTGTTTCCTGACTTTGTCTGTTAGGGCAATCACAGTTGTCTTTATAAGGTGATGCTTGAGTCAAACTACTGGGAAGAGTAGAGGTAGGTTATGTGGTAGAACAGAGACACTCTGAGTGACGAGTTACTTGGGGTAGCAGCCCAACACACTGCTCCTGTTACACCCCAGAGATCTGCAGAGCTTATACCTGTGTTAGAGAGCTTGCAAGCCTCATATGGGATACTGCTGTGAGTAACAGGGGGTTTTGGCTGAAGGAAGGACCTGTCAGCATGAGGGGATAGAAGGATTTAATCTTGATTCTTATTTTTTAATGTGTTTTCTTCCAAGACAATCCTGTACATACTTTACCTGAAAGTCTTACCAAGGACAAGCAGGTCCAGAGCTGTGTTAGTTCAATCTGTCCTACAGAAGTGAATTCCAGCCAGTAGTCTCTGTGAAGGCAGGAATGAGGAGTGTGTTTCCTCCTGCCTTGATGAAGGAGGTTTGACCAGCCTCTCTGCTACACTGAGCTGTCATAGGGTGCCCTGAGTTGTGACTGTGCTGCACTATGTGGTCTCTGAAAAAGCAGACAGAAATCAGGGATGAAACTGCAGGTGACCCCATTTGCAGGGCAGAGGGAGTGAGGAAACTAACTTGGTGCAGCCTGTGTGAAAGCCAAGACCCTTTTGGAGCAGTTACACACTTTGGTGTACAGTAATGTAACTACTAACTTGCTAATGTTCCTGTCTATTTATTCTTTAACCCTGCTTACCTTCTCCAGTAAGGAAGAATGTTACTTTTCTCTTGTGTAACAGGCCATGCTTGCTACCAAGCTTATATGTAATTAAGAGTTATTATATTATATATGTAATGTACTACAAGCTTTCTGTGTGGAAGTGATAGAAAACCTAAAAAGTCCTTTTAATTGCTGCTTAAAGTCTAGACTTAACCAGGCTTCACAGGATGCCTGGGCAATAGCAGCTCTTCTGCAGAGCTGGTAGTACTTGGAGCACTGTGTTCCACATGAAGAGAGGATTGGGCTCTTAATAAGGATTTACAGATAGTGGCTGATTATTTAAAGGAACGTGGGTATTAGAGATGGGAAGAGACTGGATGAGTTAAGTTTATCTCCTGGCAATGCAGGATTGTGCTGTGTGGGGTGTTCTGAACTGCCCTGTCCTGTCTTTGGGGGGCTTTTTATAGGGTTCTCTTTTGACAGACACAGGTGATGTTCAGGAAGGTTGTCTTGGCCCTTTTCTCTAGTAATGCTGATGAATTCTTTATTCATACCTTTTGAGTATGTATCTTTTAATGATTCTCGGTTCAGCTTTGCTCTGTTTTTGTAAATCATTCATTTGGCCCCTTCTGATGCACTTTTTGGTTTAGTGGGGGGGGGGGGTGTCTATAGTTCATGTGGCTACATGGGTGCTTCTGGCACTACTATGCAGCTAGTGAGCTGGGACAGGCTGGCTCTGCTCTGTGGTGTTACAGGAGGAGGTTCTGATGCTGTGTTCTTTTGATTGCTGTCTGGTGCCCAAGTCCTGACTGATTTGTTGGTTAGTGCCAACTGTAGATCCCTCCTCATATTACTACTTACCAAACATCCTCTGCATCTATCTTTTTGCATTGTGTGTTTGCAGGCTTCACACTCTTTAAGCTTCTTTGTGGTCATGTAGCATTGCATTTTCATCTGTGTTTCTGGTCTCCATTTTCCAATGATTTTTTTTTTTTTGTCCTAGATGCATTTTGAGCAATTCCTCTTGATTCATTAACATCCTGTAACATGCTTGCTTCTGTTCTCTATTCATATATCATATGTATCTGTTAAAAGTAGCACTAACAGTTTAGGTCCAGGTTAACATCTTCCCCTAATCAAACCACCATAAGCAAGAGTTGTTTATATCCCATTAATAGGTTCTATACTGAACCAAATTAATTAGGATTTGGTTTGACAGTAACTGTGTGGTTTTGGAAAGTGCCTTGTACGGGTTCATAATAGCCAAGAGCGTGTAGGAGGGGGACCTGTGCTGGGAGTGCCAAAGCTTTGTCAGTGGATCATGAACAAGACCCAGTTGAAGTCATTTGGTTTCAGTTTACCTGAGAATCAGAGAATCAGAATGGTTTGGGTTGAAAAGGATCTTAAGATCGTCCAGTTCCAACCCCCTGCCATGAAGTATAGGAGCTGTGTTAGGGAAATTGAGGAGCTGCCTTCCGTGAGAAGGTGGGGATGTGTGAAATCCCATCCAGCCCCTTTTCCATCAGGCTTTAAGTATATCCTTTCTTTATAATGGATGAGTGGTCCTGCTATTCCTCTGCTTGCTGCATGGCACGCTGCTGTTCCACACCAGCCAAACAGGAGTCAGAGTTGCCTTAAACGTCTGAGCAGAGAATTGCTGCTTCCATCGGGCGTTTCGCTTCATTTCCACAGTAGGTTAGACTGCTGCTCAGTGTCTGCCTGACAGCCTTTTCATGCTGATTTCTGTTCTAAGGCTACCGTTCAGCCTTTGTTTTATGGCTTCTCTTGTTGCTCTTTCAGCTCAGTAAAATGCATTTTCATGGATGTTTCTGAGGCTCTTGAGGAGAGAACTCGAAGCCCTGCGCTCTTTACTGAACAGCTAGCTGTGCGCTTGCTTCTGTCCTTGCTTTAAGCCTGGACCACAGGGAATATTTAACACTCAGGCCTTCACTCTCCAGGTAAAGGCTGGTGAACGAGCTCATTTGTTCTCTCTCTTCAGCTCCTGGTGTATTTCTTGTCCTGTGATGCGTTTGTGCTGTGGCACAGCACCAGCGTTTTGTTCGCTGGTTCTGTTTGCAACACCCTGACAATCCTCTGACCAGCTAATAGGTTTGTGTTGTGGCTTTCAGGAATGATTCATTCATGTGGATTGGCAGCCTCTCTGCTCTCTAGGAACAGTGTGAGTTCACTGAAGGATATGATTTCATGAGTACCTTAGGTTGGAGCCTGTACAAACAATTGGGGCCGAGATCTTAAATCATGTATATTCAGTCTTTTTAGTTGGTTGTAGGTTTTCAGAACAGTAGCCAAGATGTTCCCTCATGCGGTAGCTCTCCCTAAAGCTTCTTAGATGAGAAGACTCATGATGGGTTTGTCCTCTGAGGGCTTTTCACTTGCATGCAGTAAATGGGGATAAATCAATTTTTTTGGGGGGGCCACCTTTTCTTAAAGGGAACTGAATTTTAAATGGTGTGTTTGAAAATTAATCCCATTTCAATTCCCTGTCCTGGATGGAACCAGTCAGATGGTTGTAGTGAGATGAAAATGCGGCTGACATTTAAAAATCACAACCAAAAACTCTCGCTAATGGTTTTCACTTTTAAAATTAAAAGCAATTATATCACTTGCATGAAGCACTTTTTTTTCCTCCTGTTTTTCTCAGCTTGCATGACATTCCCAAGAGATTTGTGTGAGTCACTCAGCCAACACAGGATCACAGAATGGTTTGAGTTGGAAAGGACCTTAAGATCATCCAGTTCCAACCCCTGCCATGGACAGGGACACCTCACACTAAACCATGGCACCCAAGGCTCTGTCCAACCTGGCCTTGAGCACTGCCAGGGATGGAGCATTCACCAGTTTCTGTGTGGTTCCTTCTAATACTTGAGTAGTGTTTGAATATGAAGGAAATCCTCTTTCCAGTTAAATGAGTATTTACACTGTTAAAGAATACGCATAACCAAGTAGACCCTGCACATACAGGGTGGATTTAAGTACAGGGTTGTTGATCCAAATGCAATACTGCTTTCTAAATACTATCTATAGTGAGATAAAGGTGAATACCTTTTCTAATCATAAATAAGCTGCAGATTGTTGCTCTTTACAGAGAAATAAATGCTGATTTATCTGCATTGAGGAGCAGAAATGATTCGTTTTGCTTCTGTGTGAAATGATGTTTAGAACTTTGAGCTACAATTCAAACGTCAACACCACCACTGCTAGCAAAAAGAAATGGCTAGACAAGGCTAGCAGCCTTCCAGTATCTGAAGGGGGCCTACAAGGATGCTGGAGAGGGACTCTCCATTAGGAACTGTAGTGATAGGACAAAGGGTAACGGGCTCAAACTGAAACAGGGGAAGTTTAGATTGGATATAAGGAGGAAATTCTTTACTGTCAAGGTGGTGAGGCACTGGAATGGGAGCATTCACAACCAGGGAGGTTGTGAATGCTCCATCCCTGGCAGTGTTCGAGGCCAGGTTGGACAGAGCCTTGGGTGCCATGGTTTAGTGTGAGGTGTCCCTGCCCACGGCACTGGGGCTGGAACTGGATGATCTTAAGGTCCTTTCCAACCCAAACCATTCTGTGGTTCTATAAGGGACAAGCTGTCCCCATTAGCAAAACCGTCTGAATTCATTTAAAAGCAAGAAGTAAGCCTGTGGCATGATACTTTCCATGTTTATTTACAAATCATTGCAAGATCATCAGCTCATCCCTTTGGCTGCTTTGTACACCAGACTCCTGGTCTTAGGTGGGCTGGGCTCATGGAGTGGTTACTCCAGCTACTGTTGGATGTATCAGCTCCTCAACTGGAGGGATGGCCACACATTGAGGGTAGAAATGCTTTTCCCTGTCCTATGAGACCATGGGCACACAGAAGAGCCAGAGTAGAGAGCAGATTTTTCCCCCATTTCTTTCTTTCAATGTTCATGTTTCTAGAAATGTTTCTAGAAGATGTTTCTAGAACATGTGATGTTTCTAGGAGGTGTTTGTGCCTTAAGGCTGTCTCACACGGTACACACTAGGCAACATACCCAACTCTACTGCTACCATGTAGAGGATTGGCAAGTGTATGCTTGGGCTGTCTAATCGAGTCAGAGCTTAAATGGGAAAGCTCTGAGGCTTTCATACTCTGTTGCCAGTTGTACAGCGCAGGAGGATGTGTCTGATAGAGAACAGCTTTTAACTGTGTACTTTAATTCCATTGAAGAATTTATTGTTAAGTCTGCACCTAAAACCTGGGCTTAAAGTCCATCCTTAGCAGTTCCATCCTTAGTACATCCTTAGCAGGATGTACTAGAAATCAGGTAAGAACCTGACTTTATTTTAACTCTGCCTACAAATTATGCTTCAAGTTATATATATAACTAAACCTTGTAGTCTTCTTACTAGTTTTATGTATGTGTTGGGATAGATAGATGTAGGATAAATCTCTGCATGTAGCTTAGGCAGGTAGACTTGCATACTTAAGATTGATCCATCTTTGTCCTTCAAGTGTTTTGTTCATTCTGAAGTCCTTTGTAAGGTTTGAAGCGGCACCATCTTGTACCTACTATCATAAAATCATGGAATGGTTTGTGGTGGAAGGGTCCTTAAAGCTCATCCAGTTCCAACCCCTGCCATGGGCAGCGACACCTTCCACTGCAGCAGCTTGCTCCAAGCCCCTGTGTCCAACCTGGCCTTGAACACTGCCAGGGATGGGGCAGCCACAGCTTCTCTGGGCACCCTGTGCCAGCGCCTCAGCACCCTCACAGGGAAGAGCTTCTGCCTAAGAGCTCAGCTCAGTCTCCCCTCTGGCAGGTTAAAGCCATTCCCCCTTGGCCTAGCAGTTGCTTCAAGTGAATGAACTCAGGAAGGGACAAATCAGCTGCATTGCCTGGAGAGCTCAGAAAACCTGACCCTGTTCCAGACTGTTCCACTGGAGACAGAAAAGTGAACTGGGGAGTCAGGAGTAGAGGGAGCTTGGAAAGGGTCAGCCAGGTCTCTGCCTCTCCATCCAGTACCCAGCTTCTCCATGTTCTTCTCTACACACACATGGGTTTCAAGTAGCAAAGGGATTTTGCCTTCACTTCTCTCTACTCTGCCTTTGGCTTCAGTTCTGTGCTTAAGGGACCTTCTGAACCCAAGATGTTGCAGCCTACACTTCAAACCTCAATGTGTAGCATGATCAGTTTGGTTATTTGCCATAGTGATGAGCACAGTCAGTGTACTCAGTGCTCAATGTGTTTGGGCTCTTTCTTCATGAGTATTAGTAACTACTGAATATGAACAGCCCAATTACTGATCAGGAGCTGTCATTTCAGGTGTCTCAGGTCACTGTGTTCCTGTTTTGACATCAACCATACCTGTGCCATGTCTGAAGTGATGCCTTTTCCTTTCATTCAGCACGATTTTGTCCGCCGGGACCGACCACCGCGGGTGCTCATAGACCTCATCCAAAGGACAAAAGATGCAGTGCGTGAACTGGACAACCTCCAGTACCGGAAAATGAAGAAGATCCTTTTCCAGGAGACCCGGAATGGGCCCCTGACGGAGTCTCAGGAAGAGGAGGAGGTACTCTGAGTTTGTTCCCCCATTTGCACTGTTAGAAGTAATTTCCAGGCAAGTGAGATTTTCCTTAATGGGGCAGAACAAGCACAGCCTAGGAGAGGATGTAATCCTTGTTGTGTTGGAGTATCACCTGGATTGGCAAAGAGACAGCATAACCTGAGTTAGTAGCCCTTTTACTCACTGTTAGCTGTACATTTAATGGCAGCTTTGAAATTCTGGATGTTTTTCAAGTGGTGGCCTTTCTTCTGAAAGCTTTAAGGAAGGAACTCATCTGGAGGGGGAAGAAAGTGTCTCCCAGCCTGTGTGAAGGAGGGTCTGTGACAGCCCGGGCTTTCCTCGCTCATAAGCACAGGCAAGGGCGCTTGGTGAATATTTTTTCACTTGCCATAACTTTACTATAAGGTGATTGGTCTCTCAGGAGCTGAAAAGCAAATCACCAAAATAGTAAGACTTCTTTTTTTAAGTTCTTTAATGTTAAAGAAAAAGGTTAAAGACATAAAATTTAGCTTCAGTTTAAATCTTGTAATAACCAACCCACTTAATCAGTGTGTGATAACTGACACTAACTGTGGCTTAGAGAAGGAAACCAGTCATTTTACAGTGTCACTTCATGCAGGCACATTGGATAAATAAATCTCTGCCTGCTTCTCCACAGACAGAATTGACAGGCAAATTGATGCTTGTATTTCTTTTTGCTCGATATGGCCAGATAATATACAGTGAGATGTCCAAGCTCAGCATATATACAGGGACTTGGTTTTGAGGTTTGTGTATGGCAGTTGTTCCTTTAAACTAGAGCTCTGGTTTAAGAAATGGGTGAGCCTGGGTGTCAGATGCAGAAGGAGGGGACTGACACTCAGCACTGTCCTTCACTTTGGAGGAGATGCCCAGAAGGAGTAAGAACAGCAACCACTGTGATTAAAGCTACAAAGGGCTTCTGTTCTAACCCTCCAGATAGCCAACTTCTAAACCTTAAGCTCAGTTGTGGGATGGGAGGATAGGCAGAGTCCTGCACTGAAACCTTCAAGCTTTCTCTACCCATGTGTGAAAAGCTGTGGGGGGGTGACAGGGTATGAAATCACAAGGCTGTTGATCCAAGCTCAACAATGAAGTGGGATACATGTGGTAGTAGTTGACTTCAAGATGTATTTTCTTCTGTTCTTCCTGTCCCTGCTCCTCAAATAAGGGGGGGAGGAAAGATATTGTATCTCCAGGAATTAACACTAATGAAGCTCACACTACTCTGCATGTGCACAGCATGCTCTGCACTGTTGTTTTTTTTTGTGTAGCCTGAAAGGAAGTTGTATTGCTCATGTTTATCACTAACTTGGCAGTGAAAATGAAACATAGCACATGCTTACATGCTTCAGTTACTACTGAATGGGTTAACAGAAGCTGCTGAGCTGCAAATGCGACAAAACAGTGCCTTGTTCTGCTTCGGGCTTTCTAAGGTGGGAAAGGAGCATTACAAATCTGTAACACTTAAAATATGACTAATGCTTTCCTCAGAGCTCTTGCAAGAAACTTAAGGTCATTTGGAAAGGATTCAAGTCAGGAAGACGGTGTTAAGGTCGGACATGCGATCTCATCCCTGTCCTTTGTGCATATACACTCACCAATTACAGAGCCGTATCCACATCTTGGATGCTTGGTTATTTCTTCTGCAACTGCATATAAGCATCCTGGAAATACTTTAATTCTCATGTGGCCACGTTCTGTATAAAACAGTGCTCTTGGATTTGAAGTACTGCCACACAGGCTCTGATGATCTGCTGATTGCTTCAAAAATAATCCCACAATCAAATTCAGATCTGTCAGTTGGAGCTTTCTGTCAGTGCCCAGCAAAATGAGTTCCCTGTTAAGTGATTTGTAATGTGATTCTCCCCAAGATCACTCTGGAGGCCAGGACAGTCTGGGTGCAGTAGCAGGCCATTCATTTTGGTGAATTGGAGATATTTTGGGCCTGCAGGATGCTGAAGGATGGGTTGACTTCTTGGTCCTCACTGTGAATTCCTTGCAGGCCTCTTCAGTGCCACTAGTTAATCACAGAACTCCATAAATTCTCCTAAATCAGGCCAGATTAAGCACATACTCTGGGATTACTGTGCCTGTATGAGTATGCAACAAGAAAAAAAGCTGCTGACTTCTGATGTTTGCCTGTAGAATCAAAGCTATATATATTTACAACAGTTTCAATGCAGGCTCTTTTGAGTCAGCTGCTTAAAGGTGGATGAAGAATTTATCTTGGCTGAAAACACAAGGCTAAAGGTGTTTTTAGCGTGACAAAATGTAATTGCTGACTGCTTGGGACGTGGAGGTTGAAACCTCTATGCCTGTTAAGCACCATGTGCTATTTATCAAGTAAGAAACCAGATGGATTCATTGTCTTCTGTGTTTTCTGATGCACAAGATGTGTTGTAGCTTATCCTGACTTGGAATATTGTTTTAATACAAACTTAAATCACTCCTTTTAATTATGAGACTCCTTCCACCAGCCATCCAGTGTTCCTGGATCTCTCCTCTTCAAGCCAAAAGCCATGCCCAGACTTACTGATACATGGAAAGAACTGGCTTGAAGCCTGATGCAGTAAGATTACTGGGGAAAAGGCAAAAGCTAACTGCCCCACATGGAGTGTTTCATAACCCAAGCAGCACTGGGAAATGTAGTTGCCAAAATAATGAGCAAAGAACTTGTAACTCTGCAGAGCCACCTCTAAAAGAAACTCTGGCACGTGCTGGGCAGGTGATCTCCTGCAGTGTTTGTAACTGATGCCCTTGTTTCATAGGACAGTGAGCATGGATCAAACCTGAGTAGGAAGATGGACAGTCTGGGCAGCAACCATTCCATCCCAAGTATGTCTGTGAGCACAGGCAGTCAGAGCAGCAGTGTGAGCAGCATGCAGGAGGTCCTGGATGAGAGCAGCCCCGAACTGGTCATGATGCATAGTGATGAGAGCACAATTAATTCCACTTCCTCCGTTGTTCATAAGAAGGTATGTTCTCTGGTGCTCTCTGTAGCTTCCTGCAGTCCCTGCTATGGCTTGTGTTGGCTCGCCTGCATAGGGCCCAGGCATCAGTGTGTTGTGGTCTTGTGCTGAGCCATCTGTTGGGAGCAGGAGCTGGTGTTGGGCTTGCCAGAATCAAGTTCTGTGGTTGTTTTTTTTTCCTGTTTAAAAGCAGAACTGCATTTAAATAACCTCTGAAAGTAAAACAGAGGTCACTAATGAAAGGTAGTGCTCTCAGCGTGTAGGCAGGGGTCACACAGACTTACTGCATGCCTCCTTACCCAGCCCTGCATGTGCACTACTTCACCTCTGCTTGTAACAACAGTCCTTGTTTCCTTGTGAATGATTGTACTGTATTATGTAGTATGGTGACAAGTGGTTGTAGCAGCTAACTGTTTACCAGTCACAATGTATGATTAAAATCTCCTTGCACTTGGATTCCCCTCATGAGAAGTGGAAGTGTGCAGAGCTTTGGACCCTTCCCACGAGGTATGTTTTGGTCAAGTTCCACTCAGTGCCTTTCTGCTACTTTGCTGCATGTTGTGATCTGTTGCCTTTCATTTCCTTAGTGCTAGATAGCAATCTGAAGTCGTCTAGTTGTAAATTGGCATCTAATCTAAGGTCATTGGACTAAAATAGTTTTGGCTTGGCCTTAGTGGTGTCGTTTGCTAGCGGGCAGTAAAATGCAAGTCGTTTGTGTGATTGCATATGCAAAGAGCTTCAGAGTGTACATGTGCTTTTTGCCAGAGGAATTAAAACATTCCAGCAGCAGGAAAAGTATGAATTTCTCATTTGTAAGGTTACAGCGAAGCCTGGCTTTAACTAACAAGATATTTGTAAGCAATTTTTCCTCCTGAAACAGCGTTTGTGTAATTGAATATTGAAATGCTTATAGAAGGGATTACCTTTTTTACCAAAAGCTTCCCTTTCATATTTAAAGATACTGGCAGATCAGCTGCATAGTTCTCAGGGCTTTACATCTTCCTGAAATCCACCTGTAATAGCATTTTCAGAGAGGACTTTATTTCCACCTTTCTGAAGAAAACAGTGTTGAGTCCAAAGTGCCAACCCAACACCATCATAGAATCATAGAATAGTTAGAGTTGGAAAGGACCTTAAGATCATCCAGTTCTAGCCCTGCCATGGGCAGGGACACCTCACACTAAACTATATCACCCAAGGCCTTGTCCAACCTGGCCTTGAACACTGCCAGGGATGGAGCATTCACAACCTCCCTGGGCAACCCATTCCAGTGCCTCAGCACCCTAACAGGAAAGAATTTCCTCCTTATATCCAATCTAAACTTCCCCTGTTTCAGTTTGAACCCTTATCCCATCACTACAGTCTCTAATGAAGAGTCCCTCTCCAGCATCCCTATAGGCCCCCTTCAGATACTGGAAGCTGCTCTGAGGTCTCCACACAGCCTTCTCCTCTCCAGGCAGGACAGCCCCAGCTTTCTCAGCCTGTCTTCATATGGGAGGTGCTCCAGCCCCTGATCATCCTTAAATGAAGAGCAGTGGAACTGATTTGATGTTCTGGGTGATGGTAGCTGGAGCTCCTTCTCATTCTGTGTAGGCTTCAGAAACCCACATTAACTTTGATTTTACGTTGTTAAGTAGTCATATGCATTAAAATAGAAGCTTGAGGGACTGATTTACACAGGAGTCATACATTGTGCTGTTACTGGGTGCTCAGGATAGCTCTGATCAGTGTCATGACAGTTGATGAAAACAAAATGTGAGCCACTCCCATCAGGCATGAATTGTATTTGGGAAAGAAGTAGAGTTCCTGCTTGGTTTAAGGATAGTGTTTTGTTCCATAGTGGTTGTATGACACTTCTAAAGTACAAATACAGGGAGATTTCTGAGGCTACAAACTCAGGCCTCTTCAGCTTCTGCGTAACTGCTGTTTTCTTGAGATTAAGATGTTCAGTTGAGGAGAATGCATCAACATGTCACCACATGGAAGCTTCTGTCAGCTGCTGAAAAAAAATAGGGTCTCCTGCACACTCCAAACCGAAGTATTGTAAAAGAAATCACCTGTAGATCTCTTAACACAGGTTTCTTAGGGTAATCTGGGAGCACAAACCCCAGTTCTGCACTGATGGCCTTTACAAAACAGTTACCAACTGGCTGTGCTTACCAGTTCCTGCAGTGGAGCAGGTACCTTCTCAATTGGCAAATGTTACCTTCCAGCGTGTGGATGTGTAAGGCAAATTTGGACTATGAGTAGCATGATATATTCCAGTCTGTAAACGTGTTGCTTTAATTTAGTGTGCGCTTTCTGTATTTTATTTTATTCTCTCTTACTTTGGGGACTGCCATTTTAAATGGAAAATTGCTTCGTGTATATATTAACACACATGACAGGCCCAAAATGGGAGCAGGACGCTTGAGGGGGTTTAAATACACATACATCCCACCCTGGTTTTAAGGTGAAGTTTCTTATCCTGAAGACATATCACTTTGTGCTTGGTTTAACTGTGGTGGAGCTGCTCCACACAACTTGGTTTTGTTCTAGCAGGTGAGGAGTAGGAAGATTGGTAGCACTCTGGAGCCTAATCCCAAACCAACTGGAAAGAACCTGAGGTTCAGCTTTAACTTAAGCTTTTGATTTGTATTTAATCAGCCTTTAAAGGCTAAAAGGAAAATACTGATTCACACACTTAGTCAACTGTTTGCATTATGTGGGCGTATTGGTGATGATGCTTTGATTTTTGCCTGATGGAGAATAGCATTTGTGATAAATCCTCCATGAAAAGCAGGTACAGTCTCACCCCTTCCACAATACAAAGGCTTTGGGGCAGCAGTAATGCTCTATGTTTCCAAACTTGTACTTAGAATAAAGGTGATGCCTGCCTATCAGCTGAGTAGAACTTGTAGATAGGAAGAAAAATCACTGCACAGAAAGAAAATACTCATAAGGCATAAGTGAATGTGTAGCTTTTTGTATAACCTAGTTTATAGCTATGTCCTAAACTCCTGGGAGGAAGAGAATTGCTATAATGTCTGCTGCTGTGGCATGAAGCCTGCATCTTCCCTTTCTGGAATCCCAGTCCATCCTTAGGATGTTTCTTCAGGAGGATGCCTTAATCACCAGCAAGTTCTTTGCAGGAAGTTCAGGTGCCCAGCTTGGATGAGCTGTCCTCCTATCCTGCTCAGAACTTTTCCTTGCCCCTTTGCAGGTTTCACATTGGTGACCTCCTCCATGTAAGTCCCAATATGATCAGTGTAAGAGCTCTGGTTTTCTAACATTTGTCTTCTGAAGACAGTTAACCGTGCTCCTCCATCCAGGGATCATCTTTCCTATGGACGGACATTCTCATGTCCATCTCCTGTTGAGAGCTAATTCAGCTGTTCAGCTACACAGGTTGAGAACTGAAGAGTAGATTGAAGACTAGATGACAGCTCTAATGCAAACCCAATTGTATCAGAGAGCAAAAAAAGCAAAGACAAAACAGGGCAGGGACTTAACCTCCAAATACACTGTGCTTCAAAGACACATAACCCAGCTTTAAAAACTAGATAGGTATCAGTTAATTCCTCTTAAAGTAAGGATGGAGATTTTGGCTCCCTAAGAGTATAGGCATCAGTTGATGCGTCACAGGTAGTTTGCCATCTGCTTTGTTCAACTGCAGGTACATGTCAGTGGGTGTACAGGTGGCTTCCCAGAACTCCTGTTTCGTTGTCCTAAATGAATATGCCAAGTGGTAAGATTGAGAATGCTCCTCCATTGTGTCCTTTTATTTCTATACAACTTTATACTAGTAAAAAGGTCGTTCTCCTTTAAACAGAAAGCCACTGTGGTATGGCTTTGTTCAAGTGCAATACAGACTTCTTGTAGTTAATTCGGCCTTAAAATGATCACTACTTAAGAGGATGAAATTTGGGCAATAAAAATGTCAGGGAATCATAGAACAGTTAGAGTTTGAAAGGACCTTAAGATCATCAAGTTCCAACTCCCCTGTCATAGGCAGGGACACCTCACACTAAACCATTTCACCCAAGGCTTTGTCCAACCTGGCCTTGAACACTGCCAGGGATGGAGCATTCACAACCTCCCTGGGCAGCCCATTCCAGTGCCTCACCACCCTCACAGGAAAGAATTTCCTCCTTATATCCAATCTAAACTTCCCCTGTTTAAGTTTGAACCCATTACCCCTTGTCCTATCACTACAGTCCCTAATGAAGAGTCCCTCCCCAGCATCCCTATAGGCCCCCTTCAGATACTGGAAGGCTGCTATGAGGTCTCCACGCAGCTTCTCTTCTCCAGGCTGAACAGCCCCAACTTTCTCAGCCTGTCTTCATACAGGAGGTGCTCCAGTCCCTGATCATCCTTGTGGCCTCCTCTGGACTTGTTCCAACAGTTCCATGTCCTTTTTATGTTGAGGACACCAGAACTGCACACAGTATTCCAGGTGGGGTCTCACAGTAGCAGAGCAGAGGGGCAGGATCACCTCCTTCAACCTGCTGGTCACGCTTCTGTTGATGTCAGGGAATCCTCTGATTAAAATCTAGTTTCGAACAAAAAGATGGAAAGAGGATTTTCATAGAATGGTTTGGGTTGGAAAGGACCTTAAGATCATCCAGTTCCAGCCCCCTGCCATGGGCAGGGACACCTCACACTAGCCCATATCACACAAGGCTCTGTCCAGCCTCGCCCTCAACACTGCCAGGGATTACAGTTGATCATCACAAATTCTTGCCCAGTGCCTGTCATACAAACATCCTTCTGTAATCACTGTTGGATGCTGAGTGACTTTGCAAACCCACTGAATTAACCTGCACGTGTCACCTATCACTGCTGTAGGTAACGTGCAGCACTTGCGCTGAGTTGGAGAGGACTCTGGCTCAGCAGCTCTGCACAAGTTACAGCTGAGGCAAAGCTGAGGGTGTTTTCCTCCATACCAACGCTTGTGATTCATACATGCAAAAGATGTTGTTTTTATGAGATGTAAAGGAGATTTAGGTAATGACGGGGTGAGTTTTGGCTCATGTGTGCCAGCAGTGATGATCCCTCACCGACCTTCTGGAATGATGTCAAGCAGGTTGGTGACATGAAGCCTTTTCTTGAAAGACTCCCAAATACTTAGACCTCTCTGTAGATTATCCAGGCATTTAGTGCCATGTGTTAAAGTGAGCAATAGCGCACTGTTGTTTCCCTTGCTCTTTAAATGCTTAGAAGGAAGGGCTTTGCTGCAATTCCATTAAAGTCCTTACTATGGCTCAGAAATTGCCTTTCCTGTTTGTCTAGGAGGCTGGCAACCCTTTCCTGTTAGGGAATCCTCTTGTGTAAACAGTGTTTGTGATGGTTTTTCTTTGGTGTGCATAACAGAAACTGCAGTGTGCAAATGAATGTTGCCTTTGAGGTGGAAGTTGAGATGTTTCAGCTTCGGGATAGTCCAGGGTGGTCGGAGTTTGAGGTTGAGGTCTCTTAATCAGCTGCTGAAGATGATGGGACTCCTTCCTCTGCTTTGTTAACTTGTGTTTGATGCTCTGTCAGTGCAAGGAGTTGCTGCAGCCACATGACGCTGTAATGTACTGGAAAAAAATGTAAATATCAAATGCAGTTTATAGATCTGTCTGCCTGGTTTTGCTGTGATGAAAGAGCCAAAATCCTCATTGATTTTCCCATAGGAAAACAAACAACTCCTATCTACCTACTGAGATGGTTTCTGGTTGCTTCCATAGCTTGCTTGTTGCAGTTGTCCTCTGAGCAGGTACTGTATTCACCTAGGAGGTTTTGTTGAAGCAATGTGTTTGTGTGGGGTGGTTTCCCCCCTAAAATGCCTTGGAACAAGCTACATCATGCTCTGAAACCAAACCCCCAAATTCCCTGCTCAGTGTAATTGTTGAGTGTGATCAGGAAGGAGTCTGGTCAGAATATCTTGAACATAAAATGAAAGTGCTGTTGGCAACATGCTGTTAGCGTTGCTCTTACAAATGCACAGCAGTGGTGCTGAGCAGATCTTCCTCAAGTGCTGTGCTGAGGGCAGGACCTGGTGAAGCCTTTTTTCACTGAGGAGGATGGAAAGATGTGGGGTAGAACTGGCATGGGACTCCAGGGAGGAAAGTCCAGGTTCTTACTCTGTAGACTGACAATGGGGCAAGACTCATGGGTTTGAGCATCTTCCATGTGCGTTGGAAGATGCTCCAACAATGCACCAGCAGTAGCCATTTAAATAGCTAGGTGGCAGCTTTTATATCCAGCTTTTAGATATGCAGGGATTAACTGCCACAGGAACAGGTTTTAGTTATTTGTTTATTTTAGCTTCTTAATCCACAATCCATGCAGGGGCACATGGCGGGGTTTAACTGGTTTTGAGTGATTTGCTCTTTAGCATCACTTCAGTAACTGGAAGCTCCCCCAGTGCTCTGATCAGTGCCTAAAGGGACCTGTGAGAACCCTGGAGAGAGGCTTTGGACAAGGGCCTGTATGGGCAGGCCAAGGGGAATGGCTTTAACTTGCAGAGGGTAGACTGAGCTGAGCTCTTAGGCAGAAGCTCTTCCCTGTGAGGGTGCTGAGGCGCTGGCACAGGGTGCCCAGAGAAGCTGTGGCTGCCCCATCCCTGGCAGTGTTCAAGGCCAGGTTGGACACAGGGGCTTGGAGCAAGCTGCTCTAGTGGAAGGTGTCCCTGCCCGTGGCAGGGGTTGGAACTGGAGGAGCTTTAAGGTCCTTTCCATCACAAACCAGCCTGTGGGTGTTTAAATGTGTGTGTCCAGGTGAGAAGCAGCTGGAAATTGAGGACAGGACAGAGGGAAGCAGGGGCCTGTACAGTGGGAAAGGAGCATCAGTGTGACAGCAGTGTCATGGTAGGGATGCTCCTCCATATCAGCTGGTTTCTCACCATAGGGATTTCTGACTTTACTGGTGTATGCACTGGCATGGCAGGTTGGCAAAGCTGCTTCTACTCACCTTCAAACCCTCAGTGCACAGAGGCCACGAGGGTTGGCGACTCTTTGCCTTCAGACATAGGCACTTGCAGCCTTGATTGTGCACCTCTGAGAGCTGGAATCTTGATTTCAAGTCAGGGAGGATCTGTTTTTTGTTGCGTTGCTTTAGAAGCTTGAGGATGGGAATCACGCAGCTGCCCGTGGCAGATGTGCCACCACTGGTGCTGCCCCATGGAGCCCACGCCGCTGGGCTGGTTGCAGGTGTCCAAAGGCTGCTCCATCCTCAGGGTGTAACCTGTGGATGCGCTGCCTGTTGGCAGTCACCGTTTGAAGCAGGAAGCTGGTGGTGGTGGTTTTCAGTGCCCTTTGTGGTCAGGGTCTCTCCTTTCTGTGCCTGATGAGAGCTTTGTTCCATTGCAGAGCTGGTTTGGCAGATGCAGAGCCGCTCCTCGCGCTGCTGTGCAGCGAGCAGGAGGCAGGTTGTACCGGGAACCGTTCCTGCTAAAACCTGGGAGCTGTTGCTTTAAAAGGGGGGAAAAGAATTAAATCCTTTGTGGGCTGTGGAGAGAAAGTGCTAGAACTGTGCAGGATCATGACTGGAAAGCAGGATCCCTGAGTGGTCACGGAGGCTTTCCTGGTGCTCTCCAGCCTGCCATGCTTTTAGCCAGAATGCTCGTCCTCCACAGCAGATAGCAAACGAGAGACAAAGAAACCCTATTGGGGACGAAGCACTCGGCAAAGGGAATGAGGCAGAGTGTTGCTCTGGTGTTAAAAGGGAACAGCACCTTCTTTGCTAGACATGGGAATCACGTTTGTGCTGGGATCGCTGGGTTGCAGTGCTTGAACCCGACCTCTCCGAGGAGTCCGACCGCTCTGCATCGCTTCCCGCTCCTCCATCCTTTGGGGCTCTGCACCTATGTAACCCTGGAGGGTTAGAGCAGAGCCAGAGCCCCACGCCAGCCCCAGCGAGGGACTCGGAAGCCTCCCGATCAGCTGACGTGCCGAGCCTGCAATGTGTTGCTTATTCATTTCGTACGGTGGGAGCTGCCGGGGCTAGCAGAGAGCTGAACTATGCCTCTCCAACCGCCGCGCTTGTGCAGACAGAGGGGTGAGAGCGAGGCAGCCGCCGCGGGAAGAGCACAGCCGGACTTTCTCCTTGTTTTTATCCATTTCTGCAGGATCATGTATTTATAAGGGATGAGGTGGGCCACAGGGATCGCAGGCCTGAGGTGCGGCCTACCCAGTCAGTGCAGAATCAGGCCCTCCACTACCGGAACCGAGAGCGCTTTGCCACAATCAAATCAGCATCTTTGGTAAGCAGCCACCGCACCCCACCTCCCCTCGTCCCCTCTGCCGCTGCAAACGGGTCAGCGATTCCCTGGCTTTCCTCTCCTAATATGTGCTCTTTCCCTGTTGTTGGCATAGCAACGAGATATTGCACTGAAAGATGCTTTAGCTCTGTGTGTGTGTGAGATGTAAAATGCGATCTCTGTCTCATTTCCCTGTGTGTTTCCAATACGCGCGAGAGAAGCCACCTTCCAGGGTGAAGTTGATATCCCCCATCCTCCACACCCCTTCCCACTTGTCCCTTTTTGTTCATGTGCTTATCTGCATGTGCATAAAGTGTGTCTCTGTGCTCGTGTGGAATCTGCTTCAGTGCCGTGGGGATGCAGATGCCGGTGGGGTTTGAAACAATGAGCTTGCTGCTGCCGCCGCCGCCTGGGTTTTCATTCATTCATTGCTTTCCAGCAGCTCTGGCTGCATTTCTGAGCCGGATCCCTCGGAAGGATCCCTGGGTTGGGATGAGGGAGCGGGGCTGTGGGCTTACAAAGAGGGAGGAGGGGGATGGGGTGAATCCATCAGGATTTGTACTATTGCAAATGTGATTGCTGTGGATGCCTTTGTAGTAGGGAAAGGGGTGTGTGCCGGAAGAGTTAGTTGCCGTGCCGCCTCCCCCTCGGCACGGGCTGCAGTGGGCAGCAGCCTTTCGGCAGCTAAAGGAGTGGAAAATGGGGTTTTAAAGCCAAAAGAGATGTCACGGTCCATAGTTGAGGGTGCTGGGATTAGAGGTCAGATGGACGGGGAGCGGCAGAAAGTACCCACGGCTCGGCCATGGCACTTGCTCAGTGCTATGACATCATCCCAGACCAACCCCGAAACTCCACCAGCAAGCCCTCCCCTTCTTGTCTCACCCTGCCTCGGCGCTGGGGTGTTTCCTCCTCTACCACCATTTCTCCAGCCCCCAAAGCGCTTCCCATTCCTCCATGCACCAGGCACGGTGTGTGCGTGGCTGCGAGCGCAAGGGGAAAAGGCAGCAGCAGTGCCAGGAGCCCAGATTTCCCCTGTGTGGTTTTGCTGCTGATGCTGTGGCATTCGGGGGTCTGGGCAGAGGCTTCCATTTGAGTCCCATCTTTTATTGCAGGTGTACCCCGAGTGCTCCTCGGGCTGCTGTCCTCTGCTCCCCCTTCCCTCCCCAGCTTCAAGAGTGACCTAGAAACGTGTGCATTAGAGGGCTTGGTGCAGCAGACCTGACACAGGCAGGATCCCTGGGCTCTTGGAGACCCTCTGCCTTGTGTGTGTGTTTGTGTGCATGCACCCAGTGCAGTGCCCACACTGCTGCCTGCACTGAGCAAAGAAGTGTCAGATCCAGTTAGGTTGACTGGAGGGAAGAAATGATGAATGACTCAAGTGTTGTACTCCAAATAGATACACAATGAGATGGATAAGTAGATATGCACGTTGAATGTATTCATGTTCTCTTATTCCATGTGGAAAGCTGCTGCACCTTCTTCCCTGCCTTCAGCAGCAGAGTCCATAGCTCCTGTTTTCCTTGAACATGTCTGCTTGGGTGGCTTGAAGGGGTTGCATGGCAAAGGCCCCCAGGGAGCTGATGGGAGGTGTTGCTATGAAGGTACGGACTGTGAGGTCTTCCCGCACCTCTGAGCTCTGGGGAAGGCAGCTGATGTCCCAAGGTCACTCCTGAATCCCATGGCAGCCTCCTGTGGGGCTGGGACTGGGATTGAATTCCCTCCACACTTGGATTTGCTACATCTCTTTGGCTCAGTGAGCCACTACTGCTAAAGAGAGCACTAATACAGGGTGGGGAGGATGGTTGGCTTCCTGGAGAACTTCTCTTCTTTGGGGTTTCTGTGGAACACACTCTGATACAGAGCGTGTCTGGGATCGTGCTGGGAGGGCTTAGGGTGAGCAGTACATGAGCTTTGGGGGGAGAGGGGAATCCCACCCCTTAGCTCGCTGTGTCAGCCAGCAGGCCTCTGGAGAAGCACGTGGGGGTATGTGTCACATCAAAGCTCTGTTGTCCTCAGCCTGTGCTCACACATCCTCTTCCCAGTGCAGAGGGAAGTTCCACAGCACCACCTTGGTGTGCTCCAGGAGGTGTTACCACCTCCGTAGGCTCTGAGGTTGTGTGCTGGGGGAGAAGTTTTCCCTGTGTTCAGAACAGGAATGTTCCATTTGATTTCAGTGACCCTTGTGGTGGGCCTTCCCTTTACTAACTTTCCATTCCCACCTCTTTGTGTTCCAAAATGGAAATCTAGGGGGGGAAGCTGACTTGAAACCTATTGCCCAGGAGATGAACACCACCAGGGTCCATCCTGGGATTGAGTGCTGATGTGGCTGGCTCACACTTTACCACCATGCATTCAGTACTGGATGATGCTGGTGGGCTTCTCCCATGCCCGCCCCCTTAGCACCCATGGAGAGGTAAGGGCAGCCATGATACAGGGACCCAAATGCGTCTGGAATTTTTAGGTGAGACCAGGAATTCAGGCTTTGTTTACCTCTCTGTGTTAATTTACTCTTTCAGCAGCATCTTGGAAAGAGTAATCCTGTAGGAATGTGAGCTCCAGAGCCCACAGTGTTCAAAGCTAAGCAAACCAGCATGTCCTGGTGTTCCCAGTGTTGTTGCTGCTGACCATCAGTTGGTTCCTCAGCAACTGGGTGCTGCTTCCTGGCCACAGATAGGGTATGCAGCTGAGAACATCCAGTGATTTGTGTTGCAGAGAATCAGAAAGTGGGAGTTCTGGCCCCAAATTCAATAGTATGGAGTAATATTTGGGTGGAAAAGCTTGTGTTTGTGGGACTTGCTGAACACCACCCCTCAACATGAGAGCAGGGAAAAGCACTGAGGTTAGGGGCCGGGGCTGTGCATGTTGCTGTTCTTACTGGTGGAGTCCAGAGTCTTAAATCCTTGTTATTCCCCCTTAGATCAGGATGCTGCAGAGGGGGGAGAGGCTGCATTGCTGGAAGGATGCTCTCAGCTCCGAAGCTGAGTCTCTTTCCAAAACCAAGCTTGAGTAGTTTCTGTGAGTGCAGGGGTCACAGGAGAGCTCCATCAGAAGCTCTAAACTGCACATGTCCCAGTGATTTTTAAGTGTGATTCCGCTGCCCTGTTGCTCTGCAAAAGCATCATGTGAATAATAAGGGAACTGGACAGAATTCCTGATGAAATAATGAAATAAGGTGGGAATGTTCTTGTCTTTCAGTGATGCTTTGGGGTTACTCGGGTTAAAACCAATGATAATGGCAAAATGAGCACATGCAGCTAAGAAAGCTGAAGAAGCTTACCTCTGGTCTTCATTCAGGCAACAGTTTTAACAGCCACTCTTTTCTGGACCACCTTTCTCTGCTCTTTGTGCAGACCAGCGTCCCCTCCCCTCTTATTTCTCCTTGTTTTATGGCACTCCCGTGGCACTGGTGATCATCACTCCCTTGGAACAGTGGTGGAAAACCTGCAGCATGTTCCTGCTGTTGCAGGGGAAGTTGCTGTCTGAAATGGAGATCAGGTACCTGCTACATCTCCATGGTTTTTTGCAGACTCTCATCCACCCATTGTAAGCTAGAAACTAGAAATCTAAGCCTTGGAGCTTAAAGAGTTGTTGAGAAGGAAAGGTGCAGGTTCTTCTGCATGGTAAGACTGCACCTCTCGATGTCTTTAAGTGAAAGGTGTGTTGTAAATAAGTGCAGTTTCTGGTTGTCTTTCATGCTTTGACCCCTTCACTCCCCAGTACCTCCTCATGTGTTTCCTCAGTAGCTGCTTTGACAGTTCTCAAATGAAATGATCTCACAGTTGACATTTCATAGAAAGATCAGGTATGGGGGACTCTACCAAAGGCCTTGGCATCCTCTTTGACATCCACATGCCAGCAAGAGAGTTATGTGACCTCCTCCAGCACCCACAAAGCCACATGTCTAGGTCGGTGTGAGCAGGTCCCTGACGAGGTCTGACTCCATAACCAGGTACATCCACATGATGGCTGTGCTCTTGCACCCTCTCCTGCTGAAGCAGTGACACTTTATTCCAGATGGTTGAGTTTCTCCCAATGGACTCCTCTGGCTGCTGCCTTCATAGGGCTCTAAAGGTACTGAACTTGTTCTTTCTCATCTCAAAGTTCTTCTCCTGCTGTGAGAGGCTGCTGGAGGCGTCTCACTCCGTGCTCTGCTTCATCCAGCAAAGAGGAGCTCAGTGTTTCGTTTGGTTATGGAGAGGTGAGAGCAACCATCCTATAGGAAAGAGGTCAGTATCCTGGTTAAACAGTGTAGGGAAAGGAGCTCTGAGGAGCTGCTGGTTTGAAGAAGCTAAACTCAACTTCCTTACATAAAGCAAAACTCTGGGAGAGGTGGAAGGGAGGAAGTTTGGATTTCATGGCAAGTGAACTGCCTGTGGGAGTTGATTGGAAAAGACATCTCTCTTCTCAGCTCTGTGTGTGCCAAAGACAGAGAGGTAAGGAGCTGAGAAGACGTCATACCTCAATAAAACCCCTTCTGTTTGGTACAGATATTTTGGGTCTGCTGATAACCTGATGGATTATTGCATGCTGCAGATAGAGCTGCAGGGTTCTGCTTCAAAGCATCCCAACATTTTCCTGGTGATGTGGACAGCATATGTGCAGTGAGCAATTCCATTGTCGTCTTTCCTTTCCGTGATAACTGCTGGGATTATGTTTGTGAAAGACTTCATCAAGTTCCAAGTACCTTTGTCCAAGAACAAACTGGACCACTGGAACTTACCCACATGCTTTCTAACATGGTTGCTCCAGCTGTTCAGTCATTAGGGGCTTAATCTTTACCCCCATAGTTCTTCATGTGCTGCCATGCTCAGTCTCAAGTACTTCTCTGGCACTGAACTGCTCATATTCAGTCACTAAAGTTAATTTCTCCCAATTTCCTCCATGCCCTGAGATCATCATCTGGAGAACTTGTCCCAAGAGATGGAGCTCTGAACAGTCTTGGTCTTGATTGGAGATTATGGTGATAAATGAGGTCCATAGCTGAGCATGCTGAACGCAGACATTACATCTGCACCATGTCCACCGAGTCTCCTGTTCTCCTTCTCGCCTGTCTTTGGGAATGAAATGCTGCTTTTGGTTTTCCTTTGGCTTTTTCACGTCCCATCTTCTTCTGTGACTGGCAAGTTTTACCAGCCAGTGTTACACAGAGTAATTGCATCCTATTGCTGGAGATAAATATCCCAGACCGAGTGTGAAACCTTTCAAAGGTGGAATTCTTGTCATGGTAGGGATGAGCAAAACTGGAAGCGAGATACACATTTTGGAGCAGCCAAGGCCAGCAAGGGTAGAAGCTGAATGATGTAAACAAGAAGTGCACATTCTAACTCCCATCAGAGATGAGGCCAAAGGGGAGAATGGCAGAGTCACTGGTGGGTTCTTACGTTCAGTTTTTCATATGCTCTCGCTGTTTGCTTTGTTCTGCCAACGTCTTGGGATGGAGCGTGCCCTGCAGGAGGTCCCGTGGATCACAGAATGGCTGCAGACATGCACAGGAGGTCTCATCCTGCTGCATGGTGCTTACCACGTCTCCATGTCCCCGACCAAGGCAGTTCTCTCCAAGTCACGTCTCATTCAATATAGGAAAAGGCATTTGGAAGTGCTGGGGGTTTGCCTTGTCCTGGATGACTTCTCAGAGGAGCTGTCATTGGCCTGGAAGCTGCTGGCAAAGATCTTACTCTTGCTGAACTTGACTGAAATGTGTGAGTTCAGGACGGGTGTCACTGGTTGAGCTACAGCAATACACAGGGCTAATGCTGGGTGTGCGTGCTGCAGTCACTGCTACAACTGACTTACCATGGTATCTGTCTTAGATCTGTTTAATTACCTTGTCTCAAGCATTTGAAGGCTGCTGTCACCAGAGGTGTAGGTATGTATTTAACCCAGCTGCCTTCAAAACAGCATCCCAGCATTCCTTGTACAACGAGGATGTGATCAGTCCATGTTTGACTTTGCTGGTGTGGTGAACCCACCGTCATCCCTTCCTGGTGCTGGAGTCAGACGCAGCACTGGAGTCAGTCAGACGCAGCACTGGAGTCAGGCTTTGCAGTCAGATGTTCCCTTTGCTCTCTGGGGTTGTCTTTGGATGGAGCAGAGGGAGGACAGAGCCTGTCCAGTACCTTCATCCTTTCACCTCTTGTTTCTGTTCTGGACTCCGGCTACGGTCTTGGTTGGTAACCATTTACTGTGAATTGCTGTTAACCTGTTTCAAGGTGAAGGCTTTGGAAGGCTCTTCCTCACCTCTCTTCACACTGCTCCCAAGTGCTGGCAGTCATCTGAGCTGAGGCAGGAGGCAGCATCTCAGCATGCTGCCTGCCTTGGGTGAGCTTGGCTGTTGGAGCTCTTGATTGCTGCTGCCTATCAGACACTGGTGCTGAAGCACAGGGCTGCTGGTGAGTGTTGAACTTGAGGTCTGTGGGTCCATCCCATCCTGCATCTGGACCTCGAAGAGCTCTGACAAACAGCCTCCCAATGCCTGTGGTAGGTGCCAGTTCCTTCTCTGGGCTCTCATGGAAGGCTTTTGCAGGTCTGTTGGCTCATAAAGTTTCAGTGATCACCCTCAAAGGGCTGAGCTCTTCACTTCACACTTAAGTGTGAGAGGAGAGACCCCCACAGAGTCAGGGGCTGCAGCTCTGCACATGTTCTGTGGCTCCAGCTTTTGGCTCCCAGGACTCTCACGCAGGAGATCAGATCTTTATACATGAAGTTCCTGGCGCTGCATGAAAAAGAGAACCCCGTTTTGGCCCCTTTCCTTCTGGAGTGGGAGCATTCCCATTCAAACTCCTGACCATTCTTGGCACAACTTAACTGGATTTTTTTTGCCTTCCTTTCACAAGGCCACACTTGGGCATGGAAATGAACATGGAAACTTGTGAGTTTGGTTCAGCTGAGCAGGGTTTAAACCCTGCTTAAACCATCTGATCAGTCCTGTTCAGAGCACGCAGCTCCAGGACGGTGCTCCCATGTTAGGAATCTCCCTGTTCTGGTAGGGAATGAGCTCCGCTGCCATCTTCTTGGATTTTAAGAAGCCATTTTTTAGGAGGAGTGCAGGGGATGGGTATTGAGGGACTGACTTGGAACCGTGGGAGGGGTCTTGGAATGGATGCAGACTTTAAGTCCATGTCACCCTCAGGATGCCAGTCTGGGTCCACAGAAGGCTGTCCAGCAGCCACCTCTGTTTCCAGATCTCCTCTGGTGTCTCCAGCAGTGATCAGTAACCTGCTGCTTCCTTTAGTTGTGCCGTGGCACTGAAAACACACATGGAATCCATGGGGACAAGACAGGGGTAAAGATCAGGAGAGGGAAACTGCAGTGGCCTCATGGGTGATGTTGAACAGCAGCACCCTCTGACACCGGGAACAGCTGGTTCCTTGGGTCGGGTTTGCAGGTAGGCAGTGGACATGGAGCCCCCGTGTCCGTGAGGAAGGCCGTGTAGCACTTGTCCCCTTTTCCCACCGTCAGGTTACAAGACAGATCCATGAGCATGAGCAGGAGAACGAGTTGCGGGAACAGATGTCAGGATATAAGCGGATGCGGCGCCAGCACCAGAAGCAGCTGATCGCCCTGGAGAACAAGTTGAAGGCCGAGATGGACGAGCACCGCCTCAAGCTGCAGAAGGAGGTGGAGACCCATGCCAACAACTCGTCCATCGAGCTGGAGAAGCTGGCCAAGAAGCAAGTGGCTGTGATGGAGAAAGAGGTGAGGAGGCTCCTTAAGCGTACCTGAAGGCAGGGGGAGAGGGGTGAACCAGCGCTCTAAGAGAAGGCAGTGGGCGTACCGCTTAAAGCTCCCTGCATGGTCTCTGTGTGGAGCTGCCTTGGCCAGTTCCATGCAGGAGCTTCCCAGCTCCAAGCCTCGTGGCTCCATGGGCACTGACTGATGCTGCAGCCAAGCGATGGCTAAAAGAGGCTGACAGGCCCTGTGGAGGCCTTGGAGGGAGCTGCTGCCTCCTGGCTGAGGACAGGTCAAAGCTTGCTGCTGTTAGTGGGCCTGTTTAAAACTCATCGTGTGAATCCATATGGTAAAGCAGTGGGGTTTCACCCTCTGGGCTGGTTTTGGTGCAGAGAGGCAAGAAGCATGAGGGAACTCTTAAAGGCATGTGGGCATTATGGGGGTTTTGTGCAAGCGGCTTTCATGCGGCTGAATACTCGTGTGGCTTTGTCTAGCACAGTGCTGGGAGAATGGCAGCCCATAAAGCACCACAGAGCACTGATTTGGGCTGGATTCCTGACCTGCTTCCTCACCCTTTGTGGTTTGTTCCTCTTTTCCCCCCCCCCCCTCTCTGTGCCTTGCAGGCAAAGGCAGCTGCAGCAGATGAAAAGAAATTCCAGCAACAGATTTTGGCTCAGCAAAAGAAAGACCTGGCGACCTTTTTAGAAAGTCAGAAGAAACAATACAAGCTTTGCAAGGAGAAGATTAAAGAGGCAAGAAACTGTCATTTCCAGGGCTGATGGGGTGTGGAATGAACATAAAGCAGCTTTTCCTTCTGATAGACCTGGGCCAGCCCAGGGGTTTAAGGGACACTGTCAGGCTTGGAAGCAGATTTAGGTTCCTGAACCAGTCTGTGAGTGTGTGCTGGAGGTGCCTTCACACCCTGCTGTAGAGCAGGAGCTTTGGAACCAAGAGGAAATAGGACTTCACAGGATTCTTCCTCCCCTTTTTCCTCATCTGCTTTTGGGGGGTTGAGGCTTTTCTGCTCAAGCTGTAAGTGAAGAGCACCCATTCGGGTGCCATTTGTTTAATGGTCACTTACAGGAATCAGACAAAGTAGTAACTAAGTTTATAGCTTATCTGTCCAAAACTGCATCACTGAAGTCCCGCATCCCAGCACACACACAAATCACTTGCTGTTCAGAGCATAAAGGTAAGCAATTGAACAGCAAGGAGCCCCATTGGGTACCTGCTTCAATAGAGAACTGAGCATGAGTCCTGCTGAAATAAAGCTGAAGCCCAGCTGGGCTCCTGTGTAGAACAGGGGCAGAGAAGGGAGGGGAGCCCCTGGGGCTGACCCAGTCTCTTTCCTGGACAGCCAGAGGGTGCTGATGTTGTTTTGCTGCTGCCCCTGGGATGTTTAATGGGCACTTCCTCCTCCTCTTGCATTCGAACACAGCTCTGGAGGCAGCAGGGCTGGGCATGGCCAGGGATGAGTCTGGTTCTGGTGATGTAGTTGGGGTTTTAGTGTCCTTTCATGACCAGAGGAGAGGCAGTGAGCGAAGGTCTCAGTCCTGTGTCACTGATCCTGAGGGAAGTCTTCTTTTGCGGCAGGAAATGAATGAGGACCACAGCACGCCGAAGAAAGAGAAGCAGGAAAGGATATCCAAACACAAGGAGAACCTGCAGCACACACAGGCTGAAGAGGAGGCCCATCTTCTCAGCCAGCAGAGACTCTACTACGACAAAAACTGCCGTTTCTTCAAGAGAAAAACCATGATCAAGAGGCACGAGATGGAGCAGCAGAACATTCGGGAAGTAAGGCATTCCTCCCTCCCTTCCCCACGCACTGCGGCTAGGGGTCAGCTTCACGGCTGCAAAGCATGGGCATGAGGTTTTGGGGGGATCCTTCTGTCACAGCCCAGGGCACCCAGGTGCCACCCAGGGGGGAATGGCTGGAAAGGTACCATGGGAGGGAGTTGTGCTGGGTGGCTGAAGGGCACTAACGCAGGTGAAAGGTGTGCTGAACCAGTGACGGTGTTAAGGGTGCAGGAGGAAGTGTCAGAAATACCAGTTCAGTCCTGTGTGTCTGCATCTGTCACCCTCAGGTAACGAGATCTTCCTTTTCCACTGGGCTCTGCTCAAGTTGGTGCACAGAATGGGGATAGCTTTTAATGGGAAGCTGTTCACCATCCTGCTTGCATTCCCCCTTGCCTCAGTGGCTGCCTGCACTCAAAGCACACCTTGGAGAAGGAATTGTCACTTGTAGTGACACCACGATAGTGTCTCAGTTCTTCATTAATGTTAGCTTTGGATAAAGACTGTTCTAGTGAAGGCTGAGAATGAGTGAGTGTCACAAGCCTCTCATGATCGTATACTTGGTCTGCCACCATCCCATTTGCCTGCATACACCTAACACTGCCCTGCGTTTTACCTGCTTGGAGCTATCCCATCCTGACATCAGCTCAGACCCCCTGAAAATGAAGGACTCTGCAAAGTCAGACTCGGGCACCCTTATCGCAGTGTGTAAGCCCTGTGGCAGGGATGAGAACAGAATGCAGGTACCTGCCATGTGTTTTAACCAGGAAACACTCCCCTGAGCTCCTGCACTGAAGCCCTTCAAAGACCTGATGTTCACAGTGATCCAAGTGTTTTATTTCCTGGAAGTAACACCCCTACTGACCCGTTTCAGCTGGATCAGACACCTGAAGTAAATCACAGCATCCCAGACTGGTTTGGGTTGGAAGGGACCTTAAAGCCCATCCAGTTCCAACCCCTGCCACAGGCAGGGACACCTTCCACTGGAGCAGCTTGCTCCGAGCCCCTGTGTCCAGCCTGGCCTTGAACACTGCCAGGGATGGGGCAGCCACAGCTTCTCTGGGCACCCTGTGCCAGCGCCTCAGCACCCTCACAGGGAAGAGCTTCTGCCTAAGAGCTCATCTCAGTCTCCCCTCTGGCAGGTTAAAGCCATTCCCCTTGGCCTGTCCCTACAGGCCCTGATAAACCCCAGACCATTTTGAAAGCCTTTTTTTTCTTGCTATTTTAAGCAATCCCAGAGGTTCTTCCTGTGGAAAAGTGTTCTGAGGGCAGTGCCCCTCTCTGTTCCCACTGTGTGAGCTGACATGGTGTTCCCATGGGGATTGGCACACGAGAGGAAGCTGCCCTGCCTTAGGTGAAGGCATACAAGCCGTATCTCTCCCCATGGGCTGCCTGTCCCTTGTGCCTCTGTGTGAGCAGGGATCCATTCCAGCACACCAGCAGGTCTCATTTACGACCCAAGGTGTTGTTTTGCTTAAATGAAACGTGCAACATCCTCATAGCTGAGAACAGGGACAAGACCTGGCCCTGTCTCCTTCCCTGCCCTCCTCCCTAAACCTCTCACAGGCACAACAGCCACACGGGCTGAAGAGCCTGCTTGCAGGTGCTGTTGGTGTTGAGGGTTACAGCAGGATGACAACATGCAAGCAGCAACTGGGAGCAATTAGAGAAGAGATTCAGAGCAGCCCTGTGGGGAAGGACTTGGGGGTGCTGGTCGATGAGAAAATGAACATGAGCAGGCAGTGTGCACTCACAGCCCAGAAAGCAACCGTATCCTGGGCTGCATCCAAAGGAGCGTGACCAGCAGGTCGAAGGAGGTGATCCTGCCCCTCTGCTCTGCTCTTGTGAGACCTCACCTGGAGCATTGTGTGCAGTTCTGGTGTCCTCAACATAAAAAGGACATGGAACTGTTGGAACAAGTCCAGAGGAGGCCACGAGGATGATCAGGGGCTGGAGCACCTCCTGTATGAAGACAGGCTGAGAAAGTTGGGGCTGTTCAGCCTGGAGAAGAGAAGGCTGCGTGGAGACCTCATAGCAGCCTTCCAGTATCTGAAGGGGGCCTATAGGGATGCTGGAGAGGGACTCTTCATTAGGGACTGTAGTGATAGGACAAGGGGTAATGGGTTCAAACTTAAACAGGGGAAGCTTAGATTGGATATAAGGAGGAAATCCTTTCCTGTTAGGGTGCTGAGGCACTGGAATGGGTTGCCCAGGGAGGTTGTGAATGCTCCATCCCTGGCAGTGTTCAAGGCCAGGTTGGAGAGAGCCTTGGGTGCCATGGTTTAGTGTGAGGTGTCCCTGCCTATGGCAGGGGGGCTGGAACTGGATGATCTTAAGGTTCTTTCCAACCCTAACTATTGTATGATTCTAATTACACCTTTATTGGCTTGCACTCATTAGACTGAGCCAGCACGGGGCCTTCCCTGTGCTGGGCACTGTGTGTGTGCCAGGCCTGTCCTGTGTCACTCCATGAATACATGGTTTGTGAATACTTCCAGGGATGCTGAGTCCAGCACTGCCCTCATCCTTGGCTTGCAAGGAAGGGTTTCCTTCCCCCATGTGGTGAGCTGGGGCTCTTCACCTCTGCTTTGGCCATTCCAGTACTAGTGATAGGAGGGAAGCCTCATCTCGCAGTGCTTCCCAGGGGCTTGGGTGATTTACAGCAGGCAACCAGGACCCCCCCCAAACAAATACATCATGCCAGGATGTGTGTGTTAACAACTGCTGACCCCCAGCAGTCACAGAGGGCTCATGTGTGGTCCCAGTGCCACCTGCTGGAGACTCCCTGGGGCAGCCAGGAGCTGGTTACAGGGATGGATGGATGGATGGATGGGATGGATGCATGGGTGCATGGATGGATGGATGGATCATACAATCAACCAGGTTGGAAAAGCCCTTTAAGCTCATCCAGTCCACTCTTTACCCCAGCACTGCCAAAGCCACCCCTAACCCATGGCACTGAGGCCTCGTCTCCACGGGGTGTGAACACTTGCAGGGACAGTGACTGCAGCCCTGCCCTGGGCAGCCTGTTCCAATGCCTGAGCACCCTCTGGGGCAGGAATTGTTCCTCAGCTCCATCTAAACCTGCCCTGGGGCAGCTTGAGGCCGTTTCCTCTTGTCCTACCGCTTGGGATGGACAGACGGATGGATGGATGGATGGATGGATGCATGGGTGCATGGATGGATGGATGGATGGATGGTGGTCACTTCACCATTCCCATCGTGCTGCTGGGTTTGTTTCCCCATGGCACATGGAAGCCCTCGGTGTTGTCTATAGACACCAGCTCCACAAACCCTGCCACTGCTGAGCTCTCTCCCTGTGTCCCGCTCTGCGCAGGAGCTGAACAAGAAGCGGACGCAGAAGGAGATGGAGCACGCCATGCTGATCCGGCACGACGAGTCCACGCGCGAGCTGGAGTACCGGCAGCTGCACACGCTGCAGAAGCTGCGCATGGACCTCATCCGGCTGCAGCACCAGACTGAGCTCGAGAACCAGCTGGAATACAACAAGCGGCGGGAGCGGGAGCTGCACAGGAAGCATTTCATGGAGCTCCGGCAGCAACCAAAGAACCTGAAGGTGCCGGAAGCTTCCCTTCCTCCTCTGCCAGTCCCTGGGCCTGCTGCCTCCTGCCTGGCATCCCTCTCCTTTGCACAGGGCCTCGCTGGTGTGAGGAAGTTGTGAGCTGTTAGAGCAAAGAGCTCGCTGAGGGCTTTTAAGTGCTGTGTTGATTGAGGCTGCTGGGTAAAAATAGGCTCATCCCCAGCAGATGGTTCAGTGTTTGCTTCTGGTGAGCTGCGTTTTCCTCAGGCCCTGCTGCTATCAGCCTATAAACCTTGATAGGGAGTGGGGCTGGGGGATGCTTCCTGCTTTCAAAGGGAAGAGAGAGCATGGGTGTGCTGCGCGCTGTGCTCTGTCCCAGCCTGGCTCCAGGTGGATTAGAGCCGTCTGAGCTGCTTGTTGTGGGGATGTCTGTTCCTCCTGTGAACACCCCAAAGGCACACTGCTTCTGTCCACTTGTCTCCCCCTCACCGGCTGTCAGCTCCACACGCTGAGGTGGGGGGACAGCAAAACGGGAGGCTTTGGGGAAGGGAACACTTTTGGAGGGCAGGAGGCAGGGTGATGGGCTGGGACCCAACCCACCCATTGGGATGTCCGGGAACCTCTCCATTCCCAACTCTCTTCACACCATTCCTTCCTTGGCAGGCTATGGAAATGCAGATCAAAAAGCAGTTCCAGGACACATGCAAAGTGCAGACGAAGCAGTACAAAGCACTGAAGAATCACCAGCTGGAAGTAACTCCAAAGAGTGAGCACAAGACAATTCTGAAGAGTCTGAAGGACGAGCAGACGAGGAAGCTCGCCATCCTGGCCGAGCAGTACGAGCAGAGCATCAATGAGATGATGGCCTCACAGGCGGTAGGTGCAGCATCCTGGGCAAGGGAGGGGGGCTGACGGATGTGGGTACAGTCAATCCATCCATCCCTGCAGCACGTGGCGTGGTTGGGTTGGTAACAACTGCTTTATAGTGCACCAGGACACACTGTCCCCTTGTAACAAGCACCTCACAGAACACACATCCATTCCCAGCTGGGGATTTAGGATTGGGTCTGCTCTGAAGCTCCTGCCTCTGTGTGTGTGGTGGCTGCTGTTATGAAGCCCTTGCTGCCTTCCTCTGCTGGCACCAGCACCAGAGGCTCTGGTGCTGAGAAGGAAGGGGCACTCCGAGAAGGCAGAGCTGCGTGTCCCTGCTGTCGGAGCAGGGAAGTTACACGTGGAGATTCCAACGTTGTTTTCCCGACGCTCCCACAGCTGCGGCTGGATGAGGCCCAAGAAGCAGAATGCCAAGCCCTGAGACTGCAACTGCAGCAGGAGATGGAGCTGCTCAACGCGTATCAGAGCAAAATCAAGATGCAGACAGAAGCACAGCATGAAAGAGAGCTCCAGAAGCTGGAGCAGCGGGTGTCGCTGCGCAGGGCCCATCTCGAGCAGAAGGTAAGGTCCCGGGGTGCCTGGCTGTGGCCGTGGGGTCGGGGTGCTGGTGCTGTGCTAAGGGGCTGCCTCCTCTGCTTCCCGCAGATCGAGGAGGAGCTGGCAGCCCTGCAGAAGGAACGCAGCGAGAGGATCAAGTTTCTCTTGGAAAGGCAGGAGCGAGAGATTGAGACGTTTGACATGGAGAGCTTGCGGATGGGCTTTGGGAATTTGGTGACGTTAGAATATCCCAAGGAGGACTATAGATGAGATTAGATTGCTTTATGCCATTGAAAACACACACACACACACACAAAAAGACAACAAAAAAGAGGTAAAACCAAGTAAGGAGCAAACGTGCAAACCCAACATTCCCCATGTCACCGGGAGTGCTCTCTCTCTTTCTGTCTCTCTTCCTGACATCGTGTCGGACTTAGTGCCTGTATCTCCTTCCGCCACCGGGGCCCGTGTCCCAGCCCGGTGCAGGACAGCTCCTGGTGGTTCTTCTCCATAGTATGTCCCAGTATTGATGTCTCTGTGCAATGATTCAAAATGTGACAATTTTAATGGCAAAAAAAAAAGCAAAAAACCCACAAAAAAAAAAAAAGGCTATAACCCCCCCAACCCCCCCCCCAAGTGGATGTTTGTTGCTTTTGAGCAATCACTCATTTTACCACCGATCGATGAAAGTACCAAGCAAAAAAGCACCCAACTCGATTCTAATGGTAAGCTCCAAGCCCAGGGGGAGAGAGACAAATCCGCAGCCTTACCTGAACCAGCTGCTGCATAATTTAATTTTAGTCTTTATTTTTTTGGTATTTATTCATCAGGAATAATTAAATAATAAAAATTTTATTAAAGATTGAAAAAAAAAAACAAAAAAAAAAGATTTGATACATTTTACAGGACAAGGAAACCACACAAAACCTTAACTCCTGCTGTACATATCAGTGGTGACATTGAGACTCTGGGGACGGGGCGGGGAGGGGGCAGACGTGGTGATTTTTAGCAGCGCCGAGGAGGGGACGGGGCCTCGCTCCTCGGCATCAGCTCTTTGATTGTATCATAAATCCTTTTCTGCTGTCGCAGAGAATGGGAATTGACACTTCAAAAAAGGAGCCCACAGGATTCCCGGTAGCACAAATTGGGCTTTGTCAAATCGTGTATTTTGTGTATAGAAGGAAAAATTTAAGGAGAGCTTTTACTTATTTTCATATTGTATTTTAACTGGTTCTCTGATCAGAACTTTTTTTACTTCTTTCCCCCTTTCCCCTCTTCCCCTCCCAGCGCTCGGGGCTTGACCCTGGCCTTTCGGCTCATCCCCAGCCCCTTTCTGTTCTCTGCTTTACTTTTGGCTTTCTTTGCTTTTAGTTCTTGGGTTCTCTTTTCTTTATCCCTGCCCCCAGCCCACCCCCAACCCCAATCTTGGTCACGAATCTTGCATTCTCCACACTTTCAAACTGTGTATTTTCTTACAATAAAAAGAGGAAAAAACAAGGCTTTACTTCTTTTGCATGCACTTTAAGAATAAAAGAGAAGAAAATGAAACAAAAAAACACCCCCCACCCCCCCCCAACGCCCCCATTTTTCAGGTTCCAAGGAAGAGCATGAATTAACTGTCAGAGCTTTTACTTATATTTGTAAATAAAAGTGTTCATCACAACGCGTGCCTGTGTCATTGTGGGGCCCGGCCCCAGCCCAGCGCGATGGATGGATGGATGGATGGATGGATGGATGGATGGGTGGATGGGTGGGTGGGTGGATGGGTGGGTGGGTGGATGTGTGGGTGGGTGGATGGGTGGGTGGGTGGGTGGGTGGGTGGATGGGTGGGTGGGTGGATGGGTGGGTGGGTGGATGGGTGGATGGGTGGGTGGGTGGGTGGGTGGGTGGGTGGGTGGGTGGGTGGATGGGTGGATGGATGGGTGGATGGGTGGATGGGTGGGTGGGTGGGTGGATGGATGGATGGGTGGGTGGATGGATGGGTGGGTGGATGGATGGATGGGTGGATGGATGGATGGATGGATGGGTGGATGGATGGATGGATGGATGGGTGGATGGATGGGTGGATGGATGGATGGATGGATGGATGGGTGGATGGATGGATGGATGGATGGATGGATGGATGGATGGATGGATGGACGGATGGACGGACGGACGGACTGACGGGTGGGTGGGTGGATGGATGGATGGATGGATGGATGGATGGATGGATGGATGGGTGGGTGGGTGGGTGGATGGGTGGGTGGATGGATGGATGGATGGATGATGGATGGATGGATGGATGGATGGATGGATGGATGGATGGATGGATGGATGGATGGATGGATGGATGGATGGATGGATGGATGGATGGATGGATGGATGGATGGATGGATGGATGGATGGATGGATGGATGGATGGATGGATGGATGGATGGATGGATGGATGGATGGATGGATGGATGGATGGATGGATGGATGGATGGATGGATGGATGGATGGATGGATGGATGGATGGATGGATGGATGGATGGATGGATGGATGGATGGATGGATGGATGGATGGATGGATGGATGGATGGATGGATGGATGGATGGATGGATGGATGGATGGATGGATGGATGGATGGATGGATGGATGGATGGATGGATGGATGGATGGATGGATGGATGGATGGATGGATGGATGGATGGATGGATGGATGGATGGATGGATGGATGGATGGATGGATGGATGGATGGATGGATGGATGGATGGATGGATGGATGGATGGATGGATGGATGGATGGATGGATGGATGGATGGATGGATGGATGGATGGATGGATGGATGGATGGATGGATGGATGGATGGATGGATGGATGGATGGATGGATGGATGGATGGATGGATGGATGGATGGATGGATGGATGGATGGATGGATGGATGGATGGATGGATGGATGGATGGATGGATGGATGGATGGATGGATGGATGGATGGATGGATGGATGGATGGATGGATGGATGGATGGATGGATGGATGGATGGATGGATGGATGGATGGATGGATGGATGGATGGATGGATGGATGGATGGATGGATGGATGGATGGATGGATGGATGGATGGATGGATGGATGGATGGATGGATGGATGGATGGATGGATGGATGGATGGATGGATGGATGGATGGATGGTGGGAGCACAGGGAGGTCACCCCCCCACCATGTGGGTGTCCCAACCCCAAACCTGTTGTTCCAGGCAGTGAAGGGGTTTGAGGTTGGGTTTAGTCCCAGGATGGATGAGCTGATGGGTCCCTGCTGCTTGATCCGCTTGGTCATGGGGATGTTGGGCTGGAGCAGGTGGGGATGTTTCCCATCTGGATTACCTGTTTAATGGCTGGATTGACAAACTGCCTTGGGGTAGAACCCAAGCCCCTTCCTCAGTTCCAGACTCACTTCCTTTCAGGAAGGGACCAGTTTAAAGCTTTTAGTTCCATGAGGTAGAGTATCACAGCATCCCAACCTGGTTTGGGTTGGAAGGGACCTTAAAGGTCACCCAGTTCCAACCCCTGCCACGGGCAGGGACACCTTCCATTAGAGCAGCTTGCTCCAAGCCCCTGTGTCCAACCTGACCTTGAACACTGCCAGGGATGGGGCAGCCACAGCTTCTCTGGGAATTACACTGGCCCCATCTTTTAACCTTTTAAAGATGCCAGACTGGACCAAAGGCTCGTTCTCCACTTTAAGCACTCGGGAGGCAGCACCAGGCCTCACTGCTGGAGCATCAGGAGGACAACCAGGACGCTGGAGCCTGGCTGCAGGTCAGTAAAGCTGGTGGAGCCTCTGCGGTGGGCTCCTGTGGGGTGATGAGGCCTCCAGTTCTGCACCCATGTGGGACAGCCCACGCGTCACCTCTGCAGGTGGAGGGGCTCATCAGCTGCAGAGCTTCAAGGCTGGTGACAGAAGGTTCTCAGGGGATCAGTCACACTGCTGCTGAGTTAGAGCAGCTTCAGTAGCACCCCGAGAAGTGTCCTCTCTGCAGCTGCACAGCCAGCCTGGCAGCACCGTTTGCTGTGACAGCAGGCTGAGCCTCGAGGTGAGTGGATGTAGATTAAATGGATGTAGATTAAAACGGATCCAGACAAGGTTAAGTTGTTGGATAGGACGTGGCTGCTTGGAGCTGCACTCCTCCAGCACCTCCAGTTCTAGGGTGCACCACCAGGAGGAAAGGAATGGTGACACCAAGCTGCCCCCCTCCACCCCCAAGACAAGAACCACACCGTCCACCTTGGTACGTTTTTAATTGCACTGTGAGCAAACAGCACATTGAGATCGGGACACAACAGAACTCCGACAAAGGAAGTGGTCTCTCAGCTTTGAGTGGCAACAGAGAACAGAAGGCAGTGCTATAAATCAGCTTAGCTGCACCCTCACTACTTTAGTGGTTCACTGCAGTGGATGCGCTGGCCAAAGGCTTGAGGGTAAAAGGAATACACGACAGAAATGAGGGTTTCCCTTCGCCTGCCCCCTCCTCTCCTGGAAAAGGGAGACTACGCAGCCAGCACCACCCCAGAAGTGGTTCTGTACCCACACCACCTTCAGTACAGCAGGGACACTAACACAGGTCTGGCTTCCCTTGAGCAGGTCAGCCTGGGGGTGGTGGCCCTTACAGTGATCACCTGGATGTGCGGGAGCCAGCAGAAGCACAGCACGGGGCTGGAGCACACCGACACGGAGCAGCCTCAGGGAGGACAGGGGCAGGGGCAGGTTACAGCTCCAGGAACGGGAGCAGTTAGGTTCGATTCACTAACTAAACAGAACTACAGCCACGTGCTCCGACCAGCCCGGTCCCTGGGGTGCTGCACAGTGCTTCCTCCTCACCGCCCCGCGCCCTACTTGCCCGAGAGCTGCTCGTACAGCTTGGGCACGTAGTCATCCCACTCGGCCTGGTAGCACGTGCCAGCCACCGGCACCCCCAGCTCGTACTTGCTGCGGAAAGAGGCCACCTTGAACTTGCCTCGCTTGTCCCCGGAGCGGTTGGAGAGGATGGGCTCGTTGCAGGACAGCGCCTTGGGCTGCTCGTACACCAGCCACACGTAGCGGTGCAACCCTGCGGGGAGCAACACAGCGTTACCAGGGCCATGCACCTGCGATTCCCGGGGCCAGGTCTGCTCTGAAGTGACCCCGGGAGTGCTGGGGAATGGAGGCCTGCATTCCCCAGGCTTGGAACGCAGCCTGAGTATGCTGTGTGTAACTGTGATGGCCTTGAACCAGGCAGCTATTCATAACAGCCATGAGCACATGCAGCCACAAGCTGTGCTGTGTGGGCCATTCCTGCAGCATGGCACGTGCCAAGCAGGCAGGCAGTTTCCTGCAGAGCTCCCACCCTCCTCTCTGCATCTGGTCGACACAGCACCACTGTGCCTGGAGCACGGGAACTGCCACATGGAAGTACCAACCTGTCCCTTTGGGAGGGCCGGAGCCGACGTAATCGGACAGCACAGTCCCGCTGCTCACGTTGTTGCCTTTCATGTTGGTCACCAGGAAGTGATGCCATTCCCTGGAAGGAGAACGGCAAAAAGCAGTGAGGCTGCATCACAGCCCCAGCAAGACCCTTCACTGCCCCAGGCTGCTGCTTTTCTGCAGTCAGGACAGGGTAACTGCAGCTGAAGAACTGCCCCTCCTCGTTTGCCAGTCCTAGAGCAGGGTCTGCCCTCCTGCCCTGTGGCTATGTGATAGGCAGAGCTTGGCTTGAGAAGGGTGAGCTGGCCCCAGGTTGAAGCCTGCACTGCCTCCACAGAGAGCCCTAATTCTAACTCGCACACACACCAAATTAAAGCAAGCAGACGATGCTGTGCTACTCTAAGCTACAAGAGACCTTCAACCACCCCTGGCAAAAGCAGCTGCTCCTCCCCATGCTGTCCCTGTCTCAAGGGGAGATACAAGGGCACAGACTCACTGCTGCACGTTCCTGACCCCCTGATCAGACCAAGAGCGATGCTCCACTTTCCCCAATCACCCCAGGGAGCTGCCCCGTCCCCGTTACCTGAACTTCGGGTCCTTCCTACTGGGCGCATCTGGGTCCGTGAGAACCAGGGTGTAAAGCTTCTGGGGATCACAGCCATCCCACTCAATGCTGGTGGGGCGATTCTGCACCTGCAGGGACGACAGCGTCAGCAGGAGCAGCCAGCTCCACGCCAGCCGCCCTGCTCGCACGCCTGCCCACCGCACGCACCAAAAACCGCGCACTTCAAGGCCGTTCGTACCGGCTCACCCCCGGCTTATCAGAGCCGCCGGGGTTTCTCCGGCAGCACGGAGCGGGGCCGGAGCCGACAGCAGAGCTCAGCACCCGGGGAGGCTCCCACAGGAGCTGCCACAGAGGAGGCCCAAGAGGCCCGGCCGCCTCCCGCCATTTTGCCGCGCCCCCCTGCACCACAGGCCGGGCCCTCCCTCACCTGAGTGGGCGTGAGCACCTTGCCCAGCTCATCTATCTCCACGGAGCCGTACTTGACCCGCAAGGGCTGCGCCGGCTTCTGCTCCACCTCGGTGAGGCTCAGCGGCCCGCTCCACAACGCCAGGTCCACGGGCATGGCTCCGGCTGCACCGACCTGAGCTCTGCGCACCGTGCCCGCCTCCCCGCTCCCATTGGCGGAGGCGCCGCCACGCTCCGTTCCCATTGGTGGAGACGCTCCAGCTGTTATGGCGCCCCCAGGCGGTGCCGCTCGGTGTTGGCGCAGGGCGGGAGGGGCCGGGCTCTGCTGCCCCAGTGTTAATTAGGTTATTAACCTAATTAGGTTATTAATGAGGTGCGGAGCTGGTCGTGTTGTGCCCTGCCCAGGCGGTCCTGGAGGAGCCTGAGGACACAGCCCTTGGGGTCACTTGGCATCGCTTAGCACAGAAACCTATGTACCGGGACCTTTTCTCCTCATGCATCCGCTGCTTTAAGTGCGCAGCGCGCTGGCTGTGCTGTGTTACCTTCACATCCAAGGGACACCTTGAAACATGAAAGCAGTCGCATCTTTCCTGGTCGCGTGTGTCCTTGGGATCCCTCCAGCTGCAGAGCAGCTCATCCTTTCCCCTTTCCACCTGCTTCCTCCTCCCCATCCTTCTTCGCGCTCTGCTGCTGTCCAGTTTTGCCTTAACCTGCTGCCTGCCTCTTTTCCAACCCCATCCCCAAGAACCACACAGCTTGCGGCGAGGCTCACAGCCATTTACCGCTGTGCTTCCTGCTCCCGTTGCTCTCGGGGTGTCTCTGAGCGGTTGAATTACGGCAGATCCTCCGGTTGGGAGGTTTTGCTTACTACGTCTGCTTCGCTTTGCTGTGGAAGCACCATCCTCCTTGTGTTAACCACCGCCGGCCATAGCCCGGCTCCCTGCCCTGAGGGGGGTACCCAAGATGGCGGGCGTGGCCCGGGGGGCGCCCAAGATGGCGGCGCCCAAGATGGCGGGCTGAGGCGGCAGGGTCTGGTCCAGGACCCGCGGCCCCGGCCGGCGCAGAGGGAGGCGGGCGGGCCCGTCCGGAGCTGCCCGCCCTCTTCTCCTGCCCGCTGGCCGGGCAGCACCGCCTCCCCGAGGCGGGAGGCTCGTTGCGGCGGCGATGCGGTTCCCCGGCAGGACCCCGCCAGCGCGGTTCTTCCTCGCCCTTTGCGTGTGGAGGCTGGTGCCGCGCAGGGACGCCACAGGTAGCGGGGAGCGAGGGGAGGAGAGCTGAGAGCGCCGGGCCGTGGCCATGACAGCCCTTACCTCAGCGCGGCGCGCACCTGCGGGCCGGCCCCGGTGCGGGCTTCTCGGTTTGAAAAGTACTTTTTTTGGTGCATAAAACAACACGATTCCCGTTGGAAACAAGCGGGACGGATGCTGAGGGGAGGGTGGTGGAAGGGGGGACTGCTGCAGAGCCCTGTGGGGTGCCGTTTGGCAGGGGAGGGTGGGAGAGGTGAGAGGGGGACATCAGTTCCTCAGTTTTCCATCAGTTTTCCACCTTCCTCATCACCAGTATTGGGGTGGCTTTTGTCTCCTTTTCGGAGCCTGAGCTCTCGGGCAAGTGGTCCCCAGAGCATGGGCCAAGCGTGGCCATTGCCGTTCGCTGTATTGGTGCTCCAGCACTGCTCTCCTTTGGGTCTCTGTTGGCCTCCTCTGGGTCAGAAATGGCTTGGTTCTTGCTTCCCTGTTGGGGCTTTTGAGCTGTGTCCCTCCTCTTGACCGTGTCTGCAACAAACATTTGTAGTTGCCAAATGGGTATTGGGGATAGTTTGGTAGCAGGGCCCCTAACAAGCACCTTGGAGGGTTGGTATGTATCACAGAGACCTGGACGGATACCACCTCTTTGTGTATGCATATATGTATCTCATATATATACACACACAGGTTTTTGTGTATGATATATAACATATATATACACAGGTCTTTGCATGTATATCATATATATATATACAGGTCCTTGTGTATAATATATATCATATATACATATGTACAGGTCTTTGCATATAATATATATATACACACACAGGTCTTTGTGTATAATATATATCATATATGCATATGTACAGGTCTTTGCATATATCATATATATACACACAGGACTTTGTCTATAATATATATCATATATACATATATACATGTCTGCATATAATATATCATATATATATGTATATAGGTCTTTGCGTATAATATACATATATACAGGTCTTCATGTATATCTCATATATATATATATGATATATATATATATATATATATATATACAGGTCTTTGCTGGCAGAAGAGGGCTTTGCTGGTTCCCTACATCCCTAATGCTGTCCCTTCTGTTTTGCAGGAACAGAGGAAGTGGTCTTCGGGAAGGTTGGAGGAAGCATCCTCCTTTTGTGCCGCAATGTCTCCAAAGAAGCCACCGAGGTGCTGTGGTTCCAAGGGGATCCACACTCTTTCCCCCCACTCTTCTCCTCAAGGGTCGCCTTCCCCCCGGATGTCCGCTTCTCCCTGGTTGACAACAGCTCTCTGAGCATCACAGAGCTGCGTGCGCAGGATGAAGGCAACTATACCTGCAAAGAGGTGCTGAACCAGACAGACCATGAGCACAGGGTCCAGCTCCTGGTAGCCAGTAAGTTTGTCCTGCCTCTCGAATTCCCTCCCCTCAGTCCCACAGGAGCCCACATTCATTTGCAGTGTTGGAAAAGCAATGTCAAATAGGACGAGGTGGCCACATCGTGCAAAACCTGTGGGCAGGCTGGTGCTGCTCAGTTACAGGTTCACTCCCAAGCATGAGGATGTGTATCTGTAAGGTCTGTCCAGGACCAGTTGTGTGTGATGCTGAGGATGAAGCACCAGCAGTGAACTCTTCACTGTGTCACTTCAGTTCCTTCCTCGGTGGTGATGATGAACTAGTTTTTGAACAGATCTTTCATATCCTGTACTTGGTCCTGTGCCTCAGAACATGGCTGACTTGAGCCTTCGTATATCTTAGGATGGGGGCTGCTGCTCACTGCCTTACAGACTGTTTGAAATCGGTCTGCTGTGCTGTTCATTTCAGTGGGAGAATGGAGGGACCTCAGCTCAGAAGCTGTCTGTGCCAAGTCTGAGAGTGAAGCCTTCCGAATTTGATGGAAACACCCCATTCTTTAAATTTCCTGCTGGGAGCGTGCCAGCGCAGGCCATTCTTTCAGCCTTTTGGTCCTGTTGTGTGTTTTGGTGCTCTCTCCCATCTCTGTTTCGTTCATTCATCCCCTTTGAATCCTTCACAAGCCCAGGCTGGAGAGCTCTGAAGTCACATTGCACGCTGCTGGTGCAGGACCAGTATCCTCCTTGGATGCCTCATCTCTTCTGTGGAACAGCCTCATGCAGATTAGGAGGTCCTGTGGCTGGTGCCATTCTTGGACCCTTCCCCAAGTCAAACCAGCTGTGAGCTGGGCTCTGAGCTGCTGGCCTCTGTGCCAGCCGAGTCCATGTGACAGGGTTGAGGAGAGGGAAGGGCTGTTGTCAGTCTGCATGTTTTGGTGACACTCTGTGCTCTCTCAGCCCCTTCCTTTCATGCTGGGCTTGCCGTCAACGCCTGCTGTACGTGAGAGGTGTTTTCTGTTTGCATTCAGGGTGTTCCTTGCTCCTCGGTGTTTGTAAAAGTTGTGCCTGTTCTGTACAGATTCAAGCTCAGAAAGGTCACGTTCATTCCTGGGTCAAGGCACTTGCAGACGAGCTTTGCAGGGTCACAGGGAGCTGGAGTGAGGGACTCAAAGCCCAGCCTGCTTCAGAGGATATATATATGTAGGCACAGCGCTGGGGAGGGGGAGCCCTCAATCTGGAGCACTGGTGCCAACCCCACATGAGCAAAAGATACCTATGGCATGCCAAGTGTTGGTGCTGCCTCTGAGCTTCATTGACTAGCCCAGAATTAATGTGTAAATTCATTTCCAAAGGTGATCTGGGACACTGGTGTGCCCTAAAATGGGCAAGAGAGGTGTTTCTGGTGGTGCTTTAGATCAGCAGAAGCAGCATCAGCAAATGCTGGAGGTTGAAGCTTCTCAACTGTCTCATGGGTTGTACTTAAAGTTCTCTGCTCAACACTGCATTTAAAACTCCCACCAGCAGTATTGCTTCTAGCAACACAACAAAGTTGCAGCCCTGTCTTGAGGTGCTGGTCTGTGTTTGTTCTGGATTGGAAGCACATGGTGTGCGTTGCACATCTCCAAGGGATTCCTTGGTATGGTTGTGTCCAGTGTGATACAAGCTGCTGTGGGCTTCTCTGTGGGCATGAGGTCCTTTTTGCTGGTGTTTTTTGAGGGTTTTTGGTTGAGGGAGATCAGAGGTTTTTAGGTCTTTGTGGTTTGTTAACGCTTTGGGAACAGATCTCTGTTGGCATTTGGGCACTGGAGTTGTACTGGGAGAGCCTGGGAGTCCAGGATGTGAAGCACGTTCCTCCTGTGCTGGGTCTGCCTCTCAAAGTGGGGTGGTTTGTGGTGGTTCAGGCTGACAGGTTGCTGTTGTTATCCACAGCCAGGGTTTGGGGTGAGTTGTGATCCTCCCTAGAGCTGAGGCAGAGGAAGTGGTGTCGAGAAATTCCTTGCCAAAGCTGGATGGTTTCAAAGATTATACGAGCTGTGTGTGTGTAAAGCCAAGCCCCAGGAAGGTATGAATGGAGCTCACAGGGGGTTTTGCCATGATGGTGACTTGTTTCCTTTGTCATTTGAAAGTCACTTGAATAAACGCTCCACAAAATAAATCCCAGGCATCCCTCTGACACCTCCTGTGAGGGGCTGAGCTCTCAGTGGTGTCTGGTTGGGTCAGGTAAGCCAGCCACAGGGGCACGGTGTGCTAATGCTGCCTGGATCAGAGTCCAGAATCCCTGTGGCTGTTAAAGACACGTGTGTCTGTCTGAGCATGGGTGTGTGCCTGTGAAACCATCCCATGGGAGACACTCAGGAACTCCTGCTGCATAAAGCCCTGCTCTGCCTGAGGGATTGCTCTTGGGTTTCTATTGCCTTCTGACCTGCTCCGGACACCATGTCGTGGTTCCTGTATTTAAATAACAAACACAGTCGTTGCGGTGATGAGGTGGCCCTGGCACAAGGCCAGTGGTGACCTACCCTGCTTCTGTTCCCTGCTGGAGTTTGTCCCCACTGCTGCAGCATGGTGTGGACACAGAGTGTGCTGTGCAGGTGAGCAATACCATGTGGCAGTGACAGTGGTGCTGGGCAGGAGCAGAGCACACTTGCTTTGGCTTCAGTGGCACGTATCTGTGGCCCTGCAAGCTGGAGTCACCCTGTGGGCAGAGCATCTTGTACACTAGGAACAGCCTCTTCCTTCAGCATGGACTGGGGAAGTGCTCCAGCTTGGAGGTAGTGGCTCTGAGGAGCTGGTGGCTTGTCCCTAAGCAAGAGCCCTGATGCTTTCCACATTCCCTTGAGAAGTCTTAATGCTTGTCTCAGTGATGGGGACAGGTTGATCCTTGTTGTCAAGTAGTGCGAATCGGTGTCACCCCTTTGTAGCTGTGGCATGAGGACCAAGGGCAGGGTGGAGATTTGGTTCTCTCACTGTGTTTTTAGGTGCTTGTCTTGCGCTTTAGGTGCTCCACTGGATAAAGCTGTGGCAATGATCTTTCTCCTCCCTGTGCAATAGTCCCTCAGGGTTTGGCTGTGGCTGCTGTGACAGCCCCTGCTTGGTCCCTGTTGGCTGTCATTCAGACCTGTGCTCTCCCTGGGGCTGTGGGACACAGGTCAGGGAGAAGATAAGCAGGGAAACCAGGAAGGTTTTCAAGGGGAATGATGTCAAACACCAGCACCTGGGGGAGTTCCAGCCCCTGGGACACCAAGAGCTGTGACCTGAAAGCGTCTCTAACCACGTGCTGTCCTTTCTGATAGATCCACCACAGTCAACCCCAAAGTGCTGGGCTGAGACCTCCGCATCGGGGCTGATGCTGCAGCTGGTTTGCAGCTGGCCTGGGGGGTATCCCCACCCCACCCTGCACTGGAGAGAAGAGGGACAGGACCTGGAGAACTCGAGCTGGGTCCTCAGCTCCACGAGCTCCTCGGACACCCACGTGGAAACGCTCAACAGCTCCCACCTCTCCCACCGCCAAGTGTTCAAGTGTGTGGGGAGCCACGTGGTCAGGCAGGAGGAGCCCACGTGCACTGTGGAGATAAGTGAGTTCTCTTGCCCACCTTAGTGGCCATTCAGGAGCCTGCTGATGGTGGGGCAGGCAGCAGCCCTGGTCATCCTCGGCCCTCCAGAGCACTAAAGCAGGGCTCAGGCAAGACAGGCTTGCAGGCACTTGCCTGCTGCAGGGGGAGATGCTAGGAGTAGCAGGGCTGGGCTTCTGCAGAGGTGGCTGCCCAAGGCATGGAAGTCCTGCAGCTGAGATCCATCAGGGCACAGCTGCAGGTGAGTTGTGTTTTGGGTACATCTTCAGGGGCTGAATCGTCCCACACGAAGCTTTTCACCTGTGCAAGCACTGCGTGAAAGTGGGAGGTGGTTTTTGTGCCTTGCTTAGCTTGACGTTAAGTTTGGTAGGGCTGGGCTTAGGGGAGGGAGGTCATGGATGTCCCCAGACCCCCATCAGGCATCTGAGGGATCTGACTAAAGCTGCTTTGGGAAACCTGAGCTGTATTTATCCTCCTTTGTCAGAGCTACACAAGAGCTCTGCTGATCCCAAGGAGCAATCCTGGGCTGCCTTTCTCCTCTCTGCCGTCTTCCCACTGGCAGATATAAATCTGTATATCCCAATGGGGATACAAAGATGGGTGTCAGACAAGCAATGTGAAATTGCTCAGATTGTCCTTGGGAGGCTGCTGCAGTCCTGCCAGTGAGCTGAATGCCAGCCCCTCAGTGCTCAAGCCCAGACTCCTGCCTGACCTCCTCCTGTTAATGATTATTAATCAGGCAGATGCTGATTGCTCCTTCTGTTAAACTCCTCCATTCCCTCCCTGACTCTTTCCTTGTTCCTCTTGCCCCGGGGCTGCTCAGAAATCCCTTCACTGGAATCAGATCCCCCAAAGACCTGCTTGGTGGGTGACAGCGTGACCCTGACATGCCGAGTGACCGAGAGCACCCCGTCAGCGAGGCTCACATGGCTGCGGGGCATCACCCAGCCAGGGGCAGAGATCCAGCCCGGAGGCAGGTACCTCATTGCCCAGGAGGGCAACGTGTCCCGGCTCACCATCCAGAACTGCTCCCAGGCCACCGACGGGGGCTGCTACGTCTGCAAGGCTCAGAACCCTGTGGGGCTGAGGGAGCTCTTCATCTGCCTCACAGTGAAGGGTGAGTGGGGACTGTGGGGACACAGCTCACTGGGGCCGTTTGCACTAGAGTCCTCTTTGCCTTCCATACATCCTTTGATGCTTCCCATGCTCTTGTGGCAAGTGTTGATGCAGGACTGGCTCCCTTCAGCCCAGGGTGAAAAGGACCAATTCCCCTCACCTCAGAGCAGTGGGCCAGAGAGGTACATCCTTGATCCCTCCTGGGGGTTGTGGGCTCAGAGGAGCACCTCCAAGAGCCAAGCTGCTCGAGGTGCATTGTGCAGGGGCTGATTCACTGTCACTAAATGTAAGTGGGCACAAAACTGCACTGGTCACTTCTAAGTCAATGAAGCTTGAGTGGCTGAAACCCTCACCCTTTGTGCTGGTGTGACTGTTGCTGGGATGGGAAATGGGAGCTGGGACCTGCTCTGTTACTTGCACTGGAAATTCCTCATCCATCCTTGTTCCTGACAACTGACCTGCTCTGTCTCCTCTCCACAGAGCCAGTGAACATTGTTGGGGTCGTGGGTGCCGTGGTGGTCCTGTCCCTGCTGGCTGTCCTCACTGTCACCGGGGTTGTCTTGTACTACAGTCCCCTGCTGTGCCTCAGAGGTAGGAGTTCTGCTCTGCATAGGGACTGGGTTGGTCTGGTTTTATCCCCAACCTGCTTGTCCTTCCTGGTGTGCTGGAGTCAGCCACTGATGATCACCACAGCCCTTGGGCCTCACCCTGCTCCTGGTCATAAACCCTGTCACATGGGTTTGAAACAGCAGCTGTGTTCTCCCCCTCCCCTTCTCTAGGGAGCTGTACTGTGGTGGGCCTTCTCCCCTTTCCTTGTGAGCCCTCTAATGCTGCCATTGCATACATGGGCAGGTCACCTTCCTGTCTGAGCCTCCACATGTGGCTGCAAGAGACCATCCTCTCCCAGGCAGGATAGACAGGGCTTGTGCAGTAAAACTGGGACTGCTCTGGGGCTGGTTTCTAATGCTCTTTTCCCTTCCTTTCTCTCCCGTTCAGGTGCTGCATTCAGGTAAGTGCTGATGTTCCTCAGTGCAGTCCCACGAGGCCTCACTAGTGAGGCTCCTGCAAGAGGAGAGGGATCCACCTCTGAGGCAGGAGCCATTCCCAGAGCAGAGCTGTTCTTACCTGGGAGCTGTGCCTGTGGAAGGGGGTGGTGGGGCTGGCATGGGTGCAGGTTGAGGGGAGAGAGGGGTACACCTGGCGTCAGAGCAGGAGCAGGATCCCAGTCACTTTGGGATTGCACAGGGACAGTGAAGTTGAGGAGGAGTAACCGGACTGCACCATGTCCTTACCCCTCAGGAAGGATGCACATGAACAAGTGCCACCTTGGAGTTTGGGTGCACCACATTGCTTCCCCACTTCCAGCTTGCACTCCTCCTGGCCCTGCTCCTTCCCTTGCCCCTCTTCCCACAGCTGTGGAGCTGCAGCATGGGAAGTCTCTTCTGGGTGCCATCATTTCCCCATCCGTACAGGAGGGAAGACAGCTCCTCTCTGGAGGGGCTGGTGAAGTTTAGTACATGAATGTTTGTGAAGTGGTTGGAGGACTTGGGAAGTGAGTGGGAAGCAGTGCAGAATGTGGTGGTGGTCTGAAACGAGCTGGTTTTGCACATGGTTAGTGCAGGATTGGAGGAGTCCATCAACATTGGTCATTTTGGGGTAGAGGCTGGTCAAAGCCTAGGGGGCACAGGCTGGAGGGAGAGTCAGGATAGGCTGTCCTCAGCCTTTTAGCATCTGCATGCTCTGCTCCTCACAGGAATCGAGACTCAGATGACATCCTAGTGCTGGTGGACTCAGATGATGACGATGGGAATGGGGAAGAAGAGGCCATGAGCAGCTCTGCCAAGCAGGAGGTGCTGGCACTGGTCAATGGGAGCAGCGTTCCGGCTCCTTATCTCAAGTGCCTTATGGAAGGTGAGCCCTGGTGCCTTCTGCAGCCTCTTCCTGCTGGGAGGGAGGGATTCCTGTTCTTTGGCTCCTGCTGAGATGCTGCTGCTCTGTGCCCTGTGCAGGTGATGATGGCGAGCAGCATGGCAGGGGCTCTGCAGAGGAAATGAGGGGAGAGGAGACACAAGGCTCATAGTTCCATGAAGCAGAAGCACACAGAGCTCCAGCTGGATGCCCAGCGCCAGGCACATCCTTGCTGTGTGGCTGAGCACAGGCTGTCCTCAGCGGGCTGGATCGGTCAGAGCATCCTCACTGCCTTCTCCACTCACCCCTTCCCCAGCTTCCCCTCTGTCCTTACCCAGCCACGTGTCTCCATTTCCCCTCTTTCACCTTCCTCTTTGTCTCAGATGCCTTTTGAACAAGGTGGCACCCAGTGCAGGCAGAGCTCACAAGTGGGTGTCTGTAGCCTGCTCCCCTTGATGGACTCAGATACCAGCATGGGGCTATGGCATGGTCCCCATGACCAGTGCTGGGGTTGCAGGAGTGCGATGGAGGAAGTCACTGCGGGGCCACAATGGTCCTGGGATGACAGAAGAAACAAGTGGTGCATGGGCAGGACATGGGTGCTGCTGACTATAGGGGGCTTTATTGGTTTTATGATAAAACATTTTTCCCCTAATCCGTCTGGAATGCTGCGCCGTGTCTAAGTTGGGAGTTAGCTGGCAGTGGTTTTGAGGGGGATGCCTGGCTGTGGTGGGAAGCATGGAGGGGACTTACGGGGAGGGGATGAGGGGAGCGGGATCTGCATGGAGAGGAGCAGAGGGCTCTGCAAGAGGGGACCAGCAATAATCAACTGTGTGAAGTGGGGATGATGGAGAAGGGAGTGCACAGAGGGGACCTGAGGGCATGTGAAGGGTAATGGGGGATGAGGGGGGCTTCATGGAACATGGGGGAACAAAGGGGATCTGATGGCGCGTGGGGTGGAAAGGGGAGGCATTCCTGGGCACGCAGAGAGGTGAAGTGTGCTGAGAGCAGTGAGAGATGGAGGAGGGATGGGGACACCCCTGAGCGCTCAGTGGGGCAGTGCGTGGGATCTGTTGGTGTGCGGTGCTCTCTGAAGGGGCGATGGAGGCTGGAGCAGGGTCTGAGGGCTGGGGGCCTGCGGTGCAGGGTGGGTTTAGAGGGCTGCGAGTGTCCCCAGGAGCCTGAGTGCAGGCCCTGTGCTTGGAGCCAGGCCCGGAAAACCCCAGGGAGCAGCCGGAGGCTCCGGCTGCCCTTGGCAACGGTGTTGTGCTGCCGCCATCCCGGCTGCCCCGAGTCCTCCGTGCTGGGAAGGCACCAGCAGGGATGGCCTTGGACCTGGAGGAGCGTTTGAGCAGGGCTTTCCGGGACAAGCTGCGGCTGCTGTGAGTCAGATCCCTTGGGATGGGCAGAGGTGCTCCCCGACACGCTCCCGTGTGGCTTTCACACCATTCCCTCTGCTCCAGGAGCAGAGCTCCTGCTGCCTCCCTGGGAAGGAGGGATCTGCAGAGCTGCTGCCCTGCTGTGGGCTATGGGGAGGCAGAGGGGGATGCCCCAGGCTCTAATCAGAGAGCCGAGGTTGTGCCAAGATGCCCATCCCCTTCCTTGGAATGCTGCTCCAAGTGGGGTGAGGCTGAAGCGGGGAGGGAGGGTGAGTGGTAACTGGGAAGGCAGGGATAAAACCACCAACTCCTGCATGGAAAAGCAGGCCCGGCTCCTGGTGCCGAGCCCAGGCAGGCAGCAGTGGCCCCTGGGGGTCATGCTCGTGCCATGGAGGTGGGTTCCCCCCTCCTGGGCACGGTGAGCTCCACACAGCCCATGGCAGGACGGTGCCGGTGCCGGGCAGTGTCGCGCTGCGGCCTTCCATGCGCTTGCTGCTGAAGAGACGGGAGGTGGCGGAGGTGGAGCAGGAGCTGCAGAGGCAGCGGGAGGTAAGGGCAGACCCCGGCCCCTCCATGTGTCCCCTGCCCGGGTGCTGCACCCCTGGCACAGCACGGGCTGTCCATAGGACGCTGCCATCCCTGATGTCCCCACAGGAGTTCCGGCAGAGGATGGAGCGCCTGGCGCAGCGCCGGCAGCAGCTGGACCAGAGGGAACAGCGGCTCCGGGACGTTGTCCTCAAATTCACTGCCTTCCTCAAGGTGCTGTGCAGGGGTTGGGGCTGGGGTGGCCATGGGGGTCCTGCTGACCCCGTCCCCACACCACAGGCTTCAGCAGCGAGGCAGGAGCGGGTGCTGCAGCGCGCAGCAGAGGCGCAGGTACAGGCAGCGGAGCAGGATGCTAAGGCCGCCCGCCTGCACCAGCAGCTTGCAGGGCTGCAGCAGCGCAGGGACCGCCTAGCCCAGCGCCTCCGGAGCCTCCAGCGCTTCCACAGCTACCTGCAGGACGTGCTGGCCAGGATGGGGCAGGTGAGCACATCCCAGGCTCATTGTGTGGGGCCAGCCCCATGTGGTGCAGCGGGCCCCCTACCCCTGCAGGCTCTGAGCCCCCTCTTGGTGCCCAGTTCCAGGATGTCCCATCCATGCTGGCCCATTTCGAGGCACTGCTGGCCCTGCGGGCAGCCCTGGCACAGGAGGCAGCAGTGGGGCAGGAGCGGCTGGCGCGGGGCTGGGCATGGCTCCGGGGGTACCGCGAGGAGACCCTCAGCGAGCTCCTGTGCATCGCCACTGAGCGGGCCCAGCTCCATGCGTGCCTGGAGGCTGCCCACCGTGAGGTGCTGCAGGGGGTAAGGAGGGACGTGGGGTGCATAAGGACCAGGAGAGGGGCAGCAGAAGGACCCCAAAACCTGACAAAGAGGGGGATGCCCAGTGTGGTGGTGGTGGGAAGCTGGCTTGCATCCACTGGGCTGAGCCAGCGTTCCCCATGCACCCATAAAGCAGCATCAGCTGTGCATGGGGGAGACAGCCAGGATCCCCGGGTGTCCCTGTCCCATCAGGGGAGGGGTTGCAGGGGACGTGGCTGGAAGTGGGGGGGCAAAGGCTCTCTGCTGTTCTCTGCCCAGGAGTCCTGCTGGGCTCATGCCCAAAGCACAGCCACCGAGAAGACCCTGCTGCTGGCGCAGATCAAGCTGGCAGTGCTCAACCTCTTCCACCTCACCACTGCGCCGCTCAAGGTCTGCACAGACGTGGCCCTGGAGGACACCGAGGCGCAGCTGGACACGGTCAGTGCAGCCTCTCCCCCGGGCAGGGGCACACGGGGCTGTTCCTGTCCTCGGATGGCTGTGGCATCAGGCTCCCATCCGCAGGTGCTGCTCTGCATGCAGGACCTGGCTGCCATCTGCGCTGAGCTGCAGCCCAGGCAGCTGGGGCCGTGTCCTGCAGCCACCAGTGTGCATCACAGGGGTGCCGGGGTGCCACCGAGCCACGAGTAACCCCCTGGGACCACCGCTGCCATGGCCAGCATGGAGCCACAGCACTGGGAATGGAGGTCACTGCCTGACACATCTGGGAACCCACAAGAGGCAGCGCGAGGGGCAGTGGCACAGGCACAGTGGGGTGGCACTGCACTGGCGCAGGGGATGGGACACCCCAAGGCAGAGCCTGACCCTCCGGGGTACCCTCCTGCAAGTGGGACCTGGGTACCACACAGTGGGGGAGCTGCTGCTCATGTTCACGCATGTCCCATCAAAATATTCCCTATCCCTGGCAGTGTTCAAGGACACAGGGGCTTGGAGCAAGCTGCTCTAGTGGAAGGTGTCCCTGCCCATGGCAGGGGTTGGAACTGGATGAACTTTAAGGTCCCTTCAACCCAAACCAATCCATGAGTATAACCCAGCCATGCACCCGCAGCACTTGTTTGGTTTAGGACTGCGCCTGGTGGTGGCCCAAAGAGGAATCACCCCAGGCACAGTGCTTTTCACAAGGACAAAGAAGAGCCCAAGTCCTCCAAACCGGCCGCGTATTTAATGCCCCTTTCCCCGGTGCCCAGCCCAGGCGAGGGGGGAGCCGCCGGGGCTCAGCCCCCATCCCTACACCCTCTTCCTCATCTTGCCCTTCTTGGTGCCCTGCACCTTGCGCCCGAAGGCCATCTGCCGCAGCTCCTGCACGCGCTGCCGGTTGCGGGCCTTGAGGCGCTTCAGTCCCCCGCTCTGCAGGAACCGCTGCTTGGCCGCTCTCTTGCGCTGCTTCAGGATCTGCTGCTTGTTCTTCAGCTCCGAGCGCACCCGGGCCGGGGCCTGCGTGGGCCCTGCAGGGGGCACACGGCCATGCTTGGGGTGAGGCAATGGGGAGGATGATGAGGGGGGCTTCACCCCTTGCTCCAGGTACTCACCGCGCCGGTGCTTCCCGCGGAACTGCCCCCGGCTGTGTCCCTCTTCCTCGTCCTCATCCCGCTCGTCAACCTTGTACTTCTGCTTCCACTTCTCATAGCTGGGCCGGTGCGTTAAGGGGATGTGTGGTGGCTCCCCATTGCCTGACCCACTGCGGTGTCTGACCAGCCTCCCCCCCTGCCGTGGGTATGGGATGGCTCCCCAGGAGCAGGGCACAGTCACAGGCAGGATACAGGTTGTTCTTGTAGGAGCTGCTGATGTAGCGCCCGCTCTCCGTCTTCACCTTCTTCTTGTCCTCCTGGCCCGTCTGCCCCACAAAACGCTTCTTCTTGCGGTCCCTGTGGGAGAGGGGAGAGCGGTGGAACCCCCCCCAGCCCTGATCCCACTCCCCCTCAGCCCACGGACAGTCCCCACTCACCACTTGAGCAGCTGCTTGCTCTTGTTGAGGTTGTGGTTTTCATCGCCCATGAGATCCAGCACGGCTCCGGCTGCCTGCTGCTCGAAGGGGCTGCCCTCGCCACCAACACTCAGCCTGCAAAGGGCAGGCGGTGAGAGCAGCCCCGCTGGGGCAGGGCAGCAGCAGGAGCCCCCCCCCAGACTCACCCCCTCTCGCTCTCAAAGTCCTTGGGCCTGTATGGGATGTAGAAGTCCTTGTCCTGCTGCGCCGACTGCTGCAGCTTCTTCCTGGGGCCGCCTTCTCCCCCTCGGCCCTGCTTTCGCTTCTGGCCCGAGATGCTGGAGAACACGTCCTGGAAGGGATCAAGGAAGGACCCTGCAAAGCACTGCATCAGCCCCCAGCACAGCCTAGAGCTCCCGGTCCGTGTGTCCATGGCCAGCCCCCAGCCCTGCCCCATTACCTGGAGGTCTTCCTCCTTGTCGCCTTCTCTTTCTCCCTCCTCAGGGGCAGGGGGTGCCGGGCACAGCCCCTGCCCTTTGAGAGCTGCCGCCCGCTTCTCCTGCTGCCCACGCTGGTACTTCTCAATGAGGGCACGGTCGTGGCGCCGCTTGGAGCGCATCACGGTGCTGGCCGGCGTCCGGGACGTGGCGTTGATCTCAAAGATGGTCTGATCCCAGAGCGGGAATGGGATGAGCGGCACGGACCTTCCCTCCCACCCAACTAAGACAGAGAACGGGTCTCAACTCACCGCCTTGGACTTGTAGGTTTTAATGCTGTCCACAAACTTCAGCCTCTCCAGCTCCGTGTCTTCAAAGCGAGCGCCTGAGGAACACAGCGAGGGAGAGGGGCACAGATCAGCTCCCTGGTGATGGGAATGGGGGTCCCCTCCCTCGGTGTCCCCAAAGCAACTCACTGAAGAGTGGATGGATGCCAAGCTGGGACACGTCCATGTCTTTTGTCCTCTTGATGGACTCGGGCGAGGGGCCGGGCCGGGACCTCAGGTACTGCTTGTGGGCATTGTCAGCCACACGGCGCAGGCTCCGCAGCTCGAGAGAGCCCTCGTGGTCCGTGAGCAGCAGGCACTCCTCATCGTCCACCAGGCTCTGGGGGACACGGCCCAGGACCCCACCAGCATCTGCAGTACCAGGAGACACCACGTCAGCGTGTTGGCATGGCAGCAGCATAAGATTTAATAGAGCAAATGGCCATGGAGAGCTCAGTGGTGTTAAATCAGCATCCCCAACATGCCTGGGGGAACATACCCCTCCATGAAATGGATAAAACCAGTGTCCCAGTCTGGACCTTACCAGCAGGCATCTCCTGGGTACCAGCGAGGACAAGCGGGTGCCCCAGGAAGAGATGGAGGTCAAAGACATAGGGCATCTCATCGGGAGCCACCAGTGAGTAGGCAGTGCCGCTCCGGCCAGCTCGGGCCACACGACCTGGAAAGGGATGGAGGAGAGTGGGAAACCAGAGCCCAAGCCTGATGGAAGCCCAGCAGGGACTTACTGGTGCCATTGGGAGCACATGCATGTGACATTTACTAGGTGGGCATGGGTGGTAAGGGGATGTGGGTTGTTGGGAAGGGGGAAAAGGGGAGCTCATGGTGGTGCCATCGGAAAGGGAAGGCACCAGCCCTGCTCCCAGAGTCGAGGGGGGAGATCAGGGATGTTTCTGACACTGCTTTGTCCCCTGATGTCACCTCCTGCCCCAGAGATATCCCCATCGAGGCAGGATCAGCAGTGCCAGCCTAACAGGGACAAGGGGTAATGGGTTCAAACTGAAACAGGGAAAGTTTAGATTGGATATAAGGAGGAAATTCTTTCCTGTTAGGGTGCTGAGGCACTGGAATGGGTTGCCCAGGGAGGTTGTGAATGCTCCATCCCTGGCAGTGTTCAAGGCCAGGTTGGACAGAGCCTTGGGTGCCATGGTTTAGTGTGAGGTGTCCCTGCCCATGGCAGGGGGGTTGGAACTGGATGATCTTAAGGTCCTTTCCAACCCAAACCATCTTGTGATTCTATGAAACAGGGGACAAGGGACTCGCACCCTCCTTGTCACCACGAGGGACCCCCGGGTTGCAATGCACCCTGCGCAGGGCACCGGCACCCACCGACACGATGCAGGAAGAGCTTGGCCTTGGCGGGGAAGCTGTAGTTGATGACATTGTCCAGCATGGGGATGTCGAGCCCTCGGGCGGCCACGTCGGTGACCAGCAGCACCGGGCACTTGCCGTGGGAGAACTTGGCGATGTTGATCTTGCGGGCAGTCTGGTCCAGCGAGCTGTAGATGTGTGTGCAGCGGATGCCCTGCGCCGTCAGCAGCTGCGGAGCGGGGAACAGGGATCAGATCCCACCAGGGAACGCACCCACAGGCAAGAGACAGGGCCCCGGGTGCCCACCCAGACCCCACATCCCGCTCTCTCCAAGGGGTAAGTGGATGCAGCACCTCCATGGTATCACATCCTGGGATTTCTCCTGCAACCCAGCAAAACAGAGGCAGAGACTCCAGCAAGGACGTGCCCAGAGAAGTGGTGAATGCTCCATCCCTGGCAGTGTTCAAGGCCAGGCTGGACAGAGCCTTGGGTGACATGGGCTGGTGTGAGGTGTCCCTGCCCATGCCATGGATTGGAACTGGATGATCTTAAGGTCCTTTCCAACCCAAACCATTCTGTGATTCTATGCCCACCAGTGCAGACCCCAAGTGAGCCTGGGAAGGGGTCCCAGCTCCACCCCACCCAAATGCCACTTACCTCCTTGAGATACTCTGTGTGGTGCTTGGTGGCCACGAAGACGACCGTCTGGTCCTGGGGCTTCACCACAGTGCGGAGCAGATGGAGCAGCACAGCCGGCTTGTCGTCCCCACGCACATGGAAGAAAGCCAGCTGCAAAGGGGTGGGGGGGCACAGCTCAGCCCCACTGCATCCCCACACCACAGGGTGCTTGCAGGGGTTGGGGGCGCAAAGCCCACCTCAAGCTCCCCCCGAACCCATCTCACCTTGAGCTGCTCGCTGAGCTTGGACTCCACATCGAGCCGGATCAGCATGGGCTCGGTGAGGCCTGCGGGACGCGGTGACACACAGCCCACGTGTCACACATGGGATGCGCTACCAGGACCAGCCCCACCGCTCGGCTCGGGGACACCCGCCTGGCCCAGCGCTATCCCAGCTCCGTTTTGGCAGTCCCGGCCCCAGCCCAGCCGTGGGATCACACCGTGTCCCTGCCCCGTGCTCTCACCAGCCCGGGCGAACTCCACGAGCAGCTTGGGCAGCGTGGCGGAGAAGAGCACGGTCTGGTGGCAATCCGGGAGCCGGGCGATGATCTCCTGGAGCTGCTCGGCAAAGCCCATCTCAAAGAGCCTGCAGGGAGGGGACACGGGACATGGCAGCGCCTGTTCGGTCCCTCTGTGCCCAGCCCGCCCCGGGGACCCCGCTGCGGACCTGTCGGCCTCGTCGAACACCACGTACTCCACCGTGTGCAGCTTCAGTTTCATCTCCACCGCCACGTGCACCAGGCGCCCAGGAGTGGCAATGATTCTGCAGGGACAGAGCTGGTGATGGGAGCTGGTTTGGGGGGGGCACAGTGTCCCCACTCCATTGTGGGTACAGGTCCCAAATCCAACCTAATACAGACTCCACTGTCCCCCCTGGGGAGCACAGGAAGGTGCTCCAAGGGAACACCGGGATGCATCCATCAGGTGTACTGGCTGCAAGCACCACTGATGTCCCCGGATGGCTCTGGGGGCCACTTCCCCACTGTGTCCCCTCCCCATGGCCCCACTCACATGTCGGGGTTCTCATGCAGGGCAGCGAACTGGTCCTCCATCCTGTGGGAGCGGGGAGAGGCTGGGACATACCGGATGGTACGGGGCAGCTCAGCCCCTCGCCAGGCTCGGCGGAGGCTTTAGTGGGGACATGGGGACAACTCACTTGTCTCCTCCCAGGATCAGGGCTGTCTTCAGGCCTGTGAACTTGCCCAGCTGCAGGGTGAGAAACAAACGTGGTGTTGGGGGGGGGTAAAACCAAACCCCTTCCCCTCTTTGTCCCCATTCACCCCACTGACCCCGTTGTTGTCCCCATTGTTGACCCCATTCACCCCGTTGTTCCCATTCACCCCGTTTTTGACCCCATTCACCCCATTGTTGTCCCCATTCACCCCGTTGTTGACCCCATTCACCCCATTGTTGACCCCACTCACCCCATTGTTGTCCCCATTCACCCCATTGTTGTCCCCATTCACCCTGTTGTTGACCCCATTCACCCCGTTATTGTCCCCATTCACCCCCCTGTTGACCCCATTCAGCCCGCTGTTGTCCCCATTCACCCCATTGTTGTCCCCATTCACCCTGTTGTTGACCCCATTCACCCCGTTATTGTCCCCATTCACCCCCCTGTTGACCCCATTCAGCCCGCTGTTGTCCCCACTCACCCCATTGTTGTCCCCACTCACCCCGTTGTTGACCCCATACCTCTTTGGTGAACTTGAGGGTCTGCAGGGCCAGCTCTCGGGTGGGTGACAGGATGAGGGCGCGCGCCCCGGCCTGGCTGGGCGCCTTGAGCCTCTCGAACATGGGGATTAGGAAGCACGCCGTCTTCCCACTGCCCGTCCGCGCCATCGCCACCACGTCCCGGCCGCGCAGGATGGCGGGGATGCTCTGCGGCACACGGCACCGTCACCGGCACCGTCCCACCGGCACCGCCCCGTGGTGGGGACCCACCGCGCTCACCTTCCTCTGGATGGGGGTGGGCACCTTGTAGCCCTTCTTCATGATGCCCTTGAAGACGGGGTAGCTGAGGCCTGCGGGGATGGGGACGGGTGAAGGGGTGCAGGTGAGGGACGGTCCCCACTCGGGTACCGCTGCCCCAGGCCCCACACGCACCCATTGACTGGAAGCCACCGGATTTCTTCTTCTTCTGGTTCTGGGCCCGCACCAGGGCCCGTGTGTCCGGCTCGGCATCGGCCTCGGCATCATCCTCCTCCTTGGTGCTGGGGAAGGCAGGCAGCGGGGACACAGGGACCTGGGGACAGTGGGGACACGGCTGCGGCCACAGTGGTGCCAGAGGCTGCAGCTCTGCATTGCCAGCATGGAGGGCATGGACAATGGTGCTGGGGACATTGATACTGGGACAGCAATACTGGGGATACTGGCACTGGGACAGCAGCATGGGAGGCATCAGTGTTGGGAATGGTTACTTACACTGGTAATGGGGATATCGGTACTGGGACATCAGTATGGGGAACATCAGTACTGGGACACTGCTACTGGGACACCAGTACAAGGGACACTGCTACTGGGACACTGGCACTGGGACACCAGTATGGGGGATATCAGTACTGGGACACTGATACTGGGAGAGCAAGGTGGGGGACAACATCAGTATTGAGAATGGTTACTTACACTGGTAATGGGGATATTGGTACTGAGACACCAGTATGGGGTATATCAGTAGTGGGACACTGGCACTGGGACACCAGTATGGGGGACATCAGTACTGGGACATCTGTACTGGGACATTGGTACTGGGACACCAATACATGGGACACTGGCACTGGGACACCGATATGGAGAACACCAGTATGGGGGATATCAATACTGGGACACTGGCACTGGGACACTTGTATGGGGGATATCAGTACTGGGACACTAGCACTGGGACACCAGTATGGGGGATATCAGTACTGGGACATCGGTACTGGGACACCAGTACGGGGGATATCAGTACTGGGACACCAGTATGGGGGATATCAGTACTGGGACACTGGCACTGGGACACTTGTATGGGGGATATCAGTACTGGGACACTGGCACTGGGACACCAGTATGGGGGATATCAGTAGTGGGACATCGGTACTGGAACACCAGTACGGGGGATATCAGTACTGGGACACCAGTATGGGGGATATCAGTACTGGGACACTGGCACTGGGACACCAGTACGGGGGATATCAGTACTGGGACATCGGTACTGGGACACCAGTACAAGGGACACTGGTACTGGGACACCAGTATGGGGGATATCAGTACTGGGACATTGGTACTGGGACACCAGTATGGGGGATATCAGTACTGGGACACCAGTATGGTGGATATCAGTACTGGGACATCAGTACTGGGACACCAGTACGGTGGATATCAGTACTGGGACACCGGTATGGGGGATATCAGCACTGGGACATCGGTACTGGGACACCAGTACAAGGGACACCGGTACTGGGACACCAGTACGGGGGATATCAGCACTGGGACACCAGTATGGGGGATATCAGCACTGGGACACCAGTATGGGGGATATCAGCACTGGGACACTGGTACTGAGACACCAGTATGGGGGATATCAGCACTGGGACACTGGTACTGAGACACCAGTATGGGGGTATCAGCACTGGGACATCGGTACTGGGCCACCAGTACAAGGGACACCGGTACTGGGACACCAGTACGGGGGATATCAGCACTGGGACACCAGTATGGTGGATATCAGCACTGGGACACCAGTATGGGGGATATCAGCACTGGGACACCGGTACTGGGACACCAGTATGGTGGATATCAGTACTGGCACACTGTTACTGGGTACACGGGTACCAGACCCAGCAGCACGCGGTGGACGCGGGACACGTGCACCGGACACACGTGGCGCGCTGCCGCCGGCGCAGAGGACGCGGGAACGCGCGCGCCGTGGCCTCCCCCCTCCTCCCGTCCGTCCCCCCCACCCCGGTACCGGCGCGTCCCGGGTCTGGCGGCGGGGTCGCGCAGGGGCCATGTCGGTAACGGCGGCGGAAGCGGAACTCACCCCACGCATGGCCCCGTTCCGCTTCGCTCCGCCCCTTCCGGAACCGGAAGGGGCGGAGCGAAGCGGAACGGGGCCATGCGTGCAGCGGGCTCGGCCCCGGTGCCATGGGGGGGCCGCCGCCGCTGCCGCCGTCCTCGGGCATCCTTCGTGGACGAGTCCTTGTTCGGGAGCCCCGCGGCCTCTCGTCCCCCTCCGCCCGCATTCGCCCCGCCATGGGCAGATGCTGCCGGTGCCGGGTCCAGGCCGAGCGGCCAGCGGAGGTGAGCGGGGGTCCCGGGGGCACGGTTGTACCCGTACCCCCGGTATTGCGGGTATTGGGTTGGAAGGGACCTTAAAGCTCATCCAGCTCCAAGTCCTTGATACCTTCCATTGGAGCAGCTTGCTCCAAGCCCCTGTGTCCAACCTGGCCTTGAACACTGCCAGGGATGGGGCAGCCACAGCTTCTCTGGGCACCCTGTGCCAGCGCCTCAGCACCCTCACAGGGAAGAGTTTCCTTATCTCCAACCTGAACTTCCCCTCTTTCAGTTTGAACCCATCGCCCCATGTCCTGTTGCTGCAGTCCCTGATGAGCTCTTGCCAGATTAACTGCGTGTCCTTGTGTGGGCTGATTTACAGCCCTGAGAGGCTCCTGGAGCTGTTTCTTTCACAGCCATTTACCTGTTTCTAAGGAGGAACCTGCATTGGTTTGAGAGAAGGCACCTGGTCCTGGTGTTGCAGCTCCTGCGCTCTGTCTCCTCTATACACAGTAAAACCCTAGCTCAGGAACCTCTGTAGCCTTGCTTATGTCTAAGTCTCTATATTCAGTATCCAGGGGTGGGCGGGTGGCCCTCAGGAGGGTGCTGGGTGACCCTGATGCTCCCCCGTGTGCGGTGGCCGATCCTGGTGCACGGTTCCTGTGTCCCGCAGGCTGAGAGGCCACGCTCCGTCTTTCTGTGATGAGTCCCTGTTCGGCCCGGCCCGCGCCGCTCCTCGCATGACCAAGGAAGATGTAGCCAAGCTCCAGGCTCTGCTCTGGAGCCCCCCGCCTGCCCCCCGCGCCCAGCCTGGCCTCTCCCGCTGCTGCAGGGGCTCCCCGGTAAGAGCTGCCCACGCGCCGGCCGCAGCGGGCTCGGAGGTGTCGCGACGGGACACATCCTGTGTGTGGAAGCGTCCCGAGAGCGAGCCTCGCTCCGCAGGCAGAGCACGACCCCAGTCTCTGGGCTGCCCAAGCACGCCCTTGGATGGGCCCTGCCGGGCTTTGGACAGCCCCAAGCCAGGAAGGTGTAAAAACGGGGTTCCCTTGACAGCCCCCGCGGCCCCTCGGGTGCTGGGTCGGTCACAGCGTGTGTCCGGACCTCCTTTGGCCAGGAGCAGCACGGCAGCAAGTACCTGCAAGGCCAGGCCTCCCTGGAAGTGAAGCCAGACATCCCTCTGGATGCCTACCCAAGACCTCCTGATGGGCAAGTCCATGAGGACCCTGCACCTTTCCATGGCTGGAAATGAAGGATGGGGCTGCTCTGTGCTGGGAGCCGTGCGTGCCTGCAGTGCCAAGCGGGCAGTGACCTCCGTGCGCAGGGCACGCTCCTGCAGCACCAGAGTGGGACAGCCGTGGTGGTGACAGCAGCTTCCATTGACTGCCCAGTGGTCATCAGAGGTGCGGTAACGGGTCAGGTTCCTTCTGACCGGGAAGTCCAGTTGGGAAGTTGGAGCAGCAGGAGACAGGACTGCCTGCAGCATGGAGTCCAGGAGGACCAGGCACAGGTACTGCTATAGCGGAGTGTGGTGGGGACGGGCAGGGACAGAGCTAAGGTCTGAGGGTCCTGATGGCACCTCCGCTGACCAGCTCCATGAGAGGAGTCCTGCTGCGTCCTCCCTCATGTGTACAGCCACAGCATCGCTCGTGCTCGACAGGCCTGCAGGAGATCTCTAGTCCAACCTGCTCAAGCAGGTGACTGGGCTTGGGCTGCTCTCCTGTCAGTGAGGTGTGGAAGCCCTCAAGGACAGAGGGGCAGGCACAACCTCTGACCCTACTTTATTGTCCTTGGGGTGAAAAGTTTCCCTTGATATCCAGGCAGAGCCTTTCTTGATCCGGTTTGTGTCTGTTCTCATTCTGCTCTGCACAGAGCTTGCCTCAGTCCTCATGGTCACCTCCTCTTCCCAGGTACAGGCTTCTCTGAAGCCCCCCAAAACCATCCCTGCTCCAGGCTGAACGAGCCCCAATCCCTCAGCCCCTGTGCACAGGACATGCTCCAGCCCTGGCCATCTTGGTGGCTCTCTGCTGGCCTTTCATCAGCGCTTTAATGGTCCCCTCTGGCAAGGAAGGAGAAGGTGAGGACTGGCATCACCCTGTGTCCTGCTGCTGGTGGGATGCCCCTGGACTGGTTGGGGTTTGTGATGGAGAAGGGTCTGCCACAGGCATTTCAGCAGCTTCTGGTGATGAGGACGTGCTGAGTGAACGCGTGATCCTGCGGTTTGTACTGAGGGTCATGGGGTGCTCTCACAGCAACACCAAGCTCATCACTGAATAAATGGTCCAAGGCAAATCTGCTGGGCCTCATGTTTGGACCGTGGGCTGCTGCTGTGTGATCCGCACATGGGTAGCGTGTCCAAAGGCTGGCTGAGCAGAGCAGCTCCTCCATGTCCATTCCTGAGGTGGGAAAGTGCAGCTCGGTCTGAGGGAATACAGGTAGGGAGGCACATAAAGGACACGGGCTGGGCGACCTGGGGTCTGCTCCCCTGGGCAGGGAGGCTGCAGGGAAGTCACTGGGAGCTTGGTAACTCCCACACAAAGGGAACCGTTCCCTCAAATTCAATCAAGGACAAACCTAGCCAGGGTAAGGGCATCACTCTGCCCCCAGGAATGCCTTTATTGCCACCTCGAGCAGCAGCAGGACGGGGGTTAGACCCACCTCAGCACACAAAGGGCACTGGAGCTTAGGCAGCCAGCCAGGGGCCTGTGATTCTGGTCCAGTTTGTTGGCAAGAAAGGTTATTCTTGCTCTTGAAAGGCAGGAGAGCTCAATGTCAAACAGTAAGTCGTCTTGTCATGCTCTGGTGTCCTCCCAGCCAGCCCTGGCAGGCTCTGCCTTAGTGCAAGTGCTGTCCAGCTGGGTAAAGACTGCAGCGACACAGAGGCAGTTGGAGCATCGGGGGATGCTGATGGGGCTGAGGCTGTTCAGCTTCGTGTGGATGCCAGCACGGTGCCAAACAAGCCTGCAGGTGTCTCAAGTGGGCTGGGAGAGAAACCGAAGTGTGATTTGGACACTAGATGGAGACAAGAGGGTTAAGGATTGACACAAGAGCCAGAGCCCTGTTCCCTAGCAGCGGGTGGATGAGTGGGATCCACTGAGGGGAGTCAGCAGCAATCTGGGCTAACTGCCCCAAAATGTAAGCCGTGGGTAACTTCCTCACTCTTTACACCACACGGACCGTATTGCTTACAGTATAAATGGGTTGTATGGATTTTGTCCTGTGGTTCTCACTCACATTTGACTCTTTACTGCTGCCCTGTCCTCTTGTTCTACCGGAGCTGTGCATCCATCACATGAGCCAAAGCTGCTCTGTTACTGCTGTGGGCTGCCCTGCCTGCAGGAGGCTGATGCTTGTGTGAAGCCAACACCAAATGTGCATGAAATGAGGCTGGGGCTGGAACTAGGTGATCTGAAGGTGCTTTCCAGCCCTATCTATTCTGTGATTCAGATTCAGCCTGCCCAGTGTCACTGATGCTCAGTTACAGATGGGGTCCTGCCTGCTGCTGCTCTTAGTTCTCATTCCCCATCTGCTCAGCACTCTCTCCGCCATCGACTCAACCCTTGCCTTGTGTCTCCCAGCAAAGCACCAGTCGTTCTGAGGACCGCTTAGCTTCCCAATCCAGCTGTGCCCAGCCCTGGTGCTGCAGACAGCTGTAACGGATGGCTTTATGTGTGGTCAGTGTTACCTGTGCTCTCTCAGCCTGCACCAGCTCCTGTGTCTCTCAGCACTCACCTCACCTCATCCGCAGCGGCCTCACTGCTCTGTGTCCTGGGGACCACGCAGCCTCTCCGTGCTGGCAAAGGTGATGCTGTGAGGAAACTGCTTGCTCCGTGGCTGCAGCTGTGGTGGTGGAGGGGTGCTTTCCGCTGAAATCAGCACTGTAACGGCATGTGCAGCCTGCAGGAGCCAGGTAATTGCCCTTAGAGCGGGCAGCGGCCTGACATGAGAGCATGGCGACCGCCTCCTCCTCCTCCTCTGTGGGCCCGGCTTCGCGCCGCACCGTTGCTAGGCGACCGCTCCTCGGGGTCCTCAGCAGAGCCAATGGCAGCCAGCGCCCGTGTCCCCCGAGAGCCCGCCCCTTCCTCCCACCGCCGCACCCAATCAGCATCCCCGCCTGGCCGGAGTGACAGCTCCGCGAGCCAATGGCGAGTCCAAACGGGTGGGGGGAGGCGGGAATAATTCAGCGCCTCTCGACGGGGCCGAGGGCTGGCGGTGGGCGGGGCGAAGCGTGCGCGGAGCGTGGATTGGCTGGAGGGAGAGGCCCGCGCTGCCCGTGGCCAATGAGAGGCGGCGGGGCGCTGAGGAGAGGTGTCGCAGCGGGCGCCGGTTCGGTGGGGCCGTGCCTGAGGTCCGGCGGCGGGAGGCGCTGCCCGGGCCGGGGGGGGGCAAGGAGGGGATGGAGCCGGTTTGAGCGGGCCGGGGGCGGCGGGGCCTCGGGGAGGGCCTCGGAGGGGAGCGGGGCGGGGCCCGCCTCCCCCAGCGCGGTGCCAGCCCCGTCTCGGTGTCCCTGTCTCCCGCAGGCCGCGGTCCCGGGAGTTGTCCGCCGCGAAGCCGCACGTCCGGTGCCCCGGGGGGGCTCGGCCTGTCGCTGAAGGGATGCGGCCTCCGCCGTGACGGAGATGGGGGAGTGACGGCAGCGCGGCGGTACCGGCTGTGGGGCGTCCCGTGACGCTGCCCAGGCCCTGCTTGAGTTTTCTCTTCCTCCAGCTCTTAAAGAGCCCCGAGACCTTGTGCCGGTGGCATCACCCAGTAGGAAAGCCCCCGAGAACTTCATGTGTGCGGCCTCAACCCGGCCTCTTTCCCCTCCGCACTTGGAGCTGAGGCGCTTTGGCATGGCAGGGGACAGAGCCGTGTGCGGTGGTGACACTTAGCATCATGCTGGCTCTGGATGCGGCACTCCTGTTCGCTTCCTGCGCCGAGTGCTCAGGAGTTTGTCAAGAAGCACTTTCTTTTGCTTCCGTGCTGCGGTGCGAGCTGTGCGCTGACAGGAGCGGCCTGGACCTGGCTTTCTGCGTTTAGCTTTGGCGTAAATCCTGCCGGTGGGTCTGGTATCCTGTGCTGCGTTTTGAAAGCAAATTGCTAGATCCTTTTTGAGCTGTGGTCTCGAGAAATGGGTCCGCATACCTTTGTGTTCTTACGTATAGAAGACACCCCAGGTGGAGGAATCCCTGGGGAGAGTTTTTGACATCAATGTTACAAGTGGAACTGAAACAGGCATCGTTTAAAGTGCTTGGAGCAGGAGCCTCTGAAGGGAGAGGATGGCTGTGAGCATGGATGATGACGTTCCCCTTATCCTCACCCTGGATGACAGTGGAAGCAGCGCCTCAGCCCCCCTCGATGATGCGGACCGGGAGGAGCTGCCTAATGAAAGTAAGATCACTTTGTCGTTGTTTCCTGCCTGCTGTGCTGGCCTCGCTGCTTTCCCTCTTTGTAGTGGCTGCTCTCTGTAGTGCTTGCCAGGCCCTGAACCTCTGGGAGCTGTCACTCGGCATCCCGGCCGCCTGCCTGGGAAAACCAGATCAGGAAGTTGCTTATTGTGTTGCTTGTTTACTCCCAGCACCGAGGGGAAGGACACTGGGTAGACAGGTCCTTCACTGCTGTTTCTAACACACATCTTTGTGGTTTCCGTGTAATAACCTGGGAGCTCATTGTCCTTAAGCTCAGATCTCCTTTCCTGCGCACTGGCATCTCCTTTCCTCAGCACTGGCCACTGTGCTGTACCTGTGGCCTGAGCTGGCAGATACAGCGGCTCTGATGATGTTCTGGAGGATTTTCCTATTCCTTTGCAACTCTTGTTTTGCCTGTTTCTAGTTTACGTTCTGATTTTTGCAGTCAGGTAAGTGATACATGGTGCTAAATCACTTTAACATCTTCAGTGTGTTCTTACCAAAGAAGCTGGAGTACGTTTAGAGAATACACTTATGTTAGTCCCAAAGTATTCAGTGGGACAGTGCCAGGCTGTGCGTGTCAGGAGGGGAGGAAACACAAGCCCACCTCTTGGAAGCATTGCTTTCTCCTCAGCATATCTCTGTCAAAGCCATGGCCCTGCACTGGAGAGATGGGAACAGCAGATGTGGTTGTGCACATTCAGTGAGTCTTTGGTTTATGTTATACCTCACTGAATGTATTTGAGCAGTTTGGCTCAGCACAGCCTCTGACTTCCAATCTACATTGCAGGTGTGTTGGCAGGTCTTGTGAGCCTATTCAAGCCCTTGCTGCCACGAGATTAACATTTGTAACAAATAAATAATTTCCTGGCTTGGCATCCCTTTTTCCTCCGTTATACCTCTAATCCACACTGCCTCTGTGATCCTGTGCTGTGATTTCTCTATCACAACCGTGTGGCTTCTCTCAGTTTCCTCCTGCAACTTCCTGAGCCAGGGGCTGGTTCCTGACATTCAAGATTCCTTCTCCCTCCTCCTCTCCCACCTCTGCAATACCCATCCCTGGCTAAACTGCCCAGTTGACTTTCTCTCAGCTCTGCTGCATCTTTGCTCCATTACGTCTCTTTGTCTTTTAAAGTTTAGCTCTCTAATTTAAAGTTAAATGGAAGAGAGAATGCTTCCTCACCCCACTGGTATATTTATAGGCTTTCTTGTGAGTAATTTTTAATCCCTCTTCACTCATCTTTTTCTTCCACCCACCTCCCATCTCTTTAACCCAGTGATAAACCTCACACAACTTCTTTAAAGCCACCATGTTAAAGCACAAGTGTGAGGATGAGCATATTAATAAATAAAACTGTTCCAGTCTGCTTCACTTGAAATACAGGGAAACTGTTTAGGGACCAATTTTGTGCTGCTTGAAAGATTGCTGTGTGGTTTTTGAGAACTCATTTCCTGGGATTCTTTGCATAAAGGGTCTTTTGGCATTGAAGAAGTTTTGCTGTTTTAATCACTGTTCGAGTTGAAATTGCTGAGAAATTACAAAGCTTATTCTATGCAAGGGATACTGGGTGATACAGAGCCCTGTGAAGCCAGGGAGTACTGGGAGAAGGGAATGAAAGATTAGAAGGAGAAAGCTGGAGAAACAACATGAAAGGCACAATTATTTATCTCTGAGAAGCGGGAAGCTTGAATTAGTGAGTGAACAGGCTGATGCCATTGCTAGCAAAGTAAGCTTGTTTAGGAAGCAGAATGTGTGGTCCAGCTTTCCTCTTTGCCTGCAAAGGAAATCCACTGTGAAATGCACAATGTCCCATGGAGGCTGGGAGCAATTCAAATGTTTCCCTTCTGTTCTGCCTCCACTCCTCTGCTGAGGACTGAAATGGCATTAACAGAGCTGTGTGATTTCACGTTTTTGTTCAGCTTGTCTTTTTCAGGGATGTGAGAAGCCCTTTTCAGGAGGGGGAGTGCTGGCAGGGTGATGATGAAGGCATGGGACAGGGCAGCTCAGAAGGCAGTTTCCTTCTGGTTCTGTGTTCCTTATGCCTAAACTCTCATGGTTCAGCCAGCATTTGGAGGAATAGCTCACTTGTTACTGTGCCCAGCCATCAGCTCTTGGAGATGTGGTGGCAGGTGAAACACAAAGCTGTTATTGAAGTCTCTTCCCAGATACTAGCTGGGACTGTTTGCAGTGAAGGACCCACCAGCCTCTTCCCAGGTGACATGGAGGGAAAGACAAAGTGAAGTGGGTGTAAAGGTGTGAAGTTGTATTGAATCATACACCCAGAGCTGATAAGAACCAAGCTGTTTTGTGTTGCTGTTTCAATGAACCTCTCTAAATATTGATCCATATTCCATCCTGAGCACTGTGTATCTGTGTGATTTCAATGTCTCAGCTCTCGTGGCTTTTAAGGAACTTCTTTTGCTTTAGAAGTCAAACAAACAACTTGAGCCATAATGTGGCTTTGTTACAATCGGGTCCTTGGATAAATGAATTCATAGTTTTGGACTCTTGATGTTGTTTGTCAATGCAGACAAGCTGCAATAAGTAATAACAGGGCTTTTTGAAAACAAGTCTGTTGTTGATGCCAAAGAAAGGACTGAAGTGCAAGAGTGAACCTTGCAGAAGAGTCCTCTTCTGGGTAAGTGGGTGTCTTGGGTTAGAATAAATGAAAGCTAAAGGAGAAAACTGGGTGGAAAATGATATTCTTAAATAAAATGTCCAGCTGCAAAAATTAATCTCCCTAATCACACTTAGCAGCAGAAAATCCTTGCATGGAGAGGAATAGTAAAGCTCTGCCTTGGTTTATGCTGGAGACACCTCTTCCAGGGGGCTCCTGTTTACAGCCACAGCAGAAGGTCAGAATCCTGTAAAGGTGATGGGAATTCAGACCACATCCAGAAAACCGTGGTCCTTGTGGTGCTGATGGTTTTCTGACTACAACACATAGGACTGTGGTGCTGGGTAGTTTTCCTTTCAAGCTCCAGCAGCTGAAGGAGACAGAGGGAAGTGCTTTCATCACTTGAATCCATGCTAATGATGCTGCCCTTCCCTAATCCATTTTACCTGAAAATCTCCAAGTGCTGCACACGCTCTAATGAAGCTTTCCAGCACCTCTCTGAGTGAATGACTACCAGGAACTGCATTTCTGTAGAAGGCAGACCCAAGGGATGCAATCCTTACGCGACTTCTCCCAAAATGATGTGCTGAAACCAGTGAGAAGCAGCCAGGGTTTAGTGACTCCCATCCCTCACCCACACTCCTGGGAAGCATTCAGATGGGGTTCTCAACAGATCTCCAATGTTTTCCCTAGACAAAGGCGGCATGGATAGCCTTGAAACTCTAGGGCAGTTTCTCTCCTTGAGCTGATGGCAACTAGAAGCAATAAATGAGTGCACATTGATTTAGCCTGTATTAGATCAGATGCAAGATCCTCCTTTGCCTCCCGCATGGAAATTGCTGTAGCCTCAAGTGGAGTTTCAGTGTGTTCAGAGCAGAAAGTACAGCTCGAAGTGTCATACAGGGAACAATATAATATTGTCTGTTTCTCCCACACAATGGATTATGGCAAGTGGAAGAAGTCATCTTTAAACTCTGGGTTTTTACAAGAAAGCAGCTGCATCTGCTGTTGAGGTAAAAATGAATTATTGGACATGGGGAGGGGAGGGAGCAACTGCAACAGCCAGGTGAGATGCTTTCTAGAAGGGTTGTTGGAACATGGGAAGTTAAAACTTGGAAGGCTGAAGTTTCAGCTGAGCCTTTGTGATCTCAGGGTCTGCTGCCTGAGGAGTGAATTGTCAGGAGGACTAGAGCCAGCCTGGGCTTTTGGGTAGAAGAAGCGTTGCTAGTGTGCATTGCTGAGGAAGAGCAAGAGGCCCAGAGTCCTTGGTGAGGAATGTGGCTGTGGGTAAGGAAAGCAGTGACTGCCCCGGAGGCTGTGGGTGTTGTCTGTGGAGCAGTGTGTGGTGTGTGCTGTGCTGTTGGAGCTGCTGAAGGAGGCCTCCCCCTCGCCTTGCTTCTGCACCTCGGCCCCATGCTGTGATGGGATGTGTGAAGAGGCTTTCAGCAAAGCTGTTCTTTGTGGAGCTGCCTGATGGAAAATCATGTTTCTGGACACAGAGTCTAATTATAGCATTAATGGATGCTCTGTACAACAGACAATTCATCTCCCAATCCACAGGTAGACATTTGTTCTTGGATTGAGGGCAGTTAATGTTGTTCTTTTGAGACATGGATATTTTGACATGTGCAGTGACCAATGCAACCTGAAGTGTTATAATTCTCTTCTGTGTTGGATCAGGGTCCAGAACATGTTTGTATCAGCAGTGAGGGAAAGTGAGCCTGTCCTGGTAACTCGCAGCTCATCTGGGCAGTGAGTCCCTGCTCCACAAACATCTCTGCCTCATTCCTCCCACTGCTTCCTGTAGTGCCATCCGAGGATGAAAGAGCTCTCCAGGTGTAAAATAAGTGTGTTTTCTGATGGACTGAGGGATCAGACCATAAATACCTGAGTTTTGGGGAGATGCTGCGACCACACAAACTCAGTAGCTGTGCTTGCGCGACTGCTTTAGTTGCTGTGAAAGCATCCTGACTTTGCTACCTGTGAAGGAAAACAGGCATTTAAAATGTCAGCCATCTAACAGATTTAATGAATCCTTCAGGATCTTGTGGGAAAGTGAGGATTTCAAAGCTTATGTGGATTTGGGCTCTGGTTGTGAAATGCTGCAGCTAATTGGTGTGAGGAAATAGGGATGAGGGAACATGTAAAGGCTTGCAATGGAGCTGGCAGATCCTGGGATCTCTCACTGGCGGGCTCTCCAGCAGCCTCTTTGGTTATCTGGCTTTCTTGGATGCTGGGCAGGATATTTTCCCACCTCATGGCTCCTAGGCTGATTTGCCTTTCATTAGTTCCAGTAGCAGTGCTTCCATTGCAGCCTGTAGGGGTGAAGCATGGCCAGAGCACAGGACAGGGATCTCAGTTTTGGAAGCAGTCTAGTTTTGCTGTTGAAGCTGCTCCTCCTCATACCTAGGTACGTCAGTTAACGTCACTGTGGTCAGCATGTCTCATCCGTAAAGCACGGATGACACCTCCCTGGAAGTGGGCAGGAAGCCTGGAAGTGGGCAGGAAGCCTTCATGACCTGGTTCTGACAAGGTGCAGCTTCGCATTGCTGTGCATGATTTGCTTTTCTTAATATATACCTGCTTAAAATGTATACAGAGGGAGGAATTTTCTACTGGAGCACAAGTGGTAGCTCGGTGTTGGGTTGCTGTTTATGCTTCTGAAAGTCTCATTTCTCTCACCTAACAGCCTTGTTGCATTTCCCGTCTTCTGCCAGTGATTTTCTAATCCTTTCCTGGCCTCGATGACTTGTAATGAATGTTTTAAGCAATCAAAGCGAAGCAGAACTGCTTCTGAGATGCGTGAGGGGTGAAGATGTTGGAAAGGGACATGAACACCCAAAACATAAGGAGATTATTGTTTTCTCCTTCAGTAGAATTTGTTTCCCTGGGTGATGAGCACTGGGAACTCAGAGGGAGGAGGTGAATGCTGCTTTTTAGATGTTGGGTATCTTTCAAACAATGTTAGAAATAGTGGAAAATGTGTTTCTGCTTTTAAGTTCCAAACGCATCACCCTCTGCAATGTCATTTATCCTGAGAATTCAGGGGTTTTTAAGGCAGGACCAACCACCTCAGCTATGCTTTAAGTACTTGTACAGAATGGGTAGAGCTGGTACCTTTGCAAGAGAAACAACACGGTGTTGTCGAGACCTCACAAAAGTATTTGTGTTGAGACCTTCTCAACAGGACTCTGTGGTACCTAGAGAAGGAGCAAAGTACCAGGAGGGATTGGGGGCTGCAGTCATCATGTGTGTGTTTTTTCCAAGCCTGCCTTGTTTTCCTCGCCCTGCAGGAGATGGGTTGGCACAATGCACACATTGTGTGTTTCACAGTAGGAAGCTTTGTCCAACAGAATCCCAGCACTGTTGACTCTTTGGTGCAGTAAAAAATAAGAAGTCCAAGTGATTTGGTCTTGAATGCCCCATGCTGTTCAAATGTGAGCGAGTAAAAGAGGATGCAAGGTAAAGATGACTTTGGTTAGTGTTCTATTATCCTGCAGTCAAATGGTTCTTTCTCCTTTGTCATCTCCCGGAGCCCTAGCAATGGATATCATCCTTCAAACATGCTCACTGTAAATTAGGGAGGATGCTGTGGAGTGGGGCAAGGAGTCTGGAAGCTGCTTCTCCTTTTGTGAACACAGGGGTAATGACCTTGATGCTTTGAGGTGAGAGCCCCTTCCTTTTGTGTGCCTCTTCTCTATGACACAGCTCACATCTTTTTGGTGTGAGAGCAGAACAGGCAAAGCCAAGTGGTTTCTCCCCAAGGTGATGGCTTTAGTTGGAAGATGTTGGGGTAAGGGCATGTGCTGTGGCATCGGAGGGCTCCGCTTTTGGAACAGGCAGTCCTGGAACTATAAAAGATGTTAAAGAGCTTGAAAGCGTTCAAGCTGCAGTTTAAAATCCACAACTTTCCGGCTCTAACCGGTCACTCCTCAGCCACTGCAGCTGACTTGGGAACATTTGGCTCGGGAAGCGGAACAACAGTTGGAAACAAACAGTGATGAGTTTTTTCATGGCTTCCCAGGGAACGCATCAGTTTGTTCATTTTGGTGATTCCTGTGGATTTTTAAGGCACTGTCGATGCAAGATGTTCAGTTTAGCCAAGCTTGCTTAGTGGCAGATTAAAATGAGCAAAGGCTGAGCACGCTGAGTTCACTCATCATAACCAATACGATGCTTCTCAGAACTTCCTTTGCCCTTGGTATCTTCAGCGAGGAATCCTGCCTGCTGCCGTCAGCCCCCCTGCGTTGAAATCCCATTTTACCCATTTGAATGCTGTAAGAAGTGCTGTATAAACCAAACAGGAGCATCTGTGAAGTGGTTAGAGTTGTTGTTGATTGCCTTTTCCTTATTGCCTTCGGGGGGATTTAAGCTTGAATTTGCTGGAAGTAGAATTTATGAGCCAGAACGCTCCATTTCTGATCCTTAAGCTGGGAAAAGTGCGGTGAATTTGATAGGTCTTTCTCTTGCCTCCAACGTCTTTGGCTTTTGATCTGGACCTTGCAGGGCTCTCCCTGTGTCTTTAGCATAATTGCTTTTTGCATGTGGAGAAGATGCCTGGTTTTTACATGGCTGCTTTCTTTACAGGGAGCTTTAGGGGTTCATCCATCTGCTGCCAGTGAGCAGTTCAGCCGGAAGCTCACGCACCGCCACTGCTGGTGTTTGCATCTGGGAGAGGGGGAGGCAGGAAAGGTGTGTTCATATTGATCCACCACAGCACTGTGCAGCTGACAAAGGATCCTGAGGATGACAAGAGGAGCCTAGTGTGATTCGGATCATAGTGGGGTGGGTTGGAGCTTGTATCCAGAGCTGCTTTTATAATAGAATCATAGAATCCCAGCCTGGTTTGGGTTGGAAAGGACCTTAAAGCTCCTCCAGCTCCAACCCCTGCCACGGGCAGGGACACCTTCCACTAGAGCAGCTTGCTCCAAGCCCCTGTGTCCAACCTGGCCTTGAACACTGCCAGGGATGGGGCAGGCACAGCTTCTCTGGGCACCCTGTGCCAGCGCCTCAGCACCCTCGCAGGGAAGAACTTGTGCCTAAGAGCTCATCTCAGTGTCCCCCCTGGCAGGTTAAAGCCATTCCCTTTGGCCTGTCCCTACAGGCCCTTGTCCCAAGCCCCTCTCCAGGTTTCCTGGAGCCCCTTTAGGCACTGGAGCTGCTCAAAGATCTCCCCTTCAGGAGCCTTCTCTTGTCCAGGCTGACCCAGCCCAGCTCTCTCAGCCTGTTCCAGCCCTCGCAGCATCTCTGTGACCTCTGGCCTCAAAGATTATTGATTATTATTGTGATCCGTAGTCACAGTCTGGTGGTGTCTGCTTGGAACAAAAGGCTTTTCCTTTCCCAGTTATGTGGAGGAATAAAATTTAGGATGTATCTCTCTGCACAGCCTTGTTAAAGCCCCTCATTCTATGGGGCTGGACTCCTGCATTTCCTACATGACTGCCTCGCACACATGTGTGTGCAAACATTGTCATCTGGGACTGTCTCATCATCTGTGTTTTATTCCAACTATAACTGATTTTCTGAGAGCACTCTCGCTATCCTCAGTGCGTTTGGGAAAGTTCTTTGTACAAAAGCAATGTAGCTGCTAAAGGATTGCACTAGAATGCACAAATACATTCCCGCTTTTTGTTAACTAAATGAAGAAATGCCTGTAGAATGAAGCTGAAGTGATCAATCCTGCAAGTGAGAGCACTGAGAACCCGCCAGGGTCAAAATGTACTGGTGGCCTGGCCATGCCATTATAGAATAATCAGACACGGGAGGAGGAGGAAGGAATGCCACCCTCCAGGGTAAGTGCTCTCGGGCTGCTGGCTGGGGGTATGAGGCTCCAAAGGAAGTATTTCCATGTTCCATCCCCTTTTTCCTGTGACACACTCAGCCTGGCTGGGGGCATCCGTGCCTGGTGAGAGGCACAGGCGTGGCTGTGTAATCCCTCTTGTCGATGCAGCGTTCCTGCACCACCTCCCAGTGATATCCAGCTGGGTATTCACTTAGCTCATGGTGAGTCACTGCAGAAATAGGAAAACACTGCTGGGTTTTGTGTCTTTGTTTTCATGGTGCTGAGGGGAACATTGTTTTGCCAGGGTGCTGAGCAGAACACAAGTACCGGAAATGGGATTGAGGAGAGGAATTCTTGCTGACTGCTTGGCTGCTTTGCTCTGTATCTCTGCCTTACTACCTGCAAGTAGTAGTAAGTGTTGTCCTTTTCCTGACCTGCTGCAGGTGCTTTGGTCCTGCCAGTAAATGCTTCCAAGCAAGTTCCCAAGGAGGAGTTTGGCCTCGGAGTCAGGAAGGGGGAAGTGAGCAAGGCAAAGCCCCTTCCTTTCAAACACAAAGCTGGTGGCAGGACCTTATCTCTGGTGGCTGCAAAGGGGAAGACGTCAAAACATGGAAAATTATTCCTATGCTTTGAGAGAGCACAATTAAATGCTCATGGAAGCTTTAAAGCTGTTGGAGAGGTAGCAAAACATGGTGCAGACATGCCTGTGGTGGCTGCCATGAAAGCAGCTGCACTGCTGTATAGCAAAGGAAGAAAGGAGTGGAAGAAAATCATGAAGAGAAATGGGAAGTTCAGATTGGGTGTAGGGAGGAAGCTCTTCCCTGTGAGGGTGCTGAGGCGCTGGCACAGGGTGCCCAGAGAAGCTGTGGCTGCCCCATCCCTGGCAGTGTTCAAGGCCAGGTTGGACACAGGGGCTTGGAGCAAGCTGCTCTAGTGGAAGGTGTCCCTGCCTGTGCCAGCAGACTGGAGCTGGGTGATCTTAAGGTCCTTTCCATCCCATCCTGTAATTCTGTGACTTGAAGGTGCTTTAAAGGACTTGAGAAACAAAAAGACATGTGAAGTGATACTGACCTGGTAGGAATTCAAGGTTGACCACTGGTCAGTAATGCTCTGGGGAAGCTCAAGAAATCCTCTGTGTAGTGTGTATTTGTTGAGAAAACAGATAACCTGGTCATTGCATGCTCTGTTCTTCCATTCCTGTGGTAAATAGAGGTTAAACAGCTGAATCTAGAGGTAGGCATTTAAAAGCAGCAGATCACTTGTTATTCTCCCTTAGGGCTGCAGTGTGAATATTGCTGTGATAAAGACTTCCTTCTAGCCCCCGAAGAGATTTTGCACCAGGCAGGACATTGCAGCCAAACAGGGTTTCCAGGCAAAATAATGGGAAACCAGCAACAGCTCTTCTAAGATCTGGACTTAAAGGGCAGTTTTCCATGTTGGCCAGTGTGAGTTTATGGAAAGGTGAGTGCCATATGGAGCTGAACCCATGCTCTAACTTACCTGGTGAGGTTGCAAGAGAGCTTGATGCCGTTTTGAGAAGATATTTACTTTGGCACCCCCACAGCATTTGGATTGAGGAAGTGAACAGTACAAATCAACACTGTGTAGGCAGTGAGTCTGCAAAGAGTCTGAGGGACAGGTCTCAAAATCCAGCTGGTTGGGAGTGGTTGGTGAATAGGTATGTTATTAGCAGGGGCTGTCACAGGGGTTACGTGTTGTCCCTCCGCCAACTGCAATGTTCCTTGCACGATCAACTGAGCTGAAAGTGAGCATGTGGGACACTTGTCCAGTGTGTATATGAGGTGTGTATTCCTCAGACCTTACAATAAGAATCATGTTTAGGGTAGGCAGGTGATGGTGCCATTGTATTCATGCTTGGTGTGGTTCTAGTGCCCTTGTTCCTGCTCATCCAAGACCCATGAGGCTTAGAGGTAGTTTCAGTAACTGGGTAACACTGAAATTGTGTCTGTTGGAATAAGCACGTATTTGACAGTGTTTGGAATCACTTCCTGAGAGTTGGAGAGAGTTCTGCAGTGCTGGAAGACTTTAGACATCAAAATTGTCCGTCTTCTGAAGATAGGGTTAAGCATGAGAACTGTAGCACCTGGAGTAAGGACCGGTTGAGGGAAACCCCCCTGGCTGCTGGTTTGCAGATGTTTAACTCCTTCCTTCCTTCCTCGCTAATGGTTTAACTCCTTCCTTCCTCCACAGCCATGTAACCTCTTCAGTTCCTGCCACATGTGCAGAGATCTTACTGGAGAGCAGTTACACAGCACCAGAGACTGGGGGGTTCCCCATCCCTTTATGTGCAGCTTCCTCTGAAGTTGGCAGCTTCTCCTTCCTGGCTGAGGCACAATGGTGAGGCAGAGGAGTTGTGGCTGTGTTATCATTCAGAACCAGCGTGGTGGAGTTGTGTTCTGGCACCACAAAACACAATTACCTACCTCTCCCTACTGTACCACAACAAATAACTGCCATCAGTCTCAGCCTGTCATGGTAAGGCATTGGAGTTTTGCCATAATCTTGTTATTTAACTGAATTTATCTCATTTTCTTGCTGTCCCTCTCTCTTTAGGGTGTGCCTTATTGCTGCCTACTCTGTTCTAGTCCTGCTCCAGTTCTGGGTGGTCATGCAGGAGGTTTTTGCCCAAACTAATACTGGTTTCCTCACATAAGGAAAGTCCTTCCCATTGCTAGCTGTGACTTCCCTGGAGGGTTGGAGCTGGCAGTGGGACCTGGCAGCACACTGCTTTGGGTAAAAAGGCCAGATTGCAGCTTAATCAAACATCTTTCCAAACGGTATCAGGCAAATCCAAAGGCTCTGCTTTGGAGAATTGAAATGAGGAACGTGCTTTTAAAATGCTGACATTGTGTTGTTACTGATGCTAAAGCAGATCTTTTAACGTCTTAAAACCATGAGGCATCAGTTTCCCTTTTTGGTACAAAAAGAGGAAATTCCTTCATGTAACAGGGTATGTTAAAGAACTGCTCTATCTGAGAGATTCAGATATTGTCTCTTTCCCTTCCTGTTGCTTCCTCCAAAAGTACATTAGGAATTGTGTGTATTTCATGTCTGGCCTCTCATGAGCCATACTCTTTGAGCTTGTCTCTTTATTTTGGGGGGTGGTAAGTAAAACCTTTATTATATCCAGTTGTTTTTATTCCATTCTAAATCAGCTGTATCGTAAAGCCCCTCAGTGGCTCGGCTATTTAATCCCAGTTACAGAAGAATTCTATTTCTGTGTCTGTAAAGCCTTTGTTGCTGTGATAGGATCAGTCTGACAAGATTACGGCGCATATAAAATGATTGGTGATGTAAGGCTGTAGATGATCCTTCTGTTGTGGTTTTGACTTCTCCTTTTTGTGGTATGGAGGTTCGCTTGTGAAGATCAGAAATAAAGGATATGAAACAGGCAGCAGTTTGCTTTAACACACTAGCGAGATTCTTAATTGTATTTTCCTAACACAACCTTTTATGTGAGTATTACAGAATAAAACTGCTGTGGTTGGACTTTGCAGCTCTGTTAAGAAGCAGGTACTCCAGTGTTACACAGTCTTAGCCTGTGGAATGTCAGGTTCTGGCTCTCTTACGGTATTTCATGGACTTTCTCATGCAGGAGGATTTAGTCACACATCTGGCAGAAAGCAGCTTTGTGGAAGAGGGCTTATGCATGCAGTGGTTTGTGTGAGCTGCTGGAAGAAGATGCAGCTGAGGAGCAAGAGCTGGTAAGGCAGGTAATGTTGTTATTGCAGGATGCAGCTCTGGGACACCAGGAGGGATCCTCCTTTGATGAGGCTTTTGAGCTGTGTGGTCTGGTGTGTATCAGTGAGCTATGGGAGGCTTAGAGGGGTCAGGGCTGGCCTCTCTAAGGGTGACAAAGCATCTGTCAATTCATCTCCAGCCACTGAAGCCTCTCACTAACCTGAGTGTGGATCCCAGGCATCCCAAGTGGAAGGGATCTGTCCCTCTGCCTCTTGCTGCTACATATTCAAGAGTGACAATTGGCCAGCAGTCAAGCATTTTCTGGTCAAAACTTCCAACATAGCAAGAGGAAAAAGAATCAAGCCCAGAGTGAGTCAGTGTTGAGATCAAAGGAGGGTGGATGCCCTAAGAGACAAGGCAGTGAGCTGCACAGATGAGGATCTCCAACTAACTGATCCCTTACCCTTATTTTCTTAGAAGCCTTTTGCTTTGTCTTCTTCTTTCTTACAAATGTCCCTTTTTTTCCCTGTGAGGTGGTGCAGGAGGTAAATGTCCAAGTGAATTGTCATAGCTCATCCCCCATTGAATGGTGAGTGAGCTGCAAAGCAAAGGGTTAACTGACTATTGGCTCTGACCCACTCAGAGCAATTGCTGGCCGGAGCCATGGCTTCTGCTGAGACAAAACAGTTTCCTCCCAAGCTTTAGCTGCTCTGTCCTCGTGTTCAGCTTGTGCATCAGGGTTGTTACATGTGTACAGTGCAGATGTTAGCAAGGATACAGCGGTCCTCTAATTAAACAACGCTGGGCTTAAGTTGTCTTTGCTATAAGACGATAGGCAGCACAACTGATACGAGGCAATAATAGATAAGAAGTGGCTTACCATGCTGAGGGACATCTGCTCCTCCTTCATGTGGATTCAGCTCCCTGGAGTGTGGTGGATGATAACATGAAGGGAGCTCATGCTGATGCTGTAGGAACTGCCTGGATTCTCAGGGGAAGGTGGGGTCAGTGCTTCAGTCGCCTCATGCCACTAACAGGAAGTAGCAACATCCATATTTTTACCAATAAACTTTTCTGTGTTAAATAGGAAGCAGAAGTGACTTTATTTGTTGAGCTTCACAGCAAGTGAGTGCTGTGAGGGTATAGTAAGACAAAGAGCCCTGAGGCCTTTGCATATGTTTCTGCTGTGCAGTCGTCTCTAAGGAGGAGCGTGACTCAGTTACACTGACTTGAAATACTCGCGAGGAAATGATTTCTCTTGCAGCAGAAGGGCTTGGCACTGTACTCTGGAGCTGCCCTGCTTTTCCTAGGCAACAAACGGCTAGTAAATTGTTCCGACTTCCCCATAACATCTCCTGAAAGCAGGACAGGCGCTGGGATGTGCTGAGCTGCAGAGCTCGCTCCTGCGGTGCTGAACTGGCAATCAGGCACTGAAGGCAGTGATTTCGCTGTCTGTATCTCTCACCTCTGAGATGTGTGGCCAAATGCCAAACCAGCTGCGCTTTCCAGGCAGCTTCCAGCTTTTGTTCCTCCTGGGTAGGTGAGTCTGGCCTTGAAGAAGCCAAATGCACACATGTTCATGCTTCAGCACTTGAAAAGGAGCAGTTTCTTATCAGCCGCAATGGAGTGGGGAGATAAATCCTCTGGAGGTGAAGCTACATGGCATGTAAGCACTTGGAAGGGAAAATGCCATGGTTGGTGCTGGTACAACTCCAGCATACTTGACTAATATCTTGGCTTTGGGACTGCAGGCGCCTGTACAGCTTGTATTGAGGAAGGGTAGGCATCTACTTCATTTCCATGGTTTTTCATGGATTTGTCTTCTGTGTGGGCACCTCATGTAGTTCCTGGCTTTCCAGGAGAGAGGAGTGCTGCTGCTTCTCTTGACAGATAAATGCTGTCCTCCTCCTGCAGCCTTCTTCATCCTCACTGCAGCCTCAGAGAGCTGGCAGCTTGAGCCAGCATTGGGGATCCTGCACTGGGACAGGTCAGGAGGTCTGGGAAAGCATCTTTGATCCTGTTGGGATCTGCCTTCTTCCATGGCCTTCCAGCATTGCTGGGTGCCTGGTTCAGTTTCCTTTTAACTGAAAGCTTGAGCTCTGTGAGTTAGGGTAATTGGGTACAAATACAGTCAAGAGGGATAGTGTTAGGAACAGAGGTGGTGTGATGAATGCAAAGCCTGAGGAGAAAAGGCTCTGGTTAAGTGGCACAGCAATGATGGTGATGAGGGACTGAAGCCAGGTCACTCTCAGCCTGCTCCATGCCCTTTCCCTGCTTGCAGAGGGGTTGAAGCCTCCCAGTGAGACCTTAGTGCTGCTTACACATCCATATGGACTCTCACAGCAAACTTCGGAAGCATTTGCTCAGCTCTAGGGAGCCACATCTGCCTTGGACAGCCTGCCCTCTTGGAAGTGTATCCAGCTCCAATAGGAAAAGACAGTGCTCCTGTGAAAAAACAGCTGGCAAGTGTGTGCCCTAACCGGGTTCATGAAGAAGAAATTATGACTATAAGGGTAGGGGTAAATGCAAGACGGTTCTTATGAACAAGGCTGAAAGGACAAAGTTGGTACCAGATTATATTTAATGAAGAAGAGCCACAGAGATGCTGTGAGGGCTGGAGCAGCTCTGCTCTGGAGCCAGGCTGAGAGAGCTGGGCTGGGTCAGCCTGGAGAAGAGAAGGCTCCTGAAGGGGAGACCTTAGAGCAGCTCCAGTGCCTAAAGGGGCTGCAAGAAACCTGGAGAGGGGCTTTGGACAAGGGGTAGGGACAGGCCAAGGGGAATGGCTTTAACCTGCAGAGGGGAGACTGAGATGAGCTCTTAGGCAGAAGCTCTTCCCTGTGAGGGTGCTGAGGCGCTGGCACAGGGTGCACCAGAGAAGCTGCTGATGTCAGTCTGAATGACAGATTGAACTATAAAGATATTTTTGCTGCATTATGTCACTTGCTCTGCCTTCCACACAGCTTGCAGAGTTCTGTTATCACAGGTATGCGTGCTAAAATAGCATTATCCTGGCAGGATGGCAACGAGCAGCTCCATCAAGACCTTCCTCAGCCTTGTAGGAGAAAGCCCTGGTGAGTCCAGTAAAGGCACATGGCTTTGGAGACAGGCGAGGTAATTAGGAGCATCTCAGTCTGTTTCAGTGTAATGCCATAAAAAGCGTGTGCTATCTAGAAAGCAGAACATCTGGCAAACAGGCTAATGAGAGCCAGACTGGGAGAGCTCGGAGGCAAATGGGAGAGCTACCCTGTAGAGTTTGTTTATAACTCTTTGAATCTCTAGGAGGTTACTAGTTTGGATTAAAAAATACGTATATATTATCGATTAAAACAAATGCAGACACCAAAGAGCAAACAATGAGAGTCTGAATTGACTTAGTTTGACATGTAATAGCCTGGCTGGGAGGGGTGGTGTATTCCTGGGAATGTTTTCTGTCCCTTCTTCCCCTTCCAGCTCTGCTCTCGAGATCCCCCATGAGCATCTCTGAACCAGAGGAGTATATTTGCTCTCTGAGCCAAAGGAGACTTTTCCCTTCCCTTAAGCAGGGAATTTGTTTCGCAAAGGGAGAAGTTTGGGCTCTGCAAAGTTTCTGCTCCTGCTCTTTTTCTTTCTCTTTTCTTGTTTTTTTTTTTGTTGTTTTTTTTTTTGTGGTTTTTTGTTTTTTATTGTAATGATGACATATGGAAACTATTTACACAGGAGCATGCTCTGCTGCACTGAATGGGAATGTTGGAGTCCCGGCAGTATCGTTCCGGATGCCTTGTGTAAGCAGCCAGCTGGTTTTGCTTTTCCTTCCCCCCCCCCCCCCCCCTTCTTTCCCTCTCTCCCTTTTCAGGGAACGCCTGGGATAAGTTACACCAGTGTGGAAGGAAGCTTTGCCATCTGTGAGCAGCTCAGTTCGTTTACTTTGCCATGCCCCTTGTACTGTGAGCTCCACAAATATCTGTTTCCTTTGCTTGCGGGGGGCAGGGGGGAGGCTCCTCGCTGTGAGCAGTCAGCACTTGGACTCCTATCCCCTTAGCTGTTCACGTTCACTGGTGAGCAAGTTCTTGCTCTATTCCAAAAGAAGAGAGCGTGGCACACGAAACCTGGCTTCCCCACCACGGTCATGCTTAAAAGCTCTTTGTCCCGCAGCTAAGCCTTCCAACAACTTGCACTTAGAAACATCCTGCTGCTTAGACAGCGATAGGGAAACGATTTAACTGAAGTCTGAGCCACCTTCCTCAGAGGGGAGGGGAGAAAACGTTTAGTTCTGCAGAGAGCAGAGGAAAACCTTCTGTGCTTTCTGTAGCTTCTTCAGGAGAAAGCTCTGCAGCTCTCCCCTTGAAGGAGCTGTGAACTGAGGATCGGCGTTCGGAGGGGAGGGAGGGAGGAACTTCACATCTGACTTGTCTCCCTGGCCCCGTCCCTGAAGCCAAGCGTGCCTGCTTCCCGATGTGGGAGCTGCCATGCAGTGGAGAGAGCAGCCTGCCATCTACTTCGAGGATTACGGGAGTCCTGTGGAGAGATCCTCCTATCTCATTGAGCTCCATACTAATGGTAAATGCCGTCGGGGATGTTCTGCAGCACGAGCGGAGCGGAGTTGGAGGTTGCATTAGTCTGTGTCATTGTTATCATGGGAGCAGCTGAGGAAATTAGCTAGCTGGAGGGCTGCCAAACAAACAGGCAGAGGGTTGCTTTTCAAATGTATTATTATTTTTATTATTATTTATTATCCAGATGATGCTCTTGCCTCAGGGGTGCTCGATCAACCTTCTGGTACCTGATGGGGAAGGAGCTGAGCCACAAAATGCAGCTCCCCACTTCACCAGTACATTTTCTGTGCCTAGAAAGATGATGCCTGGTTGAGACAGGAGGAAAACATCTTGGGTTTCTGGAGTTATTTTTTGTTGCTGATTTGCATCTCTGAGTGCTGTTTTGTATTCACAACCTTGATCTCATGGGACATCTCTTCTGTTTCAGCTGTGAGTCCTCTGTGTGAAGTGCAGAGAGGGGGCCTGGGGTTTTGCTGGGGTGTCTCTTTTCCTAGTGTTGATCCTTTTCAAAGAGAGGTTGGTCTTTGTGAAAAAGGGCAAAGGTGGTTTTGGCATCTTTTGATTTAATGCTTAATTTGTTTAATGCCGCAAACCTTCACTGATTTGACCACAGCATGCTTTGGTGTTCTACTGTAATGCTGCAATAACATGGTAATATTGTAAGGACCTGCTTAATATGTCCCTCCTCGCTAAAATTGCTGGTGCAGCCAAGGTGTGGATTCTGTGCTATTTTAGTGTCTCCTGAATGCCCCCCTTGCAGTTCTGATCCAACTCTGGGGCAAGAGTACAAGAGGGACGTGGAGCTGTTGGAGCGAGGCCAGAGGAGGTCATGGAGATGCTGCGAGGGCTGGAGCAGCTCTGCTCTGGAGCCAGGCTGAGAGAGCTGGGCTGGGTCAGCCTGGAGAAGAGAAGGCTCCTGAAGGGGAGACCTTAGAGCAGCTCCAGTGCCTAAAGGGGCTGCAGGAAACTGGAGAGGGGCTTGGGACAAGGGCCTGTAGGGACAGGCCAAGGGGAATGGCTTTAACCTGCCAGAGGGGAGATTGGGATGAGCTCTTAGGCAGAAGCTCTTCCCTGTGAGGGTGCTGAGGCGCTGGCACAGGGTGCCCAGAGAAGCTGTGGCTGCCCCATCCCTGGCAGTGTTCAAGGCCAGGTTGGACACAGGGGCTTGGAGCAAGCTGCTCTAGTGGAAAGTGTCCCTGCCTGTGGCAGGGGTTGGAGCTGGATGAGCTTTAAGGTCCCTTCCAACCCAAACCAGTCTGGTATTCTACGATTCTATGACAGAAGGAGCACTGAAAATGCAGAAGGGTTTTTGCTGTCAGGCTGCAGTCTGTCTCCTTGAAAGGCACACGTGGTAAAAGCCTCATAAATACTAATATTTCAGAACTCTTTAGAGCTCACAATATAATACATGTTGCTGTCGTCTTTGAATTACAAAGCAAACAAACCCAGAAGATTCCAGTCCTGGACATAAATAAAAAGCTCCGTCATTCACTTTGTTCAAGCAATGTGATCATTCAAGGTGTGAAAGGGATGTGGGCGAGGAATCAGCCTCATTCAAACACTTGTCCAGATTTTGAGTGGTATTTTAAGCTTCTGGGGGAAGCGAGGAAGAGAAATAGGCTTCATGCTGCAGGATTCTCAGCAATCTGAGCATGCAATCTGGAAAGGCTTCACAAATCCCAGAGAAATGTTTTCTTCCCTTGATTTGAGGGTGGAAAAGGCAGCTGGGGCTCCACACTGGTGAAGGGGTTTTGCTTGCTTCCCACTCCCTGCCTCTGTGCCAGGAGCACAGTGGTGCTGTTTCTCTTGGTGGGGGTAGATCTTTTTGGCATTGGCATTTTATCCCCTCCGGAGGCTGTTCTAAAGGGACTGAATCACTGATTCAATCAGGATTATTTTGTCCTAGCAAAGAGATGCAGCAAATCTTCAGCATGCTGTCACGAGAGAGGCAAAGAACCTCATTGTCATTTTGCTCCCACCCTCAGGTAACTTCTCACAGCACAGAGAGAACAAGCTACCACATCACAGCTTCTGTGCTCGTGAAAAGCAGGAAATCAGCACTCCTGCACTGGCAAGATCCATTTTACATGGGCTGTCTTTGGGAACATGAGGCACTGGAGGAGGGAAGTCTCTGCTGAGAGCAAGAACTGTGTGCTTTGGGTAGTGATTGAAACTCTGGAGCACTGAGTGCATGAGCAGCTCCACCACAGCCTTCATGCTTGATCCTAAGCAGGTCTCACTGAGGTATATTCTTTGTCAAAGGTGCAACATCCAAATCCAAATCCCAGAAGCAGCAAGCAGGTGACATTCCCTTTTTGAGCAGTAATTGTCTTCATGCCTGGGTTTCACGTGTTTTCATTCCTTTAATGAAATCTTTAGTTATGAAATCTGGTGCTAGTGTTCAGTAAAGCAGGTTTTGGTAGGGTTTTCGTGATGAGACCTGAAAGTTCCAACATCAATCTGTTGGATAGGAAGAGAAATAGGAAGCGAAATATGAAGAGAAACTCTTGCTGTTTGTTTCCATCAGAGGGGTATTGGTGTTAAAGAAGATGCTGTCTCTTTTGCTGATCTTCTGGGAGCATTCTTGGGCTGAAATGCAGGGTTTGAGTGTGTCCCTTAAGCTCTTACATGCAAAGAATCAGTTTGCCTATGTACAGGCTGGTGGTGTCCTGAGTACTCTGCCACCTCTTGATGTTTGTCTCTGGTCCTGGTGCCTGCCTTGTTTCATGCCTCCTGATCAATCTCAGCTTGCTTAATTGTGAATCAATGTGTCTCTTATTCTACTGCTGCAGATGGAGGTAGCTATGATGTTATTAATGACGCATCCAGCCCTGCTGCGGGGGACTGCTGCGCGCAGCAAAGCTCTGCCCGACACAACTGGGAAATGAACTACCAAGAGGCAGCAATCTACCTCCAGGTGAGCCCTGCTGTTGGGGTGCTGTGTGAAAAATGGACTGCTCAAACTCTGGTAGTGCTTTGATAGAAGAAACATCGAGCTTCCATGTTGAGGTTAATGGATTAGCTCCTTGTGAAGGAATCTGCTTGAACAAGAGAAGCTGCTACAAGGATGCTGGAGAGGGACTCTTCATCAGGGACTGTAGTGATAGGACAGGGGGTGATGGGTTCAAACTGAAACAGGAGAAGTTCAGGTTAGATATAAGGAAGAAGTTCTTTGCTGTGAGGGTGGTGAGGCAGGTTGCCCAAAGAAGTGGTAAATGCTCCTAGCCATGGCAGGGGGTTGGAATTGGATGCTCTTAAGGTTGTTTCCAACCCAAACCATTCTGTGGTTCTATGATTCTAAGAATGGGGCAGTGCTGGAAGCACCTTCACATGACCTCTGGCAAGTCATTTGGGAGCAACTGAAGAAGCTACCCATCCCCTCCCATCTCTTCTAGTGTCAAGGACTGTAGTAGTTGAGGGATTCAGTGTGTGTTCAGTTCTGCCACCTTGCCATGGAGATGTCTGTAACTTGTCACAGATTGTCCTGTCATCTCTCCAGTCATCCCAGCGTGAATGGTCAGTGCCCTCCTGGAGACATCTCCTGTTCTGGAAGTGCAGGTCCTGTTCTGGAAGTGCAGGTCCTATTCCTGCCTTGGCTGCAGGTTGGATGGGTGGCCCTGGGGTGTTTGTTTAGCATCATTCAAGCCCTGGAAGTCGTGTAAGACACAAGAGCAACACTGACAATGCACTGGTGGCTCGAGGCCCTCCCAGGCTTTTGTTTAAACTCATGATTATTGGAGCTACTCTGCAAAGTGTCATTGAGTTGCTGCAGTGGCTGATGGTAATGTACACAGCAGGCTTGGCCCTTCACATGCACATTATTCTTGCTGCTGCCTTGACCAGTGGTCATAATGACAGTGCCCTTGAACTGAAGCAGGCAGAACTTAAAGAGCATGCAGCTTGTTTATTTGAACCAGTAGCTGCAGGCAAGAGTGTCTTATCTGAATAAGAGCGCTCTGCTGTCCAGCAATGTTTTGAATTGCTTGGCTACCGAGAGGCAGAATTGAGCCTGGTTTTCATCCTGCAAGTGTGTTTTGTCAAGCGTGAATGAGGATGCCCTGCTGCTGGGAGCTGCAGCTCTCTTGGAGTGAGGGATATGGAGCTCGCTGCTGGGTTCTGTCCTGCTCACAAGCTGGCTGCCTGACCTGGCAGCGCTCCTTTGTTCTTCAGCAGAAAGCAAGATGAGTAAATGAGAAATGTTTGAAACCCTCTTCTGAATTAGTCTCGAGAATGCTTCACTTCGTAGAAGAGAGCCTGTTTCCTGACCTTGTTACCCATTTGCAATCACAGTTACTCGCCTTTGATAGCAATAGCTTGCTGTCCTTACAGTAATTGCCTACCTGGAAAGATGTTAATTTAAAAACCCACAAACAAACCATTTTTTCTTGTGCATCTGAGTGACCCAGTGGAGCAAAAATGGTCTCTTATGATGGTTTCCAATTGGCTGCAAGATTCCCGTGAGTAACAAAGGCTCCCTTGCTTAAACCACTGACTCAAGAAAGAAGAGAAGCTGTTGGGAGCTTCTGCATGAAAACCCTCTAAATTCTCCCCAAGCAAAGTTTCATCCTAGAGGTAAAGATAGCACTGGTGTAGCTGTGTAAAAATCAGTCGCAGGCAGATTGCTAAGATGGAGTACCTGACCTTTTCCTGTTAATTAAGCTTTCTAGTTAAGAGGGAGTGAGAAATATGCATTGAGGCTTGTTGATTTTACATGGAGTCTGTCTTCCCACATTCCTGAAGTAGAAAACACTGTGTGTGCTCCAGTGTTTTCTCCCAGACATTTTACAAGGCCAAGATAAAGAGGAGCCACTGTGAGGCAGGTGCCCTGGAGCTTATCTCTGTGTTTTTCCTGGTCTGTCCTGAGGAAGTTAATCAAAGCAACGTGTAAACATGTGGAAGTGATGGCAAGTGCGTGCTGTGTTTATGCTGGGGTGTTGACCGAAGTTTCTTTGCTTGCCTCTATAAACTCTTTCAGCACTCTTCATTTTAAGGCTTTCTGAAGCAGGAGTTTGTGGATGTTAAGGAGTTTCATTACTGAAACGTGCTTATGAACGGAAGGGAGTGTCCTGTGTGTGTAGAGCTCATTCCTCGATAAATAGATCAATGCTAGGCTGTAACATGGGGATAGTCTGATGGGAATTGTATCTAATCCTTCTAAAAGTCTGTATTCTTCATGTGGAAAGCTCTGTTACAATACCAAGAGTTGCTGATGCTGCTCTCTTCTTTATTCCTGCTGCCCTAGGAAGGAGAAAATAATGACAAGTTCTTCACTCACCCCAAAAACGCCAAAGCACTTGCTGCCTACCTCTTTGCACACAATCACCTTTTCTACCTAATGGAGCTGAGCACTGCACTGCTGCTCCTGTTGCTGTCTCTCTGCGAAGCACCAGCTGTTCCCATGCTCCGTCTTGGCATCTTTGTAAGTACTTTTGGGCACAATGAAGAAGTCTGCCTGTTCTGCAGTGCTGGGTGAGGGGAAGAAGAAGGCTAAGCATAGAGGAAGAAGGGAGCAGTGGCAGGAAGAAAGCCACCTGGCTTGTTCTGTAAATTGGTTGAAAGCAGAAAAGCCAGCCAGCAAAACATCCTTTTTTCATCAGATGGGCAGAGACCACAATGAAAGTATCATTTATTTCATCTTCTCCATTTGTGCAGATGAGGAGTGTGTGGTTTTCCCTTGTGATAACTCAAGAATCTGTGTGCTGTTAAAGTCATTTTCAGGGTTAGTGTCCTTAGCTCAGCACCATCACTGGTTCCTAGAATGCAAACAGATCTCAGCCTGGGACAGGTTGCTAAACCTCCTCCTGGCCTCTCCTCCCAGTGTTGTGAGCACTGTTTTTAACATGTGAGTGATTTATGTCTAACATTCCCAAAACGCAGGCTGAGAGAAGGGGCACACAAAGTGGTGCGTGCTGTTGTCAGTCCACAACCGCTTCATGAGGTAGCACTGGTCAGGCACAGTGCTAGGAGCTGCTGTTGCTGCTGGGAGAATGTACATCTGCTTTTGGGGCTGTTAATGGTACTGTAGGACATGCCAGGGGTGTAGAACAGCCATGACAACCTGGGGTCAGAGAATTGCTCAAGATGAGGCATGGCTGCATAACTCAGTTGGGGTTTGAGCTGTGACTAAAGCTGAAGTTGTAAGAAAATTCTGTTGTCTTCTTTCTGCTGCATTTTGCATATTACAACAGGGACGGGGTCCTTCAGCACTGCCCAAAGCAGTGCTCTCCTCCAGAGCTTGATAGGACCCTGTCTGTGGTTGTCCAGAAGGTCTGAATCAAGAGGAAACCTTTCCCTATGGAAATCCTCACTGCCCAGCAGCTCTTCTTCCTGCATTACACTAGTCTTACTTCAGTCTCAGTCTTCTGAAGGTGTTTCTGCTGAAGTTATTGGGGTCTTGCTCTTTTGTTTCAAATGTATCAATGCATTTTTGGATGTGTTCTTCAAGTCCAAAAGGGATGTGGATTTCAGGAAATTCTGAGCTCATACTGATCAGAGGACAATAGTAAAAGCACAAAGCAAATCAGTGCTGTGTTAGCTCTGAGAGTGGCCTTGGGTTTTCCTGGCCTGTGTCAGAGCTGTGCTCAGACTATTGTCAAACCCATGTGCTTCTTGAGAAAGGAAGGGCGGAAGCTTGGCCTCTGCTGTGCTGCTGCTTTTAACCAGAAGCTTTGCTGCATTCTGACAGGTCCATGCAACCCTGGAGCTGTTTGCATTAATTGTGGTGGTCTTTGAACTCTCCATGAAGATGAGGTGGCTGGGCTTCCAAACCTTTATCAGGCACAAAAGGACTATGGTAAAGGTAAGCTGTGTGTTTGAATGTTAGTGTTTCTCCTTCAGCATCTTCAGGAACCAAAGAACCAGGTTAAACATTGGCCTGTGCTGTAGCAGAGATGACTTAGCCATGTGTCCCAGCTGCCAAGTGATTCATGTGAGGTCTCTTAAGCTCTCAGGGACAACTCCCATGCTCCAAGTGTCCAAAGAAATGGGTGGTCAGTGAGAGCTTTGCCTTTGCCAAAAGGAGACTGAGCTGTGCCTCTCATTAACCCTTTCTTTGCAGACTTGTGTGCTCTTTGTACAGTTCATCGAGGCCATCGTGGTGCTGGTGCGCCAAACCTCGCACGTGCGCATCACCAGAGCTCTGCGCTGCATCTTCCTGGTGGACTGCCGCTACTGTGGGGCTGTCAGAAGGTGAGGGGGCAGCTGCCTGGGCTTTCTGCTGTCATGTCTGGGACTGACAGGGTAGGAAAAGCACCCTGATCCTGCAGGCATCTCAGGATGTGTCTTTAAGGGGCATTTCGGATCTTGTATCAATCTTTTGTAATTGTGGCTGAAGTGTACCTGGTGTCTTGGCAATGCAGGAAAATGTCATAGTTAGTAGCTTTGGATATGCTCATAGAATCATAGAATGGTTTGGGTTGAAAAGGACCTTAAAAGATCATCCACTTCCAGCCCCCTGCCATGGGCAGGGACGCCTCGCACTAGATCATGTCGCCTAAGGTCTGTCCAACCTGGCCTTGAACACTGCCAGGGATGGGGCAGCCACAGCTTCTCTGGGCACCCTGTGCTCACCACCCTCACAGTAAAGAACTTCTTCCTTATATCTATCCTGAACTTCCCCTGTTTAAGTTTAAAACCATTACCCCTTGTCCTATTGTTTATGTGTACTGTCCTCAGCTGTGTAAACCACCTCAGAGAGCACACATGGCTGTATTGTTTCTGGCTCCCAGGTTTGTCTGTAAACTGCACAATGACTCACAGAGCTTGTCTTTAGTCTGGAGCAGGAAAGTTGACAGGGTGACATGGGTATTGTTTGCAGTACCTGAGAGCTGCCTGCAAAGGACAGATAGGTAGCTTGGAAACAATCTTAGCTTTCTACTTCGAGTCCTTGGAGGGAGTGGGAAGGAAGTCCTCAAATATGGTGTGTCAGGGGTTTTTTCCTTGCCACCCTGGAAGAGAAAACATGCAAGTTTTACTTCATTGCTGTTCTATCTTGCAGAAATCTGCGACAGATCTTCCAGTCCCTCCCACCATTTATTGACATTCTTCTCCTCCTGCTTTTCTTCATGGTGATTTTTGCCATCCTGGGTGAGTTGTATTTATGGAATGTGAAGTCATGCTCTTATACCAGACACACAGCCTGGATGAATATATAGCTGATCAGACTCAAAGTCCTGCCAAGTTCTTCCATTTATCCCATTTCATTTGCAGTCATCTGGAAGGCAGAATTAAAGATCCAAACGATCTAGAAGCTGAGTATTTGATTTTGAGACAAAGGTCCTTTTGATCTCTGCTAAAGGATAGCCTGTGCTCTGTTTGTTTGTGGTTCCATCAACTATTCCTCAATCCTTGTAACATTAGTCTACATTCCCACAAATACATATATCTAGTGTACCTGTTACAAGTCCTATACTCAAACCATCCCCAGAAAGTTTGCTTTCCAAACGGGTTGGTGCAATGCCAATGTCATGTATTGACAAATCTGTATGGAGGAGGCCTTCCAGATACTCTTCTCTTCATGGTTTCAAAGAGGGCTTACTCTTTGTATGACCTTCTTTTTGGGAACAGAGACTCACTAATGTGTGACATTAAACAGACTGGTTTTGTTTGTTCTTTCCCCCTTTCTTCTCTTCTCTCCCTTCCCTGCTGCTTCTCCAGGTTTTTACTTGTTTTCCCCTAACCACTCGGATCCGGTGAGTATCCCTGATTCTTGCAGCTGAAACCTCAGTCCCATTTTAACAGGCTGAAGAATCAAACTGTTGTGTAGACATAGCCTGTTCCTGGCAGGCCACGTACAAGCTGGTCAGAGGCTGCTTGGCAGTGTTACCCTGGTTTGCCCTCTGCTCGGAAGGAAGACAGTGCAGAGAACTTCCTTAAAGACAGGATGTCCCAAAGGGAACATTCATAGAGTTGTTCCTTGTTCTTGGTGCCTTAATTCAGTCAGATGAGCTGCCTGCCACTGTCCCCAGGGGAGGAAGGTGTCTGGGTGACAGCCTGTGGCTGTCAGCGTCTTAACAGCCCCTACTTCCTGCTGCTGTGAGTCTGTAACTTGTTGGGAGTGACTACTCCAAATGGATGAGCTTTTAATTGGTTTAACACTTCACATGCCATCTGTTAGAGACCTTTAAACCAGATCAGTGCTGAAGTACCCTTTCCCTAGGGGAGGCAGCAGGGACTTGCAGAGCTGCCCGTATTGAAGGGAGGAGGGAGCGGGTTGTTTGTTTTGTGAATGAAATGTCACTGTGAAATTCTGCTTGCGTTTTGTCATGGGAGTGTTTTCTTTCAGTACTTCAATACCTTAGAGAACAGCCTCGTGAATCTCTTCGTGCTTTTGACCACTTCGAAGTAAGTTCATGCTTTCCTAGCTCAGGGTTTCACTTTGTCCTTAAGGAAACCTGGCAGAGCCATGAGGTTGTTTGCAGAAATGCTCCATCTCTTTTCCTCTGCATGAGAGGGAGATTCCCTGGGTCAGCCTCATGGGAAGAGCTGGTATTTCATTTTGGCTTAGGACACTGTGACCTCAGATGCAGAGTTATCTCTGAGCAGCTCCCCACTTCATCGCTGTGAGGGCAATAGGGGGGGAAACGCCTTTACTAGGCCTTGCACCAGGAAGGGAAAGTTTCCCTTTGTGCTCCTTTGCCAGCCAACAGTTTGCTGTTGGGAAGTAACCTCCTATTCCTCCACTTCAGTTCACCTATCTACTAGGAAAGGGGGATAAGAGCAGCGGGTCAACGTTGATCCACTGTGAAGGAGAGCTCTGAGGGTTAGGAATTTAGCAAAGGATGGAATAAATCTCAGGTTGTAACCCCCTCACACTGAGGGTGTGGTGCTGTTGTTGCTACATGTCAAAGCACAGCCCTTAGCCCTGTTCCAACCCCCTTTTGCCCATTTGATTTTGGGGATGTGCAAGGAATGTGCTTTTTGTATTGATGTTTTTCAGCGTGCTTCCACGTTCCTGCTGCTCGTTGCTAGGCACAAACCTGTGCCACGAGCAGCCCTGTTAGGCAGAAATGTGCAGCTCTTCAGCTGTGAGATTACACACACCCCTGTGCCTCTTGCCTTTGTAGTGGGATGTGTAGCATGAACTGTTTGGTGCTTAGATCTGTGTCTTTTTTGGATGCAGTTTCCCTGATGTGATGATGCCATCTTACGCCCGGAACCCCTGGTCCTGTGTCTTCTTCATAGTGTATCTCTCCATTGAGCTCTACTTCATCATGAACTTGGTGAGTCCCCTGTTGAAGCACTTGCATTCTCTCTGCCTGACTTCAGAGCTCATTACCCAGCAGAGGCTTCCCCATTCCCAAAAGTCCTCTGTCATAACCTGAGCCCCTTTGGCAGAATACTCCTAGAAATGGCAGCTTTGCTACAGACAGGACTCTCTTAATGTTTAACCACAAGGAATTGAACTAAATCACACAAAATCAAAATGATATCTTTCAGCTTCTCTCACATTAATATCATGCTTGGAGTGACATACTCGGTTGCATGAAATTTATTGTCCTTTTCTGGCTTAATTATTTATCATAAAATGGCATTTTATGATCTGGCCTTGCCTAAAATACTGTCTAAATCAGTTTGAAGGAGATGGAATTACTAAGGGTGGCAGGACTTGAGTGCTGACAACTGCAGTGTGAGAGCATGGCTGCCGTGCTGGCTCTGCTTGCAGCATCTAGGGCAGGGCCAGGACCAGCTCAGGGCAGGATGTGAGTGGTGGAAAAGGGCTTGCCAAAGGAGTTGAGGAATTCTGCAATCCAAGGTGAGTTATTTGATGCTTGGTTTTCACCGCTGCTGTCCTAGATGGAGGGTTAGTTTTGACATGGGTTTGCCAAAGAAGGGTGAATCCAAAGAGAACCCTCAAAACCTGCTTTCCAGGAAGAAATCACGGCATTTTACCAGACCTTTTAATACTGTTCTGTTGGCATGTGTGAGGTTTAGCCTTAGCTCCTAGAGCCACTGGCAAGTGTATGGGAAGCCTGAAGCATCTGGATCTTTTCCAGAAAGCGGATCAGTGTGTGTGCAGCGTGCTTGGTGATGATCCCTTTGTGGGATCCCTTATGGCCAACAGGCCCTCACTGACTGCGCTTGCCTCAGTCAGTGTCATAAATGCCTCCTGCAGGCAGTGCCTCTCATTGCCTCTCTAGGCTGGATGCTGCCTCTTTGAAGAAGCAGTACCTCGGGTAGCTGCAGAATATAAAGATCAAAACATGACTTTCTCTCTTGTCTTCTCTCTGCAGCTTCTGGCTGTTGTGTTTGACACCTTCAATGACATCGAGAAGAGGAAGTTCAAGTCCTTGCTGCTGCACAAGCGCACGGCCATCCAGCACGCGTACCGCTTGCTGATCACCAAGCAGGTACAGGGCTCTGCAGGCACTGGGGTGCAGCAGGAGGGAGGTCAGCAGCGTTCTAACACCACCAGCGCTCCAGAGAGTTTAAAAAGCATGTTCCAAAAGAGATGCTTGGGGTTTGTCGCCTGTAATCACACCAAAGGCTACTGGGGTTTTTCATTCATGTGACTTGTGTGTATCTGTTTCTGGAAGAAAACCAAAGCAGTCTGAAATTCAGTGTGAGATCATGGAAGTGACTTGATAAAATGAGTGAAATCTGTTCTGGAGTGCACGCAGGCATTGATTTCTCTCTGATTCAGTGTGGGTCACTTGACTTGCCTCTCAAGCACCAGTACTGAGAGGAGGGGCGGGTCATACAGGTGAAGAACTGGTACAGTTGCTGAGTACTGCATGAGTAAATGATTCAGAAACAGAGCTAACACACATACAAACAGCTCTTTACGAGGACAGAGCACTTGGGGAGAGGGCTGATTTCTTGCTTAACCACGGAGCAGCAAAAGAAATAAGACCCAAAAATAACTAACCCACTTCTAGTAGATTAGTTCATGTTTAGGGCACATAGCTGATAGTCTTAAAGTAGTGCCAGTAATGGGATCTGTTAGGCTGCCTACTAATTTCCCACGAAGAGGGATTGAACTCGGTTGCTTGAGGTGTCTGGTTGGACAATTTTCCCATGATAGGGCAATAGGGAAGAGTTCTGCATTTGCTGGGGGGGAGCTGATTGCCAGGAGAATTCCTGATCTCTGTGCTCTGGGATTAACTCAGCACGTTGAACTAATAGCTTAGGGTACTTCTGGGGCTTAGTTCTAATGGCATCTTACAGTGATGGAGAAATCCTGCCTAAACCGAATCCAGAGTGAGAATTCAATCTGTTAGCCTCTGTGTGCTTCTGCCCGATGTCGCTGCTTCTGACAGCATTCCTTTGTTTCCAGAGGCCGTCTGGAATTTCCTTCAAGCACTTCGAAGGGCTGTTGCGGTTTTACAAGCCTCGGATGTGTGCCAGAGAGCGCTATCTCACTTTCAAAGCACTGAATCAAAGCAATACTCCTTTAGTCAGGTAGGATGGGGTCTTAGCGCTGCACCCAGAGCAGGGAGGTTGCTTTACTCTCTGAAGCTATAGGCTGTATTTTGGAAAGGATGGCTGGGTTTAGGGAGCGAACATTGAGATGTGGGGATAGAGTTAAGCGATTGAAAGGCTTTGCCTGGAAAGCAGCTTGGAGGGGTGGGTACCCTGAGAGCTGAGGTTTTCCTTCGGAGGCGGTGGAGTTCCTGCGTGCCCTCTTGTGGATACAGCGCTCTGCTGGCAGCCTGTTCCCCACCTCCCCTGCCAGAGCAGAGCAAGGAACAGCATCAGAGCCTGCAAAGAGCATTTCTGCACACAGTGCAGCCTCACAGCATAACAAGTTTCTGTGCTTTACCAGCAGCTGGCTGCGTCCCTCAGGGCTTTGTTAATTAAGCTCTGGTTCTGGTGGTGCTTTCAGGACTGTTCTCCTCTGTGTTATGAAGCAGAGAATTACCATCCTGGTGGGTGGATGGGGGCAACCAACTCCAGCCAGCGTGGAAGTAGAGGGAAATAGAGCAGGAGAACTTCTCGTCCTTTTCCTTTGTTCTGGCCACAGATAGGCTTCAAGTGAGTCTCCCGTGAAAGTGGTGCTGATGCTTCTCCTGATAATCAAGTGCCACAGAGAAGTATTGAAAAGGGCATAGGGAGAAAAACTGAGGTTTTAAATGCAGGCACCTAAGGACACCAGTACAAGTCTGAGAAGTTCGGAATCCTCTCTTCCAGACAGCTAAAAGCTGTTAGAGGCCTGACCCTGAGCACCTAGACAGGCATTCATGGTTTATGAGTTTCTTTGCCTTCATGGCCTTGTTCAAATTCCACTGTTACCTTGCAAAGAAAATGTGCAAAGATGATACAAAGGGACTGTACAAGGCATTAAGACAGTCCAAGGCTTCTTCATGAAGAGTAGTACAAACTCTATCTCAGTTTGCTATCTAAGCCTCAGGACTTCCCTCTCAGTGGTAGAGCTCTGGAGATGAGCAGGGTCAGAGTTTCCTCTAAGAACTGTAGCAGAAGAAAGTTGGCTTTGCCCCCTCTTGTGCATGTTGTCAGTCAGTAACCCTTGGCCAGGCTGGGAAGAGCTCAGTGTTGAGTTCTGTCAGCTGTGGTTCAGCTCTAATAAGGAGTTAATAACTTCCAGGGACTCTGTGCTGCTGCTGCCTGCCAAGGAGAGTTAAGGATGTAACCAGCTCCAAGGCTCTGATCAGATGCTTCTTTCTGTTTTGCAGTCTGAAGGATTTTTACAATTTCTATGAAGTTGTTGGCTTAAAATGGAAGGTGAGTATTTACTGGGTGGAAAAGAAGGGAAGTGTGTGGGGGAGGCCGGTGAGTAAAAAGAAGGTGGGTAGGAAAGCAAGGCAATCTAAAAGCAGCAGATGATGGGGATAAGGTGGGTGTCCATCACTGCATGTTTCTGTATGGGTGTAGCATCGACTGCTTCTGACTGTGGCTGTTCTGCTTGCAGGCAAAACGAAATCGGGAGCACTGGTTTGATGACCTTCCAAGGACAGCATTCCTGATTTTTAAAGGTAACAGGCTGTGCTTTCACGACAGCATATGTTCAGCTAACAGGAAGGGCATTTCTGCACAATGACAAAGCCCTCTGAAGGGGTCTTCTCTTATGTCCCTGGTAAACCACTGAATGAAGGCCTGCTAACCTACTCTCTGTGTGTTGAGTCTCCAGGGAATGTAAATATTCCCTGTGCTCTGACCCTGGCTTCCTTAAAACAAGACTTCTTCACAGAAGCAATCCCTGAGGTCATGGAGGCCTGTGTTCCTTTTTGAGCACAGAAGTTAGGTGGGGATTTATGAGTCCCAAATCCAGTACTTCATAGAGCTGCTCCATACCCCAGACAGCAACTCACTGCAGTGACTGTGGAGTGTGTTCACAAAACTTGGGCTTCCTACTTCCAAGATGTGGTTGCAGCGCTCATACAAGTCAAGTTGGGGTTGGAACTAGATGAGCTTTAAGGTGCCTTCCAACCCAAACCACTCTATGATTCTCTAAGTGCAGCTGCTCAGGAAGGGGAAAGAGGTGTGACAGATCAGCGTGATCTGTCTTGATAATGTGATTTATCTCTCAGGTGCCAGGTTTGCTGATTGAATGTAGCCATTCACAAATAAGAACTTATCTGCAGTTCTTTCTCAGCCTTGCATACTAGTGGGAGACAGTTAACACCATCATGATCCCAAGACACAGCTGCCCTGGGGGTCCTACATATGATGCACTCAACCCTGCGTGACAGCATGTGTGTTGTTCCAAACACAGACAGAGCTTCAGCAGCTGCATTTACCTCTGTCCACACCACAGAACTAGGATACAGAGGGGGTAAAAAAAGGCATCTTGGGGATTAAGGATAGCGAGTTCATTGCTGCTAAAATCCTAGAGGAAATTGGAACTTGGTCCCAAGAGGTGCAAGTTAATAATCTGCTAATCTGTATAGCTTCAGTGCTGAGCATTGGTATGAGAAATGTCTCTAAGAAGATGATAGAGGAATCTGTGTGAGGTCTGGAGGATCACATAAACATGTGTTTTGTCATACTTTCCTTCATGCAGGCATCAACATCCTTGTGAAGTCCCGCGTGTTCCAATACACTATGTGTAAGTAGAAGTAACAAACAGTCTCTGCTTGGCTCCCTTGGGGCTGGTATGCTGCTTCTGCCAGCTACTGCAAGGTCTTCAGTGTGGTGAGGCCTGGTTTTTGCTCTGAGCCATTGCCCAGGTACACTTTTGGTAGAGAGGGAGGGACCCTCATGCTTGTACCAAGCACTACAGCAGCCTGGACTCAGCTCTCACTGTGTTGAGTCTTCTAGGGAGGCTCATTGGTTCACTGCTTCGTAACGCACTTGTGGGTCTGAGTCTGCAGGAGTCAGCTGCTTGTGCTCAGGTAGGTTGGTGGGATCTTTCACAAGCCTTGAGGGTTTTATCTTGCTGGGTAAGGAACTGCCTTGTCAGTCAAACACCTTCTTCTGTTTGTACTTAAGAAGGTGCAAGCATCCTTATTGCTGAAGGGATCCCTTGGCAACTGCAGGAATGATTCTGTGCTCCTCTTCTCTAGAAGAACACAGCTGTGTTCTGAAAGATCTGTTCCTGCTCAGTCATTTGGAGGTTTTGAATGTTGGAGGAAAAGGTTTTTTGTAAATTGGGATACTAAACTGAGGAGGTTGAGTGAAGTGAGGAGATCTGAGTGAAAAGGAGAGGTCCTGCACCTCCAGTTCTCAGGAGCTGAATGTTGGAGAGCAGCGATAGATCCAACAAGGCTTTTTCCTGCACTGCTGGGAACTCAAAGGTCCTTGAGATCTTCTTCCAGAACCAGGAGGAAGCTGAAATACACAGGTAATAACATGGCAGAATGTAAGATGATTATTTGAGCTGATTCAGACCACTGGTTTTGTTTCCTTCTGAAGATAAAGGTACCACATCTGTTAAAGGCCTGGGAACACTCGGGATGGAAGAGTCTATAAGTGTGTTGGTTGCAAACAATGACCCTGCCACTTGTCCTCTATTGTGCTCTTTTTATTAGCCTAGGAAATGTATGACCTCTGCTCCAGCAGTGGTTTTGCTGTAAGTTTTTACTTTGTTTTCCAGATACTGTGGTGGCTGTGAATGGAATTTGGATTCTTGTTGAAACCTTCATGCTGCAAGGTAGGCAACCTCACAGCTTGTTTCTTGACTGTGATGCTGGGGTTTAAAAACCAGGGAAGGCCAGACAAAGCTCTTCTTGTGTCTTGCAGGAGGGAATTTCTTCTCCAGAAACGTCCCATGGAGCTACATAGTCTTCCTCACAAGTAAGTTGATGGTTCCAACAGAGGGATGCCATTTCATAAGGAGTTGGAAAGAGAACAGACAGCTCTGTTCCTATGTTCAGCTTGAAGTTAAAACTTAACCACAGGTGTACAGATTCCATCTAGAGTGGTGCTGTGCCCAGCAGGGATTGTCAGCATCCACACATGCCCATGTGAACTTTGCTGCAGCTCTGCAAAAGCTGCTTTCTTACTCTTCTGGCTTCAGCCCTGGGAACAGAGCAGCCCCATTTGTTAGGCACAGTGTGCAGAGTGATGAGCTCCTCCAGAGCTGGAGCTGTGTGGAGTTGCTCACATTGCTCTGTGCTACACTGGCTGTTCCAGGAGGCATTACCAGCTCTGGTCTGCTGGAGATCTGCCACACAAAGCAAGGCAGTGCTGTTGGAGTGCAGAGTGCAAAGGGCTGAGGAGAACACTGAAAGGACTGGGTGAACTAAATGATGAGTTTTCTGATTGAATGCCATTTACATGGTACAAGCAATTGCTTATCTTCATGTACTGGCTCAGTGCACTGCTGTAGAACTCTCCAGTGATGTGAATTCACTTCCCCTCTCCTGCCAGCGTCTCTCGCTTGAGGAGAAGCAAAGTATAGCTCCATTGAATGAAAATAGCATGTAAAACTGCAAAAGGAGGTTCTTTGGAGAATCTAGGAGAGGTTACTCTAAAGAATAGCTCTAGTTCCCTGCCATTAGGCTTCAAAACACTTGTTAGGGAAGTTTGAAGGCAGAGGCACTCTGCAGTGCTTCTTTTAACAAGGATGTTGTCATCCAGCTCTTCACTTCTCTCCACCGCCCTCCTTGGAACCTGGAAAGAAGGATTTGGGAGTGACAAACAGGGTATCATCACGTTGTTATGGTGTTCTTTAACATACAGGGCCACAGGGTGCTGCCAAGACAGAGGGTGAAAGTAGAACAGCTTCTCTTTGAAAGCATCTCTCCCTGCAGGTCAAGGCTAGGCTATGGGATGTCAATATGTTCCACTGAGGTAGAAGGAAATGAACAGGCAGGACTGAATTCCCTGCACCACTTTCTGGCCTTTCCTACAGGAGCTTGTGCCTCAATGTTTATAGGATGTCAGCCAACTAAGTGGCTTGTAGACTGCTCTGGAGAGAAATCACCATGAATACAAGGAAATGCGTTGATTTGGAGGGAAAATGTCTCTTTGGCATCACACAGAGAATAAGGAAGATGAGTGGGAGTCTGTTAAACCTATGTTCAGAAGTCCTGCGCTTAAAGCACCACACATCTTTGAGGGCAAACCTTTGCATAAGCCCTCCTTGTGATGCTGCTCGTTTCTGACCATGGCTGTCATCTTGTCTTACAGTCTATGGCGTGGAGCTGCTCCTGAAGACCACTGGGCTGGGGCCTGTCGAGTACCTGTCCTCAGGCTGGAATCTGTAAGTGTGCACTGATGTTGTTGAGAGAGAGGTGGTCAAAATGCTTGGGTGAGAAGGACTGACCCCTGAGATGAGTTTTCAGGCCTGTAGACGAGGCCATCAGCAGGCCTTGTGTATCTTGCTAGGCTGGAGCAGCACCAAGTACCTCTTCTCTGCTGAAACACTAGTGCTAAATCATTGCTCTTATTTTATTGTGGTGTTTGTTCCGTTTTCTCTCCAGCTTTGACTTCTCAGTCACCCTGTTTGCGTTTTTGGGGCTCATGGCACTGGCGTTTAACATGGAACCCTTCTACTTCATTGTGGTCTTGCGACCCCTTCAGCTGCTGAGGTGAGATGGGAAGGCTGGAGGGGGATACAGAGGGGAGAAAACAGCCAGGCTTGTTTTCCATCAATCCAGTTGAGGACAGAGCTCCTTACCAGGAGAGGGCAAGGATTGCTCTGTGGGTACGTGACCGTGGCAAGCAGGAATTGCGTGGGGTAATGAGATTAGCCAGAGTTATCAAAATGAATGATAACAAAAACTTGGGATGGCATACGAAACCCTGTGCTTTGGAGCTTAAGCTGATCTCTAATAGAGATCAAGGGATTTACCAGGGGCAGATTATCCTGTGTCTGCCTTCGTGGGGTTCTTACACCTCCTCTAAATGGTCTGAGGCTGTTCAGAGGAAAGCTGTTGTGTCAGGGTGAGCCAGCCTGAGCCACTTTAATAATTTCCATTGAATTACCAGAAATTACAGTTCTCAAAGGATGCTGCCTTCTAGGGTGAAGTGCAACCCTGCTCTCCCTACGTCTCACACACTCGAAGCGAGACTGTGGCCTGTAACCTCCCTGCAGCTCAGTTACTTGGGTCTGATTAACCCTCTCGTTTCGAGGCTGTTGGGATGTACCTCTGCAGAACAGTGTGAGGGCCGCAGTGGGAAGGCTTGGAGGCAAAATGTTGTTCTGTTAAAAACAAACTAATGTGATTTAGCTCTTCAGTGAGGATTTAAAGAACCCCTTATGACACTCGGGGGGGGGGATACTGTTTTCTCTGTTGCTGCCCTGCCAAAGGCTGTGTTTGGCAGCTGTGTTTCTCTCTAGAGGCTGATGGGGTTGCCAACTCTTACATTAGCTCAATGTATTTTTCTTTTATCAATTTTTATTGGGTTGTGGGGGAAGGATAGAAAGGAGTGATGAGTCCTGACCCTGTGCATGGGACTAGTTTAAGTTCTTGCAGTTTATTGTTGGTTAAATTGCTATTTCTGCATCGTGCTGTGTAAAAAGACCTTGACTTTTCCTTGAGGTTCCTCAATCCTGTGAACACTTGGTTGAATGTGCCATAAACATTCAGGTGGGACAGTGGGACACCGTTAGGTGAGCAGAAAGAGCGGATCCTGTGAGTTTGGTATCAAGAAACCTTGCTGTTCATTGACCTGGGACGTAGAATGAACTGTGGTACCACCACAGCAGCATTGCCGTGTGTAGGTAACTCCTCCTTTTAAAGCTTCTCCTTTAAAGGCTTCTCCTTTCAGGCTATTTAAATTGAAGAAACGCTACAGAAACGTCCTGGACACTATGTTTGAGCTGTTCCCCCGGATGGCCAGGTACTAACTTTTCCTTTGGTGATGGTGGGGAGAGGGGAGTGAGGGTTTAGTGTCTAGGGTTGGGGTCTAGGATAGGGACCTGTCAAACCGGCTCAAGATTTGATCTGTCTGCTCTGATCTGTCAGTAGGCTGTTACTGATCCTTCAGTGTGCTGCAGTGAGGTGTTCATCTTCCAGTTTCTTGGAGCAGCGTGTGATAAGCAACGCTCCAGCACCCTGGGCTTCCTCCTACTTTTGTGTTAGGAGGATAACTACAAGCCAGTGCTCAATTTGTCTCCCCCACCCCAGCTTTTGATGAGAAGGGAGGTCCATTTGGGAGGAACATTGACATGAATATACTCAGCCCCAGATGTTTAGTACAACCACTGAAGAGCATTACTGTGAAATGGTGGGGCAGAAGGAGCTTGGTGTTTGAGTGGGGCATCCTCAGACTTTATTCCCTTGAAGGAGGTCTGAGCAGAGCGCGTTAGTTAGAGAACCCTGTTCTTGGCACAGTCCCTGCATCCAAGGACATGGAGAGGGCAGAAACAGTGTGTGTTGTTCTTCAATAAAGAAACTGGAGAGGCTTTTGTTTACCAGCAAAAGACAGACTGGGAGGGGATCCAGGCTGCCCTTTACTTTCTCTTTTCAGTGAGTGCCAAGCTCCTTGTCCTAGGGCTTCTTGAGTGAGAGCAGGCAGAGAACTGCAGAGCCACAGCAGCAGGGAGGGTGGTCTGGGGTTCCCATCCTTTGGAAATGCCTTGAGAGCAGCCAGCCTGTGACTGTTCCCCTGCCCTAGCAACTCTCCAGTAACACAGTGCTTTCTGTTTTTGCCTCCAGCCTAGGTTTAACCCTGCTGATCTTCTACTATTGCTTTGCCATTGTTGGCATGGAGTTCTTTGCAGGCGTGGTCTACCCGAACTGCTGCAAGTGAGTAGTGCAGATTTTCCCCTCTCTGCAGTGGTTTTGGGGCACAGGCAGTAGCAGTGAGCTTTGGCAGCTTTATCTCCCTGTGAGAAGGGGCCAGAGAATGGGTCTGAATGGAGTTTTGCAACTAAGGCTGTGAAAATCTAGGAGCCACTTCACTTCTCTATGTATGCAAGATTGGATGAAATGGCTTTTGAAAGGGTTTGGAAAGGGAGGGAGTTCTGTGGTAGGTTGGCTGGTTTTAATGAGCTCTGACTTGCTTCAGGGAGCTGCACTTCTTCACGCTGCTGTGACTGGAAACTCTAGTAACATCTGCTCTACCTTGGTGATGCCAGAGTTGCTTGTCCAGACATGTTACATAGTTAAGGCCTCACTTTGTACCAAGTTAAATTCACCTGGTCTTGGAAGCTGAGCTGTCCTGTACCCTTTTTATCTTAAATGATGGCAGAGCACTTGGAAACACCGAGCTTTAAGGGTGTGAGCCCAGGAGTCCAACTCAAACACTCAGTTTCTCTACTATAATATTTGCTGAATGATTAGAAAGTCTTATGTGCTCCCTGGGCTTGTGCTGAACTGTGAAGGAGAGAGGCTCTTGCTTTCAGAGGAAAAGGCAAGTGTTGGCCAAGAAGGAGAAACTGCTGCTCAGCACTTTCAAAGTGTTCTGGTATTTATAACCCTTGAGATCTGCCTTGCCTTTCCAGTCTCATTCTTTGTCCTGGTTTCTCCAACCAGCACAAGCACAGTTGCAGATGCCTACCGCTGGGTGAATCATACAGTTGGCAACAAGACAGTTGTGGAGGAAGGTTATTACTATCTCAACAACTTCGACAACATTTTGAACAGCTTTGGTAAGGGCAGTTTTGTCTGTAGCAAAGATTATTCCTTAGTGCTTCTGTGTTCCTGCAGAGCTGAATGGCAGGACTGGGATGCTCATATAAGCCTGCGACTCTCCCAGAGTCCAACTAATGCAGCTCTCTGTCTGGAGAACTCCAGCTGGCTAATTGTGCCATGACTGTTTTGCAGGGTAAGCCATAGGGTCTCTTAAAAGCCAGCGTGAAGCCAGCAGATCTGTTCTGACTGGTGATCAGACCAGACTTCCAGAGGTATTTAAGGAGGGCTTTAAGTCACTACTCTTCTAAAGAGCCAATAGTGATGCTAATGCATTTATATAAACCCACCGATGAAGAATAACTTGAATGTGTTGTTACTCTCCATGGTTTTTCTTAGTGTATAAGCAGAGATGGTTATCTGCTGGAGATTTCAGAGGTCTCTGTGCTCTCTGGTGGAAAGAGCCAGGTCTGCTTCTGATTCTGTTAAGAAACACAGATTAAGCCGTGCTCCTGGTTCTGTAGACCTAACGCTCTTTGTCTGAAGTAATAGCAGTGATGAGGGTTCTGCCTCTGGATTTGCTGGCTGTGTTTAACCTTTGGTGTCTTGCCTCAGTCTTCCCTGTCAAATACTTTATCTAAGAATCACTGTAAAGTAGGTCAGGATGGATAAAGCAATTGTCTGTGGTTTTCTCCCACTTGTATACAGTGACGCTGTTTGAGCTGACGGTCGTCAATGACTGGTACATCATCATGGTAAGTAAACCTTGTGTGTACAGACAGCTCAGGCTCTTAGCCACTCGAGTTAGATCTTCCAGGCCACCACTGCTTTCTTCCCCTGGTGGCTGGAGACAGGCCCAACACTGTCACTTGTTGCCAAACATCTTTTGGTCCTGATCACTGGCTGGCATTTGAGCTCTGGCATGCTGCTGGGCATGAGTCTGGAGCAGCCTTCAGGCCACGTTTCTTTCACAATCTGCACAAATGAAGTCACTCTGTATTCCAGCTTGTCACCCTGCTGTCCATGATGTGTTCTCATAGCAGCAACGTCTCCCGCAGCCTCGAGCTTTAAATGTTCTGTGTGTCACATACAGGAACCTCTCCTTCTAGCCTGAGAGGCAGATTAGCTGCAAGGAGCAGTTGGGGCATTGAGCATTGCGAAGGCAGTTCCAGGGTTAGCTACAGAGTCATGAATGAGAGAGAGTATTTATGCTGGTTTATGTCTGTTGGCAAGCAGTTAACAGCTGACTCTCCCTTCTTTTGTACACTACTGACTTCTTCACTCTCCTCTTTAGGAAGGGGTGACATCCCAAACCACTCACTGGAGCCGTCTTTACTTCATGATCTTCTATATTGTGACCATGGTAGGTTTCTGGACATGCTTCCTGCATCTAATAGTGGGAATGAGGAAGGGAGACAGCTTTTACTGTGTTCAGAGGGAGCTTCCATCCCTAAATGAGGACAGCTTTGCTCTTCTACCTAAACGTCTTCCAGAAACAAGTGTGAGTCCACATCACTTGCAGAAAGTTGAATTTAAGGGCATTGACAAAGCTGATGCTGCACAAATCTGGGCCTGGGGTAAGGACTAGGGCAGCATGTCCCTGTTGTAGTTGACTGTTAGTAGTTTACTCACAGGTAGATGTGTGATGTGCATCTCCTCTGCCATGGAGGAGCATAGAGTTGAAGCACAGACCAAATGCTCAGCTTCCTGTTGAATTGGACTGGAAGAACCCCCCGCAGCAGCAGCCTCCTGATCCCTTCTGTTCTCATCTTTTCCCAGGTGGTGATGACCATCATCGTGGCTTTTATTCTGGATGCTTTTGTCTTCCGCATGAACTACACTCGGAAGAACCAGGATTCAGAAGGTCAGGACTGGTTGACCTACAGTGTTGTGTCTTCTCTCCCTGGCATCTTACATCTGTAAAAGACAATAAGATTAGCCAGGAAAGATCAAATACTTGAGCCATTTCAAGCAAATTATTTGAAGGTAGAAGTCTGACACATTTCAGGAAAGGAATCTAGGAAACATTAGAGCAGTGATGTAGCAGAGCTGAACAAGAGACCTTATAGGAGGAGAAGGGAATTCTTTATTCTCTTTAAACCAATTTCCTTCCTCACTAATACACCCACTGGCACCAGAACATGTCTCCAAGTGGCTTGTCCGGCATTCAAGTACCAAAATGCGGTATCCAAGCGGTTTCCCAGCACTCTCTGCCCTGACATGGAGGACAATGGACTCTCTCTGTCCTGTTCTTTCCACATGTCCCAGTTGTACTTAGGCTGGTGACTGTGTGCTGGTTTTGGACATGCCTTCATGTCCCCTTTAGGAGCTGGCAGGGACTGGTCTCTGCATGCCTTCACCCCTGTGAGTCATCAGTTTTACTCACTGTCCTTTGTCTCCTGAGCTGGCTGTCTGAAGCTGCATGTAACTCCATGACCTGCTAATTTAGGTGCCATAAACACATTAATCACTTACAGCCCTTCTCCTACTAGTCCTTTAGGTGAGCTGCACCCAGACTTTTCTAGTCATTCTCCGTGCAAATTAGTCCTTATAATTCTTGACACTTTTCTGCAGGAAGGAGATTCTGTGCTCATACATTTAGTACCTGAGAATCTACCACAGCAAAGTGATGCAGGCCCCAGCCACAGGAGTACCTTTGATCAGCCCCTCGTCCTTAGGTGCCAGAAGATCAAATCTGTGTGCCACAGGCCTATAGGCACCAGGCATTGTTAGTTACAGCAACACTTCCCATCGTGATCCCTCCTGCACCCTGTTTTAAAGGTGCAGTGAAAGACATTGGTTAGCACTGAACTCCCAAGCTGGGTCAGGCAGCTGAAGGTCAAAAGGCAACAATTCCCCTGTGATTATTTGCTTTGCTGCTTAATTTGCAGGCAAACAAATAGCTACAAGATACTGAGGAGCATGATGTTTTCTAAAGCTTCAATGCTCGCTAGCCCTACACGCTAGTTAACTTCTTCCCTGCCTTGTTGCACGACAAAGACATTACATGTTCTAGTCATAGAAGCAGGTACAGGCTGTGCCTGACATCTGGCTTGGTCCTGTGTGCTGTTAAGCTTTGCCTTCCAAGGTTATAATAGTGGCTGATGAAGCAATGCTCATCTTGGAGACTTCTCTTTCTTCTTGCCTCTCCAGAAGACAACGGCATTGTGCTGGAGAAGGAGATCTTCAAGGAGGAAGTGGTTGGCATCATTGAGCTGTACAAGCGGATTTCAGGTGCCAGTGAGACAGCTCAGCTGCAGAAGATCGTTTTGCAGATGGACAAATATGGGGTAAGAGGAAACACTGAGTGCAAGCTCTCAGCTCCAAGGGAGGGAGGCATGCCAAGGCCACAAATGCTGTCTTGAGAGACACTGCACTTGTCTTTGTAGCGTTGAGAGCTGAGCTACTGGAGAGACTCTGCAGCATGGGCACAAAGTTTTGCTGTTCTAGGGAAGCAGCAGCTGAATTTCCCCAATGCTCTGAATAGCCTCAACAAAGACAAAGGCTCATTGCTGTTGTCTGCAGACTTTGCTTAGAGCTGTCCTGCCCAGTATTGACTGGAAAAAAGTAGGTTTGTTTTTCCCTAAGGAAGCCACTGTCTTGTAATTCTGCTGCCCTCTCTGTGCCATCTTACATATAGGCTTGGGCAGTCCCAAAACACTATGCAGCAATATGGTGGTATTGATTCCAAACACCATGGCACTGGTTTAGACCAGGATGGACGGTTTGAAAAATGAGCTGACCTCTTGCCTCAGAACTGTTGTCTCATGCATCTGGGAAGAGCTTAAGTGGTTGTTTTAATAATAGCCATTATGTTCTTGTATCACCACTATAAAGTGCAGGTGCTTTGGTCTCTTAAATGACCTTTATTTGCTTTGGTTGGCTTGGTTAAAGGCTGAGCTCTTGTTCATGCAGACAAAATTCAGAATAGCCATGCTGATACTGCTCAGAAGCAGTTGTCAAGACAATAAAGCAAAGGAAGATGCTGTCCTCGGCCTCGCAGTGGAGTACAGAATGATGATAACATCTTTTGCTTCTCAATCCTGTGCATGTAACTTATGCAGTCAGAGAGTAATTCAGATTTCAGCTCTCTGTGCACACGATTTAAGAAGTCCAGGCCTATGAAGTAAATAGTGTGGTCTAGGCAAGTGGGATCTGAGATTGTTCTTAGGCAGGATCTTACTTGGAAGCTTGAGCTTGAGGCCTTGTTCCAGGCACTAAATGAAGCAGCACTGACAGACACATCTGTCTGAGCCCCATCTCCCTCTGCAGTCTCTGGGGATCTGCTCAGTGCAATTTGGCTCAGCCTGCAGTAGATGCCTGCATTTGTTTAGGTGAGGTGCCCCCTAAAACGCCTTTTTCCCGTGACAGCAGAAGGAGCCCAGGATAGCCTGAGCTCCTCGGTGGATGATGGGTGTCAGCATGGAGGATGCCCTTCCAGGAGCTGACCAAGTGAGCTGCTCGGTGACTAATGAATGTCTTTGTCTTTGTTTTCTTCTCCTCCTTCCCCCAACATTTTAGCAAATGTCAACAGTGTTTCTGGGACGCAGATCAAGAACCAAGAGTGATTTGAGTATGAAGATGTATGAGGAGGAGATCCAGGTATGTGGGCCTCAGCTGGAAACACCAGCAAGCCTCTGGTGAGGCAAACATTACCTAGAGGAACAAACCATCCTTTTAAACACTAGAGGCCTCCTTCCTCCAAGACCCAGGCAGCCATGGAGGGTGGCCAGTAGATGAAGTGTGCTCCAAATAGACCAGTTCTTGTGCTCAGGGGCTTCTTTAACCCGCAGAGCATGTCAGAGCCTGCTCAGTGTGTCGAGGTGCTCAGCGTGGTGTGTGTCAGCCCAGCTCCATCCATTCACAGGGTGTGTAGGCTCTGAGCTTGGACTCACCGAGGTGGATGTGTCTGCTGGGGCTACGAGTACACGTGTGCTGTGTTCCTGGGGCTTGGCTGCTGCAGGTGGATTTGTTAAGCCACTGGAATGTGGTTGTGTTTGAGCTTGGGTGTGTCTGGCTGACAGACACAGTGTTCTCCTGCCTGGTTTTCCTTTAGCAAGCTCACAAAGATGGGAAACACTTAAATCAGGTCATTCTCTAGATTGAGGGGTTCTTGCTAGTGCCCTTCATGGTCAGGAGCTTTATGCCATGGCTTTGGTCACTGTACTCCTCTCCAGATATTCACCTCCAGGTTGAAGGTCGTGGGCTAATGTAATGATTAGTACTGAAAGAATTAATTTCATACCCATTTAAACCTGTCCTTTGTCCCTGGGCAGCTTGCTTGGGTATGAGTCTTCAAACCCCTCATAAAATTAAACGTGTTATTTACCATGGAGGTGGATGGAAATCTGCAGAGAAGCTCCCCACCCATTCAGCTTGGTCTCTGATTCATAACATACTGCCCAGGACTGGGAGCAACTCCACGAATCCCAAATATCCCACAGACATCAAAGCTGGAGAGGTTCAGGAGAGACATCCTGAGAGAGGCATGTTTCCTTGCTCAGGTTTTATCAGTTCAGCCAACTGTAGCTGGTGCTTCCTGCTTGGGCTGTGGGTGGGAAGGTCTTGGTGCATCCATCACAACCATGCTGCAGTTCACCAGGTTGTTCCAGGAGGTTGGGCTGTGTCCAGGGCTGTGGAATGAGCCCCTGGAGCCTGAGGCGGTGTGCCCTCAAAGGGCAGAGCAGCCAAGCACCCTGCCCTCAGGGTCCTTTGGGGGGCTGCAGGGCCAGTGTGGGGCAGAGCCTTATCTTGGTGTGTTTGATTTCCTGTTGCAGGAATGGTATGAGGAGCATTCCAGAAAAGAGGAAACTCAGACACCGTTGCAAGAGCCTGCATCTGCTTCCAACAGCTCTGTGAAGCCCTCGAGCCTCCGACAACGATCCCAGACTGTCATTTAGGCCTAGCTAATGCAAGCCACCTTCTATGCAATAACCTAGAGTATTACTTCACAGCGTATATATCGGGATGGTGTATATAGATCTGTTCAGTGTTTGGCTTTAGGGTTTCAAGCTCTTCCCCTAGGCAGTGAATTGCTGGAAACCAGAGGCCCAGGGGACTCTGTGTAAGGCTGCTACACACACACTGAGCATGATGGCCATGCTCAGCACAGAGCAAACAGCTCGGACAGGACAGAGACCTTCTCCCCCTGAGCCACTGCCCAGGCTCCAGCCTGCTGTTTGTCTTACCACTAACAGACCTTGGGGAAAGGGTTGTGTAATCCATTAACAGCAGGAAATGCGCCAGAGCTACCTGCTTAATATTAAAACTTTAGCCCTTTTTGAGAGCTCTTTTGCTTAAAGGGTACCATTAACCTAGGAATAAGAGATCAGGGAATGAGCTTTTCTTTCTTCTCCACCTTTCCTTATGCAAAAAAAGGAGAGGTTGTGTGAAATTTCAGCACTTTTGGAAGAGCAGTCTGCCTTCCCCCTCCTTTTTGACACAGTTAGATGCACCCCCTGTAGTAGATCCAGCTCTGATGATTGAATTTGGCTGTCCCTGAGCAGTTCTGTGGCAGAGGGCCAGCATCTTACTATGTTATGACCATGGGTTGGACAGGAGTTTGGGGAGACAAAGTCTGTCTCTACTGCAGCTATCCGGTATCTGCATTGCTGCTGGTCAGTTCAGAGGTACTGCCCAGGATTGGGATCACCCCTGGAAACCCCAGAGCTTCTCCCTCTTCAGAGGGGGGATCCTGCAGGGTGATGGTGGCTGTTGACCTCTGCCACTTAGTGGCAAGTCTCTGGCTGGTCCTTAGCTCACATAGATGACTCAGAGGAAGCAATGGAAGAGTTTGCTCCTCCAAGTCTGACTTATTTCAGCTTGGTTCTGGGTTAGGGAGAGCTTATGAGCATCAGCTAGCTGCCAGGTCACTGCTTTGTTCATACAGTGCAGCAGTGCTGCTCCTCCCTTGCTCTCTCCTGTGCAGAGATGTTCCTCAGCCTGGCAGATGCTGACTGAGTCAGAACTTAGGAGGATCCACTGAAGAGCTTTTCTGTTCCTCTGAATGCTGGATGCAGGAGGAACACGGGACACAGCGATTCTTTCCTGTGGCTGGCAAGGAGGCTGCCAGACCTCGTTGCTGAGGGGTGGGAAGGAAGGGGGAGAGGGATCCCTTCCCATCCTGCCACGTTTCTTCTGTGATCATGGCAGGTTGCATCACTGCGTGTGTTTCATTGCCCACAGCGTGGTGAGAGCCTGTCTCTTGTAAGTCCCATTTTCTTCTTCCTGACAGCACAGAAAGTGAGGCTGTCCTTGCCTCTTGCTGTTTGATCTTTCTTCAGGCTCAAACTAAGAGTAGAGCTTGCAGGGGAGGCTTTCTCCTTCCTGCAGGCAGATCAGGCAGTGGGAGATCTGTGTGTCCCCATTCCCCTTGTCCCACGTACCTGTGTTTTCCTTGGTAGCCTCACAACATGGCCCAAGGACAGCGGGAGACGACTGATCCTGCCCAGCAGCTCAGGAGCATTCCCTGAGTGGATGAGCCTTTCAAAAGTAGGGAAGAACAGAGCTGCTTCTGAAACCCTCTCCTTGCACAGAGCACAGAGGGGAGCATCTGGGCTCTGGGATGGAAAGAGCCACTTTCCAGGCAGTGGCTGCTCTCAACCCTTGCCAGATTCCCTGCATGCCTCCGGGCAACTCTTGTTTCCTTTCTGGGTCCTGCAGGTATGAAACTGCTCCTGAGCTGAACCGAGAAGGATCTTAAAGGGCTGTTTTCCAAACCATAAACTCGACCACAAATTAATGAGCAGTGCAGTTGTTGCTCTGCATGGAGCCACAGCCTGGGAGCCTTACCCAGGTTAGTCCTGGGGCTGGATGGAGGAGGTGGTGTTTGTTAAGTTGTGGGCAGAAAGGATGAGCACTGTGAAGGCGAGGGGGAAACAAAACGTGACTGTGTTTAAGCACTGCACTCCCCTGCAGCTTATTTCTCCTCACAGGGCTGTCAGGGATGGGGTTTGGGTGTAAAAGAAGCTGCAGCTTTATTGAGGGGGCACTAACCTGCTTCCCATGCAATACCAGGGCTGTCACGGAGGTGGGAATGCTTGGATGGGGTTCAGGGCTCAGGCACTGCTTCCACAGCTCCTGAGGTGTTGAGCTGCCCCCATGTACAGACTGTATATTTTTGTACACCAAGAAGGGTCACAGTTTACTTCTTCCATATGGTTTTGGAAGGAAACAAAGTTTGAGTACGGGGCATCCCCTTCTATTTCTCCTCCTCTCCCCACCTGACACACAGACTGACGACAGAGACAATCATGCTGTAGGGAGCAAGGGAGGAAGCACTGCAGGGTTTTGTATGCTGGGGTTGTTTAGCACATGATTTTATGGACACAGCTGTAAAATGTTCTCTAGATCGTTTGTTTTTTTTTCCAAGCACACTAATAAAAAGCATCCTGGGCTTTGTAAAGGCAGCGGCTTCCGTTCCTCCTTCCCGTGGTATTCCACAAGTGGGGCTCGGCTGCAGCTGAAGCACTTGAAGAGGTGTCTGCCCTCTCCGGCGGCGACTGCTTATGTGGGCACATTCCGCATGCGTGCCCTGGATTCTTGCCCCTGGACAGTGCAAAGCTTCCCTTTTGCGTTCCCCCTGCCCTAATATTAAGGTAATCCCTTCAACCCCCTGCTTTTTACAGCTACCCCAACGCAGTGCTTAAGGTGAGGAGGGCGCTCTGTGGCCCCATGCGTTGGCTGTGGTTTGGATTGCTTTAACCCTGCCGTGCGTAAGGAAGTGGGGCTCATCTCCTGCGTAATTCCAGCAACTGCTTGTAACTTGTGAGCAGGTCCAGGGCGGAGCCAGTGGCTGCAGGCACCGGGAGCGTTACCTCCTTGTGAACGCCTGTGTCTGGTTAGGGAAAGGAGGAAGGCTCCAGGAGCAGGAACCGGGTCTGGCCGTTGTGCCTCTTGCCAAACAGCCCCTCACGGAGCATAGATGCGGTTGTGTCTCTAACAGCCCTTTGCTTTCCAGCCCTGCATCCCCAGGTCCTGGGGCCACCCCAGCGCTGTCCCCATCCCGGGGAGCAGAGCAATGTCCCATGTGGACCCGTGCCAGGAGCAGCATGACACCGCAGCTCCGCTTGGGAACGGCCGAGTCAGGCGCATGTGACTGGTGTTGGGAAATCAACTGCCCGTGAACCCAGAGGAAACCACTGCTGCTGGCTCAGCTCCACAGGGTAAGGGCTGTGTGACGCTCCCCCTGAGCAGCAGAGAACACCCTCGACACAAACAGCACGAGCCGAGGCTGGGGTTGGGGGTTTTATTGCAGTTCGGTGTGGTTTACGGTGCTTAAAGGCCAACACTGTGTGTGGAAACCTCCCTACAGCTCTGCTCACCCCAGGAGGAGGGAATTAGGATCTGAAACTCAAGTTGAAAAACACAGCTTAAAAAGACAGGGGAACCCAGGCTCCTTGGGTTTGGTTTTGCTCCAGCTTTGCTTGCACTGCCCTGGAGCTTCGGCTGACCTTAACCCCATCTCGCTCTGCCTCAGCTATTTCAAACCTGCGGCACAAACACATCATGTGCTTTGCAGTGACAAAGTTGTTCTCAGACCTGCAGTGTTACCCCATGGAGCAGGACTGCCCAGGCCCAGAGCAGCAAGGATGGAGATGGGGAAGGGAAAGTGAAGTGGCTGAAGAAGTAAAACCTCTCCTGTTGTGACCATGGGCTGGAGCTGGCTTCTCCTCTGCCACTGAGACCAGTGGAAGCCAAGGTCTTAACCTGCTCAGAGCCACCTTGAGTTAAACAAGCTTAAACAGAGCAGGGAGAAGACGTAGCTAATGACTTCACAGCTCCTCTTCCTTTCCAACAGCTTCCAAGGGCTGGCATGCGATGCCTGCAGCGGCACAGTTGGGATTGAGGTGCCCTTGGTCCCCCTGGCAGGGATGGAGAGAGGGGACAGGATTCCCAGTGATCCAGCCGGGAAGCAAAGCTGGATGTGCATCTCCTGCCAGCAGCGGGGCTGCTCACGCTGCGGAGAGCCGGATCACCCTGAACTCGGTGAGCAGGGCCACGCAGAGGAAGGCCAGGTAGTAGAGGATGAGGCAGATGCCATAGGCCTTGCCCAGCTGAAAGCACTGCGCAGGCACCCACACGAAGGAGAAGACCAAGCTCAGCCCCAGGGCCCCAGCCAGCACCCACACCAGGAGGCTGTCGGGCTCCAGCTGCCGGAGAGATGGGCAGTGATGTAGGGTGACACCAGCATCCTGCTGCCACCCTGACCCATGCCGCTGTGTCCCTGCAGCCTTACCTTCACCACCAGCTGGCTGCTGGTCATCTGCAGCAGGCACCCGAGTCCCACACCAACCAGGATGTCTGCAGCACGTTCAGGAGGAAGACAAGCAGAGCAGGAGACCTCGGGAGTGATGGAGCTGGCTGCACCCCATGGCTGGTGCCCAGCCCAAAGAATTGCCAGTTTGAGGCAAATATAACCTGGAGCACTCTAGGAGGAGACGCTTCAGCCTGGTCCAGGGACCACCCAACACCTGCTGATCTGACCTTTGGCAGATCCCAAACCTGCCAGTTCCAGCCCCACTGGTGCTGGGACAGCAATGGGAATGCTGCTGGCTCCAACCTTGCAGCACCTCTGTTCAAAGGTACCACACTGGGAAGGGCATAGGGAAGGCTGCTAGCATCCCTGGGATGGATCCTGCTCACCTCCTTCCCAGGATCCTCAAGTGTCACTACCACCTTCCCCCTACACCCAAAGGATACTGAAGATGATGCCCCCGAAGCAGGCAGAGAAGGCCATGCGGGGGTAGCCCTGCCGTGCCATGGTGAGGTCCGAGAACGTGTCTGCAGGGGGACAAAGGGAAACCTTGGTGTTTGCCAGGAGGATGCGAGCTCATGGGGTGGCACCGGGGCACAGCAGAGCCCTCACCCCCGATGCTGTTGCCCCAGGCCAGCAGTGTCAGGCCCAGCACGGTGTTGCTCAGCTGGAAGATGATGCCCAGGGTCCGGAGGATGTTCACCAGCTCCGTGGCCGCGGCGTTGATCCACATGGCGCTGGCCAGAAACCCAAGGAAGGCAAATACCTGCCCAGAAGAGGGGCAAGCTGGGCCCTGGGTGCATCCCTTGGGACCCTGCACAGCTCCAACCAGCCGTGTCCCTCCTGGGGACCGGGAAGGAGGGCTTGGCTGGTCCCCAGTGCGCACTCAGGGCTGAGGGACACCTTACGCAGTGGTACTTGGGTGGCTCCTCATTGCTTGTGGTGATGAAGATGATGATGGCCAGGACAGAGCCAACCAGTGTGACCAGTCCCCAGACTGGGAAGACGCCCTGGATCTGGTACAGCCCATCTGCACATGGAGGGAAGAAGGAGCACCAAAATGGGCTGGGGCAGGATCCAACCAGGCTCATGGTACAAGGTAAATCCTTACCCCTTAAAGCAACCTCTGCCTTAAGCTCTCATGGGGCTACTCCCCTCTGTGCCTCAGTCTGCTCCCCTTTGTCCCCTTAGGACCCAGATGCTGGGGGCCCCAAATCCCCACCCCTATGGGGAGGACAGAACCATCCCCCTGCAAAGCAGGGCCCCCAGCTCGGCTCTGCACTGTCCCACCCTCATCTCACCAGGACTCCAAAGGGCTCCTACAGTCCCTAGGGCTTTGGTGGCCATCCCAGCCCCATCCTATCCTCTTTTGGGTGTCTGGGGTTGTTCAGGGCTCTTACATGTGCCCGACTTGAGGGTAAGGATGCAGAGCAGGGGGCTGGTGACGATGTGCAGGCAGTTGAGGGGTCTCTTCCAGTTCAGGTCATCCTTGTCAGGGTCCACAACGGGAACGGTGAGCAGCAGCACCAGCTCCACTGGCACCTGGGAACGGTGCGCAGCCGTGAGCAGGGGACCCCAAGATCTTCCATCCCCAACCATCCCCATCACAAGCCCCCTCTTTGAGGGGCTCCTCCTGGCTCCTGTCCCCAGTTACACACCTTGAGGACCTTAAAGAGCCGCCAGTACCAGGGCTTCCTCCTCCACTTGCGGCAGTCCAGGGGGCTGAGGGCAGTGGTGAGGATGCGCAGGGAGGGCTCCCGCGAGGGCAGCAGGGGCCGGTACTCCTCACCTGCAAGGGGATACGGCAGCTGAGCGGGATGGGGGCTCCCCAGGCCCCCCGACCCCTCTATACCATGGGGCTGTGGTCACCTGCGTGGCCCCTGCACCCAGCCATAGCTGCCCCATGGGCTCAGTCACAGCCTCAGGACAGAGCAGGGCCCATTGGGAGCCACATACCATAGTCCCCACTGTTTGTGCCCGAGGACTCCGGCTCTTCAGCATCCGTCGGCATCTCTGTGGGGAAGAGGAGAGGAGAGGAGGGAGCAGTGGATGGAGACCCCAGCACAGCAGGGGTCCTGCTGGCATGAGCCTTACCTGGCTCCCAGGCTCCGGGAGGGCCCGGCCCATCGCCCCGCTGCCACCGGTGAATCCACGTGCACAGCACCACGGTGAGGACATAGAAGATGTACAGCCCCAGGTACCCTGCATGGGGACCCCGCGGGGGTTACAGCACCCCCAGGATGCTCCTGCTGCCCCCTAGCCCCAGCAGCACTCACCCAGAGCCTCTCCCAGTGTGATCCTGCCGAAGTAGAGCACCAGGAAGGTGAGGAAGACGGCCAGCATGTAGAAGATGACATCCCTAAGGAAGGGCCTGGAGGCGGCTGTGAAGGGCTTGACCAGGGCGATGCCACCAGCCACCACCGTGGTCACGAACACACCAGCACCTACCAAAGCAATAGGTTCCCTGTGAGGGGCAATGCCCCACAGCGATCCCACCCCCCTGCTATGGGGGGGGGTCTCCTTACCAAAGACAGCCCCAATGGCCAGCCCTGCCGTCCGCGGGTTGGAGAAGGCCACCACGGCACTGAAGACATCGGGTGCCCCATTGCCAAAGGCCAGGAAGGTGACACCATGGAGAAGGGACGTCAAGGAAAAGACCCCTTCCCGTGGGGACATGGGGTGTCTGCCCGCTCTGCGCCACAGGGCTCCATCCCGGAGCCAGCACCCAACCCCATGGCTCATGCTCTGCATGGGTTTCCCCTGGCACGGTGCTGAGGGGACACAAAGTGACCCCATCACAGCATCGCCCTCCCCGGCCATGGCGTGCCAAGGATACTGCCACGTTGTGAGACAGCCTCAGGTTGGTGGAGATGGCCGACAAGTTGGGGCAGAAGCTGGAAAGGCAGAAGAGGTGGGGAAGGGTGACGGGGCAGCCGCGGGACACAGGGGTCCCCCTCACCCCAGGAACCATCCCCTCTATGGGGCTACTCACAACTTCTCTGCTGTCACTCCAAGGATGACGAACAGGTACAGGAGCCAGAGAGCCTGCGGGCCAGAGCGAGGGGTCAGTGCCACCGCGTGCCCCTAACGCAGAGCATCCCCCATGCCCATCCTTACATAGAGGGTGACGGCGAGGGGCAGCAGCCGGGGGGGGAAGGTGCAGAACACCCCCTCCAGGTAGTTGAGGAAGCCGCCGTCCAGCCGGCAGTCGGGGTTGCTCCGGATGAAGCGGCACCACTCCGAGCTGTTGTGTTTCCGCACCTCCCAGCACTGTGGGGCAGAGCAGGGTGGGGGGGCTCAGAGGCTCCCCCCCAGGGTCCCATCCCCATTGCCCTCCTGTAAGGGGCACCGCTGGGCACCGTCAGCCCTGCCTCAGTTTCCCCATCTGGGCCAGGGGGGTGCAAGCCCTTGTCCCCATCCATGGGCCCACAGAGCCCCCATCACCCCCCTCCCACCGGGAGGAAAGCCCGGCTGCAGGAACGGGGCAGCAGGGACAGGGCCCCCCAAACCCCGCCTCATCCCCCCCGCCCCACACTCACTCACATCCAGGTCCCGGCCGTGGCTCTGCGCTTCCCCCCCGGGCGGGACCGTGCGCCCCGGGTCCAGCAGCAGCGGGGGGGGCCCGGCCGGCTGCGCCCCGGCGAGTCCCAGCACCCCGGCCAAGCCCAGCACCCCGGCCAGCCCCACAGCACCCTGCCCCATAGCGGGTTGGGGGGCACCTACCGCTGGTAGCGGCCTCCGGGGAGGGGGAACGGGGGCAGGTCGCGGGCCCCCATCCCCGTATCCCCGGGTGGGGGGAAGGAAAGGTTAAAATAAATAATTAAAAATCAAATTATTATTAATAATAATTAATTAAAATGAAAAGAACGATAAAAAGCGGCGACACGTCCCCAGCGGGGGGGGGGTCAGCCCCGAGCGCAGCAAAGGGGAGGGGGCACCCCCAAGGTAGGGGATGGAGGTCCAGGGGATGCTGGGGGGATGCCGGTGGTACCCGAGGTCCCCTCCCGCCCCGCGCACCCACCCTGGAGCCGCGGCCGCGCTGCTGTGCGCGGGCAGCTGATCCCCCCCCCCCCGGCACCACCGCCCCGCCCGCATCTTAAAGGGGCCGCCACCCTCCGCTCTTAAAGCGACCGCGCCGCTGTGGGCTGCGCACGGAGCTCCCTCCGCGTCCCGGTGCCCTGTGCGGGACACGCACCCCGCGGGATGCGCCCCTGGTCTGGGGAGGGGGGGGCACCCTCTGTGAGCTCATCGCAGGCATGGTCTGAGGGTGCTGCCCCGGCGGGGCCCTGTGACCGCACCGGGGAGCTTTGGCTGCGCGGCCCGGGTCCTGCTCTCGGTGGGTGCCCTGCGCTCCCCCGTTGTAGGTGCGGGGCTGGGTGGCTCATACAGCACCGAGCACAGGGATCTGGGAGCGCTGGATCCGGGATCCACCCGTGCGGTGCCTTCGGGTGCTGCGCAGCCCGGAATAGCCCCAAGCGCGTGGCACCTTTTCCAGCTGATCCAACAAAGGGCATTACTGATGCTGCTGGGCACGCGGACCCGGACGGACCCGCACTGGGTGCCCCCGCTGTGGGGGTCCAGCCCCATCCCTCCCTCCCCCTGTTCCATGGCACGGCACGAGTGCACCGGGCCTCAGGTGGTGCTGGGGGTGACACACGGCGGTGCAGGGATGCTGGGGGGGGGGGGGTGCACCGAGGCCTCTGTGCCCGCCCCACCGCGCCCCAAGGGGACTTTGCCTGCAGTAAACAGGGACTGCCCCCAGGGCACCCACACCCCGCGCATCACCCCAATGGGGTCCCCACACCCTGACCCGCTCCCCACGGGCTGCCCTGATGGGAGACACACGGGGGGGGGGCACCCACTTGTGCCCCGCCCGTGGGACCGGGGCTGGGGGCAGGATGGGGGCACCCGGGGCGGGCAGCGGGACCCGACGGGGCGGTGCGGCCATCGCAAGCCCCGCCTCTGTCCCTGCCCCTCCGCTCCCTGCCCGCCATGGCGGTGTCGGGGCTGCCGCTGCCGCTGCTGCTGTGCGCGGTGTCCGCAGCCCTGCCCGGAGCCCCCCGCTTCGGGCCCAGCCCCGCTCCCGTCCCGCCGCAGCCCCGCAACGTCTCGGTGGTGCTGGAGCCGCGCTCGGGGCTCCGCGTCCTGCCCGGCCGCAGCCCCGCCGCTGTCGCCTGGGCCAGCCTCGACGACCGCATCCCCGCTGTGGGGTAGGGACCGGGCGCGACGGGGGCTCGCAGGGAGCCGTCGGGGGCGGGGGTGCCCCGGTTCTAACCCCTGTGTGTTCCCCCCCCCCCCCCCCAAGATGGGCCTTCCTGGAGGTGAGCACCAACGCCTCGTACAGTGACACCCTGCAGGCCTATGCTGCCGGGCTCGCCGAGGCGGCCGTGTCCGAGGAGGTAAGGGGGGGGACCCCCGTGGGGTTGGGGTCTGTCTGGTTCCCGAGCCCCCCCCCTCGCTGAGCGGTGCCGTGCCCCGCAGCTGATGTACATGCACTGGATGAACACCATGGTGGGGTACTGCGGCCCCTTCAAGTACGAGAGCGAGTACTGCGAGAAGCTGCGGAGCTACCTGGAGGCAAACCTGGGCTGGATGGAGGAGCAGATGGGGAAGGGGGAGGACCCCGAGTACTGGCACCAGGTGAGGAGAGGGGACCCCGCACCCTGGGTGGCCCCCGTGCTAACATAAGGCCAGGTTGGATGGGGCTTGGAGCAAGCTGCTCCAGTGGAAGGTGTCCCTGCCAGGGGTTGGGACTGGATGTGCCTTAAGGTTCCTTCCAACCCAAATCAGTTGGGGCTGTGATGGAGACAGAGGTGCCCGGGTCCTGGCTGTGCTCCATGCAGGATGACAGGGATGAGGATCCTCCTCCCCTGGATGAGCACATCCCACTCGTGACTTTCTCCCCACACGTACCCCTGTTGGGGTGCCCATGGGGTGGCTCAGCACTGCCTCCTTCCCCCCCACCAGCCACCGGTGCTGAGTCACAGCCACACTGATGGTCAGGCTCCCCCTGTGCCTCATCCTGCCTCTGCAGCAGCACCAGACCTGCTGTGTGCTCCAGCATCCTTCCGGGTGCCCCTGTGGTACCCAGCCCTGTCCCTGTCCCCATAGGTGCGCCTGGCCCTGCTGCAGCTGAAGGGGCTGGAGGACAGCTACAACGGGCGCCTGGACTTCCCCCGGGGCAGGGTCTCTCTGTCACCCTTTGGTTTCCTGTGAGCTCCTTCTGGGGGGTGATGGAGGGGGGGATGAGGTTGGGGGGATGAGGGATGCCCAGCTCTGTCCCACTCAAACCCTTCTGCTGCTGGGGCTCCTCCCTACCCCGTGGGCTGGGTGTTGGGTACCCCTCCGAGCCTGCTTCACCGCCTGCCTCAGTTTCCTTCCCTCCCTGCTGGGCACTGGTGCCCGTGCTGGGGTGGGATGGAGCAGCACCCCCGGCCTGGATATTGATGTGCAGAGAGCTCCGGATGCGGCCCTGCTCCGGGGTTGCGGTGTCCCCCACTTCATACCCCGTGTCCTACTCCCTGCCCCAGCCTGCTGCAGCTGGGGGGTGACCTGGAGGACCTGGAGTCAGCCCTGAACCGCTCCTCCCCACGGCGCGTCCTGGGCTCAGGCTCCTGCTCTGCCCTCCTGAAGCTGCTGCCGGGACACCGGGATCTCCTGGTTGCCCACGACACGTGGACCTCCTACCAGTCCATGCTGCGCGTCATCAAGAAGTACACGCTGCCCTTCCGCACCTCGGGTGCTGGTGAGTGAGCTGGGAGGGGGGGCTGCGATTGATACCCCCCTGCTGATGCTCCCTTGCTCCCACATCCCCTTTCCCAGGCAATGCTCAGATCCCTGGCAGCACCCAAGTGTTCTCCTCCTACCCCGGCACCATCTTCTCCGGGGACGACTTCTACATCCTCAGCAGCGGGTTGGTGAGTGGGGTCTGGCCCTGGGGGACCCCTCCGCGGCCCCTCCGCCTTCCCAAAGCCTCCCTTCCTCGCAGGTCGCGCTGGAAACCACCATTGGGAACAACAACCCGGCGCGGTGGAAGTACCTGGAGCCGCGCGGCAGCGTCCTGGAGTGGCTGCGGAACATCGTGGCCAACCGCCTGGCGCGCAGCGGTGCCGAGTGGGCCGCCGTGTTCCGGCGCTTCAACAGCGGCACGTGAGGATGCGCCGGGGTCCGGAGGCTGGGAGGACCGCGCGCAGGGATGCGGCTGGGTGCCACAGGGATGCTCCCTCCTCTCCCCGTGCCAGGTACAACAACCAGTGGATGGTGGTGGACTACAACGCCTTCACGCCGGGGAGAGCAAGCCCGCCGCAGGGCGTGCTGACCGTGCTGGAGCAGATCCCGTGAGTTGAGCAATGGGGGGAGCATCCCCTCTCCCGTCGCCCATGGGTTTGGGGAAGCCACAGCTGCCCCTGCCCAATGGGTGGGAATTGGGTGCTGGGGATACAAATACAGGCTGGAGCTGCCTGTGCGGCTCTGGATGGAGTGGGAATCCCGGCAGGGCTGCTCCCCTTCCCGGCCTATCCCCATCCATCCCAACTCAATCCCCTTCCTCCCCACGCAGGGGCCTGGTGGTGGTGGCCGATCGGACGGAGCTGCTGTACCAGCAGGGCTACTGGGCCAGCTACAACCTGCCGTGAGCTGCATCCAGCCCCCGTCCCCATCCCGTTAAAGAGGGGCACAGCCGATGCTGGGCCTTGCCCCCAACCCGCAGCACTGAGGGTGCTGACTGCCCCCCAAAACCCCAGGTACTTCGAGGAGGTCTTTAACGCCAGCGGGACCCCGGAGCTGGTGGAGAAGTACGGGGACTGGTTCAGCTACGACAAGAACCCGCGCGCGCAGATCTTCCGCCGCAACCAGACGCTGGTCCATGACCTGGACTCCATGGTGCGGCTGATGAGGTGGGTGCTGAGGGCACCCCAAGGCCTCCGGGTGCCCCCCACACGGGGGGTTGCAGCCCTCAGGGGTGGTGGCTTTGTCCTGGGCTGCATGGAAAGGAGGAGGTTGAAGGAGGGGATCCTGCCCCTCTGCTCTGCTCTGCTCTGGTGAGACCCCCCTGCAGTGCTGTGTGTGGTGCTGGTGTGCCCAGCACAGGAGGGACATGGAGCTGTTGGAGCAAGTCCAGGGGAGCCCACGAGGATGCTGAGGGGCTGGAGCAGCTCCCGTATGGAGCCAGGCTGAGAACATAGGGGCTGTTCAGCCTGGAGAAGAGAAGGCTGCGTGGAGACCTCAGAGCAGCTTCCAGTATCTGAAGGGGGCTGCAAGGATGCTGGAGAGGGGCTCTTCATTAGGGACTGTAGTGACAGGACAGGGAGTGATGGGTTCAAACTGAAACAGGGGAGATTTAGGTTGGATTTAAGGCAGAAGTTCTTCCCTTTGAGGGTGCTGAGGCGCTGGTGCCCAGAGAAGCTGTGGCTGCCCCATCCCTGGCAGTGTTCAAGGCTGGGTTGGACACAGGGGCTTGGAGCAAGCTGCTCTAGCGCAAGGGTGCAGGGGCTGGAGCTGGATGAGCTTCAAGGTCCCTCCAACCCACCCCATGCTGTGACTGTGTCTCTATGATGCGCGTTCCCCTCCCTGCCATCACCCACCCCTCACTTCCCAGGTCCAACAACTACCTGCAGGACCCGCTGTCGCGGTGCCGGGGCTGTGACCCCCCCCAGAACGCAGAGAACGCCATCTCCGCCCGCTCTGACCTCAACCCCCCCAACGGCACCTACCCCTTCCCTGCCCTGCGCCAGCGCTGCCACGGCGGCACCGACATGAAGGTGGGAGCCAGGACCCCCCTCTTTAGGGGTGCACCCCCTCCCACAGCCCTTTGCTGACGTGTTGTGTCCCCCCCCCAGGTCACCTCCTCGGGCATGGTCCCCACCTTGGCGCTGGTGGCTGCCAGTGGTCCTGCCTGGGATGATGTGCCCCCGTTCCGCTGGAGCACGTCCCCATGCAGCGCCCTGCTGCACATGGGACACCCGGACCTATGGACCTTCCCCCCCATCAAGGTCCACTGGGACTGAGCAGGCACCGGGATGAGCCCGTCCATCCATGGGCATCCCTGTGTGGGAATCCCTCGTGGGGGCCGCAGCGTCGCCCCTGCGCCCACAGGACTGGTTTGGGTGCAAGGAGGGGGGGTCCCCTGCACCCCAGGGTCTTTCTGCTTCTGCCTCTCACTGCCGTGTCCCCGTGGTGCTGAGCTGCACTGGGACCGTGTCCCCTCCCAGCCATGGGGTTCTGGGACCTTTCCCTGGATGCTGACACTGGGTTTTGGGGGGGCTCTTCCCAGAAAAGGGGACCCCCCCCCCTTGGGAGGCTGGTGCTGGTCCGCAGGCAGAGAGCAGGGCAGTGAACTGGTTTGGCTGTGACAAATAAAGTGCTCTGCGTGCAGCAGAGGGGGTGGCTGTGCTTTGCACGCTGCTGAGATTCTCTGGTGTCTCGTATAAGGGTTGGGCTCACGCAGCGGTCTTCTCCCCCCCCACACCCCAACATTAACAGGATGCTCCCTGCTTCTTGGTGGTCGGGTGCACAGCCCTCCAGGCTGGCCTCTTTTGGGGTGCTGAGCTTTCTCTGCGTACTTGGTGTGGGGCTGAAACGGGGAGGTCCCCACCACTCACCCCCCCCAGATGGGGTGTCCCTCCTCATCCCTTTTGCCTCCCCCTCCCTCTGACACCTGTGTTCCCCCCAGCCCCAAAACCCCCGTTGCAAAATCCTCTTAGGGCAGCTCCCTTGATCCCGCTGCTTCGTTAGGAATAACGAGGTCATTACCGGGGGATTAATGAGCTACTGCGGCTCCGCTTTGATGGCTCCAGGTTCCCACCAGGCCTGGGGGGCCCTGCAGCAACCTGGGGGCTGCACGGAGCGGGGATGCAGCAGGGCTGGTACCCCTAAAGCTGCAATGGGAGCCCCGGAGCCATCCCACAGGGATGGGTGCTGGGGGGGTGGCAGAATCCATGCCTATGTCCCTGGTGTGGGGGTTCCCTGTGCCTTGGTTTCCCGGGGTAGAAGGAGAGCAATGAGGAGGGATGGGTGCACCCATGCTGAGGAGGGCTGAGCTTGGCTCCAGCATCCTCCCTATGAGCAGCGGGGTCTCCTTGCACCGCTTCCCCTGCGCTGCCACCAATGGTCCCACATCCCTGTCCCATCCGCAGGGAAGCATCTGCGGCCACTGGGAGATGGTGGGGGGGGGGGCTGGAGCTCGTGTGCCCCCCTTGAAGGAATCCTCACCACATCCCATATTGCAAGTCCCCATGTGCCCAAAGCAGCGTGGTGTGGCACTGCCTGTGATGCCCTGCCCTGCTCTGCGCTGTTCACTCTGAAGCCTAATGGGAGCATGGAGTTGTTCCATTGCTGGGGAAGGCCAGCTCCGGTTTGGATCCTGGGGCTGCAATCCCATAGCATGCCAGGTCTGTTTCACTGCTGTGACAGTGGGGCAGAGCCAGGGAGTTGGGGGGGGGGTCGCAGTGCATCCCATTTGTCTGCGTCATGCCTATGCCAGCTCATGTGCAGTGAGTCCCCTGTTGGGACCTTCATACCCCCTGACCCCTCCTGGCACACAGGGGCTTGTTCCATGGGGCATGAGGCTGGGATGGGGGGGGGGGGGAGCAAGGCTGCTGTGGGGCTTGGCAGGGCTGGCATAAGGGTGCAATGGCTGCTGTGGGGGCAATGGGCTCAGGTTGAATGGGCAAAGTCCTCCAGCCTCCTGGGACATGGACCCGAGGGCTTGTGCTCAGGTGCAGGGGTCTTACCCTTGGGGATCCCCAAAGTCATTCGGGAGCTGCCCCCTCTCCTGGCCTCCCAATGTCCCATCTCCTTGGCACTTCATCACCTGAAGGCTGCTGGGACTTGGCTGATCCTGGGCCACCGGCACCGTGCCCGTACCATGGCCTGGGTGCTTTGGGCACGCATCCAGTGCTGTGGATGCCAAAGCCCATCCGGCTGTGAGCAAACAGCCAGGGCAATGTCTAACTGCTGCCGGCTCACGTGGGGGCCTGGGGACATCGGCACGGCCCCCCTGGCGTCACCTCCGCCGTCCGGAGCTGAGCACACGCAGTGAGGACACGGGACATTGGGTAACCCCACCGTGGGGCGCTTGGGGACAGGGGGGGCTTGGGGATGGAGGATGGAGATGGGGTGGCCCTGCTTGCAATGGGGCTCTGGCAGGGAGGACTCATTGCTGCGGTACTGGGGGTGGATCTGGGGACAGCCTTGTCCCAGCCATGTGGCCCCCATGGAACCAAGGCGGGCAGCGGAGCTGTGGGGAGCGGGGGGTACCCATGGGGAGCAGCCAGTGCCTCACCCAGCTCTCCACAGCAGAGCATCCATCACCCCTGAGGCCATGGCAGCCCAGCCCAGCGGGGGCCAAAAGCCCTTCCACATCGTCTCACCCCTCCTGGAGAGCCTGCCCCTGTCCAGGGCCGCGGGTACCAAGGTGTACATGAAGCTGGAGAACGTTCAGCCCACCGGTTCCTTCAAGATCAGGGGCATCGGCCACCTCTGCCAGGAGGTGAGGGTTGTACCAAGGCGCTGCTCCTGCCCTTACGGGGCACAACGAGGGGGTAAACCCCATCCCTTTCCCTCCTCTCCTGCCTTTCAGGCTGCCAAGAAGGGCTGCAGCCACTTCGTTTGTGCCTCAGGTAACTGGAGCCGGAGCAGGGGGCCCATTGTGAGGGCTGTGGAGGGGGGGATCCAGCCCTTCCTGACCCCCGCTTCCCGCAGGGGGCAGCGCGGGGCTGGCCGCGGCTTACGCGGCGCAGAAGCTGGGGGTGCCGGTGACCGTGGTGGTCCCCAGCAGCACCGGCCCCGGCACCGTGCGCAGGCTGCAGGAGATGGGGGCAGAGGTGGAGGTCTCGGGACAGGTACCGCAGCCTGGGGGTGTGCGGGGTGGGAGCATCTCTGCGGTGCGCATGGCAAACCCCCGTCCTGCATCACCTGCACCCCGGCACTGCAGCATGGTCACCGTGGGGACCCCAGACCTCAACCCAGTGCCTCTGTGGGTTTATGGTGATGACGGACCCATTTCTGGGGGGGTGTGAAAGCTGATGTGGCCGCAGGGAGCCCCTATTACTTCCCCAGGTATGGGATGATGCCAACGGGAGAGCCCTGGAGCTGGTGGAGACCAAGGGCTGGGTCAGCATCCACCCCTTCGACCACCCCTTGGTGTGGTGAGTGAGTGCTGCCGGTGCTCAGCTCCCCATCCCCATCCCCATGGCCGGGATGCTCTGGGCCGCATCCTCCCCTCCTCACTCCGCAGGCAGGGCCACGCCAGCCTGGTCCAGGAGCTGAAGGACTCCCTGGACACCAAGCCAGACGCCATCGTGCTGGCGGTGGGTGGCGGGGGGCTGCTGGCGGGTGTCGTGGCTGGCTTGCGGCGGGTGGGCTGGCAGGACACCCCCATCATCGCCGTGGAGACGTGGGGGGCTCACAGCCTGCACGCGGCGCTGGAGGCCGGGCGGCTCATCACCCTGCCCGACATCACCAGGTAAGGCCGTGCCGGGCGTGCGAGGAGTTGCTGGGTCTCAGCCCAGCTCCATATGAAGGGTCCTCAGGAACACCCCATCCACTTCTATCCCAAGCGTTGCCAAGTGCTTGGGAGCCAAGACCGTGGCAGCGCGGGCGCTGGAGTGCGCCCGGGAATGCGAGGTCATCTCCCAGGTGGTGGAGGACGCGGATGCTGTGCGGGCTGTGGAGCAGTTCCTGGGTGAGCCGGGGGGCGATGGGGACGGCACCGGGGGCAGCAGCCTGTGCTGTGCCGGTTGGGACGGCGCGGCTCAGGGTGGCTCTTGTCCCCGCAGAGGACGAGAGGATGCTGGTGCAGCCGGCGTGCGGCGCTGCCCTGGCCCTGCTCTACACGGAAGGGCTGCAGCGGCTGCAGCGAGAGGGGCGGCTGCGGGCCCCGCTGGCCTCCGTGGTGCTGGTGGTGTGCGGCGGCAGCAGCATCCGGCCCGCGCAGCTCCGCGCCCTCAAGGACCAGCTGGGGCTGGAGTGATGTCCGTTGAGGCGGGGGGCACAGCGGAGCCCTGTGTGACGCGGTCTGGTGTGAGGCATCCCTGCCCGTGGCCCGTGTGGGGTCCTTCCCAAACCATGGAATGGGTTGGGTTGGAAAGCACCTGAAGATCACCCGGTTCCACCCCGCTGCCATGGGCAGCGGTGCCTCACACCAGACTGTGTCACACCAGACTGGCCTTTAGGATAACCCAAATAGAGCCTGGTCCCTGAGCTGGACCCCTTGCCTCCTCCTGCAGTCCCTGCCCAGCACACAGCATCTATAGAGGATGGGGAAACTGAGGCACGCAGGGTGGGTGAAGCCAGGGCTCACCCTGCAGGCAGGGATGGAGCCAGGGCCCTTCCTGCCCGTCCGAGGGCAGGACTGGGGTACACGCACCCCTCTTTGCCCCTTGGATGAGCTCCTGCTCCGCACCCCCTGCTCCCTGTTGGATGCAGCTCCCCACCCCAATTAGCAAGCACTCCTTCTCTGACTAATTACTTTGTGACTGCCTTTATGCATTATTATTCTAATGATTATTAATTATTACAGTCTTCTCCCATTCCTTCCGCTCTGTCTGTGGTCAGAAGAGAATAACACACATGGACCTGCTGGTTGCAGTGATTTATTGGTGGAGCTCCCTGGCTGTGTTTAACACCCATGGGCTCTGAGGTGCACTGATGGGGGGGGGTGTGGTGTGTGTAGACCCCATCCTGGAGCCACAAGATCCCCCTTTCTTCCCATAGCACTCTTTTTCCTAACCCCTCTTTTCCTCTAGGCTTTCCTGCACTAGTGCTGCATTTCCTTTTAGCTTGTTGCTAATGCACCTCCTGTTGGGTGTTGTGTCCCTCAGTGCATTTCTCCCCTGTCCTTCTTTCCATTCCTGGGTGATCATGGAAGGGACCTTAAAGCTCATCCAGCTCCAACCCCTGCCACAGGCAGGGACACCTTCCACTGGAGCAGCTTGCTCCAAGCCCCTGTGTCCAACCTGGCTTTGAACACTGCCAGGGATGGGGCAGCCACAGCTTCTCTGGGCACCCTGTGCCAGCGCCTCAGCACCCTCCCAGGGAAGAGCTTCTGCCTCAGAGCTCAGCTCAGTCTCCCCTCTGGCAGGTTAAAGCCATTCCCCTTGGCCTGTCCCTACAGGCCCTTGTCCCAAGCCCCTCTCCAGGTTTCCTGGAGCCCCTTTAGGCACTGGAGCTGCTCTAAGGTCTTGCTGGTGCCCCCCTTCTCCCCTTGGAGCAGAGGGGGCTCAGCCCCTGTGTCACCGGCAGCCCCATGAAGCTCTTTCTCTTGGCCAGCCCCCCCCAGCAGCACCCTCCCTGCCTCCCCCCATCTCTCCCAGTGTCCAGGCCTGCTCCCCAGTTGCCTCTTGGAGGCCAAATCCCCATCAATCAAACCTCTGCCACTCCATCGTGAGCAATCTCTTATGGAAAAAGGTGTTCCAAGGAGCACCAAGGGCTGGAGAATCCTATTGCAAGACACACTATTAATTGTAAGGAGTCAGCCCAACCTACTCCAGCTACTTTTTATCCCGGGTCCAAAACCTGGTTATTTTCCACTTTCTGCAGACCTTCCCCTTCCTTTTTCTCCCCCCAAAAGGGGGAAAAGTCAGAATACAATATAAAATAGCAATGATGCTTGTCCAAAGGCTGGAAGTGGGAAAGGAATTCATCCCCAGGACTAAGGATGCTCTGCTGGGCCTGGGGGGAGCCGGGAGCTCACACTGGTGTGTCCCCAGCATGGTCCCATGGGGGGTTATTGACACTGGGGTTGGGGTGACCCCAACGGGGAGCTTTGCCCCCTTTCTTGCCTTGAGGGAGCATTTGGTCTTTGGGCGCCAGCTGAGGAAGATTAGGCCAAGGCAGGGACATGGGGGTGCAGGTTACGTGGGGGACACCCCACTGAGGGTGGCGTGGCCACACTTGGCATCCCCATCTTGGCTATGATGTTGCTGGGGGGGGGATCCCTGCCTTGGCTGTGACATGGCTGTGGTGGGGCCCCCATTTTGGCTGTGATACTGGACCCTGACCCCAGCTGCAGCGGGGACCCTGGCTGTGATGGGGACCCAGCCCTGGCTGCGGCTCAGGGGCTGAACCCATCTGCTCCCTGCTCTGTGTCCTGGATCCAGCCCTTTCCATGACACCAAGCCGCAGGTGGGTGCTTGCAGGGATGGGGTGGCAGCAGTAGCCGGTGGCAAGAGAAGCAGGGCAAGGCCTCGCTCCTGCAACCAGCTCTGAGCTGCGGGTCCCAACCAGAAACACCCCTCAGTGCCAGCGGGTCCCTGCTCGGATGGGTGCTGAGCCCCAGCCGCCTGCATGGGAGGAGGCAGCTTGGAGCATCCCAAATCCCTCCTGCAGGGATGGGATGCCCAGCAGCCTGCTGACAGCCCTCCAGTGTATGCCTTGGCTATAGTAATAGCAATGATCATCATAATAGGCAGCGTGTTCACCCACTGAATGACCTTGTGCTTGCATTTATAACCCTCAGAACGATGCTGGGAGGGAGCTATTTAACAATGCAACGCCCCATCCTTATAACAAGCCCTGATAACCCCAACCTGGCAGGGGTGGAGCACGAGGGAGGGCCTAGCTTCAATCCTGCCTCAGTTTCCCCACCTGATAAAAGAGGGAAAGGTGCTTTGTGTGCTGAGCTGCTGTGATGGTCTCAGGCTGAGGGATTCCTCAGGGCTCAGCCCGGCTCGTTTGCCACCCCGTTATTAATGCTGGTAATGGCATAGGAAGGATAAATTCCACCACTTGGCTGAGCAGAGGGGAATATGCAGAGCAGTGGTTGGCTTTCCATAAATCATCAGCGCTCCGTGCTGCAACCCAGCCAGGACTTGAAATTCAGGTCAGGAGAGAGGGACGCTGGTAAGCCAGGCAGAGGAGGTAATTCATTCTGGTTCTATCGGTTTCCTGCAAGCCAAGGGAGGGGGGGAAGCTCTAAGCTCTGCCACGATTGTGCGCTTTAAATATTAGCTCAGAGCTGCAGCCGGTTGTGGGCTTTATTTGGTTTGGGATCTTGGAAAACAAGAGAGGGAAAAGCAAGAGAGATGGGGATGGACTTGGATGCTGGTGGGGATGGACCCCTCTCCTGCCTCCCCTTGGTACCTGCATGGTGCAGATGGGGTTCATGGACATCCCACCCCCGTGGTGTGTGTCCCAGTATTCCTGTAGGGATGCAGCATCCCATGGTGATCAGCGTGGCTGAGGGTGCCTCTGGACTGCTTGGGGGGGGGGATTTTGGGGTGTCCATATGATCCCTTCCCCAGAAGAAAGGAATCATGTCCCAGGTTCTCTGCTCTGGGGAATGTGCCCCCCCCCCAAGTGATGGAGAGCTGGGGGGATGTGGGGGTTCTGGAGTACCAGGTGGGTGATACAGCAGCACTGAGGTGCCCATGGTACCCATCCTATGCAGGGGAGCGCTGGTAGCGGCTCCCCCCGACCCCACATTAGTGCTGGGGGCTGCAATGGGGGAACCCAACCAGCACCTCCCGTGGCTTTGCCTTTCTCTGGAGTGATCACAAAACGAAACGAAAGGGACCAGGTGACCGAGCAGTAGGTAACTAAAAGGTTCTTTATTCACATCGAACAACAAGAGCCATTCACACTAACAGCCTCCGCAAGAGGCAGCGGGGACAGGAAACCCACGGCGCTTTCAGCAAACAACTTTTCCCCTTTCCTTTTCCATTCTCCTTCCTCTTTATTTTGTCATTCCCACTCTATATCCCCCCCCCCTCCCCCCAGCCTGCGGAATAGAAAACCCTGGGAGCCTCCCGTGACTAAAAGTACAATAAATAATCAGTAAACACAAAACCATACTTTATTTGTTTCTCCTTTATACAAAATAAAGAAACTAGAAGCAAAAACTATGATACATCCGTAACTCGGCAGAGCCGCTGGGGTGGAGCTCGGTGGTGAGGCTCAGGGTTTGATTTCTGCTCTGGTGGTGCTTGGGTTTGTCCTGGGTTATTTCCCTGGTTAGTGTGTGCGTGGGGGGGTTGCCTCTTTCTGTCTTTGCCACCGTGTGGGAGCTCAATCTCAGCCAGTCACTGGGGCAGCCCTGGGCACCCCCTTCCACACCCCCTCTGAACCAAAGACCGGGTCCAAACCCGCCTTGTCCTTGGGGATAAAAGGCGAACAACGGAAAACCAGGGCAGGGAAGGGGCTGGGGGGTGTTATTCCTGCTCTTCCCCGTTTCCCCCCTGCTGCGATGTGGTCGGGGATAATTAAAAAGGATGCTAATGAGCAGGGGGGAGCCCTGCCAAGAGCCCCCCAGGAGCCGCCGGGGCGGTGGGACCTGTGTGTCCAGGCAAGTTCAGCTTTGGTCCGAGAGGCGGGGGTCCCGCTGCCAACGGGGGTCTTCAGGGCTGGGCACCATTCCTTATCCCCCCCCCCAGTGCTGGGGGGGGAAGGTGCCGGGAGGGGGAGGTAGTGGGGTGGCCCCAAGGTCCCATATGGAGGGAGGGATCTGCAGTGATTGGAGGGGACGCAGGGATGCGTTTTGGCATCGGACGGGGGTCTTTATCCGTGGGGTGGAGGGGGGACACGCGTGGGGTGGGGGAACACGGGGGTGTTTTCCCCCTCCCCACACACACACGTGCCCACACCAGGCCTACCACACCGCTGCCTCGCTGAGCTCCGGGTTGGGGTGCGAGAGGGCCCCGCTGTAGCCGCTATTGCTGGACATGGAGAAGGGTGGGCTGGGCCCCCCGCTGAAGACCTCCCCTGGGATGGGGTGCAGCGAGCCGGTCATCCCCGGCTCGGGGCTGGGGGTGTCGGGATGCGAGATCATATCCGTGTACCTTTGGTTTTCTGAGGAGTGGTGTCCGCTTAAGGGGGGCTCCAAGGGTCCCAGGGGTGTGGAGCCGGGTCCTGAGTTCTGAAGGTAGCTGGAGTCGGCCGGGGACTGGGCTTGGGAGGGCGGCCCGTGGGGGAAAAAGTCATAGTTGCCTCCCGGTCCGTAGTAGTCACCTTGGTAATCTGTGGGGCGGGAGGGAGAAGGATGGAGCTGGTCCCTCAGGGATGAAACCTCCGCTGTGCCCCATTCCCAACCCTGTCCTCCCCTCTGGGCACAAATCTGGACCCGCATTGCCACCCATGCCGAAATATTCTGCTGGCTCCTGGGGAGTGGGGCTCAAAGACCCCACTGCAAATCGGAGCTCAACCTAAGGGAGAAATAAGCCGGTCCTCAGGGCTGCAGCGCTCACCGTCCTCTCCCTGCCTGTCCTGGAGGGAGGAAGGGGATACAGGAGGGCAAGGAGCTGGGGCTGGGGCAGCTCAGGGGGAGGATGGGCTCAATTTAATGCTTGGTTAATGCATTAAATAATACATATGTACATAAAGGGAAGGGGGAAAAGATATATATGGGAATGGGTGAATGGATGTATAAAGGGAATGAGGAAAAACATATATATAAGGGAATGGGGAAAAGATATGTATAAGGGGACATGGTCCTCAGTGATACGGTTTAATGTACTTGGCAGTCCTGGGGTAATGGTTGGACTTGATGATTTTAAAGGTCTTTTCCAACCTAGTTGATTTTAGGATTGTAGGAGTGGGGAAAACATTTATATATGTATATAAGGGAAGAGGGAAAAGATATGTATAAGGAGAATGGCAAAACCCATGTATGTATAAAGGAACAGGGAGAAGATGTATAAAGGGAATGGGGAAAAAGCATGTGTAAAGGAATGGGGAAAAACATATGAGAGAAAAAGAAAGAGGTATGTATAAAGGGAATGGGCAAAATAAGTATTTAAAGGGAATGGTAAAAAAACGTATAAGGGAATGGGGAAAAGATATATATATAAAGGATCCGAGGATTACATGTATAAAGGGAATTGGGGGAAAAATATCTAAATGGAATAGGGAAAAAAAAACCAAACATACAAGGGAATGGGGAAAAATATATACGATGTGGAAAAATCTATATAAATAAAATGGGGTAAAATATATATAAATGGGGAAATATACATATATATATATTTAGCAGCTTAGAAGGGATCTAGAAACTCACTGGGGGCAGCAAGGGGTGCGTGGAAAGCCCCTCTTAGGAGGGGAGGCTTTGAAAATGGGCTTCGGGGGGGCTCTGCATGGAGCGGGGGGAGAGGGGAGGCGGTGGGGCCGCCCCGCTGCGCCCATCCAGTCCCGTCGGGGCGGCGGCGGGGGGGCGGCCCGGCGGCAGTGACCTTCCATATGCTGCGGGCCCGGGAGGTAATTGGAACAAATGCGGCCTGAAAGGGGCACAAAAGCCCCGCAGCTGGGGCTTTGTTCGGGGAGAGGGGCCGCCGCAAGGCCCGGGGGATGGGCGTGGGTGCGAGCCTGCGTGGACGTGTGTGTGCATACGGCGGGGAGCGTGTGCATGGACGTGAGCACGGGGAGAGCCGGGATGCTGCGGCGGCTCGGGAAAGGGGGATATGGGAGGAACAATGGGAAAGAGGGAGGGAAGGAGCGGGTGGGGACACGGGGCAGGGGTCCCTCACCTCCGTAGTACGTGTAGGGCGTCGAGCCGAGCATCTCGGACTCGTCGAGGCGGCCGCCGAGGGGCCGCATCCTGCGCGGGCTGCGGAAGAAGGCATGCCGGCGGGCGCCCAGCGCGCTCAGCTGCTTCATCCGGCGCTCCTTGGACCGACGGTTCTGGAACCAGACCTGCGGCAGGGCCAGCGTCAGGATCCAAAGGGAATGGGGGTACCGGGGACACCCCCTCCCCGTGTTTGGTTAGGGATGGCTGGAGAAGGGGATGGGAATCTTGCACCCACATGGGTTTTCCCATGTTTTAATGACAACCCACACCTCCTGCTGCTAGTAAATCCCAAAACATGGATGGGGGTACACACATCCCCCCCCCCAAACAACCAGGCTGCGTCCCCCTGCATGCATCCTCAGCCGATTTGTGTCTACAAGGGAGAAGGCAGTCAGAAAATACAAGAGGGAGAATTTTCTTCTATGGGTAGGAAGAAAAAGGGAGGAAAAGAGGGTAGGAAAAGGCGGGGAGGAGTTCTGGGTGGCAGCAAAAAGCAGGTTGCAGGAAGATGAGACCTGCTGCAGCGGGAGGAAAAGCTGACCGGTGGGGATGAAGGTAACAGGGAAGGGGAAGATGCAGCCGACTCTCCACGGGGCATCGTCTCATCCACGGCCCAGGCCACCGTGTTGTCTTGGTATTGCGGTGTCTGGATTATGGCTCCTTTCCCCTCTGTATCCCCCGGGATGGGGCAGCTCAAGGGAACGAGCGCACTGCGCTCCTCCAGGGCCCTTCTCCTGCTTCCCTCTGCTGGGAGCCCGGAATGGCAGCTCCGCTAAGGGCAAAGCCGGAGAGTCCTCCCCTATTAGTGCCTTTATTAAAGCCCATTAATCCCTATATTTCCGCGGGGATTTTCTTCACGGGGGCAGTGCAGTAAGGAAGTGCCGGGCTGCCTGCAGAGAGCAATGGCTTCTCCTTGCTTTCCCAAGGCTGGAACATCCATCTCCTGGGCACGCTGGAGAGTCCTGACGGTAAGGCCTCAGACCGGCTTATGTTTTGGGATTGATTTTCATCGCTCCCCATGGGATCGGTGCATTATAGCACAGAATGGGGGATCCCCGCTATCCCACTGGAGCAGAGGTGTGACGCTGTCAGGGGATGGATGGGATTTGCCTGACCCCATTTCCAGAGCTCATGGGATCAGCCTCAGTGTCCCAGCCCCTTCCCAGCACCTAGGGGAGACCGTGACAGCCTTGAGCTATCAGAGCTCCTACAGCACCTCTTTTCCTTCCCTTCCTATGCGGGTTTTTCCCCTGCCATGGGAGGAAATGGCCCCATGAAGTGCTGATGTTGTTCTATGATGGGAATGATGCCACATCACACCATGGGACCATGGGCTGGGGCTGCCCTACCTGGATGACTCTCATGTTGAGGCCGGTCTCCTGGGCCAGCTGCTCTCGGATGTGGCGGGTGGGTTTGGGGGTGGCGGCGAAGGCAGCTTTGAGGGTCTCCAGCTGCTTGGCTTTAATGGTGGTGCGGGGCCCCCTCCGCTTGGTGCCCGAGTTCTGCTCCTCGTTCTCGTTGTTGGTGGTCTCCTTGTCCGAGGAGGTCGAGTTGTCCGTCTCCTTCGTGTCGTCCTGCATGGGGTCCTGGAGATCCGGGGACAAACTCCTGTCTGTACATGAGGACACTGTAAAGGAGACCCAGAAAGGAAGGGGGGGGGGGGGGGTGCGGATAACTTAGGGGAGACATCAACCCCCCTTCTCCTCTGCCCTCCCCAGCCCGGCTGCTTTCCAGGAGAGGCGTTTGGGGGTGCTGGAGAGCAGCAAGAGGTGCAGATCACCTCTGCCCCCCTGGTACCCCGAAAGCATCAGCCCCCCAGCATTACACAGAGCTCCAGGTAAACTCTGCCCGACCGGGCCCTGTGCACCACGTTGTGCCGTCCGGGGGCAGCTGGGGACGGGGGGATCCCCCAAGCCCCCCTCAGGCCCCCGAGCTCCCCTTTTCCCCCCGCCTGCGCCTTGCACACCGGGAAGCGCCGCAGGGAAAAATGCGGCCGGTCCCTGTCGGGGCTTGGGGAGGTGGGGGCCCCAGTCGCTGCCTTGAGCCTGGCTCACCCCCCCCACGCAGCCACCCCTCCTCCCGGGGCCCCTGATGCCAGCACCCCCCCAAGGCCATGCTCTACTCGCCTCGCTCACAGCAGCGGCCCCACTGACTGACGTGGCAGGATCCGGCCCCGGGTGCTGGACGGAGAGAGAGCCCACGGAAGGGGGTGAGCACAGGCGCCCGGCATGGCTGGGACAGCGGGAGTGGGCCTGATCCTGCTGTCCTGACGCAGAGACAGCTTCCAAGGAAGTCAAATGGGAGCTTTGCCTCTGGGTTGAAAGGAGGCGAAGGATCAGGCCCGCGGCGCGGGGGGACCGGGCACACTCGCAGGGGGATGCTCCCGGGTTTGAAGGAGGGGCACCGGGCTAGGCCGGGGTGGACGGGGTGTGGGGTCCTGGCTCCTCACCGTCCGGTGGGGGGGGGGGGGGATGCTGCCCCTGGGAGCGATGCTGCGGGGCTGCACCTCGGCCGCCCCTTGCCCCATGCGCGTCCGCATCCCTCGGGGGGTGCGATCGCTTCCACCCCGATTGAAGGCTTTCACCCCACATCCCTCCCTCTCCCCGCGGATTAACGATGACGGTCGGGCTGGCTGCGGGGTGCAGCCCCTTACCCCCCACACCCCCCCCCAAAAAAAACCCTAAAGCTCCGGGGGTCGGGCGGTGCGGAGGGCAGGGCCGCTCGTACCTGAGTTGAGGCTTCCTTCCTTCAGACTGGGGGAGTTCAAGTAATCCTCTTTGCAAACAAACTTGTTCTCGTCGATGATGTAGAGCTCCTCGCCCGTGGAGAGCTGCTTGTTGCAGACCATGCAGGTGAAACAGTTCAGGTGAAACACTTTATTCCGCGCTTTCCGGACGAGGTCGCTGGGGGAGATGCCCTGGGAGCAGCCGGCGCATTTGGTACCAAACCTCCTGCGGAGGGGGAAGAAAAGCGAAGAGCTGGGAGCCCCGGCGGCGATGGGGCCTCTGTAGCGAGCCCCCCTGCTCCAAATCCCACCGCGGGAGTCCGAGCCTGCAGCATCTCCCGCTGGGAGATTTGGGGGAACGGGAGAATCCCACCCACTCCCCCCCCCCTCCCTGCTGTCCCTTTTTGGGGGGGGGAGGATGAGGAGGGAGCATTCAGCCCGCAAAGCGGGGGGCGGGTGCGGGTTTCGCTCCAACCGGTGACTCCGGGAAGGGAACGGGAGGTTTCAGGTGTCGGCCTGGAAATCCCGGCGAAGAAACGGGAATGGTGGCGGCCGGAGCGACGGGGAAAGGGAGCGGTGGGGTCGGGGGACACTGAGCCCCCAGGACAGAACAACAACGGGAGGCGGTGTAAGCAGCTCTGCTCCCCGAAGTGCCCCCCGGGCCCCGCGCTGTCCCGTTCTCCAGGGGGGGAATTCTCCTTGGTCGGGAATGGCGCTTTGGAAAGCTCCGGTTTTCCTTCTCTTGGCTGGAGGCAGAGCCGGGTTTGTTGGCTTGGTTTGGGATTTTTTTGCTTTGTTTCATTTTTTACTCCCCAGGAGATGCTTCTTTAAAAAATTAAACTCAATTCCAGGGAATTCGAACGGGCTGGGAACGGTTCCGCGAGGAAAAAAAATAATCCAAAACCCAGCAAAATAACTGACAAAAAGACCCCCACAAAAAAACCACCCCAAAACCAACAGCCAAAAAAAATCCCAAAACAACCCCCCCAAAAACCAAACCCCCAAAATCAAACAAAACCCAAAGCCAACAACAACCAACCAAAATAATCCCAACAAAAGCAAACAAATAAAAACAAAACACCCCCCCAAATAATAATAATAATAAAAAAAAAAAACAAAACCCCCAAAACAAGCAAAAAAAAAAAAGGCAAAATAAAAATGAAAATAAAATAAGCCAACACAACCCCAAACCAAACAATAAATCCCCCCAAACCCTGGCGCGGGGCCGCCGCTAGCGGGTCCCCGGCTGCTGCCAGGCCCTATGGGAAGAGGGGGCCCATGCAGGGTGCCCCCCTTTTTCCCCTCGGGTCGTGGCACAACTTCTTGCCTCCCTCGCTGCTGCTCCCCGTGACGTTGATGTAGTGGGAGCATTAGGAGTCATAAGTCATTGCCCCCCCCTTCCCACCCCGGCCCCTAATTTCCTCAGGGGAACCTTATCGCAGTCATTAGGGGCGTTTAAGGACCGGTAAAAGTGGGGGGGGAAGGTTTTGGCCACCGGCTTCACCGGGGCCTGGTGTCCCGGGAACGGGCTGAGGAACGATACCGGCGGAGAGGGGCCCGGTGCTGGTGGAGGCAAGGTCATGGGGAGACATGGGGGGGGTGCCCCCACCTCCGGCTGCAGCAGCGTCCGAAGCGCAGCCCCCCCCTGCGCTTCCCCCTCCGAAGCGGACTCGGTGCGGGTCCCCAGTGCAAAGCGATGGGCGGAGATGCGGGGAGCCCCCCGCAAAGCTCCGTGAGGCCGCGGACGGTGAGAACCTCCGCACCCTTCGGCGAGGTGCAATGGAAGGGGAGGGGGATGCTCACCTGAAAAAGTCATTTTTGCAGTAGAGTTTGCCTTCCCTGGAGAAGCATTTCTCGGTGAGGTTGCACTTGCACTCGCAGCACTGGACGCATTTGATGTGCCATGCCCTGTCCAAGACGTTCAGCAGGAACCGGTCCAAAATCGGCCTCTCGCAGCCCGCACAATGCACCATCATAACCTCCGCCGGGGGTGGAGACGCGCAAACGAGAAGGAAAAAGGAAGGGAAAAAAAAAAAAAAAGCCCAAAAACCCCTCGCCGGCACACGGCGACGACTCAAAAATGCAGGGGAAAAAAATCGAATAATGGTCAAATCACAGAGAAATAGAAGAGGGGATAACGAAAAGATTTAGGGGAGGGCAGCGAGGCGGCTGTCAAGTTCTTCCCCTTCTTCTCTCCGGAGCATCGGCGGCGGGAGGGGAAAAAGGATGCGCCCCCCCTAAAAATAAAATAAAAAAAAAAAAGGGGGGGGGGAATTTCCAAATCGCCCCCGAGAAATAATAATAATAATAATGATAATAATAATAATAATAATTAGAATAAACCCCCCAACCCAACCGCCCCCCTCGGTCCTTCCGGAGCGTCCCGGGAGCCGGCGGAGCGGCGGCCGCGCTGGTGGCGGGCTCTGCGGCAGCGGGCGCGGCGGGAGGGGTGCATGAACCCCCCCCCTGCAGCCGGCAGCCCCGGTGCCTCGCTGAGCTCCGCCGCCGCCACTCTCATGCTGTCCCCATCGCCAGCTTTGTCCCCCGCCTTAGTAATTCGCGCATCCTTATTCAGATTCGGTGACGTCGGGGGCCGCGTCGTCCCGGCCGCGGCCAATGGGAGCGCGGTCACCATGGCAACCTCTTAATTTATAGCATATCTAAATTGGCTCCAGCCTTGTGCTTGGCACAGAGGGGAAAAAAACAACGCGCCTCTATTGTTGAGGGTGGTTGTACCTGGGCCGGCAAGTGAGTACGCACCTGGCTGGGCCGGGGGGGCCCCCCGCGAACCACGCTTCCCCCCAAAAGAAAACCTTTTCCTTTGCTTGTTTTCCTTTAAAAGCGGATTTTAGGGGGTCCCGGGGCAGAGCAGCGCCAGGTTTGGGACTTGATTTAGTCTTTTACTTTGATTTCATTTTAGGTTGGTTTTGGAAGAGCAAAAAGCGAGGAAAACGGGGCGGAGGGTGGATTTTGGAGTGGGGGGTGTCACCCCGCGCAGCGTGGCAGGATGAAAAGTTGCCCTGGCTGCGCGCTGCGCGGAGGTATGCGCACCCCCCCCCCCCACCCAACAACCGCCCCTTTCAGTCTTTGTCCCATGGGCTTTCCGCACTCCGCGTAAGTCGCTGGGGACCCCCGGGGGGGGGGGGCAGCGCCTCCGACACCGTTGTTTCTCCTTAATTCCAGGTGCGGCGGAGCGGTGGTGCTGGAGGGGACGGATGGAAGGACTGGAGCCGGTACAGCGGTTCTGGGGGGGGGTGCTACGGAAGGGGGTTATGGGGGTTCTCCCTGACCAGCGCGGCCGGTGTGAGGGGTAGCGCGGCAGCTTCTCCCTCTGTTTCCCCGCGGTTCGGGGAGGAAATGGGGTTGCCCTGGGGGTCGTGGGGAAGAGGAGGAGGAGGAAAGCGGCGGGGCAGGTGAAGGCCGGCTCTCCCGTCCCCATTCCCGTCCGTTCCTCTGCCGAAATGCCTAAATCTCTAATTGTTTGTGTTGTTTCCCCCCCGCGGAAACGTGTCCGGTAGCGCCAAAAAGAAGAAAAAAAAAGAGGAGAAAGAAGAAAATCCACCCGCCGAGATGCGAGGAGATCGGAGGGGAAGTGGTGGAGGTTTTGTGTGTGCCCTCGGGTGGGGGGTGTGTGGAAAGAGCGAGAATCGAAATATGAAAATGCAGAGAGAAGAGGGTGGGGGTAAGAAATAGAGAAAGGAAAGGGAAATAAGGAGAGAAAAATAGCGAAGGAAAGAGAGAAAACGTGTCCAAAAACATTGATTTAAAAATAAAATAAAATGAGAAAGGAAAAGTAAAGGAGAGAGTGAATAAAAATAAATGAACGAAAACGAAAAAAAAAGGAAGGAAAGAAGGAGGGACGGAAGGAAAAACGGACTGAAAACGAAGGAACGATAAGAAAAAGAAGGTAAGAAAAAAGAGATAAATGAAAGAACGAATAAATAAATGGAAATGAAGAAAGTAAGAAAGAAGGCGGAAATTAAGAAAAAATTAAGGAAGAGGAAAAATGAACGCGGAAAATAAATAGGAGGAAATGACGGCGAGAACGGGAAAGAAAGGAAACGAAACATCAAAGAGCGAAGGAAAAGCGCCAGAGCGAGCGAGCGAGGAAGAGGAGGGAAAGGAAACGAAAGGAAACAAAGGCAGGAGGAAAAAGAAAAGAAAGGGAAGAGAGAAGGGAAGAAATACAACAGGAGGCGAGCGCATTAAAAGGGGAAGAAACGGGCAGGAACGGCGAAGGGAGGCAGAGGGACCGGATCGGCCGCCGATCGCTGCCGCGCTCAAGCCGCGGCTCTGCCCAAGTTTGCGGGGCAACTGTTGGGGGGATTCTGGGGCCTCGGAGCGGGGCCCTGCCCGCTGCGGACCCCGGCTTTCGGGGAAGGCTCCTACGGGGTCCAGCAGCACCGGGGCCGGGTCGGCCCCGCTCGCAGCCGCCGCGGGTCTTTCATATCCGCGGAGAGCCGCAGCCCCGACGGCGGGGCCGGGAGCAGCATGCGGGGCCACGCCGTAACGGGCTCCTTGTGGATAACGGTATGGGCCATGTGCGGATGCGTCTCTTGTCCCCGCGCACACCCTCATGGCCCTTGCTACCGGCTGGTGCCTTCCCCATCGGTACCGACAGCCGGGCCGCCCCCACTGCTGTCCCCTGTGATGCAGGACGGGGGAGAGGATATCGGGGGTCCCCGATCCCCGCTGCCTCTCTCAGCGCCCTTTTTTGTTTGGAAGAAGAAGGATAAATAAAGCCGAGGAGGGGAAAAAGCCCCAAAGCCCCAAATACCTCCCTCCACCCCCCCGCCCCGAGCCCATCAGCCACGTTCTCCATGATACCAGCCTCATCATATCCGCCTATATGTAACTAATAAACCTATTGTGTTTTAACAGGGTAACGCACAGAGAAGCAGCGTCGCTTATGCGAGATGTTGATGGAATTTATGTATTAAAAAAAAAAGAGAAAAGCCCCTTTTCAAGAATAAAGTGTATCAAGTTACAGCCCAGCAGACGGCAGAGGGATAAGTGAAACAGACAAAAGACAAACAAGATAATAATCTGTTTCCAATCAGTTAAGCCCTGTAGAATTTGTAATACGCGGTTTGCATATTCCCCCTGTGCTTTGTAATTAATTATCTATCTGCTAGGATGCTCCGCCGGCGACTCGGGTTGATATTTCCAACTCTTTTTGGTTGTAGGCCGGGAAGCGCGGAGGAAACGCGGAGCAGCGCGGAGCAGGGCCGAGCTCCGCAGCTTTGCCCGGCCCGCGGAAGCCGAGGCTGGGCGCGGTGGGAAGCGGAGGTTCCGCACCGCTCCGCGCTCCTCCGCGGGGCTGCTGCGGACGGGAGCGCGTTTGGGGAAGGAAGAGGCTTCTTCTTCCCGCGTCCCCCTCCTTCCCCTTGGTAGGAGAGGGGGGACGGTGCAGGTTTTAACATTAAACAAACCCAGCAAGCATCTCCTCGCCGGGCCATAGGCGTTTCTGAGTGACTGCGTTACAAATTGTAAATTTAAATAGCTCACAGGATTCATTACCTCCCGCGTCTGATTTCACCCAGCCGTGAAAAATTGTCCTGGTGTACCACTGAGAAAGGGTTCGCTGCAAAGAGCCGCAGCCTAATCACCAGCTTTCTCTCGCCAACAAAAGTGTAATTATTTTGTTTTGGGTGTAAATATAACCCACGGTACAAAAAAAAAAAAAAAAAAAAAAAAAAAGAGAGAGAGAAAAAGGAGAAAAAGAGATAAACCCCCAGCAGCGCCTGCATGCATTATAGGGGCGTTTAAAAAGATCCGTCCTAAATTAATACCAAGGTTAAAAGGGGAAGGCAGCTGGGACATGGAAATTTCCGTATTATTGGGGGGAAAAAGAGGGGGGGCGAGGTGCGTGTAAATGTGTGTGCGGGTTCACCCGCGGCAAACAATGCGCGGAGCCCCACGCGGGCCCCCCCCTCCCCGCACCTTCTCCCCTCCATCTCTCACAATACAAGGCCCCGATGGAGGGGTTCTGGAGCGTCCCCCCCCATACCGGGTGCTGGGGAGTGGGGGTGCCCCGCGGCAGCTCTTTGCTAGCCGTGGGTGTTTCTGTAAAGGCGGGTGGGTGAAAAAGAAAGCGACAAACCCACACCACCCCCCAACCTCAAACGCAAACGAAGAGCAAGGGGAACGCTGGGTTTATTTATCCCGCTTTTATTGTTTTAAACGAATTCGCAGTTTCCTGCCCTCCGAGCCCCAGCGCGGGGCTTCGGGGGAAGAAACGGCACCAAACGGAAGGTGCTGCTGGTGCCGGCGGCGGGGTGAAGCCCCGAGAGAAGCAGCAGAAAGGGGAAAACCAGACCCGAAATACGGGGGGAAAGAATCCCACAGACCAGACCGAGTAAACCCCCAGCTCTGCCCTCGCCCTGCTCCCGGCCGGACTTTCCCTGCGGTTCCTCACAGCCGTTTCAATCAGTTCCTCTTCTCCCTTGGACGGCGGTAATTGGCGAAGCGTTAATTGCCCCCCCGCCCCTCCGAGCTCCAGCCCCATCCCGAGCTCCGTTCTCCTTGCCCCAAGGCTGACTTAGCCCCATGCAACCCATCCCATCCCGGCCCGAGGGCCCTGTGGTTGCCGCTCGCCGCGGTGCCCAAGCGCGGGTGGGCGAAGCCTGGCTGTGAGCATCGTTGTGTTTGCGACAAACGAACCGGAGGCAGCCAAACCCAAAGCTTCGGAACTTATTGACTGGAGATGGGGGTGTTGGGACGGGATGCGCTGAAGGACTCGCTCCAAATTTCCCCGGGTGATCCCCGGCCCGCTCCAGCCTCCCTCCGAAGCGCCCGCCCCCCCGGAGGGGCTGCTCGAGTCGTTCCCACCCGCTCCCCCCGCCGCCTTGCCGCTAATGAGCGTGTGTGTTGACACGGCGAGGCGATGCCCCCGTTTGCTTTTGTTTGGGAGGTGTGAAAGAGGGAATCTGCATGAGAAAAGCCGGCGGCAACCGCGGAGCTCCGCATAGCAGCGGCGGGACGGAGCGAGCCGGTGCGTGGGGAGTCCGCGCTGGCGGGGACGAAACCCTCTGATTGGGGGGGGGGAAAGGGACGGGAATGGGGAAGGGGGGGTTAGGTCTGAAGCTGCAAAGGGAAAGGGAGCTCTTCCAGGTGCTCCCGTCGGGGCTGAAGCGAGCTCTGTCGGGGGTTTATCCCCGGGGACCCCCAAGCCTGGCGGGTCTCTGGGTGTCCCGGGGACCCCCAAACCTGGCGGGTCTCTGGGTGTCCCTGCCGGGCTGTGCCCCCCGGATCCTGTCCCTTGGATTTATAGTGGGAAATGGGGAGGGGGGAGCAGAGGGCCCGCACCTGCGGGCGGGATGAGGGGGCCGGGTTACAGCGCTCCTGCCTTCCAGTTAACGGGCACCGGGGGTGACTCGGAGGGGACACAGACAGGGATGGGCTGAGAGCGCCCCAGAGCCACGCTTCCCAATGGGGACAGGAGGGGCTGCGGGAGCAGCTCCCGGGCGGGGGGGGCTGGTTTGCCGGAGCAGGGCCGCCGCTGTCCCGCTCCCTCATCCCGGGTGGGCTCGGAGCCCCGCTCCGGGACGGGTCCCGCTGGGCTCAGCCCCGGCATGGAGGAACCCTGCCGGGACAGCGGCCCCGACCCACCCCGTTCCCCCCTGCTCCCTGCCAGGCCCTGGAAGCGCGGCTCCCTTCGTGCCAGCCCCTGGCCCCTCCGGTCCCCCCCGGGCCCCAGAGTCCGGCGCCGCGGAGCTCTCCAGGGTCCTGAACCGTGCGGGCCCATCCGCTCCCGCCTGGCCCCGCGGGCACCGGGCACGGCTGCCCTCCGCCTTCCCCTCCTTCTGTGCCGCCTTCCTTCCCCCTCGCTCGCTCTTCCCCGCTCTGCTTTTCTCCTGTTATTTTCCTATTTTCCTTATTTTAATTTTTTTTTTCTTTTATCTCCTTTTTTCCTTTTTTTTTTTTTTACTTTTCTAAAACCCTTTTCCTTTTTCTGTTTTCCCGTTTGTTCTGGGGATTTTTTTTCTTTTAACCGTTTTTCTCATTTGTTTTTTATTCTGGTTTTATTTTTAATTTATTTTTAGGTTTTTTTTCAGTTTCTTTTTTTTTCCCCTGTTTCCCTCCTTTTATTTTTTTCTCCTTTTCTTTTTTGTCTCTCAAATCTCTCCCCTTCTCTCGTTCTCTTTCTCTCTCCCCTCCCTCCTCCTTTTTCTTTCTCTCCCCCTATCCCGTTTTCCTCTCTCTGTCTCCCTCTCTTTCTCTCCCGCCCCTCCCCGCTCTGTTTTTCGTTTTCCCCTCTCATTTCACACACATCCAGCCCCGATCTCTCGGTTTCTCTCTGCTTTTCTCTCCTTCCCCGTTTCTCCCCTCCCGCAGGAGGTCTTTGCCAGCGAGACCGGAATTTCACGAGCAAGGCGTTACCTCAAGCAGAGGCTCACCGGATCCCCCCCGCCCCGGTGCCGGACAGACGTGACCTGCTCAACCCCGACGGGGACAGCGGCTCTGCCACGGGTCGGCACCGGCGGGGGCTCCGAGGGGTTTTCCCTCTTACAGCGGCTGCGATTAGAACCGAGACCCCGAGTGCGCGCCCGCCCCGAGCCGTGCACGAGGGGGGGGGACCCAGGCGGCGAGGAAACGAAGTGGCAAAGCCCGAGCTCACGGGAGGCGATGCTCGGACGCGTCCCTCCTGCACAAACACCCCCATGGCCCCCCTGCCTGGAGCCTCGGGCAGGGCTCACCTGCCTACCCCCAGCCCCGACACCGCGGGGAGGGCCGGGGTCTGCCCCTGCCCGCCTGTGCGGCTCTTTGTCTGCCTCGTCCTCTCCTGCACACACTCACGCCCCTTCCCTGAGCGCACCCTCCGACCCGCACTGTCCCTTCATGTGTGTCCATGTATGTGCATGTACCCCACTCATGCACACGCTTCCCTGCACACACCTGAACCTTCTTTTCCTCTGCCTCCCCGGCTCTCAAGCACAACCCTTGGGCAGGTTACATGCACACACAGGCACACAAAACCAGCCCTCACAACACCCATCTCGGCAGCTCTGCCTTCTCTCATGTACCCAGGCTCTGTGGGAGCTGACACTGTCCCTCAGCCCCATCTTTTTCCACCAGGAGATGAGGTTTTCCTCTTTATTTAGGCAGGAGGAGAGAGCCCTTCCTGGGGTGGCCTTAGGGCCGTGAGTGGGGCTGAGTGGGCTCCAATGCCCATTTCACAACCTAGGCGAGAAGCCAGGGGCACCTCATGCTGGGCAGGGGTGTTGAAACTTCTCCATTGCCTCAGGGAAAGGGGAGACTGTGCCTGGGACCTCCCTAACCTCATCAGCTGCCCAATGTGCAGTGAGGCTCCTGGACTGTTACCGTCACCCGGGCACAAAGCCATGCTGCTTCCTTTCTCCTGTCTCTCCTTCTCCTCCATCCCCACTTGCTTTTGTTGTCAAGTCCTCACTAGAAATGCACAACCTGCTCTAATCTTAACCACAATCAGGACCACAAAAGCAGCCCCACCTGTTCTGGTCAAGGGATCTCCTATCAGTACCTGGGTACCTTGGACTTCCCAAGGTGCAAAGAGAGAAGACTTGGCAGCAGGATGCTGTGTAGGACTGTGAAGTAAGGTTGAGGGCTTAAAGGGGAGCGGGGTCCCTGTGGGTTCTTGGTTTCTTTCCATTATCCTTTAAATGCTTTTGCTGTTGTCGTTGTTGCTTTTGGAGCAGGGCAAAAACCATCATGGGGGAGCATAGGTTTAGCTTTGACATTGGAAGCCACTTCTCACAGCTGAGCAAGGGCCAACCTTGGAAGGGCTTCTCACCTCAGCCACCATGTGGGATCCAGCCTTGAAGATGCTCCTCAGGGCAGCGGCACCCCCAAGGAGACCTCCATCCACCCAGGCCTTGCTGCAGGTGAGTCCTGGGGCATCCTCTGTGTGGGGATGCTTTTAACCCTTGCAGTACCTGGGTGGTGACAGAGCCCCTTTGTCCCCAGCACTGGGGCTGACTGGGCACTGCTCAAGGCCAGGCTGGACAGGGCTTGGAGCAAGCTGCTCTAGTGGAAGGTGCCCTTCCTGTGGCAGGGGTTGGAGCTGGATGAGCTTTAAGCTCCCTTCCAACCCAAACCGTTCTGTGAGTCTGTGATTCCGTGTTTTGGCCAGCTTCCTATGTGGGCTCATGTCAGTGAATTTGGCAGGGAATTCAGGCAAGGCTGTTGTGGGCTTGGTTATTATGAAAAGACAAGGTGTCTGCATGTGTATATGGAAGTGTGAAGGTACTGCACGTGTATGCACACAGATCCCCCTCTCCCCAAACCATGCCTGGGGTGCAAACCTTCCCCTGGCACCCCACGTCCTGCTCAAGCAGCCTGGAGTGCTTCTACCCACTTGCACACCCATGTGTGCTCACATGCATGGCTGTGGGTGCAGAGGGAGCAGCGTGTCCCTCCTGTGCCCCCCTCAATCCCATCCCAGGGCAGCAATTAAAGAGGCCGTTTTCTCTCAGCCCGATTCTGCATTTGAAAGCCAGGGTGGGGATTAAATGGGGCAGCGGCAGCTTCAGGTCTTTGGCTCGCAAATGCTTTGTGCAACTTCCCTGGACAGAGCTGGGAGCAGCCCCTGGGCCTGGCTCTTCGTTTCTTTGCACTGGTGCATGAGAAGAGATGAACAGAGAGAGCAGAAGGCTGCACCTCTGAACTGTTCGGTCACTCCTCATGCAGAATTGTTCTTTGTTTTCCCTCACATCCACACCTCTAACCCGGTGAAAACCAGGCTGCAACCTGCAGGCACCAGTCCTATGGTGAGCCTGCTACGATTCCTTTCTTCCTTCCTCTTCTTTCCCTCTCCAGAAACATAAGGGATAAACACAATCATTTCAAAGAAGCGAAAGCTTCCCACCAGAGAAGCCAACAGGGACCTGCCGCGAAGTCCTGCTACGGTGTGTCACTGACACTGATTCAATCTGACACCCGGGTGTCTCCAAAGCCATCACATTGTATGCTGCAAATGTATATTAACATTAGTATGCATTGGCACAATATGGATCCATTATTCCAAATGCTTATGAGAACTAGGTGCTGCATAGGAGCAGCTGCTGCTTTTTAAGCCTCAGAGCGTCAATAGATTCATAGATTTTAGGGCCAGAAGGGACCCTGGTGATCATGGAGTCTGACCTCCCGTGGAGCACGAGCCTGGTTATTTCTGCATCCAGCCCCATCACTCGTGGATAAGCAGCAGCTTCCCCTGTGAAAGGCACCGACTCAGCGATGGAGAAGTTGATGTCTCCCCCTTTTAAATCTGTTCCCTCCTTTTATCCCTCTCCTCATTAATCATAAAAAGGAAATCTTTAATTTCAAGGCTCAGCTTGTGTAGATCCAACTTCCCACCACTTGGTCCTCTCAGGTCCCATCTTCCCTCCCTTCCTCTGTACCAGAATGATGTTTTCCCCCTTTTGTTGAAGTAGTGGCTACATAGGAGAAAAGAAACGTTCCAGTGTCCTGGAATGTTGGCTGTTAAAGGATTGGTCCTTCTTATGGAGAGAAACGGGAGCTGGGAAGTGTTCAAATGTGGGGTCATCCTTTGTGATGAAAAACATTTAGTCTGTTTCAAAAAGTGCCAAACTGTATAAATGCATTTTGCAGCAAAGGAGCGATGCTGGAGATGGGTTTGGGGTTAAATTGTTTCTCTTGCTCCCAGAAAATGACAGAAGAGAATGAAAATCCATTAAATCAATGAAACAAAAAGAGCTGAAAGTCCTGTGTTATGGTCACAAAACCCTTTCACATCAACACCTCCTCATTGATGGAGATGGGCAGTTATCATTCAAACCACCTCTGATCGCCACACCACCAATGAAATCTGAGCCTGCCTTCCTACAGGGGTTTGTTCCAGTGGTGTTCCCCCATTTCCCCTTCATTTTAGGGAGAGCAGCTCTGTCCCCCGTTGCCTTACCATCCTGATGCCATCAGATGAGTGGTTGCATGCGCGGCGCTGGGCTGTCTGCACAAGCATGCCCTCAGTGTTGGTTCCTCAGCCTTTCTGGAAACCTCCTGATGGGACCATTCATCCAGCTCCATGCTCAACTTTTAAAGCAGAAACTAGCTGAAAGGGCCTTCTTTTTTTTTCCAGCAACATGACCCTGTGTTTGCTGCTGAGCATGTGGGATAGGAAGAATTAACAGCTGCAAGGCATTATTTGACAGGGAAAAAGGTGTAATTTGATGATCCTCAGTTCATCCCTCATAAGCTACCTTGGGCTGATGCAATGCTATGAGCTGAAGTCACCAGGTAGGCAAGGGAGAAGAGACAACCTCACCACGGGGGCTTTAGATATGGGGAGTGGAGGGATACAGCAGTGGACACAGAGTCTGCAGGGATGGGACAGCTTCCATGTAGCTGTATGGACTCGAGGAGTGGGATTGAGGCTGGGATGGGGAGCTGAGGTGGGACAAGCCAGTGGACCTCTCCTATGCCCTTGTTTGGAGTAACTCCCAGTTCCTGCCCATGCTTCAAGATGGAAAGACTCACCATTCCCAAGGGAATGTCTTGGCTGACCTCAGGAGTTTTTTATCTCCTTGCTGAGATTACATGATGCTTTTGATAGCATTTCCTACATGAAACAGCTACTAGAAGACCAACATGAAACCAACCCCTTTTCATATGCTCAGGTGAAGGTAGTAGAGGTACGATATAAGAGAATCTATACTTCTTGCAATGAGTTATCCTTGGAACTCTTTGCTGCAAGAGCTCAATGGAAACTGGACAAGCTCATAGGAGAGAAATTCCTTGAAGGATGTTAGGAATACTAAATACACAGCTGGCTCCAGTGATCCCAAAGAGCATCCCTTTGTGCAGGCCTTCCTCTGGTGGCTCCTTGTCTCTCCTGGTAACAGCATTGTGAGTGAGGTCCTTTCCTTGGTTCCTTCCTCCTTTGCTCTTACAGGATGTTCGGTTTTCCTTCAGCTCAGTATTTTGTCAAGATCTGAGAAACCAGGGAACAATTGCATTCCTCAAAAGGATGTCTCCAAGCAGGTCTCCTCCTATCCCACCTTGCATGAATAGCTTCTTTCTTGGCTGCTAAGCTGAATCCTGGTTTGCCTTTTCTGTTCCATTGCTTGGCTAATGTCACAGCAGAAATATCCCTCACCTCTCATAATCTCTGACAATGATGAGAGGAAATGAAAAGAGATTATTTAGTATCATTTTTTCCCCTTCTACTGGATGTTTCATGTAGGAAACACTTTCAAAGACGAGGGATGAATGGCACAACCACAGAAATTAGAGATGGAAAAGACCTTTCAGGTCAGGCAGTCCATTTCCTTGTGAGTGCAGAAAAGCTTCTGAGTGCAGCCGGATTCTTTTCAAGGACTTTGTCCAGTCTGAACCAACTTTAGCAAGAAAGCTTCAGCTGAAGTCCATCCCGAGGTGGCTGTAAGCTGGAAGAGGGATGGGTTTCATCTGACGGATCCTAAACTTTGTTCCAAGGGAGACGTGGATCTCTACTGAAGGGTCCTGAGGAGATGCTGTGGAGTTGAGTGCATGGAGCAGCTGGAAGCTGTGGCTTGTTGGGTTGGAAGCCAAGGGCCCAAGCTGTGTGGCCATGGGGCCACCTTGAGTCCCTTTCAGCAGCTCCGTTCCTCAGTTTCCCCTTGCTTGTTTGGCTGGCTGGGCTCTCTGCTGCTCGGGGCTCTGTGCATGGGGCCAGCACAATTCGTCCTATGAATGCCGAAGAAACCATTCCCACCATTCCTAAGCTCGGAATTCAGTATCCTAGGCCACCTTCCCAGCTGTGGAAAACCTTCCTGGAGGTCAAGCTCCAATTAACTGACAATGCAGGAAGAAATAAAAGGGAAAAGATATGCTCAGACATTTCATCTCCACTTGGAGTCACTTCACACGCAGCCTCGGGGCTCTCAGCCCAGCTCCACATGCCTCCAAACCCCCACGGATGTGTGAGCAACCTGGGTACATGTGAACCCAAATAGCTGCTGTTTGGGTAGCACATAGAAAACCACAGAAAACTGCTCCCCTTTTCCCAGGGAAGGAAAGGGGGAACAGGAAAAGCAGGGAAGGGAAAGGGAAATAAAGTCTTAGTGATGCTGATGTTCAAAGGAAGCTCCGGTGCAGGGATTTGCTGTTGAACACAGAGTATGGGCTGTGTGAATTTCCTCTTTTCTTACAGCATGGCTCTGTAAATCCTTATACTTACTTTTTTGGGGGTCATTTTCACCAGACAGGATGTCACCAAGCATGGGATGCAGGCAAGAGGGGCCTTTCTAATTAACCCAGGAGGGAGAGCATCCTTCTCGCCTGCTCTGACCCCACACTGTCAGCGATGGAGCAGGACTGCCAGAGCTCACCTAGAAACGGTGCCTTAATCCCGCTCCCCAAACTCCCCGACCCCTGATCTGCACAGAGACAACCATTTTAAAGAGACAGTGCCACGATGTGCCACCTCCTTCTCTTAAGTGGTCACCTGCCAGCTTCGACTGAAGGCGTAATTACCATCCCTGAGGCCTGATCCATCTTATTCCCCTTGAAGTCGATGAGGAAACCTCCCCGACTCTGCTGGAAGCAGAGTTAAGATCCTCCCCCCCCCCCCCCCCCCCCCCCCCCCCCCCATCTCTTTTCCCAGGATTTATCTCCTTGCGAGGATGGAGGATCTACCCAGTGCTGCGGCCGGGGATGGAAGGGTCCACAGGGAAGCATTGCCTTGGGGAGCTGCTGAGAGGGAGAGAGAGAGAGAAGAGCAAACACAGGTCCATTAATCCGCAGTTAGTCTGCCTTTTTTGTTAGGGAGATGAACTTGATGAGTTAATTAAGCCACAGCCTGTAAAACCAGTTTATTTGCATAGCAAACTCCTGGGCCAGTGCGCTGTGAGCGGGCATAGACGTGCAGACAATTCCAGGGAAATTACAGCCTCATTAATATGCTAATCTGGTTGCAGGCCTGGAACGAGTTTTGGGTTTGCGGTGCTTGATGAGGGGGGGTCCGGGGGGGTTGTTGCTTAGCAACCCTTTCCTCCAGGTAACCCTTCTCTTCCTTGCCCTTGATATCCCCCAAGGATTGCCAGGGAAGGAGGGGGGGCTCTGCTGTCACGCAAGGGTGAGCCAAGTGAAAGGAGAAGATGGGGATGGGGGGCTCAAGCCTCTTATAGCACCCAGGCACACACCCCTGGACAGCGGTTGGGGGCTGTACATCCTTCTCCCCCCCCCCAAATTGGGGTACGGAGGAGATGGTTGCGGATATCTGTGTGTGCACATGGAGGTGGGCATGGGGCTGGTGAGGAGCGCTGCAGCCCCCCGGCATCCAAGATGCTGGCCATCAGTGGTCCCCAGCCCTGTGGCCTTATGGCTGCTTCCTCCCGAGGGTCCCAGCGACCTGCAGTGGTCACCCCTTGGTTTGTGCTACCCGGCCCTTTGCTGAGCATCCCTCTCCATCAAGCAGTGCTTCTCCAGACTGCCCTTCCCGTGTCTCCTGCCAGTTGCCCTGTATCCCTGAGTGTCCTCCCAGAACAGTGCAAGCCCAGTGCTTCTTGCTTATCCCAGTTTCCTGCAGCACTGGTCAGGATGGGAGCACCAGGCATCAGACAGGGGGATGCAGCACCTCTGCCCCATCAGCCCCTACAGATCCTGGAGAGCTCCGTAAGGCAGGAAGGGGACTGCGTCTCTGCCCCGGGTTGGCTGCACTGTTGAGACCTTCCTCCTGCACCCTTAACCTGTAGTAACACATCATGGGAGCAGAGCATGCCTCCTTCACCTATCCCATCACCAGCTACCAGGAGAAGGGATGTGTCCTGGGTGTTCTGGAGTCCCACAGTGCTGGTGTCCACCAGCCTTGGGCCACACAGAAAAGCAGCACTACAGCTCCTGTCTTGCTGTGGAGGGGGAGGCTGGATTAGGAGATGCTCCACATCCCTTCTAGACTGCTTCTCTGCTCTGCGGTGAGCTGGGGCTCTCTGGTGGAGCCTGACTGAATGCCAAAGCTTTGTGACTTTCTTCCCAAGCACTGTTGTCCCTGTTGTGGTACTCTCACAATCCGGAGGTGATGGGCAAGGCCCAAGGCTTTTCACCCGGCTCTCCCAATAGCCCAGCCTTTGCCATGCTCAGCATCTGCAGACACCTAGAGGCGTCGTGTGGGTGCAGAGAGACAGACACCAAAAGCCCTTTAAGTTAGACCCAGTGCCTGCAGGACAAGGCCAGACCGGGAGACTCAGGGCTAATGGAGATGTCTCTGTTGGATCCATCCACTGCCTCTGTTTCTAGACCACTCTCCATCACTGAGCTCCTCAGTCCACATGAATCTAGGCCTAGCTGCAGTAGGAATTAGATACCTGAACAGCTTTGAATCTGGGGACCCTTTGCTGACCAAACCTGGCTTGTTCAACGAGAGCTTGTGCTGGGATGGATGAGGCTCTTTTCTCTCCATAGCTTTGCCTTGTGATGCTTGGGAACATCCACTCTATTCAGTCGCCAAGCCAAAAGCCCTTATTTGAAGTGTGAACAAATATGCCAGGCAACAAGTTTCTGCACCAGCTCTTTTCCTGCCAAAAAGCACTCCTGACTTCTTCTTTGGAGGCCGATTCCCTGGATCGCTGCTGGAGACACCGATATGAGGAAGGGAACTGCTGCCTTCCTACCTCGAGAGTCCCAGTCTCCAGGGCTATCCATCCGTTAACCTTCCTGAGCTCAAATATTTATTATTCATATTACCCTGAAATGTGCTAAAAAGATGAAAAAAGGAATTAATGTGCCAGATCTTGCGTCCACCTTTTAGCTTATTACAGTGCTAAAGCAGTATTAACATTTACAGTATGTGAGCTCTGCTTTGCTTGTGCCTGAGGCCAGGGGGTTTAAGCCAGTGCCGAAGTTAATAGCAAGCACTGGTTAGAAGCAGCCCATTATATCATAAGGTTGGAATTTCACTTGGGCAGTGGCCACTGGCTCTTTCCCATTGGGATGCAGTGCCTTCCTCTAGATCCCTTTCTGCTCCGTTGCCTGCTACAGCTCGCTCTCCCTCTCCTATTTAAACAAGAAGAGAATGGGGTGGAAATGGTGGTTTTGTTCTCAGTGCTGGTGAACTGAAGGGCATCATGTTTGCCAGAAGATAACTGGTTCACATTCTGGCCGAGAAGCCTTACATTCCCTCCTGGGTTGATCCTAGGAGGTGCCATGTGGTTGGAGGTATTTCTGGGTCCTGTTCCATCTGCTGCGGTGGACACGCCGGGCTCCTCCTTTACAGCTTGAAAGTATTGATTCATCTATCATACATGTGTTCTGCTTAAGGGTGACTTTATGAGCATCTTCTGTCTCCTGTGAGGAAGGATCTGCCTGTAGAAGCATGTGAGGAGCCCCGTGGTGCAGCGGCTGCGGTAGGGTCTGTTGGGGTGCCTGCTGGGGAGCATGGCGTTACATGGTAGTGGTGATGGGGCAGATGTGCCCCTACCTCAGAGATACTCTTGTTACCCTGCAAAGCCCTGGCTCTTGCAACCAGTTCATACCCCCAAAGAGAGAGGGTCTTGTGGCTACCAAAACTCACCTGGCTCTGCCACGGACCAATTGTTGGGGCTTCAATCTAACCAAAAGGTTGAATGTCCACTTGACATACAGTACCTTTGCTCACACCTCTTAATTTCACCAGGATGCAAGCAAACACCCACAGCCCAAGGAAGAACATTTCTGCCTTGGTGCACTCATTCCATTGAGATAAGCCTCCCAGCCTTGAAGGCAATGGGTGTCAGGGGCCTGTGGGCAATTACAGGCTTCAATAGCTCTGACCAGCCTCACCTGGGGTCTCCTTCCACACCCTCTGCCCATGGGCAGGAGGTCTATTTAAGCACAGGCCTGGGCTTTTGCTCTCCTCCTGAGCTTTGCTTCAGCCTTGTCCATGTCTGGCTATCGACCCTTTTGATGTGGACCTGTGAGCTAACTTCCCAACTTGGACCTCTCTTGTCACCATAGACCTGTCTGGTGGTTGCTGCCTGGTGCTCCTGGATGTGACTTGTGTTTCCAGCCCGATGTCAAACCTGCCTCATTACTATGGACTTGCTGCTGGCATGGGCTCACCTTGCTCAGATGGGATGGGATGGAGCTTGCTGTGTCCAGGTAATGGGGTATCCTCATCTCAGACACCAGGGGTTTGAGTTTGGCACTGATGAATTTGCCTCTGCTGTATTTGAGGCTCAGCTGGTTTTCTCTTAACCACAAAGAGTGTTGAGGTTATTGCTGGTTTTGGAATTCAATGCTCCTCCTCTGCTCCTGTGCTCTGGGGACCTGTTCAGGTGATCTCATTGAGGAAGAGTTTGTACAGAGGAGAAGGTTTCACCTTTAGGAAACCAAACCCTACTTCTAGCTCTCCCTGTCCTCGGTGCATGCCACAAGCTTAGGGGTACTGAGTGTCCATCAGATGACTGGCAAATTCAGAGCACTATGTCCTGAAGAACAAGGTTTCTCTCTCCTTTTATTTAGCAGACAGCTGATTTTGAACTTGGCGTGTGTGGAGATGTGGGATGATAGCAGGGTGATGCTGGGACAGTGAGTACCATCAGCACAGGAGAGCTCACACCAACCTGAGCACCCTTTCCATCTCCTAACCTGGTGCTTGCTTGCCTTCTGTAGTTCCAGCTCTGGCGATGCTGCTTTGGAGCAGTCCCTAAGTGCTGGTATCTAGCAGAGGACCTTGACGCTTGCTGGGGACCTGAGGTTCCTTTCTTAAACCCATGTGCAAAGTGCCAGCACCGCACTGAGCCCACTTGGTGGGATCACGGAGTTGCACAGAGCCCTTGGATGTGGGGGGCAATGAAGAAACCGGGTCTCAGCTTTTTGGGTTCTCTCCTCTCTGTTTTCTAGCAGAGCCATGCAGACTCTCAAAGCAGAGCTGAGCCCTGTTTGGAATTCAGAGGGTACCATCGGCCCATGTCATTGGCAGGGAACAAATAAATACCTCCTTTGAATGAGACAGGAGTGATGTGCTGCTAGGCTCATTCAAGGTCACATCCGTAAATACGGGATGGAGGCAGGAAGCAAATCCAAACTGGGTCCAAGCTCAGCCTTTTCTTTCCTTCAGGGCAGCCCCCCCTGCTGCAGGCACTCGCATGCAGGATAGGGCCTGGGAGATAGCAGTGCTGGGTGCGTGTCTCTTCTCATGTCCTTGGTGTGTAGCTGAATGGGACTGTTTGGGAGTGTGTGCAATGGGTTTTAGAGGGGTCTGATGATACTTGCATGGTGAGTGACATCCAGGCATTATAGGAATGCCAAATCCTAGTCTGGAGGCTGCCTCAGCACCCCCAGGTTTCAATGTGGCTGGAGGGTTTTGGTTTACCTGTGCCTTTCCCAGGGAAGGATCCCTGTTCCTGGCTCATCCACAGGTCTGTGGATGCATCCAACCATTTGCCAACACACGGTTCACCCATTCGATGCACTTTGCAGACCTCCTCCTGCACCATTCCTTCCCTCGCCCTCTTGGGTGTAAAGCTATGCCAGGGCTGTGCCCATAGTCCCCATGTTCCCTTTCTCCATCCCATGTGTCTAACCTATGGGAGAAGCAACCAAAGAGGCAGAAGCCAACAAAACCCCCTCACCCTTGCTCTGGCAAGAGCCCTTTCCTCCCATGCCAAGGCTCAGACCCCAAGTCCGAGGCTGCTCATCTCTATCTCAGCAGCGCTCCTCACCCTTAGATGAATCCTGGCATTTGCAAAGTTATTATACCTCATTATGGATTGGATTTTAATCTAGTGTAAATAGTCCTACCATTATAGTGTCATAAGAAGCAATTAGCCCCCCTGCTTGCTTCTATGCATGAGGGGAAAGCTCTAATATCATGGAACTGTGAGGGCTTGATGGGGCTTCAGCCTATGTACATGGATGCAGGTGGAGGGGTCTCTCTCATGGTAGTACCTGTTCTGCGCCTGCCAAAGAAGCCCCCTCTGTGTCCTTAGGAGGTCTCCAAAGTGAACATCATTGGGCTCTGGGGTGGATTTCAGTGTGGGATCTCTGCCTTTCACTGTGGCACAGCTGGAAACCTTCTTCCAGAGGATGGATGTGGTTCAAGCAGATGATAAATCGTGGGTTCCTTGCCTTGCCCTTACCCCAGTCACAAAGGGGATTATCATCCGCAGGGGTGAAAGGCATCTGGAGTCCAGTCCCTGCCTTGCCTCGGGGGGGTTATTTCCAATCTCTCCAAAGCTTTTCCTCCTTTGCCTGGTGGTGGAAATCCATTATCTGCAGCTCGTGCTTATAAACGAGTCCCACCTTCCTCTGTCACCTGGAGCCGGGCTGTGGAGCTGGGAGAGCCTGGGGGCTCACGTCAGGGCTGTCCCCACTGGGTAATGTTGTATGATTAATAACAACCCCAGGTTAATGGGGTTTTAATGTTCCTCCAGCAGTGGGGAGGGGGGTGGTGTTCTCAGGCATAAAGCAGAGGCTTTGATCTTTGTTTTAGGGAGGGATGGAGGTGGCTTTGTGCTCGGTGCTGTCTGTGGGCATCACAGCATCACAGGCAGAGCCGGATGTGCCCTGGGGTTGGGAGTTGTTCTTGAGTGATCATGGTACAGTGTGTGATGGTTATAAGCATTAAATGCTGTCCCCAGTGCTGCTATGGGGATCCCAGCACAGGGTGGGGGATCACACAGAGCAGGGGATGTGAGCACGGCTCAGCCCAAGGAGCAGTAAGATCCATTCTTACACCATTTCCAGCAAAAAGGAGCTTCCTGCACCATGGATTTAGCAGGGAAAAGGCTCTTCTTTCCCCTCAAGGAAGGGAAAGGACCCAGGTTGCACATGGAGGGGCAGCATGGCTGGGCATAGGGGCCATCCCTCCTTGCCCCTGGGGTCCTGGTCACAGACTGCACTGGGGTCCTTGCTCCTCTGAGCAGAAACCTACTCAGGGGATGGGCCCAGAATGATACCCCCCTCTCCTTTCTTTGCCCCATGGAAGGAAAGCTGCCTGCCTGTTAATTACATGACCCCCCTCATGGGCAATTGAGCTGGCTGCATGTGTGTGCGTTCACGCTGTCTGCAAGTTCTTGTCTGACTCATGCTGTCGGGTGTCTGAACGGGAGCCAGATTTAGCAGCAGAGCAGGGTGCTGCTGGCTGTGTCCAGCTGCATCCAGGCCCTGTCCACCCAGTGAAACAGCATCTCTTCCTCCAGTGGCCACCTCCATCCCAACCAGACTCAAGGTTTGAGTCCTGTGATGGCTTGTCCCTATGGACAAGAGGTTACCTGAAGGGGTGAGCATCCCTCTGCCTGTTACCGCTCCAAAGACTGGTGCTTTGGGGAGGGGATGGGTTGTAACGTAGAGAGAGGGTGCTTGATGTGGTGATCAGTGCTTCTGGGTCTGCAAGTGGACCCCAGCAACGAGCTGCTGTCCTGGCTGGGCACTGTCCCCCAGTGGCAATGCCACCCTGGACTCGAGTCCCCATCACTGTCTCTGTCCTGTGTGCACAGAGATGCTGGTCTCTGGCTCTGCATGGTGTGCATCTGAGATGCTCCCTAAGGACCCTTCCCTCCCATTGGAAATAACTGGGGCTGTGGGTGGTCCACAGGGCTCACAAAGCTCTCATCTGTATTTCTAAAGGTATAGATAGGAGTGCTGACCACCTCTGTGCATGTATCCTGGTGCAGGTTTGCTCCATACCAGCCAGCATCCTCCCAGTCAGTGTCTGGGAATGAGCGATGGTCTGGGCACAGGACACATGAAGGAGCATGCCATAGACCTCCCATGGCTCTGCAGCTCCTCTTCTTCCTGCCAAATTGACCCCAACCTCTTCCACACTGCGTTTCCTTTCCAGTACTCATTGCTATTCATCGGTGCACCTGAATACTGTAATCCTTGGGGATGGGGAGGCAGGAGAACAACACGGCCCCCCCTTTCCCAGCCACCTTCCCTTGCTTATCTGCTGAAGCCAAGGCCAAACTGTTCCCAGCCTCAGTGGGTGAGACAAATCATAGAAGAAGCTTAAAGCACGACCAGCATCTCCCACCTTGTGCTTGGAGGGGGAAGAAGAGGAGGAGGAGGGGGGCGATGGAGGCAGCTTGTAATTACAGAGTAAGAGGCAGCGATAAAACGATAATGGAAGAGTTCTGACCCGGCTGAGGCAGTTCTGCAGAGCTGTGAAATAAATATAGCAAAGGAAGGAGGGCACGGGGGCTGCCAGCCCGGGTTACACTGAAATGCTGGTTTCACCAACAGGATGTAAATTGGATTGCAAACATCTAATTAACCTCTCGCTTCGCTGTTGTTGGGAAAAGGCGACGGATTCCAGCCAAAGCCGGCACCGTGTCCCCGTGCGGGAGAGAATCTGGAGCAGAGGAAGGAGATTTGGTGCTTTCGCCCGCTGGTTCCCCTCCTTGCGGTCCAGACATCAGGGAGAAGGAGGATTTCAAGCTCTTCTGGTCCTTCTGCCTTGTGGTGGAAGCTGTGCGGGATGGGATGCCCTTGCTGTGGGATTAGGAGGTGCTGGTGGGGCTTCTCCCCATGTTTCTTTGTTCTTCATCTCACTTGGAGTTCTCCACTTCCAGGGGGACAGGGATGAGGCTCTCCCCTGGCCAGGCTGGCTCTGCTTGGCTGCTGCATCCGCTTGGACCGGGGCTATCGGCTCTTCTTCTTCAGACCTCTTTGGAGAGCAGAGTAAGAGCAGGAGGACGACCCTCTGCTCCCTTCCCTGGGCTCCAAGGGTTGCTGTTTATCTTCCTGGAGGGCAACTGTTCCGCATGGATTTCAGAAGCGCTCTATGACCCCCCCCTTCCCCTCCTTCCTCATCCCCTCGTCGCCTCCCCCTCACCCCAACCTCTTCTCTTTTTCACCCCACCTTCCCCCAGGGGCATCCAGCCAGTGCAAATGGTCCCTTGGCAGCAATGATGAAGATGGATGTCTGATTGATTCTCTCTCCTCTGTGCTGCCCCCTCTCCAGCCCCCTGTCTTTCCCTCTCCCCCCCTTTCCATGCCCTTCTGGCAGAAAATTAAAAGGCTATTTGTTAAAGGGCGAAAGCCCTCAGGTGCAGCCCCCGGCTGGACAATTTGTCTCCATGAAAAGGATGCTATTATGAGAGCGGCTGGATCCAGGAGGAGGGGGAGACTTTGCCAGGGAGAGGGGGGGGAAGGAGGCATCTCCCAGGGACAATGAGGTTGGGTTGGGAAGAGGGGAAAAGGGCTGGGCTGTGTGCAATGGGGAGCGTGGAGGGGAGGGAGAGCATGTGCTGCAGGAGGTAAGCCAAGCCCCTTGTTGTGAGGCCTGCGCCCAGCAGAAGTGATGCCCTGCCAAATCACCTGCTTCAAAGGGAACAGGCACCCCCCCAGAGCCTTGCTGCTGCCTCATGCATGGTCCTGCTGGCTGCTGGGCTGAGCTCGGGGAGCCCTGTGTGACCCCGGGGCTGCCCATCCTCTCCTCTGCTCCAGGGAGGGGGGAATAATGCACTGATGTGCTTCTTGTCTATTGAATCCATCAGCCTGCATGGCCAGCCCATGGTACCCTTCCTGCCCTCCCTCCCTCCATCCCTGTTTGCTATTCCCTCCACCCAGCTCTTTATCCTTCTATTTATCTTCTCCCTGTCATCTTCCATCCACTCGTCTATTGACTCATCCATTTGTCTCTGATTTTAGGGTTTAATATGAACACCTGGTTGTGTGGTCCCCGAGGACCTGCAGTGCTGCACTGGAGGGAGGTCCCCAGAGGAGCTCGTGGAGCCTCCAGCCCTTTCCCTCTCTGAGACATTGCAAAACCTCTTCAGGAATTAGGCTCTGTCAATAAGAAGCCCCTGCTGTGAGGAAACTACTGCAGGAGTGAGATCTCCTTATCCAGGTTTGAGGTTGCCCCTGAACTGGAAGAGGCCGAGCATCACTGAGGACCCCTGGGAGGAACCAGGGCAAGACTGAGACTGTTTGTTCACATTGATCCCTTGTAGCAGCTCAAGCTCTGTGCAGCTCCTCGAGGTGACAGCAGTGGGGATGTGGCTGGGCAGAGGCTGCTGCAGAAGCTGGGGAGATGCATTGGTTGTGCTGCTGTGCCCAGTGGGATCCAGCCATCCCAAGGGTGTGAAGCTGTTGTGTCCAGGGAGATTCTGCCCTTTGCTGACCACAAGTAAAAGGAAAAATCAGGTCACTTCAATTGGGAGCAAGCAGAAAAGCACCCGTGGAGGGTAAGCAACAGCCTGGTCTGGGCTAGAAGTGGCTCTGCTGGAGCAGGGTTTCCATGTGGGATGCTGCTTTCCAAAGGCCGGATGGGAAGTTGATGTTGCAGCTGGGAAGATGATGACGCTCCGGTTAGCTCTGTGCTGGGCAGTTTGCTCTGGGGAGAAGGCATCTCTGTGATTGCTCTGGGATCTTTTGCCCAGTGTCTTCTAGAAACTCATTTCCCCATTTAGAAAAGAGGGTACAAAAGGCCCCCTCTTGTGAATGGTGAAGGAGCAGATGCTGTGTCCCGGTGCTGAGTTTTCCTTCTCACTTCCCACCTCCCCAAATAAGAGGCCAACACTGGTGTTCACTGGTGGGATGGGGAGGATGAGTGCTTGCAGGAAGGTGCTGTGCCCAGCCCAGGCACCCCACCTGCATCTCTGTGTTGGCAAAGCAGGATTACACTAGGTGGTGGCTCAGACTCAGTCCTGCTAGACCCAAAGGTGCAGCCAGGGCTCAGAAAGCAGCTCAGACTCTGCATTATTCCTTGACTTAGAAATCCCCCTTTTTAGTTTTAAATGTTTTTTAGTTTTTTTAATGTTTTTTTTTTTTTAGCCTTAACTCAGGACATTCAGCCCTCACAGGAGAAAGGCTTTTTCCCCTTCATGCAAGAACTGAAATGGGATGGAGCCACCTTGGCCACAACAAGGAAGAGCAGGGATTGCTCCTCTTTGGCTTGGGTGTTTTACTTTGGTTTTGCCTTTAAAGGCCATTGACTGCATGCACAGTCCTGGATGTACACGGATGGGCACACCGAGGTACACGTGCTTCATGGGACATGCTTGCCACGCAAGCCTGGTGTGGAGCTGCTTTCCTGTCTTGGGCAGGATGGGAAGGAATAAGGCAGTGGTGCAGCAGAGATGACAAAGCATGGGCAGCCCTTTCACTGCTCCAGAGCCTCATTTCGCTTCTCGGACTCAGGCAGTCCTGAAGCATAAGCACAAATACCTCCCCCAAATGAGATCCAAGCCACAAACCCAGACACTGGGTCAGGCAGGGACCTGTAGCCCTGTGGCACCACCAATTTTGTTTAGTTTGAACCTAAATCTAGCCAAAGCCTGCAAAATTAGGCAGAAGAAGGAGAGAAAAGGGTGTTCAGGTTCTCTAGAGATGCTGCCTTCCTTCCTCCTGTGGGCATCCCTGTTTCAACCCCTGCGTGCTCTCCCAGCCACTCACTTCCAAACCCAGCTAAAACAGATTACAGCCTAAGTTCTAATGATTCAGCACTTCTGTTGCCACTGATTTACTGACTGATGCTCAACCCTATCAGCAAAAGTACTGCTTGGAGATGCAAAGGGAATGAAGTATTATCTTTTGGAGGTAGAAATGGATGGCTGGAATACCTCAGCACCACTGTCCAGAGAGCGAGGGAAAGGTCAGGATAGGACCTCAAATACAAGGGAGGATTCTCCACGAGCTTCTGTTGCCTGACAACACCGTCACAGACGAAACCCATGGAGGTGCCCAGGTATTTGCTTCCTGTGTCTCTCTTTGCTAGAGGCGATGATTTGATGTGGGGATACAAAGTGATGCTTTGGTTCTGTGCGAGGTTTGTGTGATGGGAAACCAAAGCCCTACCTGGCACCCGGTGGCAGTGAACTGAGGAGGGCAGAGCCCCACATGTGTTTCCTGAGCCCCAGCCCTATCCTGGGATGCCTCACACCAGCTTTGCTGGCTGGGGCTCTGTGGGAGACCCCCAAGCCCATCCAGGGGCATTCCCAGCACAGGTTGCCTGGTGGAAGGGGGGTTCCTGATACCCTAGGATGGAAAGGGGGGTCCCAGCCATGCATCCAAAGTCACATCAACATGGTTTTTCTCCTAATTCCAGTTTTTTTTTTTCCCCTAAAATCAGATATACCTGGGACATGAATCCAATCCAATCCCAAACCCATACCACCTGCATTATCCTGCTAGGCACAGGGGTTTTTTTTTGGCCAGAAACCAAATAATTGGCTACTTCTCCAAGCCCAGAGGCCAAAAGTTTCCCCCCAAGCTCATGATGCTGAAGCAGTGCTAGAAATAACTAAACTTCATCCTTTCTCCTTCCTGGCCTTGGGTCTCTTCTGTCCCATTCCTACCAGTGTTGTCCCCTCAGCCCTGCTGCCTTAGATCTGAAGAGAGATGCTTGCACTTCCCAGAGCATCCCGTTTCTTCTGGCTAAATAGCTGGAGGATGAGATGGAGCTGGGAGGGACCTTGATGGTCCTTGTGTCTGTGCCACCAGCCCTGTGAACGGGCAAGGACTTGCTCCATGTGCTCGGCAGTGAAAATCCCTGTCCGTGGGTGCAGGGATTGATGGAGATGAGCAGGCTGAGATGGAAATGATTTGGATTAGGAGGAAATGTTGCTGGGGATGTGTGGTTTTGCCAGCTGGGGGGATGTGGATGCAGCTGTGGGGAGGTGGCAGCAGGGGATGCTCAGCAGAGAGGTTTTGGACCGTGTGAGATCACAGCAGTGGATGAACAATGGGTGGGTGCTGGTGGCCATCCTGAAGTACCTGGCCAGGGTCTGCTCTTTGAGGGGAGTGCTGATTGAATGAGCCTGGAGCTAAAGAACAGGGGAGAAAAGGGGAGGGGGGAACAAATGGCCTGAATCCAAAGGCAAGAGCTCTCTGGAGACGGCACAGAGCTGTTGTGCAATGGTGTCTGGAAACCACAAGGAACGTGAAGCGGAAACCAATGAACCACAGTCAGCACGCTGGAAATGAGGGCTAATTGATGGACAAAAACAGGAGCAGATGGGCAACCCTGCCCACCACCCCTTTCCAGGGGTCTAATTTGCCACTGGAGCCAGGAGAACGGCCATCCCTGAATGCGTGATGCTGTGTGTGGATGCCTTGTCCTGGCACACTGAAGGAGGGCACCCTAAGGGGTCCGGCAGCACCCCACATCCATCACCCCTATGGGGTGGTCAGGTATGTCCTTTCTGTTCTTTGCACATGGGAGTCAGGAGGATTGCTTAAACAGCTCTGCCTTTGCAGTCAGAGCTGGCTAAGACTCTGTTATTCATATATATATATGAATATATATATATTTTCATATATATTACATCCCATGTATTGCATTAGGACAAGCAGGTAAACCACAGCAATCCCACCCCAAGGACCAGGCGATGCAGCCCTAACACCTCTTTAGGGATGCTGAGAGTGTGTGAGGTGCTCTTCCTTTGACCCCTGAAATACATGGTGCAGGTCCACCTACCAGATAAACCTTATCTCCATCCAGCTCAGCCTTGCTCTGTGGAGGAAAAAGGGTAAGTTCCCTATGGCAGTGCTTGTGGGGCCATGGACCAAGTGATGCTCTGACACCAGCTGCAGCCTCAACCATCCCTGTTGCACAGGGCTGCTCTCAAAGCAGGCGCAGACCCCTTCCCTCTGTGGCCATGGGGAAGCTTAATGAGTTAATGCTGATTAAGTACTTTCAGATAATCAGATAAAGGTGTCATAAAAGTGCTTTACAGTGATGATGATGTGTTTTATGGCGAGGAGAAACTGATGATCCCAAATAAAAATCCAAATTGAACCGGGGGGGGGGAAGTACGAAGGTGTCTTCAGATCTGGGGTGAGCTTCACATTAAGGGCAAAAATCCATTCAAGCATTAGCAAAGTTCCCATCTCTCCTCACACCGTGCCTCATTTTGACCTTCCCCCTCCTCTCCAAGAGCCTTTCTGCTCGGCACCAAGATTAATTACCTCCCTCGCCCTCCTTTGGGCTTCCCCCATCTGATAACGTGTGAATGAGGCTGACAGGACCTGCTAAGGGTCTCTCGGCTTTCTCTGCTCCTTGTCTTGCCTCTCGGAGCCAACCGAGCACCGGCAGCATGTCCACAGGGTCACCGCATCCCTGCGCCTTCTCGCTGGTCCCCAGCCTCCTACCATGACTTGTCACTCAGTTGTCAGCATCCGAAGGGGGAAACCATAGGGATGGTGCTCCTGCTTGCTCTCTGTGCTGAAATGAGAGCGAAATCAGCCCCAAAGCCTGACTCCGTTCACACCAATTGGAGCACGCCAGCAAGACCCGAAATAAACCAGGTAACATTTCCCCCCCTTCAAAAGCAGGCTCCATCCGGGCTGTCAGAAACACCAAAGTTGAGGGGCACGTGTTAAGAGCTACAGCAATTAAAAGGGGCTCCAGCCTTAATGTGCTCAGCTGAAAGCCCAGGTCCCCAGGTTGTATGCTGGGAAATTGGCTGGTAATTTAGTGGCTGATGCCAACTGGCTGCATCTGTCCAGCTCTGCGATAGCCTTTCCTTCCCTGCTCTTTTCCAACCTGGCAAGCACACAGCCTGGGGAGGAGGCAGGGGTGGCTCACACAACCTGCTCGCTCCACACGCTGCCTGGGCTTTACGGCCATGGATGGGGTGGCATGCATGGGGATGTCACCCCTGGACCTCTCCCTTGGGAGCAATGGGACCAGGCATGAGGGATTCCCAGATCCCAGCTCATTTTGAGTGGCTGAGGGAGGAGATTCTCATTTTGCTTTTCCTCAAGAGGCTAAGCCAGTTTTGTCCCTGCACCAACGATGGTTTTCCTTTGTCTCTTGAGCCAGCTGAAACGTTTGGTTAGAAACAAACCACTTTGTGCTGTTTGGTTTTAAATGTGATCAAAGCAAATGAAAGACCTGAATTTGTTTCAGATGAAATGATCCAACTTTTCCAGCGCGATGTCTCTGTTAGAAACACATTTATTTGGGCAAGCTGGTTTGCCAAATGTGACAGGAATTTGTAGCTAGGAGCTGAATTCCCCAGTCCTCCTGAGACAGCGTTTTGGGGAATGATGGAGTTGTTTAACCCATTTTTCCAGGCTGGAATCCATCGGATCTTCAATCCAGGGGGATTAACTTCCACCCTACAACCCAGTGCTGTCAAAGGAGAAGCTGAAGGTAGGTGACCCACAGAGGTCTCTCTCATGCTCACCTCCCTATGAGCTGATGATAAAAGCATTCCCCCATTGTATCAACAAAGCCCAGCGTGTTCCTGCGACATTCCAGGCTCCTGGCTGGATGTAGGGGTCAGCAAACTGCTCCAGCCAGGAGGGCAGCAGCTCTGGTAGCACTGCCAAGCTGCCCCTGGGACACCTCAGCTTGGCGCAGGTCACAGGGAGGGACCTCAGGCTTGGAACAGGGAGAAAGGGATGCAGATGATGGGAAAGCTAGAGAGCTCTTCAGCACTGCCAGCCTTGGGCTGCTGTGTTGAGTCCCATCTCTGCTTCGGTGTTAACACAAATCCATTTGGAATGAGGCAGGGTTTGGGATCCTGGCACTAGCAGCATCTTGTTCTGTTTTGGTGATCCTTTAGGACCATCAGTGTGGGAGGCAGCAGGTCTGGGATGAGTCCTTGCTGCTGTCAGCACAGAGAAACAGCATTGGGAGGTCTCCTGCTTTAAGCCGCAGTTGAGGTGCTCCATGGTGCCGGCAGGAGCATGGACAAAAGGGATTATTCTCCTCCTCCTGCCCTCCAGACACCCTCAACCCCTTGGCAGAGGAGGTCGGTCCCTCATGTGCAGCACTTGGGATGAGCGCTGGGTGACGGCTGCCCATGCATCACCCCAGCAGTCGCGCTGGACCCCTCGTGCCATTCCAATTCATCTTTCTCCGAGCGCTCCCTGTCACCTAGGGGGAGAATGGGAAGCAGAGTCGGATGGAGCCAGGGAGAGGCTTCTGGAGGGAAGGGGGGAAGCAGGGTGATGGAGGTAGAGCCATCCAGGTTCTATTATTGAGGGCTGCTGTTTCCTTGCCTTGGGAATTCCCACCAGCCCTGATGGGAGCTGCTGGCTGCAGCGGGATGGAGGGGCCCATCCCTCATCCCAAATCTGGCACAGCAAGCAGAGAGCCTCAGGAATGTGTTTTGTGGTCTCTGAAAGCACCATAAGGCTCAGGATGTCTTTTACTTTGAGGCAGTGGGGCAGGAAGGGTTATAGCCCCCTTAGGAGTGCAGCCCACCAGCACTGGCTCTGCTTGGTGTGTCAGGGAACTGCAGCTCAGAGGGAAATCCTTTCCATATTGCTTCCGTTTGGGAGTTAGGGCTTGATTTCAATCTGCAGGCACAGCACATTGGGGTGACAGCAGGGTGAGCCCACCATGGCATCATGCCTACCATGCTCTCTGGGCTGCCTGTGTCATATCCAGGGAGGAGCACCCAGCTTTGTTCTCTGCTCATTGGGAACAGGATGGGAAGATGTGGGGCTGAGCCGTGGGATCCCTGTAGCTCAGATAGGGACCACTTGTGCAACAAATCCTCACTTGGCGCCAGCTTCAAGGAACTTGGAGGGAGGAACAAGGGAACTTGGCTGCCTTTGTGCCTGCGTTTCATCTCCCGCCTGCCTGCGCTGCCTATGTGGGCTGGGGGAGCGCTCCTCGGGGTCATGTTTGTTATGTTTCCAGGAAGCCCCTCCAGAAAAAACATCCTTGAAACACAGAGGTTTCCCTTCTGCCGGCATACAAATGAACCCCAAACAGAGCCCACTTCAAAGGGGACAGCTAATGAGCCAGTCTCTCCCCCTCTCCCAGCCCTGGTTTCAGGAGGGCCCTAACGATGCTGCGCTATTATAAAGGCACCAGCTTTGTGTTTTGAGCCTGCTCAGTGGAAAGAAATAGGGGAAAAATAGGAGGAGAGGGGGGCAGGGAGCAGCGGGAATTAGGCATGCCAGCACAGGCAACACTGGGATGCTTTCCAGCGCCCTGGTACCCGTGATGGGCGGTGGGGCAGCACGGCACAGAGGGGCTGAGTGTGAAACGGGGCTGGTGCTGCACTTCAGTGCCACTTCCCAGCAGTGCAGTCTGCAGGGCACGTTGCTGCGGGTTGCCCCGATGTTCTGGGTTTTCCAGGGATGCAAGGGCGATGGGGGTAGGGAAGCGGATTAGATGGAGGGAGTGGAGCATTGCTTGGACCATCCCCTTGCATTGCAGTGGGCTTTTATTCTCCTGAGCCGGTCTTTTCAACTTTGCTTGGAGCTGCTGGTGCTGGCTGTGGTGGGGGTCGGGGATTTGGCACTAACCCTGCATCGTTATCCCCATCCCTCCCTGCTCCTCCTCTCCCCCCAGCTTGGCGTTCAAACCTCAGTTCGGACTAAAACCCACTTGGCTCTGCTGGGACCAGCATCACTCCCCAGGGTGGCTGCACCTCCTTCCCGCATGGCCCTTGCCCCTGGGTACCTGGTGTGGGTCTGGAACCACCCCCAGACCCCGTGGAGCTGTAAATGCTTCCCTGAATCCCCAGCACGAGTCATGCAGTGAAAGCTGGTAGCAGGTGTGGGAAGAGCTAAGAGAAAACAAGAGCCACAGGGACCGTCAGCTGCAGAGCCAGAAGGAAACCCTGGGTCGGGAAATGGGGTTTGCAGTTTTTCCTCCCAAAGTGTTTTGAAGAGGAAACAAATGCAGATGTTCTCTTTGTTTGCTGTGTTCAAAAGTTCTCTTCGGTTTCTGACTGGTGAAAAGTAGCTTCTTCCCCCCAAAACCCCATTTTGCTTACAAAGAAAAAGAGGGTTTCCTATTGTTCCATTTTACCCACAATATTATTTTTGCCTGGTTGAGAAAGCACTTTCTGCCACAGAAATGTGACACAAAACTAACTCCTTTCTGCTCCTGAGCCAGAGCTATTCACAGTGCTCTGCAGTGCCCTGTACCAGGCGGAAGCTTTTCCCATCCAACAAACAGAGAGGGTGTTCTCCCCAGGACCAGCTTTCCTGCATGCACCCAAGGTGAAAGGCTTTTGGTTCAGTGTCTTGGTCTTAGAGGGCTCCTATACCCAAGCAAAGTCATTTTTCAGAGGAGCATCCAGGTCTCTGGTGCTGAGCTGTTATTTTAGGGCTGCCCTACTCTTAGCAACTCGTACTAGCCAGAGAGAACAAATATAATCCTATTTATTAGAGCATTCATGATCTCACATCCTCCACCCTGGAGCCTTTCGGCTACTTCCATAAGAGAGAATTATGTGGACAATTTTGCCTTGGGAGGACCAGAGGCTCCTCTGGACCCTCTCTATGGGAGCCTTGTATCTCAAGGGCCTTCCATGCGTATGGGTGTGCTTGTGCAACACACAAGCTGATGGCGTTGAGAGTTTCACCTGCAGATTTCCCAGTAGGTCTCCAGGTTTCTTTCTTCTCTTCAGATGCTTCAAACCCCAGGGCCTCGAGCTGCTGTAAATCAGTGCATTGCACTCAGGCAGCCCCAGAGCCTTCGGTTGGGCTGGTATCATGCAACAGCACATGCAGAGAGGAGGAAACTCCTCCCAGCATCCCCCATCTCTCCAGTATAAATAAATAATCTGCAATCTCAACATGTTCCCACCCCCGAGGGCAGGAGCAGTGATGAATATACCCAGCCAAGACATTGTTCCACTGCTGGGTAATAACAAATCTTAGGTTCCTGCCTGGCTGTTAATGCCTTTGTGGATGCTCTACTCTGTTTAGCCAGGCTGTGGGAGTCCCTCTGGCAGCCCCTGTGGGCACCAGGGCAATGGATGGAGCCATCAGCCCCCTTAGAGATGTTTTCAGTACCACTGATTGGCCCCAGCATTGATTTCCACCCTTTCCCTCCTTCTCCGTGCTCTCCCATCCATTGCTCCTCAGTTCCTCTCTGTTTTTCTCTCTTGATCAAGGAGTAAGCAAATAGGAACAGCAGGTCTGATGTGTGTCTGCTCAGGTGCTTGCTATGGCTCTCACACTGTGCCATTAGCTCCAGCGCTGGCCAGAGCTTGGCCAAAACCATCACCTCTCCTACCAACCGTGTCCGAGAGATGCACATCGCCCAGCCCTGCACCGAGCGTCATCCCTGAGGCAGGTACAATGATGTGAGGAGGGATCAGTGGGGCTGGACCAGAGCAGAGAAGGCTTTCCACTGGCTGAGTGCAGTCCCTGGCGTAGGGCTTGGCTTGAAGTGGAGCCCAAGAGTGTTTTCAGGCTTGGAGGGTGGCTGGAAAGCAAGTTTGGTGGCCCAGTAGCTGCTGTCTGCCTCAGATGACGAACAATTGGAACTAGATGGTCCTTTCCAACCCAAACCATCCTATCATTCCATAAAATGAGGATCCAGGGCTGGAGACAAGCCCGTGTCTCCCATCACCTCATGGCAGCATCCCCCCTTGCCCACAATGGACCCAGGATGGATATCCAGCAGCGATGAAGAGGAAAACACAAACAAACACCCAGACCCCCCTCCTCATCCCTACTGCCAACGGAGGAACAAAACCCTGCAGCAAAGGGCCCTCAAGTGAGTAATCTCTCCTTCATATGTGTCCCAGCATCCCTCCGCCATGCGCCGTCCTGGTAGCCACCACTTGAATTAGCACCAAAGGATTATGGGAGGCAGAGTCATTAATCTAGGTGACAAACAGGACTCTGAAGGAATATTTGCACCCCGAAATTGAAAAGATTAGGCCATATTTGTCAAGGATTGGTAGGCTTTATCGCCTCCGGAGCAGATGCTGTTAAATATTCATGAGCTGCATAAGTGGGAGAAGACCTCGCTAGGCCTGATGACTTTCAGAGAGAGGAGGGAAGGGGGGGGACGAGGGCGGGGGGACACGGTGGCATCGACATGCACTGGTGGTGTGGGTGGGAAAGGGGACATTGCTGGTACCAGGGGAGGTGGCTGGGACAAGGGAGGGGTGGTGGGACCCCATCCATCCCTCCGGACATGGGGCGTTGGGTGCAGCTCATCCACTCCAGGAGCCCCCGGCCCTTGTGCAGGCAGGTTCTGCCTTTCCTGCTCTGCAATGGGGAGTGGAGGCGGGCAGGTGGGTTAAAAGCAGTTGTAAGATCAGGGTTGGGGTCACTGTTGTGTCCCCCCCAGCTTTGCAGCCAGGCTGGAGGTGGGTAACGAAGGGTCCCTCAAAGGGCTGGGTAATGAAGTGAGCTGGGCTTGGTGATGCTTGAGTTTGGGCCACTGGGCTGGGACACTGGATGTCCCCATACGCATCCCCTAACACACAAATGGGTTGTGAGATGGAGACGGAGACATGCACAAAGCGTGGGGAGGAAGGACTCAACAGTATTGGGAGGATGGAGAGGTAGGGAGAGGAGTGGAAGAATGGGAAGGAGGTAAAGGGTCCTGTGGGAGGGAATAAGTAGATAAATGTGGACAGAGGGAGTGTTTTCCTTCACCTCCTAACCCCTATTTCCCCATAAGTTTAAAAACAACCTTTCCAAGAGCTCCTGTTGCAGACCCCAGATGGCTTTACCCTGACTGGTTGATGGAGGGCTGGGGTTGACAGACATCCCTCTGCAGGGACCTCCGCTGCATCCCTGAACTCCAGCTCGCTGGGATCAAACCCTGCCACATCCCTTGGAGTTTTCCAAGATGCAAAATAGCTTCCTGGGAAAAATGTGGTGTTCCAGGTATTCCTGAAGAAGCTGGAGACAGGGGAGCTGCTGTCTGCGTCTTTCCCACCCAGCATTTGGCAAGGAGGTAGGTAGGAACGCCAGAGCCATGTGGTGTTCCCACATGAGGGCTCCCCGAGTTTCTCTCTGTGTCTTTCACGCACACATGGATGGGTTGGATCCAATTTGAACCAAAACTCCCCCAAAACCAGGGAGAATTTCAGCTTGATTTTCAGCCAGCTGTTTCCCCTCGTGTCAGTCAACTGATAAAGGGAAAAGCCAGGGCTGGCATTAGGAAAAGCATCGAGTAAGCTGCAAAACCAGCAGAAAAAGCCTCCATTGCCAGGCTGGTGGGGCGACAGACACTTAATTTAGTGCAGCCCAGGGATTTCTATAATGTGAGTGGAAAATCCTGATTCATCAAAACCCCGGTGCTCTGACAGAACAGGTCAGTCCCACCGATGGCTTTGTTCGATTTAAAGAAACCCCAAACCAGTAACAGTGAATGGGGTGAAATCTCGTACCCAGCCTCCTCCGAAAGGGACGAATTGTTTGCTGATGGGTGGATTGAAATCGTTTGCTGCCCAGGAGGTGATGGGTGACCATGGATTGGGTGCCTCCGAACCCTCCTGCGCTGCAGAACACCATTTCCCAGGATGCTGACAACAGACAGCGGGGAATAAGCCCCCCCAGTGAGAGCACTTGAAGATGCTGCATAACCCACTCCCCACTGCCCCCAATCCTCGTTTCCATCTCAACCTTCAAGAGATCTTCGTCAAGTTCTGGCTTCAATCTGTGCGCAGGAGCCAGGCCCTCCTCCTCCCGCGCTCCCCAGGCCCCCGCCAGCCTTTGCACAATTTAATGTCTTCCAGCTCTGTCCCTATTTGACAAACAGGTGATTTTGCTAATGAGGAATAAATGAGATTCACAGGATGAGAGCAAGGGAACAGCAGCTGTCGTGAGCGCAGGATGTGCCGGCTTTATTAAAATAATATATGGCCACATGCTTAGTATTAGGACTCGCAGTTTGAGAACTCCCATCTCATCCCTCCTGGCTCCCCCCTCCTTCCCTGCTCCTGCTTCTCCATCCTCAGCCTCTTCCCTGGAACGTTTTCCAATCAGTGAATTACTGGCTGGAGAGCCTGGACCATCCCAGGCCATGCATATGAAATACATCCTCCTGCACAGCAGCCCTGGGGTTGGGCTGGAAGGGAGAGAAGGGGGGGATGCACACGTGTGTGTGTGTGTGCACGTGTGTGCATGGGAATAGGGAAGGGAAAGGGAAGAAAGGAGAAGGAGAAAAGGGGAAGAGAAGGTGCTCTGAAGGGGATTATGATGGATTCTGGTAGCTACTCCTGGAACAGTGGGTGATGCACACACAAGGTGCAAGGGCTCATTCAGGCATGGGGATGTTGCTGGTGGCCTCATCCAGGAAGGAGGTTGGGATATGGCTGGAGGATGACTCTAGGAGGACGTGGAGACCTGTTGGACTGGAGGGAGATGCTCTGGGCTAACTCTAGCACAGGGCAGGGCTGTGGCATTCCCAGGGTGATTACCCTGAGCAGGGCAGGATCAGCCCAATGCTGTGGAGCAGCACAGGTGGTCAGTGGATTGAATTATTTTGGAGGAATGCTGCAAGGTGGCATTAGATTCCTGCAAAGATAAAGCAAGTCCAATCCCCGGAAAGGGAGAGAGGGGCGGGGGAGAGATGAAAGAAGAAATATAATATAAATAAATAGATGGTGAAAGAACAGAAATTACACGGTAAGACGGGAAAAGTGGGATACTCGGAGGGAGGAAGGCAGAGGAGAGGGATGAGGAGAGGGACCATGGGTCCCATGTGGATGGAGACGTTGGGATATGGAGCCCACTGCACCCTGTGACACCTCCCTGGTAACTGAAGAAGAAGGAGAAAAATGACTGCTGCTGCTGAACCCAGGGCACCACCATAAACCTGCTGATCCCCCCCTTACCAGGGGATCAAGAAGTCCAAATTGTCAGCTGCACTTTGAAACCGGTATTTCTGTGCTCCCAGGGTCTAAGATAAGCAGAGCAGAGATGCACCAGTGAAGAACCCGACCAGACCAAACATCTTGCAACCTCCCCTGTGCTTTAAAGCTTTTACAATGAAAACAGGACCTGATTTGTTTGTTGTAAGACCGTTTTCATGATTGTTCATTGAAAACAATCCATTACTTTCAATGATTCCCCAACTTCCTGGGCAATATTTCAAGGTGATGTGTATGCTGTGTCCATGGCTTTCAACTGCGCAGCTGGTTTGTGTAGCTGGTTGTCATCCCCTCCCAAAAAAGCAGCTTGCTTCAGCCCTGGAGCCCTCATCCAAGTCATCTTCTCTTTCCAGGCTTGAAGGAAGAAGTGATGGGATCGTGCTCTCACTATTTCCATGAGCAGCATCACTTATCTCCAGCAGTATCCCTCAGCAGCATCACGTTGGTGTCTGGACCACAGGCCCTTCTCTACCACAGCATACACCAAACCCCCCATCCGGACATGCTTCCCAGCATCCCTAAGGAAGCACAGACCCCAGCTGGGTTCCAGGGGCTGCGGCAGGTATGCATCCCCTTGGCTGTTTGCTCAGGTGCCCTCCTGCTCCCTCCTGCTCCTACGCAGCAGCTCCGGTAACAGGGAGCGCAGCCCCGGGTAAACAAGTGCTCAGTGAATAATTCACTCAATGAGTGACAGAAGAATTGCCTTTAACAATTTGCTGGGCAAATATTATTTGACCATTTCTAGAGCTGCTTGAAGAGTACAAATATAACCTGGGAATAATTCATTTGACAAAAGCAGGCTGCAACTCATCAAATAAATTATTGACGGGATAATGCAGCCCTGCGTGAGGGTGTCACTGCAGTCACCACAGTCCTCTTGTCATAGAAGCACAGGTCTATGCTTGGGTCCTGGCTACCCTGCTTAGCCCAGGGTCTCCAGAGGGTCTGGGTGGGATGGTGGCCACATCGCTGCCTTGGCAGCCCAATTGTTCAGAGGGGAGCTGGGCCCCATCTCTCCTGCTCCAGCTGGTAATCCCTGTGTCCCCGTGGATTAAGCTCCCATATGAACGCTTCTGGGACCCCAGAGAATGAGAGGAAGCATCTCAGCTTCTGCATGAGGGCACACAGGGGTGGAGGAGGGGATGTGCTCCAGCAGGGAGGTGGGAAACATCCCCCCTTCACCCCCACGGCTCAGGTTTTGGAACAAAAAGCTGGAGTTCCATGAAGAGCATCCCCTGCTGAGGCCCTGGGGCTGGCGCTCCTGCTTCTATTGAGGCGGCTGTGGCATGCATGGCTCCAGGTGTTCCCACAGCGCAAACGGAGCCCAAATCCTCTCCCTTGCATCCTTGCCTGGGGCACCTGAAGCTTAGCAAGGTACTGGGGAGCTCTTGGTGGTGTGGGAGGGGAATCACCCTCTCCGGCTGGATAAATGGCATGTTAAGGGGAGCACTGAGGGGTTGTCGGTATAAATCTGTGCTCTCTCACTCCTATAGGTAGGGCAAGGTGTACGGTGGGGCATGGGGGGGGCTCAGCCTCATCCCACCACTGTCCCCAGCTGCTGTGTGATGCTGAGCATCCCTAAGGAGGGTCCGGGCAGCCTTGATGTCCAGCTGCTGTGGTGGCAGTGGGGCCACACAGTGCAAATCTCTGCAGCATCTCTCCTTGGCCCAAACCATCTCAGTGTCCTCTCTAATGAGTGACCCCTGAGTTGTCCTTCCCTTGGAGCTGGCTTGATGAGGGCTGTGGGCTGAAGTCTGTGCCTCAGTTTCCCCAGGGGTTTCCCAGTGCAACGCTACTTCTGGTTAACTCCTCCATACACCCCAGCTGCTGGGAATGGGCCAGAAGAAACCTCTCACTCTTCTGTGGGGATCAAGAAGTCCAAATTGTCAGGTATCGTAGAAACAATGAAACACAGAAAACAGAACAATTTCTAACTTCAAAAATACATTTAAAACATCAGAAGTTGAGGAATCTCGGTGGCTGGAAGTTGGAACTCTTTGGGAAGCGGAATGAAAAGAAGCTTTGCTTTCAACCAGCAGCACCAGAGGGGTCACCACACATCTCCCTGCTGGCTCCATTCCATTCCCATTCCACCGAGCGATTAAACCTAGTATTATCTTATTTATTTTGGCTTGCCTCCTTGCCAGTCCCCCTGCTGTAAATTAAATGATTGCTGAGTTAGATTAGCAGAAAGCATATGTGGAAATTACCTTTTAATTTCTTAATTACATTGCACTCACCTGCAGCTCAACCTGCCAGTGTAAGGGAAGTGTGAAGTTAATTTCCATTGATATATTATCTGCATTCTTATAAATTAGGATCCTATTAAAGAGGAAGCGTATCAAGAATTCCTTGTTCCTAATCAGACTGCGGGACATGGATGGGATCTGACCTCAGGCTCCAGAGATGTGCTGCAGAAACCAGGCTGGTCCACGTCTGTGGGAAGCTCTGAGAGATGTCATCACAGGATGAGGGAGCTTTTCTGCAGTGTGTAATGTCAGCAAGGATGCAGGAATAGGAGCACAAAGCCCACTGCTTCCTCGCCCCCAGATTGTTGTTTCTTAGGGGTGTTTTAGCAGCAAGCTCTTACCGAGTTGCTTTAGTCACAGGTCAAGGCTGGAGAAGGCTCTGGGGTGTTTAGGGGGCACCTTCTGATCCCTGTACCAAATGAATCAGAAATTCTTATTTCTCCCAAGATTTCTCTTCCTCTCGGGCTGCCTGTCAAGGCAAGGATAAAGAAGCCTAAGCCTGACTTTTTACAATGACATCCAAGCCTCCTGGTCCCTCACACCACCCAAGGAAGCTCAGAAGGAGCACCAAGTCCCAGCAGTGCCCAGGCAGCCCATAGGAGCAGGCTGCAGGGGGTTCAGTGGTAGAACAAGTGGAGCTCTTCCAGACATGCCTCATGTTTAGGGACACACCACTGGGGGGCTGCTTAGATACTCAGCTGGTACCAGACCTAAGGAGCTCCGAGAGGCACTTTTTGGTGACCTATGGTTGTGTGCTTCCAGTATCTGATTTCTACTTCCTGATACAAGAGACTTGCTTCATTCACTCCTCTGGAGGCTTGGTTTCTTTCTCCTTTAATCACATTCTGTAGTCTGCAATGTTTTTCATGTTCCCTATGCAGCATGCATCAGAAGAAGGGGAGATAGCAAACTGATTTCCTATGCTAAACCTATTCCTACTGTGCAACAGCTTGGTGAGGGGATGCGGTCGTTCATTGCTTGTAGAAACTATTTTGGCTTGATTTTGTGTCCCAACCTAAGCAAAGCCAGGCTGGCAAGGTAACTGATCCAGCTGACAACCTGCTGCTACAGGATAACACAGCAAATCTCACAGCAAAATTTTGTTTACAAGATAAGTTCCTCTGAATAGGCTCAAAGGTAGGAGCAAACTGAGCAATTCAAAGGAATGATTGCTGGGGTCAGTTCTTCTTTTTCATCTGCTTCTCCTGTTTCATGTGCTCATCCTGTGCAATATGTGACCTGGAGGATGAGGTGGGAAGCTCCTCATTAGGTTTCTGGGTGGTTCATCCTAGTGTGGGGCTCATCCTGCCGTAGGGCAGGGCGGCTTTCCAGAGGGATATAGAGGAAATGTGGAATGTTATAAGGACAAATGCAAACCCCTGTTCCTGGGGTAGACTAAAGTAAACAAGTGAAAAAAGGTGTAGATAAATGAACATGGGTTTGAGGGAGGGATGCCAAGTTACTCAGGGGCTGAAGCAAGGAGAGGCTGAGTAAGATGGGGATGTTGAGGCTCTTTGTTGAGGTATGATCGGGAGAAGGTGGGTATAAACTAATTCAGGGGAGAATCTGATGGGATATAAGGAAATACAATTCACTGTGAGAATGAATGAGCAGTGAAACAGGGGCCAAAGGAAATCCTGGGATCCCCATCCTTGGAGGTCCAAGCACTGTCTGGACAAATCCCTGATAAACCTGGCCTGAATTCAGTGTTGGGCTTGCTTTGGTTGGTGTAGACAGCTCCTGAGGTCCTGTCCCACCTGAAATACCCTGTGATTTGGTGGTGCTGCTGTGTGCAAGGGACTGAAATTGCCTCTTGTGCTCTGCCCAGCACGTCAAACACAGACGCGTATTTCTGCTTCAAGCCTTGCCAGCTGCACGTGAAAATCATCAAGAGGTGGCACAGTTCAGTTGCAAACCCAATAAATTCACTTCAGAGAGAAAATGCCCGGTAAAACCCAAAGCTAAGACAGAAAATGCCTGATTTTTTCTACTCTGCACAGTGCCTTACCTCACTTGACCACACTGCACTCATTTAAAACTCCTCATTCCTCACCCAGAGGTCACATCACCTATTAATCATGCTGAAGAGCTCCTCAATTATCTGAAACCATGATTACCCCAACCCATTCCACATCCCCCATGACATTTGGATAACTGAGGTTGTTCTGTATTATTATTATTTTTCAATTGTGGTAATTATTGTACATTAAACCATTAGCATTCATTACTCCTACAGTGTGTAATTAGAACAATGGTGGATGGATTGCTACCGACTCTAATGAAGTTTTTATAATTGTAATTTATGGTCATCAAATTACCTTTCTTAAAAATGAAGCCTAATATTAGCCTCTTAAGTTATGGGGAGGGGGTGGTAATTACTTCTAATTGATGCTTCTTGTTTGCTCTCCGTACAGCGCAACACCGATCCAGCCCTACTCCAGGTCTCCATCTACCCAAGGCTGGGAGATCGCATCGTTGTAAAGCAAGTTTGGGGCTGTTCAGACTGGAGAAGAGAAGGCTGTGTGGAGACCTCAGAGCAGCTTCCAGTGTCTGAAGGGGGCTACAAGGATGCTGGAGAGGGACTCTTCATTAGGAATTGTAGTGATAGGACAAGGGGTGATGGGTTCAAACTGACACAGGGGAAGTTCAGGTTAGATATATGAAGAAGTTCGTTACTGTGAGGGTGGTAAGGCATGGGTACAGGCTGCCCAGAGAAGTTGTGAATGCTCCATCCCTGGCAGTGTTCAAAGCCAGGCTGGACAGAGCCTCGGGCAACATGGTCTAATGTGAGGTGTCCCTGCCCATGGCAGTGGATTGGAACTGGATGATCTTAAGGTCCTTTCCAACCCAAACCATTTAAAGGTTTTATGATTCTGTAAGTTCACCGTGGCCTTTTCAATGACAGCGATAAGGGGTGAAGCACCCAAGGAAGCACAGCAGGGCTGCTTGGCCAACAGCTCTTGTTGGGTCAACAGGCATCTGCTCCTTGGCTGTCGGGAGGGCGTTATAAACGGGGAGCGCTGGCCATGGTGCTGAACCGCCGCTCCGCCGAGGAGCCGGCGGGTGAGGATGGGCATTGTTCAAGCGCTCCTGTTAGTCTGAGTGACGGGGAGGGGTGTAAGCCTGCCCTTTAAGTGGGATTTTTGTTGTGGTTATGAGTTAAAACTAAGACGCCCCGTTGCTTCCCTTCGGGGACCTGAGTTTTGCTTTAATCGCCTCCATTTGAATCAATTTAGGCTCAATTATGCTCCTTCTTAGGTGTAATTGAGATGTTTGTGCCTATCTGTCTGAGGTAGATGCAATCATCCCCCGAAGCACTGCAGAACAGAGAGGAAGAGGACTGCGACTTGACCAGCTTCCTAATGGTTGGCCCTCGGTGAGTTCAGGAGGAGGATTCCCTCAATCAGCTCCTTTCCTCCTGACTGGGGCTAAATGTGAGCAGAGAGGCCCTTAGGCAAGTTAGGAAGCTACAGGCATTGGCACCTTTTCCTGGTTACAAAGCTCTGCAATTGGATCATGCTACCCTCCTTCTGGAGGAGACTGACAGAAGAGCCCTCACCACCGGAAGGCTTGAAACTTTAAGCTCCACACCATATAAACACCATCAGGAGCTGTTTTTTAAGCAGGTGATTTTGGACAGGGCTTCCCATATGAATGGGATGGGCAATGATGGCAAAGCTTCAAGCTGGAATGTCCATCTCACATCAGGATGTCCTCAAGGTGTAGCTACAGGTCTCCTGCTCAGCTGCAATAGGGAAGTTTTGTTCCTACACAGGAGGGACAGGTGAATTTTCACTGCTTGAGGAAACTCCAGTAGCAGCTTTAAGATTCTTTCTTAGAGTTATCAAGGGAAGAAAACAAGAGAGTTGAGGTGGCTTCTTTGGGGGGGTTGGTGGTGGTGTTCATTTGGGTTGGGTTTTGGTTTTGGGGTTGTTTTGCCTGCAAGAGGACATTTCACTGTCATTTTCCTCCATTCCTGGGCTTTAAGATCAAGCTCAGGAGAAAGCAAAAGGCTGATTCTAGCTCTTCTGCTTCAGTTATTTGGCTCTATGGTCACAATTAGGGAGCTGGGCAATGGGTGGATTTTCCAGTGATTTGAAACAATAAATTAAAGCATTTCTCTGCTTTTGACTGTTTTTCAGGAGGTTCACGTTTTCTCCCTTGAATGCAGCACAAACCCAGTACTTAAATCTAGCTCCTTTAATAAGGCACTAACAGTTTCTCATCCCCAGCTCTAGCAAAGATGGGAAAATATGGAGTGGAGGAGGATTGCTGCAAAGTGTCACTGGTGAGTAGTGGGTCTTTTGTGAAGGATGGTTGATGCTTTTCTAACAACCCTATTTTTGACTTAAAAACAGCTTACAAGCTTATGTAGAAGTTATAAACCCAAGGAGTGTATTTGCAGGTCTCGGTGTGTAGTCCTTGGTATGAAACACCACAAGTGCCTTCCTCATCCAGAGAAGAGTGCTGGTGATGGGAGGCTGGGCCAGCCTTTCCCTCCTTCCTCCTGCAAGAATCATTCTGCCGTCATCCAGTTCTGAAGTACATGAGGAAGCAGCGAGGGCTGATTAACCTCCCGTGAGCAGCAGCACTGAGAAGAGTCCAAGCACTTGGGTTTCCTTAGGCTGCAAGCTGCAAGTCTAAGGGCCATTTGGTCTATCCAGTTCTGCACAGCGTCCAACACAGAGTGGGCCTGAGTCTATCTGGGGGCTCTAACACATCACCCTAGACACCTCTTGCAATAGCATCATGCTGCTGCTGCCCTCTGGCTTCAGCAGGGATGTGCAACTGGGCCACCAGTGCTACTGGTCCAGTTCTGTACCTGACCAGAATTTCAGAGAATTGAGAATGGTTTGGGTTGAAAGGGACACTTAAAGGTCATCTAGTATGAGCTCCTGCAATGCGCAGGGTCCTCTTCAGTACATGAGGTTGCTCAGAGCAGTGTCCATCCTGACCTTGAATGTTTCCACGGATGGGGGATCGACCAGCTCTATGGGCAACCTATGTCAGTGCCTCACCACCCTCATTGTAAGCATTTTCTTCTTTATACCTAGTTTGAATCTACCCCCCTTTAGTTCAAAACCAGAACACCTTGCTCTGTCCCTACAAGCCCTGCTAAAAGTCTGTCCCCATCTTTCTTACCTTTAAGTAGTGAAAGGCTGCAATAAGGTCTCCCCAGAGCTTTCTCTTCTCCAGGCTGACCCAGCCCGGCTCTCTCAGCCTGTCTCCAGGGCAGAGCTGCTCCAGCCCTCACAGCATCTCCACGGCCTCCTCTGGACTAGCTCCAGCAGCTCCATATCTTATGGGCAGTGGTGGTCCCAGTTCATACCAGCAACAGCCACCAAGGTCTCCTCACCATGCCAGCTGAAGAACCTTCCTCACCTTAAGAACCTTAAGCTGGTTGGCCTGAAATTAAACCCAGTTGGTTGTGCATGGAGCACCCACCCCATCCCTGATATAGGGCATGGATGAAAGCCCCCTGTCCCTACACCACCACAAAGGCTGTTGGCTTTGAGCTGCTGGCATCGCCTGGGTGCAGCTCTGATTAGATCGCTATCACCAGGGAACAGGAAGGTTAATTGCCATTCTCTTTGTGTGCCACTCGGAGAGGAGACCAATTTCAGCTCAGTAGCAACAAAGTGTTGCCTTGCTTGCGTTGGATGGGGGCAGGGGGAAAGCAAACCAAAGGGAGGAGGCAGGGAGGGAGGGCAGCGGGGTGTTGGACAAGCCGGGTAGGATTGTGCGTGGACTTTGAGCAGAGCTGTGTCTTGTCTGGTCTAGCAAAAGAGAAGTGCTTAACAAGTATTAAGAGACACAAATAATTCTCCTTTTCTCCTCTGGCCCATTCTTTTCTCTCTTTCTCTTTGCTTGTAAATCCTGCTTATCGCATCTGAATAGCAGAATGGTTTCACACCGGACCTTTAATCTGGCCCAGAGCAGCCCCCAGAGGGGCAAAGTGGCTGAGGATTACCTTTTATTTGATTTGATTTTTTTAGCTTTCCTCCACTCCTCCCCTCCCTTCTGGGTTGTTTTTTTTTTGTATCCCCCCTTCTCCCTTTGCTCTGCATTTGTTCTTGGAAGGAGTGAGGAGCAAAGGCTTAAGGGGGGGAAGGGGGGAAAAAAAGAAGTGTGTAGGGGGTGTTACAAACTTAAGGGGATCTGGATCTATTCAGAGCGACTTGTCCATAGCCTTGCTGCTTTTGTTCGCCTGCCATTCTTTAGCTGATTTCTTCACTCTTGTAAAAGCGCTTTAATTCCCTTGTAGATACCGAGAATCCCTCCTTCTCCTGCTCTCCCCTCCTTCTCCTCCCGCAGCCCTGCGCACCCTCTTTCACTTTCTCAGACTCTTTATCCAGTGTCCTCCTAACCACCAACAAAGCCCAGAAATCATCAAGTTTTCTTTGAGTAGAATGAAAAGAGGGAGAAGGAGCAGGAGGAGCCAGAGGAGATGGGGAGCAGCGAGTGCGTGTGTGTGTTCACACACGTACATCTCTATGTGCGTCCCACCTGCCCCGTGCTGGAGGTGTTTTCGTCCCCTCCTGACTTTTCTGACGTGGTTTTTGATCCCGGGAAGCTTTATTCATGGTCTATTCAGCTCCAGATGTAACACATATGGCAAAGCCCTTCAGGAGAGAAGGGTTGAGGAGTCAGCCAGTGTTGGAGGATGCAGAAGGACGTCATCGCACCCTGGCTAAGGGCTGCTGGAGCTGGTCCTAGCAAGTGTCACCAGAAGAGCAGCATGGGCTGCAGACCCCACCACGGACCTGAGGTGGGTGTAACTGGACCAGTAAGGTCAGCAGAGCAGCACCTCCAGAAGCCTATGGGCACAGAGGGAGAGGTTAGCTTTCTCCCACATTTCGGAAGGAGATTTGCCCATAGAGGGACCACCTCAGAGCACCAGGCTATGAATTGCTCTCTGCAGACACTCAAGGGAGATGCTGACAGTTTAGTGGTGGGAATACCTGCCCATGCTCTGTCACCAGCATTCTGGGATGAAAATAGCTCCTTTGCCCATCATTTTAATCCTGACGCTCAGGCAGGCCTTGTGCAGGACCACAGGGAGCCTGACCAGGAGATGCTCGGCTCCAAGTGCCGATGCCGATGCTTGAGGCATTGTGAGGACAGCCTCACTGTATTACAGGAAGCAAACATCGGGAGTGAACATGCAGGATTTCAAAAGGCAATGGGGATTTTGGAGGCTGCCCCTGCTCTAGCCAAAGGTTCAACCATGGGGGATCAAAACCCAGCCACTGGAATCAAGGTTCAGCCATGGGGAACCAGAATGAATCTGTTGGTGTTTGGTGGTTCCCCCCTAGAGGGGTTTGTCTTTAAGTGACTCACAACTGATCACAGTAACTCATTATCAGCTTTTGTTAACTGATAAAAGGAGTCACCATGCTGAGCTCTCCACAGAAAGAGTGATCTCCCATCTTGGCCAAGGCAAGCTGGCCTACAGCTCTGGTAAGGGTTTGTGGATGCTCCTGCTGCCAGTTATATTCCATACCCAGCTGGCACTCATGAAGATAAGAAGCCTGGTAAAGGGGAAGGCATTGGCAGCATCCACTGTTGAGGGGGAGCTGCTGTCTGTCTCACCACAGGGAGAAAGAGGTTCTGTGCTGGTTTCCAGTGGCACCTGAACCCACTGCCAGGCTCCCCGTTGGTTTCTCTCTGGGATGTATTTGTGTGTGATGAAAACCAACACTGTAAACTGGCGCTAGGTCTGCAAACAGGCCAGTCAACAAGAAACACTGGGACCAGCCCTGGTGTTTGTGAAGTGGTTCTCTGAGCTCCAGCACAGCCTGTGCTGGGATGTCCCTTGTCCCCCTCTCAGTCACTGCTCCCTGCTTCCAGCTCTGTACTGGGGAGCTGGGACTGTGTGATGGAGCCAACAGATGGGATTGGGAAAGCCTGGAGAAGACCCAGGGAGAGGAAGAATAGCAGATTGACCTGTAAAGATGTTAGGTAGGTTTCCATAATGTGTTTCTGCTCTGGCCTTGTCTCTCTGGCACCAAAAAGGGAGGTGTGCCTTTACATCCCATTATGAGCTGGAGCTGATGAAGTGTAGGGAGTGTTTCCCAGTGCTGGTTCTGCTGCAGGAGGTGGTAAATTCCTTCCTCTCCTCCTATCCCACCTTTTGACTTCAGTGTAAATCAAAGCCTTGGTCTCATGCTAAATACACTGCACTGAATCAAAGCCACCTTCACAGTGAGAAGATCCTCGGTGCTGTTTTAGCACTTACCACCATCAGCATACTTTGAGCTGAACAGGCTGTACCTAACGAGTGTGTGAGCTAAAAGCACACATCTGCCTGTTGCCACAGCTCAGCTGAAGAGCTCTTGGAGAGGCTCCAGCATTGGAAGTGATTGGGTCATCCCAGTTAATTACCACAGGTGGTAAACCCAAATGTATGAGGGCCAGAAGAAAACCAGAGCCAGCTCAAGGGGAGGGAATGGGGATACACAGATGAGCTTTGTCAGGGTCTTGGTTGCTCTTGATTGCCCTGATCAGCCTCTACAAGGCTACAGCCCCCCTGCCTAAGGCCCAAGAGCTCTATTTATGGGTGGCCCTGGGCTTTTCACCTTTTCCATGGGCTATGTTGTAGGTGTGCCTGTCTCTGGCCATGCCTCCTGGATGGATCTTGGTGCTGATGGACCTACACTGTCTCTTGCCCCTGACTGTACCCCCTGGACCTGGTTCATGCCTTTGTCTTGTCTCGGAGTGTTGTTGGGTGGTGTCATGAGCACCCTGCACTGGGGTCACCCTGGGTTCCCCTTGCTGCTGTCTGATGAGCCTCTTCCCAGCCCATGAGCAGTGATGGGATGCAGGGATGGGATCCAGCTGGATGGAGCTGCAGACCAAGCACACAAGCAGTTTAATAATGGATGATGCATGTATTGCCGGCAGTGAGCGGTTCAGGCAGCAGTGTGTGTAGCACCTGGCCTTCAAAGGGTGAATGAGCATTAAGGTTATTCCATAAAAGCAAGTCCTGCTCTTGCAGGAAGGGATGTTTTATGGATGGAGGTGGCAACCTGGAGCTAGCATTTTTGCAGTAGTTGGCCAGTGGTGGGAGATGATTTGTGGTACAGTTCACTGAGGTGTTGGCTGAAGGCTGGAGCAGACAGAAGTGTGCTTGGTGAGGAATATGAGAGGAGGTTTAGGAATGCCCAGGAGCAGAGGGATAAGGAGCATCAACAGTAACTGGGAGACATTTCAGGGTGGGAAGACAGCCCACTTCCTCAGCCCATTTCTAGAAGAGATGTATCTGGACTTGCTTAAAAGTCAGAAGGAGATGGGCACCACAGGTCGCACCCTCTCTCCTTTAAGCAGAGCCCATCGCGTTTGGTTACATGCACATAAGCAAGGAGATGGCGACTGCCAAACAGGAGTGGTTAAAGATCATGCTTGGCACTCAAGATTAGGTGAGATGATGGATATTTATCCTGGAGATGAGCGTCCTGATGGATGTTCAGCCTGGAGAAGAGAAGGCTCCTGAAGGGGAGACCTTAGAGCAGCTCCCACTGCCCAAAGGGCCACAAGAAACCTGGAAAGGGGCTTTGGACAAGGGCTTGTAGGGACAGGCCAAGGGGAATGGCTTTAACCTGCCAGAGACGAGACTGAGCTGAGCTCTGAGGCAGAAGCTCTTCCCTGTGAGGGTGCTGAGGCGCTGGCACAGGGTGCCCAGAGAAGCTGTGACTGCCCCATCCCTGGCAGTGTTCAAGACCAGGTTGGACACAGGGGCTTGGAGCAAGCTGCTCTAGTGGAAGGTGTCCCTGCCTGTGGCAGGGGTTGGAACTGGATGGGCTTTAAGGTCCCTTCCATGTGTGTCCCCGCAGCACCTTCAGGTGAGGCTTGGTAACTTCCATACTGGATTGCAGCCAGGAGACAGGTCTGAGGTCAGCATCAGAACCCAAAGAGTCAAGTGAGGCCAAAACCAAAAACTACCTTGGCTTGCAAGAAGCCATTCTCTGCAGCAGCTGAATCCCAAGTCTGTTGGAGCACAAGCTTCTCTGTTGTGATACCCAGGTCTTGTGTTCTGCAGTGCCCTCGGTGTCCTCATCTTGTGCCCTTGTGCGAGATGGCAGAGCCCAAAGAAGTGATGCTGATGATGGGTGTAGGTTTTCTGACACAAGCCATCACTGTGCTCCCATTTGCTCTGGGAAAGGCGTGTTGGTGACAGGAAATGCTTCTCCTGTGCGAATTTCACCCCTCTTCCTCTTGGGAGGCATCATCCAGCCTCTTTGGAGCCCAGACTGGGGAAGGAGCAGGGAGGAACAGGGGAGGCAGAGGAGGAGCTGGAGATGTTTGCTAGCAAATAAAGGACTGTGTGCTTAAACACTCTTCCTCTGCCTATCCCTACCCAGCAGCGTTTGCTCAGCAAACACTGCTAATTCACCAGCTTCCCACCGTTTGATTCAGCCTGTGAAAGCAAACCTCGTATCCCACGTCCCCAGTGGCCCCTCTCCCGTCCCTTCCCCCCCATAGATGTACTGCTCAGCACCAGCCCTCTGTTCTTCCCTTCCATCTCCCAGAATGTCCAATTCAGGCTAAGGTGGGCAGGGGATGCAGCAGCCTCCTATGCAGCAAAGCTCTCCTGCTGTGCTGCCAGCCCTTGAAAACATGGGAAAACACAGCCCTCAACTGTGTTTTCCTGGGATGCCACCCATGCCCAGCACCAGGCTCAAGGCAGCTGATAAGGGGTAAGCACAACCCTCACATTGGGGTTTGGTCATGAGAAGGGTCACGAGCCAGGTTAGGTGGAAGTGGAAGAGGGCAAGCCAGTGTGGGGCAGGGGCTGGGGTGGTTGTTCTTCCCTTTGGAGGGAGGCAAGAGGGTTGACAGTGGGGCTGGAGGAACTGCAGCACTGATTGCACAAGGGGGTCAGCACCTCTCTTGCTTTTGAGTGGTTATTTGTGACCTGTAGCCCTCCCAAAGACAGGGCTTAGACCTGCATGTTCACTAGCCACAGTAGTGGGAAATGGTTTTCTTCCTGGACTTGAAGATGCCCGGTAAAGGAATTATCACAGAATAGTTAGGGTTGGAAAGGACCATCTAGTTCCATCCTGAATCCATCTTATATAGGAGAGTCATTGGCTACTATGGAGGTACTACAGGATATAATACTATGGTTGTGAAGAGATCAATATGTCTAACAGGGAACAATCAGGTGCTAAAATGCTTTGATAACTCAGAAATATTGAGTTTGAGCAAGAATATATCATCCTTTTCATTTTGGGGTAACGCTGAGAATATTCTGCTGTGAAATTGTCATTAATCTGTGCTTGCGGCTTGGCCAGGAGTTTGAAAGGGCTTTACTTCTGGGAATGTGTTTTATCAGCCACGCTGACCCCCAGGACTGAGGTATTGGGGCTGCCTGGCTCCACGTCTGCCTGGCCAAGAGACTTGAACTGTGGTGGTGTTGCCAGGTAGCTCACACTGAGGTGCTGTGTCTCCAGTGTTCCTCCTGATCACACTTAGAGCCAGCGCTGTAAATGGTGCACAGACATTTCCCTTCTGCTCATCCTCTGGTTTAACTTAGTACAGGGAAACACTGATTCAGAGCCAGGACCAGACCTGGGAAAGCTTGGTTTGGGTCTGTTTTCCATCGTGGCTTTTATTGTAGCTGTTAGGAAAGCCATGGTTCTTGGCCACGCTCTGCTGGCCTTCATCCTGGCAAGGCCTCATGCTATGGGTGTCCATCACCCATGCTTGAGTTGCAAGCGTGTGGGTACTAAAGGCCACAGCAGGGAAAGGAGCTGGCCTTGGGAAAGCAATCCTATCTGCATGGGAAGCATCCCCCTGTCACTTCAAACCAACCCTGAGCTCAGTCTGTGACATATGCTCCCTTCTCGCCTCCTCTCCTGCCCGCCTTTCATCACAGGTCCTCGCAGGAGGCCCATTAAACACTTAGCTGACCTTGGACCTCTGCCCGTGACAGCTGCCCATGAGCATGCTTCCACGCCGGAGCTGTCGCCGGTGATTTACCACGCTGCCGTGCCGGAGCCGGCACCGCTTCCATGGGCAGGGAGGGAGGGATGCAGCCGGGATGGCGTGGCGATGCCACGGGGCAGCAGCAGGCTGCTCTGTGTATCTGCTGGCCAAGCTGCCCCTCTAATGCCCCTCCGGGTTCCACCCTGTGCCTCAATTTTCCAGCTGACTACACTCATTCCTAGCGGGAGGGGAGATGCAGATTAAAACAGTCCCAGCCTCTGGCATTGGGGATGGAGAACGACCGGGGAGGGCTGGTTTTTCCTCTCTCTATGTTGCCCTGGTGGGACCAACCCTACTACTACAGAGGCACTTCTTCTTGTGGAGGGGTGATGTGTGGACACAGCTGGGCTGGTTTTGCATCAGGGAGCAGAGCAGAGCCCCTCTGACCATCCCAGGGCAGCATCCTTTGGGCAGGGCACTAAGCCGTTGTCACTGTAGCATTTGGTTTTGCACCCTGAATCTGAGCCATCACCCCACCGTACCCTGCTCTGCATTTCAGATTACCTGGCCTCATCTCTAAAAAGACATTTTCCATGGCAACCTATGAAAGATCTTCCATGGTCTTAGCAAAGCTTGATGACTCCCAAGCCCATCCTGCCCTATCTCTGGGGTCCTCTCCACTACTGCACCAGAAAGCCCCACAGCAGGTCCCAGGCCTACCTTCAGCATTCCTCAGGGCTGTCCTGGGATGTTCTGTTTGAGTTTGCAGTGTGAAACGTTAGGGTTTGGGAATGGGATGGGAAGCAATAAAGAGCTGCCTCTGTCAGGCTCTTTGTAGGCAGCTGGAAGTGAAGAAGCCATATCAAAGAGCGGAAAGCCCTGTAAGGTGCTTCAGCCACATCACCAGCAGAACAAGGCAATAGTGAGATGCATCCCAGTTTTGTTCTAGCTGTATCTGAGGAGAGCCTTAGTGAAAATGGGTGTTAAAGCATTTCTAGGTCTACCATACCATTCATGACACCCCAAGGCAGAAATACAAGTTCTGCCATCACCAGCCATGCTTCTTTCAGGTCATATGTAATGAGGTTTTCCTTGGAGCCTGGCACCATACAGCGAGCTACCAAAAGGAGGAGATATTGCTGCTCTGTGTCCCAGGGGAAATTAGTATATATATGTGGGAAAGCCTGGAAAACATGAATCTTTCTGCTAACTGCAGGTTGGCTGCTCAGGGAACCTCTCCAAGAGCTGGGAATGGTTTCCCCACAGACAAGCTGTAGGTACCTGCTAAATTAGAGCAATCTCCCCGCAGTGAACCTATTTTCCTACCCTGTTCTGGTGAGCAACCCTCAGCTGAATCTTGGGTATCCCCTGTAATGAGCTGGCACCTTTTTACTCAACCCAGCATCTAAAAACACCCCAGGGAGCTCTTTATGATGATGCCCAAGGAGGCAGGTCCCAAGACTCTGGTTTCTGTCACCCATCACACCTCGTATGTGGGGGTCAGGGATGGATGCAGGGTGGTGTATTTGCCGTCTGGGATGTCTTTGCGCCCAGAAGAGAGCCAAGCTGTGATTTTCCAGACATACCCTTTGATTCCGAATGCATTTCTGAATGACATGAGGCACTTCAAAGGCAGCTCAGCTGCAGCAGGCAGGCTTGCACCACTCCTACAGTATCTCTGTTGGACACAGCAGAACTTGGGGACATGAAACTGAGGATCTGAAACTCGGTGTGCCTTTGAAAAACCTTCACTTGGAGACTTTGCTTGCCATAGTGAGGAATAAAAGAGGATTTGGAGCTGTGCGGGGGCACGGAAGGAGCAAGATATGAAGGGGAAATGTGGCTCCTGCTGCTGCCAGTGCTGTCTTGGTGCCTTGACTCTGAAATGAATGCCCCAGTAGGTGCTGGGATGAGGCCTGCTGGTTTATTTCTCTGCTCAGCCATGCAACCCCATCACCTTTTGCTTTGCTTGGCTTGGAAAAGAAGCCCCTTTCAAGGCTTTGGGGTTTTGTCTTCATTCCTACTGGCCCAATTGCTTGTCATGGAAAGCTCTTCAGAACCAGACCTGGTTAAGCTGTAGATGGGAGATGCTGGTTGGAGTGGTGGGATGGAGAGGTAAAACCTGGTGTGGTTGTGGCCATGGGGTCACCACTGTTGTTGCAGGCATGGAACACTCTGCTCTTGCTGGCTGGTGCTGGAGATGCATTGATGCAGCTATTCGGAGTCAGGGCATCTCCTGAGGTGAGGATGGAGCCTGTGTGTGAGCAGAGGGGAGATGGGCTGGTGCAATGGTGAATGCTCCATCCCTGTCAGTGTTCAAGGCCAGGTTGGACAGAGCCTTGGGTGATGTGGTCTAGTGTGAGGTGTCCCTGCCTATGGCAGGGGATTGGTACTGAATGATCTTAAGGTCCTCTCCAACCCAAACCATTCTGTGACTCTATGGTGGTACCCACTGTCAGGAGCATCCTGGAGCAGGCTGAGATGACCTTTTCCCACTGGCTTTCCCAATGTGGCTGCTGAACATTGGCTGGAAGAGATCAGGAGAAAGGTGTTCTAGCCCTGGCTGTGCACTGAAGTGCACTCCTGCAGAAGGACTCCTCACCCCTCCTTTGCGTTATGATTTCCCCCACTCTTTAAATTCATCTCCCTTTGCCATCCGGTGCTGTCCCTGCTGGAAAATTACTCTCACAAAAGCTCCCTCAGCAGTAATTACCTAAATGGGGGGAAGGGAGGGGAGATCCATTTAGAATCCACTTCATTGTGGGATTAGCTAATTAATTAACGGTTTCACTGACAACTCGAAGGGGAAGAGTGTGTTAAATAGGGAAGCTTCCGAGCTTGATTTATGTGATCTGACACCCGTGCTCTCTCTTTGCCAACTTGCCATCCTGCCTTCCCCCTGGCCGTGGGGTCCCGGCTCCCCGCCTCTCCGGGGATGCTGTGGGGATGGTCCCTTCCCTGGGGCGGCCAGAAGGCTGGGCACATGTGCCTGTGTGTGAGGAGACAATGTGGAGGTGGATGGGAGCACCATGGGGTTATTTGCTGGCAGATGAAGCTGGAGGGGGCTGTGGCCACCGAGCTGGCAGGGCCACCCATCTGCCTGGCTCTGGCACAAAGGAGGAGGAGGAGGAGGATGGTCCTGCCCTGCATCCCCCTCTGTTGCTGGGGGAAGGAGGTTGTGCGGAGTTGGATCTGAGCTGCCTCCATCTCCAAACTGCCCGTGGTGGTTGCAGTGGTGCATGGCTGGGGATGGGATGTGGGGTATGTGACCCCTGACTATGGATGAAGGTGCCAAGTGGTCCCAGTCAGTGGATTAGTCCTCTCCTCTGCCACAGGCTCCATGCACAGCCCTTCAGTGCATCCCTTTCCTTGCCCATCACCAAGCTGTGGTCCTTTGGCTTGGCTTTTGCAGACCTGGAAGTACCATGGGAAGTGTCCTGGGTACCAATCCTGCTCCCCACAGCGCTGGCATCAATTCTGGTCCCAACCCATTATCCCTTTGGGGACTCATCCTCATCACTCTGTGTCTGGGGAAGGCCCCAGACTGCACCAAGGATGGGGTTGGCCAGGATGGCCATGCAGATCTGGGGACCAGCATGGCTCCATCCACCTGTGGCAGTGCCCATCCTTATGGGGATGAGGAGCATGAGGAATACAGGCTGTCGAGGAGAAAGCTGCCTGGCCCAGGATACCCCATGCCACAGCTGGAATGAGTTTGTTTGGTCTCAGACAGGAGCAGCTGCGCTGAGCTAGGGGACAGTGACCTGAACTCCCCCTCTCAAGCATCCCTTACCTTGGCTGTGCTCTGCCCACCTTCCCCTCTGTTCTTCTGTGGAGTTGGGGGTTCTTGGAGCAGGTTGGGGTCCAGGGCTCGCTCTGCCCACCACCTGGATTCATCCCCCTCTGCCTGGTGCCTCTCACCCACACCGGTACCCCGAGGACAGCCAGCTGTGTGTTAGGATGGGAAGAAATAAAACTCCAGAGTTTCCAGCTGGATTTGTTAATTTGAGGCAAAGGTTAAAACGTGTCTCGAAAAAACAGGCTTTTTTCCCACTCCCCCCCCAGATCAATTTGCATTTGTTTGTTTGTTTGCATTCTGCAGAGGCTGTAATTCCCCTCGGAGGGAACAAAACTGCCAAGTTTCACACCTTCCATGGAGGCGAAAATTTCTCACCTCGGTAGCAAGCCCACGGATTGCTTTGGGGAGAGCGGCGGGGCTGGGATTTCTCCCGCTTTCATCTGCTTCTGCAAGGATGAAGGGGAAAAATAGGGAGTAACAGTTGCCTTGGGGCTGCCCCATCCTTCCTGCACGACCAGAGGGGATGCGGTGGGAACAAGGTGGGACATGCGGAGTGATGGAGAGCCTTGAGGGCTGAGCTCATCCTGACCTCTCTGAGGGATGCTCCTGCCACCCAGCACCCAGGGCTTGAGCTGCCCAAAACTGACTTTGAGCCACTGGAACACCGGAGGCAGGGAGTGGGTTAAATCTAAACCTAAATACGTGTTAAATGCCAACTACCTCACTCGAGGCAGTTCTGGGGTGGTGTATGCCCATGTCTGGCAGGCCTGTGCTCCCCCCCCCCCCATTCCCCGTGTGTTTCCCCCCCTCCCCTCCAAGCACTTTGATTGCTTTTTTTGATGGCTTCTAAATAGAGGCGCCCGCTCGCATCTGGGAGGAAAATGAAACAGATTTCATTTTTCACACGCGGCACAATGGCCGCGCTGACAAAAGAGGAAGGCGGCCCATTGTCCTGCTCTGCATCTTCACATCCTACCTCTGTCCCCCGAATTAACCCCTTTCACCTCCGCCTTTGTGGAGGCACCACTTCGGAGCTGCCGCACAAAGGCGGCAGAAAGCCCTCGCCGTGTACCGGGGGGGGGAAGGCGGTGGTAGGGGAGCAGCGGGCTTGAGGCATGTTGGTGTCCCTCATCTCGCTCCGCAGGGTCGGTGATGCTGCCCCTGTCCCCGTCCCATAGGGTCCTACCTGCATCCCTGGTGGCAAAGGGTGAGGAAGGGGGCACATCTTTCCCCTGCATCTCCTCTTTCACCAGGGCTTTGCAGCAGCAGGATCGGACCCAGAGAGCAGCTTCACCTGGAGGAGCAGGATGCCTTCAGCACCATCAAACCCTGGTTGCACTGCACCCAGGTCCCCTTTGGGTTACCCCATCGCCCTGTGCTCCTCCTCTGCTGCCCCAGGCTGAGACCTGCTAGACCAAGACCCAGAGCTCTGGTGATGCCGTTAAGGGTTCACATCCTCCTTTTGCCTGTTAAGGGTTCACTGGGGCTTGTTTTGTTTCTTCCATAGGTTTTTATTACCAGCTCTATGATGGTTTGGCTTCTCACACTTGGATCCCAGCTGTGCAAAAACGCAAAGCTAAGAGGGGGGAAAAAGAGCAGGGTGCTTTTGAGCAAAGCTCAGAAGCATTTGGGGTTTGCTCAGGCCAGTTTTGAACTGAGCCTTGTGCCCTCAAGAAGAGCACAGGACCAAGTTCCGCTGCAGCACAGCCTGGACAGCAGAGCTTTAAGTCCATGGGAAAGTGATTTTGGAGGTTTCAGCATTGCTTGGAGCCAGGGGCAACCTCAGGATTGTGCTGGTTTATCTCGTCAAGGTCTTATTTTGGGGAGGATTGTAGTTTGTGTTGCTCAATCACCCTGACTCCCGTGCTCACATCTATCTGACAAGCCGTTCTGTTCAGCGATGACACCGCTGCGATGAAGCCTGTGATAATTTCCTCTGTCCCTGCAATCAATGCCCTCTCTGCAAAGGCTGCCTTCAAGCTGCAGTGGTATTTTTAGATGATAAACCCCAAGAAATCACACCTGGAGATGTGTTTTTTCTCTTACTGAGCTCAGTCTTTACAACAGGGCCAGGATGCGCTGTGGTCCAACTGCTCGTCACGGGGTCCCGCATTGATTTGCTGCCTCTTCCCCAGCATCAAGGGCTTGCATTTGAGAAGGATCAAGCCAGGCATGTGGGGGGGTTTGCTAGCAGTGGGATTTCCCTTTCCTAACCAGAAGGTCACCATGTGCATTGCAAACAGGACAAGAACCCGGCCAGCCTTGTCCCTGGTGGTACCCAGGGCTCTGCAGCTGCCTTGTGCAGTTCCCAACTGCAGCATCCCTTTAATAGCAAGGGACTGTGCTCCCACCCGGGGCCTGCAGAAGGTTAGATAAGAGAATACAAACCACAATGCTTGCCCTTTTTTTTTTTATCTTTCCTTTTTTATTATCTTCTTATGGCTTTAGAATTATCTTCACAGACACTACATGAATTTAGTCAGGGCAGGTAAGGTCGCACACAGACACATATTTATGTATATTCACCAGGCAAAAGAGATAAATGGGGAAGCAGGCACAGAGGGGAGGGGAGACAGGAGGAGGGGGGAGGATGGGATGCATTGACCACAGGGTAGGATGAGGAGGGGCAGCAAGTGGGAATGGGCACTGGGGCTGTGGCTAAGGTGAGGTTGAGAAGGGTGTCATGGGTGTGATGGAGGGCAACAGCCAGGAGGAGGAAGAACAGCCCCTGGGGAATAGACAAGGCCATTTCTTGTGCCTGCAAAGGGAAGGTGGGCAGGATTTTACTGCAAGGCTGGTGGAAAACCACTCTGGAAGTCTTGGGGTTTTGGTCATGTTCTATCATCTGGGCTTGTTCAGCCTGGAGAAGAGACCTTAGAGCAGCTTCCATCACACAAAGGGCCACAAGAAACCTGGAAAGGGGCTTTGGACAAGGGCCTGTATGGGCAGGCCAAGGGGAATGGCTTTAGCCTGCCAGAGGGGAGACTGAGATGAGCTCTTAGGCAGAAGCTCTTCCCTGTGAGGGTGCTGAGGCGCTGGCACAGGGTGCCCAGAGAAGCTGTGGCTGCCCCATCCCTGGCAGTGCTCAAGGCCAGGTTGGACACAGGGGCTCGGAGCAAGCTGCTCTAGTGGAAGGTGTCCCTGCCCATGGCAGCAGTTGGAACTGGATGGGCTTTAAGGTCCCTTCTGACCCAAACCAGGTGGGATTCTATGAATTTGCATGTTTGTGATCATAGAAGCCAAGCCAATGACCTCATGGTTGGGTTTATGCAGCAGGTCACAGCTAGTTCAGCCTCTGATGGCTCACTTAAGATACCAAACAGCTGAGGTGAGATGATTGTTCCTCCTGGTCCTTAGCACAGAGTTCAGTGCTGTGCTGGGTGACGTGTGTGGACTCTGCCTTCCAGGTCAGGTAGGGATAGGGCAGGGATAGGGGGCAAAAGACCAGGGCTAGGCATCAAACCATTAATGGCAGTAGCCTTCCTGGGAAGCCGGGTACCCGAGCACAGCATGATGCTATTTCAAGGGAGATATATAATGCACCTAAAGAAATTGTACAGAAACTGCAAACAAAGCATGCACAGGAGGATATAGAGTACTGAGTACAAGGGCACCCACCGATTATAACTTGATTTAAACCCACTTAATTCACTAAATAATAAACGCAGATTTACCAGAGGTGTCAGGACTAAAAGCATGCCTAGCAATGTGCTTATTTAATAACTGTTTGCTCTCAATGTCAGGGTGCTGTGTCTACAAAATACAGGCAGCAAAGCAAAGGATCTGAGTTTTTTTCTTCCTCCCAAGTGCTGGTATATCTAAAGGAGGGGTGTGTGAATCAAGGAAGGGGAATTGGAGATTGTAATGATCCAGCTGAGATGAGACCTGGCTTCCTTTTACCCAGGGAAATAGGAAATCCCAATGGGTTGGACTTGTCTTTGGGGCGCTCATCTCCATCCCTGGAAGCCCCATGTTACCTGGTCCATTAAACGAGGATGCGAATTATCCCACATATTGCATAGCGTGATGGGTGCTGAGCCCAGGTCCTTGGAGAAGTGTATGGACAAGATTCCATCACATGTCAACCTGTAGTTTAAGCCTGTAGACAGTAATAAAAGGCCAAGAAGATCTTGTTCAGGAAGACTTTCTGCAAAGCTTGCTGAAAGGCATTTGGTAGAGCCTCACATCAATGTGTGTCAGTAAAACCAAACAGCTCCACCACCACAACCATCACCAAGACAAGCTCATTTGAACCATTACTTTCCCTTTAGCTGCAACTGAGCATCCATGAATATATTGAAGCCTTTGAACCTGACCAGGAGGTGAACTGAAACGTTCAGCCCTGTTGATGGCCCACCATGTGGTCGTGCTCAGGAAAGGGGTGATTTCCCCCCAAACCCCATCTCCTGACCTTTCCCCCCTTGTCTTCATGCCCAGCCCTGCTTAATTTGTGTGGGAAGTTCAGGCTCAGGATCTTGTGTATCCTCCTTTCTTGATCTTTATATATCAACTCAGTCTCTACCACCACTGCTGCCATGCTGGTGAGCACGAGCTGCTCCTTGCCCAAGTCTTCTTCCCCCAGGTCTAGCCTCGTGGCTCTCTGAGGTTCACATAGGGCCATTGTCAACAGCTCTCCAAGTTCCCCAAGCACTTACTGTGTTGACAAGAGCTTTGCAAATATAGCTCTACGGTGACATTGGTAGGTGATGCCCACTTCTGCAGGCAAAACACGAAGGACCTGGCAGGGCTACGATGGGACCAACAAACCTGAGCCATGGGGTGACCCTGCTTTGCTCATCTGAAGGGGGCTCAGCCTTGAAGTAGGCTGTGCCAGGATAAAAGAATATGTATTAACGGATTGCTCTGTTGCCTTTGAAAAGGCTCTCTTGGTGGATGGCCCATGAGATATTCCATGCACAAGGAGTGCATCTCCAAGGCCACCTTTTGCTCTTGCTTTGGGGGTGGAAGCTTTGCTCCTTGTAGCACCTTTCTGCTGAGTGTGGTGTTGACATAAAGCCTATGGGCTGGATACAAGGCTGCAGTGCACTTGCAGCACAGCTGAAGCTGGAGGACTGGTCCCTCAGGCAGCAGAGGAGATGGGGATGGTGGGATGCTCAGCTGGGTGATCCTCCAGCTCTGCCTCTGGTGATGCCGGAGGGATGCAGCATGACATGCTAAGCGGTGATACCTTGCTTTTAAGTGGCTGAAGCCAGGGAAAATGACACTCTAAAGTAAAATCCTAACATAGCAATGCTCCCTGGTTTCTCCAAACCCACCCTTTTCCTTCTTATGGAAGCACTGCTCCTGTGGGGCTGGTGGTGTTCACACCACTCCCAGCACACCTGAGCATTTCAGATCCAGCAGAGGGGCAGGAGGGGTCCCACACATCCCTCTCCATGCCCCCCTTTAGTGTGTCCATCACCATGGGGAGCTCTGATGTGGACAGCCCCTGCCCTCCACAATGGTACCAGCCTTCTCCACCCATAGCCGTGGGGCTCAGGGAGGGGAGAGAGGAGCCCATGTTTCTTTCTGCTCTTTCTTGGTGATGCTCATCCCTGAAAAGCCCGTTTATCTCCCCCAAATCCTGCGCCTGTCAGGGCAGCGACGCACAAAGAGCCCCCAACCCCTTCCAGCGCTGCAGCGGAGGTCTCTGCTGGGCTCCTCTTCCTTATCCCCCCCCTTCCTGCCTCCCTACCACTGTCTCCCAGCCTTATCTGCTGTTGTCTTCTCGTGGAAGAAGAGATAAAAGTAATTCTTATGGATGCTTCTCCAGCGAAAGCTTGCCTCCTTCCCCCCTCGCCTCCCCCAGCATCTCCCTGCTCCGTCCAGATAAAGGGTGAGGACCAAGCACATGTCATTTTCTTTGTGCAAAATCAATATTCAGCAAAGTTTATCTGTCCGACATAGCAGGAAGCGCTAATTTCATCCACGTCAATTACTTTGATGAACGCTTCCACTGTTCAGGGTGTGAGAACAAGATAAAAGAATTACTGAAATAAAACACAGACACCCACAAACGCGTGCCCTCCCCGCTGCCCCCACCCCAAATCACCCCTCCCATGGCCCTGTGGAGCAGAGCAGGGATGCCAAAGCCGAGGTGCGAGGGTCTGGGATCCCAACAGAGGTGCATGCAGCTTGTCTTTAGAGGAATGAGCCCAGTTTGGGTGGAAAAAGGCATGGTTTGGGTTGGGTGAGAAATCAGAGCAACCCAGCTGTGGGTACAGGGGCATTGCAGGTACATTGCTTGTGTGTTTGTGCGTGGGTTTTTGATGTTCAGAGAGGAGGCTATGGACAGGGCCAAGGTTTTCCAATGTGCTGCTTGCTGCTGGTGATGGTCTGAAAGCAGAGAGCAGTGAGGTGCCCGTGTGCCCTGTCTCAGTACGCAGGACCTGAGTGTCATCAGACTTAAATGGCAGAGCAGGTCTCAGGGCAGAGCATGGGTGGGATGGATGGATGGATGGATGGATGGATGGATGGATGGATGGAGGGATGGATGGAGGGATGGATGGATGGATGGATGGATGGATGGAAGGATGGAGGGATGGATGGATGGAGGAATGGAAGGATGGATGGATGGATGGATGGATGGATGGATGGATGGATGGATGGATGGATGGATGGATGAAGGGAGGGAGGGATGGATGGAAGGATGGAGGGATAGATGAGTGGAGGGATGGAAGGATGGAAGGATGGAGGGATGGAAGGATGGAGGGATGCAGTCCAAATCAAAGCTTGGGGATCCACTTGCAGAGGGTGAAAGCTGTTGCTGAGATTCCCCAGGACAAAACCTGGCTCTGATGCTGCTGCACGTGGTGTGGGGAATAAGAGGACCCCCTTCTACCCAAAGCTACTGCTTCCTCCAGCCTCTGGCTCAGCCTCTGCGTGTGAAACGGTGCAGAGCAGCTTCATACTATTGCTACCACAGAACTGAATAAGCAGATCCCAGGGCCCAGGTCTTTAATTAACCAGCCAGGCTTGGTTTTCCAGGCAGGGCTGAACACACTGAGGATGTGGCCTGGACCTTGGAGACATCAGCTCTGCCCCTCCACTGCTAAACCTGCTCGCTCATGCTATTTGCACCCCCAAATCCAGGGCAGGAGGAGGGGTTCAGCCTTGGTACTCACTGCTCCTGGGGCTCATGGGGGATGAAGGTTTGGGTTTGTTTCTAGAAACTCATCCCGTTAGCACTGGGCTTGTTGGATCTCTGCCCCTTTCTCCTCCTATCCCAAGCTCAGTGGGAATGTTTCCTGGCTGAGCCGAGTGTGATCTCCCCATCTCCATGTGCTCAGCAGCCCTGGCAGGAGCGTGTGCAACCAGCTCTGATGCCATCCATCCCAGGCGCTTTGCCACCCTCGTGCTCCCCTCCCAGTCCTTGGGTGTGCAGGGGGATAGCTCTCCCATTGGGGTCCAGGGAAGGACGGGGGTTTTCCATGTGGAATCCTTGTCTTGGGAGACAAAAATTGTCTCATCCTCAGTTAAAAATGCCTGATTTTTGCCCCATTTTCTTTTGGGAGGCATCCAGGAGCAGGGCAGACCTTCCCCCATTGGGCTACGTGTCAGCAATGCCTCCCCCCCCTGAAATACCTCACCTAAAGCAAACAAAAATCAGCATGAGGAGATGGCTTCTGCTCCAAAATCACTGTGCTCCACTAAGCCTTGATGTATTTATTAAGTCACTTGAGGCATTAATCGATCCCAGATGACTGGGGTTGCATGGGGTTGGCCTCACGAGGGACAAGCAGGACCCAGCTCCCAGCAAGAGGTTGAGGAGATGCTGGTGGTGGGCTCCCATGGGATGCAGCTCATGTGCAGGACCATGCTCCCACTGCCAGGCCCCCGCTCCCAGGGGAGATGCTGTTTGCTGGCGGATTGCCTCCGTGCCGTTTGCTGCATCCAGGGGACCCTTTGGGCGCATTGCGAGCGGCGGAGGAGAACGTGGCTTAAGCCGAGCCCTGTGCAGGGGCTGGGATCGTGCACTGGAGCGATTTCCGCAGCTCAGCTCGGCACTGGGTTTTTGTTAAGTCGCGGCAATCTGCCAGCCCGTGGTGCTGTGATCAAGGGGCTGTCCCCATTCCCCAGCCAGCTGCGCGCATCCCTGCCGTGCCACGGCTCCCAGAGCATCCTCCTGGCACCTGCAGCATCGGGATTGCCCCTGTGAGGGGCACTTCTAACCCAGCTCGGTGTTCAAGCAGAGCTGTTGGGCAGGGGTATTGCCCCAGCCCATGTGTTAGTGGGTCCCCCCATTTGCACCCCACACCCTCTGCTGGGTACCCGCACCATGGAGGATGCTCTGCGTTGATGGGGCTCCTGAAGGAGGATTTTGGGGAGCAAACTGAATTGGTGGCGTCTCAGAAGCAGGGGGAAAGGACTGGAAAAGGACAAGGAAGTCCTGGCTCTCCTGGCTGGCAGCAGGGCACCCCTTTGCTGGCGGGGGGTTCTGGGGGTGCCTCTCTCTCCACTGGCTACAGGGGGAGCCAAGGCATCGAGCTAAGGCAGGATAAGCGTGTTATCCATGGATGAAGGTAGGCAAAGCAGATGGTGATGATGTGCTTCCACAGGGACCTGCTGACGGGTTTGGGGACAGCTGGGGCAAAGCTGCCACATCCAGAGGATTTCTGTTTTTTTTTTTTTTTTGGGGGGGGGGGGAACCGGGAGTGCAGCATCTCAGCACCCAGGGGATGTCCCCATTGGAGCAGGGAACCTAGCACTCACCCATCCCATCTTTTGCCCCCATGTCCTCAAACGAGGACTTCCCCACCGTGGCAGGAGGACGTCCCTGTCCCCAGCTCTTGCTGTGTGTGGGTATTCAGCACAGGACCAGGATTGCTGGTGATAATGAGGGGTCCCAAAATGCAGGGCAGGATCCTGACCCTTTCCTCCTCCTCCTGCCCGATCCAGCAGGTCCTGTCTATACTGAGTGCAGCAAAAAGAGACCCCAAAAGAGACGACTGAGCTGTGCAAATGACAAAGTCCTTAGGGCCAACACAGCTCCGGCAGGATGCTGCCCTCCCCGAAAGCAGAACAGCAACCAGAGCAAACACACGAGCCAAAGCCTTGAGAAGTGCCTGGTGAAGAATGATTCCATTTTGGAGACCATTTCCAATCATGTAATTATTTGCTTGTTGGGTCGGGAAGGGTTTTTTTTGGTCATTCTTCAACCAGCCGTTGTCAACAGCGCTTCAAGGGTTTTACTGCGAGTGCCAAATACAAAGTCCCTTTAATTTGTTTGGGAAGAATAATCCTGCCCTGTTATGATTTGGAACGAGCAGAGGCTGGTGTGTTTGTGCGAAGGGGAGACACCAAGCCTCCAGCTGAATTATGCAACGAAAGATATCAAGGGGACCATCAGGGCACAAGGCTTTGATTTACGCGCATGAAGTCAGGCTCAGCTTTAAGCGGGGCTGTCCAGCAGTGGGATAGCAGTGGGAGCTTGGTGCCGATGTGTCCCTAAAGCCTTCATCCTGCAACGGGGTGAGGAGGGATTGGCTCGGGATGAAGGACACACGGATCCATGCCCCGGCTCCGAGGCTCCCCCATCCCCCCCGGCTCCCCGCTCCCTCCCCGCTCTCTCCTGGAGGACACAAAGCTGAGACTTGGATTATCTTCATTTCCATATGGAGAGCGATGTAAGCCCCTTCAATGCATGGCCGGTCATTTTGTTCACAACTTTACAGCAAGCGGGAGCAAAACCCGCTGGGGAAATCACGGATTCAGCTCCTCTCACCTTGTGTGCACAAGCACGGATCGGGAAAGGCAGGAGCTGCATCCCTGCGCTGGCTCTGACCACCCTGCATCCCTTGGTGCTGTTTGGGGTTGAATTCCACTTGGCTCCTGGGGGAGGTGGGAAAGGTGACAAGGCTGGGGACAGCGCTTCCCATCGAGGGGTGGCATCACTGCTGCCGCATCCCAGGATGCTGCTGCCCTCCGTGCCCCTTGGCTGCATCCCGGGGCAGATCCAGCCCCCCCTGTCCCCCCTTCTCCATGGCCTGGCAGCCCTGAGCTGCTCCGTGCCTGTCCCCACCGGTGTCCCCTGCTATGTCCCCGCCGTGTCCCCGCTCCTCCTGACCTGCAGCCCCCTCTGCCGTTCGCTGCTCCCGCCTCGCTGCAGCCGCATCCCGCAGGATGCATCCCGCAGGATGCTGCGTCCCCTCCATCCCCACCGTGTCCTCTTCATCCCTGCTGTGTCCCCTCTGTGCCATGGAACCTGGGCGCACCCGGCACAGAGATGTTCCTTTCTTGGGCCCACCGTGTGAAGAAGCAATCAAAAGAGCCAAATCCCAAAGAATTCAACCCAAAATGCTACTCCTTAATGTCTTCTCTGTGGGAAAGGGGCGAGCTCAGGCAGTAAGGACCAGCCAGGGCTTTGGGCTTTGAGGGGATGCTGAGGGCACAGGTAGGGTTCTGTTGGGAGGCTAAGCCCCCCCATCTCCATGGCAGACCTCAGCCTGGCTCAGGATGTCATCTCTGGTCCCCAGCATGAACCCCTGGAGCACCTTGGCCACAGAAGGAGTTGGGATTCCAGCCCCCAGGCCACCCCTATGGACACCAGGAAGGGTGTTTGCTGGATGGATGAGGATCCTCTCCCTCTCTGTGACATTCCTCTGCCACAGCATGTAATTATCAGGTCCTAAGGCCTCATTCAGAGCTGTGGGATAACTGTGTGTGTATGTGTTCCTGAGGGCAGGTGCATCCCCTGCAGCAGCACAGGGCCAGCCCCAGGACCACGCTGCTCTCCCCTTGCCAGCCTCAAAACTCTGCTCCACTCCTTGGATTATCCCAGATTCACCCCAGACTGGAGCCTGAGCACGTTCCAGGCTGATTGCTGGGCCTGGTTCTGGAAGGGGTGAAGCTGGCAGAAGGAAGGGCCCCTTCCAGCTCCATCTGCCAAGGAGGTGATGGGCTCAAAGGGAAGATGCTTTGATGGGGCTGGTGGCTGCTGGGAGCAAGGCAGAGAGTGGGAAGAAGTGTGGTGCACCACTGTACTAGCCACCAGAGAAGCCAAAGAGAGAGCCAGCAGCCTGGTCCTCACAAAAGTTGGGATCCCCCCCACCAGCATCTTGGCCTGGATCCCACAGACAGCAGCCACCCCAGCATCATGGCATCCTTCTTGGTTTTTATCCCTTTCCTTCCCCCCCCCCCCTTTTTAATTGTTTTTATCACTTTCCCCTTTTTTTTCCCCCTTCTTCCCCCCCCCCTTCTTTTTTCTTCTTCTTTTTTTTTCCCTTTTCCTTTCTTCTTTTATCTCCTTCATTTGTTCCCTTTCTTTTTCTCCCCTTCATTTTTCTCTTATTTTCCCCTTCTTCCTTCTTTTCCCCCCTTCTTTTTTCTTCTTTTTCTTTCCTTCTTCTTTCTTCCTTTTTCTTTATTCCCCCTTTTCCCTTCTTTTTTTTTTATTCTTTCTACCCTTTTTTCATTCTTTTCCCCTGCTTTTTTCCCTTCTTTCCCCCCCCCCCTTTCCCCTTCATTTTTCCCCTTTCCTCTCCTTCCTTTTCCTTCTTTTTCTCTTTCTCCTTTTCTTTCCCTTCTCTCCCCTTCTTTCCCCCTTTCTCTCCCTTTCCCCACTCCCCCTTCCACGCTGCCCTCCCCTGGTGTCGAGGAGGCACACGGGTGATAGGACCCGGTGATAGATCTGCCTCGGCCGCACTTTACAATAGCTCTCAGACAGTCTATTAGTCAGCAATTGTCTGGCAGCAGCCTGGCCCGGCCCGTGTGCCGCAGCTGATAATGGCCAAGAACAAAGATGGCAGCTGCTTTGGAGAGGAGCAGATCTGTGGCAAATCGAGATAAAATAAAGACGAAGGAGAAAGGAGTTGGAAGCGGGGATAAAACGCGGAGAGAAAGGGGGAAAGGAGGGAAGGGGAGAAAGCGGCGGGGGCCGGCGAGGGAGGAGGAAGGATGCTGGGAGGCTGTGGGAGCATCGCCGTGCTGGGGTCTGGGAGGGGAGGATGGGAAAACAGCACGGGAGCAATGGAAAAGCTGGTGTGTAGGGGAACAAAATCGCTTCCAGGCTCCTGGTGTCGGAGGTGCAGATAAGCACTGACACAGAGGCTGTCAGGAGGCAGGGCTGGGGGGTGATGTCTCTGGCTGTATCTTGGGGATGGAGGGGGATGTGTGTGCCCCCATGAGGAGCTGGACAATGCCCAGGCAGCAGGAACTGTGTTCTGGAGCATTCCAGGGCTGCTTTTCCTTCCCAGTGCGTGGATAGGGCGGTGGGGCAGCCCCAGCAGCACTTGGACCCTTTTGGGTATGGAGAGAAGGGGCTTAGCTTGGCTGCAGGGCACCATCTCCTGCAGGATGGGATGCAGGAGGGTAAAGCCAGTGAAAACAGGGATTGGGCTGAGACTCATATGGCTCCTTCCCTGGCTCCTAAGGGTTTGCACACAGGGCTGTGCATGCAGGAATTGCAGCCAGGAAAGGTTTGCATGCAGGCATTGCATGGGATTTGCGTGCAGGAATGACGCGCAGGGATTTGCATGCATGCAGAGTTTACACACGGGCATCTGCCCACCCAACTTTGCTGAGACACTTGAGCTCCTGACAGCCATGGGAAAGGCTCTGAGCTCCTCCAGGACCCGGCAACTGCTGTTTTCCCTCTCCAATTTAGGGACTAAGGGGACCACAGCAGCCAGTGGAGGTGATGGAGGGTGGCTTGAGGCTGACCCCAGTGACCACAGCCACCCCCGCGATGCTCAAGGCCTGTTGCTTATCATTCAGAGCAAAGGGTGGATCCAAATCAATTACAGGGGAAAAAAAGCCATTAGAAAAGGTGGATGTTATAATTCAATTGCAATTTTTTCACTGAAGTTGGATTTTTTAATTTCAGTGAATTCCACTCGGCCTTAAAAATTTAATCAAATTAAAATTACATTTAACATTATGGTAAACCTCAATTTGGTATAATCCATCCACATTCGAATGAAATATATATATGAAATGTGATAGACATACGTGAAAAGATAAGTGCTGCTGAAGTTTTAAGGGAAGTTACATCCCCGAGCCATTGAAAGGCAGCTGCTAAGTACTTTAAACCCTGAATTGCCAGAGTGGCTCTTGCTAATAGCATCCTCTGCGCAAAGCTGGTTCTCATTGCATGTTGGAGTCCTCAAGTGGCACAAGCTCAGAGAAGGGTTTGTCCAAGGCAGGAGGGTGATGAGAAGGTTGAAGGCAGGAAAACGTGGTTTTGTCTTCCCACTTCTGATGGATAAACCCATGGGAGACGTGAAGTTTGCTGAGGGGGAATCAGTTCAGGCCTGGCTGCAGGCAACACCTGCAAGAGGCTGTTTAAAAGGGAAAACCAATGTTTGGGCAGTGCAAGACCCTTTTTGGTACTTATTCAGCTTATTGAAGGTTTTGTTAATGCATATAGAAATGATTTGTGGTGTCTGTTTTTGCACATGTGAATTGAATTCCATTGCCCATCTAACCGGTGATGGAGAATTAATAATCACCCGTGTGATCCCTTCTGCTTCCGTGTTTGGGGAGCAAATCCTGGGGTTCCTCCAGTCTCCCACACCCAGCGCCCCGTGGGACCCCAGGGGGGTGATGTGGGGCTGCGTATGGGTACAACAACCACACTGATCTATCCCAGTGCTGGATTTCCCCATCCCGCTTGTGGCTTTCCCAGCATGGTGATGAAGGCTGCCTCCATGACTTAGACATCATCCCCAGAGCATCCTGAGCTGCCGTTTTGGATGGAGCCTCCTTGTTCCCATGTCTCTTCTGCTGGGGATGCTGGCACCGGGCATGGACTGGGTGATGTGAAAGTCACGATGCCCATCATCTCCAAGTGCCCAGCTAATGGTAGCACCACTCTCACCCATCTTCCTCCCTCCCTCCCTCCTGCCTCGTCCTCCTCGCTTTGTCCCGGGAGCCTCCCCCAGGGCCCAGCTCTGGGTTAGTTCAAGTCTAGCCTATTTAGATAACCTTCTGGTGGGTCTATAGAGAGCCGAATATCCCTGCTGGAGGATCTCACTACAAATGAGCCAATCCGCCTAATCTCCTTATCGTTGTAGGCCTCAGCCTCAGGGCCTGGTTATCTATATGGATAAAAGAAAAGGGACACTGCACAGCACCTATCCCAGCAGAGACCCCTCCCCTTTAATCCTGCCAGGGTTGTTTCTCCCTTTATCCCCCTATTGCAAATCCCCAGTGAGAAGCCCCGGTCCCCCCCATGCCTTGCTCCCCTCCCTTCACGCCTGAGCAGGGAGGCAGAAAGGATGCGGGAGGGCTGAGCATCGCCGGGATGCTCTTATCATCAACACCTGGAGTGGGAAAGCAGGGATGGGGGGCACAAATCCCCCCGGCCCCGGCCGGGAGGGAGGCTTAGAGGGGCTGGGGGCTGCTCCACTGCCCCTCCGGAGCTCCCTGCCTCATAAGTACCTTAATCATTCAGGGCCAGGAGTCCCCCGGGGCGCAGGCTAAGCCCTGTGCATTCCTGCCGCACACAATTAGGGCTCTTTCTCCCTCCCTCCTCACATTTTCCCCCTTGCTTTCATTCCTGCCCTCCACCCTTTCACCTTTGCATTAGCCCCCTCTCCCCTGCTTGGTCCCCAATCCCCACCTCCATCCCCATCTATTTCTTTCCAACCCCCTTCCATCTTTATCCATTTCTCATCCCTTTTCCCCCCGTCCTTCCCCCATCCCATCTTCTCCCTACCCTGTTCGCATCGCTCCTCCCTCCAAGCCCCTGCTCCGCTTTCCCCCTTTTCCCTCTCCGTTTCCTCTTTGTCAGCCTGTTCTCCATCCCTCTAATTTCTGATTAATATGTTCTTAGCCAAGGAAAAGGGGAGAGAAAAGAAGGAATCTTCTAAATAAATCATTGAGTCATGTGAGGAGCTAATCTCCAAGTGACGGCCTGTGTTTATCTAGTTTTTAGCAGTGCATGTTAAATAGTGATAGGGGACTAATTTTTTTTCCACTGGAGCTGCTGTGAAGGGATTTTTAACTTCATTTCCCAGGAAGAAAAATGGTGAAAGCAGAGATAAGGCCCCCGAGCTGCTCTTCCCCTGAACCGTTAGCCAGTGCAATTAAACACCATGCTGCAGGAAGGGCAAGCCCAGCCCAGGGGGGCAGTGATTGATGCTGAGCCCAGCTCTGCATCCCTGGGACCCCCCCACCCCGGACCACCTCTCCCTCCCCTGATGTCCTCTGCCACCTGCCGGCTGCCTGCTCTTGGTCTTGTCACTTCTGCAGGACCTGGTGGCATCTCCAATAGGGTTTGGGGCTGGATGGGGCCAGGTGTGAATGGCGTTGGGTTTGGGGCAGGTTGGGTTTGAAGCCAGGTTGGGAAAGGAAACTTCTTGGTTTGCAACAAAAAAGGCAAATATTGCCCTTGGGAAAGGTCCAAACCCAAACACTGTCACTTTTCTGGGGGAAAATACTGCTTTTTCCCTCTGCACTGGACCCTTTGGCAAAGCTGACTGAATTTTTGGCTCTTTCTGGATCCTCCCCCCCCCCCAGAGATGAGCATACCTGGCATCTTTCAACATACATATTGTTCTCAGGGTATATTTCACCTTTCCCCATCCCTTTACCCAGGGGTAAACCTTCCCACCAGCCCTCCATCCCTGCTGCAGGAGGATGAGCAGGGTTTGCTGTCCAAAGGGGTTTCACCTCTTTCATTCCTTTGCCTCCAAACCTTCCCAGGAGCCCAACATCCTGCTGCAAACCCCTCATCTTCCAGGGAAGCAGAATTGTTCTGGTTTGGTCCCATCTCCCTCCTCCCAGCAAGGGGCCCCACTCCCACCATAACCCTGATGCTCCACTGTTTCCCTGCCTCTTTTTGAGGGAAAACGATGGGATGCTTGGACAACTACTTCTCTCTTCTGTAGGCAACAAAGGGAGAGGGCAATGGACACCCCCAGGATGGAGTGTGGGGATGGATGGGAAGACAAATGGTAGGGAAAGGAGGGTGGAAACCACTGCCGTGGGTCAACTTCTTGAAGGAGACCTCTTCTCCTTGCAACAGCTTCTCCAGACATTCCCTGGAAACACTTCCTGGGCAGCTGGAGGAGAACATTAAAACCCCCATAAATTGATAGCTTTTAATGCTCCAGGCAGCTCTCATCATAAGGGAGATGGGGAAAACCCCTGGGAGCCACCCGGACCTTCTCCCTGGACCACTTTGGAGACTCCTGGGTTGGGTGGATAATGAATGGGCAGGAGAGGCGGCTAATTTCCACCAAGAGCTTGGAAGGGGAAGCCCACAAGTGATTGCAATTAAGCCCTGAGCATTAAAAACATGGTAATAAGGGGCTACGTTGAGGGGAGGCAGAGCAGTAATTTAAATGATAGCCAGCTCAAATATGGAACGTCTAAATGTTCTCTCAGAGAGATTTATATGAGCAAGGGCCTACCTTGCTCATTTATTTCCTTAACTAGCTCCTTATTGGTGTCTCTGCCTGCTGGGAAGAGGGATGCTGGTGGGAAGATGGGCATAAGGACGGATGCTGGTGCAAGGAGGGGGCTTCCTTCTGGGGGGGGAAGCATCCCTGTGTGAGCATCCTTCTGAGCCCGCAATCTCGGCGCACCCCACTAAGGCTTGGTGATGCTTTCTACATGGGGAAACCGAGGAAGGGGGATGCTGAGCAATTTGCTCCACCTCAATGCACCTGCAGCTCATTGATGCAGACAGAAATACTGGAGTGGTGATGGGGTTTGGGTCCAGGGGCCCCTGGCACAACGAAGGTTTGTGGGCAGCTGCCCTTCTGTGTGGATGTGCTGGTGAGATGGGCTGCCCTGCTATTATCTGCAGCCAACAGCTTCCCACCCTGGGCATGGGGGATCAAGTTAAAACCGCCTGGATTTATCCAAGATGTAGGAAAACGAGGAAGGTTTGTGATGCACCAGAGTGAGGGTGGGAGTGGGGCTGCTTGCTGGGAGGAGGCAGATGGGACCAAACCAGAACAATTTTGCTTGTCTGGAAGATGAACCAGAGGATGAGGGGTTTGCAGGAGGATGTTGGGAACCTGGGAGGGTTCAGAGGCAAAGGAACGAGAAGAGGTGAAACCCCTTTGGACAGCAAAGGGGTCCCCATCCTCCTGCAGGGCTGGCAGGAAGGATGGACCCCCGAAACGCTGGAATGGGAATATTTTGGGTGCCAAAATCCTCCCTCCCTCCCTGGTTCATCACCCTCGGGGAAAGCGGTGGCATGGGGACCCCTTCCCTCGCCCCCCCGCCGCCCCCTGGCTGCTCTCCCTATGGAGCATCCCTCGGTTGGGAACAGCTGTCGGAGAGCTGAGAGCTAATGGCTGCCTGGAGAGCAGTTAGTGGATAATTAATATTTGCAGCACAGAGCTGTGATTGCTCTACATCTTCCTGCTGACAGCAGCGCGGGGAGGGAGCCCAAGCCTGCGGCTCAGTGCCCAGAGAGCATTAGGGAGCTCAACTGGACCCATCACCCTGAACACTTGATCCTTAGCCATGCATGGGAGAGGGATTACGCACCCATGGGTGCATGAAAAGGGTGGCAAGGGTGGTGTTGGTGAGGCAACCGCTCTTGGTCCTTCCATCCCATGGCAGCACCCAAGCAACCTGCCCCGTGGTGAGCTTCATGGGGGGGAAAGGGCTCTTCTGCTTTATTCACTTGTGTTTTGTCTTTGCAAGTACCATACCATCCCAGCCTGGTTTGGGTTGGAAGGGACCTTAAAGCTCATCCAGTTCCAACCCCTGCCATGGGCAGGGACACCTTCCACTGGAGCAGCTTGCTCCAAGCCCCTGTGTCCAACCTGGCCTTGAACACTGCCAGGGATGGGGCAGCCACAGCTTCTCTGGGCACCCTGTGCCAGCGCCTCAGCACCCTCACAGGGAAGAATATGCAAGTGTAAAAGTGCCTCTGAGCTGCTTTGCAAACCAAAATCAGCCCCTTCCCTTCCCTGCCCTGGGCGGAGGCAGGATGGGGATGCTCTGTGCACCCAAAAGCCTCTGTCTCTGGGCAGTCCCATCCCACCCCCATAGGGATGAGATGACCACTGAGCCCTCAAACCTGGGAAAATAAGGCAGAAAGGCAAGAGAAGGGATAAAAGCCTCCGAGCGGCGGGCAGGGGCTCTGTTATCCTGCTTTATTAGCCTTGTTTTCCTCAGGTTTCTTTGGCGAGGAGCAAATCCGGGCGTCCCTGGCTGCGAGCGGGTTTGCTGCAGCTCGCGGCATGCAGTTAATTCCCCGAACTGTTTAATTTAACAGCCTCTGAGCGTGCAGACATAACACTGGCACTTGGCTCTTCCGAGAGCGGCCTCGGGACCCAGCCAATAAAGGGAAAGTGCAAATACAGTACTTGGGAGAGGCTCAAATCCCGCTCTGGTCCTGCTCCATCCATTGGCAGCGGCTCCCGGGGCTGTAAACACCCAACCCGGGGTGGTGAAGCGAGATGAAGGGAGCCTTGGAGGGTGCTTGGTGAGGAGCATCCCTTTCAGATGGGCCTTCTGTTGGCTCTTTATAGGGGTTGGAGGGTGAAGGCAGGCGGTGCTTCATCCGCATCCCTTGCCTGCATCCCTTCTGAAATCACAGAGTATCTCCAGCTGGACCCATAAGGACTACAGACTGGCATTGGATTCGGTGCTCTGAGATCACCATCAGCAGCTTTGCGGGGGTGTCTCCGTGCCTCAGTTTCCCCCTTGCCATGGCACTACAGCATTACTTCTCAGATGGATGAAACTCAATATTCAGAGCTGAGCACCAAGGAAAAGCCTGTCCTTGCAGGGTATGGGTGGCTTTTTCCATAGGGATAATGTCGCTGCCCAGAGACTGCCCGAGGTGGGGGCACAGTGGTAATTAATGGTGGCTAATTACAGCCTCATGGGCTCTCTGCAGTGTCAGTGGTGGCAAGCAAACCCACTGGGGCAGAGGGTGTGATGTGCTGAGGAAGAGGAGCTGGAGAGCCCAGAATAAGGAGCCTTATTCTTTCCTCTGCCACCGCCTGCCCATGTGGCCTTGGCCATGTCCCTCCATCCAGTCCCTCCTGGATGAAGGGTACAGGGTACAGGGATAGTCTGGATGTTACAGGCGCCATGTGTTGCTGCTGCTTTAGGGGTTAATAGGCAATTATCACCCCCCAATCCCTCCCTCCCACTTTGTAACTGCTTCTTGGACACCCCACTTCACCCACTGCCTCCATCACCACTTGGGAAGAAAAGGACCATTTTCCAAATTATTGTTGCCCAGAAAAATCCCCAAAGTCTGGAAATTTCCTGCCAACATTCCCTGTTGGTAAAACAAAACCCCCAAACCCAGGAATCTGGAAAGGAAAACCCCTGGTTTTAGTGCCAGCACTGAAATACTCCCCCTGGAGTTGGCACAGCAGCCCAGGGGCTGTCCCACGGCACATGGGGCTGTGTCCTCAAGGACAAACGGCAGCAACCTCGGTGAATGCTCCAGCACTGATTTATTGGCTGGGGGGGGGCATTGCTGGGGAGGGGGGGTGTCCAAGCTGCTGTCTGTCCCTGTGCCCCTCCACTTGCTGGCTTTTGGGGCTGTGGATGGCAGAGCTGTCATGAGTTGGGCAGGTCTCAGCATCACCCAGCAGCTGCTTCACCATTAGGCAGCAGAATGAACTAGAACAAGCAGAGGATGAACCTGGAGGGGATGGAGGGGAGAGCGAAGCAGCTCCTCAGCTGAGTATTCCCCTGCCTTGCATGAGGATGCTTGTTGGACGCAGGCACAAAGAGCTGCAGTGGCTCCCGTGGCTGGAAAGATGCAGGGGAATGTGGGAAGCCTTTTAAACCCTGGTCTCAGCCCTGAAAGAGGGAAGGAAAACCCTTGCACTTGTGCCTGTGGTTAGGGCAGCACCCTCCGTTATGCTACTAATGAGTTGGGATGCATAGGGTCGGTCATAGAACGGTTTGGGTTGGAGGGGACCTCACAGATCAATCAGTTCCAATCACTTCCAACGAGCAGGGACACCTGCCACTAGAGCAGGCTGCAGCAGGACAACGTGATGCTGCAGGACAACATCCGACCCGGACCCATCCCCAGCCTTCTCTTTGGGAAGCAGAACGCAACCAGGGGTCTCCGGGTGCACCTCACCCAGCACTCCTGAGCCTTCCCACGGCCCGTACTGGGGCTGCTGGTGCCATCGCTCCCTGGATTAAAGCAGCCTATAAATAGCGGGGTGGCTGCGAGGGGCCGCTCCGCTCCCACTTGATCCCCCCGCCTCTGGTATTATCCATCCAATTTCCAGCGCCAGCCCCGGAGTGCCTGGGCTTGCACACGCGGGAGTTCACACCTAGAGAACAGAGCCTTATCTCAGCGCTGTGTGCAGGACAAGGCTGGTTTACTCCTCCCTCCATAACCCTCTTAGACTTAATCCCGTCTTTAATGCCGCTTGGAAGGGGGCTTTGAACGGCTGTGCAGCCTAACTGGCTCTGACCTCTCCGGCTGCTCTCTCATGCCCATTTGGAGAACTCCGACTTTCAAAGAGATAACAGAAGCCCGGCAAATCCTCGCTGGGAAGCTAAAGCGATTGTCACACTTTAGGGGAAGTTTACTCGGAAAGCAAACTTAGAACGGCTTCCTGGCCCCAGCCCCGGGGGGGGGGGGTGTCCCTGTGCTGGGAGGGCATGGGGGGACACACCGAGTGGCTTTGGGTGATGCTGGTGGCTGGTTTAGCCTTGGGGTGAAGCGGGTGAGCGATGCTATCGCCTTCACCAGGGTGGGATGCTCCCGGCTCTCTGGACCCATCTGTGATGCTCTTCCTCCCCCCCCAAAGCAGCACCCGCAGCAGTGAGCTCCGAAACACCCCACTAGCCCTTCCATTGCTAAGAGCACCCCATCCTTGGCTGCAGGAGCAGCATCCCAGGGTGAACCCCCTCCCTGCAGCCCCATGAGGTCCCCGGCAGCCCCGGGAATTGACACCTTTCTGTTCCGCTTTAAATTAATCAAACCCAGAGCCCCTCTATTAATACTGCGGTGGGAATTAAAATCATGCAACGCATTAAAGATGTAATTTAAAATTAATAACTCATAATTATTTATCATGGCGTATCAGCGGGGCTATGAATTTTCCCTTCTCACCCGGCATTCATTTCCTTCCCTTCCCTCCTTCTTGAGCCTCTAATAGCTGCCGGACCATTATGACTATCTGCAAGTGATTTTTTGGGAGATGCTTAAGATATAACATGCTTAATTCTTTATTTCCCTCACCATATGTGGTTCCTGGGGAGGAAAAAGGCTTCTCTGTGCTGAAAACAAGGTGGATGCTGAGCCTGGGGTGCAGCTAAGGGTTGAAATGAGGGTGTGGATTTTACCACGTTCTGATGGCTTTGGAGGAGCCTTTGCATCCAGCCGTGCTCAGCTCCAGCGGCTGTGGAAAGCCTGGGGAAGGCCTCAGGAATGAGGGTTTTTCATCTCCACCCTGCTCTGGATGAGTGTGGGATCGCTGGGAGCTTGCTGCTGCCCTTCCCCACCAATGCTTTGGGGGGAAGCATAATGAAGTGCAAGATGGATTCATCCCTGCTGGCCGTTCTCCACCGTGCCAAAGGGGGAAACTCAGCCATTTTATAGGGAAAACATGGAGAAAGCAGCAGCAAAACTGAGGTGGGAGGAAGAGAGGGAAGCCCAAGCGTCCCCCCCAGCACCGCACCGGTCCTGCACTCCCCTGCCTCCATCAGCGAGGAGGCACCACATCCCAACACATCCTCCATCGCATCCCAAACAGCGGCCGGCGAGAGCTCATAGGAGGGGGAAGGAAAAGAGAGGCAGGAGCAGCCCTGTCCCTTTAAATATAAATAAATAGATAAAGAGTGAAGAAATGCAATAAGTGTATGCAAATGTGCGGAGCTGAACATCGCTGTCTGTGAAACAGATGAGGGAGAAAGCGCTTGAAGCTAGAGAGGAACGAGGCAGCCAGTGCTGACCCCGGGGTTAATAATTTTTACTTCTCCATCTCATTCCCTCCATAAAAAAACACACACAAGGAGAGGAGAGAGGGAAGAGGCGGCGCAGGAGGGAAGGGCTGGGATTGGGGAGCCGCAGCCAGGGGAGCCGGTCAGCACCCATGGATGGAGCCGATGCGGCGCAGGGCTGAGCCCTGGTGCTGAGCAGGAGGCATCGCACCAGGAGGTGCAAACACCATCAGAGATGCAGGTTCCAGCTCTCCTCTGGGTGAGGGTGGCCATCGGGAATGAAACAGCCCATTACATACTCCAAATGTGGTGGCTGTAGCAAAGCTGCTGCATCCCACGTGGCCCGGTTTGGCAGATGCAAGTGGTGATGGAGGGGAAAGGCTGCAGCATCCCCTCAATGCAGTGCCAAAAGCTCTGCTGGGAAAGGTTTCTTTCCCCTCCAATCAACAGCTCTTGATGGAAACCCCAAATTCCCACCAGCTTCAGCATCCTGCATCCCGCGGCGCCCGCATGTGCTGCACCCAAAGGTGCCCTCAAAAGTGGATGCACCAAAGAGGATAAAGCCCTGATGTATTTAAGCATGGAAATATTCCTTAGCCCCCATCAGTATTCCCCAACCAACCGGTCTGGCTGTTGTCTAAATGAAGCCTTAAACTTTGCTGTGGTGCCTGGAAAGCCCAAGAGGCTGCTGCCATGTTTGCTGATCTGCAGCTGCTCTTGCCCATTAACCAAACCAACATCCCTCATTTCTTTCCAACCCAGGCTTGGTTTTAGCTCCAAAATCCCTAAAACCCCTCCCTGGGTGCAGGTGGATTTCCCCATAGAACTATTGGCTTGGCTGTATCCAGCAATCATCACATCTCCAAGTGTTTGGAAGTACCCACTCAATTCCTTTTCCACATTACACAGGACCCTACTCCTCACATCATGAACCAAAGGAAATGCCCTTTCATACCCCAGATAAAGCCAAAACCTCACCTGCTGCTGGAGATGGGGGTGGAAGTCCCATCAAAGGAGATCCCAAACACATCTCCCCCTTTCCCATCCCGAAACAGACCCTGTGGGGAGGCTGTGGGGTGCTCTGGGTCTTGCTGCCTTCTGTGGGTCCTCCCAAAGCTCCAGTCATTGGGTGAAGCCCACACATCAGCAGCAGGGTCAGAGCCTTGAGATGATGCTTGGCTCTCCCTTGGCTGTCCCCTGTCTCTGTGGCCCCTCAATGGCCTTGTCACCACCAGCCCTCCTCACCTGCCTGCTGAAGGCAGTATCCTTGCTGCAGCCCAGCAGCTTGCATAAGCCTGCATCCTGCCCTGCATCCCTCACATGTGAGCCTGCATCCTGCCCTGCATCCCTCACATGTGAGCCTGCATCCTGCCCTGCATCTCTCACATGTAAGCCTGCATCCTGTCCTGCATCCCTCCCATGCAAGCCTTCATCCTCCTTGCAACCCTCCCATGCAAGCCTGCATCCCTCACATGGAAGCCTGCATCCTACTCTGCATCCCATCCTATATCACTCCCATGCAAGCCTGCATCCTACCCTGCATCCCTTCTTGCATCCCTCCCATGCAAGGCTGCATCTTGCCTTGCAACCCTCCTATGCAACCCTGCATCCTTCCTTGCATTCCACCCACGAAATCCTGCATTCCTTATTGCATCCTGCCCTGCATCCCTCCTTGCATCCCTCCCATGGAAGCCTGCATCCCTCCTTGCATCCCATCCTCAACCCTCCACCACATCCCTACCTGCACCCCTGCATCCCCTCCCCAGGCATCCTCCCCAACCCAGCCCAATCCCCTCACAGCCCCACTGCCCCTATGCCCAACTCCCGTCCCGCTTGGCTGCTCCTGTGACCCCGCGACCATCACCGCGGCGTCGCGGCCGGCGACGCTCGGGGCCGCGCCGAGGAAGCGCCTCCTCTCCCCCCCCCCCCATGCTCGGGTGCTAAATGGAAGCGGCAGATCGATCCCGAGTGTGCCAAACTGACACGGAGGCTCATTAGGGGTTAGTTTTCATCCTCCTGCTCCCTGGCAGCCTTCACATTATCCCATAAAATTTATTTACTATTCCATGAATACATAAGCAGCAGGCAAACGCCGGCTTTTTATATATTTACACTGTATATATTTCACGGGAGAGTTATGTATGTCTCTGAGGCAGAGTGCAGGGAGCAAGAGGGGAAGCAGGAGCAGAAGGAGAAAGCAGCTGTGAGGGAAGGAGGAAAGGAAACCACGGGGGAAGGATGGGGATGGAGCACGCTCCGTTGCTGGTGCGGGGCAGGAGAGGCGGCAGGAAGAAGGAAGCAGCTCGGAGCATCCCTCACCCCAGCCCATGGACCTGCCTGGAAACCCCTCTGGAGCTGGGGAGACCAGGATTTGGGGTGCAGGGAGGGAGAGAGCTGAGAGTATGGTGAGGACTGTGCTGGGGCGGTGTGATGCCGCTGGACCCTTGGGTACCCCTCAGCCCCAGAACCCCATTTACCCCAGTGATGGAGTGGGAGTGCACTGGTGGCTGCTGTGCAATGGGGCTGGAGCATCACCCCGCAGTGATTCCCAAACTCACCTCAAGGCCACGGTGAGGGGCTCATGCCTGCACCAGGATCCACTGCATGAAAGGATCATCAATCCTGAGCTGCAGTGAGGCAGCGCTGGAATTCACTTCAACAGCTGGCTCCTGCTCTCTCCTAAACACACTCCGTATTCAGGAATCACTTCATTTTGAGTGTATCGAAGTCTGGTGGCTGTGGAGTCGAGCATGGTTTGGGTTTTGGGGTAAGGGGGAGACAGGAGAAACAGGAAACAGAGAACTTCATCCATAAGGCTTTGCCTACGTATTCCTTTAAAACCCAGCTGTGGTGTTGCTGTTGACCCCACAAAGCAGAAGAGGAGTGATCTCAATCTCACACGGTTTCTCCCACATTTGCTCCCCAACCGAGTTGATGCTATGTACTCGATGCTCAGCCTGGCCAGAGGAGGAAGATCTGACACCGTCCCCACGTGGGTTGGCTCCGTGACACTCAGCTATTGGGATGCTCCCAACGTCGGTGCTGCCAACCCCCAGTTCAGAGAGGTGGAAATAACCTTTGGTTCTGCCTGAAGCTGGTCAATTTAACTTCTGAGCAATGCACTTGGAGGAGCCTGGCTGCATTCACCGCTCTTCCTAAGCCAGCTGCAATATGTGGGCTCCCACCCTGCGCAGGACCAGGGGACCACAGCTTCCTGCAGAAGGCAGGAGCACGGCTCAGCCGCCTCCATTCCAGCAGGATGGGATGTGGGGGATTGAAAGCCAAAGCGAGGAGGGCACCAGGAGCACAACGCAATAGGGGGCATCTGCACAAATCTGTTCCTGGGGCTCAATCCCAGCCTGGTTTGGGTTGGAAGGGACCTTAAAGCTCACCCAGCTCCAACCCCTGCCACAGGCAGGGACACCTTCCACTGGAGCAGCTTGCTCCAAGCCCCTGTGTCCAACCTGGCCTTGAACACTGCCAGGGATGGGGCAGCCACAGCTTCTCTGGGCACCCTGTGCCAGCGCCTCAGCACCCTCACAGGGAAGAGCTTCTGCCTAAGAGCTCAGCTCAGTCTCCCCTCTGGCAGGTTAAAGCCATTCCCCTTGGCCTGTCCCTACATCCCTTGTCCCAAGCCCCTCTCCAGGTTTCCTGCAGCCCCTTTAGGCACTGGAGCTGCTCTAAGGTCTCCCCTTCAGGAGCCTTCTCTTGTCCAGGCTGACCCAGCCCAGCTCTCTCAGCCTGGCTCCAGAGCAGAGCTGCTCCAGCCCTCGCAGCATCTCCATGGTCCCCTCTGGACCACATTCAGTTTAATTCCCCTTTTAGCACGAGCACAAGAGCCAGGTCCCCATCACCCAGAGCGGTGCCCACCCATCCGCACCAGAACTGAGCCTGTATCTGCCTACACTTGTATCTGGTGAAGCCATCAAAGGATCTTCTCCTCCCACACAGCTCCTTGCCACCCTCAAAGCTGCAGAAGCACCTTTTAAGGCCTTTCCACATCCACCAGATTTGGCTGATGGTTGGTCAGTGGGCTCAGAAGAGGATGTTGGGAAGGGGACAGACCCATCCCTTGGGAAGCCAGCTAGAGAAGAGCAAAGATCCTCATTTCCAGAGTGAATGTAAGGGGGGAAAAAAAAAGACCAGGAAAGAAGAAAGCAGCTTGATGGTGTTCATTTTAACTGCTCAGCCACTTGTAGCCTGATGCCATTAGAGAAAATAAACAGACAAGAGCCACTCGAATGGTACGTGCAAAGAGGAGATGGGAACAGAGACAAAGCAAGTGCTGGAAGACAGAAGGAGGCACTATGGCTTGGAAGGAAAGCAAAGAGCCAGGGTGATGCTGCTGCTGCTGTCTCAGCTCCTTGCCAGCCCCATGCTCCCATAAAACCCCCTTCAAAAGGCTGGGTGGGATGAAGCCCAACCTCCATCCACTGCGTGGCCATGTCACCCCTGTCACCTTCAGGCAGAGAGGGAGGGATCAGGGCTGGATCCTGCTGCCATCAAAGCATCCCTGAGCTCCTGGCACTTGATGCTGGTGCCACTGATGGATGAGAGGGGTTGACACGGCCGGCACCATCCTTGCAAACACCGCTCGATACCTCCCAGAGCGCAGCCATTTATACACTGTGATAGATGCTGCTATCAAAGGGGGGGGGGGGGGCTGTGGCTCCTGCACCCCCTCCCTGTGCTGGGCACCCGTGTAAATTTGCCCCAACAGCTTCACTAAGCTCTGCTTTACGATGCCCAGGCTTCCCCGAGCCCTGTGCTGTGCCATGACCTCAGCCTCTGTGCATAGGCAAAACCAGGAGGGAGATGCTAAGGGGTATTCCTCACCCGGGGATTGTAAAGCAGTAGCAAAGCGCAGTTATCCCAACACATCTTGCATGGATGGGGTGAGGTTTGGGGGTTTCCCATTCCCCTTGGCACAACCCAGCAGCCAAACCCCCCTGTGCCACCCCTCAGCATCCCCATGGCCTGCAGCAGCATCAGTGCCTGGGGATCCTCCTGCTTACAAAACCACTGGTCCCAGCTCTTGATGCCAATTACCAGCGATGGGGCTTCACACTCCCCCAGTCTTACACCTTCCTCACGCACACAGCAGGACCCAGCAGCTCTGCTGCGGAGGCAGCAGCAGCACGGAGCCATCTCCTGGTTTCCTATGGAGAAATGAAGGTATTTCTTGTCTCAAGCTGCGAGACGACAGCACAAATGGGTTTCTTCTTTGCAAGACACCCACTTTCTCCCTTCTCCCCACCCTGTATCACCCTCCCACCCACCGACAGCCGCCCTGGGTCAATCCCCATCACACTCTGATGCTGCGCAATGCTCTTCAAGCACCAACTAGCCCAAACCTGGGCTCCCACACTGAATATTCATGAGTGAGGGGGAGATGGAGCAAAAGGCTGGACCAGCAGCTGTGTGAGAAGGGGAGAGAGGAGAGAAGGAAGGGATGGAGAGGAATTGCAGGGGGGATGCAGCACCAGAGCAAGCAGCACAAGGTGAGGGTGGAGAAAGCCCCATCTGAATGGAGCACTGATGCTGCTGGCGAAGGGTGATGGAAGAGGACTGGTCCCATCTGGTCCCCGTGTCACACTGTCCCTCCTCCCGGTGCTCTCTGGCCGCCATGTGCTCCTGACAGGCTGCAGCGCTATTGATGCCATTTGCTTCTGCCCTGGAGGCTTTTTGGTGATGGAAGATGCCTCTGTTAATACAAGGGAAAGCAGCAAATGTCTGGAGACCTGAAAAAGAGAGGGTGCAGGAGATTGAGTCGGGCACTGTCGCTTTGCTGCTGGGGGTGTGGAAAGGGTTAAGCAGAGGTTTGCTTTGGGAAACGGGCATCCACACGGCAGCAGAAGTGGATCAGCTGGATGTGAAGCCACTCCGCTTGGTCCCCACATCGCCTCTCTCCTGCCAGCACTCATCTCTGCGCTGCCGTGCACCAGAGCCATGGCTGTGACGAGGGAACAAAGGGGGAACAGGGTTGTTCCTCCTCCCAGAGGGGGTGAGAAGGAGCAAAGCCGGGGCAGGAGGTCATAGAGTAGAATAGAACAGAATCATAGAATAGTTAGGGTTGGAAAGGACATTAAGATCATGTAGTTCCAACCCAGGTCACAGGGCCTGGGCATGCAAACCCAGGCAGAGATGGTCCAGCCTCTGCCAGCCACCGGCTCCAGCAGCAGCATCAGCTCCTGGCTCCCTGCACCTTGATCACAGCCCCTTTGGGATCCTTCATCTCTAGCAAACCCTCTCCTGGAACATCCCCATTGGCCTCCAGTGGTGTTTCCACCACCACCAGCAGCTCTTGGGTCCTGTCCCAGCACTTGGGCTGGATTTGGCTCTGCAGTGTTGAACCAGAAACAAGCTTCCCGAAAGCCGTGATGCCAGGAGAAGTGACACCAGCATCATCCCTCAGCCCTCCATGACAGCCTTAGCGAGCACCCCAAACATCAGCTGAGCTGCAAAGGCAGCTTTTCCCCTCACCATGCCCGTGCTGAAGGAAGAAGGGGGCAGAGGGAGGTGATGGGGCTGCCTCTCCCCAGCCTGAGGTGGCCTTTCCCATGGAGGGATGCACCAGACACTGGTGGGCATCTGAAACACCAAATTGAAGACCTAAAAGGAAAGGAAACCAACGCTCCCGGGAATGCTGAAGAGGCTCCTGTGACATCTCTGCTGGAACAGGAAGGTTTGCCAGGAATACTTTGCCTTTCATCAGGCACAGCAATGTATTCAGTTTTATGTCCCTTCTGTACCTATCTTTATTACCCTGGGCCACTTCAGCTCAGGAGCCTGCTCCTCAGCCAGGGGGATCCAGAGGGATCAGGGGCTGGTGCAGGGACAGGGTGAGCCCTGAAACCAAAGTGGTGCATGAGAACAGCATCACAGAGCTGTGTTTAAGTGGCTCAAAGCTTGGTGGTGGGTCCACTGGAGACGTTTAATTCCCTTCTGATCCAAACCAAACCTGGCTCCTTTTTCCTCCTGGCCCCATCTAAATGGTGAATCCATTTCTGTCAAGGGCTTGCATGGTGAGCATCAGGGACCAGGGAGAACACGTTCCTGAGGGATTCTGTCATGGTTATATATAGGCACATAGCTGCATTTTGGGCAATGCACAACCAAGAGCTTCACCCTTCAGCTACCAAAGCCACTGCAGACACTTGCCATGCTATCCCTTGGGACATGGGTTGAAGTCTTCCCCATCAGGGCACGGACCTGGGCTCCACCAGCACAGGGGGGCACTGACAATCAGCCTTCCTCTCCCCATTGAGAGGTATCACGGCCTGTGGGGAGGACAGGAAGGGTATCCCCAGGTCCATGGGCTCCTGCCCATCACATCCTCACCGCGAGGGACAGGGGAGCTCTGGCCATGCTGTTTGTGATGTGCCACTGCAGCTCCAATGGAACTGGAGGCTGGAAATCCTGCACTTCAAGTGTGCTCATGAAGGAGGCTGATGGCGCAGGAGGAACCAACTAAAGCAGCCTGGAGGTGCTGCACCAGGGTTCATGACCACATGCACATCAGTGACTCTCTGGTCCCTCCCTTTCTCTCTCACAATGTAGGATGGGATGGAGAGCAGGGGATGTGCATGAAAACAGGGAGACACCATTGGCTGGGGGCACAGCCCTGCTCCAGCAAACTACAGCTTCAGGAGCCGGAGGGCACAGAAGAGCATCCCTGTGGCTGTGCTGGCCACCGCATCCAGCACCAGGGCAGGAGATCCTGGTCCTGTCCTCCTGGCCCTGCCTGGCTTTGGGGGCAAGGCAAAGCAAAGCAAAGCAAAGGCAAAGCAAAAGCCTCCTGCAATGTCTGGGAATGGCTGGGGCCAAAGCAACTGCATCAGCACTGACAGAAGGGGCAGGAGAAATCATCATCATGAGGAGCTCCTGCGGCATGACTGAAATCCTCCCATTAACCCAGTCCCATCCAGCTGCAGGGCAAAGTGCCTGTGATTAACCCTTATTCACTGTGGCTTGATTTGGAGGGAGGGAAGAGGGGAGAGGTGTTTCCAAACACCATCGAGGGGGAATCTCAAGATCCAAGTGTCAGGTTGTTTCCCCGCAGGGATTGATGGGCGACTCTTGACCTTGCATGGAGGAGGGAACAGCTCCTCTCCTGGGTCCCTTGTGCCTGGTCCTGCTCCTGGTGAGGGGATACCCAGGTTGCCCATCAGGCAGCACACAGCCAACTACAGCGGGGGAACAGGGATGCCTTCACAAGGATGCCTGCACCAGGATAGTCCCCAACAGGAGAGGCAGGGCCTGAGCATCCCTCACCACCACCATCATGGACCCAAACCCTTGGACCCAAACACTCAGACTGGAGGCAGAGGTTTCCCTGCCTGTCCCTCTGGATGGAGGCACTGACAGCCAAGTAAGCCCCAGGACCCCCACTTTGCAACCAGCCCCTATTCTAACACACACAGAGCACATCCCCAAGCCCCACAAGCCTCCCAGGGCTGGACATCAGCAAAGCCCATCCCAGAGCCCTGCACATCTCCACTGGCAATGCAATAGGATGACCAGCCTCCTGGCTGCCCACTGCCAGTCAGAGCTACTCCATCACTTGGATTAATCCCTGTCAGTCCCAGCACTGATTTAAAAGCACCATGTTGGTCTCCATCCTCAGCATCCTCACATCAGCCCACTGAAGCCAGCAAAGCCCCCAGCAAGCAAAAGGTGGGTACTGGGCTCCCCAAACCCACTTTGCTGCTGCCCAACCACCTCCAGGCTGGGTCTGGAGCCCTGCAGCAGCTCTAAGCAGCGTGCACAGGGTGACACCTGCCCCAGACAAGCCCATTCCTGCAACGTGTTTGCACTTCCAGCATGTGCCAATTAAAGGGGTGTCACTGCCAGCACCCAGCTGGGGCGCAGAGCCAGTGAGGAACAGCATCGCTCTGCCCTTGGGTACTCAGGGAAGCAAACAGGGATCTGGCTCCAGCTTCCAAACCCCATTCCGTGTGCAGATGTAGAGCTATGGAAGGTGGGGGCGACGCTCCAGCTGAGCAGAGTTCCTGTGGTCCTGATCCACCCCAGGCTCTGCAGCTGTACACAAGCACAGGACCAGTGATTTTGCTGCTTGTTTAAGGAGCACCTCAACATCACTCTGTCACAGTCACCAAATAAACCAGGGAACCCAGCAATGAGCAGCAACACAGACACAGCAGATGTTCAGCACTGATGGTACCATCAGTGAGAGACCTACCAAGGAGCATCTTCCAGCCACCAAGCATCCAGCCCTGAGCATCCCTCACCCCAGCTAACACCACCAAGGGACCTGCAGATCCCAAACCGGATTGGCTCTGCAACACTTCTCTTCCTACCCAGCTCATCCTGCAGGCATCCAGAGCCCACCCTGAGGAGATGGAAAACCTACACCAGAGCTTGTTCCTTACATGCAAGACCCATGAGCCCTCTGGTTGAATTCTTCACCCAAACCAATGGGCAACCGTGGTTTGATTTACAAGGGTGATGACAACCACGAAACAAAACCTGGAGTTAGAATATTCATGACCAAGCCACACACACTGAGTGGTCAGGAAAGGTTTGGTGAATACATTCAAAGAATTAATACATAGGAGAACATTGCAATTCCCTCTTTGCTCATCCACAAACAGAAGATAAATTCATTAGATTAATATTTGTTGAGACTTATTAGTTTAGCTCTAATTTCAGGATCAAATGGCATGTTCTGGAAGCTGAAAAGCAAGCTCTAAAGATTCATTGAGCCTAAAGCATGGCATTGAAGAGCAATTGAAATCCTTGCCAAGCACAAAGCCCGCGCTAGCTGCTGCTCTTAACACCAAAGGGACATCAGCCCCTTTCCTTCCTCACTCAGGGCTCAGGCTTGGTGATATTAAAGCAAAGAAGCGGCTCCTTCAGCCGACCCAATGGTGGGATGCTCAGTGGATCAAGGAGTACTGGATCCCTCCCCAAGCACATGGCAAAGCACCTCCACGCTCAGCTGATGGAGCCATTCCCCAGCTTCGGCCACTCTGCAGCACCTGAACTAGCAGTCAAGAAGTCGCCACCAGTGCAACCAAGTCAAGAAGTCCCCACCAGTGCAAGCGAGCCATGTCGTGTGAGTAGACAGCAACAGCAAGGCAGCACAATTGCCTTCTCCAAGGAGTCAGCCTCCCTGAACAGGTCTGCCTCCCAGTTTTGATGGTGGCCTCCCTGCGCATCACTTAGAAGACCTCAGAGGAAGGTCCAGATGCTTTTACATCATCACCTGATTGAATTGGATCAGCAAGACTGGGCTCATCTGAGAACCAGACAGAACCTCAACCCCTTTGCAGCAGAAGGCTGCAGCAAAGCCAAGACCTTGAGACTCCCCTGCATTTCGTTACCACCACTCATCCAATGAGCCCAGGAACTGCAGTTTTGGCATGACAGACCATGAACCATGTGGCTGACCCCATCGCAATCTCCATTGCTCCATGCGTGAAGCCCTCCATGCCCCTGGAGCCAGGAAAACACACTCCATCACAGCGAAGCCTTTGTGCAGCAAAGACGACCGCTGCATGCACCAAGGAGCTGGGAACAGCAAGAAACACCCAGTGAGATCCTTGCCCCAAACAGCTCCTCTAAATGGGGCTGGATGGTGGAGAGCTTCCCTGGGCCATGGTGGGGAGAACCTGGACCCATCCCTGAAGGCAGTCTGGGGATGACGCTCCGCTCGGAGCTAATAACACGCTTCATTCCCTGCTCCGTAAGGAAACTTCTCAGGGAGGCACAATTGATTCTCAAGTGCTATTATCTCAATTAGAGCACTGAAAAAGCCTAGGGCCACATTCTCAACTGGTGGAAGCCATGGGAAGACCTCAGCATCCCCACACCAGCTCAGGGGCAAAGAAAACCCATTCAGGTGATGCTGTTGAGATACCAGCTCCCCTCCCTAGGGCTCGCACGAGGCATCTTCCTCTCCCTGGCTGTGTTTGGCCTCAAGCTCCCTCTTCTCCTGGCTGGGCAGGTCAGAGCCCTTGGCGGTGGGGAGGGCAGGAGCATTACCCCGAGGGGTGACCCCCTCATCCCATGCCCGCGCTGCTCAGGGCTGATGTGGGCCCAGGCAGCTGGCGGGGGGTGACCCCCGCGGGTCCCCGTGCTGACAAAAGGCCTCTCTGCTCTCCGCCTAAATGATTTAAATTCTAATCAAACATCATTTATAGCACATCTCGGAGCCGTCTCCCGGGAGCTGGTCCCACGTGAGCCGTTGCCAGGGCAACCGGGGGGTCTCATTTCAGAAATGTCAGATTGCATTATTGTCTTCACACTTCTCTGATAACCTGGTGTCTCTCCTGCCACCACCACCACCACCACCACCACCACCACCAACCCCCCCCTTCCCCAGGCATCCCCCTCCCTTCCCGGCTCACCATCCCGCTCCCGGGAGGAAATCGCTGGCTCCGGTTCATCCCCATCCTTCCCGTTGGGTTCCGCTGCCTGGTCTGGGTTGGGTTATTTGGGATGGAGAGGAAAAGGATGCTGCCATCACCTCCCCTTCTGCATCCTCCGGTGGTACCCAGCATTGCCTTTAGGATGTATAGTGCTGTCATCCAAGGGTGGGTGAGTTCAGGGGCAAGGGTGGACAGAGTTCAGAGCAAGCTTGGCTGTCTACCCAGGTGAGCCCCACTCACCATGGCAAGGGTGAGCACTGCAGCCCATGGACACCTTCCGGAGCTGTGCTGCAGTGTTCCCCTTGGAGATCATCACCTTGATGGTGGCAACTCAAAGCCATCGTCCTTGGGTCAGGTGGAAAACAAGCAGCACATGGAAGAAGAGCACTTTAGCACAGGGGAACTGCTGGTCTAAGGTAGCTTCCAGTTTCCTCAGATCCACAGCTGCATGATGATCCTGGGCAAGTTCTTCCAACCAGCCTTGCTTCTAGCAAGAGCTACGGAGACCAGGTCAACACTTGCTTCATTACTGCCTTGTAAAATAGCATACAGCAACCACTTGGCCATGACCTACAAACCACCCAGGGCAGAGCACCCCTGCCCCTTACATAGCACCATGTGGGAGCAGGTTGAAGCAGTTAAACATCATCAAATCATCTAAGGTCACAACCATTGAGCCAAGTGCCTGTATGACAGGTAAAGCAACCACCAACAGGCAAGGGGAAGCACTGACACTCCATCCAGCATGAGCCATTCCTCCCCAACTCAGTACCTCCTCCTTGACATGGTGGTCCATCCCCATCCCCATCCCCATCCCCATCTCCTTGTTTCTGCCATCACAACCAGCACATACTGCTTCTCCTTGGATCAACAACTCAATTCAACCCCAGGAGCCTATATAAGCCCCAGGTTCCTCTCATTCCCTCATCTCCTGAAGGCATCTCCAACTCACTGCAGCCAGCTGTGCTGCTTTGGTCCTCCTCCAAGTTGTGTCTGCTCTTAAGGTCCACCTCCACCTGCCCTGAGGTCCTTCCCTCCAGCTCCCAAAGGATGGTGCATTGACACCACGGCTGGCTGATGCATCTTCCACGGATCCTGCACAGCTATAGCTGCCATAAGCCAGCAGGGATTGCCCATGGAGCTGCTGGGAATAATGTCCTGGGGGGAGACCAGTCCTGTTTCCAGGGCTGGGAAACAGGAGCCAGTGATGGTCCATGACCCTGGGCCATAACTGGGATGCTTTATGATTACCTTGCTGTGATTCAGGGGACACTGGGGGGGGGGATAAGCTGTGCCCAGGGTTGGATTTCAGGCTGTTTATGATGTGAGGGCACACACAGTGCCTGCCTATCTCACACCATCCCAACACCCCCAATTCCCTCCTAACCCCCTTTTCCTGCATCCCACCCGAAGGTGATGGAGGTGGCCCCCAAGAGCCGGTGCCCTCTGTGCTGTCCCACATCCCTTCCTCCATCCCTCCCTCCATCCATCTGGAGGGCTCCTCGGCTGGCTGATAAACCCCTAATGAACCTCCCAACACCACCTCTTCCCAAAGAACAAACCAGCCCTGGCCCAGGCGGTTAATATTGAACTGAATAAGGGCCATAAATATGGAAAATGGGACTTTTAATTAAATAAGCAGCTTTTAAAAGGGCCCTTGGGCCAAGGAGACTTTTGTTTAAATATGATTGATTTGACATGTCCTTTCCCTCCTGCTTTCCCTCGTGCTCTCCCTCTCCTGTTCAGTGCAGGGATGGGAAGCAGGTTGGTGCAGCGTGGTCCTGCTGTGGGACCCACTGCCCCATACTCTGGCTGTAGCCTCCAGGACACAGGCTTGGGAGTGCTGGAGTGCTTGGGGGGACACCCAGGGCAGGGTCAGCCCTTCAGCTCATTGCAACTCGTCTGATTTGAAGCTCTAAATCTGAGTGGGTTTCCCCTGGCTGCCTTTACCCATCCCAGCAGGATGTGGCCTCTCCCATCCACACAACCATGTGTTTTTCCCTATGTAGCATCCCTTATAGAGGTGATGGAGGGGAAACTGAGGCAGGGAGCAGTGGAAAGGCTTCACCCAGTGCTTCAGTGATGCATCCCACATTTCAGCACAGAGGCTGCAAACATGCACTATGCCACATCTTAATGGCTTTGCTGTTCTTTGGCATTTGGGTGTTACTCCTGTAGCGAGCAGCACTAATTGCTTCTTACTTAGCCATGCGTTGCAGTGCAATGGGAGCAAGGGGTTTATGGAATGCCATGGGTTGCCAGTGGTACCAGGACCTTTCCAGGAAGACCCTGGGGATGTGTTGGGATGCAGGTGGCGCTGCCTGGACCCACCATGTCCCCCCACAGAGCATCTCCAGGCCATCAGACTCTATAAGGAGCAGGAGTGGGGTGAAGTAATGGTCAGAAATTACTGGGAAAAGATGGAAGACTGGGAGAAGGACCAAGCAGGATCATTGCTACATCACCAGGTACACCAGGACTGTGCCCACATCTGCAGGACAGGATGCAGCATCCATTCCCTGCTTGGACAGGGTGCAGAGAAGCTGGTAAAGGTACTGAGAGCAAGAAGAGACGTCCCCAGAGTGAATGGCTTTGGGCTGAGGGAGAGCTACAAACCAGAAGAGGCAGCCCAGAAGGGCTGGAGGCTGGTCCCAACCTGGGGAACACTGCAGCAAGGGCTGCTCTCAGCTGCTTCCTTCTCTGTATTTCCCACCCATCCATCCCCTGCTGATGCTACAGGCCTCGGGCTCCCTTTGCTCAGGGCAGCCATGGCAGGTTTCAGCTGAGAGCACACGGGTCATTATCACAACCAACTCAGGAGAAGCAGCAAAGCATTCCCTAGACCTGGACTTGTTGCTTTGATGGGACTTCATGAGTGAAGATACAGAGATGGCAGGGAAAAAAAGGGAACACTGACTTGGAAAAGAGCAGGTTGGGCTCTGCATCACACCTCTGTGTCCTCAGGCATCAAAGTGCCCAGAAGGATGGTGTCCTCAGCGTGCAGTCAGACTGTGCTGCTGGTGGGTCCTTCACTAGACCAGGTTGCTCCAAGCCCCAAAGGACATCGCTCCTCCGAGTCCCGCTCGTCCCTGTGGATGCTGCGGATGCTGATGCCGAGGGGTCCCAAGAAATCCCCCCCCAAACCCCAGCCCAAGCACAGTGCTCACCCCCACCAGCCTCAGCAGGAATTTTGTGCATCCAGGCTCAAATCCAGCTCCCATGAGCAAAACAAGTGGCACAGAAGCGGGCGATGCATCACCTCAGGAGGTCTGACACCACAACGGGGCTGCTCTTGGGGCCAGGAGGCAGAAGGCAGCGCTGGCCATGGCAGTGCAGAGATAGAGATTCCTTTTCTTTTAAAAGGGATGTGATTCCCCAAAAGGGGAAAAAAAAAGGGGCGGGGGGGGGGAGAAAAAAGGGCCAGTGTTTGCAGCCAACACGTGTAATCTGTTGCAGCCCTTGTCAGACAAAACAGTTTTGCCGTAAGACAGCGATTCCCAGAGGGGAAAGGGGCGAAGTGAAAATACTTTATCAGCTGCGTACATATGTAAAGCGGTACCCTGGTTGCAAAGCAAAGCCTCTTTCCCTTTGAAAAGCTGGGAAGGGAGAGCCGGGAGGCGACTGCCTGCGAGCGGGGACAGGAATGACAGAGGCACAAAGCGGAATGCGGCAAAGCCCAGGCCTCCCTCCTAAAGCAGGCTTATCTCCCCATCAGAGCAAAGAAACTGCCTCGCCATGGGGACTGGGTGTTAAACAAATGAATCCAAACAAACCTGGGATGTGGCTCCGGTTGGGAAACTTCAAATACACCCGAGGTTTTTAATGTACAGAAATATCACGTTAAGAGCAGGTTGTGCCAGAGCCCCTGGGGTCAGCAGGGGAAGCATCCACTGCCCCATGTAGGGTGGTTTCTGAGATGAAGGGAGTCACATCCCTGCCTTGAGTTAAGCAGTGGTCCTCAGGCAGGAGCTGCCAGCAGCAAGGGCTCTTCCTCCTGCTCTGAATTCAAGGTCTGTTTAAAAGGCTGGGAATACCAAGACCTGGATGCATGGCATAAATCATCCCTTGGGTTCACTGGAGTGGACGCTGCTGGCAACAAGTGTGCTGGCTGCTGGGTCTGCAGTGGAGGCTTCTCCATCCATCCATCAGCAAGAGGCCTAGGAAGAAGGAAGCATAAAATGAGTGTCATGTTAGCAGCTCCTGTGCCCATCGGTGAGACACAGAGTGGGACCTGAGCTGCTGCTGCCAGGCTGGGGGGGGACACAAAGTGCCTGGCTCCATCCTGCGCACAGCCGGTGGGATGGAGAACACATGGAAGGGATGAGATGCCATGAATACAGACACACAGGGATAGGAGGGAGGTAAGAAACAGGATGGGGGCAGGAATGGGAGAAAGGAAAGGAGAAAAAAGGGAAGGAGGAGAGGCAGTGGGGGGGGAGAGGGAAGGAGCAGGAGCGCGTGTGCCCATCTGGGCGATGCATCACATTGAAATTGTCCTGCATTAAAAATTCACCAGCCAGTGAATTTCCAAGGGATTTGTAGTAATTAGATGACAAAATGCTGGCAAATCTCAGGCTTGCCAAAGATGTTACTCAGGGGTCAAAGACTCGACACTTTTGGCTGGGTAATTTGTAAGTGTCAATCACACTCAGCCATCAGAGAGAAAGGAGAGATCTAAGGGCTGAATCCTAACGAAGTCCGAGGCTCCTGCCTGCGCTGCCCCTGTCACCCTCCCTGTGGCCATGCTCAGCTCAGCCAAAGAGTGGGGTGGGGGGGTTGTTGGTTGTTTTAATCTTAATAATAATAATATTAATATATAGTAATATAAATATATTAATAATAATAATACACACACCACACTCCCCCCCAGTTTCCATTTTTCAGCTTCGGTTTCCTGTGGGAGGGGTGCCTGCTCTGGTTTGCAGCTGCCTGGGGATGATGTTCTTGTCTCATTTATCATGGAACAGACTGGGATGGAAGAGACCTTATAGCTCATCCAGTTCCAACCCTCTGCCATGGGCAGGGACACCTTTCACTAGAGCAGGCAGCTCCAAGCCCCATCCAACCTGGCCTTGAACACTGCCAGGGATGGGGTCTATGTTCCTTGCTGGGGGTGCAGGATAGTGAGCTGCCAGCCCTGCATCACTTCCTCTGAATCCTGGTTAAAACTGCTCCTTGGACAATCCATCCCTCTGTTTCTCAGGGCTTGCTTAGCCCAGGCTGACACACGGAGCTGGGTTTGTCTGAAAATGAAACTAAACCAGCTCCTGCCTGCAATCGGCCTCTTTCTGCATCTCCATCAGCTGTTACGGATCACCACATGGGTTGCTTGTGCCCGTCACCAAGTCTCCAGCACGGGGCTTACTTTGGCTGCAGGGATAAGGCTGAGGTTAAGCCTGGGCTTTGCTGCCAAGGGACCGCGCAGAGGCAGGGTATGGCTCCATGGGGATGGCAGCCTGGAGACCCAGTGTATGGCTGGGACCAAGGTCTCTCATGGTGCTTTGGGTGAAGCTTATTTTGCATTTCGTGGTCTGATTTATACGCTGATGGAGCAGAAAACCTTTGGACTGATCAGGAGGCAGCAGCCAAGCACTTCTCCAGCCCCATCAGCAGGAGAACCGCTAGCATTGGCTACACCTAAGTCTGGAGAGATTTTATGCCACCAAACGTGGGAGAGGCAGCAGCACAATTTCCTCTCCATCCTTCGTGTCTTATAAAGCTGTCCTCATTACATCTGCTAAATCCCACCCCCAGTGAGGATCCCATTCCTCCCATGAGGAATGCTTTAAGCTGTAGGGAAGGGATGGAGTGACATAGGGGTGCTCCAGCCACCAGCTCTGCAGTGCTGCAGCTGCTGGGGCATCAACAGCATCCCTCATACCCCAAGATAAAACACTCTGCAAGCCCCAAACCCACTTCCCAATACACTCAAATAAGCCAAGTCACAGAGGAGGGGAAAAAAAAGCCCCATTTGTTTGCTCCATGCTACCCAGTGTGCTACATTTTGTGAGCATCCTCAACCCAGGGGAGAGGTGGGGAAGGGAAGCAGAAGGAAAATCGCCTTTGGCCAGCGTTGCTGTGGTTGATGTCGAATCCACTGCAATCCTTTGCTATAGGACAAGTACCTCAGCCAAGCAGCAGCACGATGCTCTCCAGTCACTGTGCTGCCCTATATAAAGGAGCTGAGGGGACTGTAGAAGTGGCTGTAGGTTTCTCCTCAATTTAAAAGTCATTTAGCAGCTGCAGAACACTGCCTGGCAACCTCGCAGGAGCATCCTTCCTTCAGCTGCTCGTCACCTGCACTCTGAGCTTCTATTCTATGTAGTTAAATAGGCCAAGACCTGCAGGGGTGCTTTGGCATTGTTTTCTTAATCTTAACTTTATCTAACATGACCTTAAAATGCTGTTAGAGGAACACGTGTCTGGTGTCTGGCACCTGAGAGCTGTTCTCTATGCACCTCATTCCGGTCAGAGCCTGCTGCTGGTGGATGAAGACCAACAGCCCACCTCACACTCACTGGCTGGGCATGCTCATGCCCATCAGCATGGTCCCAGGGCTGGAATAGAGCTTAGTGTTCAATGCTGGACAGGGCTTGGAGCAAGCTGCTCTACTGGAAGGTGTCCCTGCCCATGGCAGGCGTTGGAGCTGGAGGAGCCTGAAGGTCCCTTCCAACACAAACCAGGCTGGGATTCTATGATTCTAATTACAGGCTGTGGAACGTAGGATCCATGCTCCTGCAGGTCCAAGCCTGTGACTGCTGCCCCACAGTGGGATGCTGTCCCTTCCCTGGATCCCCCCCATTGCTGTTCTCTCCTGGCATCACTTTCTCTATCCCACTGATTCAGGTCACACCATGCACACAGCCAAAGCCTGTTCATATTCTCCCTGCCTCTCTTCCCAGCTCCAGTTTGGGGTGAAAGCCTCCCTTATTAGCCAATTTGGATACCTATTTACTGTGAATTACTCAGCCTGATTATTATTCATGAATGGCTAAGTCTGAAATCTCAAGCCCTGCCATGCGATTTCTTCTCCCTTTCCAATGCATATATTTAGGGAAAGCAGGAGGCAGCATCTCAGTCACACGCAGCCACGCTCCAGAGGAAGCTGCCTCCTCGCTCTCCTGGTTTATTTCCCAGGGAGGAAGGTGGTGGTGGAAGCTGGAATGCAGTGATGGTGCTGAACACCATTCATGGTGTGACTTGGGGTACGGTATCAGACACATTGTGCTATTAAGGAGAAGCTCGTGCCTCCCAAATCTCCATCCAGCATCCCAGCCAAGCATCCCTGGGGGTGGCTGCAGGCTGGGATGATGCCAGTTTGCTGCTGTCCCCCCCTTCCATGGTGGGATTATCCAGCTCAAGAGGCACCTCGGCTGTGATGGAGCCTGGCTCATCCGTGGCCATTGGATGGCAACTCATCCGACCCCTTCACACAGTGAGGCTATTTTAATGCTGGCTGCAGGGAGGGGAAAGGAGGTTTCTGTGTGACACAGGGAGCAGCAGCATCCCTTGGCTAATCCTCCAGCAAGGGAGAAGCAGGTGGGGTTTGCAACAGCAAAGGGCTGGTGGAAGGAGGCATGGGGACAATTGGGAGCTGAAGGAAATCAAAGCCCTGAGTGCTAAAACAGGAGTTGGCTCAGTAGGGATCCTGGAAGGGATGTGGGAATGGGCATGGAGCACGGCTGCCTCCCCTGTGCTGTGCTGATGGGGAAACTGAGGCAGCAAGGGAAGGTCTTTGCCTTTACACTGCTTCTTCCATCTCCAGACAGCAGCCACCAAGGCCCTGGGGCATTGTTTCAAGCTGAAACCCTTCCTGTGGGTTTCCTGCCACACCTTGCTCAGGAAGACAACTTCCAGGATACACGGACACTGCAATTCCCACCTCTGTGAGATGACAAGCAAAGCTGGTAGAGATGCTGTGGAGAAGGGGATGGCTGCCAACACCAAAGGCAGACAGAAAGGCTTCATATCGCAGAGCTCCTGCATGGAGCTGGGCTGGAAAGCTGCAGGCATCATGCAGGGGGATGTGAGCTCTTCCTGCAGCCCTTGCCAAGGGCTGGTGAGTGGCATCTACAGTGCTTGCTGTGAAGAGACAGGCTCGGCCCTTCAGGGCTTCCCAAAACCCCACTCTGTGGGGCACACCTGGGAGGAAGACTGCAATGGCACAATGGGAATAAAGGGATGAGAAGAGCTGAAAGTCCCGATCCAGTGCTGCAGGCAGGACGAGTGCAATGGTGATGAAAAGAAACCACCCACAGCAGTGCAGAGGGATGCTGTAAGCAACAGCAATTCAAGCCCACAGCTCACAGTGCAGGATGCGACCTGCCTGCCCATGCCTGCACGGAGCCCCAGCCTGAGTCCCATGGGACAGTGAGAGAAAACCAGCACAGCTCCTGGCCAAGGGGTTTCCAAAGGCCATGAGTCACTTTGAGCAAGCAAAGAGGGCACCGTAGCACAGCCTGGCTCTGGGAGCAGCAGGAAGCATCACTCATCCATGGGATATCCTCTCCGCATGGGCTCGCTGGCTGTCCCCTTAAGTAGATAACAGCCCACACAGGCCTCTGGCAACAGGCAGCAATGAAGTAAAGCTAGTTTTACATTAAAACCCGTTAACCCTCTAATTCAGTAAAAAGGCTGCATTTGAATAATATCCTAATCCAATTCCAGAGCTGGCCCCGGGGAGGGGGGATGCGGTGGGTGCCTGGGGAACAGTCACAGCCGCTGCAGCTCCCATCACCATCCAGCTCAGTGAATGAAGCCATCACAACCCTCTGGGGCTGGGGGCTGCAGACCCCGTGGGGACCTGGACCAGATCCCAGGGCTTGTAGGGACAGGACCAAGTGTGAGCCATTGGTTTCAGCTTTCCGATGGGGACAGCATGTGCAGAGAGACACCCCTGAGCCCATCCAGTGGAGCCTGAAATAACACATCCATCCAGCCCCCAGGATGGCCAGAGCTCCAGCTCATGACCTGGGTGACGAGCAGGGGCAGAGGCTTGGAGCAGGCTGCTCATCCCCTCTGCCATCAGCACAGCCTGGATACAAAGCACCCACCCCAAAAAGGACACCAGAGCAGATGAGCATCGCACCCTACAAGTGCCTAGGGCACACCAGGGGTGACACCAGCCCTGTGGTGTGAGAGCCAGCTAAAAGGGGAGCCGGGCTTACAGCTCATCATTGCCCAATCACAATCATTAAGTGTGCAATCATTTGTTACAGACACAGCCTGATTTAAAAGGAACTATTCCCACCCCTGAACACAACTGCAATGGTGTTCAGCTGCAGAAGCACCGCCAAGGTTAAGGAGCAGTGGGAGGCTATTTCCCAGGTTTAACTACGTGGACAGTTCAGAGTTTGCATTACTTTATCATTAGGGTTGCTTGAGACAAGGGAGGGGGGAAAGAAAGAAAAAAGAAAGAAAAGGCAGTGGGGAGTGATGGATTTCCTGCAGGCCTACTTAGGCCTCCATTTGAATGCAGGGTAATTAGCAGGCATTATGCTCATTTGCAGAAGATTCCCCTTAAACCCACTGTAATTTTAGGGGTGCATGTGTGGGATTCTCAATCCATAACAAAGAAACGGAGTCTCTGCTTGTGGAGCAAGGAATTAACTCCAACTGTTCTCCAGAGCTGCAATCAGCACTTCCATAATTAATGTATGGGCATCCCTCTCTATGTATCTGTATACACAGCTCCCCACACACACACATCAAACAGACTTCCTTGATACCACATTGCCTGAGATCTTCACCAATGTCAAACTGCTCCACAAGATAAGTATCATTAAGGGAAAAGGAAAACCTTCATTACGTTGGAAGGGAAAAGGGGGAGGAAAAGACCCCCTCACGGATGCGTTCCAGCCTGGGAAATAAACTGGTTGAAGACGCATCAAAGGGTTAAATTAATTTTCATTAAAATTTAGATTTGAGAAGGCTCCCTCTCTTCTTTGCTCCCTCCTCCCCCTTTGAACGTTTGACTGGCAACCATTTCATATTTCAATCTCGGCAGAACAAATTGAATTAGCTGTTGAAACCAAACTCTGCTCTGTTCTCTAAAGCCTACATGCTCTGCTTGCGCTAATCCTTTTCGGCGCCGCTGCAGACCTCAGAGACACTCAGCAAGAAACCTGCCCCTCCACAAAAGACAATGGAGAGGGAAGGGGGGGGGAAAGCCCACCACAGGAAAAACACCCCAGGAAAACCCAAGCCCAACCTGCAACGCTGCAAAGCTTTGCTTTGACCGCGTGATGGATGGGTCTGAAGGGTCCTGCCCGGCTCCTCCATCCTCTCTGTGAGGGCCATCGGCTGCATCGATCCTTGGTCCTTTACCCCTGGGATGCTCAAGCCCTGTTTCCCAGTGGTGATCCCCCAAGAGGACCATGGCACTGCTGCCCTGCACTGGTACACATGGCAAAGGGAGTGGGGAGCTGCAGAGGGGATGGGAATGCCACTCACCAACATGGAGCATAGAGAAACCCAAACCTGTCACTGTTCCAGCTGGCTCAGACACCCCCTTTGACAGCGATACCCCTGCCTCAGTTTACCCACCATCACCCAGGGCAGGGCGATGCGCTGGACCTGCCATAAGGGATAAGTGTTGAACACCACAGAGGGGGCACCCCTCAGCTGTGGGGGTCTGGCCCTTGGTCCCAGCCGCAGGAATGTCTGGTGGTGGGGACTGGGGAGCTGCTCAGAGGCTGCACTATGGTTTGGGGAGCCGGCACGGGGTGTTAGAGCTCTGGGTGCCCAGCACAAAGAGCTGGGGGGCCTCAAGCCCACCAGTGCTGAGGCCCAGGCCCTATGGGAGGACTGGCTATGGGAGGCTTGCAGAAGAGCTCGGATAGGGCACATCTGTAAGGACAGGGCTTGCCTGGGCTCTGAGCAACACTGTGTCCTGCCCCTGCCGCACTGCTCCATCCCTCCTGAGCTCCAGCTCCAGCCCTCCCCAACTCCATCTCTATCCCTACCCATCCCCATCCCTCCCCAGCTCCACCTCTATCCCTCCTCAGCTCCATCTCTATCCCTCCTCAGCTCCATCGCCATCCCTCCTCAGCTCCATCTCTATCCCTCCTCAGCTCCATCTCCATCCCTCCTCAGCTCCATCTCTATCCCTCCTCAGCTCCATCTCTATCCCTCCTCAGCTCCATCTCCATCCCCATCCCTCCCCAGCTCCACCTCTATCCCTCCCTCAGCTCCATCTCCATCCCTCCTCAGCTCCACCCCTCCCCAGCTCCATCCCTCCTTTGCTGCATCTCCATCTCTCCCCAGCCCCATCTCTATCCCTCCCCAGCTTCATCCTCAGGCTGCCTGCTGGAGAAGGTGTTAACAGCACATCCACCTCGAGGCATCCTTAAATCAGAGCTGCTCCAAGGGAACAAATGTTATCTGGAAGCCCCGGCACTTACTGCAGACACACTGCATGAAGCAGGCAGTTATTTAATCCAACTTGGATTATTCCTGTGGTCACGTAAGCACCTTCCCTTTCATCAGGAGGGCCCTGGCGCTGTGCTCGTGCCTGGTGCTTGTGGCAGCCCAGGAAGGCAGATGTATTAGCAGGGTTATTGGTGGGCTCTGGGCCCAGATGCGCTCGCTATTGAGGCAGCCAGCAGTGTTGTGGGTTGAACAGGAGTCTGGTAATAAGTAAGGTTATGAGCATCCCACTGGTAGGTGTATTGAGAACCGCCTTGCAGCAATAGGCAGATATTGCCGAGAGGAAAACAGCCTCGCCAGCAGTAATGTGCATCACACACACAAACACACGCCAGCGAGCGCAGGGCAGCCTCCCAGGGCTGGGAGGGAGAACACCCCCAACACCACGGGCTCAGGGGCAGCACCCCGAAAACCAGGTCCTGGCACTTGGGTGAGATGTCACCGGTGTCATTTCTGGGGCTATCATGAGCCAGGACGTGGCAAATCATTCCCTTAGAATCACAGTTTGGGTTGGAAAGGACCTTAAGATCACCCAGTTCCAACCCCCTGCCATGGGCAGGGAACACCTCACACTAAACCATGGCACCCACGGCTCTGGCATTCACCACTTCTCTGTGCCAGCGCCTCAGCACCCTCACAGGGATGAGCTTCCTTATCTCCAACCTGAACTTCCCCTGTCTCAGTCTGAACCCATCGCCCCACGTCCTGTTGCTGCAGGCCCTGATGAAGAGGTTGTACCGAGCAAACACACGCTGCTGGAGGAAGCACCACAGGAATTGTCCCCCAGCACCCCCAGTCACCTCCGTGGGGCAGCACGCCAGCGCGATGCACTTGGCTCTCTCAGCTCTGCATGCGTTTCTCAGCACAGGATGGTGTTTCATCACTGTGGAGGTGGGTGGCGAGTCCTCCAGTGGAGAGGAAAAGGGGGGCAGAGTGCGGTTCAAAGGGATCCAGGAGCATCCCTGGTGTTTTTACTGCACTCTTCCAGCTGCTGGGGCTGGTGAACACGTTTAATACCAGCAACATAGCCACAAACACACAAAGGAGATCTGTGAGTCTCTCACCGCTCCTGAACCACCCAGGGGGGCTCAAAAGCAAGCTGGCTGAGCTGCACGGTGTTTGACCACAGGCAGCTGGCTCCCCTCCTGCTATCCTCTGCCAGGCCACACTCTCCAGCCCTGAAGATGCTGCTCCATGAGGACACACGCCAAGGAGGAGCAATGCCAGCCAGGACTCGAGATGGCACAAACAGACCCTGGGGTGCTGTGCATGGAGTGAAGCTGTGGAGAGGGGAAGTGAAGCTGGGCGAGCAGGGGAAAGGCCTTTGGCCAAACCATGTCCTTCATGGTGGCAGCCGCACGTTGGGCTCCAAACAGGAGCTTGATATTTTTGGCTTCCCAAGCACAGCGAGGGCCGGTTTGTGACCTGACAGCAATTTCTGCTGCAGCAGCAGTTTCTGCTGGCTTCCCCTGCAGCACAGCAAACCCTGGGCAGCACACACACACAGGCAGTGCGGGCACTCGCTTCCACACAGAGCCCAAACTGAGCCCACATCCAGGCTGTACCCCCTGAGGCCATGACTAGGAGCCTGCAGGGTGAGTGGGAGCAGGGGCAGGATGGAAACCCTGACCCTTTGCAGTGCTGCCTTCTCCTCCTGGCACTGCTGACCCTGCAGCAGCCCATTCTGACCTTTAGGGCCAGCGTTGCCTGCCCCTGCCCTGGTACCCACCTCACCAGATGCCAGGCAGATGCTACATGGCCTCGTCCTTGTTGCTCTCCTCCTCTTCCAGATGCTCCAGGATTTCATTCAAAACCTCCGACTTCTTTCTCTTCTTTGGGGATTCTGTCCAGGCCCAGGGTGTAGCGAAGGGGATAGAGGAGAAGAAGAAAAGCAAAGATTAAAACCTGGGCTACCTCAAGGCCCCTTCATCCCCCTCTCTGGTAAAGCCACTCCACTGTCATCTACTTCGCCTCACCATGCAGGGCACCATGGCTGGAGGTGTGACTCCATACCTACCACCCATGCTTTGCAGGAAGCACCCAAACAGGCTCCTTGGTGATGCCAAACCTTCTCGTTGACCCCAATTCACCCATTCCCTGTCCAAAAGCAACGTCTCTTGGTGGTCAACACCAAACCCAGACACCAGCCTTGGTTCAACAATGCTCTTAGCAGCACACAGACCTACCAACATCCTTGCTGAGACATCTGATTGCTGCCTGGCCCTGCAGCCCACCTCGGCTGGCAGTGCATGAAGGTGAGAGGCCAGCTCATGCCCAACGACAGCAATGCCCTTCCTTTGCTTCTCCTGCCCCACACCAACAGCACTGTCCTGTGACCCTCCCAGCATCATCCGGGCCCCTCACTACAAGAGAGACATTGGAGAGGGGTCAGAGAAGGGCAATGGAGCTGGTGCAGGGCCTGCAGCACAAAGGTGATGGGGAAGGGCTGAGGGATCTGGGGGGTTCAGTGTGGAGAAGAGAAGGCTCAGGGGGGACCTGATGGCTCCCTACAACTGCCTGACAGGAGGATGGAGCCAGGAGGGGCTGGGCTCTGCTCCCAAGGAACAAGGGATGGGACAAGAGGAAACGGCCTCAAGCTGCCCCAGGGCAGGTTTAGATGGAGCTGAGGAACAATTCCTGCCCCAGAGGGTGCTCAGGCATTGGAACAGGCTGCCCAGGGCAGGGCTGCAGTCACCGTCCCTGCAAGTGTTCACACCCTGTGGAGACGAGGCCTCAGTGCCATGGGTTAGGGGTGGCCTTGGCAGTGCTGGGGTTAAGAGTGGACTGGATGAGTTAAAGGTCTCTTCCAACCTAAATGATTCCATGATTCTGTGGTCACACCCCTGATACCACTGCGTGCACATCCCTCCCTATTGATGCTCTGCCTGCACCCAAGGGAGCATCGCAACAGCATCAGGGGCGACACCACCATTTGGTCCCTGTCCTGAGGCTGAAGTCGGCTCTGCCTCCTCTTCCTCTCCACAGGGAAGCGGTGCTCTCCCCCTTCTTCCCCCTAAGCCAGCAGCTCTGGCTTGCAAGCAGCACATGGAGAACAGCTGTTTAAATCCTGCTTTCAGACATCAAAAGCCTCGCTGGGTTTCTCAAACAAACAAACATACCATAGGACTAAAGAAAAGGTGTAAAATAAATAAATGGAACAAGCTGTGCATTTTCTTTTAGTATTACAGCTGCTGCGGGAGATAAACAACAAGTAAATGTCACAAAACATCAATACAGAAGAAATTAACCTGACAAAAGCTCACATCCCACCCACCCCCCCCAACAATTCCCAACAATTTTGCATTTCTAGAGTTCCCATCTAATGATTTTAGTTTCCAATTAATTCCTTGTCAGAGAGCCAGAACCTGCCTCCATCCCCTGGGGGCTGCAGGGATGCGGGTGCTGAGCTCAGGGGAGATGAGGCAGACCACAAGGTGCTACCCCAGTACCTCCGGTGGCTCTTCCCAGTTCAATCACCCATAGGCACAAGGGACAACCCACTGCCAGCACAGCAATTCTCCCTCCCCTTCCCTCTGCCCTCCCAGCTCCGTGTCAAGCCTCATGGTCAGGGCTTGGAAATGGCATCAGACGTGGTCCCAGCTCCCAAATCCATAGCAGGGAAGAGAGTGCCTCCCACTTGACACTCCTTCAGGTCCTGAGAGCCTGCATGGAGATGACGATGGGGTTGCACAGGGGAGGGGGTGCTGGATGAGGGATGCTGGATGGATGCTAAGCGAGCATCCCTAAACAGTGCAGTGCATCCATGGGACTGGTCCCGCATGGAGATGATGATGGGGTTGCACAGGGGAGGGGGTGCTGGATGAGGGATGCTGGATGGATGCTAAGCGAGCATCCCTAAACAGTGCAGTGCATCCATGGGACGGGTCCTGCATGGAGATGATGAGGGGGGTGCACAGGGTGGATGAGGGATGCTGGGTGGGGGATGCTGGGTGCTAAGGGAGCATCCTTAAGCAGTGTGGTGCACCCATGGGACCCTGGCAAGAGGCTAGCAGGGCAAAAGGCCCCCACCACACGCTCCAGATTGACCAGCTCAGCTGCAGCACTGCTGGGGAGCACTGGGAGCATCCCCCCCCATCTTCCTAATAAAGAGGAAAAGGGGGAAAAACCCCAACACAGGAGGGTGGGGAAGTGAATTGCTTCGACTTCCGTTGTGCTGCTCCAAGCTGGTTAAGGTTTGCCCGCTAAGGATCCCATTTGCTTCCCTTAAACAAAAGGCAAAGCCGGCAGGGGTGGGCCGGGAGGGGGATTACCACGGGATTAGAACATGGCAGGGTTGTGGATGCCACGCTAATCCTGCGGGGTTTGACTCTCCGGCTACAGCATGTGTTTGCATTAGTTACAGATGCTCTCTGAGAGAAAAAGAAAGCTGTAATAAAAGAAGAAAGGAGAGAAAAGGAAGCCCAAAATGCTGGGAGGTGAGGCTGTAATGCAGCCCAGAGGCAAAAGGAGCAGTTGGGGGTCTGCGGCTCAAAGGAGGAACAACCTGGATAAGGGGATGGGGATGAGGAAGACTCTTCGCGCCCCACCAGGGAGTGCACGGTTGGAGCCTGCCCTCCCCTGCAAACCCTTTGCTTCCAGCCAACAACGGAATAACCAGGGCCAAGCTGCAGTGGGGCTCTCGGAAACGCTCTCACCACTGAAATACAGTGCCCCCTCCTCACCCACCCACCCCGCAGCCTCCGCATCCCCTCTTTCCACCCCATCCTTCCTATCAGGAAAACCAAACCAACCCCACAGGTCCTCCCTTCCCCTGCCCGAGCCGAATTCCCCATCTGTCAATGTAATGCTTTGATCGATGGGAAGGAGCAGGCCCGGCACAGCTGGTTTCCCAAGTTAGGCCTGGCAGGATCCCGCCAGCCCCGCTGCTGACGCCCGGGTGCAATGTTTGTGAAGCACAGAGAACACAAGTCAATAGTAATTTAGCTGGATTGGGAGCAAGTGCCTTCCCTGCACGGACTGCGGGCTCCCGGGAGACAGGGAGCGCGCGCATGCCGAGGGGATGGCTGCTCTGCTCGCGTGTCTTAGACAATCATAGAATCCCAGCCTGGGTTTGGGTTGGAAGAGACCTTAGAGCTCATCCAGCTCCAACCCCTGCCACGGGCAGGGACACCTTCCACTGGAGCAGCTTGCTCCAAGCCCCTGTGTCCAACCTGGCCTTGAACACTGCCAGGGATGGGGCAGCCACAGCTTCTCTGGGCACCCTGTGCCAGCGCCTCAGCACCCTCACAGGGAAGAGCTTCTGCCTTAAATCCAACCTAAATCTCCCCTGTTTCAGTTTGAACCCATCACCCCTTGTCCTATCACTACAGTCCCTGATGAAGAGCCCCTCTCCAGCACCCTTGTAGGCCCCTTCAGACACTGGAAGCTGCTCTGAGGTCAGCACACAGATGGGTTAGTGTCTGCTGCAGTAAGTCAGCAGGGGAGGGCTGGAAGTGCTGGTTATTGCAATATTAGGATAATTTATAGATACAGCCCCAAGAAAGAGTTTTTAAATACATTTTGCAAAGCAAACAGGCAACAATGTCAGCCCTAAAACATGCTACTTGAGATGCAACTCCAATAACCGCATCCTTAGGTGGTACAAGCATCAGTCATGTCAAACTCCAGGCAGACTCTCACCAGTATCTATCCCTTAGGTTGTATTTGATTGGGTAAGGATCATAGAATAGTTAGGGTTGGAAAGGACCTTTTATGAAGTCTCTTTCTACACCTAATCGTTCCCCCTTTGGGGACAAGAAAACCTACATCTCCTGCAAACATTCTATGCCAACTGGAAAACAACCTTATTTGTAATATTCATGGTGTAGACAGGGGGAAGGAGGATGGAAGAGGATGCTCTGAAACAAACAGTTAATTGGAACTTCCTGCATGGATCTAATGGGATAGATTTTAAAGGAGCCTCATTTTCAGCAATTGCCAGAGCTCCAATCTGTGAAAATGTGGCCTTCAGACACTGGAAGCTGCTCTGAGGTCTCCACGCAGCCTTTCATCCTGCAGCAAGGCTTGCCAGGATGGAGCTGCACCTGCAAACCATCACCCTGTGCTGGGAAAGAGAGGGAAGGAAAGGGGGATGGAGCTGTTCATACGCCTTTCATGGGCCACTCAGCCCAGGGCTGGCACGTTCAGCTGCAGGGCACTGGGATCCCTTCATCACTGCTGGTTTCAAAGATGTCAGTGATCCCTGTTTTCCAAAGGGAGGATCCTCCTCCCCAAATGAGGACCAAGATGCTACTGGTGGCAGGGTTTGTGCATCTCTCGCTGCTCTTATGTAGTGTTTGCCATCACCCCGCTCCACATGACAGGCTGGATTTAAGGCCAATCACTGGTCAACCTCTCCATGGCTTCTCTTATCTAGCCCAAGAGTAGATAGGTCTCTTTATCCACAGCAGCCTCCAAACATCCCCCGTCTTGGGCTCTTCATCCACCTTAGCATCACAGAGTGGTTTGGGTTGGAAAGGACCTTAAGATCACCCAGTTCCAACCCCCAATCCAGGCAGGGACACCTTCTAGTACACCAAGCTGCTCCAAGCCCTGTCCAACCTGGCCTAAAGCAGGTCCCACAACTAACAACCCCTGGTGGGGTGCAATTAGAACTCCACAAAGAGTTGTTTCTTGGTTCTAGTAAGACCCTCCTGCCTCTGGATGAACAAAAGGTCCACTGAAAAAAGAGCAAAAAGCCTTAAATCTCTTACAGACTGTGCTTGGAGGCAGGAGGTGTAGGGCTGCAGCCCCAGCATCAGTGCTGGGCTGTGCCTCCCTCCTGACAGCATCACTGAAAGCATTATCTGGCAGGCAGTGGCCGGTTCTGGGGTCCTCACCGTCTCCTGGAACATTACAAAGACTCAGAACAAGCCATAAAGAATGACCTGCAAACAACACGAAATGGGAAGGATGCCCATTCTGGTTTATTGCATCTATTAGATCTACTGAAAAGATAGCTCAGAAGTGGCTTGATTGCCATGATGAACACCTGCACAGAGAAAAGATTTCGGAGCCCAGACCTCTCTTTAACCTAACAAATAAAGCAGGGTGAGACCTGGGAGTTGGAAGCCAAATCTCTATAAATGATGCTGAGAAATAAGGAGCATGATTGTAGTTGGGAGTAGTCAGTGGTAGGACACATCTAAGCCAAAAACGATGGGGGTGACACTGAGCCGCTGGGTGAGGGGTTCTGGGTGCTGCTCCTCAAGACACCAGCCTGAAAGACCAAGGTGACTCTTTCAAAGCTGCTGTGATGCACTGAGATGGAGCAGGATGAGCTCATGGCTCAAGTGAACCTTGCCATCAAACCCAGGTCACTGCACTGTCCCCACTGGACCCCAGTGATAACAACCCCCAGGCCTTACAGCCATCTTCTCACCTCTGGTATCGCTCTGCAGCCTCTCCTACACATAGAGCCACCATGTGCTAACCATGGAAACATCTGTGCATCGCTGTTGTGCCTGCAGCTAGCCAAAAACTTCGGGGAAAAGAGGAAATGGAAGCAGAAAAAGAAGGAACTTTTCAACACACCCCAATTCCAACTGCATAGAGCTTGGGGGAAATGTGTCTGAAAGCCCTGCGAGATGGGCAGGCTCAGTCCTTTATCCTGCTGTAACTCTTTCCTCACCCCTTCTGCTATGTGCAAAGTCCTTGGTATGCTCTCTGGTTGCTTTCATTCCTGTGGAATAACCAGGAAAAGGGCCAGGAGCAGCAGAAGCCAAGCATTAGTTACCCTGTACAGAATAGCACAGTGCTGCCCACACGGCTTGATACAGATGACAGTGCTGCTACAGCAAGACCAGCCTCTCCAAACAGGAGCTTGTGGTGCTGGTCCCCAGGTCCTAAAGGATCACAGAAGACTTTTGAGAGAAAGCAAACACAGAAAAAGCCTCCCATAGGATGGCAATGCTCAATGCTGTGAAGAAAGGGCAGGAAACAAGGAATAGGCTGATCTGGATGGTGGGATAAGACCCACCCCATCCACCACACTATACCTTCTGAAGGTATCTGCCTCCACATCCTGCTTCTCAGATGCTGGGCTTGGCTTGGGGAGTGACAAGAGGACAGCAGCAGCAGGTTTTGGTGGCAAAGAACAGTTGAAGACACCGGGGACCTTGCTCTTGACTCTGTTCACTAAGCCTTCAAGATCCCAAATTATCTTTCTCTCCCATTTTCATCTTGGTCCTTCTGACCTGAGATAAAAGACCTTTGCAACCTGCAAAGTGGTGGGAAGACCCTGACAAGTCTCCCACTGAGCTGGGAGAGGAAACTTATTGGGACATCCATGAACAGTATGGGGATGTCTGAGCTGCTCCTGTGCCTTATGGGCAGAGGAGGATAGTGTGGGGTGGAAATGGGTATCAGGAAAAAGCGAGCTTGGTTCCTGCTCGACAGAAGCCATTCTGCATCACCAGTGAAATGAGATGTGAGGTCTCAGCCCAGCTCCTCAGTAGGCTGCAGGGGCAGGGAGGACTCAAGGCAGGGTGACAATGGTGCATGCTCCATCCTCTCCAACCCAGCTCCAGGTGGGAAAAATCAACCTCTGGCTACACTGGGGAGGAAACACAAAGGAGCATCCCCACGGGGGCTGAAGGCAGAGCGGTAGCTGCAGCTTTCCCCTCTCTATCACTATCACAATTGCTTTTCACACACCCACAGCAAAAGGGATAGGGTGCAGCTCCCTTCCCTCCTCAGGCTGCTGTGCATCCCTGCCAAAAAACCCTTGAAATCAGGAGAGGGCACTTCCCAAAGAAAGAAAACCCCAGCATGGAACTCCAGCCTGCCAGTGCAGGGTGGCGCTGCCAAGACCTCATCCCTGTGCCCACCAGTGTGCCCCAGACAGGCTTTGTTATGGAGATGTGATCCTGGCAGATCTCCTTCTGCTGCAGGATTAGCTACCAGCAGTTCTGCAGCAGAGGATGTGTGTGTGCACCACGCAGGGCTCAACTCATTGGATGTTATTTCTCTCCCCTTGAGATGGGCTGGAGCGCAGTGATGACTGCTGCCTTCAAGCACATTCTCAGTCCCTAAAGATGGGGAGTGATAACCTTGCTCCTGGAGTCCCTGCAGCTCCAAGGCTGCATTCCTCCTGGGATGTGCAAATGCTCTCCCACATGCTCCACCTTGGTGAAGAAGACCCCACACAAGGGGGCTGGAGCAAATGCAGACTGCAACCAGGAGCAAGCTGAGCCTGGGGAAGGTGGGAGGTGACAGAGCTCACAGACAGCATCTGCTGTGAGTCTGCAACTACCAGAAAGCCTGGTTTTGTTCCTCCTGGATTAAGCAGAGTAGAAAGGGGGAAAGGAGATCCTGAGTATAAAGTGGGGTACATGAAACATCACATTTGCTACCTTCTGCACCCAGGTGGAGATTTGCATCACTGTGATCAAGCACTGGGCTCTGGGTGGGCACATCCATCCCCTGCTGCCTCACACATGCCCCCAGCAGCACAGCTCTGCACCCAGGCTACTGCCCATGCCTGGGCACTGCTGTGCTCCTTTTTGGCACCACACTGGAGATCAGTCCATAGATTCCAGCACATCCCACTTTGCCCCACACCTCTCCAGTTATACCCACTCTCCACCCTTCCACCACCAAAGGGCAAGCTTCCCAGCCTGTAACAACCAGCACTGAGCACACCATTTCACAACCAGGAGGCTGGGTCCCTCTGGAGTCAGGCTCAGTAAATAAGCAAGACTTGCTGCACTTCCATCCACAGCCCCACATCTGCTTATGCCAACCCCCAGGATGATGGGTATGTGTGTGCTGGAGAAGGGAGGCTAGGAGGGGATGGAGGAGGAAGAGCATTGATCCCCAGCTTAGCCCTCCAGCCCAGGGGAGCCCTTCCTACATAAATATTTGCCAAGCAATGCATTTGTGCCTGTCAATGGCTGTCAATAGAAGCCTGCAGTGCTGTTATCTGCCGAGCTGTCATTCTCAGGAACCTGATCCAAACAGCCCTGTCCGTGTCTCAACTGATGGCCAAGTTATTCGTCCCTTTGCATGGGTCAGAGCGTGGTCCCCAACTACAGAGCACCCCAGGGTGCATGCGGATGGAGTGAAAGCATCGTGGCTGGCAGGAGGCACCGAGGTGCCTCTGCACTACCAGCACACAAAGAGTTAATGGGCTCACATCCACACAGAGAGCTGTCAGACAAAGCCATGGCCTGGATGCCTCCTGCTTCCCCCTGCATCCTCAGGCTCCAGCATCTCCCTGCCAGCTCTGGCAAGCTGGTAGTGGCAGGGAAAGGGCTTGCGTGGACCAGCAGCGTGTGCCAGATGGGACTGTGCCAGGCAGGGATGTAGTGACAGCCCAGAAGGATGCTGCTGCCTTACCATGGAAATAGTCTGCTGTTTTCCGTCTCAGGGCTTCCACTGTCTCCTCTGTGTCTGCCCACTCCAGGACCAGCCTCCGGCCGTACAAGTGTGTGCTGTGGCACAGGGCGTTGAATGCTTTCTGTAGAGTTAATAGGGAAAAAGAAGATCAGAAGGGAGAAAGCTCATATGAGACAAAGCAAGGATGTCCCTCCCCCTGCCCTGAATCTGAAAGGCCACCAGAGAACATCCTGCTTTGCTCTGATGGGGCAAGGATTCATCTCCATCAGTGGCTTTGACTCAGTCATTTATCTTCTCCATACTTGCAGCAGAGCAAACACCCACCACCATTCCTGCAGGCTGCTGCTGCTCACCAGGGAGCAGGCTCAAACCCAGCCTAGCAAGCAGCTCAAGGCTGGCTGCAGCCCGGCATCACCCTGGGACCACACCTGAGCTGGGCTGAGGATGCTTGGTGCAGCATAAGTGGGTCAACTGCAAACCAGGGCTGGGATTAAGTCAGGTCGTGAGCCCTGCAAACTCGCATCTCTGGAACAAATATGGCAGCTGTAGGACCACAAACACATCCTGATTGCCATCAGGGATGTGTCCTCCCATCCTGAGCACCACAGGAACATGTCCCGATGTCCATCAGGGATGTGTTCTCCCACCCTGAGCTCCAAAGCTGTCCTGGAGAAGCCCAGACCACAGGAACATAACCTGCTGTCCATCAGGGACGTGTCCTCCCATCCTGAGCACCACAGGAACACATCCTGCTGTCCATCAGGGACGTGTCCTCCCATCCTGAGCACCACAGGAACACATCCCGCTGTCCATCAGGGATGTGCCCTCCCATCCAGAGCTCCAAAGCTGTCTTAGAAAAGCCCATTTGATAAACAGCAATTCTGAACCACTTCTGCATCCCCAAATAACACATCTCTGGGCAGAGGGGCCTCTCCTGCAAGAGGCTTTGGTTGCTCAAACCACTCCTCTGCAGGCAGGACCCTGCCTGAGCTCCCTGGTTACAAACCTCAACCAAACCTCCCCCATTTCCAGTGCCAGCACTCAATAACCTCCATTTCCCCCTGCTTCTGACTCCCTTTCACTCATATAATTCCAGTTGACTGTAAGGAAGAGAAACATGGAGCACCAGTTCCTTGGGTCCGACCCCATTCCTGTCCTAAGGGCTGCAAGCTTGGCTGGTGCTTTTGCACCTACAGCTGGGTTTATTTGCCACTGCTGGTGTTTTAAAAGCCCATCTTCCAATTAGCAGAGCAATGTGTTGGCTTAACTAAGCACTCAAGGGGAGGTGGCAGTGGGCAGCTGTGCTGGCACCAAGTTATTGCCAAAGCCTGGCAAACAACTGCAGCTCCAATCACTGGATCTCATTTGTTAATTTATACTCCTTAAGCACTCACCTCCCATAGCACAAAGGAAGAGGAAGGTAGGAAGACAAACAGAGAGCCCCAGCAACCCCGCTGCACTCCACAGCAGGTCATGGAGGAGGGCAATCCATGCTGAACGTGTCCATAGTCACAGTGTAACGTGTGGTGCGTGCTGGGCTCTCGTCCTCCAAGCCACTTGCTCTGCCATGTCCTCATCTGCCCAGCTCAGTTTGGGATGAGGCATCCTCTGGTTTTGTTGGCAGCAATGGGAAAGGTCACGGAGCAAGAAGGAAGCCAGATGTTGCCATTAAGTTGTACTGCATAGAATAAACCCGCTGGGAGAGATGCGTCTGCCAGCAGCCTGGGGACATGGGCACTTCCCAGCCAAATGCACTCCCAAAGTGAGCTGGTGTGCACCCAGGAGAAAGCAAAGCTCAGGATGCCAGGGTGAGATCACAGGAGAGCCTTTCAGCCCACTGCTGCTCCAGCCCATGCAGGAAAGGAGGAGCCACGTCTTTCAGGTGAAAAACCTGCAGAGTCCTGCATCCAGCTCTGGGGCAGCAGCACAAGAGAGACGTGGAGCTGTTGGAGTGAGTCCAGAAGAGGCCACGAGGATGCTGTGAGGGCTGGAGCAGCTCTGCTCTGGAGCCAGGCTGAGAGAGCTGGGCTGGGGCAGCCTGGACAAGAGAAGGCTCCTGAAGGGGAGACCTTAGAGCAGCTCCAGTGCCTAAAGGGGCTGCAGGAAACCTGGAGAGGGGCTTGGGACAAGGGATGTAGGGACAGGCCAAGGGGAATGGCTTTAACCTGCCAGAGGGGAGACTGAGATGAGCTCTGAGGCAGAAGCTCTTCCCTGTGAGGGCGGTAAAGGCTTTAAGGTCCTTTTCAACCCAAACCAGTCTGCGATTCTACAATTAACCATGTGAATGTCACTTCCTTTAGAAGCAAGCTCTGCATTGCTCTGAGAGGAATAAAGACTTCTTCAGGACTCAAAAACAGAGAAACCACCCACAATTTAAAATACAAAAGGATGAAGGGGACAAACGCCACCCCCATACATCCACACTGCTGGAAATAGGAGGAAATTTGCCACTGCTGCTATTCCAAATGAAAGGATAGGTAGGGAAAAAGCACATTTTAATCACACGAGCAATACGACATGAGGACAAACAGGTTGGCTTCCAAAGACAGCACTGGGTGGCCAGAGGTTTGTTTAGCTGTACCTGAATAAGAACCCTGGCAAACCTCCTCACAGGTCTCTTCTGCTTTCCAAATGCTTCAGGGGTTGCATGAAAACCCTACAGCCTTCCAGCCTTAGGAAACAGGATGCTTCAAACACGTTGGTTGGTTCAAGCTGAGTGTTGTATCTCAGTGCAGTGGGGTTTTGTCGCTAGCTCTGAGTACAGCTTGGGCAGCGATAGAGCCCAGCCAGGGAAAAGAGCAGAGCAAAGAGGAAGAGAGGCTGGAACAGCAGCTTAAAAATGCTTGTGGGATTCAGAAAGGGGCTTTCAAAGTGATGGGGTGGCTGATAAAACTCACATGAAGGCACTGGGACACGACAGATGCTGCTCTGGAGCAGAGCGTGCTGCGCCAGGGCAGCGGAGAGGCAGAGATCAAGAGACCGGACCATTGCGCCTGTCACCCCTGAGTGCTACAGCTCCATCCCTAAATGCCATGTTAATTTGGAGGACAGTGCTGCTCTGCCTAGAGATTCCCCCTTGCCCTATTAAATACTCAAGCTGAAGGGCCTCCGGGCTGGAGCCATTAGAGGGACAAAGGGTCAACAACATTAGGAGCTTGATAAATTTCCCTTCCTCACAAAAGCCGGTCCCAACTGAGGATGCTCTCTGCGATGCCAGCTGCACACAAGGATTTTTGCCTTCCGTGTGCATGCTTTTTTAAAGGCTTGACTGTCTTTCCCGAATGGGCAATTTCTGTTTGGAGACCAGATGCATTTTTATATCAACAGGAGAGAAAAGGGGAAACTTGGCTTCCAGTTAATGGTTCACAAACAAAAACAATCCCCCAGCAATTCTGCCCAGGGAACATGGCAAATGGGTAACGCTGCCCTAACGGGATTCATTTGCTATTGCCAGCAGATCAAAGTTCCCTCTCTCATCCCCTAACTTCCATGTACTCCCAGCTAGTGGTCAGCTGGCAGTGGGGATTTAAAACCAAAGACCAGGTTGGATGGGGCTTGGAGCAAGCTGCTCTAGTGGAAGGTGCCCCTGCCCATGGCAGGGGGTTGGAAATGGATGAGCTTTAAGGTCCCTTCCAACCCAGCCATTCTATGATCAGCAGGCACACAAACCCTCTTTGGGAGTATTACTTTGTCCCTCCCACTGCTGTCTTTGACATGAGCTCTTTGCCATTGCCTGGCTGTGCATGTGTGTGTGCTGTGATCTGTTAAATGCTCACAACACAGAAGGCAGAGGGGTGCTGATTTCACCTGATGGTGGTGTAGGGCTCCCAGTGGAGTCCATTCATCACCCTGGGAGCTGTCAAATGACCCAAGAGACAGCCCTGGCTGCAGACATCAGGCTTGGGAAAGCCAGGCTTGAGAATGGGGCCCTGAAGGATGAGCAGATGATGGGATGGGGAGAAGCTGCTCCCACCAGCAGTGTCCTGTGCCCTGCCTGAACATCACCTTCCCTATAAGCAAGGTGACCGCACTGCTCTCCTTGGGCAGAGCATATGGGGAGGCTGAAGGAACCCGACAGGACAGCTGGGAGCAGGAGCCCCACATCCCTGTCCTGGCTTTGGAAAATCTCCATATACAGTCCCACAGCAGTTGAGATTGCTCAGAGAAAAAGACAAACACGAGAGGTCACAGGCTTTAAATGCCCAACAAACCCCCCCTTAACTGTTCCATTACAAACCCATCATGTTTTATAAGACGCTCAGAAGCGACTTCTACATTACTGCTCTGAGCAACATCACTGACAGCCACAAGCTATTCAGCTCCCAGGTCTCCAGGCCCACTCCCCTCCTCTCTTTTCACTAAGCAATAAACTTGGAGCCAGTTATGGCCCTGTTTACAATATTCAGGATCCTATTCATCAATACCCAGCGCATCCTCTCGCAGACGGCCAATGGAGTGTACTTGATGTGACACTTGTGAGACAATTAAATCCCTCAAAGAGATGAGTGAGATAAAAAGAAAAGGAAGAAGAGGTGGTTCACTGGAGAAGAACAACATCCCCCACAGATGCTCTTCCAAAGGGCAGCTTGCTCCCTGCACGCTCACCTCCTGTGGCTTCCACGAGCTTTGGGAATGCTGTCCCAGGCTAGTGCTCTCCCAGCTTCCTACCACTGAGATCTCTGTTTATCCAGCACGGCTGGAATCAGCCACTGGGTCTCCAAGGGGCTCAAGAGGGATGGGAGGCAGACACTGAGCCTCTGCCCTGTTTCCTCCTGAAAGCAAGCAGAAAAGCGGGTGCTGCCCCATGCACCCCCAAACTGAGCAGCAACAAGGACACACAAGAGGGACGTGGAGCTGTTGGAGTGAGTCCAGAAGAGGCCACAGAGATGCTGTGAGGGCTGGAGCAGCTCTGCTCTGGAGCCAGGCTGAGAGAGGGGGAGACCTGAGAGCAGCTCCAGTGCCTAAAGGGGCTGCAGGAAACCTGGAGAGGGGCTTGGGACAAGGGATGTAGGGACAGGCCAAGGGGAATGGCTTTAACCTGCCAGAGGGGAGACTGAGCTGAGCTCTTAGGCAGAAGCTCTTCCCTGTGAGGGTGCTGAGGCACTGGCACAGGGTGCCCAGAGAAGCTGTGGCTGCCCCATCCCTGGCAGTGTTCAAGGCCAGGTTGGACACAGGGGCTTGGAGCAAGCTGTTCTAGTGGAAGGGGTCCCTGCCTGTGGCAGGGGTTGGAGCTGGAGGAGCTTTAAGGTCCCTTCCAACCCAAACCAGGCTGGGATTCTATGGTTTGATGATAACCAGCCAGTTCCCTGTATGCATCTTTCCATTTCCTTTAGGAAAAGCCTAATTCAAACACCAGGAAGAAATCCTGAGTGACTCTGGAGTGAAGCAGAGGTTAAAGCAAAGCAGACCCCAGCTGGAGTTTGAGTAAAGCCACAGGCACAGGGAGAGGAACCAGTTCCCAGGGGACTCACTGCACCCCACGCTGCCCAGTGAGCAAGGAGAGGATAAATGCTGAGCAGAAGGAAGTTTGAATCAGGATCAATACAGGACTAACAAAGAAACTCTATGTACTGTGTTATACGGGAGGTCAGACTGGAAGGGATGATCTAATAGTCCCTGGTGATCCTGGATCAATGAATCCTGTCTAAAAACATAAACACAGGCTCTGCTTGCTCCCCCTCCTCTGTCCTTCAGCTCTGGTCTTGTAAATTCAGAGTCTTAGGGAGTCAGTGGAGCCATGTGGCCCCTTCCCTTCAGCAGTAACATCCCCTGCCTTGTGCCCACAGCCACTCCCCTTCAAGATACTGTGCAAACTGCCAGGAACCAGCAATGGGGATGAAACCTGCCCTGCTCTGGTGCTGGGAGTACCCACACAGCAGCTTCCAGCAGGGCTGAGGACCCTTCTCCTGTCCAGTGCATGAGAGACCATGCCTGGTCCCGAACCACTGGCAAAGTGAGAACATCACTATCAGACAGGCTACAACCCTCTTGTTTCCTCTGCAAATATGGAATTTAACCATATAGGAAAGCTTCAAAATAAGAATAGACAAGAGCACTTTGAACAGGAATCTATCCCAGATGAAAAATGCTATGGAATATTTAGCAGCAGAAAGTGCACATAGGTTGTGAAGACACCAAGATACTGGAACAATCTGTGGGTTTTGGTTAAAACGTGCTTTCAACCTTCAGGAGCTCAGTTCTTGCTGTAGAGAAAGCATCCTTGGCCAGCCTGTAACAGCCAAAGTCCCCTCTTCAGACCAAGACAAATGGCTGTAGTACAGAACTTGATCTTTGGGTTTGTGCTCTCTCTTCTTGCCCATCCTTTTGGCCAATTCACAGCCACTGCTTTACTGCACTATCTGAAAAGCACCAGGGAAGGCTGCTCACAGGGGCTCTCAAAACACACAGGGGAACTGATGAACATCAGCCTTGCACAGCTCACAACAGTAAACAGCCACAACATCCAACTCAAGGCAGTAGGGGAGGTGGGACACGCACTCAGGTTTCCTAAGGTGTTAATGTTGGTCAAACCCATCCCTTTTCACCTGGCTTCTGATAAACCTCAAACACAAGCCCCTGCCCTTCTACGGTACAAGAAGGTTTGGCCATTTTATCAGTTACACCAAACCCATGCCCGTTATGGCTTAGGTTTGGTTTCTGCCATGTAACCTGGAGGCTACCAGCTTTGCTGCTGAATGGTAACAGCCTGCCCCACCTCTGGGCTAAGCCTCAGTGGGACAGAGCCTCCAGGCCCCCTCCATCACCTTCTGCTCCGAGACCAGGCTGGGAGAGCACCAAAGAGGAAGATTACATCTCACCTTGGCATCCTGCTTGGTGAGGAAATCCACGAAGCCAAAGCCCCGGTGCGATCCTGTTCCTGCCATTTTCTTGGGCAGCCGGACAGTCTTCAGCTCTCCAAAGGTGCTGGGAATTAGAGAGGGAAAAGCAAAGACACGGTGAGATCAGGGGAAGAGCCATCAGTTTATCACAAGCCACGGTGCTACTGGTTGCAGGCCTCGTTCAGAGCAGCCAAAGAGCATCTTCAGGTTACTGCTGCTCCAACCCACCACCAAACCACATGGATCTGCACCTCTGAAGAGTGCACAGGATACAGGCAGAAGCCAGAGCATGGCCCCAGGGGGCTTGTTCTCTTTCCAGAGTACCTCCTCCATCCCCAGAGCCTGTTGTAGCCCCATCCCTCTGCTCCACAGAAGCTGGGCATGGCTTTTAAGACTGCATTTCCTCACTTTAACACTCGGATACCTGCATTTCCAACCACCCAGCCTCTTTCATGGGCTGGAATAAACTGCTTTTACTTAAGCCTGCTGAATGCAGAAAGAGGTGAACTCAGCAGACCTGAGTCCTGCACAACAACCCCCAGATCCAGCAGCATTTCAGCCAGGTTTTTGAGTGCCAATAGGGTGGAAAGGCAAGGAATGGGGAAATAAAGGGCTTTCTGTTTAGCTGGAGGGTGTGGGGTAGGGCTCAGCCACAACCCAAGAGGACACCTTGTCATGGTACGCCTGTCCCTAGAGAAGGAGCTTGTCACTTGAGCACCAAAGCACCCAACCATCCCGCTAGCCTGGACCTTGTCCAAAAAGCCTGAAAACAGACCCAAAAGAGCCCTCTCCAGTGCCATCCCCTGGAGGAATTCCAGGACAAAGCCGATGCTTTCTCCGCATCCGAGCTCCCGCTTCCCCTTCTCCTCCCCTCCCCTTCCAGCCATTTATCAAACACATATGCACAAACTGCAGGCAATAAATATTTAATGTGGACCAGGTCTGACTAGATGTGTTATTTCATTTGAAAATCTCCACACACACACACACACACACACACACGTGCATACACAAAAGGAACCCGGGATGCAGCAGTGCCAAAGAGCACCTGGGAATAAACACAGTAAAGGCCATAAATGCTCTCGTGAAATGATATAAGCTAAATCCTAGGAGTTAACCTGGTGCACTGGCAGCATGACCAGGCATTCATCTCCCCAATTTCCTTAGGCAACGTGGTGTGTAAATGTACCATTATGAAGCTGCAAAATGAATCTGCACGTCTCCTCCTCAGTGCTTTCCCTCCCTCCTGCCCCCTTCGTGCTGGTGTTACACAAACAAACAAACCCGAGTGGAGGGGAGGGAGCAGCCTCCCCTGTGGGGATGCTCAGCCCTCGGGGAGCAGCAGAAGGGGCCTCCTGCATGGGGGTGCAGGCAAGGGGGGCCCCAGGAGCTCTGCGGGTGGCTCCTATAGCTTGCAGCATCCCTACCATGGCTGGGTTAAGGGAGAGGTAATGAGACAGCTCCTGGTCTAAGGAGATGAGCACCCAGAGAGACAGCCCGTGGTGGCATGGGCAGGGGGGTGCTTGCTTCAGACTATGGAAAACACCACAGGCATTGCCTATGGGGAGCAGAATGTCTGCTAAAAGGGAGGAGGGCTCAGACAACACTTACTCTGCGCACTACAACACCATGCGTCTCCCTTTGACACCGAGAACCGACAGGCAGATGGGTGAGGACGAGTAAGAAGGTGCTCATGGGGTCCCAGGGGCCACGGTGACCCGCCTTAACCCTGGGCAGAGACAGGAGATGCCTCTTCTTTCCTTCCTTCATCCCCAGCTCAGAGACACCCATGCTGGGAGACGTTTGGAGGCAGTGGGGACCTGATCCAGAGCAGGTCTGGCCACGGGCATCTCCCTGGGTGGAAGGACGGTGGTACCCAGCAGCTGCTCCCAGAGGGATGGATCCATCAGGAAGCAGGCAAAGCAGGGGGGGCGAGGGAAGCCGAGGGGCACTGCAGAGGCAGGGCTGACCCCACCAGGGCTGCCAGTAAAACACCTACCCCCAACTGTGGTGCTAATTAGAAACCACAACACAGCAATTACCAGCCCAGGAGCTGCGAATGAAGTGGAGAGCTCGGGCCTTTAATGTTCCCCTCTGCAGTGCCAGGCAGAGGCTCACACCTCTCTTTTCCAATTATTTCCTCTGGGTTTTGGAGGGGGGGGGGGGGGAGAGAAAGGCAGAGGAGGAGGGAACCCAATTACCCCCCGCAGCGCCAGGCTCCTGGTACCCAAGGAAGGCAGATGCTGCATGTCTGCTCCCGCATCCCATCGATGCTGCAGCCTTCCAGCTCCGGGATGGCTGTGCATGGATCGTGCCAGGGGCAAAGCCACAGGAGGAAGGATGGCAGGAGGAAAAGGGACACAGGCAAAACCCGAGCAAAATGACAGGGGAGGGAAGAAAGCAGCTTCAATACAGGCTGCTGAACCGCAGCTCGACTGTAAGATCCCACTGAGCTGCTTGAAACCGTGCTCTTCCTGGGGTGGGGATGGCAGAGGGACTCACAGCAACTTGGGCCTGGGGTCACTGCCACCTCTTTCCTCTTTTCCACAACATGGTCCCAATGGGCATAACCAGCATGAGAATGCAGCAGGGATGGGGATTCTCAAAGCTGACCAGGGATGGGGGTTCCTGGAGCCAGCATCTCTCTCCTTGTCAAACTGGGCAAAGATCAGAAAGCGCTGGCACCAAATTCCTTTGCCAGCCCCATGCCAGGCTCCTGGCCCCAAGCACAGTGGTTCACAGGGAAGGCCCTGGATTTAGCAGGAGTGTGAAACCCAAGTGGTTTCTGCATTGTACCCACCAGCATCCAGGTCTTCCCCAAGTGTTCCTGAGCTCCTGCACCAGCACCAGGGCTCAGCTCCAGCACAAGCACTGAAGGACCTGGCGGTTGCAGGAGCAAAGCCCTTTCCTTCTTGAGACTGTGACTTGTTTGTGGAAGACTCTAAGCTCCTTTCTGGTGAGTCCTGCACCCACCAGACCCACACGCTCAGCCTGGGCCCCTGCAGCTCTTGGTGGCACCGCACCAGGCTGAGATGTCATCTGTAACAAGTTTGGCAAAGCCAAATGCCCTGTACAACCTCCCCATGGAGCTGCTCACAATGATCAGAGAATCCCAGCCTGGGTTGGGTTGGAAGGGACTTTAAAGCTCACCCAGCTCCAACCCCTGCCACCTTCCACTTCAGCAGCTTGCTCCAAGCCCCTGGAAAGGTCCTTCAAATCCATCCCAAACCCCCCCAAGCCCTGGTCCCACTTGGGATTTCAGAGGACACTGATCCTTGTTACTATATGGGGAAGGAAGGCAGGAGGTGATGAAGCAGTGTACTCATGGCAGGTTGCTGGGGGGTTTTGTCCCCCACCAAAACTGCCTCTATTAATAGTGGTTATGGCAATTAGCAAAATTAACATAACTAACCAATAAACAGTGACAAAGGGGAATGGCTTCAAGATGGAAGAGGATAGATTTAGAATAGATACCATGGGACCACCCCATGCCATTCACTTTTGGATTGTGTGCCACCATGTTCTCCTGCACCCCAGGTGCCTCCTCACAGCCTGGCTTAATGCAAGGGATTTACCTACCCTTGTGTGCTCCTATGCCCAGACTGGAAGTGCTCGGGAGCAATGAGAAGAGGGAATGGCTTCAAGATGAAAAAGGGGAGATTTAGATTAGATATGAGTGAAAAGGTGCTCGTGAAAACCTCTAGCAAGGTTGCCAACCTTCCTATGGGTTGCCACCTACTGCCACCACCTCCTTCTCTGCTCCCGCTGCCTTCTCATAGAATGGTTTGTGTTGGAAAGGACCTTAAGATCATCCAGTTCCAACCCTCTGCCATGGGCAGGGATGCCTCGCACACCATGTGCTGCTGACTCCATCCTCCCTGATGACCGCTGGCAGCCCTAGGCCAGAGCTCAAGTGAATGAGCCAGGCAGCGTAACCGCTCCTCAGACATGGCTTTGGACAGGGAGCACAAGCCAAGAGACACAAGTCCTTCCCTTCCCTTGCTTCACCACCTCTTTCTTCCCCAGCAGCAGGCTGCAGCCACTCATCAACCCAGCAGAATTCACCCCATCACTTTGCAATGGTCATCTCAGCTGTATGATTTCCACCCTGTCTTTGCCCCCAGAAAGGACCTTCCTTCCCCCCAGCAAATTGCATCCCTACCAGCCTCTGCTTCTGCACTGATTTGCTGATTATAAGGGAATGGGGAGGGAAATAATGGTCCTTTTTCTTTCTTCTTCCTTTAGGAAGGACCCTGGCAAATAGTTTTGCCCCTGGGCTGAGCCATGGCCAGTTCCACCCCCTGCATGAGAGAGTTAATGAAATAGGCAGCGGAAGGGCCCTCCCGCCTCCCGCTCCAGGACTTCACTGACTCCAGTACAGCTAATCCCATTACAAGAAAATAACGTGGATAATTCAAGCTAATGAAATCGTTACAAGAATGTGGACAGCCAGGGGTGGACATTCAGAGCCAATTTAACACCCCTTGGTGGTGTTATCCCCAGCACAGGAAATACCTGAAAAGAGGAAGGGAAAGGAAAGAGGGAGGGGGAGGAAAAAAGAAAGCCCTCCTCTCTTGTTAGCTTAAATCCTGTTAGAGTTGGAGGAATTAATCTGCCACCTATCTCCCCTATTACTGCTATCATCATCATCAGGAACATCCTGGTAACCTCTGAACACATAGGAGGGCAAAGCGAAGGCTCCGGACACCCTCACCAAAGCGCAAACTGCTGCTGCCTCCACCTCTGGTGGAGTGGGGCAGAAGATGATGGCTGGGAGGACTTTACAACACACAAGGTGTCCTGGTGGGCCCCCAGCCCACAGCTGCACGGATGAAGCGATGCTGGGCAGCAGGTCCCCACCTCAAAGCTGACCCCTCATTCCTGCAGTGGCTCCCTACCTGCTGCTGGATAATCAAATCCCCTTCAAACCCCCCTGAAAAGGCAGCGGTACCCAGGGCGGGGACAGCCACGTCTGCACCTTGCTCCTTCCTACATGGATCATCAGTTTTTCCAGCTTCCCCTCCTCTCTGCCCAGGAGCATCGTCTTTGTTTGGAGGCCTCTTGATCTGCTGCCGCAGCAAAACTGGGTTTCACTTGATGCGATTCCTCAGTGCCAGCCTTGTGCTGCTGGGAGAAGTGCTGCTGTATTCTCCCAGTCCTCCCAATGGACCCCTTCCTGAGGCCAGTTTTGGGGGACAGACCTGGCCACCCTGCTCAGAGCTTCCCATCCAAAGCCAGGCTCCCCTCTTGGCCACCCTTACCGAGGGAAGCTGAGCAATTCCATCGTGGAATCATTGCTTTTGGCACCGAGCATTTCCAGGCAGGAGCTGCCAGTCCTGCTGCGCTTGTGGATGCGGTGGGGAACCTCCTCCACACCTAAAGGAAGTGCAGCCCTGTCTGCTTGGGGAGCCTCACCACAGTCACATTTCAGAGCTGTTCAAGCCTGTGTCCTTAGCTGTGTCCAAAAGCCTCCTGTGTATTCAGCTGGACACAGGTGATTCCCACTTGTCCTTCTCCTGCGCTGCTGGGTGATGGCAGGACAGTGAAGTGGAGAGACTCCCAACAGAACTTCCAGGTCACCCCAGGGGACAGGGATCTCTCTGAAACAAAGGCTTCTGGAATGAAAAGTGCCATTTAACACAGTTCTACACAAAGGGCCCATGAAAACTGGGAACAGCATTTTCAAACCAGGAGGTTCTCCAGGACCAGGCATGACCATCAGATCCTGATGCGGGAGGAGCCAGCACTAAGAGATGCTGCAGCCCTTGAGCTGCTGCTAAAGAGCTGGGGAATGAAGCAGGGACCCCAGGCTCCTCTTCTGCTCTGCTTCCCCATAAAGGTGACCTCAGGATTCCACACCTCTCCCATTACCCCAGCTCACTGCCCACTGCTGCCTACCAGCCTCACACAGACGTACAATGCTTTGATCCATCCGTGAAGGTAGAAGAGGGACTCGTGATTTAACCCGTGCAATGTGAACGTGAGCATCCTTGGTACGAGAGAGAAAGGAAAAACCCCACAGCAAAAGCAGCAGAAAAGCTGGAAGTCATAAAAAGACTGGGAAGGAAGCCTGGAAAGCCCAGAGAAATCACCCAGGGAATTCTCTTTGATGGGAGAAGTGGGGCCAGAGAAAGGCGCACAGGCAGCACGTTGGCTGTGGTGATGGGATGCGTGGTGTCCAGCCTGGGTGCTCATTTCATGCGGAGGGTCTCTGATGTGTCACCGAGAGCACTTTTCCACCTTTCTGTCCCTGCAGCACAAGGAACACCTCTCCCTATCCTCAGGCTTTATTTCTGCCAGCCTGATTCCCACTCTGTATCCCCTAAATGAGGCTGGAAGCAACCAAAGCTTTCCACAAGCAGCCCAGCACAGGAGTGGGACAAGCCCCCTAGGATGTGCCCGGCAGGAACGGCCCCATTCCCTGTCTCTGGAATGCTCTCTCACAAACACATCTAATTGCATCCAGACGGCGCTTTCGGCACACCTGCCACAGCAACTGCTTATCTTCCTGAGGACTTCAAGAGCATCATCTGCAAAGTTTGCAAGGAAGGGAAGGCAATTAGCATTCCCTGGCTAGGCACAAAGATCCTCCTGCTTTATCTCCATCCTGGCTGCTTGGCAGAGGATCCTTCGGTGCTAATTCCCTCCCGCTGCTCCCTGCACATCAGCCTCTCTAGTTGGAAACACACAATGGTGTTTGCACCCAGAAAAGACCCAAAAGCATAGCAAGGTGGTTGTGAAGGCAGGGAGCAGTGGTGGCCAAACCTGCCTGCACCAAGAGATGCATCAGTTCTTACTACCAGAGAGACATTGAGGGGCTGGATCGGGGTCAGAGAAGGGCAATGGAGCTGGTGCAGGGCCTGGAGCCCAAGTGTGATGGGGAACGGCTGAGGGACCTGGGGGGTTCAGTGTGGAGAAGAGAAGGCTCAGGGGGGACCTGATCACTCCCTACAGCTGCCTGACAGGAGGATGGAGCCAGGAGGGGCTGGGCTCTGCTCCCAAGGAACAAGGGATGGGACAAGAGGAAACGGCCTCAAGCTGCCCCAGGGCAGGTTTAGATGGAGCTGAGGAACAATTCCTGCCCCAGAGGGTGCTCGGGCATTGGAACAGGCTGCCCAGGGCAGGGCTGCAGTCACCGTCCCTGCAAGTGTTCACACAGCGTGGAGACGAGGCCTCAGTGCCATGGGTTAGGGGTGGCTTCGGCAGTGCTGGGGTAAAGAGTGGATTTGATGAGCTTAAGGTTCTTTTCCAACTTAGCTGACTCTACAATTCTACATCAAGGCAGCAGGACAGAGCAGTGCTTGAAGGAGGAGAGTCCAGGGCGAGGGGGACCATTGCGATTCACATGGTGGAGGACCTTACAAAGTGCATGTTTTAGCTCTTTCCCTTAAAGCTGTCAATGTGGGGAAGAGGCACTGTGCCCGTGGAAGAACAAAGTCATGCTTTGCCACAGATACATGCCAAGAAAAGAAAATCATCCTGGTAGACACAGTGCACAGGGCAAGGTGGTTTGGGAGCAGAGGGGAGCCTGCAAAGCTCCCACGTCCCTGTCCCTAAGTCACCTTTCCAGGTTCCCCTCCCCAGTGGCCACACTGGCCTGGCACATCTGCCCCAGCCCCTTCCTGCATCCCTGCCCAGCCTTGGCACCAGGCAGCCCTCATCAAGCTCTCCTCCTTCATCCCCTGGTTCAGGGTACCCTTGTGCCAGCTAAAGGCTTCACTGGGACTCTCCTCCCGGCAAGTCTTAACATCTCCTACCCCTCCGTGTCAGCTCAGTGCCCAGCTCTCACCAGGGACCACCAGACTCCTGTATCCATGCTGTAGGTTTAAATCTCACTGTGGTATCTCCATGATACCCCACAAGCTCCCCAGAATAACAGTGCCGATCCCAGCTCCAACACATAGAATGGTTTGGGTTGGAAAGGACCTTAAGATCATCCAGTTCCAGGCTCCCTGCCATGACCAGGGACACCTCACACTAGATAGACCATGCTGCCCAAGGCTCTGTCCAACCTGCCTTTGAACACTGCCAGGGATGGAGCATTCACAACCTCCCTGGGCAACCTGTTCTGGTGCCTCAGCACCCTTACAGTAAAAAGCTTCTTCCTTATACCCAACCTGAACTTCCCTGTTTAAGTTTAACCCCATTCCCCCTTGCACATGGAGGAAGCCCATGAGATCCACCTAGAACCGAACCCTGGGGAAGCTGGTCCAGCTTTTTGGATTGTCCCTGCTCCCTCTGTCTTCTGCCTGCAGACACCTAAACAAAGCTCAGCTCTTTCTGGATTTATAAGGTTTTGGCACAGACCTTCCTAAGTTATTTAATGCTTCATATATGCACAAACAGTGCCAGTGACTCTGGACATCCACGTGCTTCTCCTAAGAAGCTGTGAATTCACCTACAAGGCTCCTGCCAACATTAAGCCCTATTCCTTGTGGATACCTCAGCCAACAACAGCCTCTCTTGGAGCTCATGGTGAAGCAGGATCAGCAACCCGACAGCTCTGGCCCTAGACCTACAGGCAGCCACAAGACCTTCTCTCTCCTCGTGATCCAGAAGCCAGGGGCTGCTTCCCATCACTGAAACGGCTGCTTTAAAAACATAGCAAAGCGTTTTACCCCTTTCTCCATTTCTTTTCCTTAAGAGTTGCTTCTGAGGGACCTTATCAAAAGCTTCCTGGAATTCCAAGTAAATTAGTCATTAGGCAGGTTTTCAGAACAGTAATTAGGCCACTCCATGGCCCTGATGTATTATTTACCTGAGCAGATATACATAATTAGGCCTCTTCTTTATAACTGGTATTACACAGACTACATTCTACTCCAGTCTATGGTCTAATTACACAATTAGGCTGCATGCTAAACAGAACGAAAGCGATTCTGAGAACCAAGCAGAAAGGAGGGGAAAACCCACAACAGTCATTATTAGGTTTTAAATCCTCCATCACCAGCACAGCGGCAGGTCTTCACATCTTAATATCCCTCCACTTCAGTCCCTTCTAAACCGGTGCTGCAGCCAGGTTTGCCTGCTTTATTTTGCTGCATTTAGTGCTGCTCCACAAGGTTTTAATGTTGTGGGAGAGATGCAGTTCCTTACTGAGATTTGGTTTTAACAAGTGATGTTAAAAGGGGCTTTTCTCTTCCCCGGTCGGCACTGATTTGCTGTGCAGTGGAACCAGCATCACATTGTCTTACAGCCTCTCTTTGCTCCTCCTCCCAAATGATGACTATTGTTCAACAGCTTCCCACTGGCAGAGGCAGACAGGAACAGTGTGAGCATCACAGGAATTTAGCCTGACAGAGCTGGCTCCACACCAAACTGAATGGGGCAAAATGAAAAGGGGGGGATGATGAGATGCCAATACACCAAAAAGCACCCAGCAGCCTCCAGGTGCCTTTCAGTCAAGTAGGATGGACTTGGGTCATCCCCTGATCTAATCACTGACGTTGGAAAATACCTTTAAGATCACGGAGGCCAACTGTAAACCTAACACTGGCAAGTCCATCACTAAACCATGTCCCTAAGTGTCATCTTTGTGTACTTCAAAGAGGGAAAAGGGGTAAGAACAAAACAGTCTCCAGAAAATTCTGTATATTAAGAAGCTTTTGAGTTTGAGCTACATTTTGACTAGAGAAGCAAAAAAAAAGGCCTTCACAGAAAGATTTCCCAGTTCCTTAACCACTTTCTACACAAGGAAGCTTCTACATCCACAAAGCTTTTTCATCTATTGTTTTCCCATCTTGCATTTTTAATGGAGCTGGAAAGTGGTGCACATCACCAGAGACCACAGAATTCCCAAGATCATAGCATGGTTTGGGCTGGAAAGGACCTTAACATCATCTAGTTCCAACCCCCTTGAATCTGAAAATCAGTGCCAGTCACAAAGCCAACTTTCTCCTTCTCCGACTGCAAAGCAAGGTCTCAGCCCTTCCGTAGGTCCCTTCCTACTGTGCCAGCCCACAGGGCATTGCACAAGCAGAGTCATGCCTGTCCTGCCCTTGTTTCCTGCTCCTTGCTGATGGAGCAGTGTGATTTCACCTAACCAATGGCTTTTCTTCTTGATGCTGCTGTAATTACTGACCATTTTCTGGGGGACAAAAGACATTCAAACATAGAGGAGAAAGGTCCAGCTCTTCCCCATCACACCCACCCCCGAGGACCACACCACCCTCCTATGGTGGCTCTCAGCCAGATGTACAAAGTCATGACAGTCATGACCCTTATATCCCAAACCTCACGAAATCTCAATCCTTGCACAGACTTCAATGAGAGCTTCCAATGCTCCCAAAGCCTTTCACAGAGCTCGTGCTCATAAGCCACAATTCTCCCTGTGCGCAGCACCTTGCAGGACCAGGGCTTAGAAGCCACCAAGTCACTGCAGTAATCACCAGCAGGTCAGGATTTCAAAGGAACCCAGAGCTCCAACAGAGCTGAGATTTAGGGATTTATCTCCTCTGGGCTCTTTTGAAAACCCTGATCAGAGCGCAGCTCTGGTCAAAAAGAAGTTATGCTAAAAATAGTGCTCACAAGAGGGCCCGGTACCAATCTCTGCTCCTCCAGGATCCCTATGAGTCGGCTCGTTTCAAAGACAAGAGGAAATCTGTACAACTAGCAAAGCAGTAAACATGGAAGGGAGATTTAGCCGTACCTCACAGGCCCTCAAAGGCATCCTAGGACATCCTTTGGAGAAAGCAGCCTTGCAGTTAAGATACTGGCCGCATCAGACTATTGAATCTCAGATTCAACTGTAGCGCCTCCTGCACTGAGAGTAAATATAGAAGCAATGAGATATTTATAGGCAGCCAGCTATTTTAACACAGCTCTGCTTTAAAGAGAAGCCTTATTTAAGTCTTGTCCCTGTAAAGCTGCAGGATGACTTAGAGAAATAACCAGCTTAATTATTTTCACCAGGAGAACAGAGAAACACGTAGGGAAGATCAAATGCATGCAAAAGCATGGAGGAGCTTGTATGAAGTGCTTCTGCTCTGGTGACTCAAATGCAATGAGGATGGCGAGATCTCCCGACCGCAGGTTTGGCTCCAAAGAGCCCAGGCCAACCACAGATGAAGTCTGCCAGGGAGCACAATAAGAGAGAGCAGCAAGAACAGGAGCGCATCAGCTCGCTGGGAGCCACCACGTCATCCAGCACAGTCTTCTCCAGAGATACAACCGACAGTGACACGTCAGACTGCCCCATTGTACTCGGAGAGCAAGGAGAGCAGAGCAGTATTCCTAGATGTACTTATTTGTCATAGACTCCCAGCCTGGGTTGGGTTCAAAGGAGCCTTAAAGCTCATCCAGTTCTAGTCCCCAGCTTCCACTAGAGCAGCTTGCTCCAAGCCCCTGTGTCCAACCTGGCCTTGAACACTGCCAGGGATGGGGCAGCCACAGCTTCTCTGGGCACCCTGTGCCAGCGCCTCAGCACCCTCACAGGGAAGAGCTTCTGCCTAAGAGCTCATCCCGACCTCCCTTCTTTCATCTTAAAGCCATTAATTTACTCCAATAATGCTCCAATTCGCCCATCCCCAAAACTGGAGCTGTGTGTGTTACCCAAGCTATGATGGGGGGTAACATCTCTTCTTGCTCCTGGTGTACCGTTCTTGGGACACCCTTTTCCAATCCACACCACTACCACTTGCTGAAGCTCACAGGCTATTTTATGCAGCAGGACACATCTTCACATGTCACTGCAAAGGGACAGGGAGCAAATGCATGGTGCAATTATTACCTGAGCCATCATGGGATTGAGCAAATTCCTCATAGCAGGAAGCTTGTTGCTCTCCACAGTGCAAGCTTCCCATCACTGCAGCCAAGACAGATCCTCCCCACGGACACGGAATGAGCCACCACCAGGCACACAGCACCTCCTCCATGGAGGGTGATGTCCCAGAGGTGGGGACATGCATCCCTGCACTGTCCCTGCCCAGCACCTCGCTGCATCAGTGTGCAGCCATGAACCCTGCTGATGCATCCTTCCTAACTCAATAAATGGACCTAGATTAGGCCAAGTGTCTGCTTCAGTGCTCCCCATCCCCTGCCCCAGCCTTCCCAACTTAAAGCCTCTCCAATAATCTAAATTAGCTCCCCCAACACCACCCCACAGCCAGAGCATTCCACAACCCTGCTCTCCAGTGTTAGAATAGGGCAATAGAGAGTTCAAAAGAGGGCAGAACAGTTCTAAAGCAGCACCCAACACTGAGCAGGGCATCTGTGCAATGGGGTGCAAGCTCTCCTCATCACCACCCCCTTCTGCTGTTCCCCTCAGACCTTTAGGAAGGCTCCTCACAATGTTCTGGGTGTTCACAGCATGGGGTGAATATGAGGGAGAAACAGGGGGCTACAGGAGAGGAAGAGAAACCATGTTCTGCTGCAGCTGCCAGCAGTGCCTGCACCAGTTGACCTGAACAAGCTGGAATGCATGCATGGATGCCAGCAGGAAAGAAGAAAGGCAATGACCTACCTGAAAAACAACCTGCTAACACCAACAGAGGGCCAAAAGGGACAGAGTCTGCCCCTTTTGGGTAACTGGCTGCCCATCAGGGATATCCAGGGAGCAGGAGGAAGAGCAAGGACCTCATGTCTCCTTGCTGCAAGGCCAGAGGCTTTCAACACATCCTCATTTTTAGAGGCAAAGCAACTAGGTCCAGCTCTCCAGGCTGGTACACAAGCTGCCATGCTCATATTGAGGGATTAAATGAGATGGGAGCAGGGAGTGACTCCTCAAGAAGAGATGCTTTGCTTGAATAGAGGCATTTGCCAAGGTACAAACTTTCCTCTGAGTCATGCACCAATGTCAAGGAACAGGGCTCAGGAAACCATGCCTCACCATCCCCTGTCTGCCTCTGAACAGCCACAACCTGCCACATACCCCCCAGAAGCAACATCTCTGCTTCAACTGGAAGATCTCCATATGGGAAGAGTAAAAACTGATGGTGAGAAGCTGGACTGGTCCCATACAGCGTGCCTGATGACAGCCAGCATGCTAGCCCTGCAAAAGGAGGTTCAAAGACCTTTCCTGCCAGCACTTCCTGCTTGTAAGGTCAGGGCAAAGGTGGGCGAACAGCACCAGGGAGATGCTGATGTTCCCAAGAGATGTGTCTATGCGAGTTCCCACATCAGAGGATGGCCTTTCTGAGGCAGAGGGGACCTCAAAAAGGAATCAGAGCCACAGAAGCATGAGCAAAGTTGATTAAAGAGATGGATTAATGCCTGGATTCACAGATTCTCTAATGGCTCATCAGCATTAGAAAGCTCCTGGGGTACCAGAGGCTGGTGCTGCTGACGGCAAAGGATTTGGGTCCAGAGCTCTGTGAGCATGAGAGCCACAGGTCCCTTGGCACTCCCCTCCCAAGGCTGACTGCAAAGCTTTCCAGTTTCAAACAGCATGGGCCACCAGCTCCCTGCTGTCAGAGGGGAGAGCTGTGCCTCTTAATGTGCTCCCTCCTCAGCTCTGCAAACACAGGGAGACCCGAGCTGCTGCTGCTGCATTTTACCAAGCACTGCAAGAAGCGTGGCCGTAGGGCACACGATGAGAGAAAAGGGGAGGAGAGGATCCCTTCAGCCCCAACCCCCACCAAAACACAGGAGCACACGTGGAACAAAAAGCTGAGACACCTTCCAGGGATAAGGATAATAAAACCTGCTGGGGCCAGAGCAGAATCCGTGCTGCTGGTGAGCCTCACAGCAGGAGCGAGCTGCAGCCGGGGTGGGCTCGGGAGCGCTGAGCCTGTGTGGGAGCTGTCAGAGCCCCAGCCCTACCTCGTGTGATGGCAAGAAGTCCCTGCAGAGGTGACAGCTCTGGCAGCTGCAGCGAGCAAACAGCTGAAAAGGGGGAGAAATGAGAGAGGAGGCAAAGGCAGAGATCATCGCAGGCAGCGCTCCTTGCATTGAAACTGGAAAGGGAGGCAACTGGTTAAAGCCCAACTTTAAGCAGCATCCTCGCTGCCCACAGGTAGGGCAGGGCAGGTTGGCAGCTCCCCCCCCCCCTCCTTCCCTCCCTCCCTGCTGCTGCAGACCTCATTTCATGGGGGTTTTGCAGAAGCAGCGGGGTGGAAAATGATCATCGGGAGGCAGCGCGTGGCGAAGGGCCCCCCATTCCCCAGGTCCCCCCTGCAAGGTGAGCAGCCCCGGCTTGGGACCACAGCAAGGAATGAGGCTACCAATGAGCTTTCCAAATCACAGCCGTGGTGAAGAGAGGGGGGAACCTGCTTCCCCCCCCCCCCCCCCCATCCCCGTCACCCTCTCGGATGCTGACGAGAGAGACAGCGCAGTCCTGCGTGACAGCGTGAAATTAATATGATGTGGGGGGAAGCTGGCAGTGAGTAATGAGCATCTGAAATACCTCATCTCCACCTCCTCCCCCCCCCCCCCCCCCGGAGCTCTTTTAACCCTTTGGCTTCTAGTAGGGATCAAAAGGTGGGAGGAGTGTGAAAGAGAACCAAAGAGGGGTGATGCAGCCCATGGGACAACTCAATTGGCAGGGCACAAATCCACTGCCATCACACCCAAGGTGCCAAGCTTGGAAAAGTCATCACTGCTGCTTTGTCACATGAAGCTCAACAAGGAGATGCCTCCCTAAAGACTAATGGGAGGGTAAAGTAGGACCAAGCCTCCTGTCCTGCAAACATCCTTGGGCAAGGATGACCCACAAGGGGCCAGCTTGGCGCACACAGATGGGCAGCCCCTCTGTTACCAAGCAGGTCTGTAAGAAGCAGAACAAAGGAGGTGGTTTTCCCAGGGTCAGCTTCCCTGGTATCCAATGTCATCTAACGAGAGCTTGGTCAGAAAACACATCCCATCTTCAAGGGTGGCTTCTGTGAACTCCTGGATGTCTCTTAATGGTCAATCCCATAACACCACCTTCATAAGGCAAGCCTTAGGAGCTTCTTCATATACTTAGCTGCACCAAGCTCTCAACTGAAGATCTCCTTTGCCAGAGGCCTGGAAGTGGTCAGGATACTACTGGGGATAAGGAAAGGGAGGTGAACAGACAGATGGTCAGCCTGATCCTTTCCTTAGCTTGTTTTCGTCAGGAAAAGCAACACATGGGCAGAAGCACAGACAGAAATGCTCATGGTATCACCAGCTGCAGAAGCCAGCACGGTTCAAATGCCTTTGGCAGGAGGTCTGCCCCCGGGGGAGGTAAGAGACTGTGCAATGAAAGGTCCTTAATTGCATCCATATCCCAAGGCTTAAAATCCATTGGATGCGAAGACGTAGAAAGGCTTGAGGTTAAAACAAAATAAGAATGCAAACAGAGATGCAAATAAAGGACACAATGTCATCCCGAGGAGAAAACTGTGATTCATTAGAGGCTTGCTCAGGACCTTCTCATCAAGTGAGGCTGAGAAATACCCACATGTATATGGTAGCGAAAGAGAACAATGTCACTGCAAGAGCTAAAGTTAAGGAATGCAACAGAGAGAAGGAAAGAACAGTCTTGGTGCCTCCTTGACTTAAAGACACAAGCTCAAAAGTTCACCCAGTGTCATTTCAACCTAGTGAATTCTGCCAGCCCCCAAAGGAGTCTCGGTGACCAAGGGACAACTCTGAAAATCAGCAAAAAGTGGCTACAACATAAGGCAGAAAACCTCCACCTTTTCCCTTCCTTATACTGAGAATCATGGAATGGTTTGGGCTGGAAAGGGCCTTAAGATCATCCAGTTCCAACCTCCTTGCCATGGGCAGGGACACCTCACACTAAACCACGGCACCCAAGGCTCCATTCAACCTGGCCTTGAACACTGCCAGGGATGGAGCATTCACAACCTCCCTGGGCAACCCATTCCAGTGCCTCAGCACCCTTACAGTAAAGAACTTCCTTATATCCAATCTAAACTCCCCCTGTTTAAGTTTTAACCCATTACCCCTTGTCCTATCACTACAGTCCCTAATGAAGAGCCCCTCTCCAGCATCCTTGTAGCCCCCTTCACATGCTGGAAGGCTGCTATAGATGCACACATTCTTCTCTTAGCTATTCAGATAAAAGGAGACCTTGTAATAGCTACTAACTGCAAGGGTTATCACCAACTCCTATAGGCTTTGGGTTTCGCTTTCTATGGAGGAGCAAAGACCCACATGCATGCACACATATCAGCACAAGAAGGGGCAAAAACCCCAAGGCAAAAGCTGAGTCACAGCTGAACCAAACATTTCAAGAGCAGCCCCTTCACCATCTCCTTCCATCTCTCCAAGCCCCTCTATGCTGAGGAGCATCAGCATCTATGTGTAAAACTAATGAAGTTCCATCAGGAGGTCGGGGTTGGTGCCCTGGTGAGAGATGCTTCAGCAGGAGTTTCAGCCTAGAAACTCCTTTCCTGTGCACTGGACGAGTGGACTAAGCAAAAGCAGGCAGCCAAAAACTCCTCAGCAGAGGTTCTGGGTGAGCAGAAAAGGGGACCTGTGGGTATGGAGTATGGGGAGTGCAGAAAAGAGGGGGAAATACAACAAAATCAAGTATTTAAATGAATATTCAAGCCAGGGAAAGAGATGGAACTGAAAAATCTTCCTGCTCTTGGGAAGATCCACCTTTTAAAGCAATTCTGTCAAGATAACACAGAGTTAAACACTCCCTTATCTATGTTAAACACCTTTATGATTCAAACTGGAAAACCAGCACAGAAAACCTATTTCACTCTCCCCCAGCCCGTGGCTCATTTTGGACAGGCAAATTAAAGTGGCCACTTACATTTTGGGTCTCTGAATATCAACCCAGAATCGCTGTGTTTGGGTTTCCAGTACAGAAGGAAAAGGACTAAAAGACCCAACAGTTTAATTCATGCTTTCTGAGATTGTAAGAGAAATAAACCAGCAGATCCCTGTATTGTCACCTGCAGCTCTCAGCTCTGAGGCTGGTGCGCATACCTGCTGCTCACAAAAGCACCCACACTACACAGCATCCCAGCCTGGTTTGGGTTGAAGGGACCTTAAAGCTCATCCAGTCCCAACCCCTGCCACGGGCAGGGACACCTTCCACTAGAGCAGCTTGCTCCAAGCCCCTGTGTCCAACCTGGCCTTGAACACTGCCAGGGATGGGGCAGCCACAGCTTCTCTGGGCACCCTGTGCCAGCTCCTCAGCACCCTCACAGGGAAGAGCTTCTGCCTAAGAGCTCACCTCAGTCTCCCCTCTGACAGGTTAAAGCCATTCCTCCTTGTCATTGCTCCTGAGCACCTGCAATCTGGGCACGGGAGCACACAAGGATTAGTAAATCCCTTGCACCAAGCTAGGCTGCGAGGAGGCAGCTGGAGTGCAGGAGAACAAGGTCACACACAGTCCAAAGGCATGGGGTTGGTGGTCCAGGGATCCAGCCTAAGGGGAGAGACTTAAATCTCCCAACAGCCCTCAGCAAAAGACAGAAATGGGGTGATAACAGAGAAGAAGGGCAGGAGGAGAGCCAGGTTATGTGATGGGGAGACCACAGCAGCCCAACACAACACACAGGACTTGCTGCAAAGACCAGCCCTGAGTCTGCTGGAAGGCTGCAGGAAGGACACCTTGGGTGACATGGGCTAACGTGTGGTGTCTCTGCCCATGGCAGGAGGGTTGGAACTGGATGATCTTAGGGTGCTTTCCAACCTCCTGTGATTCTATGCCACACTGCCAGGGGTGCTGGAGGGAAGGGGAACCGTGACAGTAAGGAATCTCCACCTTTAAATCAGGTGGCCAGGCGGGTGAGAGGGGCAGAGCTGCACCAGGTTAAAGCTTCACTCCAGAGCAGCACCCTGGAGCCTCCCATGCCAGACACGCTCCTCCTCAGACACTCAGCAGCCCAAAGCACAGCCCTGGCATTCCAATTAGGAATGCTGAAATCCAGCAACAACCCAAAGCTCCACATCACCTGCTGGCATCGGCGGAACCTGCTCGCATCTACATCTGCTGAGGATGTGGCCTTGAACCAGCTCACTGATGCTGCTACCAGTGCATGCAGCCCTGTGGGGCTCTGGGCATTGGTTTGCACCATGAAGTCAGCTTTAAAATGGGAAGCAGACATTGTTATCCCTAGGGATAAACCAAAACAGGGCAAAAGTGCTGTCGGCATAGGAATCCATCCATAAGCTCAAGACACCAGAGCCCATACATGCACCTACGTGCTCCAATGCAAACCAGCATCACCATTAAGTGCCTGTGAGCTCAGGGCTCTCAGTAGCCTGGAGCAGGAGCTGGGAATGGCTTTAGAGATCTCAAAGAAAGACTGATCACTGTTTGAAACCACCCATCTGTTTCCTGGAGAACACACTATGTGGGACCCCACTCAACACCAGACTAAACTCACAGGCATCGTTAGTGCTTTCCATGCTCAAACATGTAATGAGACGTGTTCCAGCTCTTGCTCCTACAACTGTTTTTGACAGGTTTCCACCTGAAAGCGTGCCTCAGCAAGGTACACACTCCACAGTCCTTCCATGTGTTGGCACCAACATCTCAATTCACAGGGAAGCCAGAAAGCTGGGATCTAACACTGACCCAGTGCTGGGTGCAGAGCACCCACTGATGCTAGCTGCTTCCCTGGGATCCTTCTGCTTGTACAACACTCATTTTTGGGCTCTTCAAGCACAGGCTTGCAAGCAGATTACTTTGGGATGAGTGATCAATACCTGCCTGGGTAACAGCAAAGACCCCATCAAGGTATCAAGACTGGATCAGCCTTTCTCTTCTCAGCTGCAGATGCTCCACTAGAGGATTTGGTTCATCTGACTCCACATCAACCAACAACTCAGTTTGCTGGACCACAGGTACCACACTGTGAAAGACCAAAAGGCTTTTCCCTCAGGAGAAGCAGCTTCCTGGAGACAAGCAGTGATACATTGCTCTGGGGAGCATCTCTGTATTCACTGATAAAGGAGCTGAACCTATTAGCTTTAAACCAGTAACTACACAGAGTTAGGACAAGAGACATTTAGCTGGTGGGCTCTGCTTGTCACTTAAACAGCCACCTCCTTGGTCTGAGTCCTTCAGACTGGATCTAGCTGCAGACTCACAGTGGGACCATCATGATAAACTGACTCAAAAATGCAGTTTAATCTGTTCATGGAGCTAACCCAGATGAAGCCAACAGTGGTTTCTCCCATGAGGAAGGGTTGATGATCTGCTCCACATCTTCCCATCAGTACTACAGACCAGTGTGCCCAATACCTGCACATCTACAACCCTGCCCCTCAAACAATATTCTCAATATTTTATGGCTGTCAGTTAAATTTTGGTCTGGTTGTAAAGGGCTGGGAGCATAATAAATAGGAAGTTTTATAGTCCTATGAATCAATATAGTCCTGTGATCCTATGAATCGAGTTTGCAATGCACATGCCCTTGTGCTGGGTGCTGGGGGAGCTTCCAGTTGTTGAACAGAAGAGAAAGAGGTGTGCTTTGGCTTTTCACAGCAGGGTGCAGAACACACTGGGGGACATCACTCCCAGCAAGGAGCTAAGCAAGCGATTCAACCAGGAGGAGCCGTCTGACCCAGGACAGCGCTGCCGATGCAGTAGGATGGCAGCAGGACAGGGCAATAGGGAATCACTAAGCCTGTCCCACCATCTCCAGCTGGGCTCAACAGCTCCTGGGGCTTCTCCCCAGCAACTCCATCTCCTCCAGCCGCAGTTGTGCAGCCCCAGCAGACCCTTACACCAGGAGGAGATGCTCACTGGGATGCCTGCAGCATTCCCAGGCCATCTCACTGCAGGGGGACAGTATGGAGAGGAAAACTTTCAGGAGCTAAAGGGGAAGCAGCAATGGATTCTGAAACACTTCTAGCACAACATCTAGGGGTTTAGAAGCAAAAGCATCACTTGGATGACATCAGACTGCTCAGAGATCAATGCTTACAGCACTGGGCATCCTAGGGCTGTTTGCACTGGATATTCTAATTAATACTGCCCAGCACTTGCTTAACTCACATGTTTATGAAGGGACTGAGTTCCCCCCCCCCCATCTCTTGCCTTTCAGTAGCAAAGATTTCCACAGCTTCAACAGGGCAACACTACTCTGGGAAGGAGAAATTGTCTTCAGTCATGTAGACTCCATTACTGGGAGAAAGGTGTGAACAGCAAGCAAGCCTGGCAGATGGATTCATTATACCACCGTGTCCTTTATAATGGGAAATGAAAAGCCCATTCTGATAACTCCACTTTATTATAATAGGTCAGAAGAAGTGAAAGGCATCATCTTATAAAATTAACTTCATAAAGACTGCCTTTAAAAGAAATAGAGCTCTGCCAGTTTATCCACTGTCTGTCTCTTCAGAGACTTTTCTTCTTCCAGAAGAGACATGACTCCAAAGTCTTGTCCCACAGCCTGTCTTCACTTTTACCCTCTATCAGAGGGAATAGATCTGTTTTCTCCTAATCAGTGCCGGGCACTTGTTTTGCCAGCTGTAATAAATGCCATGTCTTTGTCAAGAGGAAGAAAACAGTCAGCAAAGGAGTTAAAATTAAAAGAGACACCCAGCCCTGAAGGTCTTTGCAAGAAGCAGCATTACTTTCTTTATAGGAAAGTCAGAAAACGGAGACAAATGCACCCAATAACCAGTTCTGTGCTCTGGCATAGCTTTCTGGTGCTTTTACTGCAAGCTTCTGTAGTCAAACTTAAGTCCAGTCTCTCAAGTGATACTAATTTGTGTGATTTAACAGTTTGGTTGCAGTTCTTCTAGGTGAGAGGCAAGGGATGGCCAGTAAACCATCTTCCACACTCATGGTGCTGGCTCCTGATGTCGCTCTGAACTTTCATAGACTCATAGAATGGTGTGGATTGGAAAGGACCTTAAGATCACCCAGTTCCAACCCCCTGCCATGGGCAGGGACACCTCACACTAAACCATGGCACCCAAGGCTTTGTCCTACCTGGCCTTGAACACTGCCAGGGATGGAGCATTTACCCCTTCTTTGGGCACCCTGTGGCAGCGTCTCACCACCCTCACAGTAAAGAACATTTTCCTTAGGTCTAACCTGAACTTCTCCTGTTTCAGTCTGAACCCATCACCCCTTGTCCTATCACTACAGTCCCTGATGAAGAGTCCCTCTCCAGCACCCTTGTAGGCCCCTTCAGACGCTGGAAGCTGCTCTGAGGTCAGCACACAGATGGGTTAGTGTCTGCTGCAGTAAGTCAGCAGGGGAGGGCTGGAAGTGCTGGTTATTGCAATATTAGGATAATTTATAGATACAGCCCCAAGAAAGAGTTTTTAAATACATCTTGCAAAGCAAAGAGGCAACAACGTCAGCCCTAAAACATGCTACTTGAGATGCAACTCTAATAACCGCACCCTTAGGTGGTACAAGCATCAGTCATGTCAAACTCCAGGCAGACTCTCACCAGTATCTATCCCTTAGGTTGGATTTGATTGGGTAAGGATCATAGAATAGTTAGGGTTGGAAAGGACCTTTTATGAAGTCTCTTTCTACACCTAATCGCTCCCCCTTTGGGGACAAGAAAACCTACATCTCCTGCAAACATTCTATGCCAACTGGAAAACAACCTTATTTGTAATATTCATGGTGTAGACAGGGGGAAGGAGGATGGAAGAGGATGCTCTGAAACAAACAGTTAATTGGAACTTCCTGCATGGATCTAATGGGATAGATTTTAAAGGAGCCTCATTTTCAGCAATTGCCAGAGCTCCAATCTGTGAAAATGTGGCCTTTCAGAAAGCTCCAATTCAGCTTGCCACATCTGGAGTTCCTTTTGAGAGAAAGTCCTGCCATAAAAGCCCCCCAATTTGGGAGCAAGAATTAGCAGCCGTCATGGGATATCAGTCCCTTTGTCTCTCCTCCCCTTCCTATGGCTCTCTGGGAAAGAACTAAGGACCATTTATCTTTTGTAATATTTCCAGGTAGTAAAAAAGAGGAGAATGGAATAAAGAACAAAAATTGGGGGGGGTGAAGAAAAAGAGAACACACCCACAAAAGCTAAATCTTCACACCTGGCTATCATAGGCAGCCCCTGTGATTGAAAAGCATTTCTCCCTCTAAAGAAAATAACACTTGCAGGGGCTCAAAAGGATGAAATTAAAAATGCCTTGATGGTGCCAGAGAGGCCAAAACCTCCAGCAGAAGAGGCCAGGACACGCTCAGAACCAGCACCACACACCCCAGCAAAGCCATTGGGTCTGCTGTGGAAGGTGGGCAGCACTTAAGGCTCATGGAGCCCTGCAACAAGATGTTTGGTTTGCAGGCAGAAGACTTCAGCTGTTACACGGAGCATCCATGACTCCCATACAGAGACAGGGAAGCACCACATTTGTCCAGCCCAAGAATTAAACTAGATATGGCCCAATTCCAGAATTAAAAAGGATCATGGAACGGTTGGGGTTGAAGGGACCCTAAAGCTCACCCAGTTCCAGTCCCCTGGCCCAGGCAGGGACACCTTCCACTGGAGCAGCTTGCTCTAAGCCCCTGTGTCCAACCTGGCCTTGAACACTGCCAGGGATGGGGCAGCCACAGCTCCTCTGGGCACCCTGTGCCAGCGCCTCAGCACCCTCACAGGGAAGAGAAATGTGAAGAAACACATTTGCTTTGAACCTCCTGCTAACTATGACCTGGGGGGAAATGACTTTGAGTTTTACACCTACCCATAGATCTTTCCCAAGGGATCGCCTGGCCTCCTTCCTCCCAGGAATCCACCTCACTGCTGGGGAATGCAGCTCCCCAAACCTCCTGGTGCTCATGATGCTGCGGATGGTGCAGAGCCTTTCCCGTGGTTTGCATGGATTACCCAAAGTGACTGGGGAAGGTGAAGAGCAAAAAAGGACCCACACAAGGCAGCCATGGTCTACCTTCACCTGTGCTAAGAGCATGAACCATGGTGCAGGGCAAGTCTGAGTACTGAGGGATGGATCCACACACAGTGATATTAAATAACATAATAACAATGATATGAAAAAGCATAAAGCCAGGGCAGGATTTCCTGTACTGCCAGTGCTGATTTTGAAGGCTGAACAACCTTTAAAATCCACTGTTCCTAAGACCCAACTCCCTTGTTTTGCTGTCCCAGTGTCATTAACACTTATAGTGGGTCCAAAGGAAGACACAACTCCTTGACAAAGCTCAAACCATGGAAATTAATTGTCTTGGGAAATATATCTATATATATCTATATCTATCTATAGATAAATATATATCGATATATATAAGGGGAGTTAAAACTAGATGATCTTAAGGTCCTTTAAAACCCAAACCATTCTATGATATATACATATACACAAACAGATGTAAACATATATTTGCATAACAGATGTATTTGTCTGGTTAATTTATACACAGAGAGACACTGTGTGTACATATATTTATGCATTAATCTTTCTCTTGCCCAGGCAACTGAGAAAAGCAAAAGCAAGCACAGAAGGAAGCAGGCGTGGAGACAACATCAGGTGCAGGGCTGGAATGTGGGTTTTGAGCGTGTCAAACAATACAGGAGAGATGCTCACCCTGCAAAGCCTCTCACCTCCATGGGCTGGGGCTGCTACCCTGCATGGTGATGCCCAGCAGTGTGGCCTGGTGGCCCTCAGGCTGGCTGTCCCTTGCTGTCCCTAATGCTGTGGCCCCAGCCAGCCTTTCCTGGGCAGGCTAAGAGTGCCCCCTGCAGCCCTGCTGCCAATTGTGAACTTGTTCACAATTCCAACTCCATAACCAAATAGAAACAAGACAGGTTCCTAAATGCAAGGGCATCTGATTTCAAACCACCCCAAAAAAGCAATCCAGGAGGATGAAGTGTTTCGTAGCGCTCCGTCATGCCTGGTTTTAGCTGCTCCGAAGGGAAAGAGGGATGGCAGGGGTGGAGAGGGAGGACTCTGTGTGTGTGTGTCCCTACCAAGCTGATGGCTTTTGTCTTGAGGATAAAACCTCCCATCTCTGAATACACCAGGTGAACGAAAGGGATGCTCACACGTCACGCCGGGAGCGCTGTCAACAGCACCCGTGGCTTGAAGCTGCATGTTCCTTGCAACAGTCATCAGACTGCTCCTCTCCCCCTCCTCTCCACTGCACTGAGGTGCTAGACAAGCCAGGAGAGAAAACAACATACCAACCCCCCCCAGTCTGCTGGGCTTGTCTGTCCTCATGCTATACACAAGCCTCTCAGCTCCTTGAACCTAACCCAGGGCCCTAGAAGGCAAATAGATCCCCCTGGGTTTGCTTGCTCCAGCTTCATGAGGGTCATGTCTGTAGCCACACACTGTTGGGTTTTGAATTAGCAGTGCCCCGCTGCTAAGAAACTCAGCACAGTGATTTGGAAGTCCAGAGGTTTCACCCTGTTTCAGTAGGGCCTCACAGGGTTGCACAGCACAAGCAGTATCTTCTGTGTGCACAAACACATCTTCTACAGGGATCTTTACATTGTGCCTACTATCACCCTTCCAGCAACACAGGTCCAAGAGCCAAGTCAAAGTCAGCATTCAGTTAAATCCCCCAACCTACCCCAAACCAGCATCACAACACACAGCATCCCTTGATGCATTATACCTTGGAAACGGCCTACCAGCCACACAGGAACCACTGTCCTTACCTGTGGTCAAGCCAGGAGAACATCACAGGTTAATAAAGTAGGCAGAACTGACTATATGCAGGGAATTGCACAGCTCCCCTAACAATGAACAAATCACTGCCCTGCAGGTCCTCACAAAGTGGTTTCCACTGCATGGCCTGAGGAGGTTTCAAAGGCATAGGTAATTCCACAATGCACCCCCTTTGGAAAGAAATGCCACAGCCCTGATCAAACCAAAGTCCTGACCAAACCAAAGCCCCTGCCTCCTGCTTAGACAGACCCACACAGAAAGCCTAACCCAGTGAGCTATCATCCTTGTTTTCCAGATGGGAAAACTGACAGGTGGAGCTGGACACCAATTCCCCCAAATCCCTCTCACAAGGCAACAGCGGAGCAGGGAGCATGGCCTGGGTCAATGAGCAGAAGACTCTCATCCTGAGAGCAGAAAAGATGCCGTATATTACACAGTTGCACTTCTTTTCCAGGACACATTACAAGCCTTAATGAATCACTGCACACAAGGCTGAGGATGCAAAGAGAACAGCCATCAGCCAGCACACAGAAGGATGCAGGCTGGGATCCCAAAATCCCTATTCAATACTCAGCATTATCCCAGGCAGCTCTCACAGCTGACAAGGTATTTCTTGCTGGTGAGGGTATTAAAGGCAGCACAGTCCCACCCCCTTACAGACACAGGGCTGGCAACCACAGGGCAACACCCCACAGCTGTGTGAGGCACAGGCAGTGAAACCCTCATGGAAAGGAAAGTGAGTGGCTCCAGCCCAAACACTGGCTTATGTGAGCTCTGTCTCATCAGCAGAGTTTCTATATGGTATAACCTGCCAGGCCTTGGCATTTACATTCAGTAAAAGGCTCCTTTACTTCCACAAAGCAAACAAAACCTCATAACCTCTACAATCCAGCAGCAAGATCCTGCATGAAAACCACACCAGCTCCAGCCCGGAGCACTCCACAGACCCAACAGAAAGCACTTTCCTACCTGAAGAGTTCCCTGATTTCCCTGATGGTGGCCTGGAATGGGATGTTTCGGACCAAGATCTTGGAAGTCTTCTGCTTCTTGACAGTTTGCTTCCTTCGGGAGGATTTCACAGCAGGCCTGGGAAGGCACCAGAAAGAGCAAGTGAGGACCAGCATTGCACGCTGGCTCCTCCAACAGCAGGAACGCAGAACATGAGCTAGCACACATCAACATCCTCACTGGCATCTTGCTGGTGGCAACAGAAATGCCACACAGCACACCGAGAAGGAATGAACCGAGTTAAATCCTACATCTGAAAACCAAAGCTGATTGCGACCTTGGTTGAGATTAGACAGCGCTGTTGAGGTTAGCCTGGACTCCCATCTGCCACCCACTCTGACATCAAATCTTGTCCCTTCCATTCTCAGGAGGATGCACTATCTGATATACGTTTTTTAAATAGCTCAGTGTAAGCTCAGTTTGTTTCTTTTTCTTTCTGCCTTAGAAAACAGCGAATGAAACATTCAACAATTACTAGTTTTTAACTCCAGAATCGTATTGCATATGGACACGAATTTACCTACGACAAAACACAGCAGCTCAGTTCATTAAGCAAAGCATTCCATACTGCAGGCTGGGTACCCACTGAAGGGACTGAAGAAATCAAATTGGATGAAAACAGTTTATTACAGGCTTGAATAGGAAGTGCAGACAGGGAGCTGTCAGACTGCTTCTGCTCCCCAGGGACACATTTTGACATTTAAGAGATCCCTCCTCTAGTGCAGTTCCCAAAGTGTCTACAGGACAGCTCTTAGGTGCCTACATTCACCTTCAAACATCTGGATTAGATACCAACTTTGCACTTTGCAAATGCCATCCTGAACACAAGCTAGGAAAGGAAACCCTTCCAGTGTGGAACCCTTCCCCTGTTGGAAGCAGGACTCAATCTCCAAGTAAATCCATCCACAAGTAACCATCTCCTTTGCACCCAACTGCCCCAACACAAGAAGTTGAATCCAGATCTCTTTTCAAGCAGGAAACCAGCCTTATTTGTCTTGATTTGATCAGTCAGCAGCGGAACATTGTTCTTAAGCTTCTGTTCTCCCTGATGAACTAGGGTAAAAGATCTCATTACCCGGAGAATATTTGTCTTCAAGAGCTCTTTAAACCCACTGCAACTCAGGCTATCACTTCATTTTGCAATGCTGACTGAACTGTCAAAGCAGAGGCTTAAGAGGGCTCTTTTCCTTCAGCGTGGAAGAAAACTCCAGTGCCTGGTTCTCACTTTGGGCTCGTTTTTGGGGTCCCTGCATGCCGCCTCATGGCTTTAACTGGAAATACGTTATTTAGTGAGTGAACACCTTTGTACCAGCTATTCATCATTTCTTCTTGCTTTTCAAGCAAGACTGACTAAAGTGAGTGAGTAAATCACAACGGCTGATGTGTTCAACAGCCAGAGCACTGCTGCTCCCATCCCTTGTGATGCAGAGATGCTAGGTAAGAAGGCAAGAGCCTGTCAAGCATTACTGCAGCTGAAGTGTAACCATGTTACAGAGGTGAGACATGAGCTTTACCTGACAGCTCTCTCTGAGATTTTCACTTCCAGCTTATGGCCATCTACTGAGCAGCCCTAGAAGTTAAAACAAAGAACAGAAACATGAATAGATGAATTCAAGAAAATAAACTCAAATAAATAAATTAAAATCAAAGCCACAACAGCTTCCAAGCTTCCAGCACAGTATTTCACATCCTGCTCCTCCCTATGTATCCCTCCCTTTCTCCCTGCCAAATAGCTCCCTGCTGAACACCACTCATGTGAGGCAAGGCTTTGATAGGAGGCTGGAAACAGCTCGAAGACTGGACAGGTTGGAGACTGAAGCAGCAGCCAACATCCCTGATCGAGCTGTCCATCAACATCAGCTCTGCTACCAAACTGACAAAGCTGAGTCACTTCAATGCTCTGGGCTGTGGTTTCCTCTGCCTCTGGATTCTAAACTCTTCAAGGCAAGGACTGTCTTATTATTTGTTGTGGAAAGAGCCAAGGATGTCTTGATGGCCAGCAGCAGCCAATACAGCAAGGAAGTCCTCTGTCTCTTGCTTCCTGCACTAGAACAAGTAGCCTCTTGCCTAATCATCCCCTGACAGAGCCCTGCTGCCCACCCCATCCACAAAGCACCCATTTTCCTTGCTTTCTCTCTTCTCCAGGATTCTGCTGTTCAAAAGGATGGAGAACACACATTTACCCCAAGACTACTTAGGCTGTGGAATGCAAAATGACCACCTGCTGAAGGTGGACCTCACGGGTTGTGCCCAATGAACACACATAGTTTACACAGAGAAATTCCTTCACATCGACCTAGAAAGGCATCACTCCAGCTGTCCCACCTGCACCACCCAGGTAGCGTGGACCAAACCCGTGGATGTTTCTCTAGCACCAGAGACAATGATTTACTCCTCAGAGTGCAGCCAAGCCCTGTGATGGGTGTGATGGAGAAGGCAGGAGGCTAGAAGACCCTAAATTGTCCTTTACATACTCCCTTCCCTCACAAGCCCACGTTAGAGACTTCCCCATCTGCACCATGTAACCCCTAGCACAGACATCCTCAGCTGCATTTTGAACTTCCCAGTTCATCCAAGCCTTTGCCTACCATCTCTGGAAAGAAATCCAGACTTGACAAAGCTTAAGCTTACCTGGAGCCGGCGCAGGGCTTTCTGGGCACTCTCTGGCTTCTTGTACTCCACAAATCCAAAGCCCATTGAAAGCAACGTGCCTGCCAGAAGAGAAAAGGGACTCATGAAGCTAGCAGGAAACTGTGATATTAAGCAGAAGATTCAAAGCAAATCAGGAGCAAGCACTGATGGCCAAAACTGGAGGGGGATAGAAACTAACACCCTATGCAAAAGGCCAGCCTGCCCATGCCCTAACTCCCATGCTCCTTATGAGCATCCCTTCCTTACTGACTTGTCCTGAGACTTGCTCCTCGTGACTGAAGTGAGACCTTCACTTGGAACCCTTGCCAACTACCCAGAACTGGGTGTGACGTGCTGTACTTCCCATCATCACAAAGTGCCAGCTCTGTAGTTCACTTAAGGGACAAAGTGTGTTCGAGGTCCAAGGCACAAAGCACCAAGCACTTCCAGAAACTGGGTGGGCAGCTGCTAGTTTCATGCCAGAGGAGGAGACCTTTATTCCACCTCCCTGCACAGCAAAGGTTTGCAGCACCCATGGTCACAGCATGCTTCTGAGGAACACATGGGCTAGTACAAGAGCCATAACTAAGGCTGAGGGTGAGGAAAGGAAAGATCCCCATGCAAATACGTAACACCCAGTTTTCAACTTCAAAACCTCAGTTGTAGCAGGCTGTAGAGATGGCCCCACAGTAAGAGGGGGAACTGCTTCGTATCCCATGCAGGGTATCCCATGCAAGCAGAGCCCTGTTAGGGCAAAAATCCTATAAAGCCATGCAACTTCCTAGCCTTAAAAGAAGGAAGACACAGTCCCTAAAGCCAGTGCTTGCTTGAAGCAAACTCTACCCTGTCCAACAGCCCAGAAAGCAAGCACAGTCAATGCAGCAGGCATAACCAGTCGTCAGCACAGCCTGCTGGCAGGCAGAAGGCAAAGGAAGCCCACTCAGCACAGTACTCAGACAGGCATCCTTGAAGATCCCACTGTTATTTGAGGTTAAAGCATCCTGTGCACGTTTCATCGTTGTGGGGGACTGGTTCCTTTCAACTTGCCTCCTGCTTTCTTGTGTGATCCTGAAGGAGCTGGCTTCTCTATCTCAAGATCTCAAGAGAAGGCCACGTCTCCACGAATCCCACAATTCAGCTTCACCTCCTAGGCCAGACCCCAAGGTATTTGAAATGGCTGAAAGCAGCAACCACAACAGCCACACTTCTAGAAACGAGGATTTCACCAACGAGAACACAAATGCTCAGCCAGCTGAATGCTAAAGCAACGCCACACCTGAGCCCTCAGCAACCAGCCGAGGGAAGGAACTGAACAGCAGCATCTAGAGTACCTGCTTTGTCTTTCTTCTTGGATATCGTGCAGCTCTTCACAGCTCCCACTTTGGAGAACGTCTGCAAGGAATTGGGACACGTGATTCAGCTCCCTTTGTCACAGGCTGGCGACTCGAGTGACAACGTGGCCCTCTTCCAGAGCCAGGCCCACCTCCCTGCTGTGCACACACCTGATAAGCAGTCAGTGCAGCTGCATCCTTTCTTATACCATTATTTCTGCACAAATACATCCCCACACACAGGCTTGTAAAGAAATCAATAGGCACATTCCCAGGAATCTTCCACCACTCCTCTGAACCAGCACACAGACCTGGGATGGTGCTGCAGGGATGTTACTGGTTATAAGAAGCCCTCAGCCTGGTTGGGACCTTAGGGGTGGGTGACTCCTGTGATGGCCCTAGAACTTGGCTCTTTCCAAAGACGTGCAGGAGGGGATGGAGGGTAGCAGGGGCTGCAAAACCACAGCCAGAGGGAGAAGAAGAAAAGGGACAAGTCCCAGTCCTTCTCTGAACACTTACATCTGGCCCTGGATCCAACTGGACCAGAGCCAGTACCACAGCCCCAAGGTATAGGAGCACGGGTCCAGGCTGACATTGCACCAGCATTCTTGGGCCATGAAACGTGGCATTTTCGATAGCTACAAGAAGTGGCAGAGACAAGAATTCCCAGTTGCTTTTCCCTATTTTCCTATTACCATCCCACATGGCTTTTGGAACGCTACCTCTCCCCGATGAGGTAAAGCAGCACAGACAGCTCAGTGTTGGCAGAAGCTTCGATGAAAAGCACATCTCACTGAAAACATCATCCCTTTATTTACTGCCTCCACACACAGAGCAGAACCACAGCTCCTAAAGTGCTTGTCCCAAGGAGAAGCATTATAGAAAGCATGGGAAATGAGTCTTGAAAGATTTCCTACTGCCTCCACCTGTCCTGAGGTGGAATTAAACCCCGGCCAAAGGGGCTCAGACACATTAGTCTTAACGGGCACCTGAAATCCCAAATCAGAGGGTCCCAGTCCCAGTATAATCCAGTGCTCCCTCATCTCCCATTAGGTCATACTGGCTGCAATTTAACTCCTCCAAACACATTATCCTCAGCACACCAGGTGAAGAACAGCTTGCCCCTTGCCTTCTGCAGCAGAGTAGAGCCCTTTCTTCTGGCCCATGTTGGGGGTAAAGGCTTTACTCCATCAGGCATCTCAGCCTGGCTCCCAACCACACACTCAGCCCCTTCCACTCCAGCAAGTGGACTATGCTAAGCAAAACCCAGCCCCTTGTCCTTGCTTACGGCTCACCTCCTTCAGTGTGTCTTCTGTGGTGGCAAAGTTCAGGTTTTTGATGAACAAGGTACATCCAGGAATGCTTTCTTCTTCCTCCTCCTCCTCCTCTTCATCTTCCTGTGCTGCTGTTTCCTCTGTGCCCTTCATAGCTTCGTCTGAAACACAAAGAATAAACCCAACTTTGTAAGATGTGAGATATCTTGCCCACTGCCCCAGCTAATAGTTAATACTGCAGCAGGAACAGGCCACTGCTCTTTTGGCTCTTTGCAGGTAGACATAGACTGAAGCAGGCTCAACACACAGAGGGGCTGGAGCAGCTCTGCTCTGGAGCCAGGCTGAGAGAGCTGGGCTGGGGCAGCCTGGAGAAGAGAAGGCTCCTGAAGGGGAGACCTTAGAGCAGCTCCAGTGCCTAAAGGGGCTGCAGGAAAGCTGGAGAGGGGCTTGGGACAAGGGCCTGTAGGGACAGGCCAAGGGGAATGGCTTTAACCTGCCAGAGGGGAGACTGAGATGAGCTCTGAGGCAGAAGCTCTTCCCTGTGAGGGTGGTCAGAGATCTGTTGGACCCCATGCTCAAGCAGAGGCTGCAGAGAGATGAAGCCCTTATTAGACATCATAGTATACACTCATCCAACTGACTCTCCAACTCCTTTCCTTGCTACACCACTTGTCTTTTAGAGCAGCTTCATCACCTACGCCACAGGTGATGGATGCTGTCTGTGCTCAGAAGAGCTAAACTATGGGCACAGGAGACCCTGCCCTGAGCCGGGGTACACAGGAACCCCCCAGCTCCATCCCAATGCATCCCCAGCTGACTTTCCCTTGCTGCTCCATCTGGTTGCCCAGCACCACGCAGCCCAAGCCTTTCTGGTGGGCAGTCCAACCCTCCCTGCTCCAGCTGGTGGGGTATCTGCCAATAAGGCTTCAGGAAAAAAATCCCCTGCCTCTGAAGGAGGCTGGTTTGAGGAAAGCAAAGGGAATAATTCAGTGAGACAGGAGCGGGATGAAGATCTGCCTCCGTCTGTGACTGCCACAATCCCTTCCCAGATGCAGAAGCTGGCAGCAAAGGCCATTATCAGCCCCAAGCAGCCTTCCAGGAGCTCCTGCACTTCAAACTTTTCATCTCCAGGTGAAGGTCTCAGTTACAGGGAGATAAAGTGACCCCCCCCACACCTCTCCCTGGCTCCAGCCTTGCCCTGTGCAGCTGGCTCCATCCCCAAAGGTTCAGGAATATCAGCATTGCTGCTTTACACAAAAACCAGAGTTCCAAAGCCAAAGTTCTTACCAGGCACCAGCCTTGCTTTGCTCTCCTTTTCTGGAGGCTCAAGGGTTTTTTTTGGAGGGGCTGGGCTCAGGAAGACACCCATGGGAGCCCATTCCAGGTACAACGGCACAGAATGAAACTGAGAAGAGAACACAGGAGAGGAATGAAGAGTTGGAGGGCAAGACCTGAAGACAAAGCTCTGCTCTCATTTTCCTCTCCCTCTATAATGCAATATGGCAGTGGGAGAGTTCAACAACTTCTTCAGCTGGCTAAAGTCTTTTATCAAAGGAGAATCTACACCCAGCCTCACACAGGACCCCAGCCTACCATGTACCACACTCTTGTATTGTGAAAGGTAAGTCAAACCCTTGTCAGGCCACCAAGCCTTTTCCAGATGTCACAGCCCGCTCCTCCAACCACCTTTTGAAGGTTGAGAGCCCTACTCAGCCACTGCTGCATAAGGATGCACTGGGCATCTCCCTAAACCCAAGGGATAGATGGCAGCAGCAGCAGCACTGGGATAACTCCTCTCGAAAGGCCTCTGTCCCTCACATTTGCAAGCACTCCATTGTGCAGCTTCGCAACCAGCCAAGACCCCTGCTGCTGTCCCCTGCCCCTCACCACACTCACCCTGGAGTAGGCCAGCTTGGTGAATGCTTGCTTGGCTTCAGTGGGCTCAAGGAACTCCACAATGGCTGTGATTCCTCCTTCTGGCAGCAGCACCCGGCCCAGGCTGCCGTGTTTGCCAAAGACATCCTCCAGCTCCACCACGCTCGTGCCGGCTGGGAGGTTCTTCACCAGGATCACCCTCTTGCTGCGCTCACCAGCGGCCTGCCACGGTCATGGGGGGAAGAGAGGGGAGATGGGATTTAAAGCAGCAAACCCCAATATCTTACTAACCGAAGATTTCACATCCAACACATCATGCTCACTCCACACCATCCCTTTCCAGGGCCCAAGAGCCATTTAGAACACTTCCTATAAGATCCACACCTCGGTACAACCTCCCTGATCCACAAATGCTCATGTTCGGAGGGTTCAGCTCCAGATAAACCCTGGTATGGACACGAGTTTCTTCCCTGCCTAAACAAGCTGACCATCATACTATAAGCCATCATACTATGTATTTCAACCATCCTGAGGGCAGCTGGACTTTCAAATGGATAGAGAATAAAGGTTGGACCAGATGAACCTTGAGGTCACTTCCAACCTTGGCACTTCCCAACCCATGTAAGAGTTCAATCCTCTGAGATACTGAGGATTTAATGCCCGATTTCAAAGAGAGCCGAGGACACGAGGACCAGACCACAGTCTAAGAGGTAGGTCCACATGGCTGCCTCCAGCTGAGCATCTCACCTGGCTGAAGGAATCCAGGCTGACTCCGTTTTCAATGAGGAACCGGCGAATCTCCTGGACCAGCTCTGTTTCTCCCAGAGCAACCCTCACTGCCACGCTGTCTTTGCCCTCCTGCATGAAAGAATGTCACGTCATCTGCTGGGAGCTTTGCTGGTAGGGGTCAGAATGCTTCCCAGGGTAAAATCAGGTTTCCAAGAAGGATGAACTTTAGGGTGTGAATTCTCATCAGCTTCTAGTTATGTAGAAATGCAAAACTCAGCCACAGAAAAGCAGAGTGGGAAGGAGGGCTGGGAGTGTCACGCTGTCTTCCAGTGACAAAGGGATTTTCAGGCTCAGACCCCACAGAGAAGCTACAGCATCACTGATCTCTCAGCCTATGTGGTGCTTGTGATGCACACCTTTTGCTGCATAAAAAGACCAGGAAGGCCCTGGGCATGAGGAAACAGATGGGAAAGTGATCTCCCATCAATACCCCAACTCACATGGTCCAGCACTTGGCTTTTGGTAGCATTGTACTTCTGAGCAATGGCATCAGCCACAGCGTTTGTCCCCACAAACAACGTGTTCCAGTTGTGAGAGCTGGAAAGAGAAAGAAGAGCCAGGTTCAGCTCCTTCTTCCACTCTATTCAATGCTCCTGGAATAAAACAGCGTTGAATGCTACCATTAGCAGCCAGGGGGAAGAGTTAGGGGGAAAGAAGGTAGTTAGAAAGTATCAGCCACTTCTTTCAATCTCATTTGACGTACAGAAAGACAAAGCTCCTATATAGTTTTAGAAATAGAGGTGGTTCAATACATGGGAAAACCCCAACTGATCTGAAACCACTACCCTAAAGAATTACAGCATCAGACCAACCTTCATTAGACACCAGAGAAATAACCTCATACCCAAAGCCATTCAAAACCACATTTCTCTCCATTTCTGAGCTACTAGAGCTACTTGGACAGAGGAATCAAGTAGGTAAGAGATAAAGCAAAATGCTTTATTGACTTGGGTAATCTACACAGCTCCTGCAAAGACCCCAGATGCATTCCTGCCACTTGGGAATCTGGCAGGCCATGTTGTCTTGCCCATGACAAGACACTTCTGTACCTGGCACTGTTGGCTTTGTTCTTTGCCTCTTTCTGCTTCTTGTAGGAGGAAGACTCTTCTGCATCCTCATCTTCGAGTTTTTCCTTTCTGATGGTAGATGGTAAAAGATGCATCATTCTGCCCTAGAAGAAAGGAAGAAAGCTCTGAAGTAACCCACAGAAGTTCACGAACTACACAGAGTGGAGGCAATTTTCTAGCACCTTTCCTAGTTAAGCAGCCTAGGTGGAAGGAGGGAACCTTCCTTCCCAAATGAGACATTACTGCAAGTCAGAGTAGCCACACAATGTGAGTGACTGAGATTCAGATCTCCTTCTCCACCTCTAGTTCAGCTTCTGGTACCTTTAAGGCTGTTCAAACCCAGTTCCTGCACCAAAAGCAACCATGTTCCCATACAGAAAGGCAGAAGAGACTCGGTCTGTTCAGCAAAGCACAGAAGCAAATGCTTGGCCACATTACTAACACACATTCCCACCATCAAAACCATCAGTCACTGTACCTGGAACACCTGCCCATCCATTTCTGCATAGGCCTTCACTGCGTGCTCAGGAATCATATAGGTGATGAAAGCAAAGCCTTTGGGTTTCTTGGTCAGTCTGTCTATAGGGAAATGGATTTCTGAGAGGGGCCCTGCAAAAATAAAGGCTTTACTGTGACACACAGAATCAGCGAATGGTTTGGGTTGGAAAGGACCTTAAGATCATCCAGTTCCAATCCCCCTGCCACGGGCAGGGACACCTCACACTAAACCATGGCACATGTCCTTGCACAGCCACTACATGCTCTGAACTGGCACCTCCTGGCCAAAGCTGGGGAGGAGAGGAGCAGGGAGAGCAGAGCAGCTTTGGAAGGTGCGCAGCAAGCCACCAGCTTGGATAAGGAGCTGCTGGCTGCAGACTAACACAGCAGGTCCAGCAAAAGGAGCCCAAAATCCAGTTTGTGCACCATGGGAAGACAGACTGAGAAAGTTAGGGTTGTTCAGCGTGGAGAAGAGAAGCTGCATGAAGACCTCTGAGCAGCTTCCAGTGTCTGAAGAGGGCTACAAGAATGCTGGAGAGATACTCTGCATCAGGGACCGTAGTGATAGGACAAGGGGTGATGGGTTCAGACTGAAATAGGGGAAGTTATAAGGCAGAAGCTCTTCCCTGTGAGGGTGCTGAGGCGCTGGCACAGGGTGCCCAGAGAAGCTGTGGCTGCCCCATCCCTGGCAGTGTTCAAGGCCAGGTTGGAGACAGGGGCTTGGAGCAAGCTGCTCTAGTAGAAGGTGTCCCTGCCTGTGGCAGGGGGTTGGAACTGGATGATCCTCTCCTTTCTTCTCCTCCCCACCCCACCAGGACTTGGAGCTTACCCTGACTGGCAAGAGGTTTTACTCTTATACCAGTGATGAGATGAGAGGGGTGAGGGCAGACACAGCAGTATATGCTTTGAGGAAGCATGGAGCCAGCATCAGTTTCCAAACCAAGCATCCACACGCTACCAGCCCAGGCAATAAGGATGATGGGATTGGTCCATATTCAAGAGGTGCTGGACAAAGCTTTGTCCATCACACCCAGCAAGAAAACCTCCATGTACATGAAGGCAAGATGTAGCCCTGCAAGTCCCAGTCCTGCAGCAAACACTTACCATACTTGGAAAAGATCTTCTCCAAATCCTCCTCGCTGCAAGTAAAGGGAAGATTCCTGACAAAGAGTCTCCCTGATTCAGACAAGTCCTCTTCTTCCTCATCGTCTCTCTTCCTTCTTTGCCACGGCTGGTTATCAGGTTTTGTTGTAACAGTTTCTTTTGGGGTATTCCTGCATCGGAGCACCTCAATGCATCGTCCACCTGATCCACAAACACACACAGAGGCACATTAGCTGCTTCCCAAGTCCACAGGCAATCAGTATCAATGTGCAAAGTGCCTCTGCTTATAGCAGTGACACAAGCAATTCCAATTCCACAAGCTTTGAGAGGAATGCTGCCTGATTTAGGTGGCGAGACACAGGAAGAGGTTACCCAAAGAAGTGGTAAATGCCCCATCCCTGGGAGTGTTAAAGGCCAGACTGGATGGAGCTCGGAGCAACCTTGTCTAGCGTGAGGTGTCCCTGCCTACCTCCTTCACTATATAACTCATTCCACTACAAGCTAAGCCAAGGGCAGGTTGCAATCACAGGTTTACAGAATTGCTTGTACCAATCCTCTGCACTATCCCAACCTGATTTAAACAGTGTCATTATTGTACCAAGGTACACTTCAAGCACATGACAAAAACCAAGGGCCAAAGAGCAACATGCAAAGCTCAGTCGCTTGCCAATTCTACACTGCTCCTGACACAGCACTTGGTTTATCCCATGTCAGCTGAGCAGAGGAAACCACCCCCATCATCTACCTGGAATACAACAAGAGGAGATGCTTCTGCAGTGAACACTTGAGCAGCTGAGCACCCTGCCATCAACATCAGCCACAACAAGAAGGAACAAACAGCCCTTACCTATGTATTCTTTTCGCTTCAAGGCCCTTCGCACTTCTGCTTCACTCTTCAAGTCAACAAAGATGTAACCTTGGAGGAAGGAAAGGTTCAACTGAGCATCATGTGGGGAACACACAACCACTAATTGGCTAATTAAGGGTGAATTGGGCTTTCTTTAATATAGATTCCTACAGATAAAGCAGTGAGCTTCCATTATAGTTTCCAGCCAGCCTGCAAATGGCCATGTCAGACTGGAATGCTGCCTTTTCAAAGCTTATTCTCTCCATTCAAACCAAAGAAGCCTGATTTAACAGCTAAAGTAGGCTTTTACAGGTATCTCCAAGACCAGCTAAAAGGCACATCCACTGTTAGGCTATGAAAGGAAAGCAGCATATACAGCAAAGTCTCCTGCAGCTCTGAGGACTGGCTCCACACTCTTTCTGGTGGGCACTTCCAGTAGTCACAACCTGTCTGAAGACCCACCTTGGCTAAAGACTGCTCTGCAACTGATACAGCAGCTATCCCAGAGGAAGAGGCCTTTCCTTGGCATGGTTTGGGATGTTTAGGAAAGTTCCAGAGACAGATCAAAGGAAAAGGCTCCTGCTGCTACTCCTAAGGATGCACAGCCAACATAACTCTGTCCATGGCATCCTATGGACAGCAACTAGGGCAGGAGAGCTGCAAAGTCATAGAAAGGTCTGTAAGAATCAGGGCAGGAGTCAGTCATTTGGAATTGCACATGAAAAGAGCAGAGGTGTGACTGAGAGGTCCTTTAACTCACAGATCCATTTTCCCCTTCCACATATAGACACTACCTGCATTCTTCCCCTGCGTGGGTTTTCCTATCCGGATTGCCACTGGCTTCAGAGGCAAGAAGAAGTCACGAATCTTTTGCTGCAAGAAGCATTGGAATTGTTTAAGTTCTCAGATACAGGAAGCAGCAGGTTTCAGACTTCGTTTTTATATACATACTATAAAAACCACCACATGCAACACACAATTCTCTGCACAAAGCTTCCCCAACCGCACTTCCAACCCTCAAAACAGCTCCATAAATGAAGACATTGGAGCTGTTCTGCAGAGAAGCCTCTGCAAAGATTGTGCTGAGGAACACCCTGAGAACACCCCCAGGCCTCCACCCCAGCTTAATAACAAAGCTTGCCTCACTGATGTTCAAGGGAGCACCACGCAGCTTCACTGTGTATGGCGTGCTGGCTTCTGCTGAGCTGCCTTGGTTCTGCACAGAAGGACGGGGCAGAGAAGAAAAGCTGAGTGAATACCAACAAAAATCACAGCACAACAAGCTGGGCTTGTCCAACAAACAGGAAAGAGTGGGAGAGAACATCAAGAGATGCTTGCAATTGCATCAGCCTGGGCAGGAAGTGCCAGGTGAGGGTGCAAGTCTGGCTGAAACAGTCAAACTCAGTCACTACAAACTGAGCTCTGCAGAACAGCGCTTCCTGCAGACAGAGAGAACACTGGAAAAACAAAGCAGCATCTGGAAAGGGCACTAGATGCATGTGTTTGGAAGCCCTGTCTTCAGGAATTCAATCAGCACTGAAGAGGACATCCAGCAAACTTTTACTGGCTCCCACCCAGTGAGGCAAAAATCTGGTACCGATGGTGGTCCCACAGCCTTCAAGCTTTCAGTGCACCCCTGGAATGACTACCAGACACATACTATCCCACAAAGCTCCTGCTTTAGATAAAAGCCTAATTCAGCTGTACCTCTAGTGTGGATCCTTTCTTCTTCTTCCCCACTGGTGTCTCTTGCTGTGGCTGTTGGGCTTTTGGCTTCCCCTTTTTATCTGTGTGGGTGCTGATGGTTTCCACAATGCCCGAATCCTCCTCATTCTCACTTTCCTCTTCCACCTCCTCCTCACTCTCTGTTTCTTCCTCTGTACTGGATGAGGAGGAAGAATCCTTCACCACTTTAGATTTCAGGTAATCCATATCTGAGAGGCCTTTGCTGGCAGCTGCCTTCTTGCCTCCTTTCTTTGCTGTCAGAGGAGAGACCAGAGAAGTTTTGCATACAGATGCTGCTGCTCTCTCCCCCCAGTCAGGTGAAACCCAAGAAGCAACAAAACCATGAGAACCATGTTCCTCTGCTCTACCTGTTTCATGGGAAGGAAAGGCTTGGGAACAGCAGAGCAATCTTATGTCAGCACTTCCCAACTGACAATCTGTATCACTTGTCTTTTCAAGCAACACAAAGGAGCAGGAGGAACCCCACAGCAAAGTATTTTGTCTCAGTATTAACTAAATACTTCAAGCAGATCCCTGAGAAGCTTTTCAATTGTTCAGTTTAGGTTTTGCAGGGAAAAGGATGGAGGAAGCTGTTACTCCAAAACACCCCTCCAGCAAAGATCAATTCATCCCACTTACATTTGAGTTACCCAAAGAGCAGCAGGGAAAATGCCATTTACTCCAACAGAGCAGTGTAAGGAAATACTATGTAGGGAAGGAGAAAGGCTCCAAAACCACATTCATCACCGGTGCAGGGACACTGCATTCTAAGAAGACATACCCCAGAATGCAGCCTAGATTCCTCAGTCTTTTAAGTTAACTGATTACTCCACTAAACACAGTTTTCCTTTCAGGATCCAAAATACTGAATTCTGTCCCTTCCAATCAACTCTGAGAGGGCCCATTTCCAGAAATACATATCAAAAGCAGAGCAGACAAGTTCACAGACATCAGCTAAAGGTTACTAAATAAACAGAAACCACATCCAGCTCTGGAAATCCTGGAGATGAAAGTGGCTTCAAGCTAGAAGAGCAGCTAAGGGAAAGATGCATATGACTGTTATTCACACCTAGACACTGTATTAAGGCCCCAGGGGAAAGCATAAATGCCATCCCCACAGCATCAGCATCAGCAACTGCATTTCCAACATTTCCCTGAATCTGGGAAAACAAGCATACATCCACAGCACACAGAAGTCCCATGCTTGGGAAATGACCCTCCTGATTACACTGTCGCCATGCGGAGGCAAGACCCTGAGCCAGGTCCTTGTCAGCATCCTGCTCACATTCGCCACAGTAAAGACAAAGGGTGACAGCTCCTTTCAGTACCTTTAGTTTCCTCCTCATCTTCAGAGGGCTCGTCGCCATCCTCACTCAGCTCCTCAGATTCATCTGAATCAAAGTTGAGATAATCAGCTGCTGACTTTGCTTTTCCCTTCTTGGGCTCCTCTGCCAAAGTGTCATTAGCCCAAGTGGCCACCTGAGACCGCTTCTGGTGAACCACCAAGAACTCTTGGAATCTTTTATCTTCTTCTAGCTGTGGAAAGAGAAACCAAGCAGACAAGCTGTGAAGACAGACATGGGAGAGCTTGTAGTGAGTTAGAATTCAAAGATATCATCTCATTTCCAGCAGTGTAACAAAACAAATCCCTTAAGGGAGGTTCACTTCACACTGATAAGGGGAGCACTTGAAGTGACTGAAGTCTCCTCAACATCATGGAAACAACGAATCTCTCTTTCCTATTCTTTCTTTTCTGTATTTGATGTTTAGAAAGTACTTTAAAGAAGAAGCCAAAACATTAAAAAGAGAAAAAAAACGTACAAGTCAAATGTGACAAAACTCAGATATGGTTAAAACCCAGGAATTCCAAAACAGGACTGTCCTGGATGCAATGCATGGGCACACAGGAGGAGCTAACAGCTAAAAACTGGTCCCCAGCATCAGGATTGTTACAACAATGGTTTGCTACAGTAGAACTGGACTGACACGGAGTTGGTTAAATCACACACCTTGCCTGAATTTACAGCATAGGAAGCAGGGTACAGAAAGAGCTCTTGCTCTTAATACAAGCTAGCAAGAAGGCAGGGATTGGAGTCCAACCTCAACTCACCTCCTTTAAGTTTTCTGTTGGATCTTTCTTCTTTTTATCCTAGGAAAAGACAAACAAAATCAAAACCACCTTTGGAAAGGCTTATTAGAAACACAGTCAAGATAATGCCAGGTAACCTAATGGTACTGGGAACACAGATCCTAAGGCAAGAAAATACCAGAACCAGGACTCCAACACTACTGTTCCAGCTGCTCCATCCCCTTCTCCACACACCAGGCTACCCTTCTCTTTCCCAAGTCACTGACACCCAACAGAGCCTCAAGGAAACAAACAAGACTCACTTTCTTTGTGCCTGCAGGAGCTGCATTTACCACAGGTTTCTCAGTCTGTTTCTCAGAGGCAGGGACCTTCTGAGAGTGCTTACTCCATGCTCTGGGTTTTGAAGGGTCACCAAAAGGCTTGCATAACTCAACCTGAAAAGAGTAAGATCTTTGGTTAAAGGCATGCTCACCACACTGTAACTGCTGGCTAAGCCTCACCCAGGAACCTTTCTTATAACCCTGACAGGATGGAAGGGGGGTGCGTGCAGGAGAACAGGCAACAGAGCTACACATCCCCTCCGCATGGGGAACAGTCTGTGGTCCTCATTTAGGCACAAATAAGCTATCCTGGTTATTGTGATTCATTCTCTGTCCAGAACAGCAGATGAATGACCTGAGAAAAGGGGTTAGGTTCTAAAGCTCAGATTATGCCAGCTCAGTATCTGACACTGCTGTTCCTATGCCAGCTCAATATCTGACACTGCTGTTCCAACCAGCACTGAAATCACTGCTACTGCTCGGACACAGCTCATCTGAATGAAGCAACTGCTCCAGACTCCAGCCATGAGGTCTGGCATCAGGCTTTGCTCTCTTGCTACAGAGGACTTAATCTTTCAGCGTTCCTGGGCACCAAAATCTCCAATAACAAACTTCCTTAAGAATAAAGGAAGGTGTTTTTAAAGATCCACTCACTGTGATTCTGGATGTGTCTATGAAACTTCTGTTGAAGTGGTTCAGTGCTGTCTGAGCTTCCTCCTCAGACTTGTAGCCAATGAAGCCAAATTTCCTGAACTTGCCCTCCTTGGTGAACTTCAGGCAGCAATCAGTCAGTGTGCCAAAGGCAGCAAACAGCTTCCGAAAGCGATCTTCTTTCATCTGGGAAATGCAGGAGGACAAAGGAAGGAAAATCAACAATGCACTGCATCAACTTGTACTGGGCACTGGGGAGGCTGCACCTCGAATCCTGTGTTCAGCTCTGGGCCCCTCACTACAAGAGAGACATTGAGGTGCTGGAGCAATGTCAGAGAAGGGCAATGGAGCTGGTGCAGGGCCTGCAGCACAAGGGTGATGGGGAAGGGCTGAGGGATCTGGGGGGTTCAGTCCGGAGAAGAGAAGGCTCAGGGGGGACCTGATGGCTCCCTACAAGTGCCTGACAGGAGGATGGAGCCAGGAGGGGCTGGGCTCTGCTCCCAAGGAACAAGGGATGGGAGAAGAGGAAACGGCCTCAAGCTGCCCCAGGGCAGGTTTAGATGGAGCTGAGGAACAATTCCTGCCCCAGAGGGTGCTCAGGCATTGGAACAGGCTGCCCAGGGCAGGGCTGCAGTCACCGTCCCTGCAAGTGTTCACACAGCGTGGGGACGAGGCCTCAGTGCCATGGGTTAGGGGTGGCCTTGGCAGTGCTGGGGTAAAGAGTGGATTTGATGACCTCAAAGGTCTTTTCTAACCTGCTTGATTCTATGTTTCCAACCACACAAACGCTTTGCAGACAAGCCCAAAGCATTTCCTATCCAAGGGCTTCCAATGCACTGCAGGAACCACACTGTACTGTGTCATACTGATTAAACCACCCCACATCAACCACTAAACCCCTTCACTTCCCCTCTAAATCCACTCCACGTACAGATCTCTGCCTGCAACACTCCTGCAGCTAAAGGCTTCACCCCGAGCCCAGGGTCCAACAGCGCTGCCCTCCCAGTTATCCCCCAGTTCAACCACAGGCACAGTGGGACCCCAATGGGCACAACCCCTTATAGCCCCTTGCCCAGGCCCTCTCCCTCCCCGTGTCCCCCCAGACCCATCTCCACACCCGGAAGAGCCCCTCCTCCCCGCAGCCGTGCGCAGGCTCACCCCACTGGGGAGGTTCTTCACGATAAGTCGCGACATGGCAGCGACAGGACCCGGACGCCACAAGGGAAAACCCCCTCCGCGCTCAGCGCCGCACACGCCGCTCTCCGGGCGCCGCCATCTTCCCGCTGAGTCACGTGGGAGAGGGGACAGCAGCGCGCGGGCGCCAGGGGCGGGACCCGGATGTTGGCAACGGGTCCTTGGCAACGGACCCTAGCAACAGCCTTGGCAACGGGCTCCTAGCAACGGAGGCGCCGGGGGGATAACGGGGAGCATCCGGGAGCACAGAAGGGATCAGGGGCCGGCCGGGCATGGGGGAACGGGGAAGGGGAGGCAGGGGGGACGCAGCTAAGTATCAGCACAGCCAGTGGGGGCTGTATTGCAGAAGCTCCCATGGACAAGAGAGGCTGAAATCATGGAAGAAACACCCCCCGTGGGTTATTAAACACTGAGGGTCCTCTCCTACCTGAGCATCTGCAGGGTGAGAGAGTGTTGGGGGAGTGGGACCATTCCCCTTCAAGCAACTCCTCTTTACAGCCCTTCAGTCCAGCTCTGTCTGTCTTGAGCAAGGGGCAGTGAGCTGAGCCCAAAATCTGGCTACACTGCCATTCCTATGGGAAGAGACTCCTGACAGAGCTCAACCTCGGCACAGCGCTCCCTAGTTTTTCACCCACCAGTTTGGCTCCACAACGGATTTACCACAAGGATGGAAGCTGTCTCTGTCCAGAGCAAGCTACCCCGGCACAGGGGTCTTCCATCATCTCCTGTTGCTCCTTTTGAGGCAAGTCCAGCTGGCTGTGCTCTTCCTAAAGGGTCAAAGCAGCAGTGAGCACATCCCAGACTGGTTTGGGTTGGAAGGGACCTTAAAGCTCACCCAGTTCCAACCCCTTGCTATGGGCAGGGACACCTTCCCCTAGAGCAGGTTGCTCCAAGCCCCATCTCAGTCTTCCCCAGTGTTTTCAGGTAATTTGGGGTGAACAGGAAACCCAGCCACACCACTGCTGTGTGTCCTGGCAGGACGGGGATGGAGGCTTGTTAACTGGACAGCCCAGCCTGAGCCCATCCTCCTGCCCCCCATCAGGTCAGCAGCAAGGGAAACACTTGAGTTTTCCAGGGAAGGAGATCTGTGGCAATGGCCAGGCCCAGTGCACAGGAAACAGGATGGGGGGGGATGCTGCTGGGACTGCTCAAAGGGAAAACACCCAGCATAAAGCCCTCACCCCACAGCCCCAACTGGGGTACCCAGGAGGTGATGCTCCTGCCGCCCTTCAAAGAGGTATCCAGGAGGTGTAACAGTACCAGGGACCCATCTCCCTCCCCTCCTTGCCCTCTGCTCCTGCCTTGTCCTTGTCCAGGCTGTCAGGATGTTACTCGGGATGGCACTGACAGGGCTGTGCTTACACCATCACTAACACATCCAGCCCTTGCCCTTGTCACTCCCATCCTCTCTCCTTCCCCATCTCCTCCTCACCTTCTGCTCACAGCCAGCAGCCGCTCCCTCTCCTGCCCACACTGGTAGGACAGCACTGTCCTTGCCTGCTCCTGCCTCCTAACCCAGCACTGCTGGGACAGACATGCCCTGGACTTAGCCAGACGTCCTGCTCTCAACAGGTCCTCACCTCCAGCCACACATGGGACTGCAATTCCCCTGCTACCAACCTCTCCTGCCACTGGGGTTGATCTTCCCCAGCTGAGGATGTGTTCTCTGAGGGTGCCTGGGACCAGAAAGAGCCAATTCTCCACCGAAGCTTAGGAGAAAGAAGTTTAACCAAGCCAGGTGCCCAAGCAAAGAAGCCCCAGTGTCCCCCAGTGGGGACGTGGCTTTTGCAATGCTCAGCTTTGCTAACCCCACTTCTTTGAAAACAACAGATTTTAGCTCTCCCCTGATGCAAAGATTCAATACAGAAGCACAAGCTTTACAAACACTGACTTTAGACTTGATTTCCTTTGTGGTTTCTGCTCCCCAGGATGAGTCAAAGTTTACAGAGGTTAAGAGCTGGATCAGCATCCTTTATTCTGGAAAACTGGAGATTTTGGGGGTATCATGGGGACAAGAGAGTTGCTCCTTCAGCAGGTGGTTCTGCTGCACTGTGGAAAGGCATTTCTGATCAGAGATCCCAGCCCTGGGTAGAGGGAAACTGGGGCCCTGTCTTGAGAAGGCTCAAAGGAGGTCTTGGAAAGCAGTTCCCAGAGCTTGAACATCTGCCCTGAACATCATCCCTAACCCTTCTGCTGCTGGCACACAGCATGGGGAGGGGATAGACTGGGAACTGTGCAGAGACTGGCAAAGAGGCTGGATAAATGGGGCTTGTTGGGTTTCCCCCCTCTCCCCATAGAAACTGTTGTCTCTGATGATGCCAGTGTGAATACTCCTGTCCCTGTGCCACCAACTGTCCCTGTGGCAGTACCAGACCTGCTCCTGGTGAGGCGTCCCCAGCCGAGGATGGGATGGATGCAGCAGCAGTGCCAGGAGCTGGGTGAGGAAGGGAAAGGAAAAGCAACTGCTCCCAGGTTTTAAACTGGGTGAGAGCAGCAAGGGGCAGAAAGTAACTGGGAGGTGATGGGCCCAGCAAAGGTGACACAGCACCAACCCACAGCCACCATGATCTGCCCTCCTGTCCCCCCAGTTGGCTCCACATTGGTCTGGTGGCAGGGTCAGGATGATGGCTTCAGGGTCAGGGTGATGTGACTTCACCTTCAGCCTCCAAATCCCCCCATTGCCTTGCAGAAGGGGGACCCAAGTCTCTGTCATCCCCTGCACAGAGAGGAGGGGGAAGACATGGTCCCTCCACGAGCTCCATCCAGTCAACCTGTCACAACACATTAGCTGGCCAGCTCAGCAGCCAGCGGGACAGGGGCTTGCACAGCATCAAAGAGCAGGGGTCACCTTGCTGTAAAAGGGTATTATGGGCTGCCTGCAGCCAAGCAGCTGAACTTTGCAAAGCAGGGTTAGGGCAAGGGACCACGGTGTAAGGGGCATCGCTCTATGGGGAGAGGCAGGTAGAGGTGAGGGGCAAAGGGTGCCCGACATTGTGCTCCAGGGGCTGGATGCACCAGGGGTGAAGTGCTATGGAGATGGAGAGAAGGAAAGAAGCTGCCACAGATCCTGTGTATCCCTAGGGACGATAAGGGAGAGGCCAGATGCAAAGTCCTTCTGCTGTCTTCGGAGAGATCCTTCTTGGCCTGTAGCCCCTACAGTGTCCAAAGGGACACCGGAGGTTTCTTCCTGATTCCCCCACGTGCACAGCCTGTCATTCCTGCCATCCCAAGGAAGAGCTGTGACTCCAAGTGAGGATGCTTGCTGTGACTGCCCTGGGCTGGAGGCAAGCACTGCCAGCCCTGCCTGAGAAGGGCAAGGACAGCCCCGAGGAGCCCTTCATGCCTGTCTGATCAGGAGTGCCTTGGTCACCAATGGACACTGAAGGTGAACAGGGAAGGCAGGATCCATCTGAACCAAGGTCACCCTGGCTGGCATCCCCTATGCCAGGAAGCCATTCAGGTGCTTGCGGGATGGTCCTGAGCATACCCATCATAGAGCAGAGTAGAGGGGGAGAATCCCCTCCCTAGACCTTATCACCTTTTAGATGTAGATAATGAACAATATTCAGCCTCAGGGACTACCACAGAGGATGTAGCCCAGCTGAGGACCTTCTTCAGCTGATTAAATTAACCCAGAGATACCAGCAGGGACAGGGATGAATGTGACCCAGCACCACTCACTGCCAGGTTTTGGTGTGCTGGCATCCCACCAAGTCACTCTGCTTACATGGATAGTGTTATATTAACAGCACCATTTTAAATGTTGCCTGAACCTCCTGGGTTTTGCTTCTGGAGATGTTAGGTTTGGGGAGCAGAGATGCCTGGATCCATCTCCCGTGAGCAGATTGTCCTGCCCAGTCCTGGAGGAAGGAAATAAGAGGCTGCCTTTAATGATACAGTTGATGCTTGGAAATGCAGTGCCTGATTCACCTGCCTGGTACCCAAGATGGGGCCAAGGGAGGAGCAGGACAAAGCATCCTTCTGAAGGGCTCCATCCCTGGGAAGCTGGGATCTGCTTTCATCCTTGCCTGCAAGGATGCAATGGCTGTGGTGTGTCTATGGGCAGCAGAACAGGGCTTTCAACCAGCTAAACCCTCCCCTGAACCTGCTGCCTCAGCTGAGGAACTGCCCTGCAAGCGTGTCTGTGGCTCTGCTCTCTGTGTGTCCGCAGTTCTGGGGTGGAGATCATGTCCTTTCAAAGCCTTACAGCTAAACTAATGCTGAGTAATGAGAGGTAGGTCTGAGGATGGAAAGAGGGAGGAGAGCTTTTCCTCATCATATCCTCATATACCGGCACCAGGTAGGCTTGCCACAGAGAAGCATTCAGAAAGGACTTGGGAACCCGGATAGCCCAAGTCCTTTGCATCACAGGAGGTGAGGAGCAGTGGTAAATCATGTGCACAAACAATAAAGCATCCTCCAAGACACAGTTGATGGGACCAGTCATACTGGACAGGAGCCACCATCAGAGCAGGTCTCAGACCTCCTTCCTCTCCCTTTGAAGCAGCTGATGCTGGCAGACCTGGAGGAGATGGTCCTGGGTCAACTCCTCTGCCCATGGGCTGATGAGGAACATCACCATCTCCAGCAACATCTCTCCCTAGCAGGCACATCCATGGGGCTCCAGAGGGGACTGCATGGCCTTTGGTCCTGAGCACACACCAAGTGCTGACATGGGAGTGGTTTTAAAGGAAACCTAAAGCCCACCTAAAGTCATGGGAGATGTTGGTTGTGCTTTGCCTACTGCTGCCCCTTGCCTGACCATCCATCCGTCCATCCATCCATCCATCCACTCATCCACCCATCCATCCACCCGTCCATCCACTCATCCGTCCATCCATCCATCCATCCATCCATCCATCCATCCGTCCACCCACTCATCCATCCACCCATCCATCCATCCACTCATCCACCCACTCATCCATCCCTCCCTCCATCTATTCATCCATCCATCCCTCCACCCCTCCATCCATCCTCCATCCACCCATTCTCCCATCCATCCATTCATTCATCCCTCCCTCCCTTCCTCCATCCATCCATCCCTCCCTCCATCTATTCATCCATCCTCCATCCACCCATCCATCCACCCACCCGTCCATCCATCGCTTCAGTTTCCTCAGCCTCTCTGTACTTTTGGGTGTGTGTAAATGGACTCAGGGGAAGGTCCAGGCAACAGCTGTCTTTGATCAGTGCAACATGGGGGAGATGGAGCACTTCAGGAATGCCGCCTCCCGATCAAAGGTGGGAACACAGTGACAGCCAGGACTTGGCAAAGGCCCATCCTTGCTAATCCCTGCTGGGGAGCTGGATCAGAGACCCACACAGGCAGGCTGGCCCTTGGCATTGATGGGATCAGTTCAAACCCTGACGCAGGGTGAGGGGCAGGAGGGTAGCTCCCATCTGTCCCACAGGGCTCTGTCCTGATCCAGGTGTTATCCTCTCTGCAACAAGGCAAGCAACAGGATTTCCACCCCTGCTCCTACACGCCAAGAAACCCTGCTTGCCCCTGCCAGCATCTCCAACAGCTCAGCACACACCAAACCCTGCAGTTCCCTTGGAGAGGATCCCAAAGGGAAGCAAGTCAGTGATGCCTTAACGCTTTTGCCCCCACTATAAAGACGAGGTGAGGTTTGAAAGGTCCCTTGCTCTAAAAGCAGCTGGGAGCAAAAGGGACCACAAATTATCCCCTTCTTGATACACACCCAGGGTTTGGGGACAGCAAGGACACAGTTTGCAGCCTCCCCTCCATCCCCAGCGCATGGATGGCAGCATGGGCAGCCCCAGTTGTGGGATGGGTCCCAACACCAAGCCTGTCCAATGCCACCCTCCTCCATGGATGCTCCTATCTCCCAGTGGGCTTTCTCCTGATAACCCCGGTGGGAAGCTGGGAAGCCCATCCGTATGGAGCAGGTGGACTGAGGCAAAGCATTGTGTGAGCCAAGCTCAGCCCCACTGATGTGCAGCCAGCTCTGCCCCACCACGATGCTCAGCTCATCCATTGGGAACCACGCTGATGTTTCACCCCAGCAGTTTCAACCCTCGTGCTCTGCCAGCAAAAATGATCCCACCCCATGTGCTCAATGCTTTCTGCATCCCCTTGTCCTCACCCCCCACACCTTCCTCCGCCCCATCACTGTTTAGGTATCGCTTGGCTCTATCATGTTAGAAAGGGAAGCTTTGAAGAAGGGCCCTCCTGCAGGGTCACCCCATCTCCCCAGGCAGGTCACAGGTCCCTTCCTCCCCACACATCACCTGATAGAGAGTCAATCCGTGCCATGGTTATGGAGACAGGATTTATCAGCAAAGCCTGGGAAAACCAAGACATGGAAGCGTCCGCTCACACACCAGGGCCTGGCAGGGGCGAGCCTTGTTTGTGTGTGGATGGAGAGCTTAAGAACTGATGGAAGGTAGGGGGGGACTTGGGAACAAACAGAGGTGGGAGCAGAGCAGCAGCTCGAGGGTTGGGCTCCCAGCTTACTCCAGAGTGGTGATGCTCTGTGCTCCATAGCAACCCGAAGCGGCTGCCACACCAAGTGGGAATGGCCGAGATGTCCCATTTGAGACCAGCCTGGGAAAGGGAAGCCCCAGTTCGGCACTGGTGGGACAAGGTGATGCCATCCCCTGTGCCTGTGTGTTTATTCTCCCTGTTGGTGCAGGCACAACATGGGGTTGGGAGGTGCCAGGTCTCCCTGGGGAATGAGTGAAGCTTGACCCATAGGAAAGACTTGGAAGAAGAATGAGCTCCCAGTAAGGCAGGATGATTGTCCTCATCAGCACTGCCGTGTCCCCATAGACATAGTCAGGCCATACAAATCCCAGCCCAAGGATTTACCCATCCCACAGGCCACAAAGTGCTTTTCCCCCCAAACCAGCCTCCATCCACAGCTATGCCTACAGCTGAGCATGAAAACCAAAGAGCAGAAAGGGAAACTGAGGCACAGGGAAGGGAGAGCCTGAGACACAACCGCAGCCTCCCCTTGCCATACCTAGCCTATTTTCACTCCAACACTAGGAGCAACCCAATGGCCACACCAAGATGCTCATTTTTAATGGGTTATAGAGGTGGCTGGAGGCATCCCGAGCTGCAGAAACAGCCCTTGATGCAGGGATGCAGCTGCTCCATCCTGTCCCCGGTGGGCAAACCAAAGCCAATGCCTGGGCATGAATGGAGGGAAGATTTAGGAGAGCAGAGAGGCAACAGCAAGAGAAGGGAAAGCATCAGGCACCACTCACGCTGCCCTGAGGCAGTTTGGGTGACACCTCAGGAGAGCCACACGCAGCAAACACATGGACAGGCAGCACGGGAAGGACAAGATGCGACAAGGGACAGCGGTGACAAGAGGCCATGGGGCATCCCCAGCCAAGGACCTGCTACCTACCCAGGCTGACCTCCCTCCCCAGCCCCTCTCACCACTACATGCAGCTTGCAATCACTTTTCCTTATCAGAGAGGCTTAGCAGGGTGAGCATTGAAAGCACCTGCATCCCTTGGCTGGGAATCAAAGGCCCCAGCACTGGGATCCTGCACAATCATTCCCAACCAAATGCTGCCTGTAAGGATGCAAACCACCCTCTTCTCCTCAGCAACCTCCATCAGAGCACAGTGCAGTTAGAATAAGCGATGCCAGATGGTTTATTAGCCACAGAGCTGGGGCTGACACTTGGTTCCAGTGTGAAGGCATCAGGAGTGGGTCTATCACAGACATGTTTTCCCTGGCAGCACACTGGAACAGGGCAGGAGAGGTTGGATTTATTTGGGAACGTGGCACAAGGATGAGTTCAGAGCATGGAGAGATGGGATTAGATTAGGTTGTGGCAAATAAGGGAGAAACCGGTGCTGTCACCTGGGTTTATAGCTCTTTGGAGCACAAAAGGCCAAACAAGATGCAGTGCCATGGTCCAAGCCCCACCACTCACCCTCCTCACCCAGCAGAGCATCAGAGCATGATGCAAAGACCATAAGTGATGCCTCCCTAGGGAGTCAGCTTCACTCCAGCATCCTGGCATGATGCTCCCAACCTGGCTTCTCAATGGGCTCGTGGCAAAGCCCTCACAAAGCCCAAAGTGCATTCAGGGCCCTCACACTCTTTTCTAAGCCAAATCAGCAGTGGGTGGGCTCTGCCTTCTTTGACCAGGCCAGCATGGTCAGACCCCACACTGAATCTCACTTAGGATGGGTTTAGGAGGACTTCAAGAGCAGATGCTCCAGTGAAGGAGGAGCCCACACCTGAACCAAGCCAATCTGAAGCATTAAACATGGGAATCCTATGAGGTTTTCACACTGAATATAAAACCATTTAGGGGCTTTTGCACACTTGAAGCCATTCTCTTGTCTCCCCATCCCTGCAGCAGCATCAGACCTGCTGGTCTGAGCCATCTCTTCATAGAGATGTGAGATCTCTTTTTGCCAGGGATTTCACTCCTGTACACAGCTTTTGTATAGCTCCAAATGCTCCCACCATGGGCATCCATCCCCTCATTCCTTACAAACAGGAGAGTTCATGCCAAGCCTTGGATGACAAGAACACCAGAAACCCCAGCTTTCATATCAGGGTTCACAGGCTGATGGTGAACCAGTCCAGCTCCTTAGAGGGCTTCACCAGGCCCTCATCTGGAAGCAGATTTGAGTTCACTGCATCTAGTCTCCCGTTTCTCTCACATCAATAGAGACAGTGCTCCCAGCACTGGGAAGTGACCTTGGACTTGACTGGGATGCTGTGGTCCTAGAGATAGCCACCCCCAGCTCCACACTGGAGAGTGCAACAGGGTCCTGCCTGCAGAGGACTCACAGTCTTCAGCCCATCTCCCACCCACACACAACGGAGGCCATAACTCTTCTTAGGAGAGCCTGTTGCATCTCCTGGGTGCAGCAACGTGCAGGAGCAGCTTCATCCAATGCTTCTGTCCGCTTTACAGAGCACACTTCAGCTGCAAGGAGCACCTTCATCCTGCCTGGGGGATGTAAATACCCTCTGGGCACAGCAAAACCACTCAGCTCCCTCCTTTCCCTGCTGCTTGGTCTTCAGCATCACCACCCCTGTGCCAGAGCACCCATCCGAGCTGCTGCAGCCCAAGGGCACATCCTCCCTGGTGTTTACGCCACGTGAACCCCTCACCAGACACCTCCAGCAGTTTATACACCGTGCTGGGCTTCCCCACCCGTGGGAGGGGGGATTTCAGTGCCCTTTTAAGTGGGGTGAAGTGTTGCAGCAGAGCAAGCTGGGGAGAGGATGGGAACAAGCTGTTCCCAGGGGGGAGAGCACTGGAGCCCTCCTCCAGCACCCAGGTGCTGACAAGTGGTACCCAGCTTCACATCAAGCACAGAGAGGGATGCAGGGGAAACCACAGGCTCTCCAAACCTCACACAACAGTGGGCACAACCAGGATATCTATTTAATGGGGCCTGGTGGAAGAGGTTTGAACTGAGCTGGAAAGGATGCTCTATACAAGCACCTCAGCACTGTGTGCAGGGAGAGGCCCTGTGCTCCCCAGCATCCTGCCTGGAAGGGGTTAAGGGTCCCCCAAAGCAGACCTGTTGAATCACAGCGCATTCAGTGCCCTCATGCTTCTTCCTTCAGCAAATTCAGTCATTTCAGCAGCCAGTGTGTGGTCAGGCACCACGCTGCATCTCCCTCAGCATCAGCTTGGCAGCAGCAAACAGGGCTTCTCCCGTACCAGTGGAGGGGGAGCCTTGGTTGGAGCAGCCTGGGAACACGCAGAGATGCTAAAGCTCACTTTGATTTTGCAGGGTGATGCTGCGACTGCAGCTTGGTCTGCTGCTAACACAGCCTGTGCAGTTTGTTTTCCTGCTGCCAAGGCTGGATGTTGGAAGCTGCCAGGCACAGGGCTCTTTGAGGGAGGAACTACAAAGCGGGCTGACACCTCTAATGAATTACAGTAATACCAGCTCGGGGTGAACTCTAAAGTGCCTGTTTACACAATCACTGACCTCCCTTCGCCCGCTCTCTGGTGTGAGTCCCCTCCCCTGCCTTGATGGATCACAGCTGAATGGAGGCAGACCCCGGTGTTTATCATCTCCCAGCCTTGGGAAGGGAGGGAGTAACAGAGTTTCCTGGTGTGCTGGCCACCACCAGTGATAACATGCCCAAACATCACTCCATGTGGGAAATACCCTCTGCATCTTCTTTGGTACAACTCTCTCTTTGGGGGAAGGCCCCATGCAGGGAAGGTGGCTTTCAACAGCATCAGGCAGTGGTACCCACAGTGAGCCTCTCATAGGGGCAGGGATGGGTGCTTGGGCCAGGGCTGGGAGCAAGGGCAGTCCCTGTGCTTACAAGGGCCTGTAGGGACAGGCCAAGGGGAATGGCTTTAACCTGCCAGAGGGGAGACTGAGCTGAGCTCTTAGGCAGAAGCTCTTCCCTGTGAGGGTGCTGAGGCGCTGGCACAGGGTGCCCAGAGAAGCTGTGGCTGCCCCATCCCTGGCAGTGCTCAAGGCCAGGTTGGACACAGGGGCTTGGAGCAAGCTGCTCTAGTGGAAGGTGTCCCTGCCTGTGGCAGGGGTTGGAACTGGGTGAGCTTTAAGCTCCCTTCCAACCCAAACCAGGCTGGGATTCCATGACTCTATGCTCGAGGGCTGTGCCAGCTCCTGGCTCTCACAGCTTGGGGATTGCTGGCAGAGCTGCTCCCTCTGACAGGCTCAGCATCAGCCTGGAAGGAGCAGCTTCTCCATGAAGCCCTGAGCTCGGTGCAAGGTGAGAAGCTGGTGTTTAGATTAAGATAGGGGGAGAAAGCAAAGCCATCAGGGCAGCAAGTTCCTCCTTCCACCGCATCTCCAGGCAGAGCTCCCTCAAGGCCAGCAGAGATGTGGGACCAGCGCCTCGCACTGCCTGAACCAAGACAGGAGGAGCTGGACATCCCAGCTAAGGGGATGTCGGGTGTCCTCACACCTCTGCTTGGGCTCATGCCCAGCAGACCCCAGTTGTTCCTCTCTGTTGATGTCCCACCTGGCGCAGGCAGAGCTTGGTGGTTAAACATCACCATTTCCACCCTCTGGGCAACCCCATCCTGTCCCACCTTCATCCCCAAGGAGGACATCCCTGTGCCTGGGCTCAGACCATCACACACGTGGGTATGGGACCAGCAGCATCCTTAGCTCCCTTCTCCTGCCCCGTGGTACAGTCACAGGAGTCCTGGGATTGGGAAGCATCTACAGCATCACCCTGTAAAAGCCAGAGACCCAGGCAATGAGAGCTCCCACCAGCAGAGGTGTTAGACCACAACGTCCCTGCTGTCCTGCCTGGCCATGTCCCAGCTCTGGACACTGAGGAGAAAACTGGGTTAGAGCAAAGGCTGGGGGATGCTCAGCTGCTAACAGGAGGAAGGGCAGGAGGATGCTCTGTGCCACAGCCACCCCGCTGCTCGCACTGTGCCATGGCTTGGTTTAGCTCCAGCACTGGGGGACGGTCTTTAATACAGCCAAGCTTTCCCTCTCCCTGTACTCAGAGGATGTGAGCATCAGTGCTGGCCCCTGGGGAAGATGCTTCTCTGTTTCTCTGCTCACCCTCCGACCCCTTCGTTTTGTTCCAGAGTTATTTTTGGAAGTAAAAGCTTTTTCCCCCCACCTTTGCCCTGGCCCCCATCTCTCTGCCAGCCAAAGTGGCATTTTAAGCCTCCTGCCCACCCACCCAGAAAAATGGAGGCTGAGGAGGGGTAGAGTTAAGCCTTCCCATCCACCCAGCAAGCAGGAGGCCTTTGGGAGGCCTTTTCAACTCATTAACCCTCTGCCAACTCAGCTGCCCAAAGAGATGCTCTCAAACATTGCTACGCAGGTACCTGCCCTCCACAAGCGTCTGTGGGGTGGAGGAGGGCTGTGGCCCCCAAAATAGGGGCTTATCCCATGTCTTCTTCCCTACAACATTACAAAACCTACGTGATTCACTACAGCATTGAAGTACCTACACACACCCCCACACCCCCCCATCCCATCATACAGAGTCCCAGCTGTGCTCCAAGTCCCGCTTCCATTCAGAGCTGTATGAACCAAGAAGGTCCCACCCCAAAAAGCTATAGGGACATGTAACAGGAACCTTATGCCATCAAAAATACACACACAGAGCAGATGAACCCTGCTTCATGCTGCTAACAGTCAGAGGAGGGATGTTCAAGCCAAAGAGCAGGTACCAAAACCCACAGGGTCACTTCATTCATCCCCTCCTTGCTGCAGGAGCTGCTTTGCAGTGCTGGCTGCCTGCAGGCATGGATGCTGGGGCATTGCTGGCTGCAAAGGATGAGGAGGAGGCAGGTCCCTGCCACTCATGGGGATGCGGATGGTGACATGAAGATGCTGAGAACCAGGGGACAAACCGCACTCGAGGGGAATGAGATACCCCTGAGCTGCTCTGCAGTAACACAGTCCCAGCCATCCCCATGCCCACAGGGGAACCTTTTCCTCCACAGAACAAGCAGCAAAGCCCTAAAGAGCCAGACACTTGTAAACCCTCTCCATCTCCCAAGATAAGAATGCGTTTGCCCCTCCTCTGCATGCAGAGTACAAAGCCAGGCGTTGGCTGTAATGGGGTGCGATGAGTTTCCAGAGCTCTGCCCTGATGTTCTACCTCAAACCAGATTCCCAAAAGACAGAGTCCATAAAGACCCGGTCCAGACACCCGGATGGGCTCAGCATCCTCCTCCTCACACCAGCCAGCATTGGGCACTCAGGCAAGGAAGCAACACACACACACACGGAGTTACTCCTGTCACTGGTCTGGGCACATCCCAAGGGATCTCCAAACCACAGTGTTGAACATACCCGGAGAGACACCCTCTGCTTCCAGCAGGTTTCCAGCCCCTTTGGAACCTACTGACGTTTCTGGCTTCACACAGAAGGGAGTTCCCATTGATTACACACCCTCCACTAGGCTTTATGTCCAACGTCTTGCTGCAAAGCATCAAAACGGGCTAAACCGAGCACCCCGTGTCCGCGCATCAATCCCGATCCCGGTAATTCCCGGCTCGGAGGAGCATCCCTTATCCCAGGCTCCGGGATCCGAGCGCTGCTCGGATCCCGGAGCCTGGGATAAGGGATGCTCCTCCGAGCCGGGCAGGAGCTGCCCCTGCAGCCCAACACCGCACAGCCCCAGAGAGGAGCCGTCGCCACAAGATGTCACCCGTGCCCTTCGACCGGAGCCCCCCGAAAGCCCCCGCGGGGCTTGGGGGGTCCTGCCCGGCCATCCCCCTGCTCCTCGGGGTGCTCCGACCCGTCCCCAGCTGCGACATCGAGGGGGACCAAAGTGCATCTGGGACTCAGCATCTTCCCGTTTCCATGGAAACACCCTGGATGCTGCAGCGGCCGGCGCTGGACCACGGGGTGCTCAACACAGCATCCTCAGTCCTGAAACCCCTTCGTGGGGTGGAATCGTTTGTCCTTCAGGTTTGTAACCACCCGAAGACCCGCAACCCGTGCTTTTTAGGTTAAAATTGGGCAGAATAAGTTAATTTCAAACTCAGAATCATCAGCTTTCAACTCAGGGGTGCAATAGGAGGCATCTGCACAAGAAAACGAACCCAAGTAGTGCCAGCTTCAGTGTTAACCTCGAATGCTCTTCAATGATCCCACTTCCTCCCCAAGCCCTGGCTGGGAGCAGAAGACCTAGCACCAGGTAACAGCCTCAAAGTGGAATGCTAAAGGCACCCAGGGAAGGATGCCCACAGCCTCCATGGCCAGCACAAAGCTGTACTCGAACCACAGCAAGTGATAACAGTGGAGGACTAAGGGCATCCATTGCAGAGAAATGACACCTCTGGGGTTCAATCAGGCCATATGTAATGTCAAAATTACCAGTTTGCTTCTTATTTCCACTCCCCACTTTAAGCCCCCTGCGAGGTTTGGATGATCTCTGAGCACTGCAGGATTTCCATCCTGCTTTCTCCAAGGGGAAGGGCTGGAAGTGAGGGAAGAATTTAAGTGCTCGGGATGGCTTTTTCCTTGAGAACACAGTAGCAGACTCAAAGGGAATAAGACAGTGAGCTCGCAGGCAGGGCAACTGGGGGCTGTGCTCCCAGCACCAGCTTCTCCTGGCTGCCCTAAAAACCAAGTGCTTAATCCCATCTTCTCCCTTTGCCCATAGGAGAACCAGGTGGACAAGGGAAGGCATGCTGGGTGGGTATTTCCCACCTCACAGCCCATCGAGCCTGGTTTTGCAGCTCAGTATCCAAATGAGTAACTCAATCCTTCCTTGGGTCTCCAGGCTTCAGGGTGCCTGGTGATGGTGTGGGCAGTGAGCACAGCGCTCATCCTTTCGCACAGCACAAGAAAAGGACCTAGAGGTGCTGATCAGGTGGCAGGGTTGGAACAGGAGAGATTCTTCCCTTTAAACCTGTAATCCAGTTGGAGAACAGCCTGCCACAAGGCATGGGGACCCACTGAGAGCTCAGGAATGCCCAGAGGTTAAAAGGACTGGCTGCTCTCTCCAGCTTGGGACATCCTTCAGCCAATGTCCCCGAGCATGTGCCACCAGGACTGCAGAGACTGGACACAGAGGCCTCTTATACTGCTGGTACCATCCCTGCTCAGACAGCAACCCGATCCCTTTCCATGACCCCCATCCCAAGGAAACTGGTTTCCCTTCCTCATCCCTGATCCCTTCCAAAACCCACCTCCCACTGTGCCCCATGGAGCTGCAGCTTTCCCATAGCAGCCACTGCTCTTCCAAAGGGAAGAGCCAGGGAGCACGACCCACACAACGTCTGGAAGGGCTGCACTCAGGGGTGAGCTCAGTAGTGCCAATTACAAGTGACACATGAAACATTCTCCCTGTCCCTTTCCCCTTCTGCTCAGGACCCACTGGCTGCTACAACACCCAAAGAGAAGAAAGCTTTGGGGCTTCTCAGTCTCTTTGGTCCAAAGGAGACCATGGAGACTTTTGGCTTGGATATTGGAGAGAACTGTTTTTTTCATCCAAGACGTGCAGCTTCGCTGTGCTAACTCCTACTCTCACCCATGCTCTTAGAATCAGCATCCAGAAACCTCCCCTGTGCCAGCAGAGATCCTGATGGTCGCTGCTCCTAACCCCACCTTGATGCCAGAGCTCCTGTGCCATCACTGCATGCAGCCAGTGCAGAGCAGTGTGAGTGCTGCACTCGGTGCTGGAAGGCAAGAGGCTCTTCTTCCCTCACAGCCCAAGAGATAAGTAACTGATCATGACGCTGGCTCTGCCTGAGGCTGCTCCCAGGAATTGCTCCTGTCTCTATATGGCAGCTGGATAAGTTGTAATGCAGCTCCCTTGAGTGCCCAGAGCCACCACAATCACACCATGCTCTATGAGATGGGAACACGAAACTACAGCAAGCGGTCCACAGCCCCTGATAGACCGGGGACCGTTGCTCAGCATCATGTGGGTATCACTGCACGCCAACGCGATACCCACAAGACCCCACCAACTCTTGGTGTGAGAAACCTCAACAAGGCTCAAAAAATCCCAAACCCAGGGCTCAAAGCACCACCAGCAATAAAACCACGTGAACCAGCAGCATTTTGCCCAACTGATCTTACAGCAACAACCAAACCCGATGGAAAAAGCCCTGCGTCTTTTCACACTTGACCTTCTCTGCAGCAATACATTAGCCTCTGTGTCCAGGCTCTTTGCTGCCCGAGCCATAAGTGGGATGCTGCTGTGTTTATTACAGAAGCAGAGGGCTCAGCTCCATCCCTGGAGGCTCCGTCCCCCACTGCTCTTTAGCTCAGGTTGTGGTGTTTAATGGACTGCTTTACAAAACTCAGTCTGTTGTAAGCCCCTGCAGTGTCTTATAAAAGTCAGCCCCAACAATAAGCCGCAAGCTCAGCTCTGGGGCTTCACTGCTCTGCTTCACAAACAGGTTATTACTTGTAAAAGCCCCTTGCTGGAAGGAGCAGCACTCTACGAGGGCCAGTCAATGATGCCTTTTGATATGTACAATAAAAAGCCCCCCACACTCGAGTTCTTTCCCAAGGAACACTTGATATTCGTTGCTCTGGGGTGTCTAGAAAGGAAGAAAATGACTGGCCCATTAACAACTGCCCCTTGGCCTGGGGTTTTTTTCCAGCTTAAAAACAATGTGCTCAGAATTGGCAGCCAAGTCAAGCTTAAACATTTGTTTTGCCTCAGATTATTTGCAACACCCCGTAAACTCGGTGGCTTTTCACTCCCTTGCTAAAGGGATTTCTCTGCATTATTCCATGTGGCTCCAACATATGGAGCCATAAAGCAATCTAGCTCGTAGCTGGTGTCATGGAATATCTTGGGGGTAAGGGGGGAGCCTTGGGAAGGAGGTGTGGGACCCGACTCAGTGCAACCTGGCAGAGACCCGGGCCTGAAGGAAGCTCAGGTTTTTATGAGCCAGGAAATTGGAGGCTCAGCTTAGGCCGTGCCAGTTGTCCCCATGTGCTCAGGTTTCACATCATAACTTGGGTCTCGGTGGAGTTGTGGAGGGAGATATCCATGGGGACAGATGGCAGCTGCATGGGAAAGTCACTCCCATCAAGAGGTGGGCATCAAGAGATGGCTCAGCGGGATGGCCATCAGTTGGTGTTTGGGGAAAACATCTAAGAGCCAGTCAAGGGAGAAAAGGAATTCATCCCCTTTCCATTGCCCACCCCACAACTGCCAGGAAGCTGATGAGTTGGGAACAAGTTGCTGAGAATCCCTATTTACCAGGGGCATGAATGAGCCGGGAGCACTTCCCAAGGCCATCGAGGGGCAGAGACAAGCATCCTTCTGCAAGGTACCAGCTCTCCACAAACCCAGTCTAGCCAGGACATAAGGGCAGGGAGAAGGGATGTTCTGTAGGGGAAGAGGTGTAGAAGCACACAGAGAGGTGGGACCAAAGGATGGAGAGCAGCATAGTCAAGCAAGAGAAGAAACCCAACATTCACTAATCTGTAGAGCAACGAGAGTGGCCAAGGAGATACCTGAGGAGCACTTCAAGCATTTTCCTCTATACCTCAGCAGAAGATTCCACCTATGCCAGGGTTTTCCAAACACATTTCCTCTGCCTGAAAATTTGACCAAGCTCAGGGATTTCTGGCTGCCCCAATGTCTCTAATGGTAACATGGGCACTGCTTGTGAACCATGGCACTGCTGGCAGCACTGACCCAAACACACTGATGCAAGACACGTGAAGCTGAACCACTTTGGGCATGGGCAGCAAAGCATTCAGAGTGGATTCGCTGTGCTGCCCACATCCACACGGTGCTCACCCCATTCCTAAGAAACGGGTGCATTTAGCCTCCTACTTAAATCAAATGCAGAAAGTGAATCAGGGTGTTTCCCAGCTTCATTTGTCCCTTCAATAATGTTGTTTCAATGCAGTTTAGGGGTGACTTGCACACCCCAGGGATGCTCCAGAGCAACCCTGCTTGGGCTTAAAGGAGGAGGTGAATTCTCTTCTACCTCTGCCCAGCTGCGTGGTCACCAGGAGCCTCAGCCCTGCCTCTTCCTCTTGCCCAGGCTGCCCCAGCTCTTCAGCACAGAGCCTGGAGCAACCCCATCACATCAGACAAATCCCTTTGGGCACCAGCACAAGGTCTCTCCAGAGCAAAACACACATCTAGGCACAGATTTTGAGCCAAGCACTGGCACAAAGAGTCCAGGAGGCTCAGCCAGAAGTTTCCAGCCAAAAACCTCCCTGCACAGTGAGGAGATGACTGGTTCCTCTGCCTGGCTTCACTTCTTGCACTGGGGTCTGCCAGTGGGTGACAAAACCTCGCTGTCCTTTTGGGACAGCCCTTATCAGCCTGTTTGGTGATGCTCCATTCACAGCGCTGCCAGTGGGTCCTGGGGAGGAACACCCCACATCCAAGGTCCAAAGAGACCTTGCCCCGTGGCTGTGGGCTCAGGGAGAGCACCGAGTACAAACACCACAAGGCAAAGGGGAACTCGGCTCTCCTCCCTTTGCCTCTCCCGGGGCGGGCGAGCAGAAGGCTGGAGTTTGTAAAGCAGCATCCCGCTGTCATCACTGGCATTTGTCAAATGAAGTGACCACTCTCGGGACAGGTACTATTTCAAAAGTGGACATCACTTGCAGAAAGTGCTAATGTACAGGGCTGTCAGGTCCCAGCCTCCGCAGCAAGATGAGTTCTCTGATGTTTGGGGGAGAGATAAGGCGACGGCAGGGGCGGCAGCCTGGGCTATTTCTGCCAGTCACTCAAAGCACACACAGACCTGGTCCCCCAGCAGTGTTTGATCAATGGCCTCCTCCTCATCTTCGTGCTGCTACAAGCAAGTCACCCTGTGCTGGGAGGTGAGCTCCAGCCTGCTCAGATGGTCCCCAACATCTCCCAGAGCTTTCGCCCTCCATCTGCACCCCACAGACAGAGCTGGGCAGCAAAGGATGGAGGCTGGGTAGGCAAGATTGGAGGAAACAAGCCTTTGGATTCAAAACAGAGTTGGAGCAGAGAGAAAACCTTTACACAGTTAAAGCTTCATGTGTTTTGAGTCACTCCCCAAGAAATCTGCAATCAAGGACTTACAGAGCTACCGTTTATAGCAGCTTCCACTCCTGCTCCTCACTCTAAGTGCTCTCCTCCATCTAAAGCATATGAAAGACTTCCCCCAGACCAATACCCCTCTGGAGGTCAGGAGGGGAGGCACAAGCCTTTACTCCGGTGTCCCTCACCTCCTCTTCCCAGCCAGGGCACAAGGCACCCAGTGACCAGAGCATGACCCACACCAGGTTCATTTGAGCCTCACCTCTCCTTATTTAACACCTCTCCAGCAGAGAAGGTGCCTCACCCCTCACTTCTACAGTAAGGCCACCTAAAAGCTGTCTATCCATCTCATTTTAGGAGAAAAACAAAATATGAAGAAAACAAATCCAGAACTCAACACAACCACCCAAGACCCAGGCTGGAGGCTCTTCATATTTATAGACATTATCCACCTGATTTACTCTGTTAGCTCCAACACTGCTCCAGCAGGTACTGGAGCTCTTCCCTTTGAAGACCATAGAAGAGATCCTCTCTGGTGAAGATACCCAATACAATCACCTCTAGAAGACAGGGAATGACTTAATCCTGTCCCTTGGTCACTGAGGGCTTCCCACCAGACCATTCACCTGCAGCCATTGCATCTTCACAGCAGGACATCCCCTCCAAACACTGCTCCATGAACCCCAGCAGCACCCAGGACAGAACATATCTAATCCTATAATAACACAAACAGGCAAGAAAACATCATCCCACTGTACATCCCCTTCTCCCCAGCTCAGAAACCCCACATACCTTGCTGAAAACACACCTTGCTGCTACCCAAACACCACCAGCATCACAGCAGCTACTCCGATACTAGGGCTTCTATAGGATTTACCACCCCAAGGAGGGGAAGTCCTGCCCTTCCTGTAACTAGCAGCAGCTTGTTCAGCTGATTAACCTGATTTCCTTCACTCCTTTACCAGCTGTGCTGGCCAGAGCTCATCCCATTCTCTGTTCAAATCAGAGCAGAGGTCGTCTTAGTTGTGGCTTTGCTGTGTGGAGCCACTGATCTGCAGTGCAGGGCTGGAAACAAAATGAGACTTATAATGTATTTTCTTATATGATATCATTTTTATATATATATTTATATGTATTTTAGTATTTAGCATCCATAGGATGGCATTTTATACTTAAATAGTATATCACATTTAAATAGCATAAGCGAATGAAATACAAAGAACCAAAAAGATGCTGTAGGAACACGCAAGGCACCTTACTTATTGTACAGCCTTTTGACTGTTTTTCTTTCTGCAGGTGCTAATTTTAGGGAAATATAATGGAGGAAAAAAATCCATCTTCAGTCAGAATGCTGGTTTCTATGTAAAAAATTCTACCTGTGGATGAGGGTTTATTTATTTATAATGGAAAAAAAAAGTCATTTATTCCTTATTAATATAAAGAGATCATGATGGGAGGACAGAGCTCGGTATTGAGCTATAGAAATAAAGGGAATTAATGCAGCACCGCAGAGAAACTGAGTCCTTCACCAGGGTGCTGAGCCATGCGCTGGCCATGGAAGGCTCTGAGCCCCAGCAAGGCAAAGCAAAACCAGCTCAGAAGCTGAAGCCTTGCAAATTCCATCGGGAAGCGAGGCACGCATATTTAAGTGAGGGTGATTAACAGCTGGCACAGCCCACCATGGGAAGTGATGGATTCACCATCTCTGGATGTCTTCAAACAGCAGCTGGATGCTCCCCGGGAGCCCTGTCCTGAAACCCAGCCCAGGGGCTGGATGTGGTGCTCACTGCACTGGGATTGCTACCGTTCACCTTTCAACCCTCCCAAAAAAACCCCACTTCTTGCATGCGTATAAGCTGCTGATTGTCCAAGGTATAACTATCAGAGGCAGGTTTTCATCCTTCCTGTGTCTTCAGGGCAGGAATGCCTTCCATGAAGGGCTGTGTCATGCTCAGTGTGGTGGGTGAGTGTGATTTCAGGGCTTTAAGGCATCATTTGTATATGAATTTTCAAGGGTTACATACCTTTTGGTGAGGATGAGAGGTCTGGAGGTATTTGGTTGCCAACAGGCTCCATGAACGTATTGACCGTCCAAAACCTCTTCAAATTCTTCCATGCAAAAGCTTATTTTCATCTGGAATAAACATAGGAAATGACAATAGGAGACTTTGGAGAAGGAACTCAATCCATAAACAGCTATGGGAGAAACCAGATCTTTGTATCACTGTACAAACAGCTTCAAACACGTATCACCAAGGGCAGAGCATGAATTTTTAAGCTAACCTCTGGGAGAAGGATGAGTTCAGTCAGGGACAAGAAGCCCAAGGGCAAAAGTTGCCATTACTGAGGCATCTCCAGAAGATGGAAAATCAGGAATGCCCAACCAGAACAGGCACAATGAAACAGGGGGGGAAATAGCTGACCAAGGAGCTGAGTTGGATCTGTGGGCATGAATCCAACAGGAAAGCCACAAATTTCACAGTGATTTTTATGGAAATCATGAATATTAAACATCATAGAGAAGCAGGAATGGAGCAGTGGAGCTGGAAGGGATGTTTCTGGGAAGGGTGTTACACAGCATCTTGCTTGTGTCTTCTTCCAGCTTGAGCTACAACACTTTGTAGACTTCATAGTGGTCTACAAAAGGCCTGTGGTGTGGTTTGAATGGATTTTCACAGTGTTACTAAGCATGCAGAGGCGAAAAAGAAGAGGTTTTCTAAGGACATTATTCAGGCATTGAAACAGAAGTGCCCCAAAGGGCTGCCCTTTGCCATGACTTGCGGCCCTTTTTAGGACCCACGTTTCAGAGCTGACCTGAGCATAAGCTGCAGGGAAGAAACCTTTTGGTGTTCCTCCTCTCTCTTCTCCTTGCCAAGGGTCAGCCCAGTGGCTCTGCAAGCCCCAAAGAGGAGGAACCCCAGCACCTCCCATCACAGCATCCTATTCATCCCCCCCAGCAGGCTGATCCCTCGTCCCATCTCGGACCACTTCCACTCTGCTCTGCTCTCTTTCCAAACCCCCATCTTTTTCATGTTCTGATGGCAACGCTGCAGGGAAATATCAGAGGCACCCATGTGGCCTCCCCTGGCTCGGAAAGGAGGTACCGGCTGGGGAAGAAACACCCAATTATTTAGCAGCTGTCAAGGTTAAGCTAAATAACCCCGGGATGGGGAAGGTTGGGCTTTGTGTCTATGAGCAGGAGAGGCCAAAAAGCATCTTCCCTGAGGCAGCTGAGGAAAGCACAACCCGTGAAGCAGATCTATTGCACCAGGCTGCCCGGCGGGACGCCGGGTTTCCAGGAATGAAAAGAAGCTGGGGATGTCCTGGCAGACGCCGGGGCAGGGCTATGGGCAGACGAGCTCTGCCCATTCATCAGCACCCGTCAGGCTTCCCGAGCCGGCCGTGGGATAAATCAAACCGCAAGAGGGGAAGGGAGGCAAGGGGGGGGGGAAGAGAAGTGTCCGATGGGGATGGTTTGAGGGGGGAGCTGCGAGAGGGGGGAGAAGAGGGACCGAAAAGGCAGCGCGAGGGAGAGGAAAAACCAGATCAAAGGCAGAAATTCATCAGAGATAACGGAATTATTTATTTTTCCTGCTGCTAGCGGGGATTTTTTTTCTCTCCTTTCCCCCCTTTGAGGCCCCCCAGGCCTTCTGGGCTCCTACGTCTCCAGCCAGTCTGTTATTCTCAGGCGTCCCATCACCCCCACCGCAGCCACAAAGCAACATGCTCACTTCATCACGCGGCTCTGCTCTGCACAGCGAGACCTTTTGATCTCCGTCTCTCCAGTGTTTATATGTGACAGTGCAAGAAATGTATTTACAGTATACGGGGCTCTGTTAGACACTGCCTGCCTTCATTTGAACATTAATACTGGGAGCAGGGGAAGGGGGGAGCAGCTCTCCTTTAATTCACCCATCATTTATTAAAATGTTTATTTGGAAATCCGCAGGCCCATTTATCTGGTTATTACTCAGAGCAGGATCAAATAATAACTCAGGTTCTCTGTGTCACACAAGACAAACCAAATATACTCTGGATGAGGTCTTTCAATGGCCCGCATATCCATCCTCACGCCTGGCGCTTGGCCGGCTGTAGGGCCCTGGGTGGGCTCCCTGGACCTGTAATGCAGCTTTTCATCTCTCAGTTCACAGGCTCAGATCCAGCCTGAGCCTGTTGCTACCGCTGGTGGTGCCCCTCGAAAGCACCCCTGATAGCAGTGGGTGTCTGCGTGGTCAAGGGGGACCCGCTGGAGCTTATCCCCAGCTCTGTCTGCCTCATACTCTGCTTTTAAAGCTGTCTCCTTCCATCTCCATCACCTCTGGCAGCAGCAGATGGGTGTCCGCGGGAGGACCAAGCCATGGAGGACCACGTCAGCGCAGCCAGTTCGCTATCGCATGTCGGTAGCAGCTGGAGAGCTTGGAGTCACCACAGAGCTCCTGTTCTCAGACCCTCACACCATGGGAACAACCCTCAGTCTGGGGGCTCCTCGGATGAATCTTATCTTTCTGGAGATGAAGATGGTCCATGGCCACCCAGTGCCAGTGATCCCCTCCTTCCCCATCCACTCCACCATCTCCTTCCACCATTCACTTCCTTGCCTCATACTTTCTGCTTTGTTTTGGGTTGCCCAACACAACCACATGATGAAAGATGATGTTTTGAGACATGCTAATTTTAAGCTCTCAGCTGCTCTAAGCTCACCTGTAAGGCCTTGTCCAGATGGTGTAAGAGCCCCTGGCATGCTTTTCTTGGTCTTCAGAGGCTAAGAAAACACTGAAGCCACTTTTAAGTGGAATTTGGTGCTAAATAAGTTTTGACCAAACAGCCTTTGGCAATGAAACAGCAAAGGGAAGATGAATGTGGCCCATTTCACATGGTAATGGTGGGCTGCAGACCCAGCACAGCTGGGCAGGTAGCACTTCTTATAGAGGTTCGGAAGAGATGCTGGAAGTGCCAGTATGCAAAATGCTTTGGAGAAGATTAGTGTTTGAGGAAAGGAATGATCACACTGTCTGGTGCAAGGCAAAGTAAACTCAGTAGATGAGACTGGACACACATGGGCTCTGTGCTTCATTCACCTAACTCCATGCACTTCGCATCCCTCCTATGCTGCTGCGTTACTCTTGACTACAAAGGCTGAAACAACCATCAAATCCCAGTTTCCTCTTCAGGGCTTGACATGGTGATGTGCTTTCCATCAGCAGCTGCTTACAGATTTAGTTTGAAAACTGTGCTGTGCTCCAGAGGATGTAACAGGCATTATCCCAAACCCAGCTTCTTGGAATCGCCAAGTAAGTGCTGAGATTAGCACCCACCTTCCAACAACACAGCTCCAGCATGGCCCCGCTGCCACACACAGCATTTCTGGGGACCCCAGTGGTGTTCTACGATGGTATCTAACTACAAGATCACTCTGCCATGTGCTCCCAGCACTCGCCAATTCCAACAGGAGCCTCTGCACATACTGGGTGATCAGACACCCACGGGACACACAGCATGCACCAGGAACATCACCCCACCTCTAAAGCCAACAGGGCAAAGCCTGCAGAGAGTTGGGCTTGCCCCATGCTAGCGTGTGATGTGTTAAAATGAGTGAGGCTGGAAGCTGGCACCATCACATGCAGCATGGCAATGAGCTGGGACGACCCTTGGGGTCCACTGGTAGCATCCTGCAGCTGACCCAGAGAGCACCCAGCACCGGTGCTCATCAGCCGGTTACAAATGCTCATGTTTAATGCCTGCTTTCTTTACATGTGGATTTAAGATGCACACAATAAGGTGTCATAAAAATATCTGACAACAGAGGAAACACTGAGCTGCTGCATGCATATTCTTTTGACACTATTTGTAGAGTTGTCTTGATTAAAGCCTGGGGTTCTGTAACAGAAGCCACCAGCAGCAGGAACCCCATTACCCCCCAGGGGACATGGTGCTCCATAGCCCTGCTCCACCCTGACCTGGGGATACAGACTGGTTCCCACTTGGGTGGAATGTTGAGCTTCAATCACACTGATAAAAATAGCATTCGGGAGAAAAGAGCTTTTGGGTAAAATCATATAAATTGGGGGGAAATCTTGCTTAAAAGAAAAAGCATATTCACGTTTTCAGAGGAAAGGGAATTTCTGGTTTTCTGCTCAATAGATATTTTCTTTTGAAAATGGATTTGTTTTAGCTATTTATATGCACGTGCATGGAGAGGAAAAGCCATTTCGGGTTCAAGCATTTGCTGCATAATCATATATACATCACACGTAAGTGCAGTGTTTTGACTAGATAGAAAACGATTCCAGCGCCTTCCCCCTTTCCTGCCTTATGCTTTATATACAAAAAGTTTGCATTTTGGCTTCACAAGTTCATTTACAATCCCTTTATTCCTCCCAACCAAGGAGCAACCATTCATTTTGTACTCCTTACTACTGAAAGCCTGGAGCACTTTGACTCCTTCCTGTGCACACAGATGTAAAACTCCCCGATAGAGAGACCTCACAAAACACAAACTTCGTAATTAAGTGCTTGGAAAAGGCTCGGTTTATTTTCAATATATTTTAATTATTATTTTACCTTCCCTTTTAGTCCCAACTCTGCAGGAACGGGTGAGTCACAGCTTTGAAATCTGCACTGGATGCCAGCTGAAAACAGAGGCTTTACACGATCAAATTGACAGATGAGTCAAAGGCAGCCCTGCTACGCGCAGACCCATCCATATTCCTAGTTAAAAGAAATATTGCATTTTTAAGGGTAAAGAAACATATTTAAGAGATAAAGGAAAAGAAAAGTTTGCTGGTCATCAATTATCGTAATAAAGGGGGGGGGGGGGGGGGGAAATTCACTTTAAAGACATGTTAAAGCCCCCTAATCTTCAAAGAGATAAAGGAGAGCGGCTGCCCTTGAGTGAACCGTGTCGCCAGGAGGCAGCTGTGGTCCTGGCGCTCCAAAGGGGTTGGTCCAGCCACAAAATAAGCCCAGGATAAACTTGAACTGAGTGTGGTTGGGTGATAGGGAAGGAGGGAAAAGGGGATCCAGCGGTGGGTGATGGCTTGCAAGGCTGTTGGGAGAGCCCTGTACATGGGGTGGCACAAGGGACATGAAGGAAGCCCCGTTGTGTTCTTCTCTCCAAGCCCTTCTTCCCCTGCCAGGCAAGCGTGTGCAGCTTGAGCTCAAAACTGCTTAGAAGACAAAAAGTCATAAGTGCCAACTGGCTGTGGACCTACAGGAACAGACCTCATCCACAGCCTTCTGAAGTCAATGGTCTCCAGCTGAGTTCAGATTAAGCTCTTGTGGCATTTCCTTGTCTGCGAACAGCAAGGGATGGGTGAGAGGTGAACTGAGATGGTACATATCTTATGCTTCTGAGCCCAAAATGGGCATACAAAATCATTTTGGACAGGAGAGAACTACCACACCTTTAGATCTTGTGGTTGCCGCTGTGAAAGTCCAGGCCTGGACTCTTTGCACAGGGTTACTTATAGAAGATGCAGCACAATGGAAACCTGTACACAGATTTCCTCCCTTTACAAATTCCATAGCTTGAATTCACACAGGGGATTCTTCAGAATCCCTGCTCTAAGCAGCCCTCCACAAAGCTTTCAGCCTGCCTGTCCAAGCAACGTGGGTGCTCCATCTACAAACGTGATTCCATAGCCTGCCTTTTGTTCCACTCTAACTTCCCCATGACAAAACCACGCACTTTCTTTTCAACCCGAGACAACAAAGTTCAAAACTCCAGGCAAACCAACACAATGAATGGGGACAAGGCCAGGTGGGCTTCGTTCTTCTACTGGAAAGGTGATGCGCATCACAGCCCTTGGAAAGAAGTCCATCAACTGTTGAACCAAAAATGAGACCATGAGCACTGCCAAGTTTGGACTGCTGGTAAAACTGTGGAAGCAGAGAGATGTGAGTCTGTCTGCCTAGTGTTTGCTGGCTGGAGTAGAAGGATTGCAACAGAAGGGTCCTAAACCTTGGTGGAAGGAGTGTACCACTCAAAGCCAAGCAGCAAGAGTCACCAGAAGGAGGGACAAGGGACCACCAGGAGATGAAAACCTGGGTTCAGCAAAGGCAGGTGATGCCAGCTGTTTGGAGAGCCCTGCTGAGTGGTGGCATGGAAGGAACTCAGCACATCAAAGTGCTTGCTCCTCCTAGTATCCTCAAAGGGGCTGCCTGGACACAGTGCTCAAGAAAACGGGAATTTGCTGCAGCATGCCTGGATTATGGATAACGCACTGTAACTGCATTACTGGATTATTAACACTAACACAGATGTGCTCCCCACCCAGCCATCAAGCTGGACTGTGTCCACCTCATCAGGTTTTCCAGAGTATCTTCCCTCAGTCAGAGGAAAACTGGACCAACTCCACCACGAGCCATCCAGGTCCACATTAAGGCTTAGGGAAAACCACAAAGTTCACTCCAGTTTCTGCAGCTCTGGCAGATTCAGGGCATGCAGCCCATATTGTATAGATGAGCTCAACTAAGGATACTAGAGCAAAGCTGGAAAGAAACCTGCCAAGGACAGATGGTGGGCGACCCACCCCAAGGTGTGGAGGAATCCCAAAGCATCCAAAGGAGGTATAAGCAAGTTAGAGCATGGAAATAACTGGATACTTGCAGATTTGGCTGACTCACTTTGCTCCTTGAGTACACGATGTGGAGACCAACCCCAAGGAGCAGAAGAGTGCAGGTGTCCAAGCTTTGGAGAGCCATTCCAGCAACAAAGTCCTATCCTGTTTTGTACCAAAACATGCCTCTTATCTAAGCCTTAGTGTTCACTCAGCTTGTGATGTGCCAGTCTCTCACCCTCGTGGGCCCTCGAGGCTTTCCAAAGTTATTCCCAACCTCAGAGCCCACTGGTGGTGGGGAGAGTTTATCATGAAGTTCAACACCAGGATTTTTCTTCAGCTTGCAAGCCAAAACTAACATAAACAGCCGGCTCCTCATTCGTTATTCTAATTCCACCATAAACCATGCCAAAGCCAGTCCTGACTGAGGTTTGAGGTGATTTACTGCCTTTTCAACAGGCAGTGTCTAATGAATTGGGTAAGCTCACAGCTCAGATTTATGCTGGTGGAGCAGCTGGAAGGAGCTCACCATCAGCACAGCCACTGCCGGCTGGCGTCGCTGTGCCCAGAGCAGCAGAAGCACAGCCCTGCTGCCAAAAAGGGACGTGTCCAAGAATTCCCTGTTTCCCACCACAAGGAAGAGGCTGCCTCTAAAGTGTTTGTGTTAGCACTGGAAAGGGAAAGGGGAAGGGGAAGGACCGTGCCCTGGCTCGGGCTGAAGGGTTGGCTTCGAGGTGGGGATTGGGAAGAACATTGCCCACTGACAGCTCATCCAAGAGACGCAGGGCAAGAGGGTCTGGCATCACACTGCTAAGAACACACCATCAAGCAGTACATGGTGGGTCCCAGCACCACATCAGGGGTCTTGCAAGGGTGGATGGGCAAAGAGGTCCAACGCCCATGATGTCAATGGCATTCATGCCTTGCGCTTTGTCCCTGCCCATGGTAGAGGGGTTGGAACTGGATGATCTTAAGGTCCTTTCCAACCCAAACCATCTTGTGATTCTATGATTCCACTGCAGGGAGCTGAAGCCAACACTCAGCCTGGATGCACTTGCACAAAGCCAGTGCTTCTCCTGAATCCACTTTCCTTCTCTCCTATTGATGGATGAAACCATTCCCAGCTTCAGCTTTGGCAGGCACCACGTGTAGCTAATGAAAAGTTTCATCTTACCAAGAAACTCCAACACATGTTTTATCAAAACAATTCCCAGCCAGGTTTGCTTCCACTTGCTCCGAAATCCCTTCGCAAGACCTGGTTTGCCTCCAGCTCTCCCCACCAGAATCCCTCTGAGAAATGGTGTGGGCTTTGGATGCTCCCAGCTAATCCCACTCAATATAAAACGTGTGCCAATTTGAATGTTCCTAGATCAGGTTAGAAACCTGTTTCCCTGGGAGGCTGGTGCATGGAATGCTCAAACATTAACCCTTTGGCATCCCACCGCAGGTATTGTGGAGCTCCTCAAGGAATCCTGGTTTTACTTGAGACGTTTGTATTTTAACCACAGCCAAGGTCACATGTAAAGTCTCCAGAGCAGCATTTTCCAAGTAACATATCATCATTAACGAATCCAGCAGTTTTCCAAGGGTACCAAGCAGCTATTCCGCTTCCTAGGCCGCAAGAGGACAGGACGAAATAGCCAAAAAGCCCCAGTTCCAGTTACAAACATCATTTTCTCTCTAGACAGAGCAGAACAAATGAGAGCAGCCATTAATCTCAGCAGGGAGAGCTTCCAAGTTAGCAGCAGCATGCATTGTGCAGAGACACCCAAATGGCTCCAGGTGATGCGAGATCTTCCACTCAGGCTCTTGGTCATGCTCTCCTGTCTTCTCTAATGCCAGGAGTGAACACAGACATCCACCCAGTGTATCCGTTCTTTGGGAGCCCTGGGAGAGAGGGGAATGCTGCTCTTCACTGTTAGGCTGATGCACATTCCTGATCCTGTGTTGCAGGGAGGTCTTGGTCTGATGCCTCGCTCTGTAGCTCACTCCTGTCTCTGAAGGTGCCCAGCTGGGCGTCTTCAAACCCACCATGGGCAAGATGCAAAGGGGAAGGAGCCAGGCCAGGCCAGGGCGGTCCATGGCTTCTCATCACTCCCATCACCACATCCTGAAGGACTCCCTTTGATCCCCTTTCCTTGCCCAGCAGCAGTGGCTTGGGGGTTTCTTGGGAGCGCAGTCCGAGAGCAGACAGTCAGTGAATCCAAGTGGTACCAGATCCAGCAGAGCATGGTTCAAAGCACAGTACGGTGATTCCTTACTGCTCCATCAGCCCCTGACACTAGCCAGATGCTTTTCCTTCCTCAAGCTGAGTGATCCATGGCCTTGGGAAACTTGGGAATCTGATAAGTCCCTGTCCAAGCTGCCAAGCTATTCAAGCAGGACAAGGTGACTCTCATCCACAGCATCCCCCATAGACTTTCAAGCCGTGGTGTGCACCACATCCTGCCTTCCTCACCTGAGAAGCACTTGAAGCCTTTGCACTGTGCTGTGCTGGAAACCATCTGGTTTGTTCCTGCCTTGGTTTCTCCCGAAGGCACCAGAAGGAGCAGTGCTACAGATGCGTGCAAGGAAGCAACCTGGATTTCACATCAGGGTTGTGAGATGAGGGCTTTCGGTCCTTCAGCTTGCTTCGGCCCAAGTGAAAACACATTTTGCCTTGCTCCATGGGCTGGATGCTGTAACAGCACAGACACTGTCATGTTTCAGTTGGTTTTCTCTTATTCCTTCTGCCCAAAGGCTATGTAACATTAAGACCTGGAATTTGGGTCCTTTTCACCTCACCAGAAGGTGCTGCTGCCTCCAAAGGTCTCCAGGCTGTTTGGCAGGAGATGCAAAGAGAAGGAACACAGAGCCTTATCTAGATACCGGTGCTGTTCTGGCTTGGCTAAAATCAGATACAAACCAGTTCTAGGCTTGAAGAGAGGAGCTCCTGTGGATTTAGCTGTGTAAGTCAAAGAGGTGGCCACCCTCTGTCCCTTTCTTGCAGGGACTACATCTGCACGATGGCTCTCAGGGGCTCTCCAGCTGCCCTTCTGCACATCAGCCAACAGCAGGCATAAAGCCTGTGGATCCCTTTCCTTCACCCTTCAGTGCCAAGTATCACTGCATTCCTGTGATTCATCTGGTTGTTGCGCACCCCAAATCACACCCAGCTCTTCCCCTATCCTCAAACAGCTTTAGGGTTCCTTGCCTCGCTGATCTGCCCAGATAACCATCCTTTTCACCACTAAAGGTGTCAGGGGATGTCTGTAGCAGTAATGGTGCATGTGAAACCAGCATTTGCATTACTTACACTTAGGTAGGAGGTTACGTCTCTCTGCCAGGAGGGGACTGTTCTTCTGCATCACTTGCACCACACAAAGCCAGTCACTTGCCCTCAGCCCTTCCAGGTCAGGGATGCACCCTGGGTTTTCGCTGCCTTCTTCCTTATCTGAGATGAGAGTTGCCAGCAGCTCAGCACCGTGCTCCCCTAGGAGCTAGGGGAATGCTACAAGCCCTGTCTGCTAACCTCATCCCGGCACACCGGCTCTGCCTTATACCAACCACAGCAGCTTTGCCAGAGGAATCAGCTTCTTCAGCCAGCAGAGCTGATCAAAACCCTCTCCATCCCCTGCCTTGTGTTGCAGATAGAGGGGGGGAAAGGTATCACAGCACGTTCATTAACCAGGTGACATTCAAACCCAGCAACCTCCCCCACCTTCCTCTAGGCACAACCGCTGCGATTTCAATTACATGGAGGGGTAGGATTTAGTGGGCTGCTGGGAGTGGACTTGGCGCACAGATTCCCATATCTGGAAGAGGCCTGTCCTTTGTGTATTGTGTTATGAGACAAAAGCGGAAGAAAACACCTGGAACACTGAGGCCGGGGCGGGGGGAAGAGATGCTGCCACGGCTGCTTGCAGGATTTGGGCCAGATTTGTAAAGCTCCTCGGAGATCATCCACCTCTGCCAACGGGACCGTGTCGGGAAGCAGTAATGTGATGGCCACAGAGCTGGGTCAGGGCTTGCTCTGGACGCCCAGCAACGCTGGACCAACCTCCCCTGAACACATGCAGAGCAGCTCCGTGCTATGTTTGCCGTGGGGCTGCTGCATCCCGGAGGCACGGACCTGCTCCGTATGTCAAGCAGAGTCAATCTCTGCCTGGGATGTAGTGGATTTGCGGCATACACGCAGACAGGACCACCTCCTTTCCCATGTGTTGACAGGGCTGTACTCAAGCACCTGAAGATATATAAAAATGAGCCTGGTGGGATGGAGCGTGGGGCCGAGCTGCTGACTCCTACTGAACTCACAGGCTTGCACCTTGCAGACCTGCTTCCTCCACATCCCAGCCAGTATTTCATCCTCCCAAAACCATGGCACTCTGTTTGGCCAGGGCAGGAAACCCTATCAGTGATCTCTAACAAGCCTTCAGCTCTGCTCTACCCGTGGGACACCTTTTGCAGCCAAGAAGATGGATGTAACAGCCAAGGGAAGAGAGGAAACGCAGATAAACCCTATCCCCTAGCTCTTCATGAGAAATCCCCCATTGCAGGCAGGAAGAGAGGGGTGAGAGGTTTGTCAGACACCCATAATGATCTCCCCACCCTCCTGGGTGCTGCATTGCTAATGTGACAGCAGAAACTTGGAAAAGGGGTCGGAGTTACAATGCAAAGACACTGAGCATCAAGGGCAGGGTCCCTCCTAGTCCTTCCCGCAGCCATTGCCCACTTGCCCCATGCAGCATCACTGCTGGGTACCGTGGGGTTGACGGTGATTTGGGGGCTCCAAACAACAAGCTGCAGAGCACACGCTTCGCTGTGTGAGACGCAGCACCTCCCTTCCTACTGGGAGGAAGGGAAAGCCCCATAAATACATGGCAATAGGAAAGATATTACAGGTCCTCCCAGAAAGCGCTTGGAAGCCGTGTCGGAGGTGAGGCAGGGGGGAGGAAGGGAGGCTGACTGACAGCCTGATTTAAGACCTGCCTGAAAAGCAAACAAAAGCAATTGAAAACTGCATCATCTAGGAAAACTTAGTAGGTTGTATTTTCACAAGTGAGGACTGATGGTAAGACCAGCTTAATCCCCCAGTGGACTTTCCACACCTCCGCAGGCCGGCTGACGGGGCCAGCTGGTTTGTCTTGCAGCTGATTGCTGCAATAACATTGTCGGGCTGGCGCGATTGAAACAGGATGGGCTGGGAGGGAGCTTGGTTTCCAAGCCTCCCCCTGCTTCTCCAGCCAGCCCTTGGTTCCCTGCACCTCTTGGCCTTCGTAGTGATGCTCCAAGTGCTCAAGCCTGGGCAGAGTCTCTGCTCACAGGCAACTGGAGGAGAGTCATAGAAGTGTTTGGGTTGGAAGTGACCTTAAAGCTCATCCAGTTCCAAGCCCCTGCCACAGACAGGGACACCTTCCATTGGAGCAGGTTGCTCCAAGGCTCATCTCAGTCTTCCCCAGTGTTTTCAGCTAATTTGGGGTGAATGGGAAACGCAGCCAAGAGGTAGGAACATAACTCATGGCTTTATCTTTCCTACCTGGGGACTGACCTGGGAACCTGCCGAGCAGAACATGAGCTGCAACAGAGAGGGCTGCCCATACGGTGCTTTACACAAACAAGTTTTACAAGTTTACATCGTGTACATGCAGACAAAAAAAAAGGAGCTTTCTAATGGTAACAGTTCCGTTTGCTTTGGGATGGGATAAAACCACTGAGTTCCCTCCTGCTGACTACAGAATCCCAGCGAATTCCAGAAAAGGAGAGTGAAATATATCACCTTGCTTACACCAAGTGATGTTCATTGCCCCTGACTCCCTCTTATCCCCTTCCCAAAGCCTTCACTGAAATTAGGAACCAGAATGATGTTTGCTTTCCCAGCATCACACTTGTTAACAGAGGAAAAATAACCCTCACTTTTTAACCAGCTCCACGCATCTCCTGTACAGATCAGGCATGAACCCTTGGTACTGAACCCTAAAACTTTCTGTCTGCATGTGGTTTAAAATCTATGTCTGATGGTTGAAGGATGAAAGGCAAAGTAAACATGCTCTTACATCCATTCCTTTCAAAGCCATCTATTATAACCTACAAGCTGCAAGACCATATATATATATATATGTATGAGTACAGATATATAATTAAATGAGTATGGGAGGTGGTTCACCTGGGAGAGTTGAACATTAAGGGCTGACAGCCTAACAAGTTCCTGCAGGGGAATAAGCCTGAGTCTGGCATCTGGGAGCTCAGGGGATGTCCGCATGATTAAAAGCAGCTGAGGCATCTTTTGGGAGCTGAGCCTTAAGGACCAGACTGTGAAGTTCAAGTTAACTCCACCAGCCTAAGTCATTTGGTCAGAGAAAGCACTTTACGTTTGCAATACATAAGGAACACGTGTGCAGCCGGTGATGTCCGATAGTCCCAGGACTGATAGGATAAGATAGGACTGATCCCTTCCATGCTACATGATGCTCTAGAGTGAGCATACAGCTGCCTATGCACACCTATGTGCTGCTGCTGGCTCCTGCTAGCAGGAGCACCCAGCGCTCTCCAGATCCGAGGACTCTGATCAGACAGGACCATCCCTGCATCCCAGGTACGGCCACGACATCTGGAATCCAGACCAGACAGAGTCTGCTCCTTTCCTTCTCTGAGAGAGAAGATGAATGAACCTGCCTGGTCAACCCTGTTCAAAGGGACAGATTATATATATATAATAATTATATATATAAATCAAGGTCTCCCGCAGCATCAAGGTAGTGTATGGAGGACCTGGTCTCAAGGGAGCCTGTCCTCTGCTCAACCCCCAGCAAGCAGCCACACCGTCAGGAGAGCATCCTCTGCTTCTGCTCTCTATGAAAACCCCCTTTGCTTTCCACTGGGGCAGGAGGAGGCTGCTGCTCCCGTGGTGACACCAATGACCAGCAGGAAAAGCAGATTTGCACAATATTTTGCCCAAATGCAGTGAAATTTTCACCAGGAGAAATTTGCTCAGCAGCAAAATGCTTTGATTCCACAGACAAGTGCCCTTCTTCTTTGCCCCTGCTCTTTCTTTTCCCTTCATGATAACTTCTTAGGCTGAATTACTGCTTTTGCTGACAACTGGGTTAATAAAGTCACTATTTAGGAGCTAACATTTTGATTTAGGTGGTTTTTACTTCATGAAAACGTGACATTAAAGCCCAGACCGCCAAATATTCTGATGTTTTCAAAGCAGAAAGCTTTTGGAAATGCAATCCCATAGTGATGTTCGATCTCTTAAATTCATCTCAATTTTTCCATAGAACAAAGCAGTTTGGCCCTCCTTGACCAAGCCAATGCATTCTCTTCCTCATGTGCTCAGGTCTCTGTGCAACCAACAGGAGAAAGGGTTAAGCAGTTTTGAGCTCCTGGGGTTAAGTGAAGAGCAAGGCTCCTAAACCCATAAACCACCAAGGATGACAAGAGACAAAGAGGATGCTGCAACCACAACAATCAAAGGTTTGGTCTCAAAGCCAGCGCCTCAAAGTTGGGTCAACCTTCGTTAACCTGAACTTCTAGTTCCAAAAGCCAGGTCTACCCCCAAATACACGCAGCCCTACTAAATCCAACAAGCCTGGCCCATCAAACACCTTGGTTTTCCTATTCTAACACCTTGGTTTTCCTATTCTAACAAGGAAATAAACATTATATGGAAATATTTAATCCACATCCATGGACTGGGCTTTATTTCTATCATTGAAGGCCTCGCTCTGGAACTCCAACTCCTCCTTAAACCTGTTTAATAAATTAACCCATCACTATTGCAACAAGTTAGGATTCCTCACAACTTGTCAGGGAAGTATAAGGAACAGGTCAGGAAGCGTAAGGAGCAAAGCAGGACTTTAAATACCTGTTTCCCATCATTATGGATTGCTCCAGGACACAAGTGGGTGCTCTCCAGGGGTGATGAACTCAGGGTGTCTCTAACTGCCTGCAAAAGAAAGGTGAGTTATTTCAGACGCATCATGCCAACTGTAAAATCTCTATTCATATACTTATGAGCAAAATCCCATCGGAAATTTCAGGGATGAGGAAGAATCCCAGTTTCCCCCAGCCCACATCCCATGGGTTTGGGTGGCTCTCGCTGCACCAGACAGGGCACCACGAGTAGTTTGGGTGGATGCTGTAAATGCATGAAGGAGACCACAGTGTTGGCTGGGAGGGCAAACATGAGGTGTGGAGGGGAGAAGGGCTGAGTATGGAGGGGGGTTGTAGCATCACTGCTAAAGCGCAGAGGCATCACCATTGCCTGGGAGTCCTGAAGCCCCTGACAGAGCCATGGCTGCAAACAGCTGGAGGTAAGAGGCGAGGGAAAGCCTTGGGGAAGCTGTGTGCTGGCCAGGGACAGGGGGAACCCTGCATCTCCCCGGTCACTGACACATCTGACCTGAACCACTCGCTCTGTCTCCTATTGCCAAAGACCTTGAGCTGCTCATTCACCTCCAGCACATCCCTAGGACCAGCAGGAATCCCTGCTGCTTCACCCTGCCCAGAGAGGGATTTAACCTCCCCTTCAGTCCCTCCTCATCTCTGAGCAAGCTCAAAAGCCAAACACAAAGCAAATGCATCCCAGCTCACACTCCCAAACCCTCTTCTCCTTCATCCCAAGCCCGAAAATCCCTAACACCTCACTCTGGGTCTTGCTGGCTGGGCCTGGCTCCAAGGCTGATGCATCTCCTCCAGGCTACAAGCATCTCCAACGTGTGACCCCAGCAACCTCCCCAGCTCCAGCTTCTCTCCCTGCAACTTCCCAGTGGATGGGGGGGGGGGACGATGATGAAGAAGCACAAAGCCCCAGAGAGATGGGCTTCGCTGCACTTTAGCTGTGAATGGAGGGAACAGAAGAGCAACTGCCTCGAGAAGCAATTGCTTCCACAAGCCTCACCTTAGACATCTGCCTGAAAAATGGAAAAGAGGAGGGGAAGGGAGGAAGAAAAGAAGGAGGGGGGAGGGAGAAATACAACCCAAAGGCCCCACATCTAATTGATTTCCTGATGGAAACGGCTGTTTTATCACTTGCTATTTATTGAGCAGGTTTTTGCTCCCCAGGGGTTGCTCCCCTGCTCCCCCCTTCCAGCCTTCAGCGAGGATGAGGGCTCCATCCGCTTCCACTTGTGCTGTCGGCAGCCCCCAGCCCTGATGGAGATGGACGAGCAGGTTCAGGTTGTTAATAGCACTCACGCGTGGTCCTGCCCCTGCTCCAGAGCCAAGCACCAAAATAAGCTGATTTCCCCCTTAAAATATCAGCTTTCCCTAAGCTGTGTCACACCCCCATGGAAAACAGGACAGTTCTTATGCAGAAACCTAGAAATGCATTCATTCTTTTTTCAGTAAGAGATAAAAAATGCATTTTCCTCTGGGGTGGAAACTGGGGGAAAGGGATTCCCCCCCCCAGCATCCTTAGCTATGATACATTGGTTCTTGTTTTCCTGCTGCTGTAAATGCCTTGAAGCTGTTACTGACTGTCCCTCACCTCCCAGTGCCACCAAGGGGACAGCAATAACCATCAGGTCCCCAGCAACAGCATCTCTAATCCAGCTCTTTGAGAAAGGGAACACCCACATGGTCCTTGACTGCTCTCTCCATCCTGCCTCCCCAGATGGATTTGTGCTCATAAACCCAAAGCATGACTTGCAAGCTGGGATGCTCCCCAAGGAGGGCCCCATCCAATGTGATAGAGTGGGTCTGAGGGTGAATTCATCCTGTATCAGCTACTGAAGTCATTCAGACACATCCAAGGCTCATGAGCAGCAGCAGAGGTGTGCAAAAAGCATCCTCTATATGATCTGTGCATGGGGAGTTATTTTCCCTCCCCATCCCTTTCACAGGGCAGCTACAAGCTGTTCCAGCACCCAAAAACAATACCGAGAAAGTTCATTGTAATCACTGCTATCAGCCTGTTCAATCCATCTTCACACCCTGGGGTCAGCGTTATGTGGCTCAGTGTCTGCCCCCCACCATCCCTCTCCTCCTCCAAAGCACCAGCATTTCCCTGGCATTCCCGTAAATGGATTTGCTTCAAAAGAGAAGTTCACACATGGATAAAGGTCCTTTAAAATGGGATTAAAAATGCACATCTTTCTCCCAGATTTTGTTATGCTTTTAAGCAAACTTGTCATGAGACAGATACAAGAATGGGTGCTGCTCACTGCTTTTCAGTGATGAGACCATCAGATATGGGGAGATTTTGGTGGGTATTTCTAATAGATGTTTTCTTTAAATTCCTAAGAAACCCAAAACCTTATCTGAAACACTTACCTAAAGTCAAAAGGTTTCATTAAATACACATATTTTATATATATATATATATATATTCTCTCCATAACATTCCAGTTGCTGCATTTCCAACCAGCTTTCACTGAATGCCAGCATTTCTCCCCTCCACCAAAGCCTTAACCCAAAACCTGTAGCACCCCAAAAACCCCACATTAGCAGACCCAGCTCTGATGCTCAGAAGCTGATGGGGTCGCCTCTGCCTTCTTGCCCCATCTTCCCCAGGGAATCAAAGCCCTGTGTTACGCTGCCCTGTAAAGCATGGATAGGAGCGCTGGAGCAGGGGATCCCGAGGGATTTTGTGCTCAGCAGCAGGTAGGTGGCCTTTGATCCCACGCACTGCCCGGGACGGAAGGGCTGATGGATAAGACTCAGTGGAGACGGGCTCCGCAGCCATCCCTCCTTTTCTAATTCCCTTCTGAAGTGCTGGAGCCACTGTCACCTCTCATTAAAAGCAGCGAATGCCTTTGGTTCCATTTCCAACCAGAGCCAACTGGATAAGAATATTCCTCCCGGTGGGGGGTGGCAAAAGAAGGCACCTCCTCACTTCAAATGTTTGGACAAAAGATTTGCTCTCATTAGGGCAGACGTCCAGAAGATGTTGCCTTTGTCAAGCTGGCAATGGGGCTTTGTTGTGTCTGAAGTGCTGCTCGTCTCCTCCGGGAGCATCCAGGCTGTAACTGGGGCTGGGCGATGGTTGGGGGAAGAGAGGGAGAGACAAAAAGAGAAAGGAAACCTTCAGATCTCCCATCGTTGCACACAGGCAGATCTCTAAACCTGTATTCTGCTGCAGAATATACCAAGGACATCTGGCCTCCCAAAAACCAGGAGCAACGTGGTGAGCATCAGGCCACGGATCTCCTCAGCAGTAAAAGCAGGGGCAAATCCTGCCTAATGCTCAGGCTGAGGGCTGGTACCCACTGCTCCAGAAGTGCTTGAGGTCACACCAGGAAAGCCCAGTATTGAGGGCAAAGAGACTAATGCAGCTAAAAGGATCTGAGCTGGACAGGGAGACCCAGAGATGTCCATGAGTCCTTTTTGCCAATAAATTGGGAGAAAAAAGGAAAGGAAGGGGGGCTGAGCACGCTGTGTTCCTATTTTTCCTTGGAATCATATTAATTTTTCCTATAATTTTCAAAGCTTTTCCCAAAATTGGTTATTTCTGCTTGCTGTCTCCCTTGTATGCAGGTGACAAAGATGCTGCAAAACCAGCCAGGAGCACGGCTCTGCTGCTTGGAGATTCCCAGTGTCAGGGACACTAAGAAGTAAGAAAAAGCTCATTTTTTCCATAGCAGAAGGTACTGTTGTGTAGCTGGCCTCATCTCCTAGGGAAAGGAGTTTAACTTGCAAGTTACCTGCTACCAAGTTCAAGGAACACAGCATCTCTCTGAAGTCATCCAAGGTGCAGACCGGGAGATGAAAGAAGGGATGTGATGGAAGAAATGGGAAAGCCAGCACTCCTAAATCAGGGCTTCTGCTGTCTAGAGTCTCCAGGTACTGCATGGGGTACAGGAAACTGATAACAAGACGATAGCACTGATTGATTGAACATTGCTGATACCATGAATGGACCACCAACCACAGGACCTAAACCTTCCTCCTAGCTCTATCATACATAGAAAAGGAGCACAAAGAAGCAAGAGCTGGTGTGAAAGGAGCAAAGAACTGACAAAGAACTCTCCAAATCAAGCAGGAAGTGATGGAAACACCAACTCACAGAGAAAAATAATCACTGCAAGCCTTACCTTCACTAGGAAGAACATTGTCAGCTGAAAGTTTGGTTCAGCCTAAGGGAAGGGGGGGAAATTAAAAGAAAGTGTTCAATTAATTCCTCATTTATGGCCAAGAACCCAATACATTGCTTCCGTTGTTTCCCAACTCACCCACTGTCAGTATGTTTAGAAACAGGTTGGAAATTAATGTTCTTCCTGTGGGTGACTGTCAGAAAAGAGAAGGGATTTCTTTGGAGGGTCACTTTTTCATTACTGTGTTATCATTACTGCTCTGTGAAATCACAAAGCTACCCTGGATCCGCACATCCCTAGAAGCTGTTGTGTCAGATATATCTATGCATGTCGTTGGGCTAATGAAGATTGGGGAATGTGAGTTGCCACTCACTGCTGCAATGACAACGCAGCTCAGAACTGCAAAACTAGCAGTTGGACTGGTGCTTGGTGCATTGGAATAGGAGAAAACCCAGAAAAGATACAGAAATTCACCTCGCCTTATGGAGACTTCCATGTGTTTGTTAGCTCCTCCAAGCAGGGAAACAGGCACTTCCAGAAGGTGAGACACCTTATCCTGATCCAGGCACCAGAGCTCATTTCACCAAGGTTTTAGGTCAAAGGACCTTGTGCACCTAGGCTAAAGCTGCTGTGATTGAATAGTGTAGACTGGGAGAGGTGACTATAGTCAGACACTGGCAAAGACCATGGTTGTTACCAATTTCAAGCTCAAGCTGGCTCATCAGAGGCACACGTTTCTTTAGCACATGGCTTTTGCATAGAATACATCAATATTTTGGTTATTAAAAGCTTCTTTTCCAAGTAAAGAGATATTGCATTGCCATTCTGTAAGGTTATCTGCCTTTTTTCCATAGGAATTTGAGGGGGGGGGGAAGAAAGAAAAGGAACAATCACATTCCCAATGTTCCCTTTCGTCTTAAACACCTTTTTTACCACTTCTGTGTTCAAAAAGAGAGATTATTCAGTCACTCTTTGGCCTTCCCAAGCACTGCAGAGATTTCCCCCCCCCCCAGGTAAAACCAGGCACTTTAAAAGAGAAACACATGCTTCAGCTCCCAGAAATCTGGTTAATAACCAACCCGCTGCACATCTCTTGAGGATAACTTGACGGGACAAAGCTTGACTGTGATGGGGCAAACAGCAGTTGTCATGTTATTTCAGAAAGCTTCCTCTAACATCAAGATCAAGCAGAGCCTCGGGAAACAGGACACACAGGGCACAACCTTCATTCAACCCCGAGCTCTCTCCAAGTGTGCACCCTCTCCCATCCCTGCTTCCAGTTCTACATCCCCAAAACCAGCAAACTGAGCATTGGCAAACACAGAGCACAACCTTGGGGGTGCAGCACCTTGCAGGGTGTTTAGATTGGGCAATCACAACACATTGAAGTCACAGGGTGGGATACAAGCAGGTACCAGCTGTGTCACATAAGCACCCCAGTTTACTTAGGATACAGCACAGTACCATACACCAGAGCAGGTCTAATATGGAGAGGTTGACTTCCCACAGTCCCTCCTAGATCCATCCCAGCTAGAGCAGGCCACATGCCCTGTATGGTCCTGGAGGAGCCAGGTATGATCCACACCAGGGAAGCACTGAGTTGGCCCCTAAGTCTTGGCTTCCCCTTCATCTCTCCCTCCTCCCTGGCCAATCTCCCTTGGCTTCCTTGTCAGTAAAATGAAGATAAATGAAGGATTTTGCCTTTCCTTCTGATGGGCTGAGTTAATTCCATTTCAGAAAATGACAAGAAAACAGGACATTTTGGAGAACCAAGTGGAACTAGAAAGGCAAAGATCAAAAGCACTTGGTCAAAAAAGTTCTTGATGTAGGCCCTCCTTCCAAAAACAAAATTTGGATCAAAATCAGACCATTTTGCAAGAACCTGTCAATTTCTATGAAGTTCTTGAAGAGGGTCTAAGCATTTGCTCAGCTTTCCACAGGCAGTGCTGGAATGTTTCATTTCATTTTGGATGTTATTTTGTGAGAGCATTTTGTTCAAAACATATTGAACTATTTCATGACAGATTATTACCTATTAAATGTCAAAGGTATTTTGTGCTGGTAAACTTAAAATATGTAGACAAAAGTCCAAACCAAATATTTTCACAAATTAAAAAGGCAGATTTTTATTGAAACAAATGGAGCTTTAAAGAAAACCAACCACAGTCAAGAAGCATTTGAGACTTCCAAGAAATTTGTTTGCTTTTGTCCAATTTTACTGCATGAAAAATGCTGGTTTCCAACTGCTTTATGGAAGGAAAACAACAAAATGAAGTTTTCACAAACTAAAAAGTGCAGTTTGCAACCAGCTCTCAAGGTACTGGGAATTCTCAGACTCAGACAGGAGAGGAGGAAGAAAAGATGCTCATATCCATCAGCATGTTGAGGCTATTGGTTAAGCAAAAACTTGGGGCAGTTGATAGAAAAGACTGTGTGGCAAGCCAAGAAGATGGAATTGGTGATTAAAACTTCCCTTTGAAAGCCAGAAGCTTGCAAATGCGCCCTAGATTCTATAGGACATCAGGTATTTTACCTTTCTGCTGTGGTAGACAGAGCATCTTGGTCCTCCACTGGCAACATCTTCACTTGGCAATTCCAAGTCATTATCTGGGGGAAGGGTAAAGAATAAATCCTCTTTGCTGGTTATTTTTCTTAAGCTTGGGAAAAAGAAGAAGAGAAAGAAGATAAAGAAATGCCCTTGTGCTACAGCTTATCAGCATCTTCTGCTGAAGACTCTTTCTGTGGGAGCTAAAGGACAGAAGGCAGGTGACAGTCCTCAGTTCGTAACAGATGGTTGTGAACTATCTGCGCAAGCTTGGTGGCTTGGCAAGTGTGGGGTTACAGCTTGCACATGGGGGGAAATGTGTATGAATGCACATGGGGGTGGTGGAAGCCCTCCCACAAACCTCTGGCTGCAAGGCCACAGTGCTGGTTTCATTCCCTTATCTCATGCAAATGAAGCGGAGAGATTAAGAAGGAAGAGTAACAACTATTCCTTTGTATATGAGTAGCCTGCTTGTGGATAAGATTTCATGGAAATGAAAGGCAAACTTTGCTCCCCAACACCCCCAAAACGCACGCTGTTCTATTTAGAATAACATTTCAATATTTAGAATCACGAAATATCTCTGTTCAGAAGGAGCCTTGGTCTCTACTCCAACCTCCTGCTCAAACCAAGGTCCACACTGAATTCAGACTGAGTCACTCTGGGCTTTGTCCAGTCAGTCCTTGAACATCTCCAAGGATGAAGATCCTGTGACTTTCTTGAGCCCTCTGTGTAGCAGAAAGCTACAATCTCTTTCCCAATGCGATCATATTAGTATAAGGTTTTCCCTCATGATTAATATCATCTTTTTTCTGGCATGTTCTCTGGTCTGGTTGCAATTGTCAGATGTCACTACCTGACACCATGCTCTACATCTCTTTGTTGGGATGGAGAACTGATCCGACCACAGCACTATTCATTCACCCAGTCTAGACAGCTTCAGTTTTTCCCAGCTGCAGATCCAGCCACCAAGCAAAACAAAGGACATAACGTGATGGTGTGGTCACCCCTCACCTTCTGCCAACATCCCTATGAAGTCAGTTCATATGATGTGTCTCATCCAGAGCACACAGCGAAGTTTTTATTGGCATGAACCTGGTCTGCCTGCATTACTCACCCACTAGCAGAGCTACGAGGCATTCCCTGATGGAATCACAGCATGCAAGTGAACTTCTTACTCTGTCATTGACTGTTGGGTTTATGGCACCACCATAAACATTATGCTGACTTTACAGCAGTCAGGACCATGCTGGGATGACCAATGCTGTGACAGAGTAATTCCCACCCTCCCTTCTCTCAGCCCCTCAGCTGGAGTCCTGACCTTGCTTCCCTTTTCCACAACCAGACTTGTGATGCTGTTAGAGGACTCCAAGCCTTGGCTGTGGAAATCCCAGCCCTCTCCCACTGAGGAGCTGACTAATGTTGGTATCACCACTGCTGCTTCTGTTCCCCATCACACACCTCTTGTCCTCTGGGATTGCTGTGTGTTCATACAGCACTGAGAACCTCTAGGAATTATATCCCAATATTATTGTTTATATATACATATTCATATCTCTGTGCTTTCAGGCAACTCCCTTAGTTGTTGTTTCCAATCTTGGTCTAGTGTGAGGTATCTCTGCTCATGGCAGGGGTTGGAACTACATGAACCTTTCCAACCCAAACCATTCTGTGATTCTATGATCTTCTCTGGAAGCAAAACTTGCTGCTACCTGGAAAAGGAGACCAAGCACCAAATGCTGTGAGTGGAGGCCAGAAGAAGCAGGAGCTTCACTAAAGTGCTGGAGTCCAGAACCAAAGAAAACCCAAGTGACATCTTCCCAGGGACTCCATCCTCAGATATCGCTTGTTTTAGACTCCAACAAAAGCTGCTGCCTTAAGCTTAATTAAAACAAGGGAGAGATTATTAACCCAACTAGAAGTGGTAAATGCTCCATCCCTGGCAGCGTTCAAGACCAGGTTGGACAGAGCCTTGAGTGACATGGTCCAGTGTGAGTTGTCCCTGCCCATGGCAGGGGGCTAGAAGTGGATGATCTTAAGGTCCTTTCCAACCCAAACCATTCTATGATTCTATGAGTTCTTCATCTTAAATGCAAAAGAAAAAAGAAACATGAAGCTTTCTATTGAATGAGTTTGGATTGGAGACCTCTTTACTGTTTCCAAGGCTTGGAAATGAAGACAGTAGCCCCAGGTGATGAGTTCTTGGTGAGCAGAGTGCAGGTGAACCCCTCAAGCTCCCAAGGAAAGCTGCTTCTCTCAGGGTGCTGGTTGCAGGAATAACAGCAATCCAGGGCCAGGCTGTCAGGAACACATGTGGAATGGGTGTTTAGACTGGATATAAATGATCCTTACAGCTCAGGCTGGAGGCTTGATTGCCCTGACAGTTCCACCTTAGCTATGGCTCAAAGTGCAACAAGTTCTTCAATGTTTTCATTATTTTTTCATTTGGAATTTTATTTCCTAATAGTAACAGGACACCCCTGGGCAATGTGTTTCCAGGGGATTATTGCCTCCAGCTTTCTGCTTTATGACACATGCCATAACCGCCAAGAAATGTACAACCTGTCATATCTCATTAAAAGCGGGTCATACATCCATGGATTAGGCGCAATAGATAGAGCAGAGCCATAAAATTCTATGGCCATTTGGTGACAAAAGTTTGTGCAAGCAGTTCCCCTGCAGCTGGGCTAGCTCAGCTTGGACCCATCCTCAACCTCAGAGCTCATGCAGGTTGGTTTTGCTCTTACTCTGCCCACAGAACCACTGCAGAAGGTGCATGAACGAACTCCGTGGCCTCATGTTCCTCTGCTTCCCCCCTTAGCTTGGCAAGGTTCACCCCACTACTAAGAAACACTCTGCAGGCAAGCTCAGCCCTGGGGTGACTCAAAAGTCCCCTGAGGACTTGCAAAGAAGCAAGTCCCAAGCCAGGCTCCTGCTACCATTTACTGCCCACAGCCTATAAATTACCATTCACAAGACAGCCTGGAGCATGGACGAGGAAAACAGAGAGAACACAGACCGTGGGGCATGAGCTGCTTTCTTCCAAGGAATGGTGTCATTCTGGGTTAGTTTTACAGTTTCAACCAGACTGGGCACGTGGCACAGGAAGCCAAACGTCTGAAAACAGAGGTTTGCCCCATGTCAACACCATGGCTTTTGGTCCGCTGCCAAGGAGTAGCTAGTCAGTAGGTGACCTGCAGGTAATGTTGTCCTTGGCCAACAAAGTTGGGTGGGATGGGCAGGACCCACGTTCAGAGAGGCCTCACAAAAAGCCCTCAGCGCTCCACGATGCTCTAACCAGAGCTGTGGCACCATGGCCAGGAAAGGCTGGTGGTTATGGGCTCTTCTCTGGTGCTTGCAGGGACTCAAACAGGAGGCTCTTCATGGGGACCCAGTCATTCCCAGCAGCTCTGGCTCCCAGCACTCTGCTGCCCTTGGAGTAGTGGGAATTTAAGTCACTCCCAAGGGCTGAATCAATGGACAGACTCTGATGCCTTTTCTCAGCATCACACAAGGATGAGGTTAGTGCTGCCTGAAGCAAGCAGTTGGGAGAGCATCAGCCCCCAGCTGAGTACAGGATGAAGCTCAAGCAGATGAAGAGTACTTTTAGAGTCACAGAATCAACTAAGTTGGGAAAGAGCTTTCAGATCATCAAGTCCAACCTTTTGTGCAACTCCAACACAAAAATGCTCTTCAGATCAGAGGTTCCTGACCTACCATCTTGCCAAAGAATCAGCATCAAGATGAAGACCAGCCATGCAGAGACAGCAAAATACAGGGGACCTCCCCAGAAGGCTATGGGGTAGATAGCCTTTCATTATGAGGGGCCTAAATCTTTTCTTGGTTGGACTTGATGATCTTAAGGGTCTTCCCCAACCTAAATGATTCTATGATTCTTGAGATGCTGGTGGATCTAAGGGACAACATAAGCAAGGTGAAATCCCTCATGCATCTGACTGTGAAAGGTGGTGGCGAGGTGCTGTAGAAGACACTCTCAGTCCTTTACCATACAACTGCAAGTGCCTCTCTCAGGCTGGGAACACTCACAAGAAGGCTCTGAGAGCTGGACCACCAGGAAGAGCATTACCCAGAGCCAAACTGAGATTCATGGCCTGCCTGGCCTCAGCTCTGAATGGCATCTCTGTGCTATGGGTGGCACACATCACTGCAGGATGCTCTTCCAGCCCAGTCCAGGACCACAGCAAGCCTCAGCCCTGCCCAGTTGGTTCAGGATGGAGGTTTTCCTGCTTGTTTGCCTGGAGAGAGCCTGCGCTGACCCACAAAGCCTGGAAGAACCCAGGACCTCACTCTTGAGAGACACAAGCAGGGAATAAACTCACTGCAAGGCTTTCCACCTCCAGGGAATTTCATCTTACCTGAGCCCTGGAACAGCATCACAGGGGCAGAGCCTTCCTTTCCATGGGAAGCACTGGCCATGGGGCTCACAGCAGGTTTTCCATGTGCTGTGCCTTTAAGCTCGTTGTATTTCTCCCTCCTTTCCCAAACAGCAGCCTTTTTGTTCTCCAGGCTGCTGCAGGGTGCAGATGCGTGCACCATGCCCCCTTATGCACAGAGTTTGGAGGCGTTTTTAATCTTCCTCTTTTCTCCATAACCCAAAAACATTCACGTTAAAAATACATGGCTGAAGTGAGGGGTTTCCAGACAAAATCCTCCTCCTCTCTCAGAAACCAAAGGTACTTTCTCAGCTGGGCAGAACCAACCTCCCCCAGACAACAAAGGCAACTTATTAAGACATAAACTACAATTATGCACAACCAAACACATTGATACACAGAGACAAATCCTCTTTGCTGCTATCCTCAGATAACAAATGAAGTGCCCACATCACTGCTGCCTTACCTGCTCACACTCAAGTTTCCCTTTATTCTCTCCTCAAGAGCAGCTGAACATAAGTAACGGTCTTCCCGGTAGCTTCTAAAGGCTTTTCCTCCTTGCCAAGTTTCCTCCCAGCTCCCAGAGGGCAAACAGCAGCCACACAGCCCCTTTTGTGCTGCAGGGCTCAGCTAACAGGCCCCACCTGGCCCTGTAGGCAGGAGGGATGCCCTCAGCCATGCTCCAAGGGCTGGCACGCCATCAAAGGGGGCTTTGGGAGGGAGCTGCTGCTGCTGCTGGGTCTCTGAGGGCAAGGGCTCCTCACTGAGCCTCAGTGCTGGGAAGGACGAAGGGGTCTGCAGGGCAGAGGCTTGGGCAGCCCATGGGTACCAGGGCTTGGGATGCTGGGGAGGATGCTGGGGAGGATGCTGGGGAGGATGCTGGGGAGGATGCTGGGGAGGATGCTGGGGAGGATGCTGGGGAGGATGCTGGGGAGGATGCTGGGGAGGATGCTGCTTGCAGGTGGGAGCAGGGCATAAAAGATGAGCCCCAGAGAGGAAAGGTGGATTCTCAGTATTTCTCTTTGGAAAGCACAAAGTACAGGCTTGAATCTCACCAAGTTCATCTTCTGAGGGGTGAAAACCAGGCTCCGCAATGGGACTTCCTCAGCCATGTACTCTCTGGGGTCTAAAAGTTGAGATACAGGCAAAGGGTGTGGACAGGACCCAGCTCCTCATCGCATCACCAAAACTTCCCCATTCCGTCTGCTCTGCTTATGGAAAGGGATTGCTGCTGGATTGCAAAACCCACTGGAGCCTCCAGGGTACTGCTGACAGCAATCAAAATCAGCCTTAAGGGATGCTCCTGTGCCCTATTCTGCATTTAAGGGGCAGCACCTGCTAGGAAAGGAATGGAAACACCACCCAGGCCCCTATGGTGCAGTCTGAAGCATCTGAAGCCCCAACAGCTCTTACTCTGCAGCCTGGAGGGCTCAAAAAGGGATGATCAGGGTGGAAACAGGTCCCCTGTCCTGGCTGCTGGGCCAGAGGCTCTAGGTGGTGGTGGCCACCGGGGTCTGTGCAGGGCCAGGAAACTCTTCTGGGGGTCACACAACCAGATAATGAAACCCTGAAGTCACCTGGGGACAGGCTTAGGTGATGGAGAAAGAAAAAGCCAAATCAAAACAGCTTTTCCTCTCCCTTTCTCACAGGTTCCCCCATTATTGCACTGGTTCTTTGGTTTTTTTTTTCTGTTAGTCCCTGACTTTGCTGCATTACTTCCTTTTCCTTGGCTTCTTTCCTCCCTTTTCTGCACTTGTGGTTTCTTCTGTGCAAGCCATTCCCTCTTACCTGTCTTATGTGCCTGCTGTCTGTGCATGGTGTCACGGTCTAAGCTGCGGTTTGTGTGCATTGATGTGCTCCCATTTCATCTCCCATGTTCTGTTTTTCTCAGGAATGAAGAAAAAGTACAGTTTTCCTTAGGGCTGCTTTCATATTAAAAATCCCCCACTCTTTAAAGTCTTATCTGATGCCCTCTCTCCTCCAGCATCAGGCACCACAAAGGGATGTGCAGGGACCATAGTCCCAGTGCATGGCAGGCTGGCACCGCTGCCCCTTCCCATCCTAGCAGACCAGTGCTGGAGGAAGAGCCCAAGATCTCAAACACCTCCAGACAGGTCTGCAGAGGATGTGAGGACAACATATCCCTGCCCATGGAAGAGGGTTGGAAGTGGATGATCATAGGGTTCTTTCCAACCCAAACCATTCTATGATCCTGTTTCATCCTCCTGCAGCATCTTCTCCCCCTGCCTGGAGCTTCGGGACCACTGTAACGAGCAGATCACACCAAGGACATGGTGTTTCAGGCTGTCAGCAGGCTCAGGAAGCCTTCACTTATGCTTTCATCATGTTTCCAGCCTTGGCAGGAATGTATTTATCCATAACTGAGAAATGAGACTGTGATCTCATGTCTGCGATGAAGCAGCTCCTGACAAGTCACACAAACAGCTCCTGTTGCTGCAGGGACCAGAATAGCAACATCCAACCCAGGGCTCTGCTAGTGGATGGATTAACTTCAGAAAGACACTTTGGGAGCACACACTGGGAAGAGCAGGATAGTTTTGGTTTCCAAAAGGTCCTTATGTATTAAGATAAAGGGGGACAGTCGAGGAAGGTGGGTAAAGGTGCTGTGCACGGCTCTTCCAGCACCCTGGAAAACACATGGTGATTCAAACCAGATTGGAAAGGACTTGGAGCAAGCTGCTCTAGTGGAAGGTGTCCCTGCCTGTGGCAGGGGTTGGAGCTGGATAAGCTTTAAGGTCCTTTCCAACACAAATCAGGCTGGGATTTATAATTCTCCAGCCCCTTTCTTCTGCCTTCCACAAGGTCCTCCATGGAGGGAGGGCCCTCCATCCATCCCAGGAGCTACACAAAGTCCATTCCTGTTACAAATATCCCTCCATTCCCTGAGCTTGCCTCTCAGTTTGCTCTGTTCCATGTGTTGGGGGAACGCTCACACAGTGATGCCACAGCTCCCGTGCAGCCTCACTACCTCTCTCCTGGACACACTGTCACAAGCAGCACCAGGTTTCTTGGATGTGGGATGAGCACCATCAAAACACAGCGCTTCTCATCTTGAATGGGTTAAAACCTTGGTCCCTTCTCCCAAGTAACAAGTGATAGGACAAGAGGAAACAGCCTCAAGTTGCACCAGGGGAGGTTCAGACTGGAGATTAGGAAACATTTCTTCACCAAAAGGGTTGACAAGCATTGGAACAGGCTGCCCAGAGCAGTGGTGGGGTCACCACCCCTGAAGGTGTTTAACAGACTTGTAGATGGGGTGCTCAGAGACATGGGTTAGTGGTGGCCTTGGCAGTGCTGGGTTAATGGTTGGGCTCAATGATCTTAAAGGTCTTTTCCAACCCAAATGATTCTGTGAACATGCATTTACTGCAAACCTAGGGAATATCCCAGAACAAACTCCCTATCCCAATTATTCTCCAAAATCTCAAATCTGAGATTCTCTGCTTGGGGAAAAACATCTCCCAGACTGGGAAACAACCCACGGGAGGGGTCAGCACACATCAGCCATGCCCGGGGGCTCTGAGCCATTGTTATTTCACCCCAAAACATGTGAAAATCAACCCAAAACACCCCCAAACGCGGCTGCTCGCGACCCACCCCACCTACAGGGTACCACGGACACGGGGCTGCCGAGCGGGTGAGCTGCTGGGGGGGGGGGGGAACACGGATCGAAGGGGAGAGGACCCGAGCTGCAGGGATGCTGGAGGAGGGGAGCAGCCCCTTCCCGGGCCGGGGGCCGCTAGAGGGCAATGGAGGAGTGTCCCACTCCGGGAGCGGCTGCAGCGGGATGCTGCGAGGGATGCTGCCCAAGGAGGGGGGCGGCACAGGGACATTTCAGGGCAGCTTTCTTCCCTGAATACATCTAGAGAGAGAGAAAGAAAGTCTCTTTGAACTTCTCTGCTCTGTTAAAGCACTGCAAGTGAGGAAAGGGAGTGGTTGAAGGCACCTTTAGCATCCATGCGGCGTTCAGAACATCAGACGCTCCCAGGCTCTTCCATCTCAGAGCTATGGCTCCAGCGCAGAGCAGGGAGCCCAACTCCACGTGAGCTGCCTTTTCTCCTCTGCTCATTAGGCTGATTTAAGGAAAACCTGCCCAAGGTGCAGGTGCCAGCAGCAGGTTTCCACTTTGCTTGGAAACACTGGAGCCACCCTCCCTGGTGTGCCTCTGATTTCTATGGGGCTGCATTTCCCTGTTCCCACAATGTACCCTGTCTCTCTTCCATGGGATGTTCCTTTGGTCCAGGCCTGGAAACTGCTTGCTCCCAAGTACAACCCTTTGCTCGCAGCGTTCCTTTGGGAAGAGATGTACTCTGCTGCTTCCCCTCCACCACATCCCCATCACCACAACGGGGGTCACCGGAGGAGCACCCCAGCCCTGCTGGCTTTGTGCCTGAGCAGTCCCCAGCTCCATCGCCTGCTCTGGGTGCTTCCCCTGGGTGCCACCAGCCCCTCCGTTTATCAGCCTGGGGCGGTGGGAGATAGGGGAGGAGGCTGATAAGGCTTCAAGTGGCAGCGTGCTGTAAACATTCCCACTGGTGCTGTTAGATTAGAGCGCTGGGAAAATGCCTCCAGCCCCTCGGCCCACCAGCGCAGTGGGCTGGGCTTGGGGGGGCCGCAGAGCTGTTGAAAAGCACCGAAGGAGGAGCCGTGTAGGAGCTGAAGTGCTTCTCCAACAGGCTGCAGGGCTGCTCCTGGGTCTGACCAGCAGCTCTAGCAAGGCTGGTTTGGCAACTGACCCCGCAGTCAGTCTCCATCTGCATCCGTGTTCACCGCCGCCTTTTCCCAGCTGGTACATAAACCCCGCTTCTTCCTCCCTCTATCTCCACAGGGCTGGTGGCCAGAGGTCCCCCGGCTGCAAGACCACTGCTTGTGTGCATTAGCTCTTTCACAGGAGCTCTGCTTTCCATACAAACCTCTCTTTGCACATACCTGGAGGACTGGCATGGAGTGAAAGGCTGTGATTCTCCTTTCCTAATGATCTGTACCATTTTAAACCCATTTTCCACCAGTATAAGCGATGAAGTTTAGCAGATTGTTCCCCAATTCCTACCACTTGATGCGGAGCAGGGAGTGCAAACCCTTCAAGCAACTTGAAGGGGCTCTTAAACACAATCTCAGCCTGGTTTGGGTTGGAAGGGATCCATCTACATTCAGGTTTGGGAATGCTGATGGTTGTCGGGGTTTCTCATATTGGCTCTGCAAAATAAGGCTTATCAATAGTACCATTGCTGGAGTGCCCAAATGAAACACCCCTCCAACCTGTACCCTGAGACCATGCAGCTTCGAAGAAGCCTTGCTGCGTATCAGAAGAGCATTACCTGGCACCACAACAGCCCTGTCCTCTCCCAGATGCCTGGTGCATGGAGACTGGTCCACATGTAGGAGGGATCCTGCCCCAAGGTCTTTTCCCATTCAAACTGAAGCAGTTTTGAATGCCACTACAGCTTTTTCTTCCTCCTTGTCAGGGCTTAAATCCAGGTCCCATAGGACAGTGCTGGGATGGATGGTCTTGTGCTGAAGTGATGCTGCAGCAAAAGAGGACTGGACCAGATCCAGTCATTGCAGGCAAGGATATGAGTACAGCAGCACATGGGACGTACAGGGTGGCATGTGTCAGACAGAGCTGGGGCTAAGAAACAGCTTCAGATGGAGCTGGCAGGACAAAAACCCACAGGAAAATACATCCATGCAGTTGGTACCACAAAAGCCAGGAGAAATGGGTGTACTGGAAGGAGAAGGGGCTGTACCCCTGAAGAGCCTGTGGTACCTGAGGCCTCTATGGGGCTCCCACACTGCAGCCTGAGTTATACACAAGATTACAATTGCTCAGACACTGGGGCTGACACATCTGTGCTAAGGTGGGAAACAGTCTCCTGCTCTTCCTGCACCTTTCCAGGCACCAGGGACTGGTCCGGACATGGTGGCACCTTCTTCCTGTGCAGCAAACCAGTGTGAGGAGGTGACACCATGGCCAGGCAACAGCTGTGAGGCCCAGGAGCAGCACTGGTTCTGCTGCTGGAGTCACTTGGAAGGAGGTGACATGGTCTCAGCATCCCCACAAGAACCGGACACTCCTTGCCTTGTCCAGCATCAAGCAGCATCCTTCTGTTGCGTCCCTCCTGTGAGCATCACACTGGACCTTCATCTCCAAGAAGTGAACAAGGAGCAGATCTGCTTGACAAGAGCTCTCTGTCCACCTATTCCCTTTCTCTTTAGCCCTAGAAGGACCCTGACACACTCCTAAGCTCAGGCATACCCAGCAGTGGAAGATCAGTGCTCAGCACTGCCTTTCAGTGCCGCTCGGAGGCAACCTTACCTCCTGCTCAGCATCTCCTTGGCCTTCAGGCAGCTTTCAAAGCTCACAGCTAGGCAACACTGAGCCATGGGAACCTCCCACTCCCACTTTCTCCCTTAATATCTCCACAGCGAGTCACTCTCCATCCTTTCAGGGCTCTCAAATCGATTATTTTTACATTTGCAGTGGATTCCCTGGCCTTGTTACTAATGAAAACCTCCAGGAAGGCTCCTCAAACACAGCTTTGACTTTCTGCCCAGGACCTGTGGACAAGGGGGAAAATAATAAATAAGGCAATATTAATAAAGCAGGAGGTTTCTATTAAGTCTGAGGGACTGGATGCTCTGGCGTTCTTGGATGCTGAAATCCTCTAGTGCAGGATAAATCTTATACACTTCATTTTCCCAATCTCTCCTTCGATATATTTCAAGAGAACGTTGCTGGTATCGGAGTAAATAATGTCCTAGCTGCAAACGGGGGGTCCGCAGCGGTGTGGGGTCAGCCTGGGGGCTGTGGCATCCTCCACTGTGGTCTGCTCACGGGCTCAGCCCTCTCCTTGTGATCAGGGGGTTGAGCTCAGTGTTTAATTAGCCTCAAACACAAATAACATACAAGCCAATGCAAGTAACAAGCAACCCCTCAGAGGCTGGGGAAGGAAGTGCCTGAGCTAACGCTATGGAGATGTGCACTGAAGTCCCAAGCTATGCAGATCACTGAGCTCCATAACCAACCCCACCTCGGTGGGACCAAACCTCCCCTAGCCCTCTTTCCCTTTTAGCAGCATGCATTTCCCATCTGCCTGCAAAGGGACCTCTCCTTCTGTGGGCTCTGCTGCCTCCTTTGCACAGCACCTGCTTTATTCTACCTCTCTGCTCCTCCTAAGGATTCCAGAGTTCCCTGGTAAAAGCTGTTATCCTGAAGCGTGCATGCCAGCAGTTGCCTCACAAAGAAAAAGGGGCAAGTCCATGGGGTCCTGCGAGCCCAGGGTCAGGCAGGGAGATGGCTTCCCTTTGCTTTTATGCCTTTCCCTGCTTCACAGAGCACGTTGAACGTGAGCTAAATGCAGCACCATCAATGCAGGTGGGTAAGGGGGGGGGTGTTTGTGTCTTGTTTCAGCACCAACAGCTCACACGCAGGGACCAGTCTGCGATGGATGCTACAAGCATGGATGCAAAGGTCACCTTTTATCTGTATCTTGGCACCTCTTTCACCTTGGATTGCTGGGCATTGCTAGAGATGGGGCTGCTGTGCTCATAGAAGACATGAGGAACTGCTCATTGCCTTGGGCCGCTTTGAGGGGTAAATGCTGGCTATAGACATAACCTTCCTAAGGAGCAGGAGCTTGCGTGTCCTTCACAGTCACTCAAGCCGGTGGTTTTAACCCAGCAGGACTCTGAGGTGTTGCTATGACACAAATGCTGATGCTTTCTGATAGCACCAGAGGTACCTTCCTCCTGCCTGAAAAGTGCCAGGCCAGTCCCAGGCTGCAGAGGCAGCAGAGTTCAGCCAGCATCAGGCAGGAGCTCACAGCATCCCAATGCTGACATGCACATAACCCAAGCTCCCTGCAGTAAGTGCTAAATGAGAGAAGGGGATGGCACCGATTCAAATTAATAAGGTCCACTGTAGCTTATAAGGCAGTTGAGGGGCTTGAGAAGCCAACAGTGAAGGGCTCTGGCTCAGAGCTGGGAATGTAGAGCTGGAAAACACCATTTGGATGTGAGGCACCAATCCACTGGCAGTTCTGAGTAGCCAAAAGAGGGATATTTTGGACTCTTCATCCAGCTCAGAGGCCACTTTGTCTGCAAGCACATCCCAACCCTCTCTATAAAATCAAGATACACGAGTCACAGAACAGATTCACATCTCACTTTGAAAGCCACAGTGGCCCTGCCTCAGAATGCGCTGTTTGTCCTATGTTACACCCAGAACCCAAGGTGTAATTGTTGGATACGAAGGTTAGGAAGGCCATCGTCTCCAGCTGAGGTTTCCTCTGGTGGAAAGATGCATCCAGGAACAGTGCCGGAATGGGCAGCTGTGGCTTTTGGATGGAGATTTGAGGGCTGGAGCAGCATGGATCTGAACCATTCCTAGGGCTGCCAAAATTGCAATAGGTTCTCGCTGTCCTTTGCTTGTCCAGAACTGGGAGAGCCAAGAACTGAGTCTGGAAGCACTGCTGTGCACAAAGCACTTGGCTTTTGGGATGGATTGATAGTTGCTGTTATTTAAGATGCTGTGTGTCTTCACACGTATAGTTGGTAAAGCTCCCCTTCATTTTCCCAGTAGCCAAACATAAATCATGTCCAGAACCCTATTCCATCCACCCTTACAGCAACCTATCCTCCTGCTAATGAAGTGCAAAGGTCACAGCATCTTCCTAACACTCATCTTCTGTGCCCTCCACCTTACTTGATCCATCACAGGTCAAACTCAATGGTACCTGGATGAAACACACAGCCTGCTCCTCTCGGAGATAAGGGTCCAGGGATCATGCTGTGAACAATTCACATCCTTGGTGTCTCCATCTGACTCATGAAACAGGTCCTTGAGCAGATGATGCACCTTTGGGGCTGGGAAAGCATCACACCACATCCATGCAGTGGCTCACCAGGTAGGGCCAACAGACGTTTCCTCCCCGCAGGATGTGCTGCTGGAAGCCCTGGGAGGAGCTGGGTATAGGATCACTCCATCTCCATCCCCCTAAAGCAGTTTAATAGGTCCCAGCAGGACTCATTCACGTATAAGCATGTGAATTTAGGGGAAGGGGCAGAGAGAGGGTAACTCCCTGCGAGTGGCCAGATGCAATAAACGCAGTCACTAACCACTTTTCAGAATACACACATAATAATATGTGGGATTTGTATTTTTACCACCCCAGTGGGATTTTGGCAAGTCAATCGGATTTTCCCACCCTGACCCAAATAAACGTTCAGGAGTGGAAATAACAGATTGCTTTTGCCTGGAATAACCATGTGCTCATTCCAGGGGGATCTCGTCTGAGCAATCCTTGCTTCTCTGGACCACTTAGACCTCAAAAAGCTTTCCCCTTTTGTCCCCCTTGATAAGGACCCACTCACATTGGGTCTGCTCCAAATTCCATCAAAGTGGGTGGGAAGTCTCCATCTGGCTCATGTTAGCAATCCCACAGCCATTAAAATACCCCAAAGGATGGATGGTAGAACCTGAACCTGGCCTCCTCAGAAAACTCTTTGCCCATGTTTCAGACCCGATCCCTGGGATGTCCTTCCATTAGGAATGGACACAGGGGAGTGATCCACGGGAAAGGGGCCCTCAGTCACTCTTCCTCCCATAGTAGGATGCCTTTAAGGTCACAGGCCCCCCGGCTGCCACAATAGTCATATACAGTTATTTGTATGGCTATGACAGCGGCCTCCTGATGTCATGAGCTACAACATCTCCTTCTGTTCCTTCCTTTCCATATACCAAAACCAAACCACTCTCCTCCTCCCTAAGCCCTTCACATGAAGCAATGGTTGATAATGAAAGAAAAATTAGGATTCTTACATACCGAAGGATATAAGGTTATATTTGCTTTAGGATTAGAAGGATCTGTTTGCTTTACAATTAAAAGGATACAAGAATCCTACTCATAAAAACACCCTCTCTTAAGGATTAAATGATATAAGGATATACCTGCTTTAGAATGAAAGCAAAATTAGGATTTTTATACCCTAAACCACTCTCCTCCTCCCTCAGCTGCTCCATCGGGAGCAAAGGTTGAGAATGAAAGCGACATTAGGGAACACCAGGATTTCCCATCTTCCAAAGGCACTTTGAATTGGGTGTGCACAGCGTGCAGTGGTCTGACCTGAAGCTTCCATGTCCTGACACATGGCACATACCTGCATGTTCATTAGGACTTTCCCCTTGCTGCTTCTCATGCTATCTGAAGCCATCAAGTCCCAAAATTGTAGTGGAACTGTTTTTTCCTTGTCCTATTACTGCAACCAAGTTCCTCCCTGGTGCTTCTGGAGTAGGTATTTCCCTCCTCCAAGGGTATGGGCTTACTCCAAGCATGATGTACTCTAAGGATATGGGCTTACTAGGATGACCAATGGCTTTCTGAAAACTAAGGTGGTTGGGCTGTGTGGTCCCACGGTAAAAAGTTGCCTTCGGTTGTTACCTCTTCAAACCTGCGCTGTACCTGGGCACATAGAGCACTGAAACCTTCAGGAGCTCTATGGGCTTCAAAGCCCTTGTTGTGGTCAAGATTAAAGAACAGAAGTGGTTGGGTCTGCAGTGTGTGGAGACCTCAGCTGGTTCATCTCGGGCTGGTGGTCCCCTGCCACCGCCAGCTGCTGCTGAAGGATCATCATCTCAGTTCAGGTTCCACAACCCTGACACCAGAACAGCTGTCAGCCCCTTTCTCGCCCTGGATCGATGGTGTCCCAATCTCTGCGTTCGATGGCATAAATTATGTATCTCTAATTGGATCGGATGCTTCCTTGGTCCCAGTGAATCAATTAATGAGTATTTGCCATCGGAGCTCTTGGTGCCCTCCAGAGAGACTTGTCACAGCAACACCAGTGGAAACTGGTGCTGGAAAGGTTGGGAGGAGGAGGAAGAACTCTTGGGGGTTCTTTCTTTGGAGGACAGGCTTAGTTGCAATGGATGTCAGGCATCTGATCTGGAAGGAGGGGCTTAAAACCTTTATTCTTATTGCAAGGCTTTTCCTTGAAAGCCAAAGCTCCTCGAGATCCATGTGGAGAAGTCTTAAGTCAGCATCATTCACTCTACCTCTCCATCACCTTCCTCTTCTGCTGCTTATAAACAAACAGTTATCCTGCTATTATAACCTCAAGCTGCTTTTCATTTGTCATGCAACTCTCTTAACATGCTTGGGGTGGATGAGCAGGACAAGGATACCCTCACGCTGACACACACTTGGGTAGCAGTGATCCCCTGCATAATAGAAGCTGCCTTCAGCAGTGAAGGATCTCTGAGGGCTTAAATGTTCTCAAGTCCTGAGCAGATTTAAGCATGTGTTAATGGTTTAAAGGAGCAACCCACTAGAGAAAGTCTCATTTGTCAGGAGCAGTTCCTCTAAGTTTCATCATAACTGAATTAAGGCAACCCAGAACGGAGCAAGTTTGAGCGTAGACAGGAGCACTGATGGATGGTTTGCACTGCCTGCTAAAATGGTCCTTTGAAAGCTCCTTGAGCTGAGGCTCTGCAGATCAGCGTCAGCGATTCCTGAGGAGAAGCAGGGCAGCCTGAAGAAGGCTGAGCTGGATTTCTGACCTATTGTGCAGAGCCACACATCAACACAATGCCTGGCAATAACGCTCCTCATCCCCCAGATCATCCATGTCCCATAGGAACTCAAACCATGGGCTGCCACGGACTGTGATGAATGGCGAGGCTCAGGTATCACCTTCAGAAGCACAGCACAGCTTCTGGAACTGCATACTTCAGATAGAAGAAAATCCACCACCATTGCAGGTCCAGATCTTTATAATTCAGAGCCTTTGAGCATTTTTAGCTACAAGACCACAGAATACCCTCACAGCCCCAGTGTTCACTATTCCTGCATCCTGGATAACATAAATGGCCTCTAAAAAGCAAAGCAGTGCTTCTAACAAACTCCTTAATGCTGCTGCAACTGCTCAACATGAGAATCAGCAAATATAATACAAAGAGATGTTCCTCTGAGCTACAAGCAAGGAGGGCCATGGAGTTGAGGTACTAACCAGGCCAGGCAGGGAACCAAGTCAGTGAGTCACTCCTAAAGTTATCCACAAGTTTTGTTCCTTATTCCTCAGGAAACCGAGGAAGATGAGGCTCTTTCAGGGTAGAGCAGGTCTCCGTGCAAGGCTGGATAAAGGGCAGAAAGTTCCTACCCCAGTCTGGGTTCATTATGTATCAAAGTATTTTGGTATGAATGTGTTGAGACTAGCCAGCTTGGGAGTATTTTAATATAGGAAATGGGGTCTTTGTCCTGCATCATGGCAAGCACAGCAGTGACATGCTTTAAACTTGGTGTGCCATGCAGGGAGCTGTGCCCACAATCATAGAATGGGTTGGGTTGGAAAGGACCTCAAGATCATCCAGTTCCAGCCCTGTCATAGGCAGGGATACCTCACACTAGACCATGTCACCCAAGGCTCTGTCCAACCTGGCCTTGGACACTGCCAGGGATGGGGCAGCCACAGCTTCTCTGGGCACCCTGTGCCAGCGCCTCAGCACCCTCACAGGGAAGAGCTTCTGCCTTAAATCCAACCTAAATCTCCCCCGTTTCAGTTTGAACCCATCACCCCTTGTCTTATCGCTACAGCCCCTGATGAAGAGCCCCTCTTCAGCATCCCTGTAACTCCCCTTCAGACACTGGAAGCTGTTCTGAGGTCTCCACGCAGTTTCTCTTCTCCAGGCTGAACAGCCCCAGCTTTCTCAGCCTGTCTTCGTATGCAAAAGACTTGGAATAGGCAAGAAAAAGGGAAGAAACTCACCCAAAACCACATGGCTGGACAGGCCTGGGACCTGCTGATATCAGTGACCGATGTCCTCACCAACTTGAGGCAAGTGCCTGCATCTCATGTTTATGGTTCCTACAGAGCATCAGCACAGAGCAACACCCAGAAGGGCAAAGATATTATTCTCCCCATGGGAGAGTATTTTCTCTGTCCCACCATAAGGCTTTTTAGCCCCTACACCAGCCTTCTCCATGCTGATTTCCAGCAGATGTTGTGCTAATCGAGAACAATGTAATCTCAGTGCCTTAATATAGTGCTGGGGTGCGATAAGTCTGAAATTGCTGTCATCATTAGTGTGAGGACGATCTGGTCATTGTTCAGAACTGTCCTCCTCTGATGATTACGTGAAGGGGAATGTATTCTCTTCTATCTACTCCCACTCTGCTTCCAAATTTAAAACTATTCAGGCTTTAGATGCTTCTATTTTGCTAAAGCCTTAATAAGAGGCCAGGATGCAGATGTTCCAATAAGGCCATGGCAGATTAGAAGTGGAGAAGCAATATTAAGCTCTACCAAGGATGCCAAGCTCAGCTCTGTCTGTAGAAGTGGAGTAACAGTCAGAAAAGGGCTGCAGTACTTCAGCTAAACTAGCTACTACCACCATGTGCTGGTGAGGGCAGAGTAGATGTCTTACAGCTCAAGCAAATATTGCAACTTAAAGCTGAAAGCCCCAAGATTAAACACAGGACTTGTGGGGTGGCTCGGTGTCTACATTGGCATAACCAAACTGAGATCAGAGGATGATCCTGGTTTGGGTTGAAACAGTAAAGACATCCTCACAGTAAAGAGTCTAACCTAAATTTCCCCTGTTAAAGTTTAAACCCCATCACCCCCTGTCCTATCGCTACAGTCCCTCGTGAAGCTCAGCACTTCCTCACTCAGTGGGCACAGGTCCATGCCTACCAGCATCCACCAGCTTCAATCTTTCAAAGGTGAGAAGCCATTAAAACATGTACACAGCTACTGATGCCCCATTTCATCCTCCCAGAGCACCTCAGGAGAAGGCATATCCAGCTGCAAGTAGCCCTCAGGTGCATTCCCCTTCTTCTGCATCTTCATGTGTACATCACCACATGAAATCCTCATTAGTTCTCATTCCAAACTCCAGAGCTTTCCAGAACAGCATGCCTGTTATTCTGGAAACCAGCTATTAAAAATCTCACTGTCCAGGCTCGCTTCTGCACTTCCAGCTTTGCCAGCAGCCATTCTGCACTGGTAAAGCTGGCAAGGATGAGGGAGAAGCCAGCAAACAGAGCTTAGAAATGCCTCTGTTACCCAGGGACAAAAGGGAAGTGGAGATTCATCTAAGTTATACAGTGCTAGGGGCTGGGGAAATGGTAGCTGCGCTCCTTCTCTTCCAGACTCTCCTGGACAGCTAAATCCCACTCTAAGCTTATGAAATACTGCCTGCTCTTTATTTATACACCTGATGTATTTGCTGATGGCCAGAACCGACATCTCCGTGGTTCCCTCTTTCCACCCCTGCAGCCTTTGGATCTGGACGCAGCCCTGACAGAGCAGATGAGAACACAATGGTAACTCAATCTGGCTTGTTCGGTGTAAAATGTAATAAAAAGGGGGCCCAGAGCCCGAGCCTATAAATTTTCCACCAGCACCGTGCCTGTCACCCTGCTCACACCTTCCTCCTGCATCTCCTCCCTGCTCTGCCTGGTCCCATCTCTGCTGCCACTTTGTTTTGCTGATGCAGGCATTTCAAAGGAGCTGATCCAATGGGCTTTAATTCAATGGCAAGGGGAAGGTGACTTAAGGGAAAGGTAGAAAATAGGATAGACTTTAGGTGACTAAAGGGAGGCACGTCTGATACACACAACAGGCTCTGCTGTGCTCCATGCAGACAGAGCAGCCTAGCAGCACTCATCCCCAGCTTGTGTGCAGCACACGAACCACCACCATAAGAAGCTAATTACAGCTTAACTAATGGCTTCCTTATTTACTGGAGCATAAAGCCCCATATGCATTACATACTGTCCCACTTCCCAGGCTCACCTGGGTCTGCTTTTGGCCAGCTTGTAAATAGAGTGACGTGAAGAACAGACCTTACCTGCTGCCATCTCCACATCCTTCATGCTCATACCGTGCTATCCATTTTCATCTTCCTTGTCTAGAAACAAATCAATACCACGTCAGTTCACACCTTGTCCTGACTGTGCGTTGTCATCTGAAGTAGCTGGTGGGCAGTGGGGAGGAAGCACGGGCTGGAGGCTGGCATGCTCATTTGGGATGTGGGATATCGTGGCTCAATTCCCCAGGCTGCCACAAGCAACTGCTGTGACCTTCTGCAGGTTGGGAGGTTGCTAATGGCATTTGTAGTGCAAGAGCCCAGCTCCTTGGATAAGACCCGGTGCCACCCCACAACCTGAGATAGGAGAAGAAGGGTCTTTATGAGGGCTTAGCAAATAGGGATAGAGGTTGGAGCTCCAAGTGGGATATGGGCTTTGCAGAAAACTCTCCCAACATGAGTTTGTGCAGCAGAGACTTCCATCTCCAACTGGAAAAATAAAAACAAATCCATTGGAAACCCCCACAACTTTTATCTAGAACAGATGGTTTTGTTAGTTTGAAGTTTTCCTGGCAGATAAACACGAGGGAAGAGGGATGACGCTGCTTATTTTAGTCATTTGAGCTACACAGCAGGAGAGTTAAGGGCTGGGGGACCCCAGATAAATACTGGGGCAGAGATAGAGACTCCACATCACACCTCCACTGTAAGCACCCCTTGCTCAGCTCCCTGATACCTCCCTCACATCCTTGTGCTGCCTGAAATCCCTCAGGCAGAGCATCCCAGCCTCCGTGGGCAGAGACACGGACCCCATCCTGCACCCCAGGAGCTAGCGGAGACAGACCCAACACCAGCCTTGCAGAGATGGAGGATACCTCTCCTTCCCCTCCATCCCCACCAGCCAGGGCTCCTGCATTGGTTACCCAAATCCTGCAGGTCTCCTTTGCAAGTCACTGGCTGCAAACAGCACTCAGAGGCAGGAGCTGCTCCACCTCCAACCAGCAATGAGGAGAGGGAGAAAACACAGCCCTACTCATCATCCCTTCCCTTTATAAGACTCCTCCTGCAGCCGTGGCAGAGATCCAGGGCTGGGATGCACTGCACCTGCACCAGAGCTATTATCTGTGCCCAGGCACAGCTGTAATGAGGGAGGGAGGGAGACTGAATGTCCCCAGTCACATCATCTCTATTGCTTTGTTTTCAACCACCCCATGACGCACGCTGCAATAAATAGGCAGACAAATAGCTGTTTCGAAACGTGATCTCCACAAGCTGTCTTGAAAAGAAGTTATCTCAGCGGAACGTTAGCTGGAATTACCTCTGTTCCTCACTCCTCTGCTGCTTCCCTCGCTGGAAAAGCCCTGAGCCAGCACCTTCTGATTTATGGTGCTCAAAAACACAGCTCAGAGGCACGAGGGGAGCTGGTTTGAAAATGCTTTGTTTATAGAGACATGGATGTCAAAGTGGGTTCAGCCCCAAATTTTACCTCCAGCATGAGGAAAACTATACTACTGGGTACGTGTCTTCCAGAGTCAAAATATCTGTTACCACCTAGAGAAGCCAGGCTGTACATGACAATACCGGGACCCCCTCCATCCTTCTTGGCCATTCCCATCTTGCAAAGAGTGGGACAATACTTGGGTCTCGTGAGACCTCACTTGCAGCATTGTGTGCAGTTCTGGTGTCCTCCACACGAAAAGGACATGGAACTGTTGGAACAAGTCCAGAGGAGGCCACGAGGATGATCAGGGGACTGGAGCACCTCCCATATGATGATAGGCTGGGAAAGTTGGGGCTGTTTAGCCTGGAGAAGAGAAGGCTGCATGGAGACCTCAGAGCAGCTTCCAGTGTCTGAAGGGGGCCTATAGGGGTGCTGGGGAGGGACTCTTCATTAGGGACTGTAGTGACAGGACAAGGGGTAACAGGTTCAAACTTAAACAGGGGAAGTTTAGATTGGATATAAGGAGGAAATTCTTTCCTGTCAAGGTGCTGAGGCACTGGAATGGGTTGCCCGGGGAGGTTGTGAATGCTCCATCCCTGGCAGTGTTCAAGGCCAGGTTGGACAGAGCCTTGGGTGCCATGGTTTAGTGTGAGGTGTCCCTGCCCATGGCAGTGGGACTGGAACTGGATGATCTTAAGGTTCTTTCCAACCCTAACTATTCTATGACTCCCTCCATCCCTCTTAGCATCCCCATCTTGCGAAGAGCGGTGCAGAGCACGCCGGCGTGCCTCTGGAAGCCCATTACTGTTTTATGGAGGTCACCCTCACCTAATTATGCCACTGTTCCTCCCAGCCCCAGCCTGACCCTGCCTGATCCTGAAACGGATTAACATGTCTTGGTCACTTGAGCGTGTGGTGTGTGTCTGCTCCGGGAGGGCAGCGGCTGCAGGGCTGCCCGTATCTCAATGTTATTTTGACCTCGGCCGTTTCTTTCCGTGGCGAGTCCTTCGCAGACCTGTTGAATGGGGCTTTCATTTCGCTGACCCCCGGGGTCATCTGTTTTCGGAGCATGAAATATGGCTGCCGGTGGACAGGAGGGAAGAGATAAACTTCACTGAGGAGCCTTAACAGGCCAATGAGCCGTGACTAATGATGATTGTGGTTTGTCTTTCCAGGGCATAATTTATTGGGCTGCTGACCACTTAGTGCACCGGTTGGGGAATTAACTCCTTCGGGTGCAGGCTTGCGGGGCTCTGCCCAGGAGGGGTTTGTCTCTCATTGCTCATCCTTCTATTATTGCAGGGGGAATGAGCATTTCTTCCCTCATTTTTCCCTCCCATGAGTCTTCCTGGTTGCTTTCATAGAATGGTTTGGGTTGGAAAGGACCTTAAGATCATCCAGTACCAACCCCCTACAACAGGCAAGGACATCTCACACTAGACCGTGTCACCCAAGGCTCTGTCCAACCTGGCCTTGAACACTGCCAGGGATGAGGCATTCACCACGTCTCTGGGCAACCCATTCCAGTGCCTCAGCACCCTCATAGTAAAGGATTTCTTCCTTCTATCTAACCTGAGCCTCCCCTGTTTCAGTTCATGACTTCATCCCCCCCAAACAATGGCTCTTACAGCTCTTCCCCAAGCATATCTCCTATTGCAATATGTGTTCCCCCAACCACTTCTTGCAGCCAGAAAAGGAGCCCTGAAGCACAGCGACCCTTTTAGGTGAGGGACCCGGCTGGCAGACGGCTGACGCGAGCCACAGCTGCCCCAACAAGGGAGCTCCGTGTCAAACACTGCTCTTACATCTTCATCACGGGGCTCTCTCAAAGGCCTGCAGCTTTCTCCTGGGAGGAAAGCCCGAGCCCGACAGCACGTTCCTGGTCACGCTGCCATCCATCTCTGTCAGCCCATGGTGAGATGGGGAGGGAAGGACCAGGATGCTCCCTCCCGGCTGCAGTGCGGGCAGCCTGGAGAAGGATGGCAGCAGCCCCATGGCCTATGCAAAAGCAGGGTCAATGCTAGGATCTAAGCCCTGATTTCACCTGGGTTTTGGCTTTCTGTTAGCATTCACCTGTGGAGGGTTTGATTGCAAAAGGTTGGGTTTGTTGTGGTGGGCAGCGTGGGGAGAGGCTGACACCACAAGGAGCTCATTGGAAATAACTCATTTCATGCACATCAGTGTTTGTGGTGGACCTGTGTCTTCTCCATTGCCCTAAAAGGCAGATGGGGAAAAGAGCACAAGCTGTAGGAGTGTCCTACAGCCTTTATTTCAATGGCCAAATTCTGCCTCTGTCTGCATTGTTTCCCTGCCCACTGAGCTCAGCCGCATCACTCAGTTTGAAAGTGCCTCAGTTTCCCCACCTGAAAACACAGGGCAGGGGGAGGATGCTAACCCTGACTGTCCATGCAGTGTGTTTGGAGATCAGTGGGGTGAAAAGGACCTGACACGTGCTGGGGAAGGGATCTGGTGCAGAGAAAGCAGCTCCCTGCACCCCACACTTGTCTGGGTGCTGATGCAGAGCCACCCATCATGGAGCAGTGCAGGGGGAGAGGGGACTGTGGAAATCACAGGTTTGGTAAGAGTCCTGAAAGAGGCGTTTTCAAAGCAGAGTGAATTGATTCAGTTATCAGTCAAGTTGTATTTAAAACACTGACCCCATCACTTGGAATGAGAGCAGTCTCCTTTAGACAACCCCCCTTGAAAGCACAGGAAAGAAGATATCAGAAAGTCTTAAAAGATATCAGAAAGAGTCCCCCAAGGGCTCTCACAGGTCCAAATCTACTTCACTCTTTAAAAACCTGGAAGTATTTACATATTAGGAGCCATTCACAGCCAGAGAATCTCCCTGTCTTTGAAGGCAGGGAGCTATTTCTGCAACAGCAGTGCCCACCAGTGGGTGTCCTTTAGGATATGGGGACTTCAGGAGGGCCAAAAACCACAGGGATGGAAGGCATGATGAGTCCACAGTGGCTGGCTGGGACACAGAAAGGAGATGGATTGGTGGCATGACCACAGGTACCCCTGCATCCCTTAGCATTAGGCTTTCCTGCCCTTCAGAGCGAGGTTTGAGAAGGACTTTGGATATTTGGGCTGGTTTTCTGCTGCTTTACAAACCACAGGACAAGGCATCAGCCTCAGGCCCTTATGTGCAATAAGGGCATTGGCATAGCCTAGGTCTGAGCTGCAATACTTGCACAACCATGTGCACTAACACACCACACAGCTCAATCACACTATAACTCATTACTAGCCCCTTAGAGAAGATATCCCCATCCTGTCCAGGCTGGCTGAAGGGTTCTGGGGTGGCACAGGAGGACTGCAGCTCCTCCAATAGTCACCTAAAAGATTTCACTGGAAACTGGGAGGCTTCACTATCCAAAACCCGGAGCAGCGTGAGCTCCTAACTCAGGTGAGGGGTCTGTGAGTGCTGAAGCTTGCTCTGTAGTTAGATGGGTTTGGCAGAAGGAGTCTTAGAAAGAAAAGTTTTTACCTTGATGTTGCTGGGAGAAATAAGCAGTAAAAAGGAACTGCAGGTAGAGACTAGGGCGCATAGCTTCAGGTTTGCAGACTTATATTCACTTAACTGCTTATAAAAACCTAAAATGATATCAGATTTATTTATTTCTCTCCATATTTCCTGCAGAAAGAAAAGATATTTGGAAAGACAGGCATGAAAAGCCTCCTTCCCTGCCATTGCAGCACACTGGCACCTCCTGGGCTGCCTTCCCAGCGCTGTCCAACCCGACATTCCACCTCCTGTTTGATCTCCCCTCGCAAGAGACCTTCCTCTGACTGTTATTGTTATCACTAAGTGGTGCCCAGACAGGAGAGACAAAGTCACACTGATGGGCTCTTTTCCTCCCAGGTGGAGGACCACACACGAGCACGGCAGCAGCACAGAGCAACCTGCGCCCTGTGAGGGAGGAGATGGGGAAGATGCACAAGATGTGTGAGAGGTGGCAGGAGACGTGGAAATAAAGATGTGAGAAACGTGAGACTGAGGCAGCAGAGAGGAGAAAAGAAAGGGGGGATAAAGGGCTGGAAGCAAGGCAGCCTGAGAGAGTGAGCTCACCGCATCCCACGGTAGATGCAGACCTTTAGGGCTCTGCAGCCACAGTGATTAGCCAAGACATGATCCAGCCTTCGCTGGCCTGATGCAGGGTAAGAGGTCAGCAGCAGGCTGATAAAGCAGAGTATCTTCAGCTCCTCTTGGGGGGTGAGGCAGCTAAAATGCAACTGCAAAGGTCTCTGAGCAAACAGCCTTGCAGTGCCCAAAAAGCAGCAGTAGCCACTGGGCTCAGCTCTGCCTTTGCGCCCCAAAATGGGCCCATTGGGATGTGGATGCAGATAAGTCTTGCAAAGAAAAAAGGCAGCTGTTTCTCCCTATGTTTTGCTCAGATGATGCTGTCAGAGAGTTTAATTTGGGGAGGGGGGAAATGGTGCAACTCTGTCCT